>NC_138984.1:5837200-7037200 GCF_964341445.2 Mesoplodon mirus | reverse complement strand
AAAAATTGGATTTTGAACCAGAACAAGTAGGCACAAGTGGGCATCAGCCAGCCTCAGCACATCACTGGTCTGTGTGTTATGAATTCATACCTACTACTGCCCTGGTGAGGTCTGTTGAACTCTGAGACCTCTGAGACCATAGATGTCTTTATTAGAGACTCCTGTAACTTGTTAGGGGTCAGACAGATTAATAATCACTTCCACTTTACTTAGAGCCCTTTTAATCCCCAAACCCTTATTTATAAGTTATTTTAATTCAGTTTTACCCATTCCTTTTTATCACATTTGGAGAAGATATTTTTTTTCTACCTGACTCTTCTTAATTTTCCAGTCCTCTGAGCTTCGGTTTACTTGTCTAAAAATTAAGAGTTGATACTGTATTAGTATATTCAACACATAGCAGGTACTCCCTGATGATAGTGAGGCCATGCCCTGGACTTATATCAGCTCATTTTAACACTGAGCAGATCTGAGACTGCTGAGCAGATCTGAGGCTCTTCATCCATGAACAAAAAAACTGGCTCAGCCTTAGAGAGCTGAATGCCATTGTCCAGGTCATACAATTACTTAATGGTGGAGCTAAGGTTTGAATTTGTGGTTGACAGGGCGTTTTTTAAAAATTAGTTGCAAGCATTAAAAATATGAGATTTCTTCTAAGAATCTCTATTTTTACCTTCCCTTGAAGGTTTTGAAATTCTGGTAACTCTCTGCCTAAGTTACCCCATGGGAGTATAACTGGACCTAAGTGGAAGCTGGTTCCTTTGAAGGGACATTTCTCCAATGTGTCATTGTCCCCACCTTGCCCTAGTGTCTCGCACCCTGCCTGCTTCACTCACACATTAGGCTTCAGATTTTGTGCATTTTCTAATGGGCCACATTGCTTTCTAACTGAATAGTACTTCCCCTTGCCCACTTTTTCCTCCCCACTTGACCAAGGAAGAAACTGAGACCCAGAAGGTTTTGCTAATTAGTTCAGGTCAAATCAGAAAGGCCACAACAAAGTACCTAACTTTCACAATCAGGTTATGTGATCAAAGCCCACAGTGCCTTCTCACTATAAAGCAATGTCTTCACAAACTGTTTTAATCCCTTCTAGCCCCACACTGCGCTTGCATAACCCTCCCTTTAATAGGCAAACATCGAGTGGGTGTCTTTTTACTTGAATAGGTTCTTACAAAATATGTATTGCTATTTTGCATGCATGCATTTTTAATGAGTGATACCATAGCCCTCATTCAATTTTCTAAAAGTGATACCATAGCCCTCATTCGATTTTCTACTTTCTCTGCCAAAGGATCCTTCTGTGTTACTATGTACACATCCAGTTGGCTTCTGGCTGCTGCATGGCACCCCATTGTACACATCGACCACATTTTACCTGTCCCCTCTCCCCATGATGGGCACCCAGTTCCCCCCCGGGTCTCTGCCACCACAAACAAACCTGTGATGACCATCCACATAGGTGAGCCCAAGGTGAGCCCTGGGGCATATGCCCAGGGGTGAAATTGCTAGGTCATAGCATATTCGCATATTTAATTTGTCTGAATGGTATCTGATTGCTCTCCAGAATGGCTGCACTGGTCTACACTCCTGGGATTCTTTATACAACACAAGATGTTGAGGGAGGGAAGGAGGGAGAGAGACTTTTAAACATATCATATCCATTAGTAAATAAGGTCCTTTGGATGGAGTTCAAAATAGGCTTGCCTCGTACCAAAGGTGCCAGAACACACAGGCAGAGAAACTGGAGCACAGCAGCCTTTCAGAGTCCAGGAGCACAGAACTTAGAGTAAGGGACCCGAGACCTGGGTTCAGGTCATGGTGCTACCATTTAGGGCAAGTCATTTGGCCTCTCTGAGCCTCAGTTTCTTCATCTGTAAAATGGGAAAACCAATAGAAACTTAAGTAAGGTTGTTTGGTTTCTCAAAAAAATGTTCTTCCTTCCGTTCATTCATTCTCAACGCTGAGGTGAATACATGATGCATTTTGTCACCTAAGTGCCGAGTTTCCGAACGTGCCCGGTCTCATTTGACACCCTGTTTTCCCTCTTGTCAGCCTAGGGGCTCACAGGACCAGAGGCCCAGTCACAGGGTAGGGTTTTGAACTGGTCTGTGCAGACTGAGGTAGGATGTGTGCTGAAAGCCTGCTGAGCCCAGCGGGGAGGATGGGGGGGTAGGGGTGGGAGTGGTCCTCATGGGCACCCATATTGGGGGGAGGAAGAGGAAGCAAAGAACTTCAAGTCTGATCAAGTCCTCTGTAAAGTGGGGTCCAAATTCTTCGCTGTTGGTGAGGGGCTTTGCTGTGGGTTGAGGACTTGAGGGTAAGTCCTTGGGTCAGCTCTTGAGGGAGGGCTTAAGATAGACAAGTAAAAAGGACTGATTTGGGCAGTTGACCATCAAAGGTCAAGTTCTTCCAGAAGCCGACCCCACGCTTGGGTACCAATAATTGATTAAAGAAAGGCTCCCAGGAGAATCCAGTGAGAGAGTGGGGGATGCAGGATGGGAAAGGAGAGAAGCCAAGCAAAGGTACAATTTCAGGTGAAGTCTCAGACCCAGCCTGATGCTTACAAGGAACTCTGGAGTATGAATTACACCTCGGGGTTTGTTCTGCATCAAAGCAAAGAGCTGGGCTTTTGCACACACTCTCCAAGCACAGGTGGCTGCCTTGGGCATGGGGAGTCAGAACGCTCTGGTTTCTCCTGGATCTCCTTATGAAATGCGGTGGCCCCAGTGTGCGAGGGGAATCACCCGAGGTTTTAGGTTCAAGCCGTTAGCAGCAAAGCACAGAGCCCCCAGAAGAGAGGGGGCTGGGGGCATAGATAGTAAAGGGATCTGGGAACTGGGTAAGACACCAACCACATTCCATGTAAGGACCTGTGATTAGAAACCACACCTTTATATTAACACCAGTACTGTGCACACGTGCTGCTCAGTAACTCTGCCTGCCATGATGCTTCTCCCTGTCTTGGCCTGGGCAACCGCTCTCCATCCTTTGCATCTCAGCTTAAGTGTTGTCTTTTTAACGAATAATTCCCTGACCCACTAGGCTGAGTCCCCTTGTAATACCCTCCCAAGGCACTGACTTCTCTCAGCCTCTGTACCTTGTTATTATTTACTTGTTTATTGTATCACATCTTGCTTCTCTGCTAGACTATGGGCAAGGCCTGGGTCTGTGTTGGTCCCTGCTGAATGCCCGTGGCTGAGCCCTGGGTGGGGTTCATGGCAAGAGGTTAGTACATGTCAGGGGGCTGCCTGCTGGCTTGACAAGCCACCAGCTCTGGTCTGCTCCAGCCCTGCCCAAGTGCAGAGGGTGGGCTGGGGAGCTGATCCTGGACAGTGGCTTCAGTGGGCAGGGCCTGCAGATGTACAGGGCGTGGAGGGAGCCACGGGGACAGGATCTCTGGTGCCAGAGTGGGGTTCAGGCTTGCCAGAAAGATGACGGGGCCCTGAGGGGCCTGGAGGTCTACACAGAGGATGAGATGGCAGGGCAGTGGCCTCTGGAAGCTGGAGAGCAGATGTGGCGAAAATGAGGGCGTGGAACTTGAAGACATGTCCTTGCGGCAGGTCCTGGTGATCAAACGAGTTGTGTGACATTGAACAAGTTACCTAACCTCTTGGAGCTTCAGCTTTCTCATGAGTAAATAAAGAAATTATGTCATGAAGCTTCAATAAGAGGTAGAATCTCAGGAAAAGTCCATTCTTCCCTTCAAACTTGTATTTGTCAGCATTTGCTGTGTAAAAAGTACTCAAAAATCTCAATAGTTTACAGCAACAAACATTTCATTTTCCTCTCCTGGGGCTGTTGGCTGGACCAGGCTGGGCTCCAGGTTCCCAGTCAGATCTGGGTCTGCTCCTCACACCTTTATTCTTGGCCCATGCTAGAGGGCTGGAGGCTCCCTGGGGCACCTCTTCCCATCAGATCACAGGGGCCCAGGAGGGGCAAGCAGCAACCCATAGTGCCCATTAAGCTCTGAGGACTGGCACTTTGACCCACAGTGCTTTGGTCAAAGCAAGCAGCATGGCCAAGCTCAACACTGGTGGGACAAAGATGTAAGTTCTCCATACTCTAAAGCAGCGATGGTACTCTAGGTGCCATGATGGAGGATATGGCTGCAAAATCCTACAGTAGGGCAGGGCTACTCTGCCGCAGCCCTCCTTCCTCATCATCCAGGCATCTGTTCCTGTGAGCTCTTGGAGAAAGCGTAGAAACCTTTTCCATAGTTAGCTGACAACCTCTCTGTGATGCTGGCTGTGATTCGGTCTCTAAGCTGTCAGCTGTGATTCTACTGACAAAGGACCAATCCTCTTCCGGGGTCTTCACTGTGGGCCTGAGGTCCCCAGATGAGGGCTCCACTGTTCAAATGCGCAGACCACGTGCTGGCAGACAGCACCGTCATCCTCTGCCCCCTTACTCTGGCTGCGGTGACACCAACCTCAGATGACGCATCTCAGAGCTGTCATTTCAATACAAGCCAGAGATGTAGGCGTGCTAGTCCTCCAGCCTGCAGCTCCTTTGATGTGAGAGGTTCAAAGCATTTTACAGCTGCTCAAGGCTGCCAGGAGAGTACAGGACTCACTGCCACTACACAGATATCAGAGAGTGAAAGGCAGAGATTCGGGGCCTTATGATCTCAACATCCCTGTGGGGATCCCAGCTCACAGGCGAAAGAAACGAGCAAGCCTACAGGACCCCTGAGTCTAGGAGTTGACCCAGCGCCCGGGGATCCCCCGCGGGAGAGTGCTGCGGGCGGGCTTGCCGGGCCACTGGCTCTGTTGGGTGGGTGGCAAGGTTGGGGGCAACCTGGGGAGGAGTGACTACAGGAAGCAGGGACTGAGAAGTGGGGCGGTGAATGGTTATGAGCCCAAGTAGGGGGCATGGGTTGAGAAATGGGGACGTCAGCTCTGAAACTCAGGGAGGGACGTGGATTTAGAAATGAGTGTGGAGACTGGCGGGCGAGCGGAGCCCATGCCAAGCCGTTCCGGGAAGTCTGCCCAAACCAAGGCAAGAGCAAAGCTGAAGAACCAAGCCTCGGGAAGTGGGGGCTGATTGGAACAAGGTGGATGGGAGACCCCAGCCTGCTGGCTGGGCGCGAGACAGAACCCATCCCCAACAGTGCCAGGCCCTCCAGACCTGGGCAGAAAGGGGCCAGGGCTGCCCGGTGCAAGCTCAGAGCAGAGATGTCCCGTTGGCTACCTCTGGAGGCGGGGAGGGGAGGGCGGGGGCTGCGCCGGCCCGGCACTCAGTTTCTCCTTTTCTTCCTTTAAGCTTCATGCCTCTTCCCAGAGATGTCACATCCCTCCCTTCTGCCCGGAGGAGACTCAGAACAAGCCTGGTGTTGGCTTTTACCCTCTTCAAAGCCCCAGACAAGTGGCTTTAGGACCCTGTTGTGGGTGGGCAGTGGATGCAGGACTGTGCCCACAGATAGCAAATGCCAGCCTCCCCACTCCCGCCACCACCCATCACCACACGGAGGGTGCCTGCTGCCACCAGTATAAGAGCTTCTCCCACACGCCAGCTTTCACACCACCCAAGCCGCCCACTGAGCCGCTGGAGGCTGGAGTCTGCCGGAGGATCTCCAGCCACCTGGTTGCACCCCGAGCTGGCGGCACCCTGTGTCTGGTCCCCGCACCCCCGTCTAGCTATCCGTGCCACCCACCACCTCCCATCCCCTTCCTCATCTTGAAACGTCCTCCCTGGGCACTGTTCTTCTGACGGTGTCTCTGACCACCAGGCAAGTTGCTCAACCTCCCCGAGACTCAGTTTTCTCATCTATAGCATGGAGCAGTGGCACCCACCTGTGATATTCAAGAGACTGTAAATTATTATTCTTTAATATGTATTTACTTATTTGGCTGTGTCGGGTCTTAGTTGCAGCACGCGGGATCTTCATTGAGGCATGTGGGATCTTTCGTTGCGGCGCGCGGGCTTCTCTCTACTTGTGGTGCACAGGCTCTAGAGTCCATGGACTTAGTGGCATGCCCCGTGGCATGCGGGAGCTTAGTTCCCCGAACAGGGATCGAACTCACGTCCCCTGCATTGGAAGGCGGATTCTTAACCACTGGACCACCGGGGAAGTCCCGAGAGACTGTACATTAGATAACATACCTAACACGCCTCGCCCAGTTCCAGTTTCTTCCTTTTGGGGAGTGGGACCCTCACCTGGGAAGGGCCAGGGAGGTTCCAGGAGACCCCTCAGAGGGCCCCCTCCCCTGCCCCTGTCACAGGACATACAGCAGGGAACTGTGTCCTTGTCACCATGACCTATCTTTTGTCCTGAGTGACTGATACCCAGGATTGTCCACAGTTTCAAAGCAAGACCAAGGAAAGGAGGCCTCAATCCCCCAGACCTGGACCCAGAGAGCTCACCTTCCCCAACCACCATCTCCGCCCTCCAGGTGCCCCTCTCACAGCTCACAGCCTGTGAGCTCCCAGGAACCTACAACACCAGGCCTTTTACGAGATGTGGCAGCTCCAGTTCCCTGCAGCCTGACTGCCAGGAGGTAGCCCCTTCAAAAGGTCCCATGAGTAACTCTGAGACATCCTGAAAGACCCCTCAGCGTGCCCTCTGCTGGCTGGCCAGCTGTGGCACTGCACAGGGCATCCTTCCCCTCTCCTGCTTGTGCAGGGCTGTGGCAGGCTAGACATTTGAAGCAGCTGTGCGCTGCCCTGTGCACCACAAGAACACCAGGGTCCCTGTCCCTGCTTGGGGCTCTGCCAGGTGCCAAAGCCCATCTCCCAGCCTACGAGGTTCTGCTCCTCCAAAGTCCATGCTTCAGTCTCCATCTCTCTCTTGTTCTTCCCAGAAGCTAAGCCGAGCCCATGGGTCCTGGGAGAGAAAGAAGCTATGTCAACATCTACCCCAGCCACCTGCCCTTCCAGGCTCCCCCCCTCTCCTGGTCACACAACAAAACCTGCCCTGCTCATCAATAGATGGGACCTTTGCAGGAGCCCAGCTCCACTCCCCCACGACCAATTGCCCGGGGCACCTGGATTTCAGCCCCAGCCTGAAAAGTGTGTGTAACTGAAGAAAGTGCTACCCCTCCCCACTGGTCAGTCCCGAGAGCACACCCACCACGTGGCTTGTAGGGCTGTGGCCACTGCCTCACCTCCGTCCACTCGTGCTGAGCGACTCTGTGATTGTCTCTTTATTTTTCATACATCAGTACTATTATGGTTAATTGAGCATCAAAGAAGTTTCCAAGATGTAGTTTTTGTACAAAGGCTTCCAGATGTATATAGACCAGAAAAGCTTTTGTGCAATTAAAAAAAAAATCAGACACTTTCAGACAAGGTGGATTTTTTAAAAATTAAAGTATAGTTGATTTACAATACTGTGTCAATTTCAGGTGTACAGCATAGTGATTCAGTGTTTTTGCACATTATATTCCATTATAGGGTATATTTCTCTGTGCTATATAGTAAGTATATCCTTGTTGCTTATCTATTTTGTAAACAGTAGTTCATATCCCATACCCATACCCATACCCCTAATCTGCCCCTCTCCTCTTCCCTCTCCAGTTTAGTAACAAGTATGTTTTCTATATCTGCAAGTCTTTTCTGTTTTGTATAAACATTCATTTGTATTATTTTTTAGATTCCACATATAAGTGATAGCATATAGTATTTGTCTTTCTCTGACTTATTTCACTAAGCATAATATTCTCTAGGTCTAACCACATTGCTGCGAGTGGCATTATTTCATTCTTTTTTATGGCTGATATTCCACTGTATATGTATACCACATCTTACTAATCCAATCATCTGTTGATGGGCACTTAGGTTGCTTTCACATCTTGGCTATTGTAAATAGTGCTGCTGTGAACATTGGCGTGCATGTATCTTTTTGAATTAGTATTTTCATTTTTTTCAGATATATACCCAGGAGTGGAATTGCTGGATCATATTGTAGTTCTATTTTTAGTTTTTTAAGGAACCTCCATACTGTTTTCCATTGTGGCTACACCAGTTTACATTTCCACCAACAGTGTATAGGAATTCCTTTTTCTTCGCATCCTCACCAACATTTGTTATTTGTAGAGTTTTTGAGGATAGCCATTCTGAGAGGTGTAAGGTGATACTTCATTGTGATTTTGATTTACATTTCTCTAATAATTAGCAATGTTGAGCATCTTTTCATGTGTCTGTTAGCCATCTGTGTGTCTTCTTTGGAAAAATGTCTTTCGCAATCTGCCCATTTTTTTATTGGATTTTTTTTTCTATTGAGTTGTATGTGCTATTTGTACATCAAATATTAACCCCTTGTCAGTCACATGATTTGCAAATATCTTCTCCCCTTCTGTAGGTTGTCTTTTCGTTTTGTTGATGGATTCCTTTGTTGTTCAAAAGCTTTTACGTTTAATTAGGTCCCATTTGTTTATCTTTGCTTGTATTTCTTTTTCCTTAGGAGACTGATCCAAGAAAATATTGCTACAATTTATGTCAAAGAGTGTTCCACCTATGTTCTCTTCTAGGAGTTTTATGGTTTCATGTCTTACATTAGGGTCTTTAAACCATTTTGAGTTTATTTTTGTATATGGTATGAGGGATTGTTCTAATCTCATTATTTTATGTGTGTCTGTCCAGTTTTCCAAAAAGTATTTGTTGAAAGAGACTGTCTTTTCTCCATTGTATATTCTTACCTCTTTTGTCATAGATTAATTAATTGATTGTAGGTACATGGGTTTATTTCTGGGTTCTCTATTCTGTTCCATTGATCTGTGTGTCTGTTTTTGTGCCAATACCATACTGTTTTGATCACTATAGCTTTGTAGTATAGTCTGAAATCAGGGAAGGTTATACCTCCAGCTTTGCTCTTTTTCCTTAGGACTGCTTTGGCAATTTGTGCTCTTTTGCAGTTCCATATAAATTTTAGGATTATTTGTTCTAGTTCTGTGAAAAATCTCCTGGATATTTTGATAGGGATTGGACAAGATGACTTTTAAACCCCTCCCTCTTTGGGTGTGTGTGTGGGGGGTTTTTTTTGGTTTTTTGAATTTTATTTTATTTTTTTTATACAGCAGGGTCTTATTGGTTATCTATTTTATACATATTAGTGTATACATATCAATCCCAATCTCCCAATTCATCACATCACCACCCCTGCCCACCGTTTTCCCCCATTGCTGTCCATACATTTTTTCTCTACATCTGTGTCTCTGTTTCTGCCCTGAAAACCAGTTCATCTATACCATTTTTCTAGATTCCACATATATGCGTTAATATAAAATATTTGTTTTTCTCTTTCTGACTTACTTCACTCTCTATGACAGTCTCTAGGTCCATCCACATCTCTACAAATGACCCAATTTCGTTCCTTTTTATGGCTGAGTAATATTCCATTGTATATATGTACCACATCTTCTTTATCCATTCATTTGTTGATGGACATTTAGGTTCCTTCCATGACCTTGCTATTGTAAATAGTGCTGCAATGTATATTGGGTTACATGTGTCTCTTTGAATTATGGTCTCTCTGGGTATATGCCCAGTAGTGGGATTGCTGGGTCATATGGTAATTCTATTTTTAGTTTTTTAAGGAACTTCCATACTGTTCTCCATAGTGGCTGTATCAATTTACATTCCCACCAACAGTGCAAGAGGGTTCCCTTTCTCCACACCCTCTCCAGCATTTGTTGTTTGTAGATTTTCTGATGATGCCCATTCTAACCAGTGTAAGGTGATACCTCATTGTAGTTTTGATTTGCATTTCCCTAATAATTAGTGATGTTGAGCAGCTTTTCATGTGCCTCTTGGCCATCTGTATGTCTTCTTTGGAGAAATGTCTATTTAGGTCTTCTGCCCATTTTATGATCCAGTTGTTTATTTTTTTTAATATTGAGCTGCATGAGCTGTTTATATATTTTGGAGATTAATCCTTTGTCCATTGATTCGTTTGCAAATATTTTCTCCCATTCTGAGGGTTGTCTTTTCGTCTCATTTATGGTTTCCTGTGCTGTGCAAAAGCTTTGAAGTTTCATTAGGTCCCATTTGTTTATTTTTGTTTTTATTTCCATTACTCTAGAAGGTGGATCAAAAAAGATCTTGCTGTGATTTATGTCATAGAGTGTTCTTCCTATGTTTTCCTCTAAGAGTTTTATAGTGTCTGGTCTTACATTTAGGTCTCGAATCCATTTTGAGTTTAGTTTTCTGTATGGTGTTAGGGACTGTTCTAAGTTCATTCTTTTACATATAGCTGTCCAGTTTTCCCAGCACCACTTATTGAAGAGACTGTCTTTTCTCCATTGTATATCCTTGCCTCCTTTGTCATAGATTAGTTGACCATAGGTGCATGGGTTTATCTGTGGGCTCTCTATACTGTTCCATTGATCTATGTTTCTGTTTTTGTGCCAGTACCATATTGTCTTGATTACTGTAGCTTTGTAGTATAGTCTGAAGTCAGGAAGTCTGATTCCTCCAGCTCCATTTTTTTCCCTCAAGACTACTTTGGCTCTTTGGGGTCTTTTGTGTCTCCTTACAAAGTTTAAGATTTTTTTTCTAGTCCTGTAAAAAATGCCATTGGTAATTTGATAGGGATTGCTTTGAATCTGTAGATTGCTTTGGGTAGTTAGTCATTTTCACAATATTGATTATTCCAATCCAAAAATATGGTATATCTCTCCATCTGTTTGTGTCATCTCTGATTTCTTTCATCAGTGTCTTATAGTTTTCTGAGTACAGGTCTTTTACCTCCTTAGGTAGGTTTATTCCTAGGTATTTTATTCTTTTTGTTGCAGTGGTGAATGGGATTGTTTCCTTAATTTCTCTTTATGATCTTTCATTGTTAGTGTATAGGAATGCAAGAAATTTCTGTGTGTTAATTTTGTATCCTGCAAATTTACCAGATTCATTGATTAGCTCTAGTAGCTTTTTGGTGGCATCGTTAGGATTCTCTATGTATAGTATCATTTCATCTGCAAACAGTGACAGCTTTACTTCTTTTCCAATTTGTATTCCTCTAATTTATTTTCCTTCTCCGATTGCCACGCATGGCTATGACTTCCAAAACTATGGTGAATAATTGTGGTGAGAGTGGATATCCTTGTCTTGTTCCTGATTTTAAAGGAAATGCTTTCAGTTTTTCACCATTGAGAATGATGTTTGCTGTGGGTTTGCTCTATATGCCTTTTATTACATTGAGGCAGGTTCCCTCTATACCCACTTTCTGGAGAGTTCTTATCATAAATGGGTGTTGAAATATGTCAAAAGCTTTTTCTGCATCTATTGAGTTGATCCTATGGCTTTTATCCTTCAATTTGTTAATATGGTGTATCACATTGATTGAATTGCCTATATTGAAGAATCCTTGCAACCCTGGGATAAATCCCACTTGATCATGGTGTATAACCCTTTTAATGTGTTGTTGGATTCTGTCTGCTAGTATTTTGTTGAGGACTTTTGCATCTATATTCACCAGTGATATTGGTCTGTAATTTTCTTTTTTTGTAGTATCTTTTCCTGGTGGAATGGTGGCCTCATAGAATGAGTTTGGGAGTATTCCTTCCTCTGCAATTTTTTGGAAGAGTTTGAGAAGAATGGGTGTTAGCTCTTCTCTAAATGTTTGATAAAATACACCTGTGAAGCCATCCGGTCCTTTTCTTTGTTGGAAGATTTTTAATCACCGTTTCAATTTCATTACTTGTGATTGCTCTGTTCATATTTTCTATTTCTTCCTGGTTCAGTCTTGGAAGGTTATACCTTTCTAAGAATTTGTCCATTTCTTCCATGTTGTCCATTTTATTGGCATAGAGTTGCTCATACTAGTCTCTTATGATGCTTTGTATTTCTGCGGTGTACGTTGTAACTTCTCCTTTTTCGTTTCTAATTCTGTTGATTTGAGTCTTCTCCTTTTATTTTCTTGATGAGTCTGACTAAAGGTTTATCAATTTCGTTTATCTTCTCAAAGAACCAGCTTCTAGTTTTATTGATCTTTGCTATTGTTTTCTTTGTTTCTATTTCATTTATTTCTGCTCTGATCTTTATGATTTCTTTCCTTCTCCTAACTTTGGATTTTGTTTGTTCTTGTTTCTCTAGTTCCTTTAGGTGAAGGTTAGATTGTTTATTTGAGATTTTTCTTGTTTCTTGAGGCAGGCTTGTATTGCTATAAACTTCCCTCTTAGAACTGCTTTTTCTGCATCCCATAGGTTATGGACCATCGTGTTTTTGTTGTCATTTGTTTCTAGGTATTTTTTTATTTCCTCTTTGATTTCTTCAGTGATCTGTTGGTTATTTAGTAACATATGGTTTAGCCTCCATGTGTTTGTGTTTTTTTCCCTGTAATTGATTTCTAATCTCATAGCGTTGTAGTCAGAAAAGATGCTTGATATGATTTCAATTTTCTTAAATTTACCGAGACTTGGTTTGTGACCCAAGATGTGATCTTTCCTGGAGAATGTTCTGTGTGCACTTGAGAAGAAAGTGTAATCTTCTGTTTTTGGATGGAATATCCTATGAATAACAATTAAATCTATCTAGTCTATTGTATCATGTAAAGCTTGTGTTTCCTTGTTAATTTTCTGTCTGGATGATCTGTCCATTGGTGTAAGTGAGGTGTTAAATTCCCCCACTATTATTGTGTTACTGTCAATTTCCTCTTTTATAGCTGTTAGCATTTGCCTTATGTATTGAGGTGCTCCTATGTTGGGTACATATATATTTATAATTCTTATATCTTCTTCTTGGATTGATCCCTTGACCATTATGTAGTGTCCTTCCTTGTCTCTTGTAACCTTCTTTATTTTACAATCTATTTTATCTGATATGAGTATTGCTACTCCAGCTTTCTTTTGATTTCTATTTGCATGGAAAATCTTTTACCATGTCCTCACTTTCAGTCTGTATGTGTCCCTAGGTCTGAAGTGGGTCTCTTATAGACAGCATATATATGGGTCTTGTTTTTGTATCCATTTAGCAAGCCTGTGTCTTTTGGTTGTAGCATTTAATCCATTCACATTTAAGGGAATTGTTGATATGTATGTTCCTATTACCATTTTCTTAACTGTTTTGGGTTTGTTTTTGCAGGTCCTTTTCTTCTCTTGTGTTTTGCACTTAGAGAAGTTCCTTTCACATTTGTTGTAGAGCTGGTTTGGTGGTACTAAATTCTCTTAGCTTTTGCTTGTCTGTAAAGCTGTTGATTTCTCCATCGAATCTGAAAGAGATCCTTGCCGGGTAGAGTAATCTTGGTTGTAGGTTCTTCCCTTTCATCACTTTAAATATATCGTGCCACTCCCTTCTGGCTTTTAGAGTTTCTGCGGAGAATTCAGCAGTTAACCTTATGGAAGTTCCCTTGTATGTTATTTGTCATTTTTCCCTTGTTGCTCTTAATAATTTTTCTTTGTCTTTAATTTTTGTCAGTTTGATTACTATGTGTCTCAATGTGTTTCTCCTTGGTTTTATCCTGCCTGGGACTCTCTGCGTTTCCTGGACTTGGGTGGCTGTTTCCTTTCCCATGTTGGGGAAGTTTTCGACTATAATCTCTTCAAGTATTTTCTCAGGTCCTTTCTCTCTCTCTTCTCCTTCTGGGATCCCTATAATTCGAATGTTGGTATGCTTAATGTTGTCCCAGTGGTCTTTTAGGCTGTCTTCATTTCTTTTCATTCTTTTTTCTTTATTCTGTTCTGCAGCAGTGATTTCCACCATTCTGTCTTCCAGGTCACTTATCCGTTCTTCTTCCTCAGTTATTCTGCTGTTGATTCCTTCTAGTGTATTTTTCATTTCAGTTGTTGTATTGTTCATCTCTGTTTGTTTGCTCTTTAATTCTTCTAGGTGTTTGTTCTTTAATTCTTCTAGGTCTTTGTTAAACATTTCTTGCATCTTCTCGATCTTTGACTCCATTCTTTTTCTGAGGTCCTGGCTTGTCTTCACTATCATTATTCTGAATTCTTTTTCTGGAAGTTTGCCTATCTTCACTTCATTTAGCTGTTTTTATGGGGTTTTATCTTGTTCCTTCATCTGGTACATAGTCCTCTGCCTTTTCATGTTGTCTTTCTTTCTGTGAATGTAGTTTTCATTCCACAGGCTGCAAGAATGTAGTTCTTCTGGTTTCTGCTATCTGCCCTCTGGTGGATGAGGCTATCTAAGAGGCTTCTGCAAGCTCCCTGATGGGAGGAACTGGTTATGGATAGAGCTGGGTGTTGCTCTGGTGGGAAGAGCTCCGTAAAATGTTAAACCACTTGTCTGCTGATGGGTGTGGCTGAGTTCCCTCCCTGTTGGTTGTTTGGCCTGAGGTGACCCAGCACTGGAACCTACAGGCTCTTTGGTGGGGCTAATGGCAGACTCCAGGAGGGCTTATGCCAAGGAGTACTTCCCAGAACTTCTGCTGCCAATGTCCTTGTCCCCCGCAGTGAACTACAGCCGCCCCCTACCTCTGCAGGAGGCCCTCCAACACTAGCAGGTAGGTCTGGTTCAGTCTCCTCTGGGGTCACTGCTCCTTCCCCCTGAGTCCTGATGTGCACACTAGTTTGTGTGTGTCCTCCAAGAGTGGGGTCTTTGTTTCCCCCAGTGCTGTCAAAGTCCTGCAGTCAAATCCTGCTAGCCTTCCAAGTCTGATTCTCTGGGAATTCCTCCTCCTGTTGCTGGACCCCCAAGTTGGGAAGCCTGACGTGGGGCTCAGAACCTTCACTCCAGTGGGTGGACTTCCATGGTATAAGTGTTCTCCAGTTTGTGAGTCACCCACCAGCAGTTATGGGATTTGATTTTATTGTGATTGCGCCCCTCCTGCCATCTCACTGTGGCTTCTCCTTTGTCTTTGGATGTGGGGTATCATTTCTAGTGAGTTCCAGTGTCTTCCTGTCAATGATTGTTCAGCAGTTAGATGTGATTCCGGTGCTCTCGCAAGAAGGAGTGAGTGCACGTCCTTCTACTCCGCCATCTTGAACCCTGTTCCTGTGTATGTGCTCTTGTGTGCATATTAATTTAATGAGCTAGGTTACACAAGCTAATTTTTTTAAAAAAACTTTTTATTATAGTGTATAGCTCAAAAGAGTTATTAGATATAACCACCCTCCTGTTTAAGATATAGATCATTTCCACCCTGATTGTCTTCTTCAATTTTTATTTTGAAAATAACTTCAGACTAACAGAAATATTTCAAGAACAGTACAAAAAGTTCCTGTATTCCCTTCATTCACTTTCCCCAATCAACATTTTAGCATAATAAGTTTCTCATTCTCTTGGTCTCATGTTATTATTATTTTTTAAATTATTGGAGCATAAGTTGCTGACAATGCCCCATTATTGCTAAATATTTCAATGTGTTTTTCCTAAATGATAATACTCTCTTACATAACCTCAGTTCAACCATCAAAATCAGGAAATTAACATAGATAAAATACTATTATCTAATCTTCAGACCCCATTCAAATTTCTCCAGTTGTCTTAATAATGCCCTTTATAGCAATATGTAGATTTTATTTAAATATTTATATTAAAAATAAATATTTTTATATATGTTTTCCATATATTATACATATTTACAAGTAGATAAGATATACATACTTATATATAATATATGTAAAATTCATATGTAAACAAATATTTATTTATTTGTACCTTCCCCTCTGGACCAAAATTCAATCCAGGGTCACATGTTGCATGTAATTATCACATCCATTTAGTGCCCATTAGAGGCACAGTTCTTCGTCTTTCATGACCTTGGCATTTTTGCAGAGAATAGGCTAGTAATTTTGCAGACTGTCCCTCAATGTGGGGTTTTTAGGTGTTTCCATGCAACTGAGGCCAGTTGCTGCATTTTGGTGGGTGCATCACAGAAGCACTGCTGTGTCCTCTGTGTACCCATCCCAGGAGGGCACCATGTCACTTTGTCCCATTACTGGTAAAGTGAACTCTGCCACTTGGTTAAGGTGGGGTCTTCCAGGTTTTCTCATTGTAAAGTTACTATTTTCCCCTTTAAAATGATTAACTCTTGTGGAAGACACTTTGAGGCAATCGAGAGAGCCTGCTCCTCCTCAGATGCTCACCCACTAGTTTTAGCATCTTTGGCATCTGTTGATTCTTTCCTGAATCAGCTATTACTGTGAAGGTTGCCAAACGGTGACTATTTCCATCATTCCTGTGACAGTTACTAACTGGCATTCTACTGTGAGAAAGAGATTTCCCTTCTCATTTATTTACATGAGTATAGACTCATGAATTCCTATTTTATTCAATGAATTATAATTATTTTTATTATTCATTTTGATGCTCAAATTGTGCCAGATGGTCCTTTCAACTGTCCTTTCAGTTGTCTCCTGACTCCTGTACCCTTTTGACAAATCTTCATCATTTTGTGAACATTTCCTTACTTTCTGGGGCAACAGATGTTCCAGGCCCACATATACCTTTCCTGCCACAGCCCTAGATTCAGCCTGGCCCTCTCTCCAAGGAGTCTGGTTCTTTTCGTTGGAGGGTGGTATTTAGGTGGGGTCATTGCCACTGGGGTGTTGTTGCTTCTGGATCCTCTCAGAAGACAGAGCCGGGAAATGTGTGTGGACACACACACGCACTCACACCTGCATCAGTATTTACCTGTATATAGTAAAAAAAAAAAAACCCTGAGTTCACAATGAAGCTTCCCCTTCCAGCTGAACACTGCAGACAGAGTTCATTCTAACCTAACTCCCTTCCCTGGCAGTGAGAGACCCGCCCCCGTTTCTCCATATATTTCATTTGCTCGTTTCCTGCTCTGCTGCCCCTGGGCCCCGGGCGAGGCCAGCTTCTAAGGCTCTGATCACTCCCCTGCCCCAGCTACTTCCTCTGCCCCCTGACCACTTCCTTGGCCCAAAACCCCACTGGCTCTGGCTACTTCAAAGGAAGAGCAAGGAAAGAAAGAAAAATGATACATGTCTTAAAGTAAAAAGGAGAAGGGAGGGGAAAAAGGAAGAGCTGATCGGATTTTAAGGAGACACATCCTGGGGTCCATTCCAGGTCAGATGGCTGAAGAGGGATTTCTGGATCTGAAGCTTTTCTCCAGGGCTCTTCCCCGACCCGCCTGCACACCCCCCTTTCCCATCTCATCAAATGGCAGCGACATCAGCCAAGTTGGAGTCTGTGATTCTTAGGAAGAGGTTTGGGGGAGAGGAGGTGCTTAAAGATTCAGACCAGGCTTGAGGGCAGAAGAAAGACCAAGGAGAGCATCTCAGGGGCTGGCAGAGGTGCGGGAGGGCAGAGACAGGGCGGGAGGAGGTAGCTTCCAGACTCTGGGAGGTGGGCAGGCCTGGGCGGGGAGTCCTGCCCCTGCTGAGCTGATGTCTGAGTGGAGGAAATGCTGCTGGGGGCGGGGATTGGGCCTGGACAGCCAAATTCCACATTATCCCTCTCTCTGCTCCATCAGTGCAGCTGCCTCTGGACGTGTGGGAGCCCCAGCTCTGGAGACTCCCGGGCTTGGGCTGAATCCAGCTCTATGCCCGCCACTGCCTCTGAGGCCTCTGACACCATTCCAGCCTCCACAGGCCCAGGGTCTTCCCACTGGGAAAAAGGAAACAGTAATGACACCAGCGCCTCCCACCCCGCCGTTCCCGTCACAGCAGACAAATGGCATTGTCTCCCTGCTTCAGATCTTTCTAGTGACCTTCCCACCGACTTGAAAGAAACGCTTTGCTATAGTTGGGATAATAAGCACACTGCCCCCCACCCCACTTCTGCACACTTTCCCATTATTTGTAAAATTTCCACAATGCTTGTATATACTTTTCGTTTTAAAACGAAGCCTGGCAGAGCCTGAGGAGACGGTGCCGGGCAGCAGCGTCTTCCTGGAGCCCCCTTGCTGGCTTCCTCCTGGGGGCCTCGCCTTCTTTCAGTTCCCCATTTAGTGACAACAGACAGCACTGAAGTTAAAATTACCCTCTGGGAAAGTTCGGCCTGCAGGGTGCTCCGGCCTCCCTGCCTTGCTCCGCCTTCCCCTGGAGGGTGTCTGAAAGTCAGAGCCCAGGAACTAGTTCTGGAAACACCACATTTCTCAGAGACTGCAGCCCTGAGCCTCCAACAGTCTGGACATCAGCTGTCCTTTGTTTTAAAGACCCTAGTGGTCTGGGGCCTTGGCGGGGGGGCGGTGGGCAGCCCTGTCCCCTTTGTCCGCACCTTCCCAGGAGTACTGTACCTGGACGAGCACAGGTGCCAAGCCGTAGAGTGAAGGGGTCTCTCCCTGCAGATTCCAGTTCAGCAGCCCACATCGCAGTGTGGGAAGCTACAGCTTTTCAACTGTGAAGTCCCTTTTAGGCACTGCACACATGCCTCAAAACAGGGGTAAGGCCTGTCATTAGCCGCACAAGGCACCTGGGGAACTACATGAGGCTGAACCTAGCAGGGTCCCTTTCCTTCGAAAACTTATAAGCTTGTGGGGAGGCAGGCACAGCTGGGCTTGGCAAGGCGCTGTCTGCAGGGACTCCCTGAAATAATCTTGCTGGAAATCACCTGGAAATTTCCATAGACCTGGCAAGAGGAGGCAAGAGAAGAGTTAGGTATCTTGTTTCACGATCTGAACTAACCACGTTTTTTTTCCTGCATCACTTTTGGTGATGAACATAAATTCACGTCCATTCAGTCGATCCCACAAACCACGAGGGACGTCTGCTCTTTGCCCCGCACGTCGTAAGTTCAGAGCCGACTTAACGCAGGAATTGCTGCTCTGTGTTTTTCAGATCAAGCTTCTGCTCTGTGCGCTGTGGATCTGCCACAGAGAGAAGAAGTTTGTTCCTGGTGGTGGGAGAGTTGCCGCAGAGCAGAAATTCCATCACTCCCCCAGGGACACCACCCTGGGGAACATCTGTAACTGTGAGGGCCGCTGTCTGCAGCGAACGGCTAGCGTGGGGCTTCAGGGTTTCCTTCTCTGTTTCAGAATGACTTGGCGAATCTCTTCAGGAAGGCAGCGACTGTGGAATGAGGAATTGAAATCTGGTGGCCGTTAAGGATCCAGGGCAGCCCCCTGCCCCAGAAGCATGGCCGGCCCCCCTCCTGGGGTGAGGGCTGCCCTTGCCTGCAGGACACGCAAGCCTTACTTTCCCACTGCTTCCCTGGGCGTCTTGTCACCGTGGGCTCCGTGGGCTGCTTCTGTGCTGTGTGTCTCACGTTCGGACCCAGACCCCCTCCAAATCCCCTGGCTTCCAGTGGCGTTTGGAGGATGGGAGGCACAGCTGCATGATGGGAGGGTGGGGGACCTCCCACCCCTGCTCCCTCCCTATGGGGCTGGCTTCGCGGAAGACCTCAGCTCCAGCCTGGCAGCCCTCTCTGGGTCCTGCGTCTGCCCCCCTTATGCTTGGATCAGGCCTTCGCAGGTGTATTCCTACACCCTGTCCACTAAGTCCTTCTGAAATCCCCCCAGGCAAATGTGGCATCTGCTTCCTGCCTGGACCTGAATGATACACATGACAACCTTGTAGTCAGACATTTGACATTTTAAAGTGTTGGAAAGGCATCACCTTTGGCAGGTCAGATTGAGGGTGAAGGAAGGGGGTGCTCCCCTGCTACCTACCCTCCCCCCAGCCATTGCTCTGTATCCCCAGTCCCAGGCCCACAAAGGGTCCTCTCTGACCATCTCTCCCCCTGACTCATCCTGACCCTCATCCTGCAAGTCCACGCAAAGCACTAATTGCCGAGCTTCCCACGACAGCCAGGCCCTTTGGCATCATCTGGGGACACGACAGTAAGCAGATCTGGCCCCTGACTATGGGCTGCATGGGCAGGCAGAATCACACTTGACCAGGCACCCATCCCCACAGGGCCCCAGTGCTCCTGCTGGCCCACGGTCAAGGCACTGTCCACTTGGAAACCCCGACTCCCACTCCTGGCTTTGACTTGGCCATCCTGCCTGACAGAGGGCCTTTCTCGGCCCAGCTCAGGACTGAGAAGGCCATGGCTGGGCTGCTCCTTCCTGGACATACAGAGCGTCCGACCCACCTGTCCAGCTTGCACTCCTCACCCCCATGAGTGGGGCTTGGATTGGACTCAACCCTCATTCTCTACCTTCCTGGGAACCTGGGCCACCTGGGCAGCCAGCAGCGGTGGTTCACCAGGCCCTGGCTCCCTGGCCTCTGGGACCAGTCCAAGCACACGCAGTGTCCCAGCGCTCAGCACCCGCCCACCTCCTCCCTCACTGGATCCATAGGGTTCCGATGAATTTTAGAATGTTCTGTTCTTCTGCACGCTTAGTACCCAGCGTATTTCATCAATTCTAAGGTGTTTATTTTGTCATATTAACATCTCTGAAATCAGTTGTACCCACAGCTTGATGGTGTATCTTGGTTTATGCTTTAGCTTTTAGCAGTACATAAAATAATAGTGTCTCAGCATTGGTGCATCTAAATTGCCATAGCTCATGTGCTCTCTCAAACGCACATTCCCCAGACATCCTCCAGCTGAGAACCCTTTTCCAGACTCACCCATGAGTCGTTTCACTTTGACTTTCTTTGATACGTTCACATCCTTTATCCATACGCCTAATGGCTTGTCATCCATTAGCTGTAAATTCTTTTGACAGGATGACACTTGTCATGACTGCTTTAACTGAATCAAGTTCATCCTTGTGTCGTGTCAAATTATTTTTGTTATTCCGCTCACTTTGGGTTTTCAACCTATTTAAGTTACTTTTTAGAAGGCCCGGCCTTTTGTTAAACTCTCTACGAATTTACTGAATAGCTTAAGCCACACGCTCAAACAGAGACGTGCCCTCACGTACAGATTTATACGTGCATGCATTGCATCCCACACACAAATACATGTGGAGAGAGAGAGACATGGGGAGACAGAGAGGCAAGTGTGGAGCCTGAGTGAAGGTGAGTGACGGAGAGACGGAGTCTCTGAAGGCGGTGGCGTCTCTGAAGGCAAACGCATCCTCACCGCTACTTGGGGTTACCACCAGGAACAGGGCTCAGGGACAGGTCTGAGTCCTGGTCCATTCCCAGGTGTCTGCATCTGTCCTGGTCTGGGTCATCCTGCCTTGTCTGCTCTCCCAGCCCCACTTACCTGTGGCCCTGATGACCTCCCACGTCAGTGCCAACCGTGCCGGAACAATAGACCCCTGACTTGAAGGTGGGCGAGTCAAGACGATCCAGCCTCGCTCAGCCCAGACCCCACCAACCTGGGTGGGCTTTCCGACGTGCACCCTATTTCCCTATTCTCCTTTCCCATGGGCGATGGGTCCCAGCAGCAGGCAGCCCCCGGAGGAGCAGTTGGGCCCCTGACCTCCAACTCCAACTCATTTCTAAATCATTTCTAAATCACATGAATGTCATTGACCTGTTAGCTACTATGATAAGGGGGGTGACTCCTAGGCACTTAGTGATAGGACGTGGGGGGGTGTTCTGCTCCTCCAAGGCCTGGGAAGCCCCACCCAGAGGGGGAGCCTCTTTGGGGCTCATCCCTGTACCCGCCAGCAGCCTGATCTCTTGCTTCTGTCCAGCTGCCCCTGGCTCACTGCTCTTCCCTACAGCCCGGCTACATCATTCTCCTCCACCTGGGGCTGCGACTTTGCTCAGCATCTTCTTGGCTGGATCAGGAACACCCGGCCTTACACTGTCCAGTTTTGCCATCTATGCCCAGGGAGGGAGAAGTCCTCTGGGTATCTGACTGGGCCAGTGGGGAGACAATGGTGCCATACCTTGAGATGGAACACCAAGGAGGGGTGGGGCAGGGGACTGGACAGGAAGCATGGACAGGATGTTGGGACATGTTGGGTTAGGAGCAGTAGGGTACAGCACTGATGAGACCCTAAGCCTCCTGCTTGCAGTTCTCCCATCCTACCCTGCTGCCTGATAGCCCACCAGGGGGAATCACAGAGGTGGGGCCTTCATGTGGGCAGGGCTTCAGCAGGGGCAGGGCCTCAGTGGGCGGGGCTGGCTGCCTAGTTTCCTGCTGGAGCCACCAGGCGATAAGAAGGAGACCTGGCCCCAGGGCATTTGAACAGTCCAGTCGAATTACCCTCCTGCTCTTCTGTCATCAACAACAGAGATACAAATCAGGGAAGATTTTTGTGCTACCTCAACCATTTTCTGAGTTTTGACAAAACAGAATTATATCAAATGAAAAATATAAAAATAAAAGCAAAACAATTGCTATAATAGATTTTTCCCGAGTTTAAAAATAAATGATCTTGGGGGTGGGGTAATAACTCCCCCCACCAAACACACACAAACATACACACAAGAAGTCTAGAAAAAATATTCTAAACTATTAAAAATAGGTCTCCTGGGGTTGTGGGACTACAGGTGATTTCTTTTTTTCTTTTTTAAATTCTGTATTTAAATTTTTTTCCATAACGAAAATGCATTACTTGGTAACATAATACTTTTAAAAATAAAAGTTTTTTAAAAACTGAAAGAAAAAGATCTTTAAAACTGTCCTATCTGTGCCTTTTGCAGAGTGGCTCTTAGGGGCTGTGAGGGTGTGGGCGTCACAGGCAGGCCCTGCGTAGGAGCCTAGGGCTTCTTCTGGATTGTGGTCACTCCCTCGGCCTCGCTGGTCTCTGCTGCAGGTGGCCTTTGTGGTTGGGTGATGTTCCAGCCAGTTCAACGTGCTTCTGCTTGCGATTTGTCCTCAGGCATCCGAAGGCGTCCCCATGAGGTTCTTCACCAAGCTGGACCAGCTTATCGAGTTTTACAAGAAGGAGAACATGGGCCTGGTAACCCACCTGCAGTATCCCGTGCCACTGGAGGAGGAGGACGCAGGCGATGAGCCAGAGGAGGAGACAGGTAGGAGGGGACGGAGGGGAAGGTGCCTCCGGGACCCTGCCTGCCATCTAAGTCCCATAGTGAAGTTCTGGGGTGCTTCTCTCACTTCAAGTGCTTGTAGATTGGGTGGGTCCGGTTATCAGAGGGGGTGACATGGTGGTTAAAGACCAGTTAGGAACACAGGCTCTGGGTTCAGACAGACCTGGTTCAAACTTCCTGCACCCCGTATTGTCAGCTGTGTGACCGTAGGTGAATTACTTAACCTCTCTAAACCAGAGACCTCTCTTAAAGAGACACTAAAAATAATATCTGCCTCTCAGGGTGTCATCAAAGGAGTCAGTGTAGATCCCAGCGCCTAGTACATAGTAAGCGCTCAATAGATGCAGCTAAAATCATTGTCAAAATAATTCGCTGAATTTTGCTGTGAAGAGAATGAGGAAGGAGATGGTTGCACCAAGCTGGAAGGATGAGAAAGGATGTTTCTTTATAGCATCATTAAAAGAAAATAAAGTACAGCCCCTAAAAGGTACGTGAGAGTCAGTCCTGCTGTTTCAACAGGGGAGGGACAGGCTAATAGAGCGAGCGTCGGGCAGAGAGAGGAAGTGCAGCCGGGGAGCCCCCCTTCTCTTCCCCTCAAAAGTTCATGTCCTGAAAGAAAGCCCTGACATACATAACTGAACCTCTCAACTGGTCAGGGCTCCTCCTAAGTCCCAGGGCTTGGAACCGAGACCCCCGGCATCTCCCCTGAAGGACAGATTAGACCAGAGGTGTGGGGTCCCCGGCCTGACTCCGCCCATCCCTGGCTGCTGCCCGCCACGTGCTGGGCGTCCTTGCAACCTCCTCCGTGGGCCACCCTTCCTCCCACCTGCCTGGAGACCCACCGTGAGCGATTGCACAGCTCATCGGCAGCCTCCTCCGAGGGTAAACTCTGAAGAGCCGTCTCACCAGTTCCTGGAGGAGACAAGGGCCAGGCAGAGTGTTTCCAAAGGAGCGCAGGTGTGCAGAGGTGAAGGGGACCCAGGCAGCCGTGTCCCTTGTCGCCTCCCTGGCCCAGTAGGAGGCGCCCTCAGCTGTGAAATAGCCAGAGGCGACATGTCCACGTGTGAGTCCAGGGTCACTCACCAGTGCTGTGCCTGGGCCGCACGTCCCCCAGCTGTCCCCAGTCCCCAGGAGCCCAGGCTCGGCCTCGACACTGAGAAGCCACCGTGCAGAAATGCCCTCTGCACTTCCCTCTCACCCCGCAGGCCAGTCTTTCTGCCCCTCCGGGCACAGCCGTCTAAAGAAAGACCCCAACACTAGAAAAAGACCCCCCAACAGATCCGGAAAGAGAAACACAATCTCAGGACGGCTGGCTTCCCTTCCCAAAAAAGACCCACTGTCTGCTTGAACCCAAGTGTCTCCCACCCCCAGTCCAAGGGGTCGAATTTGGCTCAGGTCTTCTCAAGGCGCCGCCAGTCCCCATGGGGCTCAAAACGGGATCATAACCATTGAAAGGACCCCAAGCCAGGTGAGGAAGTGAAGGAACGGCTCATCCTTTAAAGAGAATGTCCCCGTGCAGCTCTGTGTCCAGAGCCGTGGGGCAGCCATCCCGTGTGAAAAGAGGCTCGGACAGGAGGTCGCAGACCCCAGGGGCTCAGGACCCTCACCCATTTGTGGTACGTGCAGGATGGAAGCTTTCAAGGTGAACGGGCGGGAGTCCCATCTCCCAGGCCAAGTCCAAGTCATTTGTTTCATATCTCAGTTCCCTGGGTGGAGGGAGCCCCTCACTTCCTTTCATTGTCTCTGAGGGTCTGGAGGGAGAGAGGAAGAAGGACAGAGGCTGGAGAGAAGGCGCAAAGAAAAGGGGGCCAGGGTGGGAGAGAGAGGGGCAGTGTGGCCGGACCTGCCTGCTCCCCGGCCCAGCTCCTCCCATGACGGGAGCCCAGCCTCTGCTGGTCCAGGGCCCCTGCTCTGCCCCGAAGCCGGCCATCCTGCTGAGTTTCTGGGGCTGCTCTCTCCAGCCGTCCGTGGCCAGCAACCCTGCCTGGCGTGGCCATCGGACCCCAGCAGGTGTTTGCAGAGCTCCTCAAGGGGACAAACTCTGTGTTGGGTCCCGGGGCAGAGACCACCAAGACCAGGTCCCTGCCCTTGGCAGGCTCCCCGTCTAGCCCAGGAGTCAGCTGGCAAGGGAGCGGGTCCGGGAAGGGACAGTGCGGGCACAGACGGGTCTGTAGCTGGGCGCAGTGGCCTGGACCCCACGTGGCGGGTGGGCAGGATCACCGCACAGAGGGCGGAGAGGGTGGGCCACGTGCCCCTCTCCGCAGGCGGTGATCCTGACGGAGGGAGCACTCAGCCCAGACGGCACTCCTGCTCTTGTCTTGGGTAGAAGGTGTCCTGTCTCCCCCCGAGCTGCCACCCAGAAACATCCATTTATCTGCCGGGCCATATGAGGCCAAGGAGGTCCCTGTTTCCAACGATAATCCTCGAGCCACGGAGGTCAGCCGGCCAAGCCTCTCAGAGACGTTGTTCCAGCGCCTGCAGACCATGGACACCAGTGGGTGAGTCCCCACCTGGCAGGCCCCACGACACCCAGGTAGCTCACCCTGTGCTCTCTCCTGGAGATGCCACTTCCACACTAGGACAGGTTGCTGTGGAGCCCGCCAGCCTCCCGACGGTGGGTCTGAGGGAGCCCAGCTCGCGGGGCAGCTCTGGCTACACGGGCACTGGATGGCCCTGCTCAGGTGCCCCATGTCCACCAGGCCCCGCGGCATGGCAGGAGATGGTTCTGGAATGATGGATAGTTCTCTGCTGCAGATGGCATGGCCCTGCTCCAGACTTCAGGGGCCCATGCTGTGATTCTCTTGCTGGGGCTTGCCGTGAACTCACATGGCATCTTTTCCCACCCCAAAGACTCCTCCCACCATGCGGTCCACTGGCTCAGGTGGTCCCAGTGGAGGAGTTGCCTGCACTGCAGCCTGGACCTGCTCTGGGCCCCATGCAAGGGAGGCCAACTTCCTTGTCACCGGGAAATGGGTCAGAGCCGTTGTTCCATGTGTGGTGTGGACTGTGAGGTCTACACCGCATGCCACTCCTTTCTCTGTGGTGGAAAGAGTGAGGTGCAATCCTCTTCACACTTTGTTTCACCTGCTCTGACCCAGGGCTCTCAGGATCTGGCCCATATGTGGTGCCAGACTGGTCCATGTTGATGAGGTCCTGCAGTCCCTTTGCCTCCCTCAGCAGGCCCAGGCTGGAGGATGGGAGGTGGAGGTATGGCTGGGAGGGGCGTTGGTTATTTTGCAAATCAGAGGCCCTGACTTTAACACAGGCCACGGGATGGCTTCCACAGGGAGGACGCTCCGTGAGGGGAACTGTGTCCCCAGCACCCAGCATGTCACCTAGCACGAGTCAGCACTCCCTAGATCTGTGTTGAATGAATGAATTAGTACACAGCCATCTCCATGTGTTAAAAATGGAAAAACGTTTGTTTGTTTCTTCATGAGAAAAAGACCCTCCAAAGTATATCCTATTGGCAGGGCTAATGCAACATCTCCAACTTGAAAGATTAATTTGAGACAGCCAGGGCTGCTCACCTACCATCTGATTTAGCCAAATACAAAGGAAAGGTCTGAAGGTACACACAAGCCACCAGTTGCTAAGATATCTGGCGTTTCTATATTTCCACCTTGACATTTCCTCTAATTCTTCTCTGGGCCCGCCGGGTTATATTCTCTGCACACTCCTGGAATTCCCTGTGCTATTTATCAAGAAGCTAAACAGCCAGTGCTTTGAATATGTTGATCCGTTATCATGATTATCCTGATATATGTATCTATATAACAAATGCTTATTAAAGTAGTCCAGGCAGAGCCCATTGTTTAGTTTCCTTGAGATTCTATTTCTCTCCAGGTTTAGGTGTTAAATGCAGGGCCGTCCTGGAGGAAATAGGCAAAGCTGTTCAATGGTGCCACTGCGGCCCCTCACCTCCTGACTCTCCCACGTGGTCTATTGGCTACATCTCCTTGTCAGTCCCTCCTGTCTAGGGACAGGTCTTCTCTAGGGACTCAGGGCCCAGTGGGGCAGGAAAAAGTGTTCAGCCAAGCCTCCACGCAGCCTCCTGAGAGGGGGCGGAGGCAGCTGAGGGCTGGTGAGCGCGGGAGGCCCGCCCTCTCTCTGGTGTGGCTTCTCAGCTAACAAACAGCAATGGAACTTGCCTAAAGCTTCTGCTTGGAGATGGAGGTGTGTGGGTGGAGCACATTCAAGGGACCATGGTGCCTGCCCTCCTTTCTCTTCTGGGTCATGAAAAACTAAGCTTCTGCCTTGTGTTTGCAAGTTAATCTATGTTGCTTGTAAAATCGCTTTGTACACAGAGGACTGCCTTTAGATTATTCTTAATTATAAGACAACCTGCACAGTCTTTTGTGCAAGTTAATTAGATCTAATCAGTTAGGTCATAGTTAATAAAAGACTGCTGAGTAAAATCAACCTTCTCTGATAAACAGAGTTTAACATCTCTATGTCAACACTTTCCTACAACAAACATTTGAACAAATATTGCTTCCTAAAGCAAGTACTGATGGTCTCAAAGTTAAAGTCAATAGGCACGAGAACTGTTAAAGTACTTATCTTAATGCTGTAGGAGAGATTTTGTCCTTTTCAGCAAAACAGACTGAGGCAGAAACTGGATTTTTTTATGGTGTCAAGACTCAGAATAAGTATAGATTAAACTTAAATATTATGACAACTGGTATGTAAATAGTTGCTGACTTCTCAGGCTAAATAAGTCAAAATGGCTAATCTATGTGTTTTCAGTCTTTCATTGAACAGCTGTTGTGTTCAAGAGCAACAGCCTTTCATTCCTTCAAGGATCCTACAGGAAAAAATCCCCTGTGACCTCTAGTTTCAACTTGATTGCAAGGCTGGAGCAAAGCTATTTAAGGCTTGTACGAATTTTTTCACACACGTAAATCAACATCCTTGAGCCTCCGTTTCCTTGTTTGTAAAATAGGAAAAATAGTAATATCTGCCTCATAACATTGATTTGTAGATTAGAGGGAAAAAGCATAAAGTGCTAAGCAGAGTGACTGGTATGTTATGCTCAGGACATACTTGCTGTAATTATAATGTTCATTATTATAGGAACAAAAGCGCAAAAGTTATCCAGAAAAATATGCTGCTGGGTGATAGAATGTAGAGGTGCGATCAGACCTCAGGGGCAGCCCTGGCGCGATGCGGCCCAGGCTCTGCCTTTGCTGGGCCATCCTGTGCGAGGCGAGGGCAGGTCCTGCCTTGGGCCCATGTGCTTCATCCGTAGTTGAAAGGGACTGGACCAGACCGGGAGCAAGGGCTGGGGGTGCAAAGGCCCGGCACCTAGGCTGCCAATACCATACCCCCAGCCCCATCACTCAGCACAGAGACTTCCCTTCGGAGCCTCGGATGACTGGGAACCTCCCTGACACAGAGTTCCAGGTGGCCCTGGGCTGTGAACTTGGAGTTGGCCTGTGAGCTGTAGCCATTTGCCATCTCTGGACTAGAGCATCCCTCAGCCCTCAGATCCTATCTTTAGGAATTGATGAAGCAGGAAAACGAGTCCCCTGTACATTTTCAAGGCTGTTCTGTCTCCTTTTCAAAGGATAAACATTTCCCATCCCCAGCCGGTATCACTTCCTTCCACCTACCGGAAAAGCCTTTATGGGTGGGTTTAGAGGCAGCCTCCCTTGTGGGCCCTTTACTCTTGTCTGACCTGATCTCCACCCCTTCAGTAAGACCTGGGCCGCCTGTCCAGGTGTGCGAATGTTCTCCTGGGGCCGGTGTCTCGGCTGGAGACTCTGAGAATTCAGATTTCTTCTTCTACCTGTTACTGTTGGTGTCTGTGGTTTAGGAACCGAAGAAGCATGTTGTTATATCTCTCCTTTTTTTTTTCAGGCTTCCAGAAGAGCATCTGAAAGCTATCCAAGATTATTTAAGCACTCAGCTCACCCTGGACTCTGATTTTGTGAAGTCGGGCTCCTGCAGTCTGCCTCATCTGAAGAAACTGACCGCGCTCCTCTGCAAGGAGCTCTATGGGTAATGGCTGCCGTGAGGACGGGAGGAAAGGGGACAGTGGGTGAGAGAACCAGCTCATTAGGGTGACCCCTGCACTTAGCCCCGGTGTCCAGCTCCGGATAATTGGGCTGTTGGTGGGGCTTAGAAATCTGGTTGTTGGAGGTTTTGTTTTCATGGCATTTGAACTTGGTGGTGGTTGGCTTTTTTTTTTAAAACGAAAGTTAATTCGAGGCCAGTTGCTATGGGAAGAGGTGGGCGGGAGTACACTGCCAGCCCTTCCACACTTGCTAAGGATCCAGAGGCTAAGGCTTTTGCTGCTATTCGTCTTTCTTGCTGCAGCCAGCACATTTGATAAGCACATAAGGGCACCAAGAGGAGATCAATTAAAATCAACCTATTTTCTACGTGGGTGGTGATGGCTCAAGATTGCCAGTGACGGCAGGTTTTAAAAGTGAGCCAATTCACCAAAACTTCAGTGTTCTGTTATTGAATTCACTGAAGGACCAATTAGTAAAAATTCCAGTTTCTTTTAGTGTTTTAATTTCATTATGTGCTTTAATTTCATTACATTAAAATTAAGTTTAATTACATTTTAATTGTTAAAAGTGCAAACTTAAAGCTGAAACACTCTCTGAAGAATTGACAAAAGAATTTTTTAAATGCTTGAAAAAATAGAAAATCACATCTAAAAGCATCTGAAAGAAATCACAGGGACCCAAAACAATTCCATGGCAAATGAAAGGTCCACATTTTGGTTGGAAAAATAGCATTTCATGTGGGTGAGGTTTTATCAGCCTATACTGTTTTGTGTTTTATTACGTATACAGCAGTTTCAAAATTCTTTTGTCAGTTCCTCTGGTGCCATATCTATCTTAGCTTAGTTTCTATGCAAACAAGAATCTTTCATCAGCAGCAATCAAATTGAACTTTCCTTCTAAAGGCTCTTATAAAGCACAATCAGTACATTTGGTAAATTTAACAAATAATTTCTTTGACAAATTGAGCACTCATCAAATTGGCCAGTCAGGTTTACTTTCAATGAATTGGCTTTCAACTAATGCAGTTTCAGCCAATTGGACCCAGAGCCATCATTTTTATAGATTTCCACAGAGAGATATTTCTCCATGTGATGCTGTTGTTATAAATCATTTATCACTAGGAAAAACACACACACACGGCACTTTCTTTTCAAGAAACACAATTTCATCATGACTGGTAGCAAGCTTTTATTTCTGCTCCAGTGGAAATCCTGTTCTTTGCTGCTTCCTCGTCCAGAGGAGATATACCTTTCAGTCTCTCCACAAGTTTCACCCAGTACACTCAGCACATTTCCCCAACACTGCTTTGCTACCTGGACTTTCCTAGAATCTGGGTCACCTCATCCTTACGGTGACAGAAGCTTCCTCAACATAGCTAGTTCTCTAGTTTTCCACAGTCATTTACTGAACAGTTAACTTCGAGTTAGAAGTAGAGAGACTGCGTGATGTTCTAAATTCCCCCCAGCATTTGTTTGTCTTCACTTCATAGGCAAAGTGATAGTCAGGCTTGAAGACGCGGTTAGGGATGGACTTTTAGAAAACCTTAGGAAAAAAGTATGTTTCCCATCCCCCTGCAACCCCTGCAGATGTTGTTCCATGAAACTAACTATAAACTAGTAGTTTTCAAACTGCTTTGATTGAAACAGCTCTTCAATCCATTCATTCACTCACTTAACAAATATGTATGGAGAGCCTGCGCTGAGCTCTATTCTGGGAGCTGGGATGCAGCCATAAACACAATGCCCAAAGCTCCTGCTCTTTAGACCTTGTTGGAGCTGATGCCTTAGTAAGCAAGTATAGTGGTAGATTAAGTCTGTAAATAAACAAGATAATTTTAGTAAATATCATGACCAAATGAAATAGGGAAAAGTGCTAGAGTTGGGTGGGAGGGTGCTAGTGTCCTTTGGGGGTCAAGGAGACCTCTCTGAGGCAGTCACAGAGCTGGGACCTCCGTGACAAGAGGGAGCTAGCCATCCAGCTATTTGGCAGCGGGATGTCAAGTACAAAGGTCCTGAGGCGGGAATGAGGCCAGCCTCGAGCAACAAAAAGCCTGTGAGGCTGGAGCATAAAGAGCAAAGGAAAGTGTTAGGAGTGGAGGTTGGGAAGAGTCAGGTGTAGGGTGGTCATATTTAGCAAATAAAAAAACAGGATGGCCAGTTCAGTCTGAACTTTAGATGAACAGCAAATACTTTTTTAGCCTAAGTATATACCGTGCAATATTGGGGTATGCTTGCACTGGTAGACTCTCCATTGTGTATCTGAAACTCTAATCTAGCTGGGTGTCCTGTGTTCTATCTGGCAATGCTAGCAGGAGCCACATCACACAGGACTCCCAAGGCCTGGTACAGATTTTCAGGATTGTGCCATAATCTGAGTCAGGGCAGTGGAGACTGGATCTTAGGAGGCAGACCCAAAGCAGCAGGCAGTTGGGAGCTACTATATTTGTGACCTGATGGTGGCCCACGAGAAGGGGAGCAAGAGGAGGCAGGGATTTGTGTCTGTTTTGCATCCTGCTGAGTCCTGGGTTTCGACAGTGCCTGGCACACAAGAACAGCTGATAGATATTAGCTAGGTGACCCAAGGCTTGGGAGCATGTGGGTGCTGAGAGCTGGTGTGAGCCGGGGCGTGTGTGGATGGTGGAGCTGGCAGATGGATGTAGGGTGGGGAGAAGACGAATCGAGGGTGACCCTTAGGTTTTTGGTGCGAGCAGCTGAGTGGTGGATGATGCCAGTTACTTAGATGGGGAAAGTCAAAGAGGAGGGGGTGGAGGAGGGGCATCTTTCTCTGAGCTACCATTGGCTTGAGGTGCTATTAGACATCCTGTGAGCTGAGCCACCAACCAAGGACTTAGTTCTAGAAGTTAGAGCCCAGGAAACCTCAGGGGTAAGGGTATATGTCTGGGAGTCATCAGCATGCGTTGGCACTTGAAGCTGGGAGATGAGTGGGGTAAGGTCACCGCAGTGGGGAGTGCAGATGGAGGGGAAAGGGGGCCCAGGGTAGACGTTGAGAGGTGGGGTAGAGGAGAAGGAGCTGGAACGGTGTGCTGAGGATGGCGCCAATGGTGGCCAGTTTTGTCCACTCAGACCACCTGGCCCAACACAAACGCCAGGATGAGGATGGGAAAGTCACAGAGAACTGAGGAGTGAGAAATAGTGCAAGAGCCTCCTCCACAAAAATGTCATTACAATGTCAGTACCTGTGTCTGAAAGAAGGAACTTCCGCAGCACAAAGGCTCGAGGAAGATTTGTAACCCTAAGTTAGATTATCTAGAACCAGACAGAAACTTTTCCAGAGAAAGAGAATAAAGAATTAAGTCTCCAGAGTCTGGAAATACTTGATAACCCATGAAGTGGAGAAATGAGGAGAATTGTAAGGAGAATTTTAAAATAAAATGTCAAAGTGTGGGAGAGGTTATTATATCAATTAAGTGAGAGCAGGGTAAGGATTTTGATAAAGAAACCAACCAACCAAAACAAAAATACCATCATTATAACTGCTTCATTGGAGGCCGTAAAATGAACCCATAGTTTTCCAATCAAACTTGAAAATCAAATCACAAAACAGAGCAGAGTGTCAGGGAAGTATGTATAAAAAACATGAGAGGACTAAATAAGCATATGCCAAGAATGTGTGATGAAAAATTGATAGTCTTTGGAAAGAGGGCATAGAGATTCAACTTATAGCTGGTAGGGTGGGCTTTCCAAGAAGCAGGAAAAAAATGATGTGTAATTGATGACTAAATATATAAAAGAAAAAAATGTTTCCAGATTTATAAAGGAGCTAAATCCAGGTATTGAGAAGCCTCATAAAGATCCAATTACAGAACTACCAAATAGCAGCACCAAAACCTCTTCTTATAATCTTCTAAACCACAAGGGAAGATGAGTTCAGAAAGTAAATAATTAGGAACAGCACCATTAGTTTTACAAATTACAATACTTAATATTATTCATACTCCTTGATGATATAATAAAAATTCTGAAGCAATATCTCCAAGGAGAAGACTACTGACTTCTCCTTGGGATTAACTCAACCTAGATATCATTCAAGAGCCAAAGGAATCTTTGCAGATTTAAAAAATTGGTGAAAATGTACTAATCACAAGGCTTCACTTCAAAAACTTTCCAAGAATTTTTTTCCAGAAATTTTAGAGTGCTGGTAATCCTAAAAATAAGAACCCAGCAGCCTACTGAGCAGCTGGATATGAATATACCCAAAGCAGAAGTGTTCATTCTGTGTTCCCAGAACACAGTATGATGAAAATAGAAATAAATAACAAACTAGCCACAACTACCCAACCATCTGGCCTTTCTTGATCATCTCCAATCACAGCTGAATTAAAGAAGACACTTGACACAATGACAGCCTACGTGGGATAGGTTTGGAAACCCGTGGTAATCAAGCCTCTGTATATCAGAACTCTAGATGATGCAGCCAAAGCACTACTTGGAGGAAAAGCCATAGCTTTAAATGCTCTGTTATGGAAAGGGGGGTGTAGAACAATAAGTCAAGCATACAAACTTAATCCGGGCTCTCAGTCTCCTGAAGGCATCATGGGTCATACCCTGATTGCCTTGATATTTCCACGGTCACGCAAAGTACTGGAAACAGTAATGTATTCAATATTCATGAGCAAAGATTGAATGTGTGCCGACTACGAGCCACGCACTGTTCCAGGGGCTAGAGATACAGCAGTGAACAAAACAGAGTCTTTAAGAAAGCTCTGTTAAGCGAATGAACAATAACAACAACTGGAAAGGAAAAGAGCAGGGGGAAATAGTTAAAAACAGAAATAAATTAAGAAAAAGTCAATTAAGGAAATTAAAAAAATTAGAAGTGTAGGAGATTTAATAATTTGCATTAAAGATTTCCAAATCAATAAAGAGTACAGTGTAAGGGCTTCCTTGGTGGTGCAGTGGTTGAGAGTCTGCCTGCAGATGCAGGGGACGTGGGTTCGTGCCCCAGTCCGGGAAGATCCCATATGCCACAGAGCGGCTAGGCCCGTGAGCCATGGCCGCTGAGCCTGCACATCCGGAGCCTGTGCTCCGCAACGGGAGAGGCCACAACAGTGAGAGGCCCGCGTACCGCAAAAAAAATAAAAATAAAAATAAAAAGGAATAGAAGGATCCCTCCTTAATAATGCAATATGTGTCAATGTAAAACCAATTACACTTAACAGGGAAACATTAAAACCATTCCATTAAACATTTTAATAAAAGAGGAAGAGATGCCCATCATCACCTGATTATTTAATACTGTATGAGAAATTTTTGCTAAAGCAAAAAGAAAAAGAAGCAAAAAATCAGAGAAGAAAAAATTAAGAAAACAACAGAGTATCAGAATGTTCCTTCTGAGTCTGGAGTTCCTGGTTGGGAGATACTGGATGTGCTAGCTGGAAACTGAATGGGAATCTTGGGGAAATTAACCATCTCTCTGAGACCAAGGTGGGAGGAGCCTCTCCTTCTGGGAGGGTTCCCTCAGGGGGCCTAGGCCCCTTCTGGGCTGTCTCTGGGGTCTGACCTGCCTGAGGACTGCAGCCCTCCCTGTCTTTGCTCCCCATCTTCCCTTGAGCTGGTGACCTGAAGCTGAGACAAGCTTCCCAGGGACCCTGCTGATGATAACTTCCCTGGACAAATCCTTTCTGTATAAGACCAGTTCTTAAGTCTTCCAACTCAAGTAAGTCCCTATGTGTCTTTGGTCATTCTGACCCTAACCAACACCTCCAGACAAGTCTGAGAGCCAGATTTCTCAAAATTTTACCAAGGTTAGAAATACAGAGAATAACAGCATTATTCTTAGAAAATCCTAAAGATTCAGTTTGTGTATGTGCCCTTGTGTTTTTAAAATAACAGTTTTAAAAAGGAGAACAATGAGGGAGATCTGTTTGATGTTAAAGCATGTTCTGAATTAGTGCTTTCAAAATTTTTTTTTTTTTTGGCCTAGAATTCTTTTATGAAATGAGAGTTTAGACAGAATACCACTATGTTAACAGAGTAGCTCTGTCGGAGGTGGGATAGAAACTGAGAACCCTGTCTGCCTGGCACTTCCCTCCCCCTCCCCAGGCCAGTTACCTCCCTCCACCCCATCCTTGGCCCCCAGAGGCATCCCAAGGATGGCCGATCAAAGCCAGTAGGCTACAACACCATCCTTGGCAATGGTGAGATGTGTCAATCTATGAACATGACATTGCCTAGTACATATGAGGCACTCCAGAGTTTTCATTGAATGAATGATATGAATTCTGAAAATAAATCCTATCATATTTAAGATGAGCTTGTGCAATGATCTAGCCCAAAAGAACTGTGGAAAAAAGAGTAAGCGCAGTTGAGTGAAAATGAATAGCAACATGGAAAAAGGTGAACTTACTTCCACCACATATTTTTTTTTTAATTCCAGATGAAGGAACTAAAAAGATATAACAACAACCCCCCAAAACCCTTTTTCTAACATAACTTTTAAAAGAGTGAGAAACCAATTTAATGTGAGCTACTAATTGCTCACGAGTAAATACTGATAAATTTTTAACTAAGGTAAGCAAAAAAATTTCCAAGGAAAAGGTGAAAAATAGAGCAATAAAAAACTATAAAGCACTTTATAATGAAATCCAGCCTACCTAGGGTGAAAACAACAGAATGGGGAAAAAAAAAAAAAACTTACAACACCTAGATTAAATAAAAAGCAAAGCAATAAGGAAAGAGTTTATACCAATGTATAAAAATACCAGCAAAATTCCCAACAGAAGACCAACAATGGGCATGAACAGTTTATAGGAAGAGAAATACAATAGAAACCAACCAGATAGAAAAATACGTAGGCATTAGAAATTAAAGATATGCAAATCAATTCATCAGTATTAAAATGCACTGTTATGCCCACTAAAAGAGAGACAGAAGAGAATAACAGAATTCAGATAGCACAGAGGATGAGCAGGCTGGAACAGTGCCCAAGGCCACCATCACTCAAAGGCTTAACGATATTGATAAAGAGCCATAATCTCTGGTTATCTGAAAACTGTAACTGGAAATAAGTAAAGAAGAGCTATATGAACAAAGCTGTTCACAGCAGCCTTTATTTATAATCACCAAGATCTCAAAATAACCCAAATACCTAGCAATTGATTTTGGTACATTTAATTGATAGACTGTTTTGAAACCACTAGGAATGTTGAATGTGTAAAAACATGAAGTTTTTGATGAAATAATAGATGAAAAATAGAACTCAAAATTGTCTGCCCACCATGCCCCAAACAATGGGAAAATAGAAAAAGATGAGAAGGGAACAAAGGATCAATAAAGCCCTGGTATTGGAATTGTCAGCGTCCTAGACAATGACAGATCTCTCTGGGCATCCACCTTAGCTGCTCGGAGGAGATGTGAACCAGAAAACACAGACTGCTCCTACGCAAAGCCCCTGGGGCACCAAAATAAAGTGGAGATTCCAGACCAAATCAGGTTGGGGCCCAGACATTTGCGTTTTTAACACTGGGTGAGGGTGTGATTCTTATAAACACTAAAGTTTGGGAACCATGGATTACTAAATTATTTCTAAGTAGTTTTGTGATTCTAGATTCAAATTTTCTACAGGCTATGTAGTTGAGTGTGGCTAAACAAAGGTGAATCAGGTTTACGCATCACGGCTCCAGTTTGGTCCTGGACAGGACAGAAGGGGTGGGGGGTTCTCAGGAGATGGACCAGTACCGGCAGGCGTGGACCTTTGCCCGGGCTTGTCCTTCTGGGGAGGATCCCTGCCTTTGCCAGAGTGGGTGTGACCACGCCTCGTGTCCAGCTGGAGCCTGTGTGCGTGATGCCTCACTAGGTCCTCACTAATCCTTGACCTTCACCCTGTCCCCTGCCCCCAGGGAAGTCACCCGGACCCTCCCTACCCTGGAATCTCTGCAGAGGCTGTTTGACCAGCAGCTCTCCCCTAACCTGCGTCCGCGGCCTCAGGTAAAGACTTTGGGACAGATGAGACTGATGAAACCGGTGGAGGAGGGGTGGGGACGTCGGATGGGGCATGGGGGAAAGAGGTACCCAATGTCCCGAGGGCTCAGAAGGAAGCACCGCCTTTGTTGGACCCCCAGAGTATGAGGGGGCCGGGGAGCCTCAGCACCCTGACCCCCAGTGAGGTTTATCCCCCAGCCCCCACTGGATTTTGATTTGAGGAATAAAGATTTCAAATTATGCAACCGCCAGCAAAACTCCTTCTTAGTGCTGAATAAGGAGGCAAGACAGGACCTTTTCCCACCATTTCTCATCAGAAACTGAAAAAAACATGAGGTGCCTAAATGCTTGATCCTGCCTCATGGCCCAGGAAGAGCAGGTGAAGGCAGGCCCCCGCCAGACATACACACACACACACACGCCCACAGCCTGGCAGGATGCCAAGGCCAAGTTGTCTGTGTCACAGAAGGTGTCCTTGGCAAAGCTAAAAACAAGCACAGATAGGACTCCCAGAGAAAGCACTTGCAAGGGACAAGGGTTTAAAAGTGTTTAAAAAGCAAACCCTTCCACGCACAATTAAGTAAAAGCAACCAAAGTTTTTAAGTGAGAAGAGGATTTTAAAAGCCTGTTTTACAGAAGAGGGACTGGGCATAACTGGGATACCCTGGAAAAGATGTTAGTAACACCTCATTAGTAACTGGAAAATGACCTGCAAAGCAGGAAGACCTCTTCTTGCCTCTCAGACAGGAAAATTTGATTGGTGAAGCCAGGACTTGGCTCTAACAGGAGGGTCAGGGACTCACAGTTGAGAGTGGAAATGGGTTTCCTGAAAGGCAATTTAGCCGTCTGCATGAAAATGTTTAATGCCGGGAGTCCTTCAAGCAAGCCATTCTACCTGCAGGCAGCTGCCTTAGGGTCTACATGTTTGCATAGAGATGTTGACAGAAATGTTTATCACAGCTTTGTCTCTAAAAACAGAAACGCTGGAAACACAGAGAGAGAAAGGGTTAAAGTATGATGCAGAATTCTGTTCTAAGGTGGATGCATTAACTCCAAGGCATACTGTTGGGTGAAAAAAGCAAACGGCAGAACAATATATAAACTAGGATGTAGGTCTACACGTGGAAATCGTACCAGAAGGGTTTATACCCAAAGGGCTACTCTGTTCATGAGGAGGGGATAGAATTGGGCCAGAGGGGCCTGGGTCAGGGGAGACTTCAGGTTTGCCCAAATGGTTTTTTGGAGTTGTTTTTTTTTTTTTACTGAGAAAATTTGTGTTCTATTTGTACAACTTAAAATTCATCAGGATAGAAAACAAACAAACCAAAAAAAAATGTAATTTTGCTTTCCTTGAAGTGAATGGTGGGTTAATTTCCAGGAAAGTAAAAGCAAATCTAGACAAAACAGAGACCCTACCAGACACTAAAATTTAAACCTTTTGAATACAAGACCACACACCCAAATCTTTGAAGTAGGATTAGAAGAGAGAGAAGGTTCCAGAGAGAGAAGCTGATAACAGCCACGCCCCAGCATGGTGCCCTGCGTGCAGAGGCCAAAGTGTTTACATTCGGTGGCAGGAGGCTGGGAGGTGGCATCAGGATTTAGAGAAAGGGTTCTGGCTGCCACCCTCCTGGCTGAGACCCTGACTTGTCAAGAAAAGCAGACAATGTCTTGATGCCTCCAGAAATTCACAAATGAAAGAGGGAGTTCCGAGGCTGCCTGAGGTAGAGGAAAGAACACTGGCCTCTGGATCAAAAACATCCAAGTTCAATATCTGACTCACCTCCCTCCCGCCTGCCCCGTCCTTAGTTGCCTTATCTGAGAAATGGGCATAGTCATATCTGCCACTGCAGGGGTATATGTAGGAGTAAATGAAATTGCTTGGATGAGACATCTGGCCATGGTAGCCTCTTACCAGCACTAGGCCCTTTCTGTTAGGTAGGCAAGATAAGATGGGGACCCCTGCGTGACATTTATTTGAGAACTGCTGGGAAGTGCAAAATGCAACATTATCAAAATGACTGCTGGTCCGAAGTTTGGGGAGAGCCCTGGGTCTGCCCTATGTAAGAACAGAGAGTCGTTAACCTTGGAGCCCACATCCTCCGAAGTTCAACTGAAAAGCTATGTGCAATAACCAGGTCAGCTTCTACAAACCCACAGGTGACACTCAGACCAATTCGCCCACATTGAGGCTGAGTTGTGAATTTTGCCCTCAACCTCAACGCTAGTGACGTTTGAGGCCGGGTCATGTTTTGCTGTGGGGGACTGTTCTGTGCATTGTAGGATGTTAACACATCCTGGCCTCTACCCACTAGATGCCATTAGAATCCCCCAATTTTCACAACCCAAAATGTTCCAGACATTGTCAAATGACCCCAGAGGGCAAAATCTGTACCAGCTGAGACCCACTGGGCGAGATCTACATTCAAATCTCAGGTCAACACCAGCTTTGTGACCTTGAACAAGTGACTCACCACTCTGACTCAGTTTCCCCATCTGCAAACCAAGGACTAGAAGAGTCAATACATCTTAAACACTCTGGGCATAGCATACAAACCCATCACATGGTCATATGTATTCTGCCTAACAAGGCAGTAGAGGCTAAGCTCCAGCGTTCTTCTAATACCTTTTGTTCCAAGAACTAACTCCCACTTGGTTGGTAGCTTCATTTATACTTTGTACGTCTTTGCCAAACCTGCCCCCAAAGACATAGATTCGAAGAGAGAGTGGGGAAGACACCATCCTACCACCAGGTGATGGCCTGGGTAGCAAGCAGGCAATCTCCAGTGTCTGAAGGAGGATGAGGGGGTTTGAATCTGCCATCTTTTCAACTCTTTATGAGAAAAACACCCCTAAAACAAGGGATCCTGTACTCTCCCACCTGCTGTCCTGCTCCATTCTTACCTGCATCTCAGCTCCACTCTTTTTTTTTTTTTTTTTTTTTTTTTTTTTTTCTGTACGCGGGCCTCTCACTGCTGTGGCCTCTCCCGTTGCGGAGCACAGGCTCCGGACACACAGGCTCCGCGGCCGTGGCTCGCGGGCCCAGCCGCTCCGCGGCATGCGGGATCCTCCGGGATCGGGGCACGAACCCGTGTCCCCTGCATCGGCAGGCGGACTCTCAACCACTGCGCCACCAGGGAAGCCCCTCAGCTCCACTCTTTTGAGCCCTCCTGCTGACCAATAGTAACTGAAGACTGATTGAGAGCTTTATCAAGGAGCAAGGGCCAAAAACCAAAAAGAATTAGAGAAAGTTGTGACAGAGTAACTGCCACGATGATGGCGGTGATGGCTGTGCTGGAGGTGGCCGTAGCGGCGGTACTGCTGATGGTCAGAAGTGATGGTGGTTGGTGACAGCAGGAGGAGAGAGCTAAAGCGGCTGCTGGGAAACTGAGGTCAAAATCCTCTGTAGGGACGTCCCTGGGGGTCCAGTGGGTAAGACTCCACGCTCCCAATGCAGGGGGCCTGAGTTCCATCCCTGGTCAGGGAACTAGACGCCACGTGCCGCAACTAAGAGTGCACAGGCGGCAACGAAGATCCTGCGTGTGGCAACTAAGACCCCGGTGCAGCCTAAATAAATAAATAAAAATCTTTAAATAATACTAATAAAACTTATTAAAAAAAAAAAAAAAAAAGCCTGTGTAACCTGGCTGACTTATTCAGGAAGGGGTGGGGTAAAGGGACATCTCCTCGGTGATAACCCTCATTCCACTCTGCTTAGTGTTCAAGATCATCAAGTCTGGTGTTCTTGTCCTAGTGGAGGGCGGGGATGGTGCCCTTTTAACTCTACATCTCCAGCACCTTGGGAACGTGTCTGGCACAGAATAGGTGCTTTGTAAGTATTTGTTCTGTGAATAAATGCTTGAGACCGTGGACTTGGTGCCAAGCAGACATGGTTTCCTGGCCTGCTGTGCCGTTACTAGCTGTGTGACTTCTGACAGGTAATTTCAGCTCTCTGGGCCTCAGGCATGCATTGAACAACTTTACCGAGCATCTTCACTGGCCATGCACCAATGTCAAGCACCGGACACATTTCTCACGGTCCCAATTCTCACAGTGTTTACATTCTAGCAGGGGAAATACGCAAAGAGCAAATAAACAATCGTGGTGATTGGTATGAAACAAAGCAGGGTGATCTAGTAGACATGATTTTAGCTCGTGTGGTCAGGGAAGACCTCTCTGTGGCTCTGAGACCTGAATGACAAGGAAGTGGCCTTCTCAGGTGACATCCATGTTTCTAGGGATTCCTCAGAAAGTGTAGCTCAAGGCCAAGAGCAGATCAGAAGTGAGGATGAGCGTGGCTGGGGCTGAGGGGTGGATCATACAGAGTCTTTAAGAGTTTGGATCATTTCCTCTCGGTGGTGGAAAACAGCTGGACGAGGGGGTTTTGAGCAGGGGACGGCTGTGTTTCGGAAGTCCAGCCAGGAGCACCGATGTAGTACACGTAGGAGGGTGGAAAGGTTATAATCGAGGACAGGCCTCGGTTTTGTTTAAGCAACTCAGAAGCACCAAGGAAGAAGCAGATTTAGAGGGAAGAAGAAAGGAAGATGTTTTGGTCATCATAATTTTGAGACGGTTTACATATCCCTGATTTCCTTGTCTGCAAAGGGGGACAATAATCGTACTTGTGGGGTTGTTAGGGAGATGAACCAAGATGAAGCGTGGAAAGCGCTCAGCCTGACGCCTCTCAGTGGCTGGCACTCAGCATCCCATCCTTATTTGCTCTTTTTCTCATGTCCCAGGTGCCTGGTGAGGCCAATCCGATCAACATGGTGGCCAAGCTCAGCCAACTGACAAGTCTCCTGTCTTCTATTGAAGATAAGGTATGTGGGGGACCCTGCAGCTTCCCTGCACTTCTCTCTGGCCCCCTCTTCGCTTGGAGAATGCCCAGGTATCCCTGTGACTCTGTCCCAACCTGTACTACCTCCCTTCACCTCCCAGCCTGAAGGGCCCCATGCGTCTCTGCCCACAGGTCAAGGCCTTGCTGCATGAGGGTCCCGAGTCTTCCCACCGGCGTTCCCTCATCCCACCAGTCACCTTTGAGGTAAGTGGCTGTGGACCTGTGCTTCACAGGAGGGGGCTGACAGGCGTTCTGGTCCCTGTGGAAGGTGGGCTTTTGGCTCAGGAGGGAGCCCAACGGCTGGGCTGAGATTGACGGTCAGTGGAACCAGCTCCCTGGGAAGATGATTAAACCTTAGAATGGGTGCCCAGATGAACCTGTGGAACCTTCGCCATGGGGAGGCTCCCAAGGAAGGAGCTTCTCATTGGCCCAAGATGCCAAAACTTCGTCCTTCTCCAAATGGGGGCAGTGAGTGTCATCAAACAGAGGGCCTCCCCGAACTGGCTGCAAAATAGTGCCTCAAGGAGGGATTGGGGGGAAAAAAAAGTGATTCCTGTGACTTCCCTGAAAGTGACTGAGTTAGAATCTCCAGCCCAGAAATTTGTTTTTCTTTTCGTTGTTTTTTTTTTTTTTTTTTTTTTTGTCGCTCAAAGGGGTATCTCTATTTGAGGAAATCAGCGTGTGACACTTTGAGAGATGAAATGTTACAGCTTGTACACCAAAATCAAAAAATGAAATGAAATTAAAAAATGAAATGGTTACCAAGGTAATGCAGGTCAGGGGATCAAAGGTGAAGGGTCACACATTATTAAAAAGAAATCCCAAAGGACGGCTGCATCACGATCTCTCATTAGTGTTCCAACGGTACCTCTCTTTGGGTAAACTTGAACATTTCGGCAGACATTCAAGCAGCTTTTTCGGTAAAAAGATTTTTACATGACTACTACTGCTGTTCCCGTGATCATCTTCTACAGGTGACACGGTGTTGAGAACATAGTAGGTGCGAGTTCCGCGGGATCCACTTTGGGAAACGCTCTTCCGGCTTGTTTTCGGCAGCCATTTCCCCTCCGCGCGCCACATCCTCCTCCTCCTCGCGACCGGGACCCCGAGCGCGCTGTTTTTCTTTTCTTTTTGCCCAGCACTGGTTCCACCTTCAGAAACAGGACAGGATGCCCATCCCCAAATCCTTCCTAGCCCTGATGACAATTCGATATTAAGATGTATTTCCATCTTCTGAACATGCCTAGGCAATTGTCTTTTTCCTAATCGTTATCGGTGAATGTTCACTTATTGGTTGTAACGAGGCCCAGGAGCGTAAATCTGTTACTTAAATCCTTTGTGGAAGTAGATGACACATCAGATTAGTGAGTGTTGTCACATTCAGCCGTGAATAAACCATCTTCCAGTCGTTCATCCGTTCCCTTCACCAGACCTGTTGGCGGAATAGCTGATGTGCGCACGGTGGACAAGCTGGGCTCCTCCCACGTTTCAGCGACTCTCACGAGCTGCCCATGGAAACTCCCTCTGCGGCAGGGAGGCTCAGAGACAGAAGCCCAGGGGTCCCGCGCGGGAGGGACACCAGGGCTGGACACATGGCCAAGGGCTGCCCAGTCATATCGACAAGGGGTCACGGACTGGCACTGTGAAAGCACAGAGAAGGGATAACCAACATCTCCTCTGCCCCACCCTTCCTCCCTCCCCCCCACCTCCTTTTCACAGGTGAAGTCAGAATCTCTGGGGATTCCTCAGAAATTGCAGCTCAAAGTTGATGTTGAATCTGGGAAACTGATAATTAAGAAGTCCAAGGATGGTTCTGAGGACAAGTTCTACAGCCACAAGAAAAGTAAGGCCCCCTCATGTCTGTAAAGTTCTCATTTTGCTAGTGCCCTTCCTGTGGCCGCTCAGCAGCAGGCTGCTGGAAAAGCAAGTCCTGCCAGGCACCTTCCACCCTCTGCTGGGGTACCCACCAACCCTCAGCCTGCCTGTGGGAACCCCCAGTCCTAAGGCTCCCCTCCCGTGCCCCCTCTACCTTGAGGCCTGCCCTGTACGCTCCACCTGCTTCCTCCCACCCTGGGGAAATGAGCTTATACTTGGCCCTGGGTGGCGGTTCCACGTGTCTTCACGCTCTTCCCTGCTAGAAGCCACGCTGATGCGTGTGGTCACCATTGTACCTGGTTCAGGCCCTGCTGACCAAATCAGGCTGCATCTCTAGGGTAACACAGACAGAGAAACAGTTTAGCATGGCATTAAAGTCATGAGCTCTGTCTGAATTCACATCCCAGCTCAGCCACTTAGCACCAGTGTGACCTTGCAAGCAACACTTAACCTTCCTGGGCCTCAGTTTCCTCATCTGTAAAATGGGGGCGATAAGGCTCATGTGAATGGATCTACATGTAAGGTTCCTTAGGAAAACCTAGCACATAGGAGCCAACTCTGGGCAACTGAGGCTTTGCATTTCAAACAAACTCATCAGTAAAATGGAAAATGTTCACATGCCAAAAAGTTATAGAGAAGCTGCTGTGGGCCAGGCACTGGGGATCCAGGGTAAGCCGGATGGTCGAAGACTCTGTCCACGTGGAATTTACATTCCAATGCATTGAGTGGCCAATAAATATGTCAATACGATGATTTCAGCTATTACTGAGTGCTCCGAGGAAGGCCACAGATTGGATGGAGAATAACTGGGGAGGGGGCGGGGAGGCAGTTTTGGAGGCAGAGTCTAGAATTGGCAGCCTTGATAGTGAGGATGGCAAGTGACAGCCTGCAGTGTGGCCAAGGTCAGGGGAAGAGAAAGGGGAAAATGCTCAGATGTGCCCCTGGCATCACTGGCCTCAGAGGCTGGCCTGCCAGGGAGGGGCAGCTCCAAGCCTCAGTTTCTCCGTCTGTACAAGGCGGGAGCCTATGTATCGTAACATGATATTTTCTGAGCCACATTTCCTTACTTGATCTCATTTTATCCTCACCTGGCCCACAGATTCCCTGAGGTACTTGGTAAGTGCTGTGGACTCTCCCCTCAAATTTCACACAGCAGTTTGTATTCCAGTTCAGGTTTTCCAACCCCTGAAGACAAAGTCCCTCTGGTCTGTAAACAGTATTTTTTATTCTGCAGGGGCTCAAAATTTGTTTAGTAACATATAATGAGGGATACCAGATTAGCAAATAAAACTACGGGATGCCCAGTTAAACTTAAATTTCAGATAAACGATGAAAAAGTTTTAGTATAAGTATGTCCCGTGCAATACTTGGAACATACTTATAGTAAAAAGGTATGCCTTTTTCTGTAAAGGAATCCCAGGCATCCTGTATTTTATCTGGCAGTTCCAGGCATGATCAGTATCTTTTGTTCTTAATAAAGTAGTGTGAGGAGAGAAAGAACAGAGAAGGATAAACCAGAAAACATCAAAGTAGAGAGTAAAGGTAACTATTTTTTCATGAAACTTGTGTTGTAGTTATACATACACATGCACACACACATAGAAATTGTATGCATGTGGTCACCATGTCAAATCTTTTTCCTGCTGTCTGGAAGCAGTGGACTCTCCTCTGGTTCTGTTAGAAGCCTGACTTGTGGGATGGAATGTTCTGGAGGCAGGTTCTAATTGGAGACCATGACTGATGGCTGCTGTTGAAAAGTTGGGAAAATCCCGCTGCACTAGCCTTGCCAAGCAGGTGCCTGTAGGGAGTGTGGGCCGTGCTTCCATGCTGTCTGCCCACTGTCGTTTAGCCCATGAGTTGGAGTGGCCTTCAGATATTGTCCTGGGTCACCAACACCCACTCTACCTCAGCAGAGATGGCAAATGGGAGCAGGTCACAGCACATCCCACAGGGGTCTCTAGGGTACATGACACGAGCCACAGCCTCGCCCCATCAAGAACACTGGCCTGAGCTGTCTATTCAGATGGCGGATATTTGGCCTGACAGCCAAGCCCTGCAGATACCACCCGTCACCCCTAGAACCTCCTAGGGCTGGACATCCAGGCGGGGCAGGAAGGGGGTGGTGTGTTCAGCACCAGCTCGATGTCAGACACTGTGCTGGGAACAGCAGGACAGAGGATAAGAGCACACATGGGCTCCGGGGCTAGACTGCCCAGGTCCAAATCTAGGCTCTGACCCTTGCTAGCTGTATCATGTTGGCCTAGTTGCTTAACTGCTCTGTACCTCCATTTTCTCATCTGTGAAATGGGAATAATAGGCTTGTCATGAGTAGACGAGCTAATGCCTGTAAAAGTGCATCCCATGAGCCCAGAGGCAGCACTGACCCCACGGCACAGTGTCCAGGTAGAGGCCATGGGGGCTGCCCTGTCCTGCAACCTCCTGCTCCTGAGTCCCACCTGGGCTGTGGCATGAAGGTCCAAGGGGTACTCTCAGGGCAGCAGCGGGGATGGAATTCTGGGGACGAGCCCTGTGCAGGAGGTGGGATGCAGAAAGGAGGAAAGTGGTGTTAGGAGCACAGGGAGGTGTTAGAAGCCCAGCCTTGAGTCCCAGGTCAGCCACCTGTGACCTTGGTCTAGTGCCCTCTCTCTGTCCTCAGTTTATTATTCTGTCAAATAGGTATAGTAGCATCCTATAGGGCTGCCGTGAGTCTTCAGTAAGTAAACATCAAAGTACACAGTGTCTACCGTCTAGCAGATGCTCAAAAAATTGGCTGCTACCACTATCATCATATAATTATCCCTCCAAGGCAGCTTTGAGGAAAGCAGAACCGAGCAGTGAGGAGGACGACGGATCAGGAAACGAAGTCCCTAGACACTGGAGTGTGACAAGCTGTCATATTCACGCAGAGTTGGGATCGCAGTGCCGGGGCAGGACCGCTCCGTCCACTGCCAACTTGGGCAGGAGAGCTGGGGACTTACTGAGGGTGTGAGCAGGGAAGGGCTGTTGAAAGTGACGGGCTTAGAACCATAGTTTCCTCTTAACGACCACAGAGACTGACTTACAACTGAAAGAAGTGGACCCAGGTTTTACAGAAGGAAACAGAAACCTACAATGAGTAAGGAGATTGTCAGAGAGTGCCTGATTGCTCTGAAAACTTGAGGTTTCTGGACTGAAAGAAATGCTCCTCAGGATTCTGAGAAGCACTGTGAATTCTTGTCAGTTAATTCAATGGACATTTTTCTTTTGAGCATCTTCCGTGGGCCAGCCCTGAGCTATAGCCCTCCCTCAAAGAATCTGCAGTTCAGGAGGGAAAGCTGACCGTGTGTGCATGTATTAGAATGTGGGTCAGATGTGAGGTTAGCCCTGGAGGAGGACTGATGAGCTCTGTGTGGGGCTGTGCGGGGAAGCTTCACACCACAGAGGTGGCTCTGCCTGGGGCTTCGGAGGATGAAGAATTCACGGGGCCTTGGTGACCCGGGGTGTGTTCTAAGTGCAGTGAGCCACTGTCTGGAGGTTTCAAGCAGGGGAATGGTGTGATCCCCTCTAAAATGAACTCTGGCTGCTGTGCTGAGAATAAATGGTGGCAGGGGCAGGCAGAGACGGGGAGACCAATTAAAGGGCTATGACAGTGGCCGGCAAGAGGTGGTGGTGGCTTGAGATGGGGAAAGATAGGCAGATGGGGAATGTTCTGGAGGTAGAACTGCTCAGTCCAGCTGATGGAGGAGATGGAGAGGGGCAAGGGAAGAGGAACCAAGATGATTCTATGTAACTAGGTATGGGAACAAGTGGGCCACTTACTAACCCTGCTACTAATACTAATATTAGTATTAATAATACTAATTCTGAGCAAGCAAGATGCCATGTCCCAGGGGCAGCCACACAGTCCTGCAAATGGAAGGAAAACCAGAAATTCAGAGGGAAGGAGCCATAGCCTAATAGCAGCAGATTTGGAGAAGTTGGGGCGTTCCAGTTGGCAGCAGTAGGAGTCACGCTGTGGGACACTGACTGCCTCTGACAAGGCTGAGGGGACTTCTGGGAGCACGGGCCCCCCACGATTTCCCTAGAGTGAGACTTCAGCTCAAGATGGTGGCTGAACACACACACGATTGTCAGTTCCCTTCCTAAAGGCAAAACTCACAGGGACAAAGAAAACAGGAGGGAAGATAATGGCAACATAAGTCTGAATGCTGAAAAGCAGATGGATAATGATAACCAATTTATAGGAACCAAAAAAGCTAAATTTTAAGTATGGCATAAATTTTAAGTATGGCATAGGAAAAGTTGAGACGCCTGACATACCACAGAACCACCAAGGGCATAGGAATCAATAGCAACCGGGGCCCCTGGAGTGAGGGTGAAGCTGGGGTTATAAACAGCAGGATTGGATGAAAATCTTTTTAAAAGAGTTAGACCCACCAGATCCCTGTCCATGCCACACAGCGGGTGGCTACCCCTCACACGTTAGGCAGAAGACCTGAGGTTTAGTCTCTGGAGGAGGTAAGGGACTGGGAGACACCAGGCCTGGTGAGGGCAGAGGAAACTACCAAAAACAGAGGGCTCAACAACAGTTACTTCTGAACGCTGAGATGCCAGCCTTCACCCCTGCCCAGCTCGGGATACTGCCAGCCAGGCCCACACCCTGCAGGCAGGCAGTTGGAAGATTCTTCCTGGACCACATGACCAGCCGAGGAACAAAAATCTAAAGACACTGCCATGAAGAGGTTCCCCACAAATCAACCCATGAGACCACCCAGTGGAGAAACCTTGGTGGAGAGTCCCCCACTGGCACTGTTGGGATCCACAGCCAAGGACCACCAGACATTGGAGAGAAGCCTGGAATAGGAAACAATGAGACTCAAGGCAGAAGTAAGGAAAAAGACAAAAAACTTGCAGGAAACAAATTATGACAGTTAAAAGAAATTGGACCAGGAAACAAGAACAGAACGCTATTAAAGGAACACTGCGAGAACAAAATAAAAATGAAGAAAAAGGAGAAGGAAGGGAACAGGAGATTAGTAAGGAAAATAAAAACATTAGAGCAGAATCTTTTTTCAGAAATTTTTAAAATAAAAACTCAAAGGAAGGGTGGAAAGATAAAGTCGAGGAAAGCTCCCAGAAGGTAGAACAAAAGGACAAAGTGAGGAGAAATAGGAGAGAAGGGATTTTTGAAAATTAGAAGACCAGTCCAGGAGTTCCAATACCAATATAATGAGAGTCAGTAAGAGAAAACCGGGAAACAGTGAGAAAAAACATTAAAGAAACAATTCAAGAGAAGTTCTCAGGACTGAACAATATCCGTTTCCAGACTGAAAATGGCCCACCGAGTGTCCAGCGTACTCTGAGGCACATGCAACATTGGAAAGTCTCATAACAGTGGATTCTAAGAAAAGATCCTAAAATCTTCAAAGCAAAAGATAGATTATAGCCTGTGTCAGGGGTCCCCAAGACCATATCCAGGTACAGTGAGTGATTCTCCAGGAAAACTCCCAGGACTCAGTGTAGAGTCATATAGCTGTGGTTTATTACAGTGAAAGGACATAGCACAGTCAGCAAAGGAGAGACCAAGCACAAGCTTCCAGAAGTCCTTTCCCTGTGGGGGTCACACAGGACGTGCTTAATTCCTCCCCTGATGAGTCGTGACAACACATGTGAAATGTCATTTACCAGGGATGCTTGTTAGAGACTCAGAATCCCGGGATTTTACTGGAGGCTGGTCATGTAGGTACCTTCTGCCTGGTACACACCCAGACTCCCAGAAGGAAAACAAATATTCAGTGTAGGGCTTCCCTGGTGGCGCAGTGGTTGAGAGTCCGCCTGCCGATGCAGGGGACACGGGTTCATGCCCCAGTCTGGGAAGATCCCACATGCCGCAGAGCAGCTGGTCCCATGAGCCTTGGCCACTGAGCCTGAGCGTCCGGAGCCTGTGCTCCTCAATGGGAGAGGCCACAACAGTGAGAGGCCCGCGTACCGCAAAAAAAAAAATTCAGTGTAAACCACACTGTTGGTACAAACATCACAGACACAGTGAGTTGCTCTTAGTTCTGGTGATGCTGGGAACCCTCCCCAAATCCAAGGTCCTAGATGCCAACCAAGGGCCACCTTCAAGCAGACTTTCCAAGGATAGCAGTCAGGCTTGCCATGTGAACTCTTCTGCATACAGATGGATCAGAATGATGTTTTATTTCTCAGCAGCAATGCTGCAAACTAGAAAGGATGGAGCAAGGTCTCCAGAGTCCTGAGGAGAATTATTCCTAACTTAGAGTTGTGCCAGTGAAGTGTGAGGGTAGAGTTGTCAGACATGCAAAGCTTCCAGAAATGTATCACCCCCTCCCTTCTTTCTTGGAAAGCTACTAGCGATGTTGCTCTACCAAAATGAAGGCATAAACTGAGGAAGAGGACGACATGGGATCCAATACAAGAGAGACAGAGGTGAATGGATTTCCCAGATGATGGAGAAGGAAGGCCCTAAAGTAACAGCTCTGCATCAGGCCTAGAGGTCACCAGTCTGGAGAAGAGAAGGCCCAGAAGCTCTGGGAGAGGCTCCCTCAGGATGATGAAACTGATGAAAGTGATTGACCGCACAGAAAAGAGAGTTACAAACTGAGAGAGTTAGGACCACTGAAAAAATAGGGCAATTATTAACTCCAGGAAAAACAGAAAGTTGTATAGGAAAAAGAAAGCAGTCAGGGCTTGTCTGTCAAGAGCATTCCCATAATAACAAACACTGAATGCTTATCTGGCCAAAATGATGATATAATTATTAGAAGGATGATGGAGGGACTGAAATTATACATTGGCAGGGGGAGGGGAATGGTGAGGTGGGGGAACAGGCTGTAAATGTGAAAGAGAGCTAAACCTTCATCTTCTATAGTGGGAAGTCAATATGTAATAGGAAAGACCTAAGACTGAAACACCAGGAAGTAGCAATATAAGCATCGTATTTAGAGTCATGAAGTAAAATTCCAAAAGAATCCATTAAAAGAATTGAAAGTGGTTGCCTCTAGGGAGCCGAACATTGGAGGGAGATGGGGTTGGGGAGTGCTATTGTTCGTAAAAATCTTGTAGAACAAATTGAGCCTTTTAGTCGTTGATAGAAGTAAAAATATTTAATTTTTCATTTCAGATATAAATTCAAAACAAGCACAAGAGGGAAGGGAGGAAGAGAAAGGAAGGAAAAGAGATAAGGAGGAGGAGAGAGAGAGAGAAGGAAGGGAGAGAGGGAAGGAGCTGAAAAGATGGACAGTCACACTGTCTCTGCTCCGGCCAGGCCACCCTTCCTGTTCCAGGTACCACCCTTCCCAGCCCTGAGCTCCTCCCTGTAAGAGGAGCAAGGATCTGGGAGACCAGGCACAAATCTGGTGCTCAGCCTGGACACGGAAAAGTCAGGATTGTTGATGGTCAAGTGCCAGAGTATAGTGGAGGCTCTACATATTGGGTGATGATGAGAAAAATGAACTTTCATCCCTCTTCAGTCTTGCAGCTCATCAAGTCTCAGAAGTTTCTGAACAAGTTGGTGATTTTGGTGGAAACAGAGAAGGAGAAGACCCTGCGGAAGGAATATGTTTTTGCTGACTCCAAAGTAAGTGACGACAAACCACTAAGATGGGCCAAGAGGGGAGGGGGGGACGCACAATTTCTGAGGCTTGCTGTGCGCCTGGAAGTTGGTACCATGGGCTCACTCAGCTCTCACAACCCATTTCCCACCTGGGAAAGCCAAGCGCAGGAAGCTGAGGGGGTGCGTTCCAGGCCAGCTGGGATTCAAGCATCACAGCTCCATCCTCTTCCTTTGCTACCACGCCTGCCCCTGAGAGAGTGCATCCTTTATCATCCACGTCTTACTAGCCCTGAGCCCCACTGGGGGGCTTTGAACTTCCCCGGGATGCACCCGGAGGCCCTCAGGGGCACTCACGATTTAAATCTGAGCCTCAACCAGCGCTCCCTGCATTTCTACACTTTGCCCCACTCTGCAGAAGTGCGAGTCCCTGCCAGGCCTGGCTGCTGGAATAAGAGGTGGGTGGGCCGATGGAGAAGCCTGGGATCTGGGCGTTGTGGTGGCCTCTGCACAGACGGTGTCTCTGTGACCTTACCCCTCACTTCAGACATGCCAACGAGGGGCTGAAACCCACCCTTGCGGCCCTGCTGTGTATTCTGCAGTGTACGGGTCGGATAAGGCAGGGCACAGAGACCGCAGCACGTGAGGTGTTGGCGGACCGTGTCGGCACCATGGCAGAGGGACAGGGCTTCTATCACAGGATCACAGGGACAGCCCCATCGAGTGCCGGGACCTAGCTCTTTCTACCTGTGTGGCAGGGGTGGGCTGCTGGGAGGCCAGTGGGGGGTCCAGGGGTGCCCAGAACTGGCTGAGAGGGTGAAAGGGACTGGGAGGAATGATAGAGAAGGAACTGGGAAAAACAAGGAAGTGGGGGCCAGACAGGTGGGGGGAGGCAGAAACCTGGCTGGGCATCGTGCTGGGCACGTGGGCAGAGGTCCAAAACCCAGTTCTGCTCATTGCCGCAAGCTCAGAAGGATGAGGCCCAGCAGTAAACCGAGGCACTGAATATTGAGCCATTTGTAACTAAAAGCAGGTTTCCATAAAGACAGCCGTCACAATTCTTCGTGAGCTGCTTTCTTCAGAGGGAACTTAGATTTGCAATTAGATTGAATCATATGAAATTGCCATCTACGTAGGTCTGAGGCAGTCACACATTGGTAATTTCATATAGTGCAGCCTAAAACTTTGGGGCACGCTTGTTTGGTCACCCTGCCCTATTGAACTGTAAGCTACGAGAGGGCCACGTCTACTTTGTGCCCTACTGTGTACCTAGGACAACTAAATGAAGACTATTAAGAAGGCTACGACAGCCTTTGTGTGTTCTTTCCTTTTTAATTAGTTTCTTTGATTTATAGTTTCTTTCATTACATAAGTAATCTAATTCTCATTAGGGAAAAAGTACACAGATCAACAAAAAGTTTAAAATAGAAACACCCCTATACCACTAGTAATCCTTGGACTCTATCTTTCAGGATGGTTTTTGTTTGTGTTTTTTTAATACAAATGTAGTGGTGCTGTTCATAGTGGGGTTTTTTTTTTTCTTTCTTTTTCTTTTTTTTTTTTTGCGGTACGCGGGCCTCTCACTGTTGTGGCCTCTCCCGTTGCGGAGCACAGGCTCCAGACACGCAGGCTCAGCGGCCATGGCTCATGGGCCCAGCCGCTCTGCGTCATGTGGGATCCTCCTGGGCCGGGGCACGAACCCATAACCCCTGCATCAGCAGGCAGACTCTCAACCACTGCGCCACCAGGGAAGCCCTGTTCCTAGTGTTTTGTCAACTGGTTTTTCATACTAAACAATGTATCTTGACCATCTACCCTTGTTGATGAAGTACTTCTACCCCCAAATTTTTAAAACCTGTGGTCTTCTAGCATATGGATGACCCATAATACAGTTAGTAATTCATCTCCTAAGACTGGACACGAAGGTTTCTAATATTTTCTGCTGCAGTCCCCACGACATAGTCAGGTCTTCGAACAGTCCCTGATTCTTTCCTTAGTCAGGTCCTTGCAGTGGAAGGGCTGGGTCAGAGAGAAGCCGCTCTCTTAAGACCTCGGACACGTATTTCCAGATGGCTCTCCTGGAAGTCCACACTGATCTGCGCTCCCCTCAGTTTTCTCGAAGCTGACCAGTCCTTTGAAAGTATCATGTGCAGGGAGGCAGAGGCCTGTCTGAGTCTGTCTGCCCTTCAATCCCTAGAAGAGAGAAGGCTTCTGCCAGCTCCTCCAGCAGATGAAGAACAAGCATTCGGAGCAGCCGGAGCCCGACATGATCACCATCTTCATCGGCACCTGGAACATGGGTGGGTCCACGTGCCGCCCCGCCTCCAGGCACCTCCCCTGGGGCTCTGCTTTGCTGCCTCAAGCATCCTTGCCTGTCTCCCCCCAACCCCCAGTCCCGAGACCTGGGTACCCATCCTGAGACAAGGGGTAAGAGCAGCAAGCCCTGGGATTCTCATACCCCAAGTGCAGCTGAAATGGGTTACGTTGCTTGTCGAAACTGGAAAGTCTGAATATATGGGTGAAGAGGCTCTTGGGCACCTGCCAGCCTGGGGCAGCTTGCCAAGGGGCTTCAGTCCTGGAAGGAAGAGCTCCCTTTTTGATTTGGGCTGCCAGGTTGATTGAGCAAGAAAGAGAAAGAGAGATGATGCCTAGTTGAATTTGAATTTCATATAGACAACAAATTATTTTTTAGTATATGTGTTTAGCTAGAAATAAATACATACATACTAAATATATATTATGCTAAATATATATACTATATATATTTACATACTAATATATACTAAGTATATATCATATACTAAATATATAAATATATTATACTGAATATAAATTATAGTAAATAATTATTTAGTATAACTATTAGGCTAGAGGTAAGTGCAAATATACACCAAATATACATTGTACTAAATATATACAATATATACTTAGATGCTAATACAAATTTTTATACTAATATGAATTACACTAAATAATTATTTAGTGTAAATATTCAGCTAGAAATTTCAAAAAATTAAGTAGATACAGAATGTCTAGTTAATTTAAATTTTAGACAAACAGTTATTGCATGGGACATACTTATTCTAAAAATTATCCATTGTTTATCTGAAATTTGAATGTGACTGGGCATCTGTCTCGCCTACTTTTGTCTAGAGCAGAGTCAGGACCACCTCCCAAGGCAGCACAGTGTCACCCAGCAGCCCCCCGGGAGGAAGAGGCTGAGCAGAAGCCCTTCGTGGAGGGGGAGGGGGACAATCCGAAATAGAAACGCAACATGGGACTCCTGGCCTGTCGCTTGGTGGAGGAGGGGCTGGCGTTTCAGGAGGGAAGTCAGGAGCGCTGCCCACCCCGATGCCACCAGACCCAGTCTCCCCAGACCTGCAGGCCCAGAGATTCCAGGGGCCACGGCAGCGCTGAAGTAGAACCCTTGCCCAGTTCCTGTGTGCTTCTCTCCCCACCAGTGTTTCTTACTGGCCGCCTGATTTCCTCAGCTCTCACACTTGGGGGTTCATGCACGTGGGCACCGGCCCCTTCCCGTTTTTCCCTCTGCGAGCCTGGACGTCTTAGATTTGGCCGGGCACGGTTCAGGCCGTCCAGGTGCACAGCTGCAGGGGGTGCCCTTGACACGGCCTGAAGGAGCTGGCCAGGGCCCTGCCTCACCAGGGCAGCAGGCGAGGGTCTCCCCGAGCAGAGACCACCAGGCCCCAGGGTAGGTGCCCCCATCCTGAGCCACAGTGGGAGCAGAGCTCGGCGGCAGTCAAGTCACTCCGGTTCTTGGCTTCTTGGCACTTGTGAACCAAGAAAGTTATCTCTTGGAGAAAAACGTTTACTCAACCTCCAAGGGCATTCTCAGGGAAATCAATCTTTATCATCGTTTCTTTATTGAGCTGTTTCAGCCCAGCTTTTGAAATGGCACTAGGGGGGCCTCCATGCTCTTCCATTTCTCTGGCTAACTCCCGCACATCTCTTGGTTTTCGGCTGAGATCTCTCTTGTGCAATGAAGGCACTGTTGTCTCCTAACCATGGGTTAGAAGCCTCCATGCTAAACTTGTCAGCCTACAGCGTTCTCTCACCACCAATGGAATGTAAACTCCTCGAGGCCTGTGTCTCAGTTATCACTAAAGCCCCAGAAACTAGGACAGTGTCTGACATCTTCTGCTACTAGTTCAAGTTACAGAATCTTCAGGTGTTTCTAGTCTTTGAAACTTACTTTATCTTTACAAAGAAATGTAACTGAGGGAATTACCTGGCAGTCTCGTGGTTAGGACCCTGCACCTTCACTGCTGAGGGCCCGGGTTCAATCCCTGGTCAGGAAACTAAGATCCGGCAAGCTGTGCAGCGCAACCAAAAAAAAAAAAAAAAGGCGTTGCTTTAAAACATCAGTATTAAAAAAAAAAAACTAAAAAAAAAAGAAAAAGACAAGTAACTGAGTTCTCACCCTCCCTTACATCCTGGGGGATGATAGTACCTAGTTCTTTAAGGTATATTTCATTGGGTGAACTGAATGGTTTCCAGTGACTATGTGAACCTCTCCCACCCCCCACGTCTGTTTTGAATTCTCCTGATGTACCTCTGACTCACTTGGTGTTGGGTTTTGCTGTTGAAGGTAACGCCCCCCCTCCCAAGAAGATCACGTCCTGGTTTCTCTCCAAGGGGCAGGGAAAGACGCGGGATGACTCTGCTGATTACATCCCCCATGACATTTACGTGATCGGCACCCAGGAGGACCCCCTGGGAGAGAAGGAGTGGCTGGAGATACTCAAACACTCCCTGCAAGAAATCACCAGCATGACTTTTAAAACAGTGAGCAGTGGCCACAGCCCTGGGTGGGACTCCGGGGCAGTAGACTGCGCAAATCAGGAGCATCTCAGAAGCAAGAATGTGCTCAGTGGTCCCCCCTGGCTTCCAGGGCCAGAGAGGAGCACCTGTATCCAGAAATTAATGGTGTCCGTGAGCATTGCTCATCACTGGGGTCCTCCCTCTTCCCTGCCTGAGCTTGTAGGTCATCTTTACTTCATCGAAATCTCATCTGTGCCGGCTCTCATCTTTAAGACACTTTGTCTCATCTGTGAGGCATCCTTTGGAGTCCCCCAAAGTGTAGGGACTACAGACAGGGCGCCCCACACCTGGGGCGAGGGATGGGTGTGAATCTCTTGCTCTGGGGTCAAGCACTGTGTCTGGCCCAGGGTCACAGCCTTGTCCTCCCTGCCAGGTCGCCATCCACACCCTCTGGAACATCCGCATAGCGGTGCTGGCCAAGCCAGAGCACGAGAACAGGATCAGCCACATCTGCACCAACAACGTGAAGACGGGCATCGCCAACACGCTGGGTGAGCAGGGGGGCTGTGTCCCACGTAAGCTCGCTCCTGCCGACGCTCGCGTGTCCATCCCACCTGGGGTGGGTGGTCCTCCCAGCCTAAACGCGCTCGGGGTCTACACCAGTGCTTCTGGGCATCTGGCAGAACGTGGGTTCTGACTCAGTACATCTCAGGAGGAGCCCGACATTCTGTGTTTCCAACGAGCTCCCAGGTGGTGTCAGCACTGCTAACCCACGGACCCTACCTTGAGTGTCACGGACCGAGGACAGGGGTTGACAGACGTGCTGTGAAAGGCCAGGTAGTGAGTATTTTAGGCTTTTCAGTCCACGTGCAACTCCTCAGCCCTGCGGCTGACACACGAGAGCAGCCACAGACAGCAGGAACATGAATGAGCGCAGCCGTGTTCCAGAAAACTGTATTTACGAACAAGTCATGGGTTCAGTTTGGTCACAGACTGTAGGGTATGATCCCTGGTCTAGATCTAGACAGACTCAGGTTGGAGGTGGAAACTTTGGTATCAGCTGTGAGCCTGTGGGGACCAGTCATGGTGCTTCAGAGAACTGAAAACAGCAGAGGGCTGCACGCCTGTGAGTGTGAGTGTGAGTGTGACTGTGTGTGTGTGAGAGAGAGTATGTGAGTCTGTGTGTGTGTGTCTGTATGTATGTGTGTGTGTGAGTCTGTCAGTCTTTCAGTCTCTGTGTGTGAATCTGTGTGTGTCTGTCACTGTGTGTGTGTGTGTGTGAATCTGTCAGTCTGTGTGTATGAGTCTGTCAGTCTGTGTCTGTGTGTGTGTGTGTGAATCTGTCAGTCTGTGTGTATGAGTCTGTGTGTGTGAGTCTGTCAGTCTGTGTGTGTGTGTGAATCTGTCTGTGTGTATGAGTCTGTGTGTGTGTGTGAGTCTGTCAGTCTGTGTCTGTCTGTCTGTCTGTGTGTGTGTGAATCTGTCAGTCTGTGTGTATGAGTCTGTGTATGTGTGAGTGAGTCTGGCAGTCTGTCAATCTGTGTGTGTCTGTGTGTGTGTGTGTCTGTCACTGTGTGTGTGTGAGTCTGTCAGTCTGTGTGAGTCTGTCAGTCTCTGTGTGTGTGTGAGTCCGTCGGTCTGTGTGTGTCAGTCTGTCAGTCTGTGTGTGTGTGAGTCTGTCAGTCTGTCAGTCTGTGTGTGTGTGTGTGTGAGTCCGTCGGTCTGTGTGTGTGTGTGTGAATCTGTCAGTCTGTGTGTATGAGTCTGTGTATGTGTGAGTGAGTCTGTCAGTCTGTGTCAGTCTGTGTGTGTGTGTGAATCTGTCAGTCTGTGTGTATGAGTCTGTATATGTGTGAGTGAGTCTGTCAGTCTGTGTCTGTCAGTCTGTGTGTGTGTGTGTGAATCTGTCAGTCTGTGTGTATGAGTCTGTGTGTGTGTGTGAGTCTGTCAGTCTGTGTCTGTGTGTGTGTGTGTGTGTGAATCTGTCAGTCTGAGTGTATGAGTCTGTGTATGTGTGTGAGTCTGTCAGTCTGTCAATCTGTGTGTGTCTGTGTGTGTGTGTGTCTGTCACTATGTGTGTGTGAGTCTGTCAGTCTCTGTGAGTCTGTCAGTCTCTGTGTGTGTGTGTGTGAGTCCGTTGGTCTGTGTGTGTCAGTCTGTCAGTCTGTGTGTGACGGTGAGTGCCTGAGGGCAGGTGCAGCCACACAGGGGGCCGTGGGTGTAGCTGAGGGCGAGGCCAGCGGTTTCTGGTGGCTGGTGTCAAGGACAGGACAGAGCCTCAGAGGTAAGAGGAAATAGAATAACTGCTGCAATTGAACGTGAAAAGCTCTCTCAGCCTTTCTGCTGACAAACCACAAGCTGCCCGCGTCCACGCCCACCTGCCCTCCTTCCTTCCTGCGGCAGCTGCCCTGCTCTGAAGCCCACGCCCTCTGCTGCCCAGGAACCTCCTCTGGTCCTCGATCCCCGGCTGCCTGGGCTGCCCACCCCCTCCCACCAGCCCTTCCCCGTCCCGCAACGCGCTCCGACCGCCCGACACAAGGCAGAAACACGCCTCGGCCGGCCTCCTCCCAGCCACAGCCCCAGCCCTGGTTCCCGGGACGGAGCCGAGTGTGCCCCCAGCCCCCCAGCACGGCGCTGGGCCTGGGCTCCTGACCACCGCACATGGTGGCCTGCTCCCGCGGACAGACGGGTGGCGGGACGCTTTCGGGAGTGAGCAGCGGCAAAGCGTGTGTGGCGGAGACTAGAGCCAATCCAAGTACTACCTGAGACGGCGTCCAGGGGCCTCTCGGACAGGGGGGCATTGGGACCCAAGTCCGAGGGCAGAGGAAGGGTCCTTGTGGGAGGGGTGTTCCACGCAGGGGGAACAGCGAAGCCAAGGCCCCGTGGTCCCTGGGCTCAGCTCTAGTGGGTGATGGGACAAGGCCAGAGAGGGAGGCAGGAGGCCTGGGCAGTCGGAGGGCAGCTTGGAGGTGGAGGAGTTCCCCTGTACCAGTCCCTCCCTGCCTCCCCTCCCCCGTCTCCTGGGGCTGGTCTCCCCCCTTACCTCCCCAAGAATGGCTCCCAGCCATGGTCAGCACAGGGCAGGAGCTCAGTGAATGCTGGCTGACTGGCGGAAGATCTAAGACCTCTAGGAGAACTAAGACCTTGTACCCTGTGCAAGGCCGTGTGCTAAATGCTTTCCGACTATTACGTAATACAGGCGCCCTGTGCGGGCAGGGACTGTCATTAGCCCCATTCTCAGACAGAGTCTGGAGGCTACAGTGATGTTCCCTAACCTGTCCGAGGCCCTGTGACAAGGAAGTGGTGGGCAGGGATTTAAACCCAGGCCGCACTGCAGGGTGGGGAGGAAGCTGAGAGGAGGGGCCTCCTGGGGGCGAGGGGAGCAGGGCTGCCTCACTGCCAGGGCAGCAGGGTGGGCGTCGGCAGGGGGGTGGGGGCAGGAGGCCCGGGCTGGCTCGGCCACTGGCTGGGCTGTGGCTCACCTGAGTCCCAAGGGGCACAGCCGGGTGATCTCCAGGGCCCTTTTGCTATCCAGCCCAGACAGAATGTCAGCCAACTGGGTGGTTTTAAATTTTGAGTACCAAATTCAAGAAAGGAAGAGGAAACAAGGGAAGTCAATTTTAATAATATATCTTATCAAACCTCAGACGTTCAAAATATTACCATTTCAATAGGTATTCAATATAAAAATTTATTAGATATTTTACAGTCCGTCTTTCTTACCGAGGCGTACAATTCCGATGTGTCTTTTACACTTTTACATCTCAGTCTGGACCTGTACATCTCAAGTGCTCAGTACGTACGGCCCACAGATGCCGTGATGGGCGGAGCAGGTTCCCAGACTTCGGCATGTGTCAGAACCACCTAGAGCAGGGTTGGCAGACTTTTCCTCCAAAAGGCCAGAGAGTAAATATTTCAAGCTTTGCAGCTCATGCAGTCTGTGTCATAATTACTGGACTCTCTCTAGGGGCGTAACTGTGTTCCAATAAAACGTTATGTATAGACTCTGAAATTTGAATTTCATACAATTTTAATGTGTCACAAAATATTCTTCTTTTGATTTTTTCCCCAACTGTTTAAAAACATAAAAACCATTCTCAGCTGGTGGTGGGTCAGTGTCTGCCTAACCCCTGTCCTAGAGGACTTGTTAGACATGGATTACTGGCTCCCACTTCTGAAGCTCTGATTCAGCAGGTCCAGGGCGGGGCCTGAGATGTGTACTCCCAGCAAGTTCCCAGGTGGCGCTGATGCTGTTCTGGGGAACATAACTCTGAGGACCACTGGTCTCAGTGTGGGTTTTGGTCTCTCCAGGAAGCTGGAGTTAGCTGGTGGGAGGCCACCTGCCCCCCAGCCCTGGTCTCCTCCTCAATCTCCTTCTCAAGGTTTCTGGTTCCTTTTTTTTTTTTTTTTTTTTTTTTTTGCGGCACGCGGGCCTCTCACTGCTGTGGCCTCTCCCGCTGTGGAGCACAGGCTCCGGACGCGCAGGCTCAGCGGCCATGGCTCACGGGCCCAGCCGCTCCACGGCATGTGGGATCTTCCCGGACCGGGGCACGAACCCGTGTCCCCTGCATCGGCAGGCGGACTCTCAACCACTGCGCCACCAGGGAAGCCTTCTGGTTCCTTTTAATGGTCCTGCTTGGGCATGTGGAGAAACTAACACACCCACCCACCCCCCTGCTTAGAGGGAGATGCCAGGATGAGTTAACACCAGTAGCCTCCTCCCTCAGCCCTGCCGAGAACCCCAAGGTTGCTGTCCGCTCATCCCATTTTCCTGTTGTCCTGGAGGAATCTCGCCCCCCAGTCCCTATGACCTGTCCCATCTTCCGCCCCAGATAAAGCTGTTCTGCTTTCTTCCTTGGCCTCCACTTTCCCACAGTGGCTCTCTCCGTCCTGACGAATGACATCGCTTCACCTTGATTTCCCGCCACTTGGCAGCTTTGCCCGTTTGATGCTCTGACTTCTTCCTCCCCCTCCCTTTAGGGAACAAGGGAGCCGTGGGGGTATCGTTCATGTTCAATGGAACCTCCTTGGGGTTTGTCAACAGCCACCTGACTTCCGGAAGCGAAAAGAAACTCAGGTAATAGAGCTCATCCCCCAGGAGAAGGGATTGGGGTTATTTGCCCAGACAGACCTCAAACCCTAAACACCATAAGGACGGCTCAGCCCTCGGCTGGAACCCTGTCCGGTTGGCCTCTAAGGGCTTTGCCTGTGTTCTCATCAAAGGCAACTACAGCTACATCCACGTGTGGCTGAATCTTGCCTGAAGGACGGAACAGACATCTCCCCATGTCACTAACCCAGCAGACACCACTCCATTTCTCAAGGGAAAACCTCATCTGGGCGCCCTTACAGATGAAAGCACATTTTCCCTGTTGGTGGCCCAGCCATGCAGAGGGCCATCTAGAAGACTGATGATTCTGAGGCCCTGCGGAGCGGATGCTCCCGGGGCCCCGCCCTGCGTTCCCAGTTCAGCCCAGAGGCTGCATAAGCGTGGTTTGCTGCCACAGGGCTGGAGATTTCAGTCTCACTCCCCGACATGTCCCCTCTGACTTCCTGGCACAGGCAGTAAGGAACCAAAGCCCCCGTGCTAAGCTGGCTGCTTTTTTGTTTAATTAGGCGAAACCAAAACTATATGAACATTCTCCGGTTTCTGGCTCTGGGAGACAAGAAGCTGAGCTCCTTTAACATCACTCACCGCTTCACCCACCTCTTCTGGCTCGGGGATCTCAACTACCGCGTGGAGCTGCCCACCTGGGTGAGGGGCTGCCCTCCTGGGGCTGGGGATGTGCAGGACAGAGGCCCCTTGCATTAGCTCAGGGCAGGGGGTCAGGGAGACACACGATCGAGCTGAGCCAAGGCAGCTACTCCTCCGGGACTCGACACTGGTCCCATTACGGAGCTGCTGCCTTTCTTTACGGCTGGCCTCTGCTCACGCCTACTTGCCACATAACTGTCCTGGCCACCCCTCCTCACCACCTTTCTGCCGCTATGGTCCTCTAGCTCACCAGCAGTGGCCCCTCGACTTGCCAGTCCCAGGTCCCCAGGAAAGGCTCAAGTCTGCAGAGACCAGCTCCATTTTCTCCCCAAATCACGGGTCACCGGGTAGCCTAAGGAAGGCATTCCTGAAGTTGGATGCCCATCCAATGAGCAGCAGTCAGAGGGGCCACATGGCACAGATGGCCTTGTTCACTCGGGGAGGGCAAAAGGGAGTGGGCAGGCATGGCCCCTGGACACGCCTGGAGCGAGACTCGGTTGCTCCTGAAAGATGGGGCACAGGCCAGGCATGGGAGGAGAACCATCCGCCCCTTGTGTTCCAGGAATCCTTTGGCACTGCTGTCTGTGAGGGGAGAGGGGACGGCAGAAACGGCCCTGATTTTACAGGGGAGAGAGGCTCCTGGAGCACAAGCGGCCTGAGAAAATGGCCTTGGGTCGGTTACAGGCCTCTGACAGTTGGGATTGAACCCGGGCCTTCGGTCTCCCCTCCCAGATGTTTTCCCAGCCCTCCCACATCCCTCGGCCTCCTCGGCCTGTCGCTGCCACAGCGACTTTTAGGGCCCGTCCGTGCCCCCCTCCTCCTCCCCGGCCACTCCCTCCCTCACAGGATGCTCCTCGGGAACTTCCCTTCTCTCTCTCCTGACTGAGCAGGCAGAGGGGAGAGGCGTGGACAGCGGCCCCACAGATCCTGACCCTTCACAGTATAAGGGGCCGTCCACCCATCACTCCCCAGGAGGTCGGCCAGGTGCATTCGCCAGAGCGGAGGCAACGAAAGTCTCAGGAGAGAGGACAGCTGGATTCTAAGGAGGGCACAGCCCACCGATATCACACCGACTCTCGGAGTCCGAGCCCAGATCACGGAGGCCCAATGCCCATAGCTTCGGGGGCTGGGGTTTCAGATCCTTTTATGGCTTTACAACAGGCTCTCTCACAGAGAGAACAGACAGCAAGGGAGACATACCTACCCATCTAGGGAAGCCTTATAAAAATGATGCTAGAAGTCGGTACACAAAAATAGTATCCCTCTGTAAAGTTAGAACAGCCAGGAGCTTACATTACTGAGTTGATATTTCGCTACGATTGCAGGGTTGTCCGTATAAAACAGTTGAGTGTAAATAAGCACCAGCCCAATGTCCCTGGGACCAGGGTCTAGTGCAGCTTCGGGGACTCGGGTCCTGGCGCGCCAGGCAGGAAGGTGGCGACGTGCCTCTTACCATGTTGGTGAAAGGGTTGTCTCACCAGTGGCTTGGCCGTGTCTTTGCTCCAGGAGGCAGAAACCATCATCCAGAAGATCAAGCAGCAGCAGTATGCAGACCTCCTGTCCCATGACCAGCTGCTCATGGAGAGAAAGGAGCAGAAGGTCTTCTTGCACTTCGGTGAGAACCGCCATCCTTCTCTCGCGGACCCTCTCCCTCCCGCATTCTGTCTCCCCTTTTCCCAAGTATCCTCACCGGGGGAAGGATTATGCCTGGAAAAGAGGGAAACTTGGCCAGACGTGAAACATGGGAAATCAGAACTGAAACTGTGGTTTTGTCTGGTTTCAGAGGAGGAAGAAATCACATTCGCTCCCACTTACCGTTTTGAAAGACTGACTCGGGACAAATACGCCTACACTAAGCAGAAAGCCACAGGGGTGAGTCCTCTTCCCTGCCCTCCGTCTCCACCCCCCTTGCACACCTCACCCCTCTTTTGTCCATTCCCACAAAGGTGGACGGGAAGTGAAGAGCACCCTCATCCACTAGGTAACAAAAAAAGAAGTAAAACTAGAAATCATATGTTGATCTTGTCACAGAGCAAAACCCTCCCCTAAGGAGAGGCTGGGCAACCAGACATGCACACTGCAAGCAGTTGCCTCATGACGCTTCTGTCCGTGGGTGTGCGCGTGTGCGCGTGCGCGCGCGTACGCGCGCGTGTGTGTGTGCCACATCTTCTTTATCCATTCGTCTGCTGATGGACACTTAGGTTGCTTCCATGTCTTGGCTATTGTAAATAGTGCTGCTAGGAACATTGGGATGCATGTATCTTTTTGAATTAGAGTTTTCTCCAGATATTTGCCCAGGAGTGGGATTGCAGGATGATATGGCAACTCTACTTTTAGTTCTTTAAGCAACCTCCATACTGTTCTCCATAGTGGCTGTATCAGTTTACATTCCCACCAACAGTGCAAGAGGGTTCCCTTTTCTCCACACCCTCTCCAGCATTTATTTGTAGACTTTTTGATGATGGCCATTCTGTCCAGTGTGAGGAGATACCTCACTGCAGTTTTGATTTGCATTTCTCTAATATTTAGTGATATCACTAACTAGTGATATTGAGCATCTTTTCATGTACCTGTTGGCCATCTGTATGTCTTCTTCGGAGAGATGTCTGTTTAGGTCTTCCGCTCATTTTTTGATTTGGTTGTTTGCTTTTTTGATATTAAGCTGTATGAGCTGTTGGTATATTTTGTCTCTTTTTTAAGTCCTGTACTCAAATATATTTGCTAATCTGCCAAGTCAATCATCATGACACAAGCTTCTTTGCTGCAGGACTTATCAGAGCCTTTACAGGTTTATGAGCATGTGGTTCTCTATGGGAAAATTCATGTGCCAAACTCAATTGGTCATGAAATATCAATTAATATCTTATGAGACCACTTGTGTTCCACTGAACAGTGTTTGAGGAAACTGTAATAAAGCATCCCTTCATTCTTGTTCAACAGATATTTACCGATGACCTATGATGGTCTGGGCACTGTCCTAGGTCATGGGACATCAAAGATGAGTCAGATGTCTGCCCTCAGAGAGTTTGTAGTAGGAAAGACAAGACAAGATAAATACACAACTAACCAACCAGAGATAGAATATAATGCAGTGCCCAATGCTGTGAGGAGCGGTCACAGAGGGAAATGACCATCAGGGCAGGGAAGGATAGGGAAGGCTTCTTGAAGAGGGGCTGCTTGTGGTGCCTGAAGGGTGCTTGGATTTCGACAAGACAAGGGCTGAGGGGGCCTGATCCACTTCAGGTAGAAGGAATTGCCGGAGCAGATGCCAAGGCAGGAAATTCTGGCATCCATCCCCTTCTGGGGCCCAACCCAGGGGAGCCAGCCCCATGCCGGGTCCTGGGGGTTAGAGGTGCTGCAGTGATGAGCTTCCCTGGGGCCACTAGAGACCTAGGGAAATAGAGAGCATTCTGGGCATGACCTGGACTCAGGGGCACATGGGAGACTGGATGGAAGTGGGAGAGAAAGGCCAAGAGTCGGGGAGATGCCAGAAGAAAGCAGGAGTTAGAGAAAAAACACACACACACTGAGAGGAGGAAAGCAGACTCAGGACTGCTGCCGTGACAAGGCTGAGACCCGGGGCAGGACACCTTGTGAGGTGCCCACTGGCTGCTGTGTGCCTGGGCTCGTCTGGTTTAAAGGCACCCTCAGGACAAGTCCCTGGGGGTGCATTTGGAGGCAGTGAAGGGATGGTCTTGTTGGATTTGAATATGAGGAGAAAGAAACTGGGGCCTGAGGTGGCAGAGAGGGGGGTCCTTGATGCCAGGCAAAGCGTCTTCACCTGTTTGATGGACACCTGTTTCAGGAAGCCACTGCAAGTTCTGCTGAGGGGTTAGCAGTGTCACAGTGATGCACAGAGAAGACTGGTCTGCGTCAGTGTAAAGGATGAGGATGATGCAGGCGACCAATGAGGAGGCCAGTATGGAGTCTCCACCTGAGAAATAACTGGGCCTGAAGCAGTGGGGGGAGCCCATGAAAATAAAAGAAAAGGAGGAAAGCAGGATATGTTGATAGATCTGATTGATGTTGATAGAAACTGTGAAATCAGAAGGCAGGGCTGGCTCGGGGGGGGGGAAATAGAGCTTGTTTTCAGATTTACTGTATAACATGACTGGAAAATCCCAGAGAAAACATCCAGAAGGCAGCTGAAAACACTAGACTGATGCTAGGGCTGAGTTGTAGATTTGAGAGTTGTCTGCACAGAGAAGATGGTCAGATCCATGGGAGTAGGTGAGGTCGCCAAGGAGTACATGGACAATGAAAATAGAAGAGCTGTGGACGGATTTGGGGGTCGTCTCCATTGAGAGAGGCGAGGAAGAAGCAGAGACAGCAAAGGAGACAGAAGAACCGTGTGTGTAGGTGGTGGGAGGACACAGCAGGCAGCTCGCAGCGTCACAGAAGCCGGGGCTGAGAGACTTGCCAGGATCAGTGGTCACCAGCATGGTATGTGAGTCAAGAAGAATGTGTGTGGTCATTGGAACCTTGCACAAGCAGCTGGACTTGGGTTCAGGGATTGGGTGGACACTAAAAGAACAGTGGACATAGAGTCTTGGAGGTGAAATCCAGACCGCAAGAGGGTAAGGGTGGCACTTTACCAAGAGTGTGCAGGTGAATCACTGGTGAAGCCTTTCAGAAATACAGATGCCTGGACCTCCTCCCCAGAGGTTCTGATGCAGCAGATCCAGGGGTGGGGCCCTGCTTTCTGGGTCTTTGTAAAGCTCCACCAGTAATTCACCGGAGCAGCCGATGCTGAGAACTGCAGTGTTAAGAAGTAATAGTTTGGGCTTCCCTGGTGGCACAGTGGTTGAGTCCACCTGCCGATGCAGGGGACACGGGTTCATGCCCCGGTCCGAGAATATCCCACATGCCGCGGAACGGCTGAGCCTGTGAGCCATGGCCGCTGAGCCTGTGCGTCTGGAGTCTGTGCTCCGCAACGGGAGAGACCGCGACAGTGAGAGGGCCCGCATACCGCAAAAAAAAAAAAAAAAAAAAAAGAAGTAATAGTTTGGCAGCATCTATGAAATCTAAACATGCACCTACCCTATTCAGCAATTCCACTTTGTTGTATACCTGAGGGAAAGTAGTGCATTTGTTCACCCAACGACAGATACAAGGGTGCTTACAGCAGCTTTGTTTATAATGTCCAAAAACTGCAAACAACCCTATTTCCATCAACATTAGAGTAGATCAATGTGGTGTATACATACAATGGAATACAACTATGCAATAAAATGAAAGAACTTATACAAGCAACAGGGTGAATAAGGTTGAAAGAAGCCAAATGCAAAAGAATATATACTGAATACGTCCATTTATAAGTTCAAGAGTTGGCAAAATTAATCAATGGAGACATTAGCCCCAGTAGTATTTACCTCTCAGAGGCAGTATTGACAAGGAAGGGGCCTGAGGGAACCCTTTGGGATGATGGACATTTTCTATATCTTGATCTGGGTAGTAGTTAAATGGGTGTATACAAATGTAAAAGATCCTCAAGCCATACAGTATAGATCACTACACTTTACTATATGTAGGTTGTACCTCAAGTTAAAAAAGAGTAAATGGGCAGTCCAGAAGTAGAAGCAGTGAAAACAGAACATTCCTGAAAGAAAACTGGCAAAAAGAAGAAAAGAGAAAAGTAATTGAAGGCTCTTTTAGGATGAGAACTTTTATGTTTGTAGGCAGAGGAGAAAGAGCCAGAACTTAAGTGGAAAATGATTTTCCTTAAGGAGGGTTGTTATCATTGCCAGTTTGCCTTGTCTGTCACACCCAGTGGGCATCTTGCTCACAGTGTAGCTTGGAGAGGGCTCATCACAGTACATGTTGTTTGAAAGATTAGATGGGTATGTGGAGGGGTGGATGGATATGTGGATGGGTAAGTGGATAGATGGATGGATGGATGGATGGATGAATGGATGAATGGATGGACAGGTAGATGAGGGATGGATGTGTGAGTTGACGGGTAAGTAAGTGGATGGATGGATGTGTGAATGAGTGTGTGGATGGATGGTAAGCATATAGGTGGATGAATGGGTGCGGGGGGTAGCTGGAGTGTGTTATTAAAGTGAGTGGCTGGGTTGAATATACAGGTAGAGGGGTTCATCTGAGTCAGAAAAAAAAAAGTAAGAGAATGTAAAAATACAAGAGATTCTGAAATAGTAAGGAGGGTAAGGAAGCACAGCCAGGTGAATCGATCTCGTTCTAAAACAAGAGTCCAGATGTCTGAAAGTGTGGGACGTGGCCGTGGAGCCAGGACTTAAGGCAGGCGGAAAGGGTTTAAAGCCACCTCTGGGGAAATCCTATAAAAACCAGCAGCAGATGAATCCAGGATTACAGATGCAATGCCTCGATCTCTTCTTTTACTATGTATCTTTTAAAGTAGCATGCATTTTACAAAGCTTTGACTTTGACTTGCAGATGAAGTACAACTTGCCCTCCTGGTGTGACCGAGTCCTCTGGAAGTCTTACCCTCTGGTGCACGTGGTGTGTCAGTCCTACGGTGAGTGGCAAGTTGAGAGGTTTGACTGCCCTAAACTAAAGGACTCCAGTCTGTCCATCTGTAAAATGGGAGAACTCCCTGCAACCCCAGTCAGGTGACCTTAAAAAGGTGATGCATCCTGTCCCATCTTGGGCTGCAACAGAATAAATATCTTCTGGTTTGGGAAACATTTGAATTATGGAGCACTTTTTAAAATAAATCTAGATTTATTTTTTTGAAAACAGCCTATTAGGTTTGAACCATATAAAAGTGTTGTTTTCATAGATCAGAAATCATTAACTATTGGAAATTCATATGGTTCAACTGAATGCATATCATGAGTACACACACGTGTTTGGGGGAGATTTAAAGATAAACTGGGGTAAATTGATGACAAAGACACAAGATGCAATATTAAAATAAATAATTATGGAAAACTTATCCAGCCCCGTTTCACCCCTGCAGAGTGGAGGTTTTGCTGCTGCCCAGTGGCCACCTTCCTGGCTCCCACCCTCTGTGGGGACCCTCAAATCCCCACGTTCAATTCAGGTCCCATAAAGTTGAACTGGTTTCCATTCCTTTCTTTTGTGCATGCCTTCTGCTGCTCAGAAGGGACCAGAGTGGCTACCCTGGGCTAGTTTAAGGTGCGCACCCTTCAGTCCCCTGGCCTCTGAGCTCTGTGCTCAGGAGGGACTTCACTCCCCTTTAGATACGCGGAAAGGCAACCCACTCCCACAGCCAAGGAACTGTCTGCTTCAAAACCTACGAAGGCCCCCATCCCACCCTCTGCACTCAGCCTCCTCACTTGTATGTCCCCTCCTCATACCCCATCCACACCCGCACTCTCCAGGCCTGTGACCCTTCCTGCCACCGGCCATCACCCCGGTCCTCTCTCAGCGCTTCCTCTGTCCCTCGTCCTGCAGCTCCACGAGTCCTGCCAGGTCTGCAGTCGAGTCTGCCTTCCAGCCACCCTCTGCAGAAATTCAGGAGAAAGTGGTGGCTTGTGGCATTACTGCTTTTTGAGCCTAAATCCGGTTTTCAAAATGACCCTATCATGGAGGTTTGTAGAAGGAAGGAGGGAGAGTTGTCTGCAAGTGGCATGGAGGAGCTAGGAGGACACAGCTGCTCCCTGTCTGGGCTGTGCATTAGCAAGGGGGAGGAAAGCCAGGCCTCGCCTGGGAGGCTGCAGTGACTTCCAGGAAGGGCCAGGTTTGAAACATGAAGGGAAAGTTTGAAGAGGTAAGGAATTTTGCTCACAGTATTTCATGGAATGCTGGAGGAGGGTCTAATGAGTTGTGAGTGGGCAGGAAATTGGGAAAGAAAAGGGGATGAATGTCCAGAGCTCAGGAAATGGGGGTAAACTTTGAGCTTGAGTCTCATGGTGGTGACATCAATAGCATGTATCAGTTATCTATTGCTGCGTAACAACTACCGTAATATTTGCTTATCATCCAGCGGGCTAGTTCAGGCTGCTGCTTCCTGGTCCTGGGATTCCCAGCTGACAGTCCCGGATGTGGAAGTACTTTTTAGGTCTCTGCTTGCCTCACATTAACTAATGTCCTGTTGGTTAAAGGAAGTCACCTGGCCAAACCCAGACTCAGTGTGGGAGGGTGAACCCCCAGGGCATGGTTATAGGGAGGCCACCTAGGTAGGAGTCCACCTCCCAGGTTTCAGGCACAGTTACTGTAGGGCTAATGCTATCACGGTCAATACACATCTAAAGTATTTTTAAGAACCTTTTTAAAAACTCTGCTTGTCCACCCTTTAACTTCTCCTCTTCTGTTGCCACCACAAACGTGTAGCCCCTCACTCAGCCTGACCCCTGCTCCTCCATCATCTCCCGCTTCACACAGCACCGGATCCTCACTGACCTCTTCCTGCCAAGGGCCATGCATGCTTTAGACCGCTGCCCCTCCTACACACCTTGCCTCCTGTCTCGGGCAAGGGATGCCCTCCTCCTTGCCTGGATAAGCTTTTCACCTGGGCCCTTTGCTCCATGCTCTCCTTCTAGCCCAGTCCCAGCAACCCCACTGTCCCCAGTCCCAGCACCTCCACTGTCCCCAGTCCCAGCACCTCCACTGTCCCCAGTCCCGGCACCTCCACTGTCCCCCGTCCCAGTATCCCCACTGTCCCCAGTCCCAGCACCTCCACTGTCCCCCGTCCCAGCAACCCCACTGTCCCCAGTCTCAGCATCCCCACTGTCCCCAGTCCCGGCACCTCCACTGTCCCCAGTCCCAGCAACCCCACTGTCCGCAGTCCCAGCATCCCCACTGTCCCCCGTCCCAGCAACCCCACTGTCCCCAGTCTCAGCATCCCCACTGTCCCCAGTCCCGGCACCTCCACTGTCCCCAGTCCCAGCAACCCCACTGTCCACAGTCCCAGCATCCCCACTGTCCCCCGTCCCAGCAACCCCACTGTCCCCAGTCTCAGCATCCCCACTGTCCCCAGTCCCGGCACCTCCACTGTCCCCAGTCCCAGCAACCCCACTGTCCCCAGTCCCAGCACCTCCACTATCCCCAGTCCCAGCAACCCTACTGTCCCCAGTCTCAGCATCCCCACTGTCCCCAGTCCCAGCACCTCCACTATCCCCAGTCCCAGCAACCCTACTGTCCCCAGTCTCAGCATCCCCACTGTCCCCAGTCCCGGCACCTCCACTGTCCACAGTCCCAGCATCCCCACTGTCCCCAGTCCCAGCAACCCCACTGTCCCCAGTCCCAGCACCTCCACTGTCCCCCGTCCCAGCATCCCCACTGTCCCCAGTCCCAGCACCCCCACTGTCCCCTGTCACAGCACCTCCACTGTCCCCAGTCCCAGCAACCCCACTGTCCCCAGTCCCAGCATCCCCACTGTCCCCAGTCCCGGCACCTCCACTGTCCGCAGTCCCAGCACCTCCACTGTCCCCGGTCCCAGCACCTCCACTGTCCCCAGTCCCAGCATCCCACTGTCTTTCTTCTTCTCATTCTCTCTCTCCATCCATCTCACTGTTGTTCTAAGTTGTCTTTTTGACGGTTGTTTGCAAGCGAGCAATTTTTTTTCCTGTTTACTGGCCATCTGTATTTCTCCTGTGAATTTTCTGCCCATGTCCTTTGGTTGGTAGAGGAGTGGTATGTTTATTTTTTCTTTGCTGATTTGTAAAAGCTTTACTGGGAAGGACTTATACCTGTTAATTGCCTTCTCGGTCTCCTGTGCTGTGTCTCCTTTGCCCACTGATGCTGGGTGTGTCCTGGAGTTTCATCCTCATCTCTTGTCATCCTTCATGTCTTCCCGGCGGGGCCAAAATGTCCTCGAGGCCTCTGCTTCCACCTAACGTCATGACTCCAAATCTGAAGATAAATCTCCAGCCCTGAGTACCCAGGAGACATTTCCACATGACATATCAAAAGCACTTGGGACTCAGGATTCCTAGACCTCTGCTCTTTCTCTTACCCCCTCCAAACATGCTCTGCTGCCTTCCCTTCTCATCTAAGCACCAAGCTCCTTAAAAACATCGTCTACACTCAGTGTCTGCACTTTATCACCTTCTACTCTCTCCTGAAATGGCACCTTCAGTGGAAGGTGCCATTTCTCACTGATGGGCTCAGTGACCCTAAATCCCCATCCCACTCTGGGCTGTGAGTGCCTCATCAATACAACAAAATGCTTAGACCAGAAAAAGCTCCACAGTTCATACACGCAATGATCTATATATTTAAAAACTCACAAGTCTTTAGGAAAAACTACTACAGCCACAATTAGCCATGGAGGAGACAGGGTCCCACTCTTTCACTACTTTCAAGCGTGGTGATGGAAGGTCAATGGAACAACAGGTGCAAAACCATGAAACTTCTGGAGGCTTCCATAAGTGCAAGTTGATTTCTGCCATGCGTTTGCCATCCTTGGCTTGACCAGAAGGGTTTCTCCTTCCCTGCTCAGAAATTCCTTCCCTCCCCTGCAGGCAGCACCAGTGACATCATGACAAGTGACCACAGCCCTGTTTTTGCCACATTTGAGGCAGGAGTCACCTCCCAGTTTGTCTCCAAGAACGGTAAGCGGTGGGTGGTGTCCATCCCTCTGTTCTCCATGCGGACAGAAGGCCTGGGTGCTCATCTTCTGGTTGCAGCAATCAGTTGTCTGTGTTAGATAAAGGCTTATCCTTCCAGGCAAGTCCACAGTCCATCCATCGGGTCCCTTCATGTCCAAACCACATCATGATTTCAGTCCAGAGCATGTTCTTGCCCTCTTTGGCAAATATGCCAGCTTTTTTTAAGCTTCAATGTTAATACAGTCTTTAAAATTGGGAAAATGAGTGTTTTCCAAGGTGTGGCACATGTGCCACCAAAGGCAATTCCGGGTGGGACATGGATGAACGTTTATTAGTAAGGCATTTATTTTAATATGTTTTAAATATGACTCTTCTGTGTAAGGCAAGAAACACTGGTTTTCCATTTAGTCTTATGATATACCTTTTTATTTAAATACAATTATTTAAGTTTCAAAAGTGAGTCTATTTAAAGAAAACGTTAAGTCAATCTTAGTGCACGTGCGTGGTAGGCGGTAAAAGTTGTGAAGATAGGATGCGGGTGACTGAGTTTGGGGAAACATCAGAGTTAATAATACTCTATAGATTTGCAGGTAATTTTTCAAACAATCCACCTCGGCCCTGGTAGCCAGGCCAGCCTCGTCCCAGCAGGGGTCTGGGTGTTGTCTGTGGCATGTCCAGCCCTGGGCCTGGGTGACCGGGGAGCCATGTTGTCACCTCCTCTGCCCACCCCCACTTCCATGGTCAGCAGACATCATTTAAGAGGGCTGAGTGCAGGGCCCAATACAGGTTGGAAAAGCCTGTATTTCTCTGTGTCCTTGCTGCCCTGAGGGGTGTAGCTGAGGCTGGAACCTTGTCTTCTGGGACACTCTTGCCCATAGGCTGTTGGGTCTAACATCCATGGCCCCAGCAGTGTGACCTCCACTCTCCACACGAGCCTTGACCCACCATCCTGCCTCTTTCCTAGCTCTGGTCACTGTGCCTTTCCAGAACCTTCCACCTCTTCTCCAGTCCCCACCCATCTCTCCTGTCTCTGAGTTCCTACAGCGTTGGTGGGGCAGCCTATGCATCACACCCTTGATGAGGACCCTCATCACATCCCCAGGGTCAACCTTGCCCTCCCTCCACTGGCACACAGCAGATGCTCACAAACACCGATTACCGGAATTGAGCGTTGGTTGAACATCTACCTGAGCAGAGCCTGGCCTTGGTGCCGGGGAGTTAAAAAAAGAAAGGAAGGCTAAGTGAAATAAGCCAGACAGAAAAACAAGTACAAGATACATATATAGTATCACTTATATGTGGAATTGTTTTTTTTTAAAAAAAAAAAAAAGCCAGCTTCATTCAGAGAGTACAGTGATGGTTGCCAGGAGCTGGTGGGGTTTGCGGGGAGGAGACGTAAGTCAAAGGGTACAAATTTCCCGTTATAAGATGAACAATTTCCAGGGATCTAAAATTCAGCTTGGTGTGACCATAGCTAATGATACAGCATTGTACACTTAAAATCTGCTGAGAGTAGATCCTAAGCGTTCTTACCACACAGTTAATCATGTGAGGTGACGGATGTGTTAATGATCTTGATCTTGATAATCATTTCAGAGTGTATATGTGTATCAAGTCATCGCGTTGTACACTTTAAGTATACACAATTATATTTGTCAGTTTGTCTTCAATAAAGGGAAGAAGAAAAAGAAAGGAAAGCAGGAAGGATGGGAGGGATAGAGGAAGGGAATGTGTGTCCCTGCTCTCTGCTGGCTCAGAATTTATATGGAGGGAAAGAACACTGTTCAAAGCCAGCCTAAGGACACTTGCAAAAGCATCATCTAAATGAAGAGCATACCTGCAAGTTACCTGGGTACAGGTAAGCACGAGGAGCTCAGAGTAAGCGGCAGGGGTAGCTTTGCCCGAGCAAGGGGGACAGGCATCCCTCACTATGTGAACTTAGACATGAGACAGATTTGGGCGTCAGGCGCCTGAGCCATTACACAAGCTCTCTTTGCAAGAACCCATGGGGAGGCTGAGGCATTAAGGGCCCTGCCCAAGGCCACACAGCTTTAGTGGCAAAGCTGAGCGTAGAACTCTTCCTGCTCTGCCCTGCACCAGCTTTGATTCGTCAGAGAGGCTGTCACCATCATCGGGTAAGCTTGGTGTGGGTGGTGGGATTTCAGGAGAAACCTCTCCTTCCACTTAGACTCTCAACGTCCCTGGACTCTAGGAAGAAGCTCGGTGTCGGGGGGCTGGTTTGAAACGCTCCACCTCCAGACACGTTGTGGAACCGAATCTCTGTTCTCACCTGTTCCAGGTCCCGGGACTGTCGACAGCCAAGGGCAGATTGAGTTTCTCAGGTGCTACGCCACACTGAAGACCAAGTCCCAGACCAAATTCTACCTGGAGTTCCACTCGAGCTGCTTGGAGAGTACGTGCTTGCTGAACTGCCTTTTAGGGGGACAGGCACGGCTCTTCCACAAAAGCCTTGTCATTGATGGTGCTTTTCTCCGCTCTCTGGGAAAGACTACGGATCGGCCTCAAAGTGGGGGGATCACAGAGTGGGGCTGCAGGTGGACGGTACAAGGAGACACCCAGTTACTACAGGGGCCCCCAGTACCCCGCGATACTGCTGCTCCAGCCCCAGGGGCGGGTCAGTCACGGGTGCACAAACCCCTCGGCCCCTTGTAGGCAACTGGGCAGCTGGACCCTCTCCTTGCCCCTCCGGGCAGAGTTTAGCCCACTCGAGGGTCCTCCAAGCCGGGGCTCCAACTCAACCAGAGGGTCCTGGGCAAAGATCCAGAGCTTGTGGAGGCCAGCGCTGGGGCCAGAGCAGCTGCTGGTAATCGCTTGTCCTTCCCCGGGGTTCCTTGTCCTTGTCCTTCCTACGTCACAGGCATCTTTCTCAGGTGGTCTGAGCATCCAAAAGCAAACTAGAGATGGACGGCCACGCAACAGCCAGCAGCAGTTCGCACAAACTGTGTTTAGGAAACACCCTTGCTAGGTGACATTTCTAGGCATATTGTCTAAAGCTGTTCCACGGTGAGGGCATCTGTGTGGTTTCTAGCTCTCCTTGCTGAGATGGTCGGGGGTGGGGGGGGGTGGGGGGGAGAGGCTGGCACATCAACACCACAGAAGGAGGCATTTTGTGACGGGATGACAGATGCTTCCAGAAATTGGGAACAGGACCACCTGTGCCACCAGCTGCAGTGTTGCCCCGCCCTCTTTCCTCCTCAGACCCAGCCTGGGCTGGTGACAGGTCCGCCTTCTCCAGGAAGTCTCCAGGTCCCAGTTCACCTAGCAAGGGCGGAGCACTTCCAAAAATGATGAGGACTTTCGTGGGGGCGTTTTTAATAAAATATCAAGGCATTTGCATACATTTCTATGGAAACAGCATATTAGGAAGCTTAAATTAGCATTTCAAAAGGCTGCTTTCTTGAGTGGGAGGAACCATCATGTTTCCTAATCTTGCCTGTGATGTGATGATTTCTTTGTTGCCTGGTTTGTTGCAAAGTGGAGCCAAAAAGGAGGGGAATCTCTCTGAGTCTCCTAGAAATAATTAGACCGTGTTGGCAAATGACCATCCCCTGCACCAAAACAGAATCCCCAGCAAGCCTGACTCCTAAACGATGCTGTGGCCCCTACAGATATAAGAGGAAGGAGGGTATCTTCATTGATCCTGGTGGGACAACCCAAGGGGTCTTCTCTGTCTGATTCTTGTGCTGTTTTCTGAAAGCCAGCCTTCTTATCCTCGGACAGGTTTCGTCAAGAGTCAAGAAGGAGAAAATGAAGAAGGAAGTGAGGGGGAGTTGGTAGTGATGTTTGGCGAGACCCTTCCAAAGGTAATTCAAGAACAGGGTGGGGGCTTCCCTGGTGGCGCAGTGGTTGAGAGTCCGCCTGCCGATGTAGGGGACACAGGTTCGTGCCCCAGTCCGGGAAGATCCCACATGCCGCGGAGCGGCTGGGCCCGTGAGCCATGGCCGCTGGGCCTGCGCGTCCGGAGCCTGTGCTCCACAACGGGAGAGGCCACAACAGTGAGAGGCCCGCGTACCGCAAAAAAAAAAAAAAGAACAGGGGGGATCTTGCGTTCGTCAGCCAGCAGTGCTGGCCAGTGGCAGAGCTCCGGCCAGGCCTGACCAGAGGGAGTGGGAATCCCACGGGCCAAATGCAGGAGAGGCTGCCTCTCTTTCAAGGCGGCTTATGACGCCCTTCCCAGCAGTGGTTAAACGTGGGCCTGAGCCTAGTGGCCCCAACATTCCTAAATGAATTTCGATTCCCCTGGTGGATTGTGGAAGGGATCTAGAGGGCGCCTCATCTGACCAGGTGACTTTACAGAGGAAGGACCGGAGGCAGATCCCAGAGAGGCTTGTTCACGGTCACGCGGCTGCAGTGACGTTCTGGCACTTTCTGAATGGAGATAGAGTCCATCCTGTCGGTCAGCACGCACCCAGAGGCCTGCACAAGGCGGGTCCTGGTATCTGTGGATGGGAAGGAAAGGGGGACCTTTTCATTAGGCCCTACTGTGTCGGGGTCTGCACGAGGAAGGCTTAAGGTGTGAGAAGGTCCCAAGTTGTAGCCAGCATGTAGGAGTGAATCCAGGATGTGTGTCTGTCCCTCGCTGAGCCACCCTCCAACAGCCCACAGGACAGTCCAGGCCCACGCGAGGGGCTCCACTGCAGGTGGACACAGGCCTCCTCCTGCCCAGATGGAGGGCAGGCCCCATGGTGCCCCCTTCAATGCAGCTCCATCCCGGGAGGGGGCCGAGGAGAGGGCTGTACCCTGCTGGGGGACAGGGAGTGGGGTGCGTTCAGACCTGGCTCCTGGTCCCATGAGTGTCTGTGTATCGGCCCGGCCCCATCCCCCTTGATCCTGGGGTGGGCAGAGGAGGGGGAGGAAGGGCAGGGAGGCAGGGGGGGACGCATGTTTGGAGCCAGGCCCTCTCCCCGGGGCCGGGGCACAGTGTGACAGGGTTAACCCCGCCTCGCTGTGCAGGGTGGACACATGGGTTCCTTCCTGCTCTCTGGGGCAAGAAAATCAGGGATTCGAATTTGTTTAAAAAGAACGTCTACAGTGCTTTTCCCCATGCATTTCCCTCCTCAGCTGGCAGCCCTCACCCACCTGTCCAAGCTAATCCTGTGCCCGTCTCTCTGCAGCTGAAGCCCATCATCTCTGACCCCGAGTACCTGCTGGACCAGCACATCCTGATAAGCATTAAGTCCTCTGACAGTGACGAATCCTACGGTAAGGGTCCCAGGACAGGGGCTGCAGGTGCCACACCTGCTGATCGAGGCCTCTGATGTACGGGAAGCAGTGGTATCTCCTTCACAAAAGCCCACTGGCTGCTCCGTTACCCATCCCGGTGCTGCCCGAGGGACAGTTACTGGAAAGCTATCCTTCCGACCCCATCAGGCTCCTGGGACTGACAGCAAGCAGCCACAACACCTCCCATCTACGGAGCCTTTCCTGTGTCCGATTCTGTGCCAGGTGCTTGCACGTATTACTTGATTTATCCTGACATGACCTTGTGAAGCAGATATTATTCTCTCAATTAGTCAATAAGTAAACTGAGGCTCAGAAAGGTGAAGTGACTTGCCTAAGTCACACAGGTTGTAACTGGCTGAGCCCTAATTTGAACCCAGGTCTTCCCGGCATTGCTCAGTGCCCAGACCAGGAAGGCTTGAGAACGCCTGTGGCCCCAGTAACTGTCCTCCTAGAGAGACACCATCTTCTGTAAAATCTTCAGCCCGTCCATGGCCCCAGGTTTGCCCTTGCACTTGGTACATTCAGCGTGGAGTGAGGGGACAGGTAGCCAGAGAGAGTCTGGAGCCAGATCCATACGAGCCAGGCTAGAGGTAGATATCGTATCCTGGGGACGGAAGGGAGCCACAGGAGAGTCAGGCAAGTTGGTAACATGGTCAGCTTTGCATCTTAGGAATATGTGTTTGCAGTGATCAACACGAGAGACGAGAGAGCCAGGATGAAAGTAGCGATGGTTAAAAAAAAAGGAGAGACAGGTTAAAATTGAGAGGTACTGAGAAGGGAAATTGACCACGGGAATCGGGGGAAGAGGGTCGAGGATGGCCCTGAACTTGTGGTTGGAGTTGCTGGGGTTAATGCTTCCGTTTCCTGAACGGGGCTGGCTGTGGCGAGCAGCAGGCAAAGGAGACTAAAACGGTTCAGCCAGAGGAGTGGGAGGAATGCCAAAGACTGGGCTCGGGGACGCGGTCAGAGCTGGTCAAGGCGACGTGGTTGTGACAGCAAATGTGGCCGAGGGATCCAACCAAATAAAGAGCAGTGTCCTGCAGACAGGGACTTGGGGACTTGTGGGCTTGGGAGAGCCGTGTGCATGGCGAGGGAGTGAGCGGGGGGTGAGGAGGCCGAGGGCGTGAGAGACCAGGATGAGAGACCAGGACTGTGATGGAGCAAAGAGAGAGGATCCACGTGGGTGCCAGGGTGTCGGGAGGTTTGCTGGCAGGAAACGGGAACACAGGTCTGACGGTTCCATTTTCTTTTCAAACACTGTAGTTCTCCTTTGTCTCCTCCTCTTGGTATTCATACTGACAAACAGCATATCATACTAATAACTAGGGAAAAAAATCATCCAGCAGTCTCATTCCTTGCTACAGCAATCATTTTTATTTTGCTTTCACACTCCCGTGTTCATCCATAGGCACACATAGATTTCTATATGAATAATTATCACAGAGAGACCATTTATATTCTGCTTTCCCCACCCGGTATTAGATGATATACATTTTCCATGATCCTCCGACCCAGCCTTCATGATGGTTGCTTTTTTTTTTTTTTTTTTTTTTTTTTTTTGCGGTACATGGGCCTCTCACTGTTGTGGCCTCTCCCGTTGTGGAGCACAGGCTCCGGACGCGCAGGCTCAGCGGCCATGGCTCATGGGCCCAGCCACTCCACGGCATGTGGGATCCTCCCAGACTGCGGCACGAACCCGTATCCCCTGCATCGGCAGGCGGACTCTCAACCACTGCGCCACCAGGGAGGCCCGTGATGGTTGCTTTTAATGGCTTCATAATATCCCATGGATTTTCTATATCCTCGTTTTTTAAGGTACTCCTTACTGCTACTTTTGAGGGTCTGCAAATTATTTTTGTTAGTGTTGTCAACAGTCCTGAGATGGATCTCTTCGTGGACATTTTTGTTTTTTATTGAGGTATAGTTGATTTACAATGAGTTAGTTTCTGATGTATAGCAAAGTGATCCAGTTTTATATGTGTGTGTATATATATATATATATTCTTTTTCATATTGTTTTCCATTATGGCTTATTATAGGATATTGAATATCGTTCCCTGTGCTATTCAGTAGGACCTTGCTGTTTATCCATTTTATATATAGTATCAATAGTTTACATCTGCTAATCCCAAACTCCTAATTTATCCCTCCCCCACCCCTTTTCCCCTTTGGTAAGCATAAGTTTGTTTCCTATGTGAGTCTATTGCTGTTTTGTAAATAAGTTCATTTGTATCACCTTTTAGATTCCACATATAAGTTATAAGTGATATCATATGATATTTGTCTCTGACTTCACTCAGTATGATAATCTCTAGGTCCATCCTTGTTGCTGCAAATGGCATTATTTCTTTTTTCATGGCTGAGTAGTATTCCACTGTGCATGTATACCACATCTTTATCCATTCGTCTGTCGACGGCCATTTAAGTTGCTTCCATGTCCTGGCTATTGTAAACAGTGCTGCTATGAACATTGTGGTGCATGTATCTTTTCGAATTAGCGTTTTCTCCGGATATATGCCCAGGAGTGGGACTGCTGGATCATATGGCAACTCTACTTTTAGTTTTTTTAAGGAACCTCCATACTGTTTTCCCTAGCAGCTGCACCAATTTACATTCCCACCAACAGTGGAGGAGGGTTCTCTTTTCTTCCTTGTGGACACCTTTTATTTTCCTTTGGCTACATTTGTTATTCTTTTGGGTCGTCTCTTTAGGGTAAGTTCCCCGTGTTTGCTGGCTAAAGGGTATACATATGTTTGTGGTTGTTGGTGCTCGGTATCCAACTGATGGCTGTGAAGGCTCCGTCTTACCTTGTGGACCTTGCCACATCCCAGTGTACAGGTTTCCCCAGATCCTTGCTGGCACTGGGTATCCTTTGCTTCTACTTTTGTTCATTTCATGTCTGTGAGAGAGTCCCTTACTGATGCCTTAATTTGCATTTTTGATGGCTCAGCAGACTGAACTAGTTTCCATGTACTGAAATCAACCATCTACGCTTCTTTTTTGTGGAAAATGTCTGTGGGGTTATCTGCCCATTTATCTGCTGGAGATTTGATTTTGAGGAGTTCAGATAAAATACCCTCTGTGTGAAGCTGGCTGCAACTAATGTTCCCACTCAGTCCTCTTTCCATTTTTGTTTTTTCTCTGTGCAGAAGTTTTAAGCTTTTCTATCCTATCTGTCAGTTTTGTTTTGTCATTTCTCACACTGCTTCAAAACTTGAGAAGTTATTCCTTCCAGCAATCAGATTCGTATTTAATTCTGGTTTTCTGCTGGATTTTCTATGATTTACTTTATTTTATATCCACTAATCTGCGTGGAGTTCATTTTGCTGTAAGGTTTGAGATGTTGTCCTCAAATTGCTGAGGAGTTGTTCTGAAAGTTTTGTTCCATAATCCCTGCCTTAGCCATTGTCGCAAAGGATCATCTCTGGGCGGGAGAGCTAAATCTCCAGGCCAAATGCATGGTGTTTTTCCGGTGAAATGGCAGGGCTGGGTTGGGGGGACCGGTGTCTTGACACGACTACTGTTTCCCCACCTCCCCAGGCGAGGGCTGCATTGCTCTACGGTTAGAGGCCACGGAAACTCAGCTCCCCATCTACACGCCTCTCACCCACCACGGAGAGATGATGGGTCACTTCCGGGGAGAGATTAAGCTGCAGACCTCCCAAGGCAAGAAGAGGGAGAAGCTCTATGGTAAGTAGGCACGACCCCTCCCCTGCTCCCTCTTCAGTGCTGCTGGGTTGGGGACAGGAACAGAATCGTCTCTCTGCTGTGGCCTCAGACAGAAATGCAGCATCGGAGGGGATCTCAGAGGCAATCTGGCCCAACCCTTAGCAGGTTCGAGAATTTCCCTACAGAACCACACCACCTCACAGCCACAGTCACCCTTGCCTGGCCCCAATCTTTCTTCCTTTTCACACAGGCAAGAGGTCATTATTTTCCTTCTCCTCTTTGCTTTACTTCTTGCTCCAAAGCACTCAAATAACAATGCCTAAAATGCGTTGGGCTTTAATTTTCTACTTGATCTATGAAATGATCAACTTATAAACGTTGTCTCATGTATCTCTCACCATAGCCCTGAGAGCCAGGTGCCACCCTTGTTCAGTAGATCAGGAAACTGAGGCACAGAGAGGTTAAGTGACTGGCTGAAGGTCACACACCGAGTAAGTGGCTGGCCCAAGGGGAAGGTGCAGGTTCACTCACGTAAATTCGTAAACAGTGAGACGGCAAGATGTGGGACGGTCTGACACCCCCGGTTCGTGGGAAGGCCCTGGGCCATCACAGGTGCTGCCTCCCTTGGATGGGGCTCCTCCTTCTGCCCTCTGGGAGCTCCTTTCTCTAGCAGGATCTAGACCTGAGGGGGACTTGGCACCCCTGCAACCATAGCCAGAGTCAGATATGAAGATGGGGTCCCAGTTCCCCATGAAGCTCATGAACAGGTTGGCTTTGGGCACCAAATGCTCTTGTGTTTCTTTTATTCAGATCTGCCAAGAAATATTTGTCTGTTTTATCCCTTGCTGACACCAACAAGTTGGAAATGTTTCATGAAATGACAACTCTGGGTCACACATGCCAACTCTCCTCCCTCTGGAGCCATGCAGGCATAACTAATCCATCACCGAACTCACACAAGGTCTCAGAATCTGCCCCCAGGCAGCCATTATTCACTTTCCAGCTTCCGCTTGCCAGGGGAAACCTCTCTGCCATCCTGGCCCAAACCCTGGGAGCTGGGCCCTTGCACGCTCTCACATGCTCTTTCCTGGCCCTTTTCTTGCAGACTTTGTGAAGACAGAGCGGGATGAGTCCAGTGCACCCAAGTCCCTGAAGAGCCTCACCAGCCAGGACCCCATGAAGCAGTGGGAACCTGCCAACAGGTAGAGCGAGGGCGGGGGTGGGGGGGGCAGGTTGCCAGGGCTTCACTGCAAGCTAGTGTGGCTTTGCAGACCCAGGACTGGGAGTGGGGAACTGGAGCAGAGAGAAAGCAAGGACCCAGAGGGAAAGAAAGCACTGGCCACGAAAGGCCTGTCATGCTTCCAGCTCCGAGGCTTCTAACCACAAACCCCTGGTGTGACTGCAACAAGGCCAGGGAGGCTGTTCTGTGCTGCAGAGTTCAGTTCAGTTCAACAAACACTGGCTGAGCACTTCCAGGTGTCAGGTTCTAGAGAAACCAAGGCAAATTAGGTGCAGCCCCTGCCTTAGGAAGGTACATCCTACTAGGAAGATGCCCAGTCCCGGAGGCAGCAGCCCCAGAGATGGTCGCCTGGAACAGCTGCGGTATTTCCTGAGGACCGGGGACATCAGCAGCCATGGCTCCAGGGCTAAAAGCCCCACCCTGTGACCAAGGCAGAAAAGCATTGGGGGGAAGTGCGTGCAGGCTGCTCTTGGCAGAGACTGGGCTGGGAAGAATCTGGACATCAAAGTCTGTATTACGAGGGGGACAGAAGTCCCCGAAGAGCAGGGTCACCACAGCTCACGGATACTGTCTCGAGTTCAAGCCAGTGAGGTTTGTCATGGCATCCGTGCCAGCTTACCTGCCAAGGGGGCAAAGCTGTGCCAGGTAGCCGAGTGAAATCCCAAAAGCCACCGCCGAGCCTAGCTTATTCCTCTCCTCCTTTCAGCCCCCACTACCTGTCCCTCCAGCCCTCGCCCACCCCAGCCCCCTACCCCGTGCACAGCAACTCCCACCCCCCTCCAGCCTCTGATGGTAGCCCTAGGCATGAAACTATCGCTTTCAATCTTTTTCACCTACTACAATCCCCTCGATGAAAGCACTGCAGCTCTCAAATGTCTGCTTGACCCCAGAATCAGGATCAGGGTAGGTCAACAAAGTATTTTCCATTGGACCAGCATTAGAGTTAACACTTACTTCTGAAGCAGGCTCGATGGATGGGAGTGGGATGTGCTCAGAACCAGGCTGGCTGAGCAGATGGGAGCTGGGGAGCGTGTGTGACAACCTATATATGCAGAACTCTACTTTCTAGTTAGTTCTCCGGAGAGCGCCGTCTTACAAGGAAGGACGACACTCCTGTCACCAAGAGGCAGCACAGTGTGTGTCTCAGGGTCACCTCACCAGGTCTGGCCAGCCCCTCGACAGCTGTCAGCTGACTCCCCCACAGTCGAGGCTGCAGCCTTGACCTCTGTGACCTCCATGCTCATCCTTCCAAACACCCGCATGGCTGTCTCCATCCTGATGCCTCACAGACGTGCAAGCTGGCTGTCCCAGATAGAACTCTCCATTTACCAGCAACAACCTACCACCAACAACAACCCCCATAGTCACTCAGCCCTGCCGGCCATGCCAGCCTCTCATTCCATTCTGCCCACTTGCTCACAGGCCTTCAGACTGTTGCTGGGACAGGTCAACCCCTCGTACCGCAGGGCCTTTGCACTTACTGCTTCTCCCCTCCCTCCCTTCTCAGAGAGGCCCTCACTGGCCACCCTACGCCCAGGTGGTCCCAACCCTAGTCTATCTCTGCTCCTTTTGTTACTCTCAGTCAGACTTGAGCAGTGTATAAATATCTCGTCTCTCAGGCACGGAGCTTGTTTTGTTTGTCTCCCCATCATACGTTGGTTCCACGAGAACAGAGACTGTGGCTGTCTCATTTACAACCATATTTACTCCTATTGTTCCTGGTGTTACCAGGCACTCAGTAACTATTTTGTTGTATGAATAAATGAATGAATGAACGAATGAATGAATGAATCCACCACCCCAGAAGTGAAGGAGTTGAGGAGAGCCCGAGGGGGCATCAGAGGACACTCTCCTCAGGCTGGTGCTGACCTGGAGGAGCCCTGAGGTGTGACTTTGTGTGTCTCCGCCGCAGGGTCCCTCCATGCGGTGGCTCCAGCATCGCTGAAATCATCAACCCCAACTACATGGGCGTGGGGGCCTTCGGGCACATGAAGCAGACCGTGTCCCCCGATCAGCAACCCACCACCTGGAGCTACGACCAGCCGCTCAAGGACTCCTGCCTGGGGCCTGGAAGGGGGGAGAGCCCTCCGACACCACCCTCCCAACCGCCCTTATCACCCAAGAAGTTTTCATCATCAACAGCAACACGGGGCCCCTGCCTCAGGACGCAGGAGCCAAGGTGAGCATCGTCTTCACCAAGGCCTCTCCCTTCCCTAGGTTTTCACTACCAGGAAATCTGGCCCTAGAATAGAAGCTACGTGAGAGCAGCGATGTGCGTCCACTTTGGTCACTGACTCATCCCCGGGGCCTAGAACACAGTAGGCTCTCGAGAAATGCTTGTAGAATCTCCGATTCTTAGCCTATTGGTGTAAACCTGAAAGGTTTTTTAAAAACAGGATTTAAAAAGTTTAAATATAGTGCCTGAGAAAAACACACTCCTGTAAAAACGACCTTCGTTGAAAAATACATTTCTGTAAGTAGTGAACCCTCGTCAACCTCCCACTCCCTGGAGGGCCCTGCGAACAGAGGTGGGAATTTCCACGTAGGAATGCGTCCCTCCCCGGCTCCGAGTTCCCCTCTCTCTTCTTAACCACGAGGGTTCCTGTTCCCGTGTGCAACTCTCCTGTCTCTCCTGTTGAGGCCAATTTGAAAAACCAGCAGCTGGGACCAGGAATTCCGAAGGGGAGGAGAACAGCCAGCCTGCAGAGGGAGGGGGTTTGGCTATGAAACTTCGGGAAAAACCCAGCGGTTAGAGAGAGCTGACCTGCATCGAGAACTGGTCCAGGCATCACGTGCCTGGAGGCCCGGAGCCAGGGAGGAACCCTCAGAGCCGCCGCCTTAACCAAGCAAACCCACGCATGCGCGCCTTGTGCAAACGCAGGATCGGGAGCCCCCCAAGTTTCTAGTAACCACACGGTGACAGCTGGAAATTAAAAGTGCAGACCTTAATTAACAACGATTGAAGAGGCACAAAATATCGTTCGCATCAGCTTCCTTTGGGGGCTGCCTGTACTGTTTATAATGACTTCAGGGCGCGGCTCTGGGCCTGTCTTCCCCTCTCTGAGGTCCCGTGTTCCCCATGGCATCTTCCATCGTGTATTAAGAGCCAGGGAACGGCATGTTGTCAAGCACTGTTCCCCTCATCTCCCGACACTTCCAACCCTCCCGCTCCTGGCCTGGCTGGAGTTTCCTCTGGATTGAAGGGCTGTTTACAATTCTCTTTCTTAAGCTTTTTCTCTTAAAAAAAAAAAAAAATACAACACTGGGCAGACAAATGGAAGGAGGAAGGGATGGAGCGAAGGAGGGGGCTGGGACAGGACAGGGCTTGCCCCCGAGCTCAGCCTTGTCTATCTCTGTACCTCTAGTTTTCACAATTGGTTGATAATATTGTGGACCCTGGTCTTTCCGTAAGAAACCTGGGGGAAGGAGAAGCAGCCTCAGTTTCCTCTCCTGGAAAAATGAGGACAAAAGCCACGTATGGCGGGTCCTGCGGCACCTCCTTGGCAAAGGTCACCTCTTTGGCGACCCCAGGAAACAGAGCTGTAAACAACTACAAAGAACAAGGGGACTGTTTAAGTGAAATGTTTTAAGTTCCCAAAGTCAATGTCTCTTTGTGCCCTCCTAACTGGAACACAGCATATAGCTGGGAACAAGGTGGAGAGCTGTTCTCTCCGGTTTCACGGGTGACAGCTTCAGAATGGGGACATCTGTGTAGGCCAGGGCCCAGGCTGGGCTCTAAGCTCACTTCTCAGCAAGGAGATGATTAGAGGCAAGAAGCTGGCAGCTCCCACGCCTGCCTGCCACCCTCTTTGCTGCTCTTGACCCCACACTGGGCCTGAGAGAAGGCTGTGGAAGTGGGGGTATCACCAGTCCTCCTAGCACTGCCCCATAAAAAAGTAAGGGACCAGCTGTCCCAGTTTGCCCAAGACTGTCTCCTTTTTTGCACTAAGAATCCCTCATCCAGGAAACCCCTGAATTCTGGGAAAACTGGGACGACTGGTCACCCTGGACCTAAGTCATATGGTTAGAAAGAAGGCTCTTCTCAGACCCTGCTCGGCGCTTCACTCCTTTAGAAAACAGCCGACTCCGGAATCTGAGGAGTGAAATCATTGTGGCACAGGAATCAACTCCGTGCCCTGGGGATGGGTTCACTCACTCCACAGCCGTGGCTGCTATGGGAGCTGGTTTCTTTTCACCTTTGGTCAGGGAAATAAGACTTTTCTCCTCGCCCCCGCCAAGCCTTCCCCTCTCCGACAGTGACAGGAGCCCCCTCCTCGAGGGAAGACTTGCCTTGCCCCATTTCCTGCTCTTTTCCCAGGGCAGCGAGCTTTGCAATCACCAAAATGCTTGCACCCGGGGTCCTCTTCCTGGCCCTGGCCCTAATTCTCTGAGGCGAGACCTCTCCTATCTCCTCACTGAGCATGGGCTTCAGGTGGCAGGCCACGCAGTTTTCTTTTCTCCTTCTTGCCTCTTCATCAGAAACTTCTGGTCGGTGCCCTTTTCATCCTCCTGGCCCTTGCTCCCTGTGCTAACTCATAGCAAAGGTCTTTGAGGATCCACAGGGGGTGAAGAGGATGGCCCATGGTGGGGGGCAGACTTCCAAAGTCTTTGTTCAAGGCCCCAACATTTCTGGTTATATAACTGCTTCCAGGTCTTTCCAAAGAGTAATGAGCAAAAGACCAAGTCTACATGTCCCTGAGGCTAGCCTCCCCGACACCCCACATCATCTTGTCTCATTGGCACCTGTGCAAGGATGACACCTTGCCTCTGTCCCCTGCCCACGCCTCCTCCCCAAAGAGTCCATTAGCCGTGGCTGTTTGGCAACTTTTGAGCAGTGTTTCAGCACACGCTCCATCAGTACGAGGCGTCACGGCCTGAACAGTTCAGTGCGTTTTCCAAGGGACCCACATTTTTTTCTCAAGAGCTTCCTTATTTTGCAGAAAGCAGAACCCAGAACACTCCCCCTGGGAAATTATGCCGTTGGCCAGAAAGTAAAATGTGTTCCCATTCCTAGTTCTCATAATTCGCTCAGCAGGAAATCACCTCCAGCAAGAGCAGTAATAAACCAGGAAACAGACAAACAAAGGAAGCTCTCACCTACCTTGGGGACAGCATGGAGCTCCTTCTCTGTCCATAAGTCAAACAGGCCAATTTTCTTGCTGCTGGCTTGTTTCCTGATGCGTGTCTCCAGGTTGCTTCTGATTTTCAACATAAATGCTGTCCGTTTTTTCCTTCTCCCTCTGAGTGAGGACACAAAGGAAAGCACACTCACCAGGCGCTCTCCGGGGAGAGGACTTTACGCAGAGGAAAGAATGCTGTGTTCATAGGGAATGTTGGTCCTCTGAGCACAGATTTCGTCTGGTTCACAGCCGCGTCCTGCACCTGGGGCAGCGTCGCACACTTGGGGGCCTCCTACACGGCTGTTAAATGGAGCTCCTTGACCTGGGACCCTCGATAAGCACAAGGCTTCTGTTCCCCTGAGGGTCAGAGGAGAATTCGCTGAAGACACAGAGGAGAGGCTGCAGGATTCTTGGGGGAAGCCAGGGGGGGAGGTCTGTTAGCAGCAGGGATGGGGGCGCCGGCTGTGGAGGGCAGGCCGCTCCGATGAGGATGAAGCAGGTGGTTTTGGATTGGGGTGCCATATAAGCCCCCCTCATCCCTTCAGTGAAGTCCCCCTTGCTCACCGATGCTCTGGTGTGCACAGTTTCTATGGTGGAAAATGTCCAAGGCCAAGAGCTGAGGTTACCTATGAGATCATCAACATAGGAGTAACAGTTCCTTCTCCTGCCTTTTTTTTTTTTGCGGTACGCGGGCCTCTCACTGTCGTGGCCTCTCCCGTTTTGGAGCACAGGCTCGGGACGCGCAAGCTCCGCTCACGGGCCCAGCCGCTCCGCGGCGGCATATGGGATCCTCCCGGACCGGGGCACGAACCCGTGTCCCCTGCATCGGAAGGCGGACTCCCAACCACTGCGCCACCAGGGAAGTCCATCTCCTGGCTTTAAAAAAAAAAAGTTTTCTTGGGCTTCCCTGGTGGCGCAGTGGTTGAGAGTCCGCCTGCCGATTCAGGAGACGCAGGTTCGTGCCCCACATGCCATGGAGCGACAGGGCCCGTGAGCCATGGCCACTGAGCCTGCGCATCCAGAGCCTGTTCTCCGCAACGGGAGAGGCCACAGCAGTGAGAGGCCCACGTACCGCAATAAATAAATAAAAGTTTTCTTTTTAATCACGGTGGAAGTCACATAACATAAAATTAAGCACAGCATGTTTCAAGTGAACGACTCGGTGGCGTTGAGTACACTCACAATGCTGTGCAACCACCACGGCCATCTAGTTTCTTTATCACCCCCATAGAAACCCCACATGCATTAAGCAGTCATTCCCCACGTGTGTTTCTTCCCTGTGCATCCTCTTTCCCACGCTCCAGGCCCGGCGATGTGGGGAAGAGCGCGGGGGAACCTTTGCCTCCGGAGGACCCGCAGCTGACCAAGCCCGAGATGTTTGAGAACCCGCTGTACGGGTCTGTGAGTGCTTTCCCTAAGCCGGCTCCCAGGAAGGAGCAGGAATCCCCCAAGATGCTGAGGAAGGAGCCCCCGCCCTGCCCGGACCCGGGAATCTTGTCGCCCAGCATCCTGCTCTCCAAAGCCCAGGAGGCCGAGGGCAGCAAGGGGACGGGCAAGCCTGCACCCGCGCCCGCGCCCGCGCCCTTCCTCAGCCCCACGCCCCGGCTCCGCTCCTTCACCTGCTCGTCCTCCACCGCCGAGGGCCGCCCACCGGGTGGGGACAAGGGAAGCCCAGGGAAGCCCAAGGCCCCCGCCGGCTCGCAGGTCCCGGTGCCGGCCAAGAGGCCCATCAAGCCTTCCAGGTCAGAACTCAGCCAGCAGGCCCCGGCGCAGCGGCCACCCCTCCCGGTCAAGAGCCCGGCCGTCCTGCACCTGCAGCACTCCAGGGGCCGTGACTACCGTGACGACGCCGAGCTCCCCCACCTCGCCAAGCACCGGCCCGAGGACGCGCCGCCCGGCCGGGCCGCCATGCAGGTGCGCTCGGGGCGCAGCGCGCCGGGGAGCGGGTGCGCAGGCGCGGGCATGTGATACAGGTGCACGTGGGTGTGCGAGCACGTGAGTGATACCACCGCCGTGGCCAGGAGTGCGCTCAGGTGCACATGAACGGGTAGTGCATGCGTGTGCACGTGTGTGATACAGCCCACCATGCCTAGGAGTGTGCTCGGGTGCACGTGGGCTCTCATCCATGTGCCTGAGTGTGCATGTGCATGTGCGTGGTACAATGACCTGGCCCAGGAGCGGGTTCCGAGAAACGGTGTTCTGGGAACTGAGTATGAGAAAGGAGGTAGAGACAGAATTTGAACCCAGCCTGTCCCCAGAGTCGCTACTCCTACATTGAAAGGGTTAAAGGAGGGCCTGGGGGTAAACTCTGAGTCCTCTATGTCAGGCCCATAGGAATAAGGCTTCATAGATACAAAAAGAGCCCAGATCATTTATATCACGTTATCATCATTAGTATTAGTACTTAAAATTTTTCCAGTATTTTAGGGACTTCAGACTCAGTGTCCCCTTCCTTCCTATAGAATAAGATTTCTGGGCTTCCCTGGTGGCGCAGTGGTTGAGAGTCTGCCTGCTAATGCAGCGGACACGGGTTCAAGCCCTGGTCTGGGAAGATCCCACGTGCCGCGGGGCAGCTGGGCCCGTGAGCCACAACTACTGAGCCCGCGTGTCTGGAGCCTGTGCTCCGCAACAAGAGAGGCCGCGACAGTGAGAGGCCCGCGCACCGCGATGAAGAGTGGCCCCCGCTTGCCACAACTAGAGAAAGCCCTCGCGCACAAACGAAGACCCAACACAGCCAAAGATTTTTAATTAATTAATTAATTAATTCAAAGAAGGCTCAACGTTAAAAAAAAAAGATTTCTTTTTGAGCAAAACTAATAGTGGTTAAGAACAGATTCTGGAGCCACACTGTCCTGGGTTTGAATCCCAGCTGTCCCACTTTCTGGCTGTGTGCCTTGAGCCTCAGTTTACTCATCTGTAGAAAAGGGGGCAATCAGTGGAACCTGCCTCACAGGTTTACAGGGAGGATTAAATGTTATTATATATCATTACTATATGCTACAACTTATGTGTAAAAGGTATGTATCATCCATTGCATATTATTTCATATGTATTATATATTGCTCCGTGTGCATATAATATATGTGCACCTCTATTAGAACGCGTGTAAGTACTTAGAACAGCGTGTTGGCCCCCTTCAGCACTAGGTTACCACTAAGCCTGCCCTAGCCCAGGGCATGCAAGGACATGGGGACCTTTAGTTAAATCTGGCCTGGAGAGAATGCAGAGCTGACAGTCTTCTGTTTTTGTCCCACAGTGAAGCCCCTGGTGAGCTGCCAGCAAGATGGGAGCCCAAAGGAGCAGCACGAAGCTGCTGGGACCCTCTCCCAGGACCCCTGTTCGCTCCTCCTACCCAGCTTCCTACGCAGGGCTTCATCTTTTTCAGGAGAGGGTCTAGCTTCTGTGTGGTCAGCAAGGTGCACTGGCTGTGAAGCTTGACACCCAGCACTGAAGTTGGAAGGAAAAAGCCACCTGATGGGCACCAAACAACCCGCACACCTGGGCCCCCAGCTTGATCTTGGTACTTGGGACCCAAGAGCCTTGTTCCGGCTGCCGTTTTGAAGAAAGGAACTAAAGTGCTGATTTGCGGGTAGAGATATAAATAATAATAATAATAATATTAATAATAATAATGGCTACATGTAGGGAGCACTCAGCACCTGCCAGGTACTGTGCTAAGTGCTTTATGAACATTATGAGTTGAGTCTTTAGCCAACTAAAACCACGTTCCCAGACCCCTCGGTTCAAAACAGTGTGTCCTGAGTGGTTTGGACAAAGCATTAAAAATTAAGGCTAGTGCCCTCCTGTTGTGAGACAGCGCCTGGCCTTTAGGGAGCTCTGAGGAATGAGTGGTTAATTTAGGGTACAGTGAACCTGGCCTTGTCTAGCTTCAGTGATGCAAACTGCTTTAGCTAAAGCTGCCGGGGTCCGGCAGAGTCGGCGTGGAGAACAGGGATCTCTGGGTCATCCTAGTTCTTTAGTTGGAAGAAGAAAGAATACCAGCTCCTACTCTCCGGTGAAGAGATCTGGCTTCAGCCTGGACTGGCGATGCCCAGGCTCGTGCCAGGTCCCCCATGCCCTCCTGCAGGTGGGCAGACACCACCAGGCCACGGAATGAGCCACACCCCGAGCCTTATCTCATCGTGCTAATAGAAGAGTCTATGCTGTTCGTTAGTTGCTCCAGAAAGCCAGCTTTCCCACCTGGCTGCCGGCGAGGGCGGGCCTCTTGGTGCCTGGCTCTCAAAGCAGTGCAGCCTTTTCTTTCCGAACTCTGTGGCTTTTGGCCCTGCTTCCTTGGTTACTAGGAGACTGGATTGGTGACGCTTGTTCTTGTGTTGCTTTTTGACATAATGAAATTAATGTAGGAAACCAAATCCAGAAGTGTGTGTGAGTTCAGGAGGATGGGTGTGCACCCCACATCCCCATGTGTGTCAGTCTGCGTGACCAATAAATTGTGCCTTTCTCACCTCCCACCTGCGTGGCATTTTTTCCTGACATTCAGCCACAGACATGCTTCTAGGCTGTCAGGGCTGCAGAGCGGGAGCCCAGGGAGGGGAGGATATCGAGGTTCACGGTAGAGATGGGCCAGCATTGTCCTGACCAGAGGGGACACGGTAGAAAGAGTGTGAAGTTGGGCGTGGACCAGGAACAGTGGGAGACATCACACATCTCCGTGGGACTCCAGGCACACCCTGCAGCCACCAGACTTCCATTAGCATTGTCCCATTGCCACCACTGCCTGCTATCCTGCAGCCACAAGGTCCTCCTGGCTTTTGTTGAGCTCCAGAGACAGTAAGCACATTTAAACAATCGCCAGGTGGTGGGCCTCCAGACCCCCACGTTCGGGGCAGCTTGCACTGCTTATGGATCAGGGGGCAGCACCCAGCCCAGAGGGCCAGTGTGGGTGCTGCCTGGCCCTCCTTCCAGGCTGCCTTGGTCTGGGCTGCTGTCCCCACCACCTCAGGCTACTCGGCCTCTGCTCCTGTTCACAGATACCAGGCCTGGACTCCAGGCAGAGCCTGAGACAGTGGTGTTCTTGGCAGCCACGGAGCAAACCATTCACTGCGCTTCAATGATAGCGCGTGGAGACCGGCCGGGGCGGGGCTGAAATCCCAGCGCAACCGAGGCTCCTCATCCACTCAGGTGGGACACCCTCACCCTGAAGGCTCACTTCCTGGTCCCTACATAGAACTTGACCTGAGTCCCCAGGAACCCGCCTTCTGACCCCATAGGCCAAGGGCCAAGGTGGAGGGGCAGCTGGAGATACCCAGACACCCTTTAGGCCAGCCCTTCCTACACCCGCCACCCCACAGCTGAGTTCAGGGCCACTGATGGCCATGGCACGTGGGGAATCCACCGCTGCCAGGGGGGGCTGGCGTGCTATGAGGGGCCTGCACCTCCCACCCCTACCTGGAATGGACATCCAGGCCCTCCTCGCCATTTCTGAGGGGTCCCAGGAGAAGCGAGTCCAGGAGCAGCAGTGCTCTTGAGTTCTGGCAGCCTGAGCAGGTACAGTGACCCCCTCGCCTCTCCCCCAAGCTCCAACGCCGGCTATGTCAGCACCAAGCAGGCTTGGACTGTAATGAGATGGACAACGGGGCCTACTGTGATGCCTGGAACTGGACGCTGGAAATTGTGAAACTTAAGACTTTTTCATCCTTGTCCTTTCAGCTGCTCAGCCCTGCACCCACCCTTCGAGGTCCCTGACCACGTTTCTCCCTGGGCTCTGGTCCACCACCATCTCTTGGGGCCAGATTTTTCCGCCGTGTCTGCTTTGCTCCCAATCCTGGGCCTCCCAAACACCCAATTCCCCTTCCAACAGCAGGATGAGAGGGGAACCCAGAAATCCCCACCTCTTTATCATCTAAGTAATTTATCTCTATTTTGTTTCTGCCTTTCTTCACCAAGCTCCCTAACCAAGGAGTTGAATTAATAAGATTTCCTCACAAAAGTGTCCCCTATCCCGACAGTGAATTCCGTGTTCCCTGAGGTTACAGAAGCTGCTGGAGTCACTTTTTTTTTAAGAAGCAAGATTTTCCTTCTTTGCATGACATGAAAGCTGGTTGAGAACAACAGATTTTTTGGCAACAGAAAGGCGTTGTTGTCCTGATGGCCTTTCCCTAATAGCAGCCCACGTTCAGCATCCCCCCTGCCGGCACAGCTGCTGCAGCTCCAAGCTGTCTGCCCAGGGACCAGGGTCAGGGGCAGCTGTGCCGCTCCTCCTTCCTGGGCTGTGATTCTTTTTCCACGCCATTTTTTCCACCCGATAGGAGGGAAATTAGTGAGTCATTCAGAAAAGCTCTCTCCCACAGCTACCTTCCCTACCCCAGCCTACAGGGTCTCTCTCTTCGCACGTCCTTAAAATAGTTTCTTTCTCTGGCAAACTAATTTCCATGGAGATCCAGCAATCTGAAGGCCTCCAAGCTTTCTGCAAGGCAGCAAGCCCCAGCTCGAAGCCTTCACTCTAGCAGAAAGAAACCCTTTATCATGCAAATGTCTGGTCTCAGCCCCACAGACACCTCACCACCACCACCCTACACCCTACCCCACCAGGTTCCTTCTTGGGAAAACTGCATTGTGCAGGGAACAAGCCGGCAGGTAGAGTCCGGGCAGGGACAGTCTTCTTTGTGGTCTGCACTGGTCAGCTCTTCTCGCTCAGATCCCAGCACCCAACCGCTGGCCCGGACTGGGAGTGATTTTACACCAGTGTATACAGCTTATGGTCTTCCCTCAACCCCATGCTGATGGCGTGTGCTGGGCTTTGGGGTCAGCACATTCATCAAGGGGGACCATGGCGGGGAGGGCTGGTATATCTTGGGCTGTGGCATCAGAAGGAATGGGGTTTAAATATCTTGTCTTTCATTTCCTAAAAATATGATTTTGTACCAGGCACTTAGCTTTTCTGAGCCTCAGTCTCCTCATCTATAGAATGGGGAGAAGGGAGCCTTCGGCATAGTGTGGTTGTACGGATTCGGTGGGCTCGGGTCTGTGCCTGGCCCATCATGGGTGTTCATTGAACCCCAGTCCCCTCCCTCTTCCTGGGAGACAAGACTGTGTGGGAGGGCCCCGTGGGGATTCTCCACACAGAGCAGGAGGAAAAGGTCCAGGCCGCAGTGAGGGAGGCGGCTGAGCTGAGCCTTCATGGACTGCAGGGATGTCCTGGAAGGAGGTCGGTAAAGGCCCCCCCCGTGTGGGCAAGAGTATCACTAACAAAGAAGGCCGGGAACCGAGGGGCAGGGCGAGCCTGGGCAATCCTTGAAGGCAAGAGACCTTGAGGCCAGATGGGCTAGTTGACGCCAGGGAGACTAGTTGCCCCCCAGCTAGGGGGCGCTAGTTAAGACCAGATGGACAAGTTGAGGCCAAGGGGACCAGTTGGGTCTCTTCAGCTACATAGACGGAGCTACTCCAAGAACGTGAACCAAGAGCAGTGGACCTGGGGACATGCAGGGAGCCCCTGAGCTGGCACCCGGCCGTACTCCACAGCAGTGCTGGCCGGTGCTCCCGGCCACTGGGACGAGCTGGCAGTCATCCCAGTCACCACACAGCAGCTCCGTGACCCACGCAGTCCTGGGCTGGTCTGACCCGGTGAGACTCGGCTCCGGCACGTCTGTTTCTCCCTCCATCGGCTTCTTCCCACTTCCCTAACCAAGTCGATGACTCACAGCCCATGCTTTACCCTGCAGGGACGCGACAGGTGACACGCAGCTGTTCACGTGTTTAGGAAGGTCAAGAGTGGGGTGAGGGACCCAGCGCAAGAGGTGAGAGGCGCTCACTCTCAGGTGCCCACCTGGACTGGCTCCACCTGAAACTTAGCGTGCCAGGGCCTTGCTTGCCTCCCCCAGCCCTGGTCTGCAGAGCAGGTGGAGAAGGGATCACTGGATGCCAGGCGGAGTGACAGGCAGCGACACGCCGACCGGCAGCTCTGGCAGGGCCCCTGGGAAGGAGGGGGGCTGGGCAGAGGGGCAGCCGGGAGAGGCCATCCTCTGCATTATGTGGAATTGGGTTTTAGCGCACGGGGTGTGAGTTGAATATTCATACCTAATTTTGAGCCTATCCCCAGAAATGGTTTGCCTCGCTTCAGTTATTTTAAAAGAGCGTTCAGTGTAGGCAGTGGCTGAGAGCACAGACTCTGGAACCGGACTGTCTAAATGTGCCAAAGTGTGCCAGTCTCTGTGCCAGGTCCTGAGGACCTGTGAGGAATAAGGAAATAGCCCCGGCTTCCAGAAGAGGCAAATGCACAGGCCAGAGGTTATATTGCCACGTGTGCGGACAACGGGTGTGTGGACAAAAGACCATGCAATGATTTCCTCCAGGGGTTGCTGGGAGAACTTGTTATGATTGAGTGTTTAGAATGATCGCCACCGTGGTGCTGAGGATCTTGGACTCTGGGGGACCCCCAGCCCCACTGCCAACCCACTGTACTTGCCGGCCCAAGTACTAAGTACTTGTCTAAGTACTCAGCCTGCATTGCCTCCTTTCTTCATGTGTACAAAGGAGAGAATAATAACATCAACCTCGTGGGGTCCTTGAGAGGAGGAGAAGACCTACGAGTGATAAAGAACCCTGGCTGCACGTCCACTCTCAGGAAATGCCACTTGTAATCAACGTGCTCATCTGACAAAACCACATAATTCTTCATGTTTCCGTCTCAGCCTCGGATGCTACAAAGGTCACAGATGTAGAAGCTGCTATGAGCCACTCAGAACTCCACCACTCCTGGCTTCTCAGGCCAGGTCCTGGCTCCAGATCCGACAAGCTGCATGGTGTTGGCCAGGTCACTTCTGCGAGTCACACCCAAGACACCTGGGACAGGAGAACCCAAGCCCTGGGCCTGGCAGGAGTGGCTCAAGCCACCAAGCCTGGCCTCGGCCCCAGTGCCCAGTGCCACAGAGGCTCCATCAGCACCAGTCTCCTTGCTCTTTTTCCTGGTCCTCCTATGTTTTTTTCCAATTTGTCACCGGGAATCTGTCCTGTCCAACCGTGGCTGGACTAGAACAGAGCAACAGCAGGCCTGGCACTAACAAGCCTCCGTTTGCAGGTTAACTCCTGGAGAAGCTAACCCTTCTGGAACTAAAAATCGAGAAAAGCGCTGCTCACCACAGGGCCAGGCTCTCGGCCTTAGCACCATTGACATTTGGGGCCGAATCGCCCTTTGTCAGGGGCTGTCTGTGCATTGCAGGATGTTAGCAGCACCCCGGCCTCTGCCCGCTAGATGCCAGTACGCCCCCCACACCAGACACTGCCAAATGCCCTCGGGGGAGGGGAAGGGGCAAATCACCCCCGGAGGTGAATAACTGCCATGCCATGCTTCCCCTGAGACTGTTTTTTTTGGGGAGATAAGAACACTAACACCAACCACTAAAAGCAGGAAACTAGGAGAAAGGACACGCCCCCAGCAACATTATAGATGCATCACTAGGCCAGTTGGTTCCTTCCATTTCAAGGGACAAAGATGTGGAGGTCACCTCAGGGGATGGGGTCTGTCACCAGGATACATGGGAGGGGAGGAAGTTGCACAGCCCTGCATCAGGGGAATAGGAGCAACAGCCCCTGAGCGGACAGGGTACAGAAGACCCTTGTGAGCCCAGCATCAGCCCTGGAGTCCCCTCCCTGATTGATGGACCAGTCTGCTGCTTTTTGCCTCTCCTTGGTCCACAGTCCTGGCCCTCACTTGGTATACCTGACTTTCAAAACATTCAGGGAGGCCAATTTAGGGTCAGCTAATCTCCATTAGCTGTCTTATGAGTTTGGGTTCCCCAGAAACAGACTCCTAGACAAAGCTTCAAGTGCAAGGGAAGTATTTGGGAGTAACTCCCAGAAGCACTAGAGAGGGAGTAGGGAATTGAGACTAGGAAGGGAAGGAAGCCAGCAAAGGATGCTCTCAGAGCCGGTAGCCACTGTGGCCAAATGGGGCTTAATCTGCGGGTGCCAGTGTGGAACACAAGCCTGTGTTATCCCATCCAAAGAGGAGAGAGCTGGGTGCCTTCACACCCTCTCTCATGAGCCACAGTTAAGGGCTGCCTCTGGGGGGTGTTAATTCCTCAGCCGATAATACAGCCTATGCAGCAAAGGCAATTCCGATGATCAGAGAGCTCTCTTAGGCCTGAAGAGCCACACACGGGCATGACGTGGGTGGGGTCCCAATGTGTCTCTTCGGCCACCTGATAGGATCAGTGCTACCGGACAGAGTTCTAGGACCATGCCAGCCCACTAGCACTGGCCTCTCCTACTTTTCTTCTGTGCTGAGATTCCTGAGTGCTCAGAAAAACGTCTCTGAAGAGATATTCAGTGTAAGTGTGTCCCAAACAGTACAATGAGAGACTGAATATACACACAGATAATGGTCAGACCATGTATAAAAGTAGATCTCTGACCCACAACCTGCAGCAACCTGCCCAGGAAACCAAGCCCTTATCTATAGTAACCAGGAAGGCAGCCCGCTGTAAGCCAGACTTGGGGGAAGTGAGACAGCTGTCTCTGCTGACAGTCCAGGAAGCCAAACAACAACTCCTGGCCCCAAACAGCCAGATTTTGATCACTAACAGCCAGCTTCCCAAACGTTTGTCCCCATTTCCAACTTAAGACCAACCAGAGAAAGCCAAATATGGAGCCCTAAGCCAGCCACATAGCACACCTCCCTCGTAGTTGGCCACCTCCAGCTTCCCCAGGCCCACTGTCCCCCATCAGCCCCCACACCCGAAGCCCTCCCTTTTTCCACCAGAAAGCTTTCCCACTCCTCTGCCTGCCTGTGAGTTGCTGCCAGAACACAGGTGATGGTGGCTGACCCCCTTGCCGTAGCCAGCTCTGAATAGATAGCCTTTACTTTTCTCATTTGATTGGTCTTTATTTCTACAATAAATGTCTCAAATAATTTACACTAAAAATTTATGGGGTTTTATCTGATATTGAAATTTAACTGGGAGTCCTGAATTTTATCTGGAAATGCTAACGCTGCTTCATCTACGTGAGGATCCAAGTCAAGGCTCCATCCCCTCGAGTTGGAGGACTACTGTGTTTCCACAGCTGGAAGGAGGCACTTCAAATCTATAAGGTACGCGTCTGTAGCAAGCAAAGAGCAGAGACAGTAAATACCACCAACTGCAGACTGTCTTCCCATCAAAAAGAACCAAGTGGAAGCTAAGGGAGTATTTGCTTTAGGGTTGAACTTTTAAACATAAATGGAAACTTAGAGAAGTAAATATTCCCTGTCAAAGATGCATTTAACTCATAAGTTATCTAACATTAATTACCTATTGGCTGCATGACTTTGGACAAGCTACTTTACATCTCAGGGGAGAGAGGTTTTGCAATCTGAGTTCAGCCACATGAACTACCTCTTTTGAAAAAAACAGTCAACAGTCTTCAGGGAAACATAACAGAATTCTGAGGATCTGCAATTTATCATTCACAATACCCAGGATACGATATCATTCATCATGTCCAGGATATAATCCAAAATTGCTTTATATAAAAAGAATCTGCAAAAAGAAGAGAATCTGCAAGATTCTTAGAGAAAAGATAAGAAACAGAGATCAATCCCATTCCAGATATTGGAATTAGCAGATAAAAATTTATAGCGGTTATTATAATTACTCCCAAGGACATAAAGGAAAATATTCCTGAAATAAATTAAGAGATAGAAAAACCTCAGCAGAGAAATAGACATTTAAAAAAGTCTACACAGAATTCTAGTTGAGTAAAAAATATCCTTCAAGAATGAACATGAAATGAAGACATTTGCACATAAGAGAAAACTGAGAGAATTTGTTGCTATCAGATCTACTACCAAAAAAATGCTAAAGGGATTTTTTAGGCTAATGGGATATGATAATAGGTAGAAACTCAGTTCTTTAGGAAAGAATGAAAAGCATTGGAAATGTTAAATATATGGATACATATAAAAGACTCTTTTCTCTTAATTTCTTTAAAATATACTGTGTAAAACAATAATTATAACGTTATTGTAGGGTTTATAAAATATATAGATGAAATACTTATGATAATTATAGCTTAAAGGTAGAGGAGGGTGGGAAATGGAGCTATATGATTGCCAGGTTTAAACATTTCACATGAAGTGGTACAATATTAACTCTAAATAGACCGTGAAGTGTTAAAAGATATATGTTTTAATCTCTAGAACAACCACCAAAGAAGGGGATTCTAAGGGAGCTATGTGTCTTCCAGGGGCCTCCAATTCCACCTCCATATTTCTTCCATATTTCTGGGTTTTGACCCTTTTCTGTCCCTTGCTGGTCCCTACCCCAATTCATTCACTCAACAAAACACTACCCATGAGTGAAAGCCCATGTGTAAGACAGACTTCACTGAAATTTGGGGGCGATGTTTTGTTGCCACATCACAGACTATCACAGCCAACAATTTACAAATAACTATTATACATCTTTGTTCTTAAAATTCTTGTCACCTGGACACCAGAAATTTCTCTCTGAGCTACTTTCCCTGGGGTGCCCCCGCACCCTGCACTGGCCCTCCCTCTGCTCAGAACTCTCCACAACCTTATTTTGTCCTATGGAACCACATGGTTCTCCTTTGCATTCAAAGCCCATCCTTGCCATGATTTGGGGGTCATCACTTCACAATAGCCATGACCTTGCAAGGTGCAAGAAGACAGTTTTCTCTTTGAAAAATTCCACTACTAACTTTTAGGCCCATGTTTTCCTCTTTTTTACATATAGATACACAACTGAGCTGTCTCCCAGCTCCCTCCTCTATTAAATAGAACAAACAAGCTCCAATCCAAACTTGCATTGTCCACTCATCCAGGTTCTGAGCCAAAGAAACCCGCCCTCAATAGCCATTGTTACTGAAGTAACTTCCCTGGGGCCCCATGCCCCACCCCACCTGGCTTATTTGCTCTGCCAGAATAGAAATTTATTAAGCACGTCCCACATGCTAGGCACACAGTGCTAAGTCATAATATTGTCATAATATTACACATATAACTCTCCCTAAGAAGGGTTTTTTGGGAGGCTGCTAAGGGTATAAAAAATCTTCTTTCCATATCATCTCCTTGTTACTGATGTACACTGGGCCACCTTAAGGCCAGTTTGAGAAACCTTAGTCTGACCGTCCCAGTCATCCGTTGCCACATAATGAACCAGTCAAAAACTTGATGGCTTAAAACAACGACGACACTTATTTGGCTCATAAATCTGCAATTCCGGCAGGGCTTGTCGGGGACAGCAGAAAGCTGCTTTAAAATCCTCAATGCCATTCTCCGCTACTCTCTCCACTTCCTGGTCCTCTCCTCTCTCCCCCTCGCCCTCCCTCCCCTCTCCACCACCCACCTCTACACCCATCCTTCCTCACTCCCCTCTCTCTGTCCTAGTTCATGCAATCCCTTTTTTATCAAGTTAAATTTAGACTCTCACGTTTTTCCTTTCCCCATGGTCCATTTCTATCTTTCCTCAATGGAACCAACAAAATTTTTCCTCGTTAGGAAGGTGGAAGAGGGTGGGTCGTCACTCTTTAATATTTTTCATATATATTTGAAAATAAACCGAATAGTTTTAATTCAGTAATTATATTTGCAAATTAACCCAGTATTTTGGGTAGACTAGACATCTTTGTATGTGCATAACCCATGACTGTAAATAGATGCACCTGAACGTATAGGATATGGCACACTCAAGAGAGACATTAATGAAGAGATTATAGGGGTGCAGGCATCGAAGAGAACTAGCAAAGGACGTTGAGGCACCCAGGGATTAGCAACAGCAGAAAGCCATCACTACCCATAGATCTGAAGCGGCGTGGTGTTACCCAAGGCAGTGAGAGCTTGAGCTGGAAGAGGGGTCCCTGTCAGAAGCTATATAGTCACAAAAAACAAAATGAACAAACAACAACAAAAAACCCCACCACCACCAACAAAAAAACCCACCAATAACAACAAAGAAGGGCACGGGTTAAAAATACCTTGACTTCCCTCTTCTGCCTTTTTATTTCCTGCTAGTTCTTCCCATTGGCCAAACCCAACCAGAGGCCAGAGGGCAAGGGAGCTCAGGTGGTGATACTATCACAGGGGTCAGCCTCCAGACATGGAACACACTGAGAAGGGCAGAGAATGGATGGGGAGGAGGGTGGGCAAAGGGAGAAAAACTAGCGCAACTTGTTACAAAAATGAGTAAGATCATGGTAACTCTTTCAAACTATGCATACATCAGGAGTAAAAGAAGATGGGGGAGGCACATGTCCAAACAATTAAGAGAAATAGACATTGACAGCAATTGGCATGACAGTCACTCTTAATTACATGAGCTAACAAAGTGGGATTCCTGGCATGACTTACTACAAAGGAATTTGTATTTGGCTTGGAAAGCAGAATGGTTCTTATAACAGATTTTTCTAATTATGTTTTGCTTATGCTAATACAAAGATTTGATTCCTCAAGTAAATACCACCTGATCACAAAGCAAGATGGCTCAAAAGTACACTGAACTCCAAGTGGAAGCCAAGCTCGGATTTGGCAATTTGCTGCAGATGATGCTAAAGTAAATGGAAGTTGTTGCTTTGGTTTCATGGGGGCTGCTCTCTCCAACTAGTCTGTTAAAGCACCAGAGGCAGCTACTGTATCTCATGCTTTTTCTGGATGCCTCAAAAATAATGGTACTCAAAGTTCACTAGGCATGAGAGTCACCTAAGGAACTTGTGAGAGTGCAGATTCTGAGGCCCACCAGAAGGAAGGATTCCCTTGGTCTAGATGGTGCCTAAGAATCTGAATTTCAACATTCATTCCAGACCATTCTGATGCTGGTGGTCAGGGCATCACATTTAGGGAAACGCTGTTCCAAAGGCTGAACACACGATTCATACGCCAAGGAGATAAAGAGGTGTAATAGACAAAGTGGGTGTCATAGACAAAGTGGGTGTCATAGACAAAGTGGCAATAATAGACAAAGTGGGTGTCATAGACAAAGTGGGTGTAATAGATGATAAAATGGGTGTCATAGATGATAAAGTGGGTGCCATAGACAAAGTGGGTATCATAAACAAAGTAGGTATAATAGATGATAAAGTGGGTATAATAAATGATAGAGTGGGTGTAATAGATGATAAGGTAGGTGTCATAGATAAAGTGGGTGGAATAGATAAAGTGGGTGGAATAGATAAAATGGGTGTAATACACAAAGTGGGTGTCATAGACAAAGTGGGTATAATAGATGTTAAAGTGGGTGTAATAGATGATAAAGTGGGTGTAATAGATGTTAAAGTGGTTGTCATAAAGTGGGTGTCATAGATAAAGTGGGTGTAATAGATGATAAAGTGGGTATAATAAATGATAAAGTGGGTGTAATAGATGATAAAGTGGTTGTCATAAAGTGGGTGTCATAGATAAAGTGGGTGTCATAGACAAAGGGGGTGCAATAGACAAAGTGGGTGTCATAGATAAAGTGGGTGTCATAGACAAAGTGGGTGTAATAGATGATAAAGTGGGTATAATAAATGATAAAGTGGGTGTAATAGATGATAGAGTGGTTGTCATAAAGTGGGTGTCATAGATAAAGTGGGTGCATAGACAAAGCAGGTGTCATAGATGATAAAGTGGGTGTAATAGATAAAGTGGGTGTCATAGACAAAGTGGGTGTCATAGGTAAAGTGGGTGTCATAGACAAAGCGGGTGTCATAGATGATAAAGTGGGTATAATAGATAAAGTGGGTGTCTTAGAAAAAGTGGGTGTCATAGACAAAGTGGGTGTAATAGATGATAAAGTGGGTGTCATATAGTGGGTGTCATAGATAAAGTGGGGATAATAGATAAAGTGGGTGACATAGATAAAGTGGGTATCATAGATGATAAAGTGGGTATAATAGATAAAGTCAGGAGATGATTTGGGTCCAGAGCTGGGTTCAAATCCTAACTTTGCCCTTGATTATTTGAGGCCAGTTACCTTCTCTGACTGTTATTTTCAAAAAGAGTAAAAAACAGGGGCTTCCCTGGTTGTGCAGTAGTTGAGAGTCCACCTGCCGATGCAGGGGACACGGGTTCGTGCCCCGGTCCAGGAGGATCCCACATGCCGCGGAGCGGCTGGGCCTGTGAGCCATGGCCGCTGAGCCTGCGCGTCCGAAGCCTGTGCTCTGCAATGGGAGAGGCCACAACAGTGAGAGGCCTGTGTACCGCAAAAAAAAAAAAAAAAAAAGAGTAAAAAATGTACCTGAGAGTACACTTGAAGGTAATAAATGAAAAGTGAAAATCATGATTAATACCCAGTGACACTCACCATTTGTACCCAGAAGCTCCTTGAGTGAGGTTTTCTCAAGATGACAGGGCTCTGGGGGTCCTACTGCAAAAGACCCATGAGGATGGCACCTCTGAGGCCCAGGACTATGTCCTTGTGCCCACTGAGCACCATCCTGCGATACGGTAGTTCATACATTTCATAGATTTTTAGGCTTGCTCTTTCCTTGTTTCCACTCAGGAAATTATTATTCATCCTTCAGCATATGGATAATAGGTGTTTTTACCCATTCTCTCTCGTCATTGGCATTACACCATTCAACAATATGGTGTTAACAAAAAATATTAAAACTAGCCATCTTAATTTTTTGGTTCTTGGTCATAGTATAGCAAAATGAAAAGGAAAATCTTTCACATAGTCCCAGTGGTGCAGAAACATTTAGAAATGATTCTAAATATAGATTTCCAGGGCTTCCCTGGTGGCGCAGTGGTTGAGAGTCCGCCTGCCAATGCAGGGGACACGGGTTCGTGCCCTGGTCCAGGAAGATCCCACATGCCGCGGAGCGGCTGGGCCCGCGAGCCATGGCCGCGGAGCCTGTGTGTCCGGAGCCTGTGCTCCGCAACGGGAGAGGCCACAGCAGTGAGAGGCCCGCGTACAGCAAAAAAAAAAAAAAAAAAAAAAAAAAAAAAAATATATATATATAGATTTCCAGCTGACAGAGGGGTTGTTTTATGTCATTCTGTAGTTTCGTTTTCACAGCGTGTTCTGTGTGCTGGGGTAAAGATTTTTAGTGAAGTCAGAATGCTAAATTTAAGTGAACCTTTGCTCTCAGTTCATTGCAAACGCATTTTGTTACCATTTAATTGGCTGTGCACCTTGGCATCAGACGCCCAAGCAGCAAAACGGAAATCAGACCTCATAATGCAACAGTCTTGATGATGCCCAGATTCTAACTATCACTGTGGGTCTTTCATAATCTTTCACTTAATAGACTTTCAGTGAATACATGTAAAAAGAGTTTCCATTGTTCCTATTAAATCATCCTAATTAGACATGAATATGTGATAACATGACTTGAGGAATATTTTACATAATGTAATTACCAATATTAGATGACATATAATAAGCTCCAAATTTTGTGGTCAATGAATAGCCTGCGAATACTGCTTATTATCGGGAATAAATTTAAAACGCAAGCTGTTCCAAGCAAGCCATACAAAACATTTACTTATAACTCAGGTCCAAAATTTACAGTAACCCGTTAGTGACTATAAAATCTGATGTAGCTTTACTGGACCTTCAAACTTAGGTGTGCATAAGAATCACCTGAGAGGCTGTTTAAAAATACAGGTTCTGGGGTCACCCACAGAGAAGTTGATTCAGTAGCTCTGAGGGTAGGGGAGAGGTGAAACGTGCAATTTAAACATCTCCCCAGGTTATGCTGGTGTAGCTAGTTGGGAACTAACTAGTCCATTTTTCCTGGAGGCCCTCCTCTCTCCTTTGTTCCTATCCATGGGCCACTCCCAACCCAGGTATCCTTTTCAACACTGGCCTGGAGGCAGGTGTGTATCTATGATCAAGGAATGTTCTTCCAGCTCTCCAACTCTTGGCTTGACCACATGACAATCTAATCACTAACAAGGTAAATTCACACAGATCCAAAGGTTACCCCCAGAGAACGCTCAGAGAGGTTCTGGATGCCTTTGGGCCAAACAAAAATGCACAGTTGTGTGCATTCTTTTCTTGATCCTCTCTACTCTGTAGGGTGGGTCTTATGTGTACTTTACAGAGGAAGAAACTGAGGTTCAGAGAGGTCAGGGCACTTAGCAAAGCTCACACAAGAAAAGTGGAGAATTCTGAGCCTGTCTCAGGCTCCAAACCTGTGCTTACATTGTCAAGAGCTCCGTTATGTTGCCAGGATATGTGGAGGTGGGTTAAGCATTTTACATAAAAGAATAAACCAATTACCTCTCGGAATTAATTTTCTATACAAGAGGAGATTACTGTACGTTCACAGAATAGCAGCTACACAGGATATGATTAAAATTCTAAGAAACATCTCCCTGTCTCTAGCTTCAGACCTTTTACAATGCTTCCATCTTATGGTTAGGTGTGAAAACAGAAAATTAAGTCCTGATTTGTCTCCCGTTTTCAAACCCTCTATCAATGGCCCAAGGACATCCTGGCTTGGGTGGGGGCATTGCAGGAACTATTTCCCAACAGGATCAGAAAAGTGATCTTCATAAACGTAAGGCTGGAATTTTCAAAGCTAACTTTTGCAGTTTTGATGGTTTTGCAGTTTTGATGGTATGCTCAGACTCCATAACAAAATACCATACCGTTCATTTTCTGGTGAGAGCCCACTTCCTGGTTCACAGATGGCTATTTTCTCAATCTTCACATGGCAAAGAGAGAAAGAAATTTCTCTCTCCCTTCCTTTTCTTATAAAACCTATTGGATTAGGGCCCCATGCTTATGACCGCATCGAAATTTATCTCCTAAAAGCTCTATGTCCAAATACAGTCACCTTGGATTTAGGGATTCAACATATGAATTTGGGGGGCATACAATTCTGTTCAGAGCAGATGGATTCAGTAATTTTCTAGAAAAGCAACTTTGGAGAGATGCAAATAGGCAGCTTTTCCTAACTGAAGACAGTAAGTTCTGAGAAGGTACACTTCTAACCCTTTTGTGGAAAAATGGATGGTGTATCAGGAAGTCAACACGTGGGGTTACCAGGCCTTAGGCCGGAACCCTGAAAGATGCTGTGGCTGCTGAATCCGGTTCCACAGTGTCCGAGGCAGAATTGTATGCAAATGTGTTTGAATATGTACATTTCTCAGGGAGGTATGCTCTAGCCACAATGGCTTCCCTGCTGTTTTTTGGCAAGCTATGGCCTTAGGGCTGTCTTAGGCTGGGTTCCCTAGAAGCAGAGCCTGAGACTGGGTTTCTTGTGCCAGCAATTTACTGACAAAATGCTCTCAATCCAGACATCAGGATAGGCATTGAGGAAAGGAGGATAGGTCAGGGGAAGAAGTTAGGCAGAACTGTAGTTTTTGGAGAAGTCTGTCCTCAGTCTGTCCCATGGGGCACTCCGGAAGATATACTGCATCACAGAGAGTGTCCTGTTCAAAGGCAAGGGCACTGGGCACCCAAGCCCCCTCCTATCAGTTAGTCATTGACCACCTTCTAGGCATCTCTTGGAAGGGAGCTGGCTCTGGTCAGCCAAGGGCAGTCCTCCAGAGAAGGGGACAGTTGTGAGCCTTTTGCTGTCAACACCCACTTCAACACAGGACTGGGTGCCCTGGCTGCTGCAGAGGACCAGGTGGCCTCCAGATGCACCTGCTACAGAGCCTGCTCTAGCTGAGCCCTCTGCCTGGATGCTCTTCCGCCAGATAACCTTTTAAAAGACTCCCTCCCCTCTGTCAGGTCTTTGCTAAAACCTCACCTTCTCAGTGAGGTCCACACTGGCCACCCTGGCCACCTTACTGATGTGCAAACTGCACCTCCACCCCCTCACCATCACCCCGACTCTGATCCACTCTTTCATTTTGTTCACAGCTCTCATCGCCCTCAGACATACATAACTTACTTCTTTCATATGTTCAGTTTTCTTATGGTCTGTATCTCCCATTAGAATGGAAGTTCTTTAAGGGCAGAAATACTGGTCTAGCTTTATCCCCGAGAATACCAGCTGGCATATGCAAGGCACTTAATCAATGCTTGCTGAGTTAATTATTTAAGTCACAAAGGGACCCAGACCAAAAGAAGAGAGGAGGTCAAGACTCCAAAGAAAAGATGGTCTAAAAGCACAGTAGCCAATCCAGTAGGGTACATCTTGGGTCCTACAGGAGGGGTACCACCACCTCCATCTTCGGGTCCAAATGAATGTAAGGTGGTCATTAAAATGTGCTCTGGGGGCTTCCCTGGTGGCGGAGTGATTGAGAGTCCGCCTGCCAATGGAGGGGACACGGGTTCGTGCCCCGGTCTGGGAAGATCCCACATGCCGTGGAGCGGCTGGGCCCGTGAGCCATGGCTGCTGAGCTTGCGCGTCTGGAGCCTGTGCTCCACAACGGGAGAGGCCACAGCAGTGAGAGGCCCGCATACCGCAAAAAAAAAAAAAAAAAAAAAAAATGTGCTCTCTGTGGCTGCTCAAAGCTGTCTGCCCAATACGGTTGCTGTCGTGGAGGACTTACTAGGCTACTACTGGTACTTCTGAAATAACTTTGTATTATTCTCCCTCAGAAGACCACCCTGATGATAATACCTTAGTTAGCAGAACTTTTCATCCAAAGGTACGGAAATGCTAAGGTATGGAAACACTCAGATATGACAATGCTTCATAGATACCAAATGAGGAAGTTTTACAACTTCCTTGGAAGATGCATGCTAATGTGCACACTCTCATTAGTTCAGTGACAAGGTCCGCCACATCCTATCTGCCTTATAAAGAAGAGATCTTGGACAAATCGTGAAAAAAAATTTTTTTAATCATCTCTTCCTGGCCTTCCCCCCAAAAAACTCACAGGAAATTATTTGTTCCTTGCCTAGACAAAATAGGCAAAAGATTTAGATAGAGATTACCCAAAAGAGAATGAATCATGAGTAAACAAATAGATGGGGAAAAGTTCAATTTTACCAAATTAAAACAACAGTCAAATATGATTGTCATCTATCAAATAGCAAAGTTTTTTTTCATTTTTCGTTTTTTTTTTCTATTGTACTACCAAAAATAGCAAAGAAATGGTTCCACACATGGATGGAAGAATAAAGTGGTAAAAGCCTATGGAAAGTTATATGGCCAGATGTATTTAAAGACTTTGCTCTCTTCATAACCTTTGACCTACGAGAGTCAGAACCCTGGTGGAACCCAATCCTACCAAAATAATCAGAAATTCAGGAGGAGAAGAGCCTTTTGAAACCAGCCATAGGGGTTTAGCAGGACTAGCAGGACTAAAATGCCAGGAAGAGGAAAGAAGAGAAGTAGACTCCTTGGGTAAGATGCTGATAGATTCCCTCAAAATTTCTCTTTGGTTTCACTTTCTATCACTAGGACAAATTTTCTTTAACAAACCTGTCAGTAAAATGTACTTCTGATAACAAGTGTGTTTTCAGGTCCCTAAGACATTTTATAAATCCCCACATAATTGTGTGATGAAAGGTCATTTACTCTGTCAAAAATATATTCTGTTAACTCAGGCTGAAATGTCACATACGCATTTTCTACATTTAACTTGACTTTGCCCATGAGTTGGATAATAGATCTGAACCCAGCATCAAAATATGCAAATCATCCCACCTGGGATGCAAATGTCAAATACGCAGAGACAGACTTTAGAAAACATTGTGTGTGTGTGTGTGTGTGTGTGTGTGTGTGTGTGCAAGGACAACTTTTGTCACATTTACCCTGCGGCCCAACAAATAGACCACTGGTATTTAGTTTCATAGTTGTATTTGCTGCTTTCATGTGCTTCTGACTGTTGAATCTTGTTTCCAAAAGTTCCAAAACCTTCCCCTGTGCATGGCTGTTATTAACTTGGAGCCATGTTAATAAATTTTATTTTCAAAATTCAGAAATTCAGAATTCAAAACAACAATTTAAATATTCTCTGTGGAAAGGGGCAGAGTGTGATGAATTGGGAGATTGGGATTGACATATATACACTATTTATACTATGTATAAAATAGATAACTAGGGCTTCCCTGGTGGCGCAGTGGTTGAGAGTCCGCCTGCCAATGCAGAGGACATGAGTTCGTGCCCCAGTCCAGGAAGATCCCACATACTGCGGAGCGGCTGGGCCTGTGAGCCATGGCCCCTGAGCCGGCGCACCCGGAGCCTGTGCTCTGCAACAGGAGAGGCCACAACAGTGAGAGGCCCGTGTACCGCAAAAAAAAAAAAAAAAGATAACTAATGAGAGCCTACTGTATAACTCAGGGAACTCTACTCAGTGCTCTGTGGTAACCTAAATGGGAAGGATATCCAAAAAAGGGGGGATATATGTATACGTATAGCTGATCCACTTTGCTGTATGGTAGAAATTAACACAATATTGTAAAGCAGCTATACTCCAATTAAAATTAACTTTAAAAAAAAGAAAGGGCCTCCCTGGTGGCGCAGTGGTTGAGAGTCCGCCTGCCGATGCAGGGGATACGGGTTCGTGCCCCGGTCTGGGAGGATCCCATATGCCGCGGAGCGGCTGGGCCCGTGAGCCATGGCCGCTGGGCCTGCGCAACCGGAGCCTGTGCTCCGCAACGGGAGAGGCCACAACAGTGAGAGGCCCGCATACCGCAAAAAGAAAAAAAAAAAAAAAAAGAAAAAAACATGAATCAGTAGACAGGATGTGTTCGTTTTGTAGCCTCAGCAAAAAGGACTCCTATGTCTTATGGATATGATCACAAATTTCAAACGAATAAAGTGAAAATTAATGAGAAAAAAACAAAAAACAAAAAATTCTTTAGGGGTTTCCCTGGTGGCACAGTGGTTAAGAATCTGCCTGCCAATGCAGGGGACACGGGTTCAAGCACTGGTCTGGGAAGATCCCACATGCCGCGGAGCAACTAAGCCCGTGTGCTACAACTACTGAGCCTGCACTCTAGAGCCCGCAAGCCCCAGCTACTGAGCCTGTAAGCCACAACTACTGAAGCCCACATGCCTAGAGCCTGTGCTCCCCAACAAGAGAAGCCACTGCAATGAGAAGCCCGCACACCATGATGAAGAGTAGCCCCCACTCACTGCAACTAGAGAAAATCCACACGCGGCAATGAAGACCCAACGCAGCCATAAAAAATTAATAAATAAATAAATGTATTGAAAAAAAATGGAGATCTGGGCATCACCCACCTTCTGACAGCCCAAAACACTGTAGCTCAGGAGGTAGCCCGAATATCCTCTGAAGAGCACCTCTAGGAGAAACAAGCTTGACCACTATGACGTCATCACGTTCCCCTCACCACAGAGTCAGCCATGAAGAAAATAGAAGACAACAATGCACTGGTGTTCATTGTGGATGTCAAGGCCAACAAGCACCAAATTAAACAGGCTGTGAAGAAGCTCTATGACATCCACATGGCTAAGGTCAACACCCTGATCAGGCCTCATGGTTAGAAGAAGGTATATGTTCGACCGGCTCCTGACTATGATGCTTTGGGTGTTGCCCACAAAATTAGGATCATCTAAACTGAGTCCAGCTGGTTAATTCTAAATATAAAAGTCTTCGCTATTTAAAAAAAAAATAGCTTCAGCCCATAAAACAAGTGCTCACCCAAAATGGAGTTTAAGGGGTTTTTTGGGGTTTTTTTCTTTATCTTTTGGCCATGCAGTGCAGCATGTGGAATCTTAGTTCCCCAACCAGGGATCGAACCTGAGACCCCTGCAGTGAAAGCGCGGAGTCTTAACCACTGGACCGCCAGGGAAGTCCCAAGTTTTTGTTTTTTAAATTTTTAGTGGAAAAGCTGCTTAAAAGGTTGTTGGCAGTTCCCAGTTTCTGAAGGCGGAGCCTGTGCAGCAGAAGTGTTCCCTGATTACTTCATGAAAGTATTTACCCAGACTTCATTTACTTCGGAAAAATTAATAGAAATGGGCTATTTAGTTACCCAAAGGTGAAGCAAATTCCTGCCCATCGATCTTGGAGATGCTGGGAAATCACGGCAGATGGGAATGCAGGATTGCTGGGGAGGAGGGGAGAAGATTCCATTCACCCCCACCCCACCACAGGAGACCTGCCTTGATGGCCCTCGTGTGAGAAGTCACCTGGGGTCTGGCAGAGAGGGCAGGCAGGCCCCCCACTTTGCAGCATGAGGGGCTGTCACCTCCCCAGTCATGAATCTGGGCCTGAGAAAGGACACAGCAAGGCCGTCTTCCCCCTGCTAGGATACCCCTTACTCCAGACCCAGGACCTGCAGCAGTGCTTGGTTCATTCCCTCAGATCCTGGCAAAGGCAGACAGGACCAGGAGAGAATTCCCTGCTTTGAGCCTCTGCCATAAAATTATGTTTAAGGGGCTTTCCAGCTGTCGAATTCTGAATTTCCATTGTAGTCAAGGATCTCTGCTTACAAGGAAGAGAAATGAGCTACAGGCAGAGATGGAGCAATGGGAGAGGCCAGGCACATGATGACATGCAGGCTCAGGCACATGGTGGCATGGGGAGTGGGGCTCCTCCCTGGCCCTGGTCTTCTCCAGACGTTTCCTCTGCCCACTTTCCTTGCTCTCCTCTCCTTCCTGGTCTCCCTGGCTTTGCCTTGGCTCCACGTAGCTGCTCGAACCCTGAAGTCCAGCTCCCCATGCCTGGACCCCTGGAAGAGGAATCTGGCCCATCTTGGGTGTCCACAGCTGCTCCAAAGAGCGATGGGTCACATAGGTCCTGTCCCATGGTGGAAACATAGGCACCCAGATCCATGATGTTATTACAGGGAAAGCAATTAGACTTGGGGGGTCAGGACCCCCAAAATGTCTATAGCAGAGCTGGCAGCTCCTCCTTCTCCCATCCTCTCCTGGTACTTGGGTTTCATCACAACCTCTGGTTCCCTGACAAGCACATGCAAAGGCAGGATTAGATGTGACAGATTTACTGAGGGAGACACCTGGGAGGGGAGATGAAGGAATGGGGGTCTCTGGATGAGGCTAGGAGAGCTGTCAGACCATGTGCAGGCCAGACCCTGGGAAGGAGAGAGGGAGGAAGGGAGGTTGGGAAAGAAGGCCCTCAGCCTGTGGTGAGTTCTAGCAAAGTTTCAACAGGGCTGATAGGGTGTCTGTCTTAATCAGCTCTGGCCTCTTTAACAAGATACCACAGACTGGGGGCTAAATAACAGATATTTATTCTTCACAGTCTGGAGGCCAGGAAGTCCAAGATCTATGTGCCAAAAGATTCTATGTCTGGGGCTTCCCTGGTGGCGCAGTGGTTGAGAATCCGCCTGCCGATGCAGGGGATACGGGTTTGTGCCCCGGTCCGGGAAGATCCCACATGCCGTGGAGCAGCTAGGCCTGTGAGCCATGGCCTCTGAGCCTGCGCGTCCCGAGCCTGTGCTCCACAATGGGAGAGGCCACAACAGTGAGAGGCCTGCGTACCGCCAAAAAAAAAAAAATTCTATGTCTGGTGAGAGCCCTCTTCCTGGTTTGCAGATGGCCCGGCAGAGAGAGATCATCTCTCAGGTGTCTCTTCTTATGAGGGCACTAATCCCACTCACGGGGGCTCCACCCTCCTGACTTAATCACCCCCAAAGGTCCCACCTCCTAATACCATCACATTGGGGGTTAGGGCTTCAATGCATGAATTTTGGGAGGACACAAGATTTAGTCCATAACAGTGTCCTTGAGGTTAATTCAGTCAGAGGAGTCTCACATATCTCAGGAGTGACCTTGCCTTAGTTCCCCTGCTGTGCTTGGTCCCTGGTTGAGGCTTCCATCAGAAATGTGGACATGGCTTTATTGCAGTGGTGGATTCAGAGAGGAACAGCAGGGGCTGTCAGTCAATTTTGATCCCCCAGTAGGAGATCTGAAGGGCATAAGTTCAAGGCCAACACACAAGCCCTTCTTTATTTTAAGAATGCAAAAACTCTCCTTAAAAAAAAAAAAAAAAAAAAAAAAAAAAAACAAAACAAAACAAAAAAACCTCTCCTTGGCCTGAAGGCCTCACAAAAACAAATAGGCTGGATCTGGCCCACCTGCCATATTTTGCTGACCCCCCCCCCCACCTTGGTTTAAATTACAAGTTAAGGTTTCGGTTGTTTGCAGCTGAAATCCTCCTAACTTCCACAAGTGGGGGAGTACTGCTGACACAAGAATGCTGACTTAAGGCTGCTTGTCATTCTAAATCCCCTTGTAAATTAGTCCATTGACACTCAGACTTACTGCATCTTACTTTAATTCTTGCTTGCATGAGAGAATGAGTGTTTTCCTTTTCCTCCTGTCCACTCCTCACCTCCTGAAGCAGGTAACTTTTAAGGTTACAGTAATGGGTGTGGGGTGGGGGCAGGGCTTCTGTAGCAGAAGTCAAGACCTGAGGGGAGAAAAATAATCTTACAGTTTTTTTTCCTTTTGGCCACGACGTTCAGCATGCGGGATCTTAGTTCCCCGACCAGGGATCGAAACTCTGCCCTCTGCAGTAGAGGCGCAGAGTCCTAACCACTGGACCACCAGGGAAGTCCCAATAATCTTACGGTTTAATAAGGCACTGGAGAGGCACTAGCAAGAATCAAAGATCTGACTGTCTTTTAGATCTATCCCTACCACCCCTCTTCCCAGCCAGACCAGAGGGTCATTCACTTTTGCCTGCAACACCCCCCACACACACACTCACACCCCCACTGACAGGAAATGTGTGGAGCGCAGAGTGGCTGACAAAAATAACCATCACAGGGGTGGAGCTCATATTGGACACCAAATAGATGGGGCCTTGAGAGAAAGAGAGCTAAGAAAACTAGAGAGAGGGAGAGAGAGAGGTAGGGGGATAGGTTGTGGAAGGGAGAGGCGGAGAGGGTGAGGGCCACTCTGCCCCCAGGGTATAATCACCCGGGGCAGCCCCAAGGTCTAGGGCAAGGCCCAGGCCCATGGGAATCGCAGGGCCGTGTTGGAAAGACCAGAGAGGACACCCCTGACTCTCCACCTCAATGCAGACTATGTAAGGGCTGGACCGGATCACATGAACCTGTCGGGAAGGCCAGTTGAACGGTTTCCTAGGTGTACTTCATGGCCAGACAATTCTGCCTGGACTGGACTGCCCCACACCTCCAGGAGAACGAGGGCTGTGCTGGGATTACCCAGGCAACTGGAGAAGCCATTGATCTAGCATACTCTTTGACAAAATTAAGGGAGCTATGCAAGGAACCTTTGGTTGTGGGGAAGCTTAAGAGACTGAGGTCTGGTGCATGATCTGGCATAGAAAAATATCCTTATTGGAAAGAAGAGGTTCAGAGTCAAAAACTGGAAAGTGTGTGCAGTCACACAGCACACAGAGTGGCCAGCCCTGAGCCCCGTCTCTGCAGGACGCTGCATCCCTGGCTGGCCCCTCCTTATTTGGGGATCAGGCTCCCAAAAGCAAATTGTCTGGGCATCTGGATTTGCAGAGCAAGTTCAACACACTGCTGCTCCAATTGTTGGCTTTTTTAAAGACAGAATGTCAACTTGATGCCTCAACAAGGAACCCCCATCTCATGATATGCAATATTTATTTAGTTAGTTATTTAATCAAAATACTATTCCACTGCTGTGTGCTTTCTATGTGGTTCTACTGCATGAGGATGCAGTGGTGGTTAAACACTCTGAAAAACTATTAATATCCCATGAGTCATCGAAACGGTGTTTTTCGAAAGAGTGTCCCTTCACTTTCTGATGAGGGGGAAATGACAATACAGTTCTAACACATGGCAACAATATATTCTAATATCCCCAGGCTGACTCTAATCACTTTGAGGTTATTAAAATTTTCTCTGACCAGCAGACACTATTATTTAGAACAGAGCTTCACTTAGACGTTCATGAGGTCTCAGATCCAGAAACTTTTCCCCAAAAATTTGGAAATAGATTGCTGATGAACACAAAACATGCATGGTGAGAAGAGTGGGTTGACCTTCCTCCTTTTGTCAAGATTTTAAAGTGGAAAACCCAGCCTTAGTGACCACCTGTGGGGACACTACCATTCTGTCTGCCCAGCCCTAGTGTCTTCTTGGGCTGGTCTGCTGTCTTAATCACGATTCTTGGGAATTCCCTGGCAGTCCAGTGGTTAGGACTCTGCTCTTACACTGCAGAAGACATGGGTTCAATCCCTGGTCTGGGAACGAAGATCCTGCAAGCTGCACGGTGTGGCCAAAACCAACCAACCAACAAACAAAAAATCAGGTTTCTTGGGTGGCAAGAGAAAATAAAAACCCAGAGTAAACCAGCTTTAGTGAAACACAGGAATGTATTAGCTCATGTAACCAGACTGGGAAAGTAGGGCTGGGCTGCTTTCAGGACTGGAGGGAACCAGGGACACTAATGCCATCAGAATTTTTGGTTTCTCATCTCCTCTTCTCCCTGTGTGTTTGCTCCATTTTTTTCAGGCTAAACTCTTCATGAGACCTGGGAGGGGACATGGCTACTAGCAGGGCCATGCATGGCCTCACTTCCTAACGGAAGGAGAAAAAGGTCCCCTCTCTCCCAGATCCAGTTTAAAAATTCCTGTGGAGGACAGTGATTGGCAAGGGTTCCTATACCCACCCTTGGGACCCGTTTCTTGCACGATGGGGCAAGGAAAAACCATGACTATAGTCAGGAGGGTGGATGTGTTAATAGAAGGATGGGGGAGGGGGAGAACATGTAAGATCTACTTAATACATTTCAACTTTCAACAGTCTGAACAGACGTGTTCTACACCTACATTCTTCTGGGACCGGTCCCTTCCCCTCCATCCAGAGGGAACCACCCTAGGAGACTGACCCTGCCTCTTTGCCACGTAGATTATTAGATACGGGCACCTCCTAGTCCAGTAGCCTCCTCTCCCAGATATATTTTTTTTAAGTTATTTGGGGTTTGGGGGGCTTTTTTTGTTTTTTAAAATTTATTTATACTTTATTTATTTTTGGCTGCATTGGGTCTTCATTGCTGCACATAGTGTTTCTCTAGTTGCTGCGAGCGGGGGCCACTCCTATGGTGCACGGGCCTCACTACAGTGGCCTCTCTCATTGCGGAGCACGGGCTCCAGGCGCGCAGGCCTCAGTAGTTGTGGCGCACGGGCTTAGCTGCTCCGCGGCATGCAGGATCCTCCCGGACCAGGGAGCGAACCCGTGTCCCCTACATTGGCAGGCAGAATCTCAACCACTGTGCCACCACGGAAGTCCCCTCTCCCAGAAATTTATTAGACCTGGGACTTGGATATGCCAGCTTGGTCTGCCACTGGCTTGTACTGTGGAGATGCTGGAGGAGCTGGACAAAAAGAGCTGGACCACAAGACAAAGGATGCAGCAATTTACAGAGGGAGGCAGAGGCAAAGAGCTGAGCATTCTGACAGGATCTGCATCTGGGTCCCAGTCCAGCCAAATCCCTGCTGCCAGCCTGATGCAACACCCCATATCCACATAACCTCCCCTTTCCCTTAAGGAAGCTCGAATTGCACTTCTATTGCTTGCAATCAAAAGCATTCTGATACTCTATTTCATCCTAAAAAACAAAAAACAAAAACAAAACAAAAAAACTGCCAGAACCTTCATATCCTGATACACAGCAGAGGGACATATGGTTATATGGCTGGGTTCTGGCACCAGCCTTCCTCAACTGAATCCGAGTTCTGTCTCTTACTAACTCTGTGACATCAGACAAGCTACCTGACCTCTGCATGTCAGTTTCCTCATCTGCAAAAGACATACTAATAGTACCTACGTTGTAGTGTTCTGAGAATTAAATAAGTTAATCCGTGTTGAGCAAAGTGCCTGGCATGCAAAAATCACTCATTTAACATTAGGTGTTATTCATAGTAGGAGAGGGCAGCAGTGTCTGGGAGAAATTTTATCATCTCTTTAAAGAGCAAAGAGGCAAACCAAGGGAGATGACTTCCCATAGAGACACACTCTCTCTCTAGCCATTATCCCAGCTTGTTAGATGTGCCATGTTGAATCCTCCAGCCACCATTCCAGACACTTGGCTGTCAGTTTATAGAAGGGATAGCAAGGACTTTCTCTAAGAAAGTTAAAGTTTACTGTAATGCTTGTATTGGGGTACAGGGATAATAGCCACATCAGACAGTCATTTTTAAAATGTGGAATCTAAGTGTCAACATATATATGGAGCGGGTGATGAGACCTGTATGGGTTTTACTCCACGTGCACAGAGAGTCTTTATGATGGAAATGTCAGGTGGTATTTATTCACATGTCTGAAAACACAATAACACTAAAGGGAACAAAGAAAAGCCAAGGGATAAAAATGTCGATCGCCAAAAAATGTGCCATTTGGAAGGACCATCGGCGTGTCTGAAAATCCACGTCGGTTGGATTCTTGGCTATCCTTTCATTTACTCCAGCGGTCACTAGGTTTACTAGGTTACAGCAGTTAACAGGGGAACATGGTTAGCTTATCTTACTTTCATTTTTAGTGATCTAATTTTGAGAACAGCTGAAAAGGAGTGGAAATAAAGAATAAAGATCGAGCCCTATTTTTTTAAAACAGGAAATTATATTTTTAAAACAGAATAAAAGCAAGAGAAAAAAAGAACAGAAGAGAATAAAAAGCCCTGGGCGCTGGCTGGGTCTTTTTGACTTTATAATTCCTTACATTCATCCATAATCACATTCAGATCTCCCTTCCTGAAGAGTGAGCTCCTTGAGGCCAGGATCCAAGTCTGGCCATCTTTGTCTCCAGGCAGTGCTCACCCTGTGCCTGACCCACACCAGGACCCAGCTGTTTGACCACTTGCTGATTGAAAGATAAAGGAAAGCAGGGGGACCAAAAGGGAAAGGACAGAAGTAAATAGGACAATTCTTGGAAGGTTGCACTTGAGTTCCTCAGAACTGGAGCACCACTTCACATGTATTTTACATCCATTACAGGCAGGCAGAATCCATTTCATAGATATCGCTATCCAGCAAAGCATGCTGCATCCTTTAGACCCTCAGTATTTACCAGAACAAATAAAAACGCTTCTTTTAAGAGCCATTATTTGCCTCCGGAATATTCAGGCAACCTCATTTCCTCCTCCTTCCTATTACTCATTACTCATCCTCCCTCCAGCCAGTCCCCTCAGGGTCCCGGGAGCACACCTGAGGCTTCCAAACCACTGACTTTGCTCTTTGCTGGGATGCCCTCCCTACTGGCTAATTTAGGAATTGATTTCAAATCATTTCAAATTATTCTTTGTTTTATGTATTCTAGTTGAGCCAAACTACAATGTCAGCAGAAACAGAAACTGCACAATGGAGTGCAGTAGTTAAGTCACAGACGCTAGAGTCAAACTGCCTGTGTTTGAAGCCAGGTCTCGCCAATAAATAGCCAGGTCTCACCAATAAATAGCCAGGTGTGCTCAGGCCAGTGACTTACCCCTGCGGGCCTCAGATTCCTCATTTGTAAATGAGGATAAAGCTGCTAAGAGTAGCTAATAACAACCTTACTGAGTAGGGTTGTTGTGAGGATTAAGAGAGTGACAACACGTGAAATATTCAGAAGAGTGCACAGCCCATAATGTTGTTAGAAGTGCTCCCACTTATTATTTATCTCCCACAGAACCTAGCACTCTGCTGAAGAAGTGGTTTTATCAATAAATCTATGTTCGTTTCTATAACTTTTTCTTGCATATATAGTACATATATAACGGATAACAATTAGAAAATGCGTATAAGATATAGAAAATACATACAACAAAAGAACACCAGCAATGCTACTTCCCAGAGGAAGTATTTTCGTATATTCCATTCATTAATTAAACAACATTTACTGAGCACCTAATATATGAAAGACTCCACGCCCTTGCTGGAGGTAAAATGATGAACAAAGACAGAAACGGCTCTTGCTGTGGAGGTTACAGTCTCTGGTGGGGAGACATGCCTTAAGCAAGTAATGGTAAAAAACATGCTAAGCTGCAACTGTGACAAATGCTAGAACAGAGAGGTCCGCGTGTCATTGGGCGATCTGACCTAGTTGCGAAGGTCTGTTACTTGAAGGTTGTGAGGAAGTGACTACTGAGCTGAGAATTAACTCATAGGAATTAACTCAGAAAGGTCAGAAGGGAAGGGTTTGCCCAACAGAAGCACAGTGAATCCAAAGGCCCTGCACTGGGAGGGAGCGTGGTGAGCAGAAGAGAGGAGGAGGGCCCACAGAGGCTGCAGTGCTCACTGGACAAAGCTGGCCGGGTAGGGAGAGGGCAGACCTACAGAGCTTAGTACCCTTAGTTTAGAAATTATATTCTCTATTCATTCAACAAACTTTGCCTATGAGGATCCAGGGACATACTAATTTTACATCAATTTGATTTATATCATATACTCCTTTTATTATGAACTTTTTTGAACAATAAATAGACAGTAATTTAACTCTCATTGGTGGAAATCAATAGATTTTTCCCAACTCTCCATTATTACTAACAAAAACTGTGACAGTTTTCTCTGGGCATTTGTCCAAATATTTGTTGACATACATTCCTGTAAGGGGAATTGCTGGTTCTGCAAATTTGTTAACATGTTTTAATCATAATCTTGTCTGGGAAATCAGCATATTCAACTGTCAAGATTTGATTCTAGGCTCTTTTGAGGTTGGTACCACTGTTACATTTAGAGGCATTCTTCATGACTTTCAGAACCTGCTTCTTCATTTGCTTCAGTGTATGAGGAAGTCCCTTCTATTTCTGATCCCCATGGGTCTTTCCCACAAATTCAGATCACTCAGTACTGGCTGCTGACAAAATATCTTTACAGCTCTAGAATCCTAACTGTCCTACTCCTGGGCTCCACAGGAGAGGAAAGGCCTTCTTTGTCTGTGAAGGATCTTCCTCTGGACTTGAGACACATGAAAGAGAAGGCAGATTCTGACATTCCTTTCCTCTCTTCTGCCTCCTATTTTGTCCGGCTCCATTTTCATGCAATAAATTTACTAACTTGTTAAATGCAGATGGAACTCAGATGATTCTACTACGGACCAAGGTTTCCCATTCTACTGAGTTGATAGATGTCATCTTCTCCCGAGTCTGTCTTTCATCTTCCGCTTTCATCTACTGGCAAACTGTCCTTTTTCTCTTTCAAAATCCTGTTTGTATCCTAACCCTTAAATGACCTCCTAAGGACCCATTTACTTTTAGGTCATAGATAATTTCTAGGCTTCTAATGATTTACATAGCTAATCTATTCGCATTTTCTTTAGTGGTTCTTTGCATTCCATTTCTTTATTGCAAAAAAAACTTTTTCCAAGGTCAGTGGGTTGCTCTTGCTTAAAGCAACCAATCCTTGGTTAGGACTTCGAAGGATACCAAGTGTCTAGGTAAGGTTAGGCTTACTATGTACAGGCGCAGTGTGATTTGTATTATATAGGTTATTACTTTTCATCCTCACGACAATCCTGTGGGATAGGTATCATTCCTTCCCGGTTTAGGGATCTTCCCCATTTTACAGATTAGGAAACTGAGGCTTAGGGATGCTGTCACTCATCTATAGCCACACAGCTGCCATGTGGGGAGTTTACTTCTGCTTGTAAACTGACATGAAGAAAAGGGAGGCAGGCTAAGAAAGAAAATATAAAACGGGGAAAAGCAAGCAAAGGAAACAGCAGGTGGGCGGAAGCCACCCGTTTGCCTTTTCCTTCCTCCGCCCCCGATCCCGCAAGGCCGAGCCTCCAGCGTGGCCCGCACGCCTCCTAGCGGCCACATCTCTGCTGCCGGCACTTCCGGCCTCGGGATGCTATCATCAGCCAGCGCCCTGAGTCGGCGCCGGACACGTGCGTGCGTGTGGCGTAAGACGTCGGATGAGGAGGCGGGCTTTCTGGCTCTGTCCAAAGCCATTTCCGTCAGGAACCGGAAGTCCGTCCTGGATTGCATCGGGGGAGGCCTGTGCGTGGACCTGAATCCTGGGGCTGCTGGTCCTTCCGCGCCCGCTGATTGCCTCATGGTGCGGGCCGCGGCCGCCAGACCCCGTGCGGACCGGCGGCGCTAAGGCGCCGGGGCAGCGCGCGACATGTCGTCGGGCCTCCGCGCCGCCGTCTTCCCCCGCTGGAAGCGCCACATCTCGGAGGAGTTGAGGCGCCGGGACCGGCTGCAGAGGCAGGCGTTCGAAGAAATCATCCTGCAGTGTGAGCGGCTGGCGGGCCCCGGGAGCGGGCGGGCGGGCGGGCCCAGCCGAGGCGTGCGGGGCGCCAGCGGGAACCCGAGGCCGAGCCCCTCGCGCCGCCCGCGCGCCTTGAGGCCGCCCCGGGTACCCAGCGCCGTGGACCCCCAAACGCCTTTTTAGATCTTTTCCTCTTTCACTTTATCCTTGGGTGCGACTGTGGTGGGTTTTCCTCTTCAGTTGGGTATTCTTCACGGGCAGGCACCGTTCACGTCTGTGTTTGTAAATCCCAGCAGCTCACACAATGCTTGTGTTACTTAAATAGGCCGGTTCCAGAAACATCCTGTTTCGGGCATCGTGTTACTGAAACGGGCACTGACTTTAAGCAGTAACTCGCTCCGTTGCCGTCGTCTTCAGAGTGTGGTGAACTGTTTGCCTTTCATTCCTGAAGATCTGTTGTTCTTCCTGCACTTTGGTGTTCTTTGACTATTACGTATTACACATCTTGAGTCTTAACGTACTTTTTAGTTGGGACGTCACAGTCTTTACTGTGGCCCACACCCACCCCTGCTGCTGCAATTTGAGTACAAAAATGTTTGTGCCCTTAGATGCCTTCTAAAGAGCATTTCCTTGCCCCCCGCCCCATTTTACCATAACTGACGACACATTTGGGGGAAGAAACGGGGCACACTTCGGACCTCTGGTTCCGTCTACCCCTTGAAGTAAGCCTGCAAATCTCAAATCGTGTAGATGATGCAGTTCAGTGTAATAGTAGGTGCCCTTTGTTGAATTCTGATTGTGCTAAATTTATGGTTCCTGAACTTACCTGCACATTAGAATCAGGTGGGGATCTTTTAAAAATTACAAAGCCCAGGGCACATCCCAGACCAAAGAAACCCCATTAGTACAGGTGGGACACAGGTGTCAGTATTTCTTGATGATCCCCAAGTAATTCTGAGGTAGAGACAAACTTTAGTGCTCTCGTAAATATTTGGCACGTGTCATTTCACTTTATCTTTCCGAAAATTCTATGAAGCACGTCTTGTTGCCCTTTATACAAATGAGAAAATTGAGACTGAGAGGGATTAGGTCATTTCTCTGGGGAGGTACAGCAGATTAATGGCAGGGCCTGGATTTGGACACAGACTTGATGGCTCCTGACTTTTTTGCACTTCTGCCTTTCTCATTGGGTCCCCCAAGAAACGGCCTTCCTTGCTTTCGCTGAGCCCATCCTCTTAACTAAAATGGGGAGAAAAGTGGATGATGAATGTGCCACTCCTGTGCTAATTCCTTACGCTGTTAAGAGGCTGGCAGCCCAGTGCTCTTTCAGAAAGCCAGAAGCACCGGAAACTCCTTGCTGAAACGATTCCTCATGGGTTACATAAATTCAGGTCATCGGGTATTTCATCATATGCTTATTCTTTAAAAGCTAATACACACTGAAAGTCAAATTGGGTTGGAGGTCTGACGACACTCCCCTTACCAGCCTCACTTACCTGAGTCTGGGTTGCTGCATCTGTAAAATAGGGGTGAAGCCCGCCTTGCCTGCTTCATAAACACAGTGCTGTGCATTTAAGTGCTTTGAAAGCCATCTGCGTAATTGTCTATACATGGAAGGTGCTTGTAATCACATTGACACAATTGAATGTTTTTCTGCACTTGGAAAAGGGACATCTTGAAGGGGTGGAGGATGTTTGAGGAAAGTCAGAAAGACAGGTCAGTCCTGGAGAGGGAACACGTCTTAAAACAGCTATAGTGAGTAATGCATGCCCGGGAGCTAGGAGAGGAGGCGCAAGAGGGCAAGACAACCTTGGCCTGTTAAAATCTGCAGTTGAGGCAGGGGATTGACAGTTGGGAGATCACTTCTAGTTTGACTGGAACAGCCTCACTCTTCATTCCTCGCTTCCCAAAGCAGTCAACCAGAGTTTCCTGTTCAGTCCTGCCTCAGAGCCTGAAGAGAAAGATGAAAAGAGGCTATGGGGACAGCAGGTGGCCTTTGAGTGAGAGGAACTTTTAAGAAGGATCCCTCTTGAGTACCTCATGTCTTTGATATCACAGGGCACCTAGCTGTAACATTTTGAAGATCTTATTAGAGCCCTTTGACACTGGTGAACATTCAAGGTTGGAATCACTTCCCTGTTCTCTTGAGCTAATTTATTAAATTAATATTGATGACGATAGTGTTTCTGTTTCTGCCCAGGATTTCCATTTTTAGATATCAAGAAGTAGGACTCAACTCTTTAAGAGGAAAGATAAGCTATTCTAACAGGTATAGTCACTAGCATAAACCCTCTCCAACGTTTGCTGTGAAGCAATGCTAATCTCAGACGTTTGGGATCTGTGAAAGCCCCCGGCAGGTGTGGGTTTTCTGTAAGTTTCCCGTGGTCACTTTCTTGTTCTGCTTTGTGCACCCCCTTCCACTTCTGATCTCACTGGCCCCCTGCATGCATGTCATTTTTTGCCCTGACTTTTCTTTTGAATTTCTGCACTGTGTTCCCTGTCACATTTATTAAGTTCCAAGGACGCATTTTCTTCCTTGAGCTCCCTGCTCCTGTGTTCTCTGGCATGTTAGGATCTTGCACCCAGTTGGACGAGCAGGGAACCTCAGAATAACCTTTGACTTCTTACTAATTGATATCTGTTCATGTCACTGCCTGCTTTTAAAATCTGGTGTTTCGCTGTTGCCAGTAAGAAGAGGTCTGAATTTCTCATCCTGCCCTTTCATGTGTTGGTGCAAACTTTTATTTCTAGCCCCTTACTGAACAGCTTTCTAGACCTTCTGCTTGGACTGTCTGTCGTCTTCACCCGTGAAACTATCTGAGAAAATGAGTAAAAGTTCACTCTTCCTTTTTATACTTGACCTCCACCCCACCCCCACCCCCATTACACTTTTTTAGCTCCTTGAGGTCAGGGACTCTGGTTTGTATTTGTATCCCTAGTGCCCTGATCTTAGATTAAATATTCCAGGGACTCCCTGGCAGTCCGGTGGTTAAGACTTGGCCTTCCAGTGCAGGGGGTGTGGGTTCGATCCCTGGTCGGGGAGCTGAGATCCCCCATGCCTCACAGCGAAAAAACCAAAACATAAAACAGAAGCAATATTGAAACAAATTCAATAAAGACTTTTAAAAAATGATCCACATTAAAACTTTTTTTTAAAAAATTCCAAATATAATAAGGTAAGGGTTTCCTCTCTTACTTAGAGGTGCATAGCACTTCACTTTTCCATTGTGTTTTGGTATGTTTGTTGCCTCTTTCCCGGGTAGAAACAGGTAGCTGTGGGAGTAGAAAGCATGGGCACGGGGGCGTTTTGGAGTGATTTTTCATAGGTTCCTTTGTCTGGGCTGCCTGTGCTTGGGCCAGGAAGCGTCTAAGGAGTGCATGTGCCTGGAGTTTGGACAATTGCTGTAATCGGTGGTAAAGTACAGTGCCTAGTACTTTGATACCTCGTAAAAGTGAAACGTGCCCAGTCATCTTCTGGTTATTTCTTTGGTCCAAATCTTTATAAGATCTTAAGTAGTAATAAAGCATACCTGGGTTGTAATAACTTTTTCTTTCTTTGCTAGATAACAAGTTGCTGGAAAAGTCAGATCTTCATTCAGTGCTGGCCCATAAGCTACAAGCTGAAAAGCATGACATACCAAACAGGCATGAGATAAGGTATTCTGAAACTATCCTGTATTATTTGTGTCTCCTTTTTAATTGAAATTTGTCTCAGTTCAGTTGTCACTTCCCTGATTTTGAAGCAAACCAAGTACTGTGTTTGTGCTCCACTTTTTGTCAGTTCCTTTCAAATAAAAACTTCTGAAGCCGAATAACTAACTATTTGACTTGTTTTTTGAAGCTATGTAGCTACCCACCTAGAAGGCTCATCATCAGTACATGTGAGCTTGAGAAATTGCTTAAGGCGAGTAACCAGGCCAGTTCCTCCTGTAGCCTGCCAGGGTTCACTTTTTCTAAATAATCAGACAAGTAAGCATTCTTGAGCAGATTTACATAGATCTTGTCAGTACAGGATTGACTGGCCTGTAAACATAAGGGCTACAGGTCTATGTGATCCTTTTTAGTTCAATGTTGTTTCCACGTATCTTAGTGTGCGGTCAAACCAGTGGGTTGCAGAAACTTTTTTTGAGAAAGATTAGGCAGAAATCTGCATTTTATAGGAAGGGTAAGTACTGCTTCACTAAATATGTGAGTATGTGTTCATGGTGGGGAGTTTAGTATCTTTACTTGGGTCATTCATGTAAACTATCTCTTTTTGAGGGTCATGGTCCAAAAAAACCTTAAAGCCATACTTCATCAGAGTGGCTTAAATGGAATCATTCTAGAGTCTTACTGTCCTCCTTTTCCATTTGTTCATCACGTTTGCATATTAAATTTTGTGGTTTGTATGGGAACAGTACCCATTATTGCTCTAAAATCTACAAGCTTTTTTGCATATTAGCTACCATTTAGCAATTGTAAAAACAAAGCTGACAGTAAGTTAAGATTTTAGGAAAAAAACAGAAATGCTGGGTATAGCTTACTTCATTTACTCCTGTAGCCATATCTGCTAACTACTTGCCATCCGTGTTTCCTCATCTGGCGAGGTAGTCTCCAGATAGACCGGAGTAGAAAGAGGAACAGATGGCCCGGCCTAGGTTCCATTTTTGCTTAAGAACAATTCAGGAGATCGTGCCTAGCTGTGGTCCTGGGAGGCCTTCTGCTGGATTTAAAATATTAGTTGCTGTGTTCTGGTCAACTTTAGGTGTAGAGAATCCATTTCGCCCTTTTTCATCTAAATTCAGTCAAATGAAAACTTGAAACATTTTATTTCTATCTGGTTAGCCTCTTGGTGACTATATTCCTGCATCCTTTATCTGCCAGCGAAACTCATTTGCTTGGAAAGGCACAATAAATAAATATACAACATTCTTTTAACTGAGTATCACTGGGGTGGTAATTTAACTGGAAGTCCATCCTTCCTGCAAACTTGTGTTCACAGTCAGGCCTCTTCCTGACTGCCTCGTTTCTATTAATGCTCTCCTTATTTTCCACAAGTCAGCTATGATTCCTTTCTCCCTTGGTGTGCTGGCCCTCCCCCTTTGCAGTCACTTGGGCCTGTTGATTCTTTGCCCACAGTGTCCTGTGCATCTGTCCCTTGGTTTGCATTTGTGTGCCACCAGCTTCGTTGCTTATCTATGCTTCCATTCCTAGACTGTGGCAGAGGTCTCGTTCACTGAGTCATTTTGTGACTACAGTGTGAGCCAGGCACTGGGACAGAAGACGGGGATCTAATTGACTGCTTTCTCTCTCTGCTGGGCTCTCAAGTCCTGCCCATCCCATTCGAATTAATCTTAAAACACACTGTGCTTAAAAAGCTTTATCTCATCAATTATCTGACTCCTCTCTTAAGTGTTTTAATCCCTTTGCTTACTGAATAAATCAAAGTGGAACTCATCCCTGGGAAATAGTTGATTCCAACAGTTTTCTAAGTATGCTTGCTAGACCGCAACCTCAGAGATTTGTTAGAAATGCAGAATGTTGGGCCTCACCCCAGAGCTCCTGTTTCAGAGACTCTAGGGGTGGCGCCCAGTAGTCTTGTTTTAAGAACGCTTTAGGTGATTCTGATGACCTCTAACATATAAGAACCACCGCTTTAGTGGCTACTCAGTCCTTGTGAACTATCCGAGACACCCGGGAGCATGTTAGAACTGCAGATAATTGACCCTTTTCTTCATCGACCTGATGAATCGTTCTGGGATGGGGCCCAAGAATCTGTTAAAACCTACTGTCTAGGTGATTCTTTTTTTTCTGCTTAGTGAAGCACTGTTATTGGGCTTTTGTAAGAAGTTTGACTTTTATTTTATTGTGAATAAAATTGGAAGTGGTAAAAGGCTTTGAGCAGAGGAATGAGTGCCCTGTATCCTTGCCGTTTCTCAGGATTCTCTTCAGCTCCTTGGAGGAACAGACTAGTTTTATGTTTTGCATATTTCACATTGCTTTGCATTAAAATAAGGGGATTTGATAAAAATTATTTCTTTTCCTTCTAATCCCCATATGCAATCAACCACCCAGGCCTGTTGCTTCTTCTGCCTAATTTAGGGTGGTTTCTTAGAAGGTATGTGCCGCTTTCTAGTCTCTTGGCTTCTAGTTCATGGGCCAAGATTGGGGAAGCACTATGTTGCCTCAAAGAATGCAGTATTAGTGTATCTTAGAGCATGTAAGAAAAATGCTTTTAGAGATGGAGGGTAGATTTAGGAGGGAGCATCATTCTGCTGCCTTTTCCCTCTTTATTTCTTATCGGTCATTGGGAAGAGATAGTGCCCCCGCCCCCGCTTCAGATGGTGGCATCCTAGTTTGCCAGCCATCTTCCTTTTCTCCAGCTGTGTGCTTTCCCTGGGCAGTGGTTTCAGCTACTCACTGTAGTCTGATAATTTACGCTTGTAGCTCCAGCCAAGACCCCTCTCCTGAATTACAAATCCACAGTTCTGTTCACCTGCTGTTATTTCTGAGATAGTATGCAAACGCCTGCGAACTTTCCCAAATTCCATTGACTCTCGAGGTGGCCTGAGCTCCGTCCATGGCTTTAGATACATCTGTTTGCTGACACCTTCTGTATGTCAGCCTCCAGCTTGGACCTCTTTACTTGAAGCTCAGACTCTTAACAATATGCAATTTCCACTTGACATGCCCACTTGGATGTCCACGGTGAACTCACTCTTCAGGCCTCCCCCGACCTCTTGCCCCAGTCCTTCTGCCTCAGTAGGTGACACCTACCTTTGATCAGCCACTCAGGCCAAGAGCCTTGGAGTCATCCTCGACTCCTGTCTTTCTCTCATTCCCTACAACCAATTCAAAGGCAAGTCCTGCAGTCTCTCCAGAGTGGATCTAGCTAGGATCTGACCACGTCTCACCGCCTCCGCTGCCGTCACCTTGTCCTGATCTGCACTTTCTGAGTCTGGAATATGTAATAGCTTGCTGACTGGTCTCGCTGTTTCTGCCCTTAACCCCTGCAGTGTGCTCTCCACCCAGCAACTGTAGTGATCCTTTCAAAACGTAAGTCATTCCGCTGCTCAAAACCCTCGGCGGCTTCCAGTCATGCATAGGAAATGCCACAGTCCTTGGGGGCCTGTGAGGCTCTGCGTGGCCTCCCCGATCCTCCCTGCTCCCACTGCTCCGGGCGCTGCGGTCACACTTGCCCCCAGCCTCTCCAACACTTGCCGTTCCCTCTACTCACAGGGCCCCGCCCCCGGGCCCGCATGGCTTATTCCTCACTCTTTCCAGTCTTCAGTCAAGTGTCACCTCTCGGGATGCCTTTGATTACCCAACATGGAACAGGAGCCCTGTCGCTTTGTTCCCTTCTTTACACTGCTTAGTTTTTCTTCACAGCACATCTGACCACCTGACTCCATCCATCTACTCGTTTGTTGTCTGTCTACTCTTAGCTGATTGTAGAGCTTCCTGTTCCCTGCCTTCTCCCCGCTAGGCACCAAAACAGTGCCTAGCACAGAGCTGGCACTCAGATACTTGTCGGGTGAGTGGACCTTGTTGTCTCCTCCCCGTTTACCTGAACTTTATTCCGGAACCCATCCTTTATTCCTGATGCAGCTGGTGGTATGGGTTGTGGTTGGTTGGTTTTACCCTGTGTCTCATATCTCCTACTTTCTACTTCAGGTTTGTAGTGACTTATAACTCTATTGGCCTGGAGAACTGAACTCTCTCTTGGCTATGTTGTCATGTACAGGTTTGAAATTCTAAAGTTATTGTTGCAGTGCCTGATTGAAGGGGTCTGGGTCTGATTTTTTTTCTCTTGTTTGCACGTTCTCTTCATCTGCCTGGTTGGGGCATTTAGTCCTGGACATGATGGTGCATGGAATGATAGTCAGCTGCAAGAAATGGCCCAGCTGAGGATTAAACACCAAGAAGAACTGACTGAATTACACAAGAAACGTGGGGAGGTAAAGATAGCTCCTCTCCTCGTCTGTCTTGGGGGTCGGGGGGTGGGGCAGGCACTCCCACTGGAATTTGCAGCCATCCTGGCTACAAACAGCATCACCAGCTCTGTCTGTGGGAATGAAACAACAGAAAAGATGTGAGACCTCTGTCAATAGGTGGGCAAGCCATTGAGATAACAACCAGGTTGTCATGCTCCAAGATGGCATGAAAGGTATAAGTGGAGAAACATAGAAAGAAGCTTACTCCTTGATTGACTGAAAGTCTTAACTAATACCTTCATAAAGCGTGAAACCTGCAATTTCAGAAAAATTCATTAGGAAGAATCAAGTCCTGGGCTGTGTTTACGCTGGGTGGTGGCCTAATGGCAAGTTATGAAAAAGTGCAACTTACCATCACTTCAGCTGAATTGATTATCAGCTAAAGAGTCGGAAAAGGTAGCTGGGGTGGAGGGGTAGCCAGGCGTTCTCAGCAGGAACCTGGCAGTCACCTGGAGCGTTGCTCGTCTATCCAAGGCTGCCTTCAACAGGGAAAGCGCACACCGTGCCCCTGCGCAGCCCCGCTGGCCCTTCTCCTCTCGGCCACCCAGCTCGTTTCTTCTTGGTGCCTTGGCCCCACCGCACAGGCACCTGTTTTTTCTTTAAAGTAACCTGCAATTATGAGTTTCCAACTGAGGTCCTAAAATCTCTTGTTTATGAAAGTGTTCTTCTTTACCCCCAGTTAGCTCAGTTGGTGATTGACCTGAATAACCAAATGCAGCAGAAGGACAAGGAGATGCAGATGAATGAAGCCAAGTGAGTAGAGAGCACGCTGCCTTCGGGACTGGTCGTGGGATCTCACTCCCTGTTTCACTGTACTCTCGTGAGCGGGGCCAGTGGTGATCGGTGGCAAACGGTAGCCACACTGGGCTCAGCACAAGTTTCGTTTCTGTGCATACATAGCCTGGGGTCCTTTTCTACCCACTGAGGATGGAAAAGGCAAGAAGAGTGCCCTCTGTCCTCCAGGGCCCCAGCACATCCCTGAGAAGTCAGCTTCGCTCTTGGAAGTGTCCCTGAGGCATTCACAGTTCTCCCCATGGCCGTTGCCTGGGGGAGCAGGTGTCTTCTGTGGTGGGGATGGGACCAAGATAGCCCAGTGCCTGGCCATTGGGAACGGGGATGAGTTTGTGGGCAGGGTTGTTCTTGATCTGGGAGAAGGCTACCGGACAAGATAAACGGACTCCAAATCCTAGGATCTTTGAGCTGGAGGGGAGCCTGGGTTTCATCTGTGCCTTTTCCCTTACTCTGCAGAGAGGGCTCTCTAGAGGCTTAGAAAGGTGGGGAGCCTGCTCAGGCGTTCACACTCAGTGAGTGGTAGAGAGGATGGAATGCACAAGATACCCAGCCTCCTTTTAATCTCCCATTACTATGCTATTTCAGCATCAAAAGCTCCCTCTTCCTTCCCATCCTGCTTTTCTGAAAGGTACTTTAACTAGTCATTCATAGTCTGGATGAATTTTGCCCTAGGTGTTTCCTCTCCATTAATGGGATTGTCCTGTAAACCCCTGGGGCTGGGCTTGGCCAAGTGAGGTGCCTGCTATGATGGCTGAGGTCATTGTTGGTGCCCAAGCTCACACAGCTCTTGTGCAGTATCCCTCTCCCGTCGTGTTTTCAGAATCGCAGAATGCTTGCAAACCATCTCTGATCTCGAGACCGAGTGCCTGGAACTACGCACTAAGCTTCAGGACCTTGAAAGAGCCAACCAGACCCTGAAGGATGAATATGATGCCCTGCAGATCACTTTCACTGCCCTGGAGGAGAAACTGAGGAAGACTACTGAGGAGAACCAGGAGCTGGTCACCAGATGGATGGCTGAGAAAGCCCAGGAAGCTAATCGCTTAAATGCAGAGAATGAGAAGGATTCGAGGTGGGAGATGAATCGGCAGTCAGTGATTTCCATTGTTTAATAAAGTCGAACCTAGTTCTTAGAAAAGAAAGAAACCAACCTGGCAGCTCTGACCACAGGGTGGGGGCACCAGGAAGCACTAACAAAATTAGAAATAGTGGTGGTGGGTGTAAAAGAGATTTGCATTTATAAGAACACTCTTACAGCTGAGCAAAGGATTACCTCCCAAAAGGGCTTTGGCCCATTGCTGTTTTTGCCAGCGAATTCTTTCCGTGTTTCAAGAAGAAAAACTAGTTCTTGAACAGTGTAAATTAAACCAGAATTAGAAAATGCTTATAATCCCACCCCCACCCCACCCCCGCCACCCCATTTTGTAAAACTATTCCAACCCATAGCAAAAACTCTGATCTGGCTAGTGTACAAGAAGACCAGCCTCACTGGTAATGAGTTCAAAAGGTTAGAACATTTTATTTTAAATCCCCACATCAGTAGTTTAGAATTTGAAAAGATTATTGTAGTTTATCTAAAAGAATAAATACATGGAATAGGAAAGAGCCTTAAAGAATAACAAAGAGCCCTAATCTTACCAAATAATATGTGCAAAAAGATTTCGAAATCTGTGTAAAAACGGAAACCAAAAGGTAGAAGTAAAAAATGTCACTCTCTGCTGTTTGTTTTATGAAAAATTCCTAAGTAGGAGTATTGGAGGACTTTCTAAACATTAAAAGTAATGGTAGCTTTTCCAGTAAGCGGCCTGAGGTGACCTCTAAAAATGGTTTGCTATTCACTTGACCCAGAAAACCCCACAAAATCATGCAAGTCAAGAGGTTCAGATCTTCATGTTCACTTTAAGAACACTTGTGAAACTGCCCAGGCCATTAAGGGTATGCATATCCGAAAAACCACCAAGTGTCTGAAGGATGTCACTTTAAAGAAGTAACGTGTGCCGTTCCGTCGTTACAGTGGTGGAGTTGGTAGGTGTACCCAGGCCAAATAGTGGGGCTGGACACAGGGTTGGTGGCCCAAAAAGAGTGTTGAATTTTTACTGCACATGCTCAAAAACGCAGAGTAATGCTGAACTTAAGGGCTTAGATGTAGATTCTCTGGTCATTGAGCACATCCAGGTGAACAAAGCCCACAAGATGCGGCGCAGGACTTACAGAGCTCATGGTCGGATCAACCCATACATGAGCTCTCCCTGCCACACTGAGATGATCCTTACTGAAAAAGAACAGATTGTTCCTAAACCAGAAGGGGAGGTTGCCCAGAAGAAAATGATATCCCAGAAGAAACTGAAGAAACAAAAATTTATGGCCCGGGAATAAATGCCGCAAAAAATAAATGCAAATAAAAGTGAAGAAAAAACACCAAAAAAAAAAAAAAGTAATGGTAATAAAGAATGGACTGTATAAAAATTGTAGGTTTCTTAACATCGAAGAACACTATAAAACAAGCAAATAGGCTATGCTATTATAAAATATATATCCTTAGTACAGAGTCAGTAAGGAACAGGTGAGCATTCAGACAGAGGGATGTAAAGCATAGATAGTTCATAAAAGAAGTGGACGAGCTCAGTGAATCTGGTAAAAAGGACTGTGGGGAGGAAGGTGGGACGGGCCTCTCACATTGCTGATGTGAAGGCTGCTTCTCTAAGCAACCCCTGGAGGGCCCCGGGGATGGCAGGCATCTGAAAATGGTTCCCACTTGTTGGACTTCATCCTGAGTGATGAGGTTTGTTCACAAGTACGATTTTGTGATAGTCCATTATTCACTGTAGTGAAAAATTAGAAGCGGTATATCCCTTGGTGGGGGGAAGAAATTGTGATATTTTCATACAGTGGGATTTTGCAAAGTCTTTTCAAAATATATATATGTCTTAAGTTTGTATGAAGAAAAAGTGAGCTGTCCTTATATTCTTTCTGTCTCATGTTTAAGTAAAATTCTGTGGCTTGCATGTGGAGCTCTTAGGCAGCTTAGGGGTGGTAAGGACACCGGGGTTCCCTGGAAGTCATTGGGCTCCGGGCTGAGAGCCTGCCTGAGGGAGAAGTGGGCAGGCGTGTGGTTATGCAGAGGGAGAGCCCTTGATCATCACCGTGGACAAGAACAACCCAAACTTTCTAGTGAAAATGGGGGGTGAGGCACATTACATCCTGCCCTTGTTCCGTCCTTTGGAATGCTTTCCTAGGAATATACCATTGCACGTATTACCATCTGATTACATGTGTGGGACCTGGGGATTCTTTTCGTTACTTGACTCAACTAGTTCCTCCTTCTTAGAAGCCTCCCCCCTTTCTGCCAATTTCCCAGATTAGATGTCCTTCCTCTCCTAGCAGCTTTTGTTTACCTGGGTCATAGTGGAGCACTGTTTTTTGAAATAGCTGCTTGTGTTCCGTCTCCCTCGCAAGGCTGGGGTGTGTCCCCACAGGCAGGCACCGTGGCTGCTGTGTAAGAAGCTGTCAGCATGAAAGAAGGACGTTTCTGCTGTTGTAATGAAGGCTGGGCTGCAGGTGTTTTTACTCCTTGCAGACAGGTGCCTTTCCTTTAGAGGAGTGTTACACACCCCGCACCGGGATTCTGCTTTCCCCTCAAAGACAGTTTATAGGTCATCTATTCCAGCTAAGAAAAATTTGTTAACCTGTAGTTTTTGTCACTTGTCCTGTAAAACTGACTCTTCATCTTCAAGGTATAAGATTAAGAGTGTAAGGCACTCTTTCAAGCTAGAGCCTCATCCCATCCCAGATTCTGATGTGCCACCTGCAGGCCTTTGCCCTATTTTGAGAATGATCACTATGGTAGAAACTTTTCTAAAAACTTAGAAAAGTTGTTTTTTAATTTAGAAAAAAATTTAAAAATTCCAGCAGAACTCTTGACCTGAGCTCGGTAGCAGTGCTAGAGTTCTGGGTTGGGGGTCCTCCACAGCGAGGGCAAAAGTGACAGATAGAGGTGAACTTGCCATGGAAAAGAGAGGGAGACCAAGTTTAAAGGTTAGGAAGCTCCTGAATTGAGGACTTGGGAAGGAAAGACAGAAATGGTCCTGAGAGGGGAGAGAGTGGAAGCGACTGCTGACCACATTAAAATTTTGCTGCAGCCAGGACTTGCATGTCCAGCCCTAGTAAACTGAAGCCTTGTACATTTTGATGACTCAAGAATCTCACAATACCTCAGTTTCCTCGTCTATAAAATGGGAGTCATAGTACTTAACCTCAAAAAGTTTGTTATAAGTGTTAAATGAGTTAAATTCTGTAAAATAATAAAACCGTGCCAGGTACAAGTAAATTTTTATTACTATTCATGCTCTTGATATGTTAGTGTGAGACTGTTTACTTCAGAAAACTAAGTCTCGACCATGACTAACCCTGGATAAACCTGATGCATGTTTCTGTCCTGAGAGGCCCTGGGTCCCCACAGGCAGGCTTCTCCATTGTTGGTTCACTGCTCTCTCTAATCCCTCCTAGGGCTTTGCTCTGAAATCCATTATAATAGGATCCTTGCTGAAGTTACAGTTGTGGATTTGGGACTTCGGGTATCTAGGGTAGTTGTTACTTTAAGTGCATTGAATATTCAAATGTGTTGCTAGTGGTTTTTTTGAGAGCCAAAACCCCATGCTTTCTTTAAGTAGACATAAATAGTGGGCTTTTTTTTTTTTTTTTAAATAGGAGGCGGCAAGCCCGGCTGCAGAAGGAGCTCGCAGAAGCAGCAAAGGAACCTCTCCCAGCTGAGCAGTGAGTAGAGATGTACAAATCAAAACTTTGCTTGTAGTAATTTGATTTGCTATTTTGAAATAGTCTTATAATATTCTGTTTCTATAAAACCATTTTACAAAATGTAGAAGGAAAACGAAAAGACTTAGGGCAGAAAATAAAAAACACCCATTACCTTCCAGAAAGTTGTTCCAGTTTATACTCATTAGCTGTGAGTGTGAATTCTGACTTCCTCCACCCTTAACCAGTGACAGCCTCGCTGTTTTCCTGTTGAGACCGACCTGTTTTCTGCCTCTGGTTGGAGCTGTTGCAGTGTGATGCTGGGCTGGGGTTCTGTCTCTTGCTCTCTTCTTGGTTTGTGGCTTCAAGTGGAGCTTGGGCAAACCTTTGAAGCCTAAGTAAAAACTGGGATCTCCTGGAACAAAAGCAATTGCGTCAATATGGAGTTTTTCCTAATCTGGAATTGGGTGGAGGGTCTTCCCTGAGATTTGAAGCTTTGTTTTCAGAGCAGTGGGTATTTTAGTGACTAAATTCCCTTTGCTCTGGTTCAGGATGTGGGGTCTTCTCCCTCATTGAAATAGATTCTGGAATATAGTGTTAGAGTTAGGATCTTCTATTTTTTTAAATGTTGCTTGCTTCCTTGTAAATGGAGGGGAGTGGTTTAAATTCACTCAGGAGTCATCTGCCAGACAAAGGTCTTGATTTATAAGAAAACAAATCTCATACCAAGCCTTTGCTTTAGATGTAGCCTATGTGCATAATTTCTGTACTGTTCACATGTAGAAAATGAATCTCAGGTGTATTTGCCCAAAGCTACAAAGTAGCTAAATAGTTGACCTGGAAATGAGATTTGGTTCCTTAAAAATAACAGCTTATAAAAGCATTATTTGTCTGCCTCTTATTGGCCAGCATAAACAGGTGACTAGGTGTAGAAAGGTCCAGCATCCTGCCCCAAATCACAAAGGAAATGGCAGAGACAGGGTGGAAACCTAAGGGTGTCTGACTATAAAGGCCTGTTCTTAATCTCTGTTCTTTCCTAAAAGTAGAGTTTCTAGGTGAAAGGACATTAACACCTTTGAAAGGTTTTGATAACGCGTTACCAGATGCTGGTATTTTCTCGTGGTCCTGGGCCTTTGCACTGTTCCAAGTACCTTTATAACTATGCAGCTCTATCTTAAACAAACCATTTACATAGGCTCCGCTCACGTTCGTTACTCTTGCCATCTCTGCTGTTCTGTTGTTACCCTTGGGCGGACACAAGTGACCCGCAGACCACAACTGAGAAGAGAAGAAAGCCCAGCCTGTTCTCTGTCTTCAGGCCCGCCTTTGTTCTCCTCTAATCCTGGCCAAGACTGGGTTCAGTTACACGGGACCCTAGAATCAATAGCCAAGGAAAATAAATTTACTTGAACTTGGTTTAACTTACTTGGTAACAAGTTCTGAAGTATATATTTACATAATCCAGATAATTAATTGTGGAAAAATCTCTCAAGTTCTTATGAATCCAAACATTTGGTAATAAAGTCTTGGGTTATTAGATTTTATTATTTTACTTCTCCATGAAGATCGCAACTCGGTAGGAGGTCATTAAGACCAAAATAATTACTTGCCTTCCCTGCAACCAGGAAAACAGGGAGGAAGGGGAATTCCAGAGGAGCTTTGCATCTGGTGGGATAAACACCAGCAAAGGAGCATGGGCCTGTGACTTGACTATCTCATGTGTAGTATAATGGACTCTCTAAAATGTCAGAAACAGCAAATACCCAGAGTTATGCTTAAACATAAGCCTCAAATACCTAGAGTCAAAAATGAATTATGTTTAGATTTTGCTTTCCCGTCTTTTACTATTAAAGTAATATTTAGAACTGGGTTGTTTATGTACCCGTTGACTTCATTGCCCTTTTAGCAGTCCATTTTCTTATTGACTTGAATCTTCTCCCTATCCTGGCATTTTCTTGTACACCATAGCTGCCCCTAGCTGTCCTCTGTGTTATTCAGCCCGTCTCATGGGAACTGTTTCGTGGTGAGTGCTGCATTCCAGTTTTTGGCATGCGGGAGCCCTTTAGCTACAAACCAGCCTTCTGATGAGAAAAATCTACCTTAGTACTGGTTATGTGATCATAGGCTTAATAAGCCACTATTTCATTGCTTTCCAAGTGGGAGCTGTGTTTGGACCTAAAAAGAGCAAAAGCTCACTTCTAAAGTTATTTTCAGTTGGAATTCTGGATTTGACTTGAACAGATTGTTTCTTCGCTATTGCTCAGACAGCAGCTCCTTTTTCTCCAGAGAAGCCTTGACTGCCTCTGTCACAGCCAAGTCACGTAGGCCGTGTGTGATTAGGAAATGGTGTTGGTGTCGGCCTTTGCAGAGCAGACTCATCACAAAGCTCCTGTTCAGCAGAATCAAAGACTCAGCCTCTTGCCCTTCTTTCCAGGGATGATGACATTGAAGTCCTTGTGGATGAAACCTCCGATCACGCTGAGGAGGCCTCTCCGGTGCGGGCCGTCAGCAGAGCAGCCACGTGAGTAGACGGGCTGTGCCAGGGGCGGAGAGCTCGAGCAGCCGCCCGGCAGCATGCTTGTGGGCGGGGCCAGGGAACGGTGCGGCGCCCCCAGCTGGAACATGCAGCCCTGCCCGCTCAGCCGTGGGGCTCGTGGGCTCCAGGGTGTCTCCGTCTTTCTTGGGTCGCCTCTGCTTAATAGGAGGCTAGCCGTCCCTTAGTGCCACCACCAGCTGTGAAGAGAAGCAGAAAAAAAGTGCAGTGGCTTTCTGAAAGATGGACCTTGTTAGGCAGGGTGATTGTTTAGATCGTACTGCTTAATTCTTACTAGGGCTCCAGGATATTTTTTCTTTTCTTTTTTTAATTTGCCAAAACAGGATGAAAAGAATGGGATTGGTCATTAACCACTAGAAGTTGTCATTAGGTCACTTAGACAGTTCATCCTCTAAAGCATTATTTCCAGGGAAGTTAATTTAGTGCTAGGGAACCGTATTTCTTTTGAAACTTCAAGGCTGGGTTTTCCCTCCTACCTTCCCAGTGCTTTCTGGTGGTTCAGTACTGTGAGGGGCTCTCGGCTGGGGTTTGGGAGCTCATTGGGAAACACACTTCCAGGTACTGTTGTGGACTGTTTTTGATTGATAATTTGGGCAAAATGTTTCTAAGGTTTAAACCTATCCTCCCCTCCTCTTTAGTAAGCGACTCTCGCAGCCTGCTGGAGGCCTTCTGGATTCTATCACTAATATCTTTGGGTAGGTTAGAAAACCTTCACCTTTCCTTGTTAATATGTGTATAAATATACCTGAGTACATGTACATGATTTGTTGTCGTTTTTTAAACGTGCGCCAGAATTTCAGTGCAGAGTATACAGATGCCTTAATTTCAGCTTTTCATTTAGCTTCTTCCTTTTTTCCTCAACTTCCTTTTTCTTAATCTCGCTGCGTGCTGATCTCTGGCCTTACCCTTTAGTCTGTCCGAGTCTCCCCTTTTGGGACATCACTCTTCTGATGCTGCCAGGTGAAAATATTATCCTCTCTTAGCCCAGCATGCAAGTGTGGGTTGTTGATAATTATGCCGATCACTGCTTCACTACACCAATCATCACGTGTATGTGTGCTAATAACCAGGACGCTTTGCATGCTCCTAGGAATGCTGTCTGCCCTCTGAGACGGGCGAATCGGCTGAGCTCTGTACAGTAATCAAGCCCTGGTCGCTCTTTCTTTTGGCATGTGTTCAGCTCCACCTTGACCACAAGTGTACGCTGAGGATGACTGTAACCAGGCATAGGAATCATCTGAAAATAGTTTTATGAAAATACCAACGAGCTCCCTCTGAGCTAGCGGTTACATTAAGTTGAGAACATGTGTAGCTGTTTGTTGGCGGGGGCAGCAGTTGTTCAGGATTGCTTTTCAGTGTTGAGTTTTGGAGTCCGTGAGTGAGCGAAAGGGAGAGTACGGGTAAGTGCTGGCTGTCTTTCCAGTTGTCACTGAGTGAGGTTGCTTCTGATTTGGGGAATCGTTCTGTGGTTTGGAGGGTCTAGAAGGGAAGAGAAGCTATTGATAAAAGATGTCTTTGAATCGCTTCTGAGAGTCTGGTGGACAGTAAGCCTGTGCCATCCTGATGTTTTCCTTTATGTTACTTCTTAGGAGGCGCTCTGTGTCTTCCTTTCCAGTTCCCCAGGATAACGTGGATACTCATCCTGGCTCTAGTAAAGAAGTGAGGGTGCCAACGACTGCGATGTGTGTCTTGGTAAGTATGATTTATCCCCAGAGCCCACCAAGCTTCATAAAGAAACAGAGCCTGACAAAGGACCCTTTCTCCTGCTGCAGCTAAGCTTTCTATTATTGTTTTGTTCATATGGAACTTTTGTACCTGTTGGCTGTCTGATAGAAAGGATTGATTATATTTTGATAAGCAAAGCAAAATTGCTTTGATAAGGTAAGTAAACTTAGTGTATTTTGCTTCTCTTCAGAGAACAGAATTTATTTGCAGCCACCCTCTGTAATGTAGGACTGGCTGAGAGGATGGGTAGCGTGAGGGGGTGGGGCAAGGGGAGAGCTAATTTGGGATGGTGAGGAATTAGAGAATAATTCATGCAATTGTTGTCACCAGTTGGCTCCAATTTAGAGTTTCTAGTCACTGGTCTGTTTTGGAAGGTCAGTAGGGCAGCTCTTGGCTTCACAAATTATACTCAGGTCCATGTGACTTCTGACCATTAGGAGCACATAGCTGGAAGCCGGAGACACTCCTGGGCAGAAGCCACTGTGATACCACGGCTGTCAGCTGGAGTGTGGAGCTGGGTCCTAGTACTAAAGGATAATCCGGATCCTGGCTGGGGTAATTGAGCGGACATGCAACCGGCCTGGGGAATTGTAGAGTCCCTGGCTCAGGGCTAGCAAATGGGGTGGAGGATGGAAGAATAGAGCAAAGCCCAAATAGTTGGGTTAACTCTTGGGTTTCGTGGGGTGAGTGGGAGGAGCTGATGTTCGGGGAGAGAAAGGCTTGCTGTAAAAGTGGGACGGAGTTTATATGGGGGGAGCTTTCAGTTCCAGGCGTAGAGAGGAACTTTAATGGTTATTTCCATACAGTGAACTGGCTGAGCGATTAGCCACCTTGGTCGTTGTAAAGAGAGTCCTGCTGTGGATGAGGAGTTGGGCGGGGGACCATTAAGGCCCCTTCCCGCTCCACTCCCGTGATTCTCTAACAGGGCTGGGCACCTCGGAGGTCAATGATGATTGGTAAAAGGTCTGATTGCACTTAATGTCACATTCCCTTCCCTGCCCTCAGCTCCCAGCAGCCCATTTTTTCCCTCCTGTCACATTTAAGTTGTGTGTATGGGGTAATGGAGCAGCTGATAATTTGGGATTCTGTCAGTGTGTGTTTCTGAGAGTGAGCAGTGCACAGCTGACAAGCATCCAACAGAACCGGCCGTACAGGAGATTGATGAGAGGCAGCCATGGTTGTGATGGTGCATGATCTCAAGTTTTCAATCTGAGACCTCCAAAGTAGAAAGGTATCATTACAAAGAAAACGGAATTGTATGGAGGTAAAAAGTTTGATCCCCTGTCAGACAGCTTTTCAGCACTGGGACACGAGAGGGTGGAGAGAAAGCAGATCAAGCAAAGTAATAATAAATCATGTTTATATTCCAGTCAGTTCATGAGTCACATTCTCAATATTTCAGGCACCTTTTTCAGTCCCAAGCAAATGTGAAGATCAGATTTTGTATTCCCAAAATGACCTTTTAGGCAAGTGATTGATGACAGGTTTATGGATCTAGTATTTATAATTCATGTATTGCAGGGTCCCCCGCCCCTGGCTTTTGATTATGGAAATTTTCAAATATAAGCAGAAGTAGAGAGTAAAAGAACTTCCTGGACATCCTCCTGTCGGGCGGCTTCAGTCAGTCACGTTTGCCAATCTTATCTGCCCCCCACCCCACGCCCACACTTTTGCTGGAGCAACTTAAAGCAAATCTCATAGTATTTCATTCATAAATATTTCAGTATCCATGGTCTTTTAAGAGAGGAGATTATAGTCATGTCTAGTATTCTCTCTTCCCATTCTGGGATGGGGTGCTTGGTTTCCTTTCTCATCTTGAACACAAATGCCACCGCCTTTTCAGATCATGTGTTCCAATATGGATGCCATTCTCAGACATCTCCCTGTGAAGAATTTAAGTTCTGCCAAAATAACACCTGCTACTTTTGTCGAAGGCCGAGTCATGGTCGGGCACATTCCTAGCTCACGAAACCTGCAGAAGTCCATTTTCATAGACCAGCAAACTGAGGCTTTGGGAAGTGAAGGAACTTGGCAGAGGCCTCACTGCTAGTACACGTAGTACCGTGTTGTTTCCAGAAAGAACTACCTGGGATTCTACTCCTAACACTGATGGGTGGCAGTGGGACCGGCATCTCCTCATGTCAGGATGTATTCGTATTAGGGAGACCGAAAGAAAGGCTTTTTAAAAAACAAAAGGCTTTTTTTTTAAAAAAAAAGTCACGAGAAGCCATGCTATACCTTAATTTGATACGTAGTTTAACATGTGGTATTAATGCAGTCTGGGCCAGAAGAGGCAGTTAACCATAGGCTTACTTTTAAGCTCTTAAGGTCATAGTACAGTATAGATTGAAATTACATTATTCTTAGAAGAAGGAAAATTAATGCAAAGACAAACTTTAGGCAATTAGTTTACACAGATTTTTGAATGCTTTTTAAGAAGGTTGCACTGCGTTTAAAAAAATAGAACTGTAACTATAAGAATTTAATGATAATAGAATCAGGAGACCCTGGGCTAGGAACCCAAGTTTGTGATTGGGTCCTCTCTTTAATGACAGGTGTTTAACCTTTGGTTAGGGGTCCAGAGTGTTCATCGGTATTGCGCCCTTTCTTCTTGGGAATGACAGGGGTTGGGTTTGAGACAGGGCACTTGTCTTGCAGGACGCTCATGATGGGGAGGTCAATGCTGTGCAGTTCAGTCCGGGTTCCCGGCTCCTGGCCACGGGAGGCATGGATCGGAGGGTGAAGCTCTGGGAAGTGTTCGGAGGTGAGATCTCGCTGGAGTGAGAAACAGAAAGAAGCTGTGTCGGTGACATCTGGTTGGCCTTGCTTTCACGCAGTCTTTGAATTGTTCCTCTTCTTGAAACATACAGTATTTTGTGTGAGGCATCATCTGACCAAAGCATTATTACCCTCTCAGTTATCCTTTACAGCTGATACAGCCAAGTAGATGTTTGCTCTGGGTTTCCAAGTAGACCTGAGAATGCTGTTGAGTTACAGATATGTTAGCGTTTGTGTTTTCTCAAATACGTAATGACCAGGGAATCTTCCAAGACAGTACAGGTTTTAGAAGGAAAATAAAAAATCTTATAGTCATGGACTCTACAATTAAATTACACATCAAGCTGTGGTTTATGCATTTAATAATGCCAGTGGCCATAGCCTAGCAAAAAATGACTGGCATCGTATCTAAGCTTGAGAATAAACAGAGGGGTGTATCATCTAGGAAAATGTATTTAACAAATAGCTTATTGGACAAGGATTCTAAAATCAAGACTGAAGTCTCTTTGATTAGACATTGTTTCAGGAATGACCTCAGAGTACTCAAAATGGGATGGCATTAAAACAGGAAATGAGAGTTAGTGAAACCCTCTCCCAGAATCCTGAACATGGGCATAGCCCACTTTCAACATTTTGATATTCAGTTAAATATACATGTATTTTTAGTAAGCAAGGTCGGGGAATTTCCCTGGAAGTCCAGGGGTTAGGACTCCGGGCTTTCACTGCCAAGGGCCCGAGTTCATTCCCTGGTCAGGGAACCAAGATCCCACAAGCCACACAGCACAACCAAAAAATAGTAATTAGGCAAGGTCAAAGGATAGACTGAAGGGTTTTATAGGAACCACTTTGTCCGGTTTCCATACTTGCAGCACATACATGCTCACTCTCCAACAATAAATAGCACCATCATACCTTTCTCTACTTTATTTCCTCTGATCCTCACAATAGCCCTGTGCCGTTAGGTGGGTATCACCCCTGTTTGACAGATGAAAACTCAGAGACACGACTTGATTTACATGGTTGATTCACGTGGACAGGGAGTCGTGGAACCTGGGACCTGAGCTTGAGTGTTAAGACTGTAGATGCCTTGCTTTTTCCAAAACAGCCTCCTCTGAGCTATAGACCTGCTGAAGAAGCATGTGTGTTACTACTACTTTTTTTATATATAAATTGATTGATTGATTGATTTTTGGCTGCATTGGGTCTTCATTGCTACCCATGGGCTTTCTCTAGTTGTGGAGAGCAGGGGCTACTCTTTGTTGTGGTGCGCGGGCTTCTCATTGCGGTGGCTTCTCTTGTGGAGCAGGGCTTCCCAGGAAAGTCCCTGTGTTACTACTGCTGATGTATTTAGAGCGAGAGCAATCTACTGATCCCTTTGCTGGAACACGTTGTCATATAAAGCACCCAATTTGTCTACCCTGGCCTTTGATTTTCATGAAAATGACTCAGTACTTAAATCCCTGGCAGTTAGAGCTATTTGAAACCCATCAAAATTTGTGCCGTTTTACCCAGAAACACCTTATGAATGGTAATTGCTGAAACTTACAAAACAATAAAACCATATCATAAGAATAGAAATTTGGGGCTTCCCTGGTGATGCAGTGGTTAAGAGTCTGCCTGCCAGTGCCGGGGACATGGGTTCGAGCCCTGGTCTGGGAAGGTCCCACACGCTGCGGAGCAGCTAAGCCCGTGCACCACAACTATTGAGCCTGCGCGCCTAGAGCCCACGAGCCACGACTCCTGAAGCCTGTGGGCCTGGAGCCTGTGCTCCGCATCAAGAGAAGCTACCACAGGGCTTCCCTGGTGGCGCAGTGGTTGAGAGTCCGCCTGCCGATGCAGGGGACGCAGGTTTGTGCCCCAGTCCAGGAGGATCCCACGTGCCACGGAGCGGCTGGGCCCGTGAGCCATGGCCGCTGGACCTGCACGTCCGGAGCCTGTGCTCCGCAATGGGAGAGGCCACAACAGTGAGAGGCCTGCGTACCGCAAAAAAAAAAAAAAAAAAAAAAACACTGAGGAAAAGAGAAGCTACCACAATTAGAAGCCTGCGCACCGCAACGAAGAGTAGGGCCTGCTCGCCACAGCTAGACAAAGCCCACATGCAGCAATGAAGACCCAATGCAGCCAAAAATTAATTAATTAATTAATTAAGTTAAAAAAAGAATAGAGATTTTGTGATAAAAATCTACACAGTCTGTTTTGATTATGCCTTGCAATTAAATACAGATAGCACTAGAAATACTTTCGTTTTACTCCTTGGTCAGTAAAAACACCTATAAGAAAATTAAAGATACCAGGGATTAGTAATAGTGTTACCTTTCTGCTGCTAAAGAGGAAGTAAACACTAACCAAAATTAATACTGACATAATTTGTGCCAGAACATAATTTGTGTTAATAAAATGAAAACTTTCTACTAGGTCTACAGAAATAACATAGTGTCTGGCAGCATTTTTTATAGTTTTCAGGAACAAATATCAGTCGTGTCCTAATTATAGGATCTTTCCTTCACAAATGGCTTACTTGGCCTATAATTTTTCCCCCTTGGCTAATATTTACTGAGTCTTGGAAGAGACCAAGTCCAAGAGGCCTTTTATGAAGTAGTTCAGGGGTCCTCTTTTTTACCCTTCCACCACTTTGCATCCAGTAGGAACACCTGTCTTTGCTCATTCTATCAAAAGCAGCAGCTCTGCTGGGAATTATATAAATGCTCTTGACATAGTCTCCCCAGTGCCTTCTAGATAGAGATTTTAATAAGATCTTTGGTCTTTTCAGATCAATCTCTTGTGTAGACTAGCACTTACTGATCATTTCTTACATTTTGGCACTTTGTCACCTGCCAAACAAATAGACCACTGTTTTAGGCATAAGCCAAAGAGAGATCTTCTGGAATTTGCAGTAATATTTTTGTCTATAAAGATCTAATCTAAATAAAGTCCTAAATTAGTAGGTGTTGGCCTTTTTTTGACTTGTGAAAATCTAATGAAAGCTAGGATCCAGGGAAAGGCATTAAATGTGCCATATTTTGCAAATTAATTCAGGGGTTCATCCACCAGGTTAATAGTCCTGGCCCTAAATGTATTTGACAGCTCCAAACCAGTATTTTTTATATATATATGTTTATTTATTTGTTTGGCTGTGCTGGGTCTTGGTTGTGGTACGCGGGATCTTCGCTGTGGCATGCGAACTCTTAGCTGCGGCACGAGGGATCTAGTTTCCTGACCAGGGATCGAACCCGGGCCCCTGCATTGAGAGCATGGAGTGTTAACCACTGGACCACCAGGGAAGTCCCCAAACCAGTATTTATATCATTATTATTAGCATCTAGAAGTCCTAAGAGAAAAGGCTGTTAATTGAAATGTATACTATTCTGCGCTCCTATTTTATGAGGTTGATTTGAATGATTCCCTAATTGTTTTTCTGGCTTGTCTATATAGGTTATCCTTAAGATACCCTTTAAAAAGGAAACTGAATCACATCATCATTGAGACTCATACTCTCATCTTTAAAGTTTCATTGCGGGTGGCCAAAGCTGTTTGAAAACAGAGCCCGGGGGTATATGGATGGGCCTCTTGGTGAAGGAGACTCTGCAGAGGGAGGGGGGAGCCCTGGCAGGCGGTTGGATTGCCAGAACCTTAGGTTCATGTATATAGAGTGAACAGATAGATTCCCGAAACTCCAAACTAGCTTTACTGGAATTCTGAGGACTAGCCAGTTTATGTAAGTAGAAATTTCTTTTCGTACTTGGGTTCTAAAATTCTAATGGTCACGTTCTACGAAAGTGATAGTTAAGTTGGCAAATATTGATCAAACCCAAAGATGTATTTATGTAAAGTAGAAAATTTTACTGAAAAATAACAAACTTGGTCTCTAGGGTCAATTGACATGTTTTTAAATTCCTGCACTTGGGGCTTCCCTGGTGGCACAGTGGTTGAGAGTCCGCCTGCTGATGCAGGGGACACGGGTTCGTGCCCTAGTCCGTGAAGATCCCACATGCCGCGGAGCGGCTGGGCCTGTGAGCCATGGCCGCTGAGCCTGCGCGTCCCGAGCCTGTGCTCTGCAACGGGAGAGGCCACGACAGTGAGAGGCCCGCGTACCGCAAAAAAAAACAACAACAACAAAAAAATAAATTCCTGCACTTATCTTTTGTAAAGGAAATTGATGACACTGAATTTCTTGAACAGCGTAAGAACCCACAGGAAAATGTTGGGCTCTGCACCCACTTGTACATCCATTGCTCTTGGAACTGACCAGCTGGATATTTTGGTCTCATTATTCCATTTGTCCTGCTACTTGATTCTGTAAAGATGCAGGAAAGCTGTTTTTGACCATGTAATTAATTGGCTTCCATTGTGTTTCAAGTGCCTCATTTTAATTGATATGTTGGATTTGCCATCGTTTTTTTTTTTTTTAAACCTTCCTTTCTTAACCTTTGTTTTTATGCAGACAAATGTGAGTTCAAGGGTTCCCTGTCCGGCAGTAATGCAGGAATTACAAGCATTGAATTTGATAGTGCTGTAAGTACTTAATAGCCATGGAAATGGGTGAGTTTAGAAACAATTTTAAACATCTGGTTCTTGAAATTTAAAAACTTACCTGGTTTCTCTGCTATTTTCTGTCTTTATGTTAGAGAAGGATGTAGGTAGATTATAAATTCTGTGCTGATCACGACCGTGTTGAAGACTGGGTAGGGGAGACAGGTCTGGGATACCCCAGCAAGGCAGTCGCCAGACTTGATAAAGGCCCCGGTTTGGGCCAAGGCAGTGCAGGTGGAGAGGAGAGGGTCTAGCGAGAAGCGCCAGAGTCGAGCAGTCTCCAACGGGGGCAGTTGGGAGGTGTGGCTGGGGAGAGTCGGTGGTTCTGAGCTCTTGGACTTGGAGAGGTGCAGAGAATTAGTACTTGCTGTTACTGAAGGTGGGAGGTGGTGGGGAGTGAACACAGGAGGAGGAATTCCATTTTGAGCTGGAGGTATCCACAGCCTACAGGGGAGGTCGAGCAGGCTCGGGAGAAAGGCCTGAACTTAACGGGGATTTTGATAAATTAACAGAATGCTGTTTATAGCGGTATTCAGCTCAGGTGTATAGTTATAGGCATCTAAACCTTCTTGGGCTTGATTATCGGGGAATTTGTATCATGTGAACTGAGTTCTTCTATTTTGGCTAACATTTCTTCTCCTCCCCTTTATTGCTGTAGGGATCTTACCTCTTAGCAGCGTCAAATGATTTTGCAAGCCGCATCTGGACTGTGGATGACTATCGGTTACGGGTAAGACCCAGTTAGGAAAGTTAATGTAATCTCCAAACTTCATGTGGTTGCTTACCAGTCACATGGTGTAGGAAATGGCAGGTGGATTGATTAGGAGAATTGTGTGTTGTCCTGAAAATCATACTTGAATGCCCCTGCCCTTTCCTTTCCTCCTTAGGAAAATTGATGTTTCCACTTTACATTCTTACTTTGTCCAGTATTCAGTTGCAGAATATTTGCAATAGGAAACCATCACGTTTCCATGAAAGACTTGGGACACTCCTGTTCATAAAAACTAAATTTTTTTGGTAGGTGTCAGTTTTAGCTTATCTTCAGCTATTTACCACCGGAGTATAATTTGTGTTTCTTAAGCACCCCAAGACTAAATCGCCTCACAAAGTAGAACTGGAAAGTAGGCTATAGAAGTACATGTGGGTATACTTATGAGAGAGAGAAAACAGCTCAAAGCCAGGAAACAGGTGTATGGGAAAGCAAAAACAGTGGGATCAGATGTTGATGAAATCTGCATCTGAACCCAAACCTACCAAGAAGACTCTTGGATTCCAAGACAAAGACAAAAATTAGATGGTATATCACTTTTGTTCTAATAGAAGACATAGCTTAATTTAGAGACATGTTTTTCTCTTAAGCTTGAAGCAACCTTCACATGAGCTCATTAAATAAAGGCTACTGAAAGATAAGGTGGCGGATTTACTTGTCATTGGTAGGCATTTTACCCGCAAAAAAAAGCTTGACACAAACTTCTGTGTCAACCCACATGAAAAACAGAGAGCATGATGTTAAGATGAACTTCATAAAGATAAATCTACAGGGAGGTGGGGAGCTGCAATAGAAGTGGTCCATTAGGTAGTTTCTGACGGTCTGATTCGATGGTGCAGGGATGCAGCTAGAAGAATAGTTAGAAACACACAGTTCACTTATCACTTGGGCTTTCCATTTTCTTGAAGGAGCTGTGTGGAAAATGGCCAGTGTTAGATGCTAGCTAATACCTAAAGGGTGGTAATTCTTGATTCTTAGTTGAAAGAGGATCCACGTGCAAAGCATGAGATGTGAGGATGACAAAGGTTATGTTCTCTCCTGAAAGCTGAAGGGCCTGCCTGGTGTTCTTGTTGCAAGGAAGGAACAGGGAGGTGGATTCCTGCAGGCAGGGCTGGACTCCTCTTAAGCAACAATACACATCTGTTCAAATGCTTGAACGAGTTCTCAGTTGAAGCCCTGTAGTCCTGCACCGTAAGCATGGAAAAAGTTCCATGTAACAGCCTAGACTGTTCTCCTGGCAGTGTTACAGTCCAGCCTGTGGCATGCCTTCTCTATGTACCCATCAGTTGCTTAGCAGAAATTTAAGATGGGGTTGAATACTTCTGCAGTCATTATTTTTCCTAAAGGAAAGGGGCTTTTACCTGAGTGGTTTCTGTGTTTCACCCAGTAGTCGGGTATATTATATACGTTACTGCTTTTAATCCTCAGGGGGATGCAGGTGAGGTAGGTAGATGGGGAAACTGAGGTTCAGCTAAGCCCACAGAATTGCCTGAGGTCACACAGTTAACAAATAGAAACATGAGACTTTGGATTGAGTCCTGTGCTCTTTCCTGTGTTCAGTTGGCCTGGATTATTCTAGACTGAGATACAGTAAAACTGTGTAATTAGTGAAGAGTGACATACAGCCTTCCTTACATTTTAGGCCCTTAGAGGAGTAAAGCAAGGAGTTGAGTGCAGGATGATACATATTTTTTTCTATCTTTCTTTCTTTCTTTCTTTTTTATTGATTGATTGATTGATTTTTGGCGGTACACGGGCCTCTCACTGTTGTGGCCTCTCCCGTTGCGGAGCACAGGCTCTGGACGCACAGGCTCAGCAGCCATGGCTCACGGGCCCAGCTGCTCCGCAGCATGTGGGATCCTCCCGGACTGGGGCACAAACCCACGTCCCCTGCATTGGCAGGCGGACTCTCAACCACTGCGCCACCAGGGAAGCCCTATTTCTTTATTTTAATTTTTGAATTTTATTTTATTTTATTTTTTATACAGCAGGTCCTTATTAGTCATCAGTTTTATACACATCAGTGTATACATGTCAATCCCAATCGCCCAATTCATCACACCACCTCCCCCCCCACCGCTTTCCCCGCTTGGTGTCCATACGTTTGTTCTCTACATCTGTCTCAATTTCTGCCCTACAATTTCTACAGTTCATCTGTACCATTTTTCTAGTTTCCATATATATGCGTTAGTATACGATATTTGTTTTTCTCTTTCTGACTTACTTCACTCTGTATGACAGTCTCTGGATCCATCCACGTCTCTACAAATGACCCAATTTCCTTCCCATTTATGGCTGAGTAATATTCCATTTTATATATGTACCACATCTTCTTTATCCATTTGTCGATGGGTATTTAGGTTGCTTCCATGACCTGGCTATTGTAAATAGTGCTGCAGTGAACATGGGGGTGCATCATGTGTCTTTTTGAATTATGGTTTTCTCTGGGTATATGCCCAGTAGTGGGATTGCTGGATAATATGGTAATTCTATTCTTAGTTTTTTAAGGAACCTCCAAACTGTTCTCCATAGTGGCTGTATCAATTTACATTCCCACCAACAGTACAGGAGGGTTCCCTTTCTCCACACCCTCTCCAGCATTCGTTGTTTGTAGATTTTCTGATGATGCCCATTCTAACTGGTGTGAGGTGATACCTCATTGTAGTTTTGATGTACATTTCTCTAATGATTAGTGATGTTGAGCAGCCTTTCATGTGCTTCTTGGCCATCTGTATGTCTTCTTTGGAGAAATGTCTATTTAGGTTGTCTTCCATTTTTGGATTGGGTTGTTTGTTTTTTTAATATTGAGCTGCATGAGCGGAGATTAACCCTTTGTCCGTTGATTCGTTTGCAAGTATTTTCTCCCATTTTGAGGGTTGTCTTTTCGTCTTGTTTATGGTTTCCTTTGCTGTGCAAAAGCTTTGAAGTTTCATTAGGTCCCATTTGTTTATTTTTGTTTTTATTTCCATTACTCTAGGAGGTGGATCAAAAAAGATCTTGCTGTGATTTATGTCTAAGAGTGTTCCTCCTATGTTTTCCTCTAAGAGTTTTATAGTGACCGGTCTTACATTTAGGTCTCTAATCCATTTTGAGTTTATTTTTGGTGTTAGGGAGTGTTCTAATTTCATTCTTTTACATGTAGCTGTCCAGTTTTCCCAGCACCATTTATTGAAGAGACTGTCTTTTCTCCATTGCATATCTTTGCTTCCTTTGTCATAGATTAGTTGACCATAGGTGTGTGGGTTTATCTCTGGGCTTTCTATCTTGTTCCATTGATCTATGTTTCTGTTCTTGTGCAAGTACTATATTGTCTTGATTACTGTAGCTTTGTAGTATAGTCTGAAGTCAGGGAGTCTGATTCCTCCAGCTCTATTTTTTTCCCTCAAGACTGCTTTGGCTGTTCGGGGTCTTTTGTGTCTCCATACAAATTTTAAGATTTTTTGTTCCAGTTCTATAAAAAATTCCATTGGTAATTTGATAGGGATTGCATTGAATCTGTAGATTGCTTTGGGTAGTATAGTCATTTTCACAGTATTGATTCTTCCAGTCCAACAACATGATATATCTCTCCATCTGTTGGCATCGTCTTTAATTTCTTTAATCAGTGTCATAGTATTTTGCATACAGGTCTTTTGTCTCCCTAGGTAGGTTTATTCCTAGGTTTTTTTTTGGTTTGGTTGGTTTTTTCTTTTGTAGTACGCGGGCCTCTCACTGCTGTGGCCTCTCCCGTTGCGGAGCACAGGCTCCGGATGCTCAGGCTCAGCGGCCATGGCTCATGTGCCCAGCCGCTCCGCGGCATGTGGGATCTTCCCAGACCAGGGCACGAACCCATGTCCCCTGCATCGGCAGGCAGACTCTCAACCACTGCGCCACCAGGGAAGGCCCTATTCCTAGGTATTTTATTCTTTTTGTTGCAATGGTAAATGGGAGTGTTTCCTTAATTTCTCTTTCAGATTTTTCATCATTAGTGTATAGGAATGCAAGAGGTTTCTGTACATTAATTTTGTATCCTGCAACTTTACCAAATTCATTGATTAGCTCTAGTAGTTTTCTGGTGGCATCTTTAGGATTCTCTTTATACAGTATCATGTAATCTGCAAACAGTGACAGTTATACTTCTTCTTTTCCAATTTGTATTTCTTTTTCTTCTCTGATTGCCGTGGCTAGGACTTCCAAAACTATGTTGAATAATAGTGGTGACAGTGGACATCCTTGTCTTGTTCCTGATCTTAAAGGAAATGCTTTCAGTTTTTCACCATTGAGAATGATGTTTGCTGTGGGTTTGTTCTATATGGCTTTTATTACATTGAGACAGGTTCCCTCTATACCCACTTTTTGGAGAGTTCTTATCATAAATGGGTGTTGAAGTTTGTCAGAAGCTTTTTCTGCATCTATTGAGATGATCATATGGTTTTTATCCTTCAATTTGTTAATATGGTGTATCACATTGATTGATTTGCCTATATTGAAGAATCCTTGCATCCCTGGGATAAATCCCACTTGATCATGGTGTATGATCCTTTTAATGTGTTGTTGGATTTTGTTTGCTAGTATTTTGTTGAGGATTTTTGCATCTCTATTCATCAGTGATATTGGTCTGTAATTTTCTTTTTTTGTAGTATCTTTGGTTTTGGTATCAGGATGATAGTGGCCTCTTAGAATGAGTTTGGGAGTGTTCCTTCCTCCGCAATTTTTTGGAAGAGTTTGAGAGGGATGGGTGTTAGCTCTTCTCTAACTGTTTGATAGAATTCACCTGTGAAGCCATCTGGTCCTGGGCTTCTGTTTGTTGGAAGATTTTTAATCACAGTTTCAATTTCATTACTTGTGATTGGTCTGTTCATATTTTCTATTTCTTCCTGGTTCAGTCTTGGAAGATTATACCTTTCTAAGAATTTGTCCATTTCTTCCATGTTGTCCATTTTATTGGCAGAGTTGCTTGTAGTAGTCTCTTAGGATGCTTTGTATTTCTGTGGTGTCTGCTTTAACTTCTTTTTCATTTCTAATTTTATTGATTTGAGTCCTCTTCCTCTTTTCTTGATGAGTCTGACTAATGGTTTATCAATTTTGTTTATCTTCTCAAAGAACCAGTTTTTAGTTTTATTGATCTTTGCTATTGTCTTCTTTGTTTCTATTTCATTTATTTCTGCTCTGATTTTATGATTTTTTTCCTTCTGCTAACTTTGGGCTTTGTTTGTTCTTCTTTCTCTAGTTCCTTTAGGTGTAAGGTTAGATTGTGTATTTGAGATTTTTCTTGATTCTTGATGTAGGCTTGTATAGCTATAAACTTCCCTCTTAGAACTGCTTTTGCTGCATCCCATAGGTTTTGGATCGTCGTGTTTTCATTGTCATTTGTCTCTAGGTATATTTTGATTTCTTCAGTGATCTCTTGGTTATTTAGTAACGTATTGTTTAGCCTCCATGTGTTTGTGTTTTTTACGTTTTTTCCCCTGTAATTAATTTCTTAAATCATAGCGTTGTGGTCAGAAAAGATGCTTGATATGATTTCAGTTTTCTTAAATTTACTGAGGCTTGATTTGTGACCCAAGATGTGATCTATCCTGGAGAATGTTCTGTGCGCACTTGAGAAGAAAGTGTACTCTGCTGTTTTTGGATGGAATATCCTATGAATAACAAATCTATCTGGTGTGTTGTGTCATTTAAAGCTTCTGTTTCTTTACTTATTTTCATTTTGGATGATTTGTCCATTGGTGTAAGTGAGGTGTTAAAGTCCCCCACTATTATTGTGTTACGGTCGATTTCCTGTTTTATAGCTGTTAGCAATTGCCTTATATATTGAGGTGCTCCTATGTTGGGTGCATATATATTTATAATTGTTATACCTTCTTCTTGGATTGATCCCTTGGTCAATATGTAGCGTCCTTCCTTGTCTCTTGTAACATTATTTTAAAGTCTATTTTATCTGATATGAGTATTGCTACTCCAGCTTTCTTTTGATTTCCATTTCCATGGAATATCCTTTTCCATCCCCTCACTTTCAGTCTGTAGGTGTCCCTGGGTCTGAAGTGGGTCTCTTTTTTTTTTTTTTTTTTTTTTTTTTTTGCTGTACGCGGGCCTCTCACTCTTGTGGCTTCTCCCGTTGCGGAGCACAGGCTCCGGACGCGCGAGCTCAGCGGCCACAGCTCACGGGCCCAGCCGCTCCGCGGCATGTGGGCTCTTCCCGGACTGGAGCACGAACCCGTGTCCCCTGCATCAGCAGGCGGACTCTCAACCACTGCACCACCAGGGAAGCCCCTGAACTGGGTCTCTTGTAGACAGCATATAGATGGGTCTTGTTTTTGTATCCATTCAGCAAGCCTGTGTCTTTTGGTTGGAGCATTTAATCCATTCACGTTTAAGGTAATTATCGATATGTATGTTCCTATGACCATTTTCTTAATTGTTTTGGGTTTGTTTTTGTAGGTGCTTTTCTTCTCTTGTGTTTCCCACTTAGAGAAGTTCCTTTAGCATTTGTTGTAGAGCTGGTTTGCTGGTGCTGAATTTTCTTAGCTTTTGCTTGTTTGTAAACCTTTTGATTTCTCAGTTGAGTCTGAATGAGATCCTTGCTGGGTAGAGTAACCTTGGTTGTAGGCTCTTCCCTTTCATCACTTTAAGTATATCATACCACTCCTTTCTTGCTTGTAGAGTTTCTGCTGAGAAATCAGCTGTTAACCTTATGGGAGTTCCCTTGTATGTTATTTGTCGTTTTTCCCTTGCTGCTTTCAATAATTTTTATTTTTCTTTAATTTTTGCCAGTTTGATTACTATGTGTCTCAGTGTGTTTCTCCTTGCGTTTATCCTGCCTGGGACTCTGTGCTTCCTGGACTTGGGTGGCTATTTCCTTTCCCATGTTAGGGAAGTTTTCTACTGTAATCTCTTCATGTATTTTCTCAGGTCCTTTCTCTCTTCTCCTTCTGGGACCCCTATAATGCTAATGTTTTGCATTTAATGTTGTCCCAGAGGTCTTTTAGGCTGTCTTCATTTCTTTTCATTCTTTTTTCTTTATTCTGTTCCACAGCAGTGAATTCTACCATTCTGTCTTCCAGGTCACTTATCCATTCTTCTGCCTCAGTTCTTCTGCTACTGATTCCTTCTAGTGTAGTTTTCATTTCAGTTATTGTATTGATCATCTCTGTTTGTTTGTTCTTTAATTCTTCTAGGTCTTTGTTAAACATTTCTTGCATCTTCTCGATCTTTGCCTCCATTCTTTTTCGAGGTCCTGGATCATCTTCACTATCATTATTCTGAATTCTTTTTCTGGAAGGTTGCCTATCTCCACTTCATTTAATTGTTTTTCTGGGGTTTTATCTTGTTCCTTTATCTGGTACATAGCCCTCTGCCTTTTCATCTTGTCTGGTTTTCTGTGAATGTGGTTTTTGTTCCACAGGCTGCAGGATTGTAGTTCTTCTTGCTTCTGCTGTCTGCCCTCTGGTGGATGAGGCTATCTAAGAGGCTTGTGCAAGTTTCCTAATGGGAGGGACTGGTGGAGGGTAGAGCTGACTGTTGCTCTTCAAAGTCTGATTCTCTAGGAATTCCTCCTCCCGTTGCCGGACCCCCAGTTTTGGAACCTGACGCGGGGCTCAGAACCTTCACTTCAGTGGGTGGACTTCTGTGGTATGTGTTTTCCAGTCGGTGAGTCACCCACCCAGTAGTTACGGGATTTGATTTTACTGTCATTGTGCCCCTCCTACCGTCTCATTGTGGCTTCTCCTTTGTCTTTGGATGTGGGGTACCTTTTTTGGTGAGTTCCAGTGTCTTTCTGTCAGTGACTGTCCAGCAGCTAGTTGTGATTCTGGTGTTCTCGCAAGAGGGAGTGAGAGCACGTCCTTCTACTCCGCCATGTTGGTTCTGAGCAGGATATTTTTAATTGGTAGAAGAGTTCTCAACAGGTAAGCGTCAGCTTTTAGGCCTGAAGTAAGAAGGCCCTGGAGGCGGAGGTAGACCTGGGTGACAGAGGTCATAATGTTGGTAACTGTTTTCAAATGAGCTGGTTTGCAAATGTGGGCTGAGTCTCACTGGAGAGGGTGCTGGAGCACCAAGCTGTGGGTGCTGACGAGCCAGGGGCTGGTGCCAGGGCTGTAGCCTCCTTTGCTGGACCAGCTGGCTCAGAGGGCCTCTCTTCTGCTCACAGCTGTGTGCTATCACTTGGTAAATGTGTGAAGGAGATCAGGAGGCCCTTTTAACAGGTTATCCATTCCCACAGAAACCACATGAACCCTTACCAGGGCCCAGGAAGTAAGTAGTCTCCCTGTCTAGGAGGCTCTGGCTTCTACCGAGACCCTCATTTACAGAGGATGTTGGAGGACATAGATGGGCATCCATGTTCTGAAACTCAAGATCCAAGCCCTGGTCATTGTCTCCTCAACTTGAGGTGGGTGGTGTTGGGTGAGACCAGAATGCAGGAGTGGCTGGTCAAGTACTTGCTTTAATTCCTTTTAGTAAAGCTGTCCTAGAAATAGTCTGGTGTTGAGAGGGGCCCATTCCAGAGGACTCCTTTCAATACAGTGTGTTTTCGACTCCCTTAAAAATGTAGGGACTTCCCTGGTGGCGCAGTGGTTAAGAATCCGCCTGCCAATGCAAGGGACACGGGTTCGAGCCCTGGTCCGGGAAGATCCCACGTGCCGCAGAGCAACTAAGCCCGTGTGCCACAACTACTGAGCCTGTGCTCTAGAGCCTTCGAGCCACAACTACTGAAGCCCACGTGCCTAGACCCCGTGCTCTGCAACAAGAGAATCCACTGACTGCAGTGAGAAAAGCCCTCGCACCGCAACAAAGAGTAGCCCCCGCTCTCCGCAACTAGAGAAAGCCCGCGCACAGCAACAAAGACCCAGCACAGACAAAAATAAATAAAATAAATTTTTTTAAAAATTTTAAAAAAACTTGTAAAAGATTACTGCAAAACTGAGGAACTGGGCTGAAGAAGCCATCCTGCTCACTTCTGTAACGCTGGTGTGGAGAAGTGGCCTCAGTGAGGACTTGCTTTCAGGTGATGGTTTTTATTTCAGAAACCTCCTTATCATGTTCTGCATTTTTCTGAGGTCAGTTGTCTTTGGTTGGTGTTAATGGTAGCTGCTACATGGTGGGTGGCCCTTAGGGTCTGCCCTGCAGCACCAGGGAGCCAGTGCAGAGCCTGAGGGAAGAGAGCTCTAAGCCTTCCCATTCGGAGACTCAGGCTGCTGTGACATCAAAACCCATGCCCCGTCTCTTAAAGAGGAAGATAAAAACCTTAAAGTAGTGTTAGAAGTTAAATATTAACTATTAAGAATAAATTCAAAAACACTGTATAGGTAAAAGAATTTCAAATAAATCTGATCCACTTAAAATGACTTAAAAATCAGTTTTTATGTGATAAAAGTGAATGCTTGCAGGAGGCTGAATTCCATACCACTGAGAGCATGGAGATGAAACTAGCCAGCCTCAGGCAGGGCCGGTCAGGCTGGGTTTTCACCAAGAACAAAATAAGCAGAAATCCAGACTTTTTTAAAAGCAAGGTAACACATGTGAAAAGCCAGGAAATAAAAACATTCCTTTAGTCCATTAATCCAACAGTTTCATTCCAGGAAGTAAGTCAGAAGAAAGCCGTGTACTCATAGATGTTCATTGCAGCATCATTTGTGATCATGAAACTTTTAAAGGGATGTAGGTGTCTGCTAGCCAAGGAAATTTCTATTAGATTGTAATCTCATTGCTTGGAGACTGTTTAGCTATTATAGAGTAATTACAGAAACTCTTAAGGAGGGTGGTGCAGAAAGGAAGAGAAAGAATGCAGTCAGCCATGGGCCTTGTGCATGGGTCACCCTCCTAAACAGTGTGAGGAAGATGTTAGTCTTTTATAGACGTTAGAGAGCCGGGGTGTTCAGGCGCCAAACAGCGTGACCCCAAAGCCCGTGTATTTTCCTGTCACATGAAAAACTGCTTGTGCTATGAAGTTAAAAGTGCAGTGGATAAATTTGTAGGGGTGTTTTCACGTGAAATATATGAGAATATTAACGTGCATTTAGAGTAAGCAAAACAAGCACATTTGCATCGCCCATTTGCGGGCAATGTCTTTTCCTCCCTATGTTTGTGAAACATGATTTTACTTTTACATTAATAGTAAGAAAGAAAACAGTACATGTACACAAAACTGAATTTTTTTTTTTTTTTTTTGCGGTATGCGGGCCTCTCACTGTTGTGGCCTCCCCCGTTGCGGAGCACAGGCTCCGGATGCGCAGGCCCAGCGGCCATGGCTCACGGGCCCAGCCGCTCCGCGGCATATGGGATCCTCCCAGACCGGGGCACGAACCCGTATCCCCTGCATCGGCAGGCGGACTCTCAACCACTTGCGCCACCAGGGAGGCCCAAAACTGAATTTTTTGATGAAATAGAAGTACCTACACAAGTTTTTGGTCTCTCCCCATGGTTTGTGCAGATTGAATGATTAATACTGAGCATTATTCCTATACTGTATTTAGCATAAACTTTGTTGCTGGAACTTTTTTGATCTTTCCGGAAGGATCAGTGGGAGGTTGTCACACAGCCACAGCAGAGCTGCCACCTGGCTGGCAGCGACTGTAAGATGCTGTTCCAGTTTCAGAGAGGTTTAAATGTGAGAAGAAGGAGTCTCAGAATCCGTGCAAACTTCTTAAAGAGGAAGTACATGTGGCCCTGAGTGTTCTCTTCCTGTACTAAAGTGGAGTTGTTCTCCTGAGCAGAGAGGAAAGATTGGTTTCTAAAATGTTAACTCTAAACTGTGAGGTCTCAGCTTTGGGAGTCAGAGTTGAAACCCAGTAAGTTGACAGTTATAGTAAGTATATTAGGGTCTTTTAAAAGCTGCTCTTTTTTGGGGGGGTGGGGGGGGACAGATTCCCTGGAGTTCCAGTGGTTAGGACCCTGCACTTTGGCTGCCGAGGGCCCGGGTTCAATTCCTGGTCAGGGAACTAAGGTCCCACAAGCCATGCAGCGCAGCCCCCCACCCCAAAAAAGCCTTTTCTTTTTAAAAAAAAAATTATAAAGAAAGCATTAGTGAATACCTGAGTATCTTCTGAGCCTTTGAAGTTTCCACACATAAATATGTTGATGCATACTGAAAAGTAGGGGAAGTGCGGCATCCTCACCATCCCCAGCCGCCTCTCTCCCATTGGGCTCCAGTTGTGCTGAGGCGGGCAAAGGGCACTGACACTCGGTTGTGACCCAGTTCTGCGTTGCTCGGCAGCCCAGGAAAGACGCCGTGGTTGGCATCTCACAGCTAGTCGCGAAAAGATTTGATTGTCGGGAATGCTGGTGTCTGTGGTTATGATCTGACATTTCAAGCTGAGGCCTCTGATTGAAAAACCCCTAGGAGTTTTAATTGTTTATTTAAAGAGTCCTGATGTGTCCTTTTATTTTTTTAAGAATTTTTTTTTTTTGGCTGCGTTGGGTCCTCATTGCTGCGTGTGGGCTTTCTCTAGTTGCAGCAAGCGGGGGCTACTCTTTGTCGCGGTGCGCGGGCTTCTCATTGTCGTGGCTTCTCTTGTTGTGGAGCACGGGCTCTAGGTGCACTGGCTTCAGTAGTTGCGGCACATGGGCTCAGTACTTGTGGCTCGTGGGCTCTAGAGCGCAGGCTTAGTAGTTGTGGCGCACGGGCTTAGTTGCTCCACGGCATGTGGGATCTTCCCGGGCCAGGGCTCAAACCCGTGTCCCTTACATTGGCAGGCAGATTCTTAACCACTGCACCACCAGGGAAGCCCCTGATGTTTCCTTTTATATTGATAAATTATGCCTCTGGTGAACCTGTCTATTCTGACTTTAAATAGGACACTGACTTTCAGAGACATAGGTAAAATCCAAGATTTAAAAATTTTGTAATTTGATGTAATTCAGACTCAGAGAAAATTGCAAACAATACAGACCGGTATCTGTAATAGAGCTTATTTCAAGAAGGTCCTCTGATTGCCCCCCGCCCCTTTTAAGTTGTGTAATAAACAGCTTAAAATGTGACTAGCCTCAATAAAGAATACAGATTCAGGAAATTTCTACATGTATTTTTTAAACACTTGGGAGAAGACAAACATGTTATTTTTCTATAACATTTAAGATGAACGTGGCAGGACAAATCTAATAATATTAGATACCGTTAGTATATACATTGTTCTTTTCCATTTCATTGGCTAATAAGACTAAATACAGATGATATCTTGTCTATTTGTATTCTGTATACTTTCTGTAGTAGAGCCTTTACTGAGTACTTTATTATACAGTTTTTTTGGTTTGTTTTCTTGTTTTTTGCGGTACGCGGGCCTCTCACTGTTGTGGCCTCTCCTGTTGCGGAGCACAGGCTCCGGACACGCAGGCTCAGCGGCCATGGCTCACGGGCCCAGCCGCTCCGTGGTATGTGGGATCTTCCCAGACCGGGACACGAACCCGTGTCCCTTGTATTGGCAGGCGGACTCTCAACCACTGTGCCACCAGGGAAGCCCTATTATACAGTTTTTGTATATACTTTTTTTTTTAATTACAGTAGAATTGACCTATAATACTATGTTAGTTCCAGGTGCACAACATAGTGATTTGTTATTTCTATACATTACCAAATGATCACCGTGGTAAATCTAGTTATACCTGTCACCAAAGTTACTACAGTATTAACTGTACTCCCCATGCTGTACCTTTATCCCCGTGACCGTTTTGTAGCTGGTAGCTTGTACCTCTTCATCTCTCACCTTTTTCACTCAGACCCCCACTCCCACCCCACACAACCACCACCTTGTTCTCTGTGAGTCTCTTTCTGTTCTGTAAGGTGTTGATTTGTTTTTTAGCTTCCACGTATAAGTAAAATCATATGGTATTTGTGTTTCTCTGTCTGACTCATTTCACTTAGCATAATACCCTCTACATTCATCCATGTTGTCACAGAGGGCAAGATTTCATTCTTTTTTATGACTTATAGTCCACTGTATATATGTACCGTGTGTTTATCCATTCGTCTATCATTGGACCCTTAGGTTGCTTCCATATCTTGACTGTTGTGATTAATGTTACAATGAAAATAGGGGGGCATATATCTTTTCAAATTAGTGGTTTTGTTTTTTTTGGAAAAATACCCAGAAGTAGAATTGCTAGATCGTATGGGGTTTCTATTTTTAATTTTTTGAGGACCCTTCATGTTGTTTTCTATAGTGGCTTCACCAACTTACATTTCCACCAGCAATGTACGAGGATTCCCTTTTCTCCACATCCTCACCAACACTTGTTACTTGTTGTCTTTTTGATAATAGCCGTTCTGACAGGTGTGCAGTGATAATCTTATTGTGGTTTTGATTGGTGTTTCCCTGATGCCCGGAGATGTTGAGCATCTTTTCATGTGTCCATTGGCCATCTGTATGTCTTCTCTGGAAAAATGTCTGTTCAGGTCCTCTGCCTGCTCCTCCCTTATTTTGAGGGCGTGGTCATGTGACGTTTGTACTGTGGTGTTGGATCTTTCATTTATTTTTTCATTACCTTTTTTTTTAGTTTTATTGGTGGTGGGAGGTTTATCCTCTTCCTCTTGATACCTCACCCCGGGCAATACCCAAAGATAGGCTTTCTGGGTGTTTTCCCTGAGCTACTCATCCTTTTGTGTCTGAGTGTTGCTGACCAGACCTCAGGGTGTTTGGAGAAGCTGGCTCCCTGGCACTTTGCCACTGACTCTCCCCGTGTGACGCCCCGGAGGTTTACCCTGGTTGTGTTCTCTCCCTTAGCATACACTCACGGGACACAGCGGCAAAGTGCTGTCTGCCAAGTTCCTGCTGGACAACGCGCGTATTGTTTCTGGAAGTCACGACCGGACCCTCAAACTCTGGGATCTACGCAGCAAAGTCTGTGAGGAAATTCAGTCTCTCTGTGTCTATGAACGATTAGATATTAACCTCAGAGGTGTTTGTTTCCACATTAAAGCCTGCATTTAGTGTGACAAACTTTGAAAGTCCAATCTCATGTTGAGTGGCACTGATGTAGTGACTGTTTTTCAAGTTTGAAGCTTCATTTAAATAAGTAGTTCTGATTACTTAGGGTGAGAGTGCAGCAATGTTATGTGCACAGCCGCAGAGGGGCCTCTGCTTGATTATTCATGTTCGGTGTTCTTTCAGGCATAAAGACGGTATTTGCGGGATCCAGCTGCAACGATATTGTCTGCACAGAACAGTGTGTGATGAGTGGACATTTTGACAAGAAAATTCGTTTCTGGGACATCCGGTAAAACACCCAGGAGCTTGGTGGGGGGGCAGATGGGAGGGTCTGTATGTGGCAGAACTGTGATGGTGTCTTGTGTGGGGGTTGTGTTTTTAAAATCCCTGGAAATGGCAGAAATGAGCTCCAGTCCACATGATCTTCCCAGTTTGATATTCTTTACCCTGAAGTAGACGGTCACACTCAGCAGTCACCTCTGAGCGTGCCCTGTGTACTTATAAACAGATGAACAACTAAGTTGTTAGGTGGTTTCACGCGTAATCGAGAAGACAGACGCACAAGTCTGCAGGGTGTGTTGAAGTAGGGCCAGGAGCCCTTGTCCAAGGATGTTAGGGACCATCTCTCAAGATGAGTCTTGAGAAGTGAGTAGGCTTCACGTTGCAGAAGAGCCACTGAGGGACATTCCAGGCCAGAGCAGGGCAGTCTGTCAGGGCAAGTCAGGCGAGGGCAGATGAGACTCATAGGTTGGGTTGGGACCAGATTGCTGCGGGCTTTGGGCGCCATTGGTAGATGCCTTGATCTCATAAGCCGTTGGGTGTTTAGGAAAGGATTGCTTCATGAGAGTGTGGTAGATGACATTGGTAGCAGTTTTTTTTTTTTTTTTTTTTTCTGATACGTGGGCCTCTCACTGTTCTGGCCTCTCCCATTGCAGAGCACAGGCTCCGGACACGCAGGCTCAGCAGCCATGGCTCACGGGCCCAGCCGCTCCGCGGCATGTGGGATCTTCCTGGACCAGGGCACAAACCTGTGTCCCCTGCATCGGCAGGCGGATTCTCAACCACTGTGCCACCAGGGAAGCCCTGGTGGCAGTTTTAAAGGGTGTACTGGGAGCGGGAAATGAGTAAAGCATTGAGGATCTGAACTCAAGGCGGTGGAGGGGGGATTTGGACGGGGTTTGTTACAAGTTGGATGTGGAGGGTGAGAAAGGAGAGAAGTAAAGCAAGATGCAGAATAAATGGCAGATTTAGGAAGAGGATGCAGTGAACATGTTCAGAAAAGGACATAAATTTGAGGTTTCTGATAGACGTTTGGAAAAACAGAAGCTTTGAGAGGTTGGCTGGGAGAAGAAATGAGACGTCCTCACAGAAGGACTTTGAAGACATGAGAGTGGATTAGTCAGAGCCCACCTGTGAAGCAACAGGGAGCTGCCCAAGGAGGGGGGAGTGGCAGAAAGGGGAGGAAAGCTGGAGTCCTGTTGGTGGGCCAAGGTGGGGGCAGTAGAAGGGACAGGCGTCCTGTTAGGATGAGGACAGTTGGTTAGGAGGTAGGTGATTGGTGATTAGTTTCAGGTGTACTGGTTGGCAGACATTTGAACCGGGAGCAAGGAATTTTAGAGCTAAGCTGGATGTTAGAAGGCTCCTCCTGGTCTCCCCCCTAATTTGATAGATGAAGACCCCAAGTCCCAGGGAGGTGGAGCGGCAACAGTAAGATAAACTCACTTACTTGGTTATGGTTTGAGGTGGGAAATCATTTCATCGAAAGTTTACAACAGAATGAATGAGTCCAGAAGGGTCTGCAAGCTCCGTTGGCTGTATCACCAACAGGGCCCAGCCCAGGACTGCTGAGCACAGACCTGGGTGTGGACCGCGGCCCAGAGGAAAGCTGGGAGAAGAAAAGGAAGGAGAAGGGGTTGCCAGGGTGCCCCAGTTCCAAATCTGGAGTCACCAGGATGAGTTGGAGGGTCCCCGAGCTTTATTTTGTATGACAGGAAGCCTGGAGAGTCCACACATTTGTCCATATAAGGCAGCCCGGACCTGCTAAAGCGGTTTACGTCCCTTTGGATAAGTTGAAATGATAAAATTGAAGTGATACTAATTAAATAGTAGCCCTGCTTACTTCATGCTGATCAGAAGCTCTGATTGGCAATTACTGTATCATTTCAGAAACAGGCAAGGAAATTAATCCTTATCAGTTTTAGAGTTCTAGTACTCACAACTACTGATAGAATCGATTGATGGGAAGATAATAAAAGCCAGGGCTGAGATGATTTGTGTGGGGTCAGGAGCACTTTCACCGTCCTTGAAGAGTATTGCATTCTAGTTCAGTTGCCTTTTCTCCTTCCTCCTTTTCTCCGTGGCATGCCATCCTGGTTGAAATGGGGACGTTCTGACCTTTCTGTGTTAGGTTTTCTCAGACTTTACATCTTTTTCGTAGATCAGAGAGTATTGTCCGAGAGATGGAGCTCTTGGGAAAGATTACTGCCCTGGACTTAAACCCAGAAAGAACTGAACTCCTCAGCTGCTCCCGAGATGACCTGCTAAAAATTATTGACCTACGAATAAATGCTGTCAGACAGACATTCAGGTAACTGAAGACACTCTGGTTGGGTTTCATTTGAGTCTTGCTGATTTTTCGGAGGGTTGTGAGAAGGCCAGAAGCCTGACTTGCCCTCACATCCCAAGTTTGCATGGACTCGGGGGGTAACGGTGCCCTGTGGTCTGTTTCAGTGCGCCGGGCTTCAAGTGCGGCTCCGACTGGACGAGAGTTGTGTTCAGGTTAGTGGTGATGCTCCTCCCGTCCCACCCCGTGCCCCCAGCGTGGTTCGCCTCAAAGGTTAGAGCATAGGCATCTTCCCACTGGGGAAGTGAGCTACATCTGTACAGTGCCTCCACATGCGCAGGTGTCCAGGAACGAAGCTGCACGTTAAGTCCTAGAGGTCACTGTCACTGTTTCCTTCCTTTCTAAAATGCCCCTTCTGTGATTGCATGAAAATGTATCCCAATTCAAAAGCTAATAATGGCTAGTTGGTTTGTTCTGGGTATATCAGGTTCCCCTCTCTTTACTCATTTACACAAGAACTCTTCGAGAGCTTTTTGGGAAGGGTGGTGTCCCCCGGAACAGAGCAGAATAGGCTCTCTGGAGAGGGGGTGGTTTCCCTTTCCTGTTCTCCCTTCCACGCATGGCTATTCTCCCAAATACATTGCCATGGTCAGTGCCAGTATCGTGGAGAAGCTTCTCTGCAGTCGATGCTTCCTTCCTTTTCTGCTTTCACTGAACCATATAACGAGGCAATCCATCAACTGAAAGAAACCCTTCACCATTTGGGGGTTGACTTTGACCTCCCTACGTGCTATGTTTGAGTCTGAGAGATGCTTAGGGACTTGTGGCCCCAAGAAGTAATGCAGCGGCACCATTTTTCATTAGCTGGTGAGGCCAGATGATAGGGTGAAGCGGCTTTGGCCAAAGCGGTTGTGAAGAGCATCTTCTGGTTTCTGGGTACACGGGAGTGGTCACGTGTTTGACTCGTAAGTGAAGAGTAAGCATGACTTCCTGGGGAGGGGCCCGGGAAGACGCTGAGTTGGGGGTGGGTGGTGGACGCCGTTTCTTGTCTTATGTGTCCTGCAGCCCTGACGGCAGTTACGTGGCAGCGGGCTCGGCCGAGGGCTCTCTCTACATCTGGAGCGTGCTCTCCGGGAAAGTGGAGAAGGTCCTTTCCAAGCATCACAGGTAAGATGTCAGCCCCTCTGAGGTGGGGAGCAGGCCTGGGACTTCATCCCGGGGGTCATGTCCTCTTTGGGTGTGGACCCGAGTCTACCCCACGAGGGCAGTGTCCACTCACGTGCTCTACTGTGAGCCAGGTTAGTGGAGAGAAGCTGGGGCCTTTCTCCCCGGACAGCAGACAGCAGCGTCCTGCTCATTTACATTTCAGACCGGTCCAGCTAGAGCAGTTAGGGTACGGCCACTGGAGAAGGTTAGAGCCCCACGTTGTATCTCGCCATGTGGCACCTCCTGGCTTCCTCCCGCCCCTTCACCACTCTCCTCCCTCTCTGGCTCCCCTCCTCCCCCTTCTAAACCCCTTTCCTCAGGAAATCGACTGCTTGTAAACACCGATTTTCACGTGCTTTTTACTTTCATCCAGGCCCCTTTTCCTCTCGGCTTTGTTGTGTCCCCCAAGCCCAGCTGCTCTTAGAACCCAGGCCCAGGGCCCTCCGGGACCGCCCCTCACCGCCCTCGCAGTGGTGTTGCTTCCCCGCTCCTCAGCCAGTCGCCCTGAGGTGCTCGTCAGAGGCTCTTTGCTTCACTCAGAGCTACTCCCTTAGGGTAGACTTGATAAGGCCTGACTCCTTTCATTCCAAACTACCTCCTAGAATCAAGGCAGGGTTCCTCCAAGTTCTTTCGCTCTCTAAGCGCCTGTGTGCGTGGGAGCCACACCAACGAGTAAAACGGGCGCTGGGACAAGCCTGACGCCCTGATGGTGAGGGAGCCCTGCGCTCGGCCCACAAACGTCTCACCCATGTTCCGACCTCTCCCTTTGAAGCTCAGCGATCAACGCCGTGGCCTGGTCGCCTGCCGGCTCCCACGTTGTCAGCGTGGACAAAGGAAGCAAAGCTGTGCTGTGGTCAGAGTACTGAGGGCACCTCGTCAGGAGAGAGTGGATCAGAAGCTGGAGGGGCACGCGGGCCCCACGGCTCTGTCCTGGCAGGTGGCGCCTGGGCTGTGGATTTGACCTCCAGAGAAGAGCTTGAGCCGTGGGGCGCAGTGGCCTGCCTTTGAGCAGGGCTCCCGAGGGTCGTGGCTGAGGTCCCGTGGCCTGAAAGCGTAACACTGAGAACAACCTGACGCTGCGGTCGCTCAGCAGAGGTTCGGGTTCTTGCCTTGATTCAAGTGGGAAACACTACTGGCTCTGATCTTGCATACCTCAGCGCGGGGGAGTGCAGGCACCTGCTGGCTTCTTCCCTGGGCGGCAGTGCTGCAGACGCCCCCTGCACCAGGTGTTGCTTCTCCCCCTGTGCTTTCTCCCATCCTCCCAAAGTCGGTTCTGGCCTGATGAATGTCCTGTCACCTTGGGGTCATTTTCCCAGGGAACTTGCTTTAATCATGGATTGACAGAAACCCAGATGGGATTACCCCTGCCCTCAGGTAGCCCACAGGGATGGTGGGACTGTGGTCCCCCCTGCCGGTCTGTGTCTTTATCATGAGGCTCTTCCTCTGATCTCACCTGATCACTGTTGGAATTTCCTTAGGTCTCCTAAACTGTTCTTAGAAAGCAACTGTTCTTCAAAACTCCTTCCTCCCTCCCCCCCACCCCCCAGTTCTACATATCTATCTCTTGGTCAAGAAATAAATCTCAATTTGGTTTAAAAAAAAAAAAAAACTGGCGGTGGGTAGGAGAAGAAGTGCATGACCCTTTTAGCAGAGAAGCGGGTGAGCTGCGGGAATAAAGACTGTATTCCCGGGTCATCTGTAGCTTCTCAGAAGGTGGGCCGCCCCCTTCTTCCCGGCTCTGCTGGGGTTACAGTTGCTGGTGTGGGATTGGAGGCCTCCAGTGTATTACCCTGGAGCCAGTAGTTCCGGGTCGCTGCCCCTTTGCCAAGCCTATGTGCAATACCCCCTCGGTGCTTTAGTGCAGGAAGCCTATTCCAGGAAGCATGGGAATGCCGTCTTTCGATTTCGGGACTTGCGAGTAAGGCCGGGAAGAAACTGGCCTATGCATTTTTTTTTTAAACATTTATCTTTGCCATCTTACTCGTTCATAAAATTCTAGTTCCTTGAGTGACTGAAACACCAATATTTTTATCACTTACTCATTCGCACTTTAATTTTCTTCCTTCCACACTTGTTCTCTGGACATCTGTGGGAGCGAGGGCTAGAGCAGGGCGAGGACGGGCTGCGCCCTCCCTCTGATGGCGTTGGCGGCTCCGTTCTCCCCTTTCCCCTGCCCTCTCCTCCCCTTTTCAGTTTGCTGTTCAGAGAACTCGTGCTGAGGGGAGTTGAAATTCACAGGCCAGGGCATGTCTTTTATTTATTTAATTATGTTGCCCAACAGAACTTGATTGTAAATAAAAAAGAAATCTGTTATGTACTTTTCACACTCCATGCCTCTTGGTAGTTATTTTATTCTTCTTTATCCTTAAGGGCAAAAAGCTGGGGTTTTTTTTCCATTTGTTTTCTTGGTATTCATTCATTTGTAAGTGATGGTTAATACTGTCCCCGTGCCTTTCCTCATTGTTCATCATTTACCGTCTGTAAACGTCAGCGTTCCAGTTTCACGTCATTTGCAAATCTTAACTGAAACCAGAAAAGGGTCTCTTCGGAACTTCGGCAGCTGTGCGGTCTGCTCCACGCTGCAGCAGTACGAGCTTCCGGTCCCTGCGCTGCAGACTTTGTTCACAGGATTGATAGTGAACTGTATGTGTCTTCCAGCCTCCAGGCCTCTTCTTTGCTGAAGGGGCATGAATTTCCTCATTGAAGAGCGATTTATTCGTAGCAGCTCAGATATCTAGCAAGTGGCCGTGTGCCATAACAAATTAGGGTCTCCCTGATATATCCCACCCCCACCCCCAAGGACCCCTGTCCAGCCCATTACCAGACAGTAGCCCAGCAACTTGAGTCAGGATTCCATCATGATCTGGAATCTCAGAGGCAGCCAGCAATCTCCAAAAAGTGGAAGGTGGGGATCCTGTTGCAGTCACCTTCAAGGAGGTAAGTCTCATTCTTCAAAAAGGCTGAAAGTAAACATTGTCGTAGCCTCAGATTATCCTGTTTTTTTGTTTGGTTTTTTTTTTGTTTTTTTGTTTTTTGACCTTGGAGGGAAGCACGACTGCTCTCTGCTCTTAACAATGATGTTTCAGTTTGAGATCCATCCATACTGTAAAGCTCTCTTCAGGTCACCTGACTGCCAAGGCTGGGTTACAGGTGTGGCTTCCATTGGGTGGAACATGCTTGCAGCCAGCTCATGGTCTTCATTCTCTTTCTCAGATCATCTGGGACCCTCCTCCAGTGCTGCTGGTTTCATTGATCAGGGTGGGAGGTGGGCATGGGGGTTTTTAATTTCCCAGATGAATCCTGACTGGTTAGAGCTAGCGTGCTCCCCTGCAAGTGTTGTGGGCTTTGATCCAGACAATAGCATATCTCGGGCTGAGAATTAAAGACTTTTAAAATTTATTTTCCCGGGCTTCCCTGGTGGCGCAGTGGTTGAGAGTCCGCCTGCCGATGCAGGGGACACGGGTTCGTGCCCCAGTCCGGGAGGATCCCACATGCCGCGGAGCAGCTGGGCCCGTGAGCCATGGTGCTGAGCCTGCGCCTCCGGAGCCTGTGCTCCGCAACGGGAGAGGCCACAACAGTGAGAGGCCTGCATACCGCAAAAAAAAAAAAAAAAAAAAAAATTATATTCCCTAGGTGGTTTCCCAAAATAGTGTGATATATCAAATTCTGTGCCTTATTCTTATAGCACATACTGTACACACATTCACTTTTACCTTTATCTTGTGAAGCCCCAATGCATCTTTCATATCACAGCACACAGGATATTTTGTAGGGACACTGGGGCAAATGGATGAAGCTGCTCTCAGCTGGGAGGGGCCAGCCCAGGCCTCAGGGGCGTGTTTGTTGGGAAATTCCAGGGTTTGGAGTGTACCAAGGTGTGCAGAGCTATTGTGTGTCTTCACATCTATAGCACAACCATGATCAACAGTGATCTTGGGGAATCAGACAATTTGAAATGTAGACCTGAAGCTCAGGCGGTGGCCTGGCTGGAGCACCGGGAGAGAAGGGTGGCAGGGGTGAAACCTCGTGCAAGACTGCTTGCCAGGTTGCAGAAACCACAAATGTTTGTTTTCATGAGATGCCTGGGATAGTATTAAGGAAGCTATGGCGCTCAAATTCTGTCAGATCTGAAGTGTATCCCATTTCACAAATGGGAAGTTTCCCAGCGAAGCAAGAGGCTGTTCTGGAGTCCTGGCCCCCAGGTGGGCATTGGTTCCCGGGGGCATCCACCTCACCTGCTGCCCCATCCAGCCCTCCGTGTGAGCCAGCGGGAAGTGCCTCTTCGGGGGCGAGGACGAGCTGCCGGTGTCTGTATTCCACTGCGTCTTTTCTCTTGTGTCTTACTGTAAGGCTCATTCTCACTAGAAATCCCAAATTTTCAAGCCAATCAACTTTGGAGATCTTGAATAAAGTGAAATATATCTGTATTTGCATAGATTGTGTAGAAACACGTAAGATGTGTGGTACGTGCCAGTAAAAGATTGGCCTCTGATCCAGAAGATGATTCTTGCCTCCCTCACCTCAGCAGAGTTGGATCCTCTCACCTCAGGGAGCTCTGGTTTCCATCTGTGCTGCTGAACTCTTCCCTGTGTTCACTCCAGACACTTCTCCCATCCTCTCTGTGCTCCGGCCTTGGTGGGCTCTTCAAACGCTCCCTGCTCTTACTCATCTTGCTGGGGGCCGAGCTGCCCTTTTCTAACCCTGAGTGGTAGGCATGATGGGAACATCCACGTCTCTGGGGGTCCAGAACCCGAGGAGGCGAAGGAAACGCCAGTGTAGCAAGTGTACCTACCTGCCACTCAGTACTGTTGCCAGAGTACTTTACAGCAAGGTTCAAGCATGTCATTTTTCCCATGAATCAGTATGCATCCCAACCTAATAATGACACCATGCCGTAATTACACCTCACAGAATTAACAGTGACTCTCATCCACTATCCAGTCTATATTCAAATTTTCCTGATTGTTTCAATGTTTTTTATGATTGGCTTGGTTATGATTACAACCTCGTAGAACCAGGTGGTTCTAAGAAGTCGTAAGCCAGAAGTCTCGGGATCAGCCATATCCTTGACATCTTGACATTCACGTAGTGCTTGGCACAGAGTGGGTATTCAATAAAGTTTTTATTTAGGAGAACTGAATGAGCAAAAAAAAACCAAGTGAATCAGGATCCAGTGAGCTTTTTGCTGCATAACAAACTGCCATAACATGGAATGGTTTAAAACATGTACTATTTCCCCTGATTCTGTGAGCGGGCATAGCCGGCTGGATTTGGGGCAACTGGTAGAGGGTGGCCTCACTCGTATCTGACTGTTAATGTGCCATCAACAAGGGGAACAAGGGTGGTGCAACAAGAAAACAAGCGTCTCTGGGACCGCTTGTTGTTCTGCCTGGTCACCTTCGTTACACCCCATTGGCTAGAACAGGTGGCATGCGCAGCCCTGCCTCTGAGGGGGGCTGCGGAGCAGCATGGGGACAGGGAAGGGAATCGCCTTGGCGGTTCTGGCAACTGATGTGCCACGCTGGATTTGGTTGACTTTCCTCATGTAAGCTCTGTGTCCCACTTGGGAATGTAGCCTTGGAGATTGCTATGTGCCAGGCTCTGGGGATTTGGTCCAACCCTAGGACCTGGAGAAGAGAGCAGGGGAATTCAGGCTTTGGGCTTCATTTTTCCAGAGAAATGGACTTCAGAGACAATGGGTAGGTATGCTTGTGAGCCAGGCCCATAGGAAGACAGGCTGTACGCGGTCTAGTTTCTAGATAGAAAGCCGTATATTCCATTGCTCCCTGGAGTACCTGCCCAGGTGCTTCTAAGAGGTCGTAAGCCAGAAGTCTCAAGATCAGTCATATCCTTGATATCTTGACATTCACGTAGTACTTGGCACAAAGTCTTTATTTAGTAGAATTGAATCAGCAAAAACAAAGTGAATCGTAACCAGCTAAAAGGAAGAGTAAGAGGGAGAGTAGTTTAAAAAAATAAGAATAAACCACTTAGCAAGGGTAAATATTGTTTCATAGGAGTGTTGTGTATATATGTGTGTATGTACTGGGTCACAATGTAAAAAGTGTATTTTTCTACTATTTTTTAATGAACTGAGTTGAAATTCAGATAACATAAAATTAGTCATTTTAAACTGAACAATGGCATTTAGCACATACACAGTGTTGTACGAGCACCACCTCCACCTAGTTGCAACAAAAAAGGGTATTTCTTAAACTGTATTAGTGTCCATTTTTTCCCAAACTTTCGATCGACAGCAGTTGATCTGTCTGTAGAAAAGCGCGGGCCCTCGTCTTGCTCAGCTTGGGCTGCCATAATGAAATACCGTAGCCTGCATGGGTAAATATCACAGATCTTGCATTTGTTCATGCTATTATTACTTCTTTAATAAACATCATTGAAATTTTTTAAAAAGAACAAAAAAAAGGTAGCCTGAGTGGCTTAAACAACAGAAATGTCTCACACTTCCGGAGCCTGGAGTCTGAGCGGCAGGCACTGGTGGGTAGACTTCAATTCATCCTGAGGCCTCACTGCCACTAAGCTGTGTGCTCATGAGACTTGTTTGTGCACAAGGAGAGTGGAGATCCTGTCAGATCGGGACCACACTGATAACCTCATTCAAAGGCCCCACCTCTAAATACCGTCACACTGGGTGGTAAACGGGCTTCAACACGTGAATCTGAGGAGACAGCGCTGTGTGTAACAAACTTCTCCAGAAAGCTCTGCCTAACTTTGCTCAACTTCAGGTGTAAGCAGCTCAGTTTGTGGTCAACTCCAAGTTCATTACCATCGAAACCCCCTCTAACGTCGGGGCCCATGTGGCAGGACCAGAGGGTAAAGAAGCTCTCACCTCAGGACGAAGGAACGTCCATCAGGATCCTTTTCAAGGCCTTGTCTGCACACTTGATGCGTTTCCCTGACCCTGCAATCCAGGGCAGCTCGTGGGCTCCCCTTCTACAGATGGAGAAAAGCAAATAGCAGTGAGGCCAAGCTAGTTTCTCAAGATTGCAGTGGATTCGTCAGTGAGCGACGGAGCCCAGGACTCCAGTCTGGGGCTGTTTGTACAACTTGCTTCTGCACAGAAACCTGGAGCATTAAGTCCTGTTGTCAGTGTGATGCTTCAAGATGGACATTTGAAATCTGGGTGTGAGAGGGTTTCAGTGCCCATGAGGCTTGAGCACCTGTGTTCTAATCGTGAAAGACTGATGTGTGGAAGAGATTGGATTAATTTGGAGCAACGCAGAGAAGTAGAAGGGAGGCTGATTTCCATCCTCACAAAAAATTTTCTTGCACTTCATGCTATTTCAAAGAAAAGTGGTAGTGATTTCCCTGTCCCTGGAAGCATTCAACAACTTCTGTGGCTATTGCAGAGGAGATCAAAGCAAGGGATGGAGTGTAGACTAAATGTTTTTCAAGGGTCTCTGCCCGTTGGGTTGCATTTATGATTTCAGACATTACCCAGCCCAGCCCATAACAACAGCCCTCTGTTCTTAAGGCCAATTGACTAAGAGGTACATGTTGAAATGAGGGTGGCTTTTAAAAGCTCTGATTCCCTGGCACTCTGCATAAATACAGTAGCCTCAAACTTGTTAAGTGCTCTCTGCTTCAGTAAAACTAAGGCAAGGTTTTCATTTTGTAGTTGACAGTTAGCAGACTGAACCAGTTTTTCTCATGCATGTGCCCTAATAAGCCCCTAAGATGATAACCTAGCCCCAAAACCCCTAAGCTTCTTAGCTGCATATCCCGACCCCCCACCCCCTCGAGCTGGTGCTGTGTTTGATGTTGGGAAATGAAACACAGGACTAGCAGCTGCTTCTCACTGGATGCTGACTCCAGAGAAACAAGTATTGTATAGCCAGTGAGTGGTTCTTAGACTTTGAGAATTAATAGACCAGTAAATTTCTAAAAGAATTGTAGAAAGAGGTGGATAACTTTTTAGTTTGGCCAAGTAAGGATTTTTTTTTTTCTAAATTGCCATCTACATTCATCTCTGTAAAAGGAAGGACACTTTGTCCTTAAGCTTAGCGGCTGCATTCTGACATTTATTGATTGTCATGATGTCTGCAATTTACTTTCAAATGTTTCAAAAGGAAAAAAGCAATAGAGATAGATGAGCACATGCAGCAAAATGTTCATTGTCGAATCTTCATGTTGATTATGTAGGTGTTTATTATACTATTCCAGCTTTTCTCTGTATGCTTAAATCATAATCAGTTGTAGGAAATGCAAAACTAATGGCAGAAGGCAAATCAGTGGTTACCTGGGACCAGGAATTGACTGAAATGGGTGCCAAGGAACTTTTAGGGGTGATGGAAATGTGTCTTGATCATAGTGGTGGTTAAAATCATCAAACCATGCACTTAAAAATGGGTAGATTTGGGCTTCCCTGGTGGCGCAGTGGTTGAGAATCTGCCTGCCAATGCAGGGGACACGGGTTCGAGCCCTGGTCTGGGAAGACCCCACATGCCGTGGAGCAACTAGGCCCGTGAGCCACAATTACTGAGCCTGCGCGTCTGGAGCCTGTGCTCCGCAACAAGAGAGGCCGCGATGGTGAGAGGCCCGCGCACCGCGATGAAGAGTGGACCCCGCTTGCCACAACTAGAGAAAGCCCTCGCACAGAAACGAAGACCCAACACAGCCATAAATAAATAAAATTTTTTTTAAAAAAGAACCTACAATTTGGACATTCATTTTTAAAAAAATGGGTAGATTTGGTTGGATGTGAAGTATATCTCAATAAAGATTGGGAGGAAGAAGGACATTTTAATATTTAAAAGTTTAAAACTTCAAATAAAAAAAAGAAAAATTTAGAACTTCATAACCTTAGAACAAAGAACAGTCCTTTATACTGAATACATTTGGTTCTATGAAAAAACTGACAACAGTGTCCTTATTTTTCTCATTCCTCCACCAAGCAGAGAAAAATGCATTACAGACCAGGGGCTGGGAATGACTACCAGAGACTACCGTTTCCAAAAAGAGTGAGGTCTGGCATGCAGTCCACCCCAGATTTTCCTACCTGCCCAGCATTGGCAGGTCAGTGACTGAGACCTGCACCCTTGGGGGCCTGGCGCTAACACAGCTGCAGGAGAACGGGGGTCCCAGGAACACCCACAGTTCAGGGCAGCCCTTCTGATGGGGACACTGGATGAAGGGCCCCAGTCATTTTTCTTTCTTTCTTTTTTTTCTTAAGGGACAAGAAAAGATTTCTTCAAAACAAAACCTAACATTCCCTTCACACAGACCACCAGTGTCAGCTCTTTGGTGTCTATCCTAGTAGATTATGCATATAGTGTGTACGATAACACGTGTGTGCACGTATATCCATACATAGACTTGTGTGTTTGCAAAATGTGATCATACTGTACATACCATCCTATAACCTTCTTCATTCAGTCACAGTCTCTACCTTCCTAGTCCAATAATTTCCATCCTACCTTTCAGAGCTCATATGACATATTACTGATACATTATTAGAGCATATTCAGATTTTCCCAACAGGCCAGAAATGTACTATACATCCTGTTTGTCCAATTGGGACCACACAGTACATCTGGATGTTGAGTCCCTTAAGTGTCTTAATCTAATGCATCTCTTTTCTATGACATTGACTTATGAAAGAGATCAGCCTCTTTCTACATTCATCTGGTAGCTCTCTTGTGGTCTTATTTAACTATTCCTTGTATTTCCTATAAACTAGAAGTGATGTCTAAAGGCTTGATGGATTCCAGCTGCTGCAAGGTGACACATCACATTGGTTGACACCATTTGTGATGCTAAGATTGACATTGGACTGTGGCTGATTCCCTGTTGTAGAGTTTGGCTTGCACCTTGTGAAGAGTCATGATCCATATGGCATCACTTTGGTGTCATAGGAATAGCCATTTCCCCTTCACCTCTTCACCTAATGATTTTCACCCCAATAAAGAATCCTTGTCTGAGTCAATAATGTCATCAGTATTTTAAAACGTAAGTTTTACTATTATTCAGCTATGGCGAGGTCAACAGATCTGGAGACAATTGCCATTGAAAAGACAGTTTGTTACAGTTACCAAAAAGGGGGCAGGCCATGCGGGGAAGCACCAGGGCCAGTCAGGAGGTAGAAGGATCAGGGAGAAAACGTGGTCAAGAGTTCTTTTGTGGTTTCCATGGGAAAGAACTGGTGAGATAGGATAAGCAGACTTAAGATTGGCTGTTTACTTCAGCAGGCCCTGGAGTGCAGGGGCTGTCTCCAGTTGTCTGGTACCTGGCCCCAGGGTGATTAGGGCAGGGCAGTCGTGGCTCAGAGTGTGAGAGCCCAACAAAGGAGTAAAGGAGGCCTTTGGGGTGTATGGGCTCTGAGTTGGTTGGTTTGCGTATGAAAAGCAGTCATTTATTCTCTCTAGGAAAGAGCTAGCCCTGGGATGGCAGTCTCTCCAGGGTCAGCAAAGCCTTAGATGTCAAAGCATCAGAATTACAGAAAACAAAAAGGCATGATTAATACCATCAGAGTTCTTCAAATGATGTTTTTCCAATTCTGTCATTCCCTTTGCATTTATTAGCTGGCATTCCTATGTTAAAAAATTTTAAAGTTTTCTCCCTTAGAAATTAAAATTTTTCCCAACTTTAGCTATTGCCAGCCATTATACTGTTGCAATCCAGTGATGCATTGATTTGCTGAAAGTCCACTGAGGCCCTATTCTAGATCCTGGAGATGGGATAGGAACAAAACAGTCATAAATCTCTACAGTCCTGGAACTTACGTTGGGGTGGGGAGACAGATAATGAACAAGCTAAATTATCTTGTATGTCAGATGCTGATAAGTGCTACAGAGAAAGGTAATGCAGAGAAGGAAGACAGAAGTGTTGGGTGAGATGTACACAATAGAATGTAGATGGATAGGGTGACATTGAAGTAAAGACCCAAAGGAATTAAGGGAGTGAGCCAAGTGACTCTCTGTGGGAAAAGTGTTCCAGAAGAGGAAACAGTAAATGCAAAGGCCCTGGGGCAGGTTTGAAGAACAGCAAAGAGGCCAGTGGACTGGAGCAAAGTGGGCGAGGTGGGAAGAACAGGGCCGAGATCAGGCAGGGCCTTGCAGACATTGTCCAGATTTAGGTGGGAAGCCACTGGAGTGTTTCGATAGATGCTAACACCCGAAACGTCACTTTCTGCTTAGACTGGCTTCACTCCCAGACACCAGCTCAAGTCCAGTACATACATGTGTTAGTGGCCACACCATCCCATGCATTCATTCCCTGAGTATTCTGTTCTGGGCACTGGAATACAAAGATAAGGGAAACAAAACGGCATGGGTCCCTGACGTCATGAAGCCTAGAGTCAAGTATGGGAAGAGAGACCGTAAAATCATCTCCTGTACAAGCATCGAATGCAATAGTGCCTCCAACCTAGTCGGAGAGGTTGGGAAAGGCTCTCCTGAGGAAGTGAGTCTTGAGCTGGAATCTGAAGGATGAAGAGTCAAGGAGGAAAGGAGAAGAGGATGGTTCCAGGCAAAAGCAAACAGCGGGAGTGTGGTACAGGGAGATGGGGAACAGCAGGCGGAGGCTCGAGCGTGTGGCTTTAAAGTTGTGTGCCTGTAGCTGAGAGCAAGGCGAGTTGCTGAGTAGGAGGGTGACTGCTCAGGGCTTGGAGGCCCCCTCTGCAGCATGGAGAAGGATGTAGTCAGACCAGGAAAACAAAGGGGCTGGTATGGACTCAAGAGGGAGTGCTGGGGATGGGAAGACTAAGATCCTGGAGACACTGGGGGCAAATTGACAGGACTCATGATGTAATCAGTAGCACGTAGGGTAGAGGAGAGGGACATGACTAGTTTGGCTTGCATAACACCAGGGTTTATCCTGAGGCTGACATGTCTCCTTGACCTTTTTGTTTATATCCCCACCCCCAAGGTTGCATTAGCTGCCTGCTGAGTTTAATCAATTTGGTTGAGCTTTTGAAAATCCCTTCTCCTGGTGATACCAGGAGTGAAGGGATAATCAGTCTATTTCCAGAACCCAAAGTGGATTAAGATAAAATAGCTTTCATTTAGCTGTCATCCCTACCCCAAACCTTCCCCACTCAAGCTTGACAGCTGCTGCACTGGGAGCCCCTCTGGGCCCTTGTCTAATGCTGTGAACTGCTGAAACTACCATTTCGCCCGTCTCAGCACTAATCCAGTTGCCACTCTGCACCTTAAATGGGATTTGGCTTCTAGGCATTGACACCTGGGTGTGGGCACCCTCTCCAGATGCCCTACAAATTCCCCACACGGTCAGCCAGGGCCCAAGTGGGGTCATCTGTTTAGACAGCAAGGGCTGGCTGCCTGTTCACCCCGGAGGACACAGAGACCCTCTCCTCACCTCCTGGGACCGTCCCAGCTGGTTGCCCAAGGTATGTGGTCACGCTCGAACAAGCCTTCTCAGAAACTCAGGGCAGGGCACAGGGAAGAGCCAGTGCCAGGAAGACTGGCATTTTCGTGTAGTCAGTTTGTCCCAGTTTCACCTTTTCTGTGTAGTTTCCGTGGACGTTGCTTGTTAAGGAGCGCACTGAATTCCAGACAGCTCAGATGGCCTCTTTGTTGTGGGTGAAGCTGGGGAGTGGTGAGAGATGGCAGGAAAGGGAAAGCACTGCTTAGTATGAATTGCTGAACAGAACTTTTGGGGATTTAACGTATTTTTTAAATGATATTCGTGAAGTGGTTATGTTGTGGTTTGCAGGGACTTTTTCTATTTTAATTGCCGTAATACATCGTCAAGATAGAATTTTAAATTCAATCTGGCTTAGTGTGATGATACCAAGGCTTAGTCTCAAAGTAAAACCTTCTCATTGGAATCTATCTGGACGTCCTGGTGAGCTTTGCTAAGAAATGTCTGAGGCTTATCAGGAAAAATAAAACACCTTTAAAAAAAAAAAGCACACTGTAGTAAAATACAAACTAGACGAAGGCCTTATTTAGTCAAATGTGGATATTGAGGCAGGTAGAAGCAAATGTCTGATGGATGTACAGCATCTCATGTATGGGTTTTATTCACAGAATGTTCTTGACTTTATATTTAAGATGATTTTACCTTTTTCTAGCCCTCTAAAACCTGACATAACACCCCAAGGGGAAGAAACTGCCAGGGACAGATAACATGGAGGCCAGCGTGCAGGACAGTAAGTCTGCATCAAACCACGTTATCTTCAAGAAGATCTCCCGGGACAAATCGGTAAGTAGTACAGAGGTGAGGGGCTTAGTAGTAATCATTTTTTTTTTAAAAAGGAGCTTTTTTCGAATAGACATAATCAACATCAAACTCTTATGAGGTCAATGGAAGCTCTATGTCTATTTTCCATCTCTGTCTGAGATGGATGATAAATGAGATATAAATGAATGAGTAAACTGCAGAAATATAAATTCTCTTCGATCTCAACAAGACTTTAGTCCCAAGACCCTTAATTTTCTCCTAATCTCTCAGTCCCCAACCCCTCGCCTCCAGTTTTACCTCTTTTCCTAGCTTTGAACCCATGACTTAACCATTTCAAACATTGTTTGGTCAGTATCTATAGCTTACTTGACCCTTTTTCTATCATCTCGCCTAACTGCCTGGTGAAAGCCCTGATGCTGGATCAATGCAACTCTCTACCTTCTGTCACCCACCCCAGCTGCCATGCTCACAAACCTTGCTGGGCCTCCAGGGCCTCTGGATAAGGGAGCATCTCCCGCTGCTCCCTTTCTGCCCCTCTGCACTGTGGCTGCATGGCCACCAATTTCCTGGCACTCCGTGTATTCGGCAGGGATGATGCCATTGTTGGCTCCATCAGGAGAATGTTAGATAGTCTAGATGTGCCTGTGAACTTCCTGGCCTGGGACACCCTATGGAGAGCCCACCCCACAGCCTCCAAGGATGGGGTCTCCTCGCTCCACTCTGTGGATTCTTAGGGGCTCATAATCTAGTTCAGCACCATCCAATGCAAACCACATATCTAATTTAAAATTTTCTAGTAGCCATGTTAAAAAAGTAAGAAGAAACGGGGAATTCATTTTAATAATATATTTTAGTTAACCCAGTATATCCAAAAAATGATCATTTCAACATGTAAATGATATAAAAATCTTTAATGACATATTTTACCTTCGTTTTCTAAGTTCAGACCTGATGTGTGTTCTACATTTATAGCACGTCAGCTTGGAGTGGCCACATTCAAGTGCTGGTGGCCACCTGGAGCTAGTCGCTGTCGTACTGGGCAATGTGGTTCTAGGTCATTCTTCTAGTTGACTTCTGAAGCCTATACATACTGCGCCTGAAAGGAACTCTCCGATGCTTTTGCGCCTCACGAGAGAATCAGGCTTTGCATGGACACTCCCTACCTCTCCTCTCCCTTGCTGAGGATCTCCATCATTTTCATCAAGTCCTCTGATTCTTTGGGGAGACAAGTTGGGTACCCCTCAAACTTGCATCCTCCCGACTCTCTTCCAACTTGTGTCTTTCCAGTGCACTTTATCTTGTCTTCTGGCAAAAGAAGAAAGAAAACACTCCTGCTGGGCCATATCATTTTCTCACTTTTTTCTTCCTCACATCTAGATAGACATCTTTGACCTGGGAAATTTAGAACTTTTATATATAGGAGGAAAAAATAATTCATCAATTAATGTGTCATGTATTAGGATCATTTCGACGGCAAGTTTTGCCTGGCTGCAGGTGTGGTGTGCCAGGGCCCTGGGTGTGTTTCTCTGTGAGTCTTTCCACTCGTCCCTCTTTGGTGATCTTCATCCTCTGGCTGGTGGCAAGATGGCTGCCCCAGCTTCAGGTGCCTTACCCTCACTTTCTTCTAGAAGAAGGAAAAGGCTGTTGCTTCCTGGGGTCTCTTAAGGGTGAGGTGATATTTCTCTAGCAGCCCTCCAGCAGACTTCTCTCATATCTCATTGGTCAAAAGTGGGTCACATGCCCACCTTAAAGCCATCCCAAGCCAAAAGAATTGGATCTGGCCAATCAATAATCATCCTCTGTGATGGATGTTAACTAAATTCATTGTGGTTATCGCTTCGCAATTTATACATACATCGTTATGTTGTACACCTTAAACTTATACAATATGTCAATTATATCACAATAAAACTGGGGAAAAAAAGGAAAAAGAATCGTCCTCTGGGGTGGTCTCCTCTTACTACACAACCACATGGGACCCTGGAAACAATTGGTGACTTTTTTTCTTTTTTTTCTTTGGCCTCACCCTGTGGCCTGTGGGATCTCACTTCCCCGCTCGATCAGGGATTGAACCCAGGCCGCAGAAGTGAAAGCCCGGACTCCTAACCACTAGGCCACCAGGGGACTCCCTACAGTTGACGACTTTTATCCAGGAAGACGGGGCACGTGGCTATGGGGTTTGCCAGCAGCAGGTGTGCTGCAGCCTGACGTCATCCAGCCCCACTTCCCTACCTGCTCTTGTCTCTTCCCTCCCCTTCCAATTGCAGCAGAAGGGGTGCTGTTTCTTCCACTGAGGATCATGCTGCTTACAGCCTGGGTCATGGTCCACCACCTTCTTAGGGTCCTCCACCATCAGCCTCCCTCCGGGGCTATGTGCAGCCTCTCCCTCTCTACCAGTACTTGGCCGAGCATGACAAGTACCCACCTCATGCATCTTAAAAACAGCAACAGTAGCAACAAGGACAACAAACTCCCTCTTGACCCCGTCCCCTTTCTAGCTCTCCTTCCTTCACAGCCAAAGCTTGAAAAAGAAGACATGTGCTCTCCACCCACCTCCTCCCCTCCGTTCACTCTCAGTGCTCCCTCCTCCAGACCACTATCCGCTTTCCCTTTGCCGATCCCTTCTCCACTTTGCTGCCAAGGCAACCAAAGTCTCAGTGTTCTCCTCTATAAAATGGGCTTAATCCCTAGCTCAAAGAGTAGTTGTGAGGATTAAATGAAATAATGTAGTCAGTGTACTTAGCTTGGCGCCTGGTACATGACAAGCCCTACATGCCATTTAATTGCAAGCCTTTCATCCTGATTCAAATGCTTCCACATCCTCCTAGATTCTTTAGGGTCCGGTCCTATAAGACCCTTTCTGGCATCAGCTTGCATGCCCATTTGGAGGCCGTTCACAGATGAAACCATTGGCAGTTCCAGAAGCATTCTCTTGACTCTGGGCTTTGTACACACTGAATTTTTTTGCCCAGAAATCATCCTTTCACCATCTAACTCCCCGCCCCCATCCCAATCACCTGGCTATGCTGTCCTTCAGGTGCTTCAACATCAATAACACAAATAACCTGGAAGCCATAGAGATCCACTCCAGGGTACTGCTATGAGGGGGTAGATACAGGAGATGATACAATGCCAAAAAAATTATTTTGAGTGTTCTTGGAAATAAAAATATGAGTTTCAGAGGCTTAGGGAAGAAGGAGGCTAGCCAGGGTCCATGCACTCACTCATTGGTGTACTTAGCAAATGTTGATTTAATTCCTGTATGTACCAGATACTGTACTAGATACTGTGATGGCTGAAAGATGAATAAGAGAATTCTTACCATCACGGCAGTCACAGTGCTGTGGGTTAAAGTGGTGAGTGGTGGTGAACCCAACCCATGCTCTCCCACAAAGGGGGTTGGTAAAGAGACCTTTGCTGCCAGGGGCATTGAAACAGACAGGACAAGGACTGAGGTATGGTCATCTCTTCCCATCCAGGACCCCTTCCCCCATTCTTCAGGGCATGGGTTCAGGTTTATCTGTATAGATGCTCACCTGAGAGGATTTCAGGGACTCTAGAACATCTGCCTCTTAATCAGAAATTCTTCTAACAAGGAGGAGAAACCTTTCATTCACAGCTAGAAATAAAAGGCTTAACATGCAAATAGCTGACAGGGGCCTCATATGCATAGGCATAACTTTCCACTAAAGTATCATCAATGAATTCAACAAGTTTACCTGGTTGATATCAGACCTGGGCTTGATGGGAAAAGGTGGGGAGAACAGGGAACTCTCCAAGGGGTGGGAAGAATTCCTTGGAGCACTTTATGAGGTTGAGGAAAGATCACAGCTTGCCTGCAATCCACTGTGTCCGCCTACAGCCAAGCAGGGAGAGAGGAGGTTGTGGACAAGCTGCAGAGCCAGGCCGCTCCTCTTCTCAGGACTGGTCAAAATGTTTCGGCTGTTGCTAATTTTTATTTATTTATTTTTATTGGTTGCTACTGATTTTTAACATGAATACCTTAGTGTTCTTTGGCCATTTAGAATCCATACCTGTTCTTCCCACAGGTGACCATCTACTTGGGGAAGAGAGACTATATAGACCATGTTGACAAAGTAGAGCCTGTGGGTAAGTTGAGTTTGGGATGAGTTTTTTTATTAAATTAATTAATTTATTTATTGGTTGTGCCGCGCGGCATGTGGGATCTTAGTTCCCCGACCAGGGATCGAACCCGTGCCCCCTGCAGTGGATGCGCAGAGTCTTAACCACTGGACCGCCATGGAAGTCTCCTGGGGTGAGATTTTAATGCTGGTTTTCCTTTAAGTCATCAGACAACCACTAGTTTTGTGTTTTTTAAATTGGTTTTGTTAATAATCTAATCAAAGAAATGTAAATTAAAACATCATAAAGGTGCCACTGGCTGATTGGAGACAAATTTAAATGAGACAAAGGACTCATTTCTAGATAAAGAACATTCAAAACTCACCAGTTTAAAAAAAAATCCAATTAGAAAATAGACAAACAACATGAAAAGGCATTTCATTAAAGAAAATATATAGGTGGCAAATGAGCACGTAGAAGAATGTTCAACCACAAAAAAAAAAAAAAAAAAGAAAAATGTTCAGGACTTCCCTGGTGGCACAGTGGTTAAGAATCCACCTGCCAATGCAGGGGACACGGGTTCAAGCCCTGGTCCTGGAAGATCCCACATGCCACAGAGCAACTAAGCCCGTGCGACACAACTACTGAGCCTGCGCTCTAGGGCCCGCGAACCACAACTGCTGAAGCCTGCGCGCCTAGAGCCCATGCTCCATAGCAAGAGAAGCCACAGCAATGAGAAAGCCGTGCACTGCAATGAAGAGTAGCCCCCACTCACCACAACTAGAGAAAGCCCGCGTGCAGCAACGAAGACCCAGCACAGCCAAAGAAAAAAAAAATGACCTGATTTCATTTCTAAAAAAAAAAAAAGAAAAGAAAAATGTTCAACAACATTAGTCGTTAGGGAAATGCAAATTAAAACCACAATGAAATATCATTATATGCCTGTCAGAATGGCTAAAATTAAAAATAGTGACCATACCAAATGCTGGCAAGGATGTAGAGAAACTGCATCACTCATGCATTGCTGGTGGGAATGGGAATGTAAAATGGAATAGCCACTCTGGAAAACAGTTTGGCAGTTTCTTTAAAAGCTAAACATACACTTCTCGTATGACCCAGCAGTTGCATTCCTGGACATTTATCCCAGAGAAATGAAAACTTATGTCCACACAAAACTTGTACATGATTGTTCACAGCAGCTTTGTTTGTGATAGCTCCAAACTGGAAAGAACCTAAATGTCTCCAATAGGTGAATAAGATTAAACAAGCTGGGGCACATCCATGCCTTGGAACACTACTCAGCAGTGAAAAAGATTGAACTACCAATCCATGCAACAGCTTGTGGCTCTCAAGGACACTGTAATGAGTGGAAAAAGCCAATCTCAAGAGGCCATATACTGTATGATTCCATTTATATAACATCTTAGAGATGACAACGTTATAGAAAAGGAAAACTGAATAGTGGTTGCTGAGGGCTAAGGATGGTGGGGAGAGGCGGCTGGGCGTGACTGCAAAGGGATAGCCCAAGAGGGAGATCTTTATGGTGAGGGAACAGTCTGTATCCAGATTGCACTGGTGGTTACACAAATCTCCATTTGATAATATGACTTAGAACCACACACACACATTGTACCCACGTCAACCTCCTGGTTTTGAGGTTGTACTGTAATTATCTAAGATGTAACCAAACCATTGGAAGAAACTGGATAAAGGATACCCGGGAGGGGCTTCCCTGGTGGCGCAGTGGTTGAGAGTCCGCCTGCCGATGCAGGGGACACGGGTTCGTGCCCCTGTCCGGGAAGATCCCACATGCTGCGGAGCGGCTGGGCCCGTGAGCCATGGCCGCTGGGCCTGCGCGTCCGGAGCCTGTGCTCCGCAACGGGAGAGGCCACAACAGTGAGAGGCCCGTGTACCGCTAAAAAAAAAAAAACAAAAAAAAAACGGATACCTGGGGACCTCTCTGTACTATCTTTGTAAATTCCTGTGAATCTATTACTTCAACTCAGATTGTTCTTTTTTTAAAAAAAGAGTGTAAAAGACTGGCATTTTTAGGCACTAGGATGAGAATGTCCTTCAGCAAAACACTTTCTAGAAGGTCATTTGGCAGCATGTGATCGAAAGCCAAGTTCAGTTCTACCGTGGATGGAGATTTATCTATAAGGATGTTCATTGCAATATTAATTATAAATGGGGAAAATCAGAAACATCCTAAATGCCCTAACAAGAGGGGTTGATTAAATAACTTATGGTACACCTGTTCAATGGAGCAAATGTGTGGCCATTAAAATGATTAGTACATGGGACTACCCTGGTGGCGCAGTGGTTAAGAATCTGCCTGCCAATGCAGGGGACACAGGTTCAATCCCTGGTTCGGGAAGATCCCACATGCTATGGAGCAACTAAGCCCGTGTGCCACAAACACTGAGCCTGCGCTCTAGAGCCCATGAGCCACAACTACTGAACCCACGTGCTGCAACTACTGAAGCCCACATGCCTAGAGCCCATGCTCTGCAACAAGAGAAGCCACAGCAATAAGAAGCCCATGCACCGCAACAAAGTATAGCCCCCGCTCGCCACAACTAGAGAAAGCCCGCACACAGCAATGAAGACCCAACGCAGCCAAAAATCAATCAATAAATATAAAATTTTAAAAAAGATTAGTACATATCATATGTGTGTGTATGTATGAATAGTATGAATATGTGTTTGCAATATATAGTTGAATGAGGAAAGCAGTTAACAATATGTATAGTAGGATCTCATTTTTTTCGTAAACAAACATTCATATAAATGTATATACATCTGGAAAATCCTTCTGTACCGCTATGTTGACCATGGGTATCTCTGGGTATCTCCAGTGGAGGTGACTTTGTTTTCTCTTTGCTTAGCTCCCCTTTCTAGTTTTCCTGTAATGAACAGGGGTTACCTGTGATACATATGTGTATACACACGCCCTTCAAGAAGCTTCCAGTCTCTTTCACGTCCTCCACCCTCACTCTTCTCTCTCGTTTGGTTTAGATGGTGTCGTGTTGCTGGATCCTGAGCTTGTGAAGGGAAAGAGAGGTAAGGCAGAGCTTCTCGTCCTCCGCAGAGCAGTGGTCTGGCTGCGGGAAGGGGGCGTGTGTGTGCAAGGAGGGGCGGGGAAGCTCTCGCACGCCCATTCTCTCTGCCAGGCCCTTTCACCCACATTCCCTCGTACGATCCTCAGGACACGGGCCCTGTTCCCACCAGAGCTCACTGTCCGCATCTTCCAAATGGAGGTGAAGACTCGGGGAAGCCACTTGTCCGAGGTGGCAGGATAAGGAACGGCAGACAGAGCCGGGAGCCCCGGTCTGCAGGCTCCACGGGCTGCGTGCTTGCCCCGTGTCCTGCCGTTCTATGTCAGGGCAGACTCAGGAGGGGTCCTTTCGGGGTTTATCCAAAAAGCGGGGAATTGAGGCTGCGGGAAGGCAGAGTTTTTATGCTGAGCCTGGTGTTCTGGACCACGGCAGCACAGCCCCCTCAAAGATATCTGGCAGTTGCGATGTGTGGCAAGCAATTTGGTACTAGTAACAGCTGTGTAGGGACTTCCCTGGCGGTCGAGTGGTTAGGACTCGGCCCTCTCACTGCCGGGGCCGTGGGTTTGATCCCTCATCGGGGAACTAAAATCCCATAAGCCGTGCCATGTGGCGTGTCAAAAACAAACAAAAACCAGTCGTGTAAACTAAATTAGAACCAAGTTATCCTTATGATAATGTCACTGACTCAGTTCCATTCTAAATATGCCTTTTAGAGCGCTAGCTACCAGCAACCAACAAGGAATTGTTCCTAACCCTGGACATGCCCATGGAGTATGTCAGATGTAGGGCCCACGGCATCCAGGGGACGTGGCAGAAACAAGCTGAAAATCGCCCCCCTCTGCTGTCTCCAGCTTCCTCCTGGGTGCCCTGCTCCTCTCTTACACCAGGCAGGCCCAGTTCCGGCCCCCAGAGCCCACGCCCTTGGCCAGGAACGTGCTGCCTGGAGAGGGAGGCGTAAAACCAGGTCATCTCTGGGCACCTTCCTCTTACAAACGTTGAAAGAGGGATAAGCAAGTGATCAGTGGCTCTTCTGAGCTTAGCGCCGAGGGGCAGTTTACTCTTGAGGCAGACACAGACAAAATCCTCAACCAACAGCTACCAAGGACTTGGGGGGACCACTTCGTGTGGTTTTATTTACCACATTAACGACAGTTATAAACAGTCCATCCTCAAAACATGTGTAGTTTCATATAATTCTTTTGGTCCACTGGGGGCACAATTTACATCTGTTTAACCACAGTGAATTTTCAGAAGCGCTGATTGATTTACAGAAAGCTCAATTAAGTTTCTGAGCAGTGTGAAAAGAAGGCTTCCTCTCGGAGTTGGTTTCACCTCTCCACCTGGTCCCTGAGCCCCTGCTCAGTTCCCTCGAGGCCCCGTCCAGCTCAGGCACTCGTCTGTTTTGTTCCCTAGCACGGTTTCCCTCTGCTTTTCTTTTTTTTTTAATAAATTAATTTATTTATTTTGGGCTGCGTTGGGTCTTCGTTGCTGCGCACGGGCTTTCTCTCTAGTTGCCACGAGCGGGGGCTGCTCTTCGTTGCGGTGCGTGGGCTTCTCACTGCAGTGGCTTCTCTTGTTTCAGGGCACAGGCTCTAGGCGCACAGGCTTCAGTAGTTGTGGCTCGTGGGCTCTAGAGCGCAGGCCCGGTAGTTGTGGTGCACGGGCTTAGTTGCTCCACGGCATGTGGGATCTTCCCGGACCAGGGCTCAAACCCTGTGTCCCCTGCACTGGCAGGCGGATTCTTAACCACTGCGTCACCAGGGAAGCCCTTCCTCTGCTTCTTACCTTCGCTCTCAACTCCATCCAGACCTTCCACCCTCAGAACCCAAGCGACCTCACACTGTTTAAAAGCCTCCTGAGCTCACTGAGCTGGTACATCAAGAGGAGGGGGTAGGAGAATGAGGGAAACAGTAGAGACAGGAGGCTAAATAATGTGCCTCATGGGAGGAGCCTCCCAGCACTCAGACACGGGACCTTTTGAGTAATTAACGCAAGCCAGAGGGAAGGGCCAGCTGGGTAGTAAGGTTCTCAGGTCCTTACTGAGATGCTGAAGGTGGGATGTTGAGACCGGTAGGCAGTGTCAGCCCAGGCAGGGGTGCCAAGCCCGCCAACGGGGCAAGCCTACCCCCTCTTGTCTCCCTTCCAGTGTACGTCTCTCTGACCTGCGCCTTCCGGTACGGCCGGGAAGACATCGATGTGATCGGCCTGAAGTTCCGCAGGGACCTGTACTTCTCCCAGGTCCAGCTGTTCCCTCCTGTGGAGACCTTGGGAACCCTCACGAAGCTACAGGAGAGCCTGATGAAGAAGCTCGGGGACCACACGTACCCCTTCCTGCTCACGGTGGGTGACGACTCGACCCTCCACTTCCTCGCACTGCTTCCTTCACCCACAGCACCTTATGATGGGACCAGCAGCAAAGGCAAGGGGCCAGAGTAATGACTTCACATTTGCGGGCCTGCAAATTGCACCCTTGGAGGAAATTCTAGATTGCACGGGCTGTGATTGTCTTTTTTTAAGTCCTTGAAAACAGCCTCTCGGCCTTTGAAGGCACCGTTTCAACCTACGGTTTAAATATTTCCCTGCATCCGACCACCTAATTATATGTGCATGTTATGCCTTCACTTGCTCAGCTATAAAAAGAAAGAAGTGCCCCTCGGTTGCCTCGAGGAGTTTCTAAGCAGGAAAGAGTTCCCTGCCAGACAGGAGATCTTAGTGAAATGAGTCGTCCTCTGTAGCCTTGACCAGAGCTTGGTGGGTCACTGTAGAGAAATCCCTTCGCCCCTCTCGTGGCCTGAGTCTCCCCTGATGGAACCTGGCTACCACGGGGCCAGCGTTCCTGCCTCTGAAGACTTGGGCCTGAGCCCACGGTCGGGGTAGCTGCGGTCACCCTCTTCACTCGCATGTTTATGGGTCTTAAGATTATATATTCCTCCAAAGTTATATGGTTCAGGCTTAAAAAGGCAGGAAATTCTGACACAAGCTACAACATGAAGGAACCTTGAAAACATTATGCTAAGTGAAATAAGCCAGCCACATAAGGACAAATACTCTGTGATTTCACTTATATGGGGGACCCAGAGGAGTTAAATTCGTAGAGACAGGAAGTAGACTGGTGGTCTCCAGGGAATGGGGGAGGATGGAACTGGGGGATTAATGTTTAATGGGTAGAGAGCTTCAGTGTGGGATGATGAAAAAGTTCTGGAAATGGGTGGTGGGGATCATTGCAGGACAATGCGAATGTGCTCAATGCCACTGAACTGTACACTTAAAATAGTAAGTTTTATGTTAGGGATATATACATATATATATATATATATATATTTTTTTTTTTGGCCATGCTGTGCAACATGTGGGATGCAGGATCCTAGTTCCCTGACCAGGGATGGAACCTGTGCCCCCTGCATTGGGAGCATGGAGTCTTAACCACTGGACCACCAGGGAAGTCCCTGTGTTAGGTAAATTTTATAACAGCTTTAAAAAAAATTACTTAAAGTTTTGTGGTCCTGGGTGCTCCCATGTGCTGGGACTGGGAGTTTGAAGTGACAGAACCTTTTGGAGATAACATGTCAACATGTATCAAAATCTTAAAAATGTGATTTCAACCTGACCATTCCCTTTCTAATAGTGTAGCCTATGGAGTGAATGAACTAAAACTGTGCTAAGGTGGCTGAAGGATGTTTATGCAGCCTTGGTGACAATGGCAACAAAGTAATGACCACTTGATGGAGGGCAGCCAACAAAGGAAACTGGCTGAATTAAATGTGGTGTCACGGGGGAATTCCCTGGCGGTCCAGTGTTTAGGACTCTGCGCTCTCACTGCCAAGGGCCCAGGTTCAATCCCTGGTTGGGGAACTAAGATCCCGGCAAGCCATGCGGCATGGCCCAAAAAAATAAAAAGTGGTGTTACCGGAGCCTTAAAAATGGTGGCGCAGAACTACATCTCCCAGCATGGAAAATGGTCACACTCATCTGAGCAGGGTTAGGACCAGTGATGGGAGAAAACTAGACTGCAGGACACGTGCATCGCTTGTCTCATTTCTGTAAAACTACACAGGCACATACGTGTTTGTGTGAGGTTGACATGGGACACTCGGGAGGTTGCGTTCACGCCACTCCGGGTGTTGGGAACACACGGGAATATGTTTTCCTTTTTCTTGCTCCTCATCTTCATTCTTCAATTTTTGTGCGATGAAGGTAGAACACACGTGGAATAACATTCTCTGAAAGAAATGATCTGTTGTTTCTTTCCACAGTTTCCTGACTACTTGCCCTGTTCGGTGATGCTGCAGCCAGCTCCACAAGATGTGGACAAGGTTGGTGCCTGAAGAAATGCCAGGGATTCATTCATTCCTTCAAAAGACTTTTTCTTTTTTTTTTTGGCTGCGTTGGGTCTTCGTTGCTGCACGCAGGCTTTCTCTAGTCGTGGCGAGCGGGGGCTACTCTTCGTTGGAGTGTGCGGGCTTCTTATTGTGGTGGCTTCTCTTGTTGTGGAGCACGGGATCTAGGCGCACAGGCTTCAGTAGCTGTGGCACGCAGGCTCAGTAGTTGTGGCACGTGGCCTCAGTTGTTGTGGCACATGGGCTTTTACTGTGGGAAATTGTAGGCATATGCAAAAGTAGAGAGACAGTATAATGAGCGTATCACTTGTCTTCAGCAATTCCTAACCATGAGCAGCCCTGTGAGTGAAATAGTAGGTCTCTCCCCTCGTGGGTCTCACTTGGGGAGAGAAACAGACGAAAACCAAATAGCAAGTCCCTATGCGGCCCATGCATGGAGGACAAGAGGCTCAGAGAGCTAAGGGAGGACCTGGTGGTGCTTAGGGAAGGCCTCTCTGACGGGGCAAAGGAGGGGCCACTCCAGCCTTGGGAGAGCCATCCAGGCAGGGGGGCACCCCACGCACAGTGGGTGCTGCTTGGGGAGCAGGCGGGGCTGGGGTGAAGGGTGGGGACAGGTCTGAGAGGGGCGGGGGGTGCGGCCAGGTCAGGAAGGGCCTCGTATACGTTGCGAGGACTGGGACTTTCTCTGAGTGAGATGGGAACCACTGGCAGGCTCTGCACAGTAAGTTCTTTTTTTTTTTTTTTTAATTTTTATTGGAATATCGCTGATTTACAACGTGTTAGTTTCTGCTGTACTGCAAAGTGAATCAGTTATCCATATACATATATCCATTACAGAGTACTGAGTAGAGTTCCCTGTGCTGTACAGCAGGTCTTATTAGTTACCTATTTTATATATAGTAGTGTGTATATGTCAGTCCCAATCTCCCGATTTATCCCTCCCCCCCCACACACACACAGAAAGTTCTGACTTGGGTTTGTAGAGGATCCCTCTGGCCGCTGAGCTAAGAGTGCGGTTGAGCTCTGAAAGGCGAGAAGCAAAGGGGCCGTGTGTGCAAGAGAGCTGTGACCCTGGTGGACGGGGGACTCTAGGCAAGGAGGGGGCACTGCGGACACGAGGAGAGAGGAGAAGGTGCTGGGACCCAGGGACTACAGGCCGGAGGGAGTCACGAGGGAAGGAGCTGGAAAATAAAAAGACAGCAAATGAGGGCGGAGAGTGGCAGATCCGTACCTGGATTACCAAGGGTCCAGGGCCATGATTTTCGACTTGGGGGTCCTACCCCATGAGTGGTTTGTGAAATCGGTGCGGTGGATCCGAGATGGCATTGAAGAAAGAAAATGGAATGGCGTGAAGTGGAACAGCATGGGAGCTCAGAGCACATCACACACAGCATAGATAAGTGCCAGTTCACGAGCATTGCTTCACGCGTGAGCGTCTGTTTACCGGGCCTCGCAGTGAACTTTCCTTCTTACCGTGGGCGGTGGCCTGAAACCTTTGAAAGCCACCGGGCCAGGAAAACAGGGGTGTGGGCGGGAAGGTGGAGGAGGCCACTCGATCAGAGTGGGGGACACTATACCAGCCAGAGGGCCACCCTTCCCTCTGTCCCTGGGGAGGAGACATCAGGGCAGCAGGGGCCCTGGGGGCCTCACAGCTGAGAAGGCCTGTGAGCTGGGCTGGTATAAAAGGAGAGAGAGGCGTCAAGCATTTCAGAAGGAAGGAACAGCACGTGCCCAGGCTAGACAGGTGGAAGGGCTTGGCTTGTGCAGGGGGCAGCAGGAGGTGGGGGTGGAGGGGGCTGAGCAGAGAGGAGGCGTGGCTAAGAGCTCCAGGTGCTGGAGGGTAACGATGTGTATTTATTTCCAACCCAGGTTTTAGAGTTGTTGCGATTCCACAGTTTTGCAGAACCAGTAAGGCTGTGGCTTATGTGCTACTATCACTCTGTGGGCAGCTGGTGGAGGGCCCATCCCCGCCTCTGTGCCCTCACCCCTGCCCCGCCCACCTCGTGTTAGCACAACAGAGGAGCGAGCTCACGGGGGACTCACTCTGGGGCTGGGGGCCGAAGGGGCCCACAGATGCATTTGTTCCACCCATGCAACATTTCTTAATCTAGTTCATTTAAAAACCAGGGGCCTTCATTCCAAATTCTAATTCCAGCTTCTTTTCAAAAGTTGGGAGAGGTGCCAGCACCGGGTCCCCGTGGCAGCCTGGCCACGCCTGGCTGCAGCTGCACAGCAGCTGCCCGCTGGCGTAGGGCACTGGAGCCCCAGCACAGGCGTCCACGGACCCCTGCCAGCCCTGTGAGCACTGATCCTGCCCCTGCTGTAGGCAGTGGACCATCAGTAACACGCACACAGGGTCACTTCTGAGAAGGACAACTAAATGGGGAGTGGGCTGGCCGCCATGCAAGGTGGTGAGAGGCTAGGAGCAGCCAGGATGCCTGAGTCGTGCTCTGCAGCTACCGACGGGGCTCATCCTGCAGGCTGGGGGACCTTCACTGGGGCCTTGGAGCCCGTGGCGCTTTCCTCGAGCTAATGCCGTTATTTCATCACGAGCACACTTCCAAAGCTAGTCATAATGGTGCAACTCTGAAAAGGATATGGCCAAGACAGAAAAAGAAGTTGCCACGTAACACCCGCTGCGGGAGCTGTGACCCCCATCCTGGCTCCCGGAAGGGAGGTGCTGACCACAGCCCTGTCTGTTCTCTTGCCCCTGCAGTGCTGTGGGGTCGACTTCGAGGTCAAAGCCTTTGCCACACACAGCACAGATACGGAAGAGGACAAAATTCCCAAGAAGTAAGAGTGTAGCTGTGGGAATATGTGAGGGGTCTGTGGGGAAGGGCTGGAGATAAGAGACCACCCTCCCACTTTATGTCCGAGTGGCAGAATCTTCCCACAGGGCCGTTGTGGCCGGGTAATGGAGCCTCCCAGGTCAGGACCGTCAGGATGAACCATCTCCACATGAGGTGGGGGACAATGGCTGACCATTTGGGGGGAAAAAAACAAAAGAAAATGACAGGGGAGTTGGCAACCTCAAGGGCTCATGTAAGCCCTTAAAAGCCTCCAGATCCCCTCTTTCTTTAGTTTTCTTCTTCTTTTCTAATTCTTCTTCTTTTGTAATTTCTTTGTTGCAGTAAAATATACATAACATGAAGTTTACCATTTTAACCATTTTAACCATTGTCAAGTGTACAATTCAGTGGCATTAAGTACATTCATTACATTGTGTAATCAGTTACACCACTGTCTGCTATCCATACCCCGAGGTATCTATACCCCAAATGCTGTCATCACCCCAGACAGAAACTCTCTCTGCCCATTAGGCAGTGACTCCATTCCTCCTGTACTCCCAGGCTCTGGTGCTCATTTTTCTTGTTCCTGAACAAGGTTTCCAGTTGTGCCCTCAACACTTTCTCTATATGCTCAACATTCACACCTATGGACACTTACACCAAACAGCAATAACAGGGCATCGCATCTGTAGAGAGTTTTGAAGCCTGTCACATAGGCGCACATCCCCACATCAGCTTCACCCGAGAGGAAGCCAAGCCGGGGTCCTAACAGAGGGTGAGAGGGACCCTTGGAGAGCTGACTGGTCCACACCACCCACCAGGCCCCGCCCCCCAGACCTGATCCCTCTACTGGTCCATCCTGCATCCATCGGCAGCATCCCTGAGGGATCCCAGCCTGGGGATGGGGAGGCGGACCTGGTAGGCTGTCCTGAGGAGGCCCAGGCTCTGATCCGGGGAACCATCGGTGACTTTTCATCCACAGGAGCTCTGTGCGTTTGCTGATCCGGAAGGTACAGCATGCGCCACGCGAGATGGGTCCCCAGCCCCAAGCGGAGGCCTCCTGGCAGTTCTTCATGTCCGACAAGCCCCTGCACCTCGCCGTCTCCCTCAGCAAAGAGGTGACTGTGGAGCCGGCCTGGGGACAGCCTACCAGGCCCTCTGCTGGGGGTGTGCTGCAGGCAGTCTTGGGGACAGTGATAGTTAAAGCACCAACATTTGGGGATGACTGGCTTTTTTCATAATTTGGAGCCAGTGAACGTGACCCTTAGGATAGGGCCAAACTGGCTTGCATTCCACTCACTGTGGGTCCCGACAACTTGGAGGTAGGGGGTTTCCCATACCCCCAGCCCAGGCTGTCTTTGCCCCCTGTCTGCCCCCAGGGGCCTCTTTACTAGTGTGTCATCAATGGGTGTGGTGTTAACAAATTGTTTACTTCCCTGCGCACTTAAGTTTGGCGGTAACGGTGAGGGGGTGAGCATGTCATGTGTGAAAATCACGGCCGAAAAAGATGAAGAAACACTGGCCAAGGCTGTCTCTGGTCCCTCTGGTCGACAAGAGTCGTGCACACACATTGGCCAGCAGACTCTGTGTGTGTGTGTCTGTCTGTCTGTCTGTGTCTGTGTGTGTGTGTGTGCATGCGTGTGCACGCGCAAGGACATGAGCACCTGGGCTAGATCACACAGAGTCACTGCTGGGCAAGCTCTGCCGCTGGGCTTCCCCGCTGATTTCTCCTCATTTCACTTATTCTGCCCCCAGTAACCTCATGATTCCACTCAAGACCCCCGGGGCTAACTCTGCGTGACTCTCAGGACTCGGGCGTTGGGGCCAGAGCCCCATCATCCGCCTCAGCCTCCCACAGATGGGGTAGAACCTGCTCCAGACCCTTCTCCACAGGAAATGTGATGCCATCACCTTGTCTTCCTTGAAAGTGTGGGCATTCATCCACTTTTATTCCAGTTAAAGGACTGAGATGAATTTAACAAGATATGGCCACACTCTCTTCCCCTTTTCTGACTTATCTGCTGACTTCTTCAGATCTATTACCATGGGGAACCCATTCCTGTGACTGTGACCGTGACCAATAATACAGAGAAGACGGTGAAGAAGATTAAAGTGCTAGGTAGGACCTTCTGCTCGAACCTGGACGGCAGAGTCTTCCAGGTTCCCAATCTAGTCATATTTCCCAAGGGTCTCTCCTCTGGTCAGTAAGGCCCCCCGGGGCCTTGGAACTGCCCGTTTGTCTCTGTCGTCACACGGCAGGACCTTAGAGGAGGAGGGTGTCCTGCAGCCTTGTGCCCAGCTTAGGGTTGTCTTCTGTCCTGGGACAGCATCCCCGACAGGGCATCTTCCCGTCCTTCCTTGTCACGCCTTCCTTGAGGGGCCCCTGTGCCAGGTCTCAGGGTAAGTGCGGGAGGTGTTTTCTTTCTGAACAGTGTAGTGGGGAGCCCTGGCCTGGGAACCCTGGGCCCCGCTGTGGGCTCGAACTGTGCACGTCCTCTTGGAATTTAGCGGGCAGCCACGGCAGTGTTCCCAGACTACCTTCCCAGGTTTCGTTAGGTACTGACTGATCACACTGGACATGCTTTGTAAGTGGTAATCCTACTGTCACTGCTACTGTTGAGTCACCATGATGTGATGGCCAAGCCTCCTGAATACTCAGGAGATGCGCCTCCCACTTGCTGGCCCTGCCCACTTCCTCAGCTCAAAGGGCGTCAAAGTGCACGGGATGCTCCTAGATCTTGCTCTTATATGGGTGATGTAAAAAAGACACGATAAAATGACCTGGGAGGGAGACCTCTCTGTTCACTTCTCCCTCAGGCACTCGATGGCTGAGACCGAGTTAGACTCAGTGTGTTAGGGTGACCAACCATCCTGGGTTGACCAGGACCAAGGACGCAGGACTTTCAGTGCTAAAATGGGGCCAGTCCCAGGCAGACCAGGATGGTTGGTCACCCTAAGTGTCATATACCACGTTCCTCTTTCCCTCTTATCCATCATAGAGAAGACTCAGGAATTTGATGCATACATACTAAAAAATTCTAGATTTTTCTTGATGCTAATATACATGCTTACTTTATGGCTTTGTTTTTATGTTGGTTTAGTTCTTATGCCTTTAAGTCTTTGTAGGACCTGGCATTATTTGTTTAGCATGTTGTATGTAGTGTCAATACAGTATTCCACAAAGCAGCAGGATTGAGAAAGTATCATTTGATACTTAGATTTTAAATTATTTCTCAAAGTTTTATGAATCCTAACATCGAAGCCCCTAATTTTTGAAAGAAGCTGTTGAATTTCTGAAGCAAGATGTTAAGAACTTTCTATAGGCTGAGCACTGTGCTGAGTGCTTCACACAAATTGTTTTTCTGATTCTCAAATTTGATTTTAATAGAGATTAAAAATCATCTTTTTAATCATCACAACAACCATATAAGTTAGATGCAATTATCATTCTCATTTTGCTGATGGGGAAGTTGAGGCTTAGAGGAGCTCAGTAATTACCCCACAGCAGATGTATAAGCTGGGATGTGAACCCAAGTGGTCTGGCCCCAGAGCCCACCTTCCTATCCACCATGCTACACCCACAAATCAACCCTGTGCTGCCTCCAGGTGGTTTCTAGCTTGGATACCTGAAGGGGATGCTCATTAAACAAGATAGAGAAGGCTGGAAGGGAGTGTATTTGGGGAAAGAGAGCACATGGTGAGTTTTGGGACACCGGGAGATTGTGTGTTTTGGAAGGATACCCACGGATGTGCCCTGAGCTCAGCAGGGAGGAGGAGCCTCCCAGGAGGTGTAGTTTTAGGAGACTGGCTCATGGGTAGGCTTGACACAGAGCAGGTTATTGGTGAATGGAAGTGGCCTGAGGACAGAACAGAAATCTCAGCCTTAAAGCCGAGCCTGAGAGGTGCAGTCAAATGGCCATTAGGGAAGACCAACCACGTCCCCTGGAAGGCACCACGCAGGACTCCGCACTGAGTCACCCTACCCTGTCCCCCCCTTTGCAGTGGAACAAGTGGCCAACGTGGTTCTCTACTCGAGTGATTATTACACCAAGCCGGTGGCCATGGAGGAAACACAGTGAGTAGTGGGTTGGGTTTCTATTTCCTGGGCGGCTCCAGCTTCTTTGTCAAGTTCCCATTTTGGTCATCGCTGAAGAAGGAAGTAGAACGGTCAGCTAGCTCCCCAGCCCTCCACTTCCTTCCCCTGTTCTCACTTCAAGGACTGCAAAGAAAGTTAGCATCTTGATCCCGTGCTCACTAACAAGAATTCTGAGAGCTGGGTCAAGCTAAGGAATGATGGAGAGGAGAGAAATAAAGGCTGAAATGTCACAGTGGGAACGTCTAGAACTTTCTATTGATCCTTGAATAAGTGGGTAGGAATTTGATGCTGTTTCTGCCCCCAGAACAGAAAATCAAATGACCTGTCAGCCCAGTCAAGGGTTCCCTATCTTTTGATCTTCTCCATAACTTGAAAATCTGATACCAGTGACAACTGGATTAGGATGATATGTCAGTTCTCAGCCACTTGTTGTTAGTGACTTTTCTCCCTTCATTAGGATAAAAAACAAATGGGAGGATTTCCCAGGTGGTCCAGTGGCTAAGACTCTGTGTTCCCAGTGCAGGGGGCCTGGGTTTGATCCCTGGTCAGGGAACTAGATCCCACATGCTGCAACTAATAGTTCACATGCTGCAACTAAAGATCCTGCGTGCCACAACTAAGTCCCAGCGCGGCCAAATAAATTTAAAAAAAAAGATATTAAAAGCAAATGGGAATCCTGTGATGGCTTCTTCATGGTGGAGCGAGAGACCTAACCAGTTTTGCTTTGTGCTAGGCAGTCAGGTTCATGAGGCACACAGGCTTCTGGGGGTTATGCCTTCCCCCAGAGAGGATTGCTTGGGAAGGTGTTTTTTCTAAGCATTGTTGTATGCAAAAAATATTATCACGGTTAGGGGAAGGGGGGTTCGGGGAAGGGGGTGAGGAAAGACAGCTGATTCAGCAAGATAACACTGCATGATATTTAAAAGGCGACTTCAGGATAAACTGTTACTTAAAGCAGATCCTGACCTACGTTTACTTATAGGTCTAGAGAGGAGAGAGGAAGGAAAGAACCATAACTCACTGACTTGGGGCCAGGCCTGGGGTCTGCTCTACCTTTTAGGCTGTGTCCTTGAACATCCGTGTGTCCTGGGCGTCTTCCTGGCTCACCTTTTGGCACGTGCCCAACAATGATAGGAGAAACTGGTCCCCAGCTGAGTTTTCCCCTAATATACCCCATTACCTGGTCCTCTTTATGGCTCTTGGATACATTTTGCATCAAGGACTCCCAGAAAACTGGGAACCATCCTCCGATACACTCAAAAGGGTGGGAGGCAGGGAGATTGAAAGTGGGGCTTCTGGGGCCCTGGTGGGCAGGGCTTCTGGGAACCAGGTCAGACCTGACACCCAAGCTGCCGCCCACCATCCAATCCCAATCCCGAAGGCGCTGGGAAGTGGCCGGGCGGGACTTTGGCCCCAGGCCTTGGCATAGGCCTTCGGCAAGGGCTGCTGCAGGAAAGGCCATCGTCCAAGCCCCATCCCGGGGGCCCCTTCCTACTACAACTGCCTTTCCAGTATAATTTCTGCTTCTGTCACTCTGCTGCCCAAACTAAGCTCATTAAGAGAAGTTCTACCAGGCCCCAGATGCAGGGATGTGGGCCGCCTTGAGCTCAAGCAGGGTTCTGTAAAGGGCATGCCCAGGAGCCTCCTGTGTGCACTTGGAGGCCAGAGAAGACACAGCCGCCTTCAACTCCCCAGGGAGATGGAGGAGGGGACCCATTCCGAGGGTGGCAGTGGGACTCCCCGTCTGTTACAGAGCAGGCTGGGGAAAGGGCCCGAGGCTGGCTCCTGGACAGTGTTTTCAGGGCCCTGCCTTCTCCTGGCTGGGCACAAGGACAGAGGGTGTGCCAGGAGCACGGACACGGCTTGCCTGGGCTCTGGGGTCAGAGAGGGCAGGCGGCTGCATGGGGGCTGTTGACACAGGCCAGGCAGGGGTCAGCACGTGGGTGAGTGGCAGAGCCAACTCTCCAGCCTCAGATGCTGTTCGGTGAGTCGGGATGCTGCCCGGCCTGGGGAGACCGCGCCACTCTGCCCCCAGCTGCACCCTGGCCCACAGAGCCGCCCAGTCTGAACAGCTTACAGTGGAGGACCCGGCCCTTCTCGCGCCCCTCCTCCCTGGGCACACGCTGAATCCTCCCAATAGTGATGACTCCCAGCCTGGGCTTGTTGCTGGCACTGGCCGGTTGGCCCTGAAGCCCACTGTGTGGTTCACGAAGTCTCAGGATGAGACTGGGTGTGGTCCCTGACTCTTGGGCCAGTCTCACTTCACCCCACAAGACATTCTAGAAATTCAGCAATCAGAACAGGCTGAGGGACTTGAGAAACGTTCTAACGTTGCTGCTAGCCTGTTGTGAGACGTCACCAATGCTGTTCTTCTCACAAGGCAAAGGACACAGGCACCTGAACTATCTTTCCCATGAGTCGCAGGGAACGTGGGTTCTAGAAAATGCTTGATGGCACACAGGGTCTCATGGGGGTGATGGTGGCTTCAAGGCTGTAAGAGCAGTCGGCTAAATCTGCTGTTTCTTCCTGCAGGGAAAAAGTGCCACCAAACAGCACCTTGACCACAACGCTGACCCTGGTGCCCTTGCTGGCGAACAACCGCGAGAGAAGGGGCATCGCCCTGGACGGGAAAATCAAGCACGAGGACACGAACCTTGCCTCTAGCACCATGTGAGCCCCGAGACTCAGTGCTGCGGTGGCGCTGGTCTACATCCCCTCCTCGTCCCAGCCCTGGGCTCACGGCTTGCACACTCAGCCTGGTGGCAAAGCACGTGCTTGGGGCCCCAAGCAGGGACCCCACTCCCACCCCTGGTGTGACACAGTGGCTACAGCTCTGGGCCTTGTGCTGAGCCCCAACTCCCCTGCTTGCTCTTTGGGCCACCCTGGGCAGATAACTGGAGCTGTCTTGAGAACCTCAGTTTTCCCGTCTGTAAAGTGTGGGAGCGACAGCTCCTCAGAGAGAGGTTTTGAGGGTTATGTGAGACAGTCCGTGTAAAATGTGGTGCCTAGCACACAGTAAGTGCTCCAGAAATGTCAGCTGTTACCTTCAAAAATATCATTAGCTAGTGTAGAGCCCTGAGCATATGAACTGAGTGCCCCAGCTGGCTCCACGAATGGTGGAAATGTCGTTTATGCATTTCCATCAGGAAAGGTAAAGAATAGGAGGTCCTGCGGGCTACAGAGGTCAGTTCAATTTAAATGAAAATAAGCACTGATATGCTGACCCCGCTCAGAGAACCATGGCCGAACTGAGCCAGCAGATCCAGTAAAAACTAGAACGAAGCTTCTACGTCAAATAGCCCTGTCATTCCTCACCATCCTCCGGGGCTTCCATTCCCAGCGGCGTGTCTGCTGGTGAGCCCTGAGGGTTTGGGGTAGGAGCTGCCACCCAGGCTCGGGCCCTTCGCTGCCATCTCCCCCTCCACCCCCGTGTGTTCCAAGGCCCCAGCGATCAGCTCCAGGTGATGCCATCGGGAAGAGCTGTCGCGTTTGCCCTCCCTGACCCAGTAGCTCCGAGAGGAACAGCGGGGTCAGCGAACATTGGGCAGAAAGCAGGATCTTGGGAGTCAAAGGATTTTCTGAGGATGATTTGCCAGTTGGTGTGTCACATTCTAAAGCACATCTCTGATGCTCTGGGAGAGAGCCGAGCAGGGAGATTGATGCCCTAGATCTCGAGGGCAAAGGAATCACGACATCCACAGCAGCCCACTGCATTTGTAAAGATCTTTTGTGGTTCACGGAGTATTTTATAAACATGCCAGTCTCTCCATGCTTTTGTGAGGAAGGTGAATTTATACTCATTTCACAGATAAGGAAATTGAGGCTCCACCAGAATGAGAACTTGAGCCAAGGTCACCGGGTCAGTTAATTGGCAGAGCAAAGCCCACCCCGAATCCCGAGCCCCCCTTTCACCCAGCGTCAGGGCTGCCTTCCAGTGCCCCCAGACAGTGAGGACACAGCAGAGCCTGGATGACGCAGTGGGGAGAGGTGGGGTTGATTCATCCGGATTTTGCTTCCCGCTTCTCCCCTCCCTGCATTCTTCTGTTTTCCTTTTCTCTTTGAGCAGCATAAAGGAGGGCATAGACAAGACCGTCCTGGGGATCCTGGTGTCTTACCAGATCAAGGTGAAGCTCACGGTGTCAGGGTGAGTGTCCAGCTCCAGCACTCTGCCTGCTCTATCTTGGCCATCAGTAGTCTGAATGGTTTCATTCCTGAGTGACTGGGAGACAGAAAGCAAGAAGAGTCCACAAATTCTATCGATTACAGAGCAGAGTTTTAGAGAGACTCTATTCATCTAGTTTCACAATTCTACCTGATATAACATTACGGGGGAAAAGGTAGAAAAGCAGACCACGAAACACGGGCACTGTTGGTACCACTTGGCAAAAACGGGTGTGCCTGTGCTCACGTGTGGAAGCTGATATAAATCAGGAGAATCAGTTGAGCGTCTGATTGTACTTCGGAAAAGACTGGCGGCTGTGAAATGAACTCGCAGCGCATCCTGGTCCACCTGCCTCTCAGGAGGCATCCACCCATGACGGGAAGAGCCTGCCTTTCCTCCCCAACGAGCAATCACAGGACTGGGGAGTCTTCTTTTCATACACGAGCACGACTGTCTCAGAGTTCTGAGGAAATGGTTTCCCATCTTTTTTGAAATCAATTTCTTTCCATTTAAAAATCTTATCAGAAGGGAAAAACTCGACTTCTCATTTTCCTTTTCAAATTCCATTGCCAGAGGCTCTGGCCTTTTACCTCGATCAACCTTCGGTAGTTCAGCCATCAAAGCAAATCCACGTGTATATTCCCTAGGGCTCAGTAGGTGAAGAGTTCCCCAACGTTTGGTTGGGGCAACAAAGTAGAACATGGGTTGATTCTGCAAATTTCGTTAACACAGTGTGTGTAGCTGTGTTTTTCAAAGTGTATAGTGTTTTCTTTCATCTTCTCTGAGAGGATCTAAAACAGGGTCCAGTGTAGCAGTCAAGGTAAGTGATCGGCAGGTAGTTCACAGTGACCTTTGTGGCCCAGAGAGAAATTCTGGACCGAGGTTTATTCTTGAACATTAGGGCTTGAACCTACGTAATTCCCCTTTTTAACTAACCCACTTGAGAAAGAGATGAAATCACAAGTAGAGAGGAATAGCTGAGTTGGCTATTAGGGGTGCAAAGAGGAACGTGGCGGGGACGTGTCCAGCCTCTGAATAACGGCAAGTAAGGTTGTGTTACCACTGTGGAGAGTGACCACAGCCCTGTTTGCTTTGTGTTTCCTAGCCTTCTGGGAGAGCTCACCTCCAGGTAAACCCCTTCATCTTCCTTCTCTGCTTGATTCCAAGATATCAAAGGGGACAAACCGGGGCTTCAAAACAGTGACAGTGAAGTCTGGTTTCCCAGCTGTCATGCTCAGAGGTCTTAGGAGATGATGCCCCTAACACCCTGCAGACCTTGGCTGATAGGTGTGGGGTTGGGGATGTTCCTCTGAGACCGTAGCTGGGCCTGCACCTGGGTGAGGACACACACATACACACACACTCAGAAAACTGGCACACTCCTTCAGCTGCCTGTGTGTGTGTGGGGGGGGGGAGGGGTAAAATATACATAACGTGAAGTTTACCACTTTACCCTTTTAAAAGTGTACAGTTCAGTGGCATCAGGGGCATGCACAGCGTTGTACCACCGTCAGCACTCTCTAGCTCCTGTACGCTTTTCCCAACCCAAAAGGAAACCCCTTACCTATTATGCCGCCTCTCCCATTCTCCCCTCTCCCTCATCCCTGGCAACCACTAATCTGCTTTCTAGCTCTGTAGATTTGCCTAATCTGGACATGCTGTATGAATGCAATCAGGCAATATTTGTCCTTTTGTGGCTGGCTTTTTCCCTTGACATCATGTCTGCAAGGTCCATGTTGTAGCATGTGTCAGCACCTCATTCCTTCTTATGGCCGAGAAATACTCCATGGTATGGATGGACCACATTTTGGTTGGTGGACATTTGGGTTGTTTCCACCTGTGGGCGATTGTGATTAGTGACGGCAGCCATTTAAATCACACACAAAGAGGCAACAGGTAAGACAAGTCTGAGGCAGGCGCTGACCTTACCTATTCCTTCACCGACTCTTATCACCTCCCCTCACATGGAGCCCAGGCTGTGCCTTCTCTCCTAGACCCCGGCCACATTCGGGTCCGCCAGCAGCGCCTTAGCAGCAGAAGTGCTTTGACCGAAGCAGTAACCCCAGGGTGGGAGGTGATGGGTCCTGGGTGAAACAAGGAATAACCCTTGATTCCCACACCCCTTTCCATTCTTCCTGTGCCTGCATTTCCCTTCCACGCCTTCCTGACTCCTTGCCTTCCTTTTTTAAAAATTAATTAATTAATTAATTAATTAATTAATTTATTTATTTATTTTCGGCTGCATTGGGTCTTTGTTGCGGTGCGCGAGGGCTTCTCATTGCGGTGGCTTCTCTTGTTGCAGAGCACCGGCTCTAGGCGTGTGGGCTTCAGTAGTTGTAGCACGCGGGCTCAGTAGTTGTGGCGCACAGGCTTAGTTGCTCTGTGGCATGTGGGTTCTTCCCAGACCAGGGCTCGAACCCGTGTCCCCTGCATTGGCAGGCGGATTCTTAACCACTGCGCCACCAGGGAAGCCCTGTTGCCTTCCTTTTTTAATATAAATTCCAAGTCGCCTCGAAGCCCTTTAGCTTCTGGAGTTGTGTAGACCCTGCTCATCCCTGTTCTGCTCTCTGCAAAGGGACTGTGTGTGGCCTTACACAGATTTAACACGTAAAAAGTGGTTACATTTTTGCAAAGGATATTTTTCAGAACTATCCTTATTCTCCAGGATTTCACCTCTTCTCTACCCATAATATCATGTCCCTGAAACTAATAACCAGGAGGAAGGGGGACCTAAAAATCCTAGCTGCCTCAGCCTCTCGCAAGTGGAGTTTCTAGACCACATTCCAGGGAATACATTTAAAATTCCTTCTTGACCACTTCCTGATTTCTGGTTTGTTTTGTTTTGACTCTCACTGAGTCCTCTTTCAGCTGGGCCCTGGGGATCTTTCACGAAGCTCTGCAACCCCAGCTCCCAGCTCTTGGCTGTGCATTTACAATTGTGTGCGTGTTCTCACCGCTCTTCATCCTTTTTTTTTTCCAGTGAAGTGACCGCTGACGTGCCGTTCCGCCTCATGCACCCCCAGCCTGAAGACCCAGGTCAGTCTCGCGTTATCTTGCCTTCCTCTAGTCCTTTACCACTCACAGATTTATTACGTACTCACTGCTAGCCTTCCTTGACCGCATCTCTGAGCACAGGCAGGGCCAGGTGGCCGAGGTTCCAGGCCACCTTCAAGTGCCTGGGGCCCCCCTCCCAGAAATGAGTGCCCGGCTACTAGGTCATGAGCCAGGTGGCTTGTCCACTTCCGGTGAGTGTGTGGAGGATGTAGCATCCCTGCTTGGATGCGGGCCGTCTCGCTTGGTTTTATCAGGAATGATTTAAAAGCAGAAGCTTTGCTGTGAACAGACATGGATTCATTTTTTTTTTTTTTTTTTTTTTTTTTTTTTTAGTGTTTTTGTCCTTGTGATGAGAAGTCTTAGGATCTACTCTCTCTTTTTTTTAAAAAAAATTATTTATTTATTTATTTATTTGGCTGCGCCTGCTCTTCGCTGCGGCGTGTGGGATCTTTTAGTTGCGGCGTGCATGCGGGATCTGGTTCCCTGACCAGGTGATTGAACCCGGGCCACCTGCTTTGAGAGCGCGGAGTCTTAACCGCTGGACCCCCAGGGAAGTCCCCAGACCTGGATTTAGGTTTAAAGAAAATTTAAGTGAAAAGTAAATTTGACAGCCTGAGGCTTTTGCATTTCATTTGGAAGCATTAATAGGAATTTAGAAGATGATGAGTATTTCTGACAATGGCAATTATGATGAGAGTACAGAAAATACTAGAAAAGAGGGTCAGGCTGGGTTCCTAATACCTTGGCTCCTTTGAATTGTAAATCCGTTGGCTCTTGTATGGATGTTAAAAGTAAATTAAGTAATGGTTGTACAGCTCTGTGAGCAAACTAAAACCCATGGGCCTGTACATGTAAATAGGTAAATTGTATGATATATGAATTAGATCTTAATACAGCTCTTTTAAAAGGGCTAAATGAAGCGGCAAAAATAATGTAGGTGCAATCTCAGAAATTCTGAGGAAAAATTCTCCGCTGTGTGTTAAGGTGGCTTAGTTGGCAGGAAAAAAAAATGGACCTGTATGGATGAGAACCGTCCCGAGTTATAGTAATTAAGAACATTTTAAGTAAAAGTGGTGTAAACAAGCAGGGTTTTTTTTCTTATATTTTATAAAGAGCTTTTCTACGTTGATAATGAAATGGCATTTAAACATTAGAATGAGCCCCATATTCATTTTGGCTTTGTCTCAAAACTATTTTGTCTCAGAGTATCTCTTCCAAATATTTTAGATTCAAATACTCAAAACTTTTGGAAGTTTGCCAAAAACTTCCCTTGGGGGAAAAATACAGTCTAACCATATTTTTTTTATTCATTTATGCCTGTATCATTAAAATACTATTTTTAACTTTGTGAGATTGAGACACATTCTGGTCCCTTTCAAGGACATTCTAAAAGGCTATTTTAAAACTATGACCGGAGGAGATGTCATAGTTTGTGTCAGATCATTTTCTGGCCCCGTGAACAGACTTTATGACTTCACTTGGGGGAATTGGAGTTATTCCTTTTCTGGGTATGACATTTTCATGTTCCAGTCATTATGGCCCTCACACTGAACATATCATAACATCAAGGCTAAACCAATGATCTTTTTTTTTTTTTTTTTTTTGTGGTACGCGGGCCTCTCACTGTTGTGGCCTCTCCCGTTGCGGCGCACAGGCTCCGGACGCGCAGGCTCAGCAGCTGTGGCTCACGGGCCCAGCCGCTCCGCGGCATGTGGGATCTTCCCGGACCGGGGCACGAACCCGTGTCCCCTGCATTGGCAGGCGGACTCTCAACCACTGTGCCACCAGGGAAGCCCCCAATGATCTTTTATACTGTGAGATTTTGGGGAGAAAGGACAAATCACCCCATGGCCTCGAAATTTTGATTTCCAGAGGTTTATGTGTCCCAAGTTTCATTCACAGATGCATGCTCACATCCTACCTGCCTGGTAAGATGGTCCCTGGTGCCCTGAGTTGAGACGGGTAGATGCTAAGCAGAGAAAGCATAAGTTGGAGTTAAGAAGCCCTACCAGGGCCAGGGGCCAAGTAATTTGTATGTAATAAGTTCTGGAGAAATGCTACCAGAACTTATTACATACAAGGGTGGAGGGGGTCCAGTACGGTTCTTGCCCAGGGGTTTTTTGATGAGTCAGCCTCTCTGTAGGTCCCCTGTGGTTAGCAGCCCACACAGACACTTCCCTCCTGGTACTGCCTTCCAGACAGGCACAAGAGATAAGGGCAGTGGCTCAGCCCTGCCACAAGCTCCCCCAAACCCTCTGGAGCTGTGTAGCCTCACTTAGCTCTTCCTGGCTCACCATGGCGGGTGGTGAGGCGATTACACTAGGACTTTACTAGGTGGGCAGCAGAAAGCTAAAATAAAAACAAAAACAAGGGGCTTCCCTGGTGGCGCAGTGGTTAGGAATCTGCCTGCCAGTGCAGGGGACACGTGTTTGATCCCTGGTCCGGGAAGATCCCACATGCCGCGGAGCAGCTAAGTCCATGTGCCACAACTACTGAGCCTGTGCTCTAGAGCCCGTGCTCCGCAACAAGAGAAGCCACTGCAGTGAGAAGCCCGCGCCCCACGACGAAGAGTAGCCCCTGCTCGCCGCAACTAGAGAAAGCCCGTGTGTAGCAACAAAGGCCCAACGCTGCCAAATAAATAAATAAGAAAAAATAATTTAAAAAAACAAAAACAAAAAGCAGAAAACCTCACAAAGAATTAGCAATAACCCTGGGTCTGCAAAATATATGTGAAAATCTAACCCACTCCCCGCACCCGCCCTCCACCCCAAGATCAATGTATTAAGAGAGAAATCAAACTCCCTGAGGGGCCAGGGAGTAGTTCTCAAGCTTTAGTCACCCCCTCCCCCCAGCCACTGGAGTACTGGTTCAGTGTCAAGTCCCAGGACTCACCCCTAGAGAGCCGGACCGTGGAAGTCAGGGCCCGGAGTGTGGGTCGTAACAGCTCCTGGGGACTCTGATCTGGACAGGGTCCAAAGGGCACATAGGGAGAAAGGCTTAGAAAGGAGAAGCACAACATCAGAGGGGCTGAGGCTAATCAGGGAAAGGGTCCTAGAGGTGAGGTTGTGGCTGATTCCGTCTGGGGAGGTGAAGGTTGTGGTGGCAACTTTTAGAGGAAGCGATGGTTAAAAATGCGGGGAGAAAGGCCCTCCGAGTGGGGAAACGGCAAAGAAGCAGGAATTACACGCCATTCTCGTGAAATGCGTATATCTAGGCCTTTTATTCCTCCACCTATAAAGTGACCTAACAAAGGAAGAAAATTTCCAGTAGACAGGATTTATGCTAATAGAGCTCTCTCTCCTTTCTTCCATGCTCACAGATAAGACCAAGAAAAGGTGAGCACTGCTTGGCGTTATCCCGTTCTGTGACCTCCTTCTCCACAGCCCTAATGTGACCCCTCACAGTTGTTTCTGTTTTTTCTTTTTTTGTAATGCAAGTGCCTGACTTAAGCTTTGATTGCCGAGGCATCCGCTTCAATGAGGCATCCACTTCAGCAATGGCTATCTCGAATAAACACATTGCCAGCCACTGGCCTCGATCAGAGCCAGGCCGGCTCTCCCTCTCCTTTGTTTTAGAGAGTTTGGTTGATTTCAGTAGCAGATCATTTGAGCCACTTGTTTTTTGTCTTTCTGCACTTTAAGTTCCCGCTCTTCTGTTTTAAATTCACCAATAAAGAGTGAGCCCTCGAAACCCTAGGCCCCCACCTCCAACCCCAATAAAGGCAGAACCCCAGGCCTGTGCGGTGTGCTCTCCCTCCCTACCCACAACCTCGCTGTGTGACCCCAGGTATATGCTGTGAAATTTTCAGGTCCTGTAAGTAATAAACCTTTATTTTCTAGAAGTTTCCCGATGGTTATTGCTGAAGGGCCTCTTGCAGTCTTAACAGGAACCACAAGGGCCAGTCCAACCACAACAGTGGTTATTGATAGGCTGAGATCTGCACAAGACAAGCGCAAACCCCTTTTTGGGTCTTTCCATACACGCCCCGTGCTCTCGATACCGGCGCAGGGCCTGGCTTTCCTTTTGCTCCCTAGTACCAGGACATGCATACACACGCGCACACATGCATACACGCGCACACACACGCATACACGCGCGCACACACGCATACACGCGCACACATTCACATACACACACACAGTTATTCCGGGCATATATGTCTACTCTGTGGGTTCCTTCCCTTTCTCTGATTTTTGTTTGTTAAAGAGATTTTACTTGAAAAACTATGAGGAGCATGGCATTGTCCCATGTTCCATCACGTAGGAAAATCTTGATCGGTTCCTGTGTTGCAGAAGGGAGATCAAGGATCTTGTTTTCTTCAAGATCTCATTGAAAGCTTCGAAGAACATGCCATGATCAAAGTGTTCTTTGTTTTATTTTAGTTTTCAGGATGAAAATCTTGTTTTTGAGGAGTTTGCTCGTCAAAATCTGAAAGATGGAAGAGAAATTAAGGAAGAGAAGACAGACCAGGAGGCGGCCGTGGATGAGTGAAGAGGCCGGCTCAGGATGGGGGAAATGGGGTCGTTAGCAGTATGGTAGCAGCGCCCCACAGTTAGCCCTTTAGTTATGCTAAATACCAAAGTGCAGGTCTTCTTCACAGAAATAAAGTTTGTCTCTTCTGTCCTGGTTGTGAGTCAGGCTGACTTGTTGGGGAAGCTGAGTGACGTCAACAGCACTCAAGCTGCAGCCTTGAGGGCCCCTGAGTCTGGGCAGGGGGAGGGCAGCATCTAGAAAGGAGACCCATCAAGGCGAGAAGCTGTCCTGAAATCAATGCGCTCACCCGAAGGGGCCTGGTGTGTCCCGGCTTTCTCCAGGACCCCTGGGGTAAGCTGTTTCCCTGGAAACTTGGAGGGGGGAGCAGTGTGTCTAATGACCTGACCAATCCTAGCTCCAGGGCACCCAAAGAGCCTCCCAAGAGAAACAGGGCGGTGGACAAATGTGGGTAAAAACACTCTTCATCTCTGATTTAACTTCTGGGTCCAAGTCCTGTTTGGGCTCTGGTCTGTTGGTTGTTTCCACTGAATGCAAACAACGAAATGCGAGTTGGCTGGTTTAAAGGGGAAAAAAAGGAATGCATCGGAAGGACCTCAGAGTGGCTCAGAGAACTGACTTAAAGGAACAACCTCCAGTTGCCACACCTGGGCTGGGTGGACATCAGAGAAAGCCCGGTGCCCAGCCCAGGAGCTCAGGGTCCTGCCCTCTGGGGTGGCCATTCACCTGGTGGTGGCTCGGAACCAAATGCTCCTAGTCTCCGAGCCTCTGGTTCCCATGTGCCGTTTCTGGGCAGGAGAATCTGGCTCACCTTCGGTCAGGGGATCAGTGCCCTGGGGCCAACGATGGCAGAGCCCAGCCCCGGGAATGGGCTGTCCCAGAAGAGGGGGTTCACTGTGAATCAGACAGGCTTCTTGTTTAGACTGTCTTCATTGAGACTGGGCATAGAAGGGGTGGGGGAAGGGACGCTCACGTCCGGGAGGAAAGGAGGAGACGTAACGGAGGTGACGCCAGGGCCCTGTCCTTTGCAGAATCCCCTTCTCGGCCCGTGGTACCCCGGCCTTGGGGCCTGCTAATGATGGTAGAGGGGCTGAATGGCGCTCTTGGTGGCCACAGAGGAGCTTGGGGGATGTGTAGGCTCTGGTCTATGTCTCAAGGGGATAGGAGGAAGGGCGGTTGGAGAGTTCTGCACAGTCTAACCCGCTCACAGGAGGTACGAGGGTGAATGGGAGGGGGCATGTGTGGGCTGGACACTCAGGGTCAGGTCTCCAGGACCCAGAGCAGTGGCGGAGGGCCAGACACAGTGTGGGTTCCATGCATATGAAGGCTCCCACATCTGGGTTTGTTCAGCAGGATTTCAGGCTGGTTTGTGTCCTGGGGACTGGGATTTAGACCGGAGGCTCCACTTGGGAACCTTGGACAGGGTCCCATACACACAAAGCAAGGTTTGAACTCGAGTGTTGGATATGAGGCATTCTGATATTGACAGGGATGAGGATTCATTTCTGGAGGAGGAATACCAATAATAACAATACAGGCATGGGACTTCCCTGGCTGTCCGGTGGTTAAGACTCTGCGCTTCCACTGCAGGGGGCATGGGTTCAATCCCTGGTCAGGGAACTGAGATCCCGCATGCTGCGTGATGCGGCCAAAAAAAAATTAAGAAAAAAATACAGGCAGAAAGCTGTGGGTTTGCAGGGTCAGACACGATTTCCCCATCGGCAGGCTTCCATTCCAGCCACACCCCTCTCTCAGGATGCTCAGGGAGGGCGGCATGCTCCTCTGGGAATCTGAGCCCGTCCGCTGCCCTCCTACCCCACAAGCCCACAGGTTGGCTGTGGTTGGCTCCTGCCCGGGATGCCGGGCAAGCCATGGACTTGGGAGTCTGCCTGGCAGGGCCTGGTGAGAGGATCAGCCAGTTGGTTCCTGCATTGCTTGACCCCAGGATATCCTAAGTCAGGGTGGGCAGTAATAGGTCGGACCTTTGTGTGGGTGTGAGAGCCAGAGAGAAGAGCTGGAAGGCCAGTCCCTGGAGAACAGAGGTCAGGACAGCCCTGGCCCTCCAGGTTATTCTGGTACCAAAACGCCTGACTTTCGCGTGCTGGCTAGTTTACGACCTGCAGCTGGCCGCCCCTACAAGGGCATGCGGGTGTGAGCAGGAAGTGAGCAGCCGCTGCCCCGAACGGGATATGGAACCTCGCCTTGGCTGGGCCTGCGCAGTAGAGGCGTTGTGTCTGCTCTGGCGTCGGAAGGCAGGATGTCCCATGTGCAGGTTGGATGTGCAGCGCAGGGCTTTCTAGGTAGGTGCAGTGGGAGAAACGGTGCAGAAGAGCTGAGGGTGCTGCATGGAGAAAGCGGCAGCTGAGAACTTGGGGCAAAGTTCTGCAACCTGCAACCAAAGGAGAAGTAGGGGTCCCTGCTATTTACTGGGCACCTGCCTTGTGCTAGGCACTTCACCTGTTACATCTAACCATTCCAGCCATGCTTCCCATTTGTTAGATGAGGAAACTGCAGTTCAGAGAGGTTATGTACCTTACCCGAGGTCACACAGCTAGTGAGAGTTGGAGTCAAGACTTAAACTCTGGTTTCCCTGAGTCTATAACAACCAGAACTTTGCTCACCATTTTTTTTTTTTTTTTTTTGGCTACACCGTGTGGCATGCGGGATTTTGGTTCCCTGATCAGGGATTGAACCCGTGCCCCCTGCAGTAGAAGCTCGGAGTCCTAACCACTGGACCGCCAGGGAATTCCCTTTGCTCACCTTTTGTTGCTGAATGTGTATATGAGAGTTTGGGGGGGGTGTTGGAGCATTTATGATTCAACAATGGCTGCCCTTAAGTTTAAGTTGAAAATATTATTGAGATAATTATAGATTCACATGTAGTTGTAATCCACCCATCTTTTCCAGATTCCCCCCTTTTTACTTGTATTCGTGTGTGTGTATTTAGTTCTCTACAATTTTATCACATGTAGATAACTTCTTTTTAGAGTGTCTGTTTTCCTATTCCTTTAACATTTTTCACTGCTTGCCTCCCAGTCTAATATCACAACCCTAAGGGTTTAGTTTACTTATGCTTGGGGGGTGCGCAGGGAGGGGGCGGAAGCTGGGTGCACTTGGAAATGTATGGGGGCGGTATTTGGTTGACACAGGTCCTGGGGGCCAGGGGAAGTACATGTCGCACACAGTAAAGCAATGTCCTGCTCCAGATGTCAATCATAACCGCAGTTCAGGATAAAATGGTAACTCCCATGTTTTCAAGTGCATCCTTTATCTGTTCTAATGTGAAGCGGTTCTTTTTGACAGGAGGTGCACTTCTACATTGACAGGTCGAGAAGAAAGATTAGGTTGGATGTGAAGTGTGTTATTACTGCCACCTTGATATGCCCTTAAGGTGGGGTAAACTCGGGGAGCAGCATATTGTTAGAGATTATTCACAGCGTGACTCACTGCATAAGGAGGTAGAATGTGCTCTTGCAGGCATGCCACCTTGGGGGTGGTCTCCAAGGGAACAGCACTCTGCAGCCACCAGAGAACACAAAGGCTTCTTTGCTCATCAGAGAAAATATGGCAGTTATGTTCCTCTGATTTAAGAACATAATATAGTTCTTACTAAGCCTAATCCTCTTTTTAAAAATACACTTTTTATTTTCAGATAGTTTCAGATTTACAGAAAAGTTGCAAAGAAAGTACAGTGAGTTTCCCCATACCCAGTTTCCTCTAAATTATTAACATCTTACATTAGGATGGTGCCTTTGCCACAATGAATGAATCAATATTTACATATTATTATTAAACTGAAGCCCATTCTTTATTCAGATTTCCTTAGTTTTTACCTAATGTCCTTTTTCTGTTCCAAGATCCCACATGACATTTAGTCATCACATTTCCTTAGGCTCCTCTTGGCTGTGACAGTTTCTAGCACTTTTTAATAATTGCAAATAGACTCCTATTCAGCCACAATCTCTGCCTCCCAACTCTCCCTTGCGTTCACGTTCATGCCCTTGGCTTTTCGCCTCTAAAATGATGGATTCTGGGCTTCCCTGGTGGCGCAGTGGTTGAGAGTCCGCCTGCTGATGCAGGGGACACGGGTTCGTGCCCCGGTCTGGGAAGATCCCACATGCCGCGGAGTGGCTGGGCCCGTAAGCCATGGCCGCTGAGCCTGCGCGTCCGGAGCCTGTGCTCCGCAACGGGAGAGGCCACAACAGTGAGAGGCCCGCGTACCGCAAAAATAAATAAATAAAATAAAATAAAATAAAATAATGGATTCTGGAACCCTGGTATCCCCTGAGCATCTGGTGGGCGTAGGCAACAGCACACCCAGGAATCTCAAGCTCAGTTTGCTCCAAACCAAGTTCATCTTCTCTTCTAGGCCTACTGGGCTCAGTGGGGCGTTCTTCCCTGGAAAGCCCCGTATCTGGGAGGCATTCCGACTTGCCCTGCTCCCTAATCTTCTGACAGGGAGCACCTGGTCCCTCTTCTTCCCTCTACTACGTCTTCTGTCTGTCACCTCCTCTCTCCACCTCCACAACTACCTCCTCGGTTCTGGCCCAAATCAGCATTGCCTGGATTGGTAAGTCACTTTATTTATTTATTTTTAATATTTATTTATTTATTTATTTATTTATTTAGGCTGCACCAGGTCTTAGTTTCAGCACACGGGATCTTTAGTTGTGGCATGCAGACTCTTAGTTGAGGCATGAGAACTCTTGAGGCATGCATGCAGGATCTAGTTCCCCGACCAGGGATGGAACCGGGGCCCCCTGCACTGGGAGCGTGGAGTCTTATCCACTGGACCACCAGGGAAGTCCCGGTAATTCAATTTTTTTTTTAAAAAATTGAAGTTGATTTACAATGTGTTAATTTCTGCCATACAGCAAAGTGATTCAGTTATACATATATATATATATATATATATATATACATACACATATATATATATACATATATATTCTTTTTTGTATTCTTTTCCATTATGGTTTATCACAGGATATTGAACATAGTTCCCTGTGCTATACCTTGTTTTATGTCTACTCTCTATATAACAGTTTGCAGTGAATCACTTATTAATGCCCTCTCTGTTTCTAGCCTTTTCTCCTCTGGATCACTCTCTGCCCAGAGACATTAGTCCCTCTGCTTTTCTTTCTTTTCTTTTGTTTTTGGGCCGCGCCGCGAGGCATGCGGGATCTTAGTTCCCCGACCAGGGATAGAACCCTCCTCTGCTTTTCAGAACCCCTTCAGTGGCTCTGGTGCCCAGAGGATAACGTCCTTGCTCCAGAGCCAAACAGAGGCTGCTTTGAGTCCTGGTGCAGCTCACCTTCCAGACTCCCCACAACCTGACCAGTGGCTCAGCAGCAAATCCAGATCCCTGTCATCCTCCCAACTTGCCTATTTGTGTTTTCCTGCCTTTTTGTGTTTTCCTGGAAAATTCCCTCCAACCCCTTGCCTTTCAGTTCAAATCTCCAAACCAGGCTGGGGTCACCTGTCCTCTGGAGAGGTACCCCTGACACCTCCGGCAGAGTCATAACTCTTTCTCCTGCTGTACCGTCCCTCCCCCTATAACACCCTTAGATTTTTGCACTTATGTATCACACTACATTGTAATTAGTTGATACAAAAATCACCAATCTCCGTGGAGATGCAGGACACCCTCTCCTCTGTGCCCTTATTAGTCAGCTCCTTGCTGTCATAACAAAGTACCACAGACCTGGGGGCCTAAACAACAGAAATTTATTTTCTCACAATTCTGGAGACCAAGGTGTCGGCAGGGTCAGATTCTTCTGAGGCCTCTATCCTTTTCTTGCAGATGACTTCTCTGTGTGTCTTCGCATGGTCTTCCCTTGGAGCCTGTCTGCGTCCAAATGTCTTCTTATTGATGTAAGGACACCAGTTGTATTGGATTAGGGCCCATCCTAATGGCCTCAATTTAACTTGATTACCTCCTCATTTTAACTTGATTACCTCCTTAAAATTACCTCATTTTAACCTGATTACCTCCTTAACTTGATTGCCTACCTATCTCCAAATACGGCCACATTCTTAGGTACTAGAGGATTAGGACTTCAACGTATGAATGTTGGGAGGGGGGACACGAGTCAGCCCATAACAAGACCCTTCTCTCCTCTTTCCTCCTATGAGCTCCTTGGAGCCTCAGCTTCCTGGGAGGCCTAGCCCTGGAGGGTCAAGGACTTGGGAATCACATAGTCCAAGTTCAAATTCTGCCTCTCATGAATTCCTTGGGGGACGTATCTGAACCTCAGGTCTTCATCTCTAGAATGAGACCATCAAGCTTGCTCTGGGGGACATGTGTGTGGACTGGAGTCGCTGGTCAAGTGTCTGGTGTGTGGCCGGTGGGCAGTATATGGGAGCCATCACTGTCCTCCTGCATTGCGGAACTTTCTGCGACGATGGAAATGTTCTATATTTGTGCTGTCCCGTGTGGTAGCTGCTAGACCACATGCAGCTGAAATGTGGCTAGTGTGACTGAGGAACTGAAAATTAAATTTTAATTAATTGAACTTGAAATTGAAGTAGCCACATGTGGCTGGTGGCTACAGCACTGGGCAGCACAGCTGGGTTCACCAGGGGTCCCCAGTGTGTCCCAGAGTGTTCCTGCATTAGGCCCTGACATGCTCTGTCCTGGCGGTGAATCCATTCCCCTGGCCATGTCCCCACGCCAGATGCTCCTCTGTGGCCCCTGGGGGGGGGGTCTCACTTATTTTGCCTCTGGAAAGCATTGCCCAGTGCAGTGGGGGCCAGAGCATGCTGACCCGCAGGCAGGACAGGAGCCACTGTGTCTCTAGGAGCAGCCCTTTGAAAGGGCAAGGGGAAAATTGTGCAGCCCCTTACTACCTCAGAATGTGGCTGTATTTGGAGATAGGGTCTTTAAAGAGGATTTGCCCTTCTCAGGTGGCACCAAACCCTTCTCCACCTGGATGTCCCATAGGGCAGCAAAAACTCACCTCCAACTTCACTCCCTCTTCTCCAGCTGTCTTAGCTGGGAAGGTTGGGCTTATCCCAAATTGCCTCTGCCTCTCCTCCAGCTACCCTCCTAAGTCCACTTCTCTGTCTCCCCAGCCCCTCCCAGTAATCCAGGGCAGCCACCTGCCCCGATTGCTTCAAAGCCTGGATCGCAGTCCTCAGCTTTGTGACTTAGCCCCGCCCAGGGTTAAGATGGCTCAAGGGCTTCCTGTTGCCTTCAGGACTCAGCCTAAAAGACCAACCCCCTTATCAGGTTTACAAAGGCCCAGTCTGACCTGCCCGCCCCCAGGCTCATCTCTTCAAGTATCTTCCTTCCTTTAGGCTACAGTTTCCCTTTTTTCCAGAGATATGTTCTTTCTTGCCTCCAGATCTTTGCACAATCTCATCTCTTGGCCTGGAACAGGGGTCCCCGGTTAGGGATAACTCCTGCTCACATTTTCCGTCTCACTTTATCTTTTTCTCCAGGAAGCCTTCTCGGATGGAACTGTGTATCCCTGTTCCGGCATCCCAGAGGCCTGTCCAAGTACCTTCTTTCCTGCATTCATGCATGCATTCACCCACTCCTCGAACTGTTTGTCGTGCAACTAACTACTAAATGCCAGACCCTGCTTTTAGATGCTGGAGACACGATGCAGGGCAAGAAAGACAGTCCCGGGCCGCCTGGAGGTCACTTACATTCTTGAAGGAGAACATTAAAGATGAAAAGGAGTGAACACAGAAATAAAAAACCCCCACACAAATTGTGTCCCAGGAAGAGAAGAAACAGAGGCTAAAACCTGTGGTTCTGACGCCACCTGTGGGGTCGAAGAGACGCCCGACAGGGGCGCCACCTCCGGCTGCGCGCGCGGCCGGCAGGGGGCGCGGAGGGGCGGAGCTGGAGACCGCGGTCCCGGCCCCGCCCCTCAAGGCCCCGCCCCCAGCCCGGCTCGGCCCCGGCCCCGGCCCCGGCCCCGCCCCCGCCCGCTGTGCGCGCGCTGGCCCGGCAGCATGGCGGCGGCGGCGGGTGCCCCTCAGCCGGGTCCGCCGCAGCCGCCTCCGCCGCCGCCGCCTGAGGAGTCGTCCGACAGCGAGCCCGAGCCGGAGCCCGGGTCCCCGCAGAAGCTCATCCGCAAGGTGTCCACGTCGGGCCAGATCCGCCAGAAGGTGAGCCCGCGGCGGCGGCCCGGGCGCGCGCCCCTCACGCCGCGGCAGCCCCGTGAGGCCCGCAGTTCGGCCCGAGCAGCCGCCCAGGCCCGGCCCGGCCCGGCCTAGGGTCCCGCCGGGCGCCGCTGCCCGGACGGAGTGCGCTCCGCGGGGTAACGGACCAGGCGCTCGGGGCTGTGCGCGCCTCCCGGCGGGGCGGCGGCGGGGACCCCGGGCCGGGGAGCAGGTGGGCGCCGCGCGGGGCCGGGCCGGCGGGGCGCTTGGCGGGGCGGGCCGCGAGGAAGCCCCGTGCCGCGGGGACCGGGAGGGACAGGCCTGTAGGCTGGGGGGCGAGCGCACCAGAAATGGGGACTCCTGGCTGCGTCCGGCCGGCGAGCGCTCCTCGACCCGGGTTCTGCACATTTCTGAGGACGGATCGGGCTCTTTCCCGCTGGGTGCTGTGCACTCACCTGTGGCCCCTGAGAAATCCGATTGGACCCAGGTATGGGGCTCTTCCCTTCCTTCCCCTCGCGTGGATTTTCGTGCGGGAAAGGGCAGGGATGCGCGTCCCGTGACCGTCTCTCTCTCCCTCCTCGGGAAAGAGGGGAGAGGGGGCTGTCCCTGGCTGCGCACCCGCTTGGCATCTCACTCTCGGTGGAGAACTCCAGACGCGAAGTATTAGCTGCAGAAAGACGCATTTCCTTTCTGCAGGAGTAAAGTTGCGCCCTTTGTTTTCCCATTGCGGTTTCTGTTGCAAACTGCTTTTGGGTTTTGCTGCAGGTGAGCCCTCTGTGTTAGCACACGGCTTCCTCAGGCAGGTGGTTGGACAGGTGGCTGAGGGCAGCCTGGGTCTGTGGGCAGCCTGGGCAGATCCAGCTGGCACAGACTATCTCATCCCGCTGCAGTGCGCTTTTCCTCCAGGGCCAGTGAGTTCAGCTGGTACTTTTACCGTGGGAGCCATTTCTTAATCTTATGTCAGCCTCTGATACCTGGGATGGGGTAATCTTTTGTCCTAACGTTACAGTTTTATTGTGCAGTGCTCCAGTCATTCAGCACATAGGTATTGAACACCTCCTTTGTTCCAGATATAATAGTAATAGTAATCATTATAACGCTAGCAATTCTCCAGTGCTTACTATGTGCCAGGCACTTTTCTTGGGTTAACTTTACAGCACTTTACACGGGTTAACTCATTAGCCTTGGTGATAACCCACTGTGTTGGGTGTTGTCTGTCATTCCCGTCTTATGGAATTGGAGGTGGAGAGGGTAAGTGTCTTTCTTGCCCAGGGTGTCACTGGTAGTAACTTGGATCTGGATCTGAACTATGGTCAGGATCCCAAGATGGAAGGCAGTTTCTCCATTTCGGGGTTCCCAGCCTGTAGGAGGTGGACATCTGTCCATGTGACAGTATGATGTAGTAAGTGCTGTGGAAGCTTAGAGGACTGAGAATCCAGCTACCCTGGGAGGCAGGATCTTGCGGGAAAGAGTTTGTCAGGCTAAGTAAGGAAAGAGGACTTTCCACCTAGTTGAATGTTGTATCTACAGGTTTAGGCACACCTGGGAATGGTCAGAAGGTGAGTGGGTCAGATGGAGAGGAATGAGGAAGAGGCTGGAAAGGTAGATCAGGCTGGATTTTGAAAGGATAGCCCTGGAGTTGGGTTTGTGGCCTTGGGCAAGAGGGAGCCACTAAGGATTATTCAGAGCCTGAGAGTGATGGGTCAGAGGTGCTTTTAGAAAGATCTCCAAGTAGCCCTAAATGGTACTGCTAGGAGTTGTTCTCACCTGTTGCTTGGTCCTCAGGCATGGTGTGTGCCCAGTATGGGGTGGATCATGTGATTTACAACTGTTATTAAGATTTGATCTCTCAGAGATTCCAGTGTTTGTCCAGAATTCTGTTCTTAAGGAGGCTTTTTTTTTTCCTCTTAAAACAATAGCTGTTACACCAGCTGTTCTGGCTGAGGAGGAGTGATGGGTAGAGTGTTAAAAATACACCCCGAGGACTTGAGTTTCTGAATACAGTCACATCTGCTGTACAAATAGCTTAAAGTTGAGTTTTCTTTTGGGTTGTTAGAGATTGCTGGAATGTGAGGTTTCCTGTGTGTGTGGTAGCTCCCAACCTCCCTTCCCCACTCCCCCTTTTAAAGCAGATAAGCCGTTCAGAAAATTCCTCTGGTATATGTGGTGCACAGGGGAAATATCCAGAATGGTATGGGGTATCATTCTGAGTCCAAAAAGGAACGACCCACTTTAAGTATTTAAAACAGAGGGAGTTCAATGGGGGAGTGGTCGCACAGGTGCTGAAGAGTTGAGAATGCAAACAGTGGGCAGTGAGGTAGCCCTGCGACGAGGCAGCAAACAGGAAACCACTGCCACCCCGAAGCTGGAAGACAAGCCGGGAGGCAGCGTATCAGGAACAACTGTGACTCGCCAGAGGCTGGAACCACCGTGGGTCATCTGGCGGGGGCTGGAGGCTTGGAAGGACACGGCTGCTCCTGGAGACTCACCCCATGCCCCCTCCTGCTTGGGAAACCCAGCCTGCGGGGATCAGCCCATCTGCAACTTGGAGGAGAGCAGAAGAGTGAGGAATGGAACTGAGGACAAGCTGGCTCAGGACCAGAGCTGTATGTGTGTCAAGTTTTTGAAACATTAGTCCAGTGCAAGCTAGAGCTGTCTTAATGGAAAAAGAAAAGGAAGTGTCTTATGACAGTGCTTCTCGAATTTTCATGTGCAGACACGTCCCCTCGGGATCTTGTTAAAATGCAGATTCTGGTTGAGTAGGTCTGGAGTGGGGCTAGAGGTCCTGCATTTATCACCTCCCAGGAGATGCTGCTGCTGCTGGTCGTGGACCAGACTTTGAGAAACAAGACCATGAGGACATGTGTAAAGAGAAGCCTTACCAAGCGCCAAAAAAAATCTTTATTCGTGAGGTTCTTTTGAAACTTTTTCCCAAGTCTTTGATGGGGAAAGTCTTTGAAAATTTGATGTGTATAGATTTGAGATGGTCGTTTATTAGTTTAGCATATCGTGTACGTCTGATATTTTCACATGTTCCAACTGTCCCCAGCAAACACATTACTTCATTTCATTTCCTTACCATAGTACACAGTAGTGATTTTATAGGACCACATAGCTAGTGTGGAAAAAAGAAAATGGAACTAATACACTGGTAAATTAGCTTATGAACACATTATAAGGTATTTTGAAATCTGAGTAGAGAACAGTGTGATTGTGTGAAGACTTATCAGTTAAGATGGAGCTTAATTTATTTAAAAGTTTTAAAAAAGTTAACATTTTTGGCTTTGTGCATTAAAGCACTTATATTCTTAATTTCAAATTTAAACAAAGTATTTTTTCCATTGTGAAATGAAGACTAGTAGAAATTAAGTAAAATGTTCAAGTTGTAAAATACTTAAAAAACAGCTTTACTAAGATAAAATTCACATACCATGCAGCTCACTCATTTAAAGTGTACAGTTCAGTGTTTTCTAGTATATCTACGGTTGTGTAATCATCACCGCAGTCAGTTTTAGAACATTTTCATCACCCCAAAGAGAAACCCATGGGACTTTCCTGGTGGCGCAGTGGTTAAGAATCCACCTGCCAATACAGGGGACACAGGTTCGATCCCTGGTCCAGGAAGATCCCACATGTCGCAGAGCAACTAAGCCCGTGCGCCACAACTACTGAGCCTGCGCTCTAGAGCCCTCGAGCCACAACTACTGAGCCCGCATGCCACAACTACTGAAGCCCGGGCACCTAGAGCCCATGCTCGGAAACAAGAGAAGCCACTGCAATGAGAAGCCTGCGCACCACAATTAGAGAAAGCCCACGTGCAGCAACGAAGACCCAATGCAACCAAAAAAAAAAAGAAACCCATAACCATTAGCATTTACTCCCCGTTTTCTCCCAACTCTCTCAACCCTAGGCAACTACTAGTCTGCTTTCTGTTTTGTGGATTTGCTGATTCTAGACATCTCATATAAATATAATATGCAGTATGTACCCTTTGTGTCTGGTTTCTTTCACTTAGTAAAATGTGTTCAAAATTCATCCATGTTGTAGCCTGTGCCAGTACTTCTTTTCATTTTACTGCTGAGTAATATACCGTTGTATGGATTTACTACGTTTTATTTACATTCATCTGTTGCTGGGCATTTGGGTTATTTTCACTTTTTGGCTATTCTGGATAATGCTGCTATGAACATTCATGTACATATTTCTGTGTGTACATATGTTTCATTTCTGGTGGATATATACCTAGGAGTAGATTTGCTGGGTCACATGGTAACTCTATTCTTAGTCTTTGAGAAACTGCCAGACTGTTTTCCAAAGTGACTGCACTATTTTACATTTCCACCAGTAAGGTATGAGGGTTCCAGTTTCTCCATGTCCTCAGTTGTTTTATCTTTTTGATTATAGCTATCCTAGTGGGTGTGAAGTGGTATAAAAGTTTTTGTTTTTTGTTTTTTAAAATATTTATTTATTTATTTTTTTGACCGTGTCGGGTCTTAGTTGCAGCACTTGGGATCTTTCGTTGTGGCACGTGGGCCTCTCTCTAGTTGTGGCTCGTGGGCTTAGTTGCCCCGAGGCATGTGGGATCTTAGTTCCCTGACCAGGGATGGAAGTGGCATCCCTTGCACTGCAAGATGGATTCTTAACCACTGGACCACCAGAGAAGTCCCTAAAAGGTTTTTTTAAAGCTAGTATGTAGCAGTATTTAAGAGTCTAAACTTTGGTGTCACGAACAAGTCTCCAAACCTCTCAAGACTTGGTTTCCTTATCTGTAAATAGGGAAAATACTAGCTCTTGGGTAACGAGTGGTGACAGTAAATGTTAGGTGTGTGTTCCTGAGCCTCAGTTTCTCTCTCTGCAAAATAGAAATGATTATAATAGTTCTCAGATCTGTAAAATAAAAATGATGATGATAACTCATAGAAACAAGTGGAGTAGTCTTTGTGCAACGCTTATCTAGCGTCGAGCCTGGCATATTATGAGCATTCAATAAATGGTTGCTTTTATGATTATTTCTGTCTCTCTGATTGTTCACTTTTTATATCTTGACCAGTAGCCATCCCCCCGAACCCCTCTGCCCCCAGCTCAAGCTGATCTGGGTGAGTCTCCATCTCTAGCAGCCAGAATAGCAAATAAAAACAAATCTGGCAGACAATTAACAGTGAATATCTTTTTAAAAAATTGTTAATTTATTGAATACTAGTAGGAATAGCATGGGCTAGGTGTTATTTTCTTTATTTCACAGATTCAGTTTAACTCAGTAAATAGTAGAGATCTTAAAATTGTTCTGTGTGCTGGCACTTGGGGGGTCCTTCCTGAACAACAAAGAACACCCCTAGAGCTAGTAGTCTGAAGAAGGCGTTAATAGAATAACCACATAGGTACTGTAGGGTTGTTTTGGTGATGAAAGGACCCTAAATCTAATGTCTGGTGTCTTTGTAAAAGAAAGAGGAGGAAGATTTGGACACAAAGGAACACACAGAGAAAAAAGCCATGTGAAAACAGAGCCAGCGATTTAGATCTTTGCTGTCACAAACCAAGGACCAGGTGGGGCCACTAGAAGAGGTAATAGGCGGAATCTCCCCTGGATCCTTTAGAGGGAGTGTGGCCCTGCTGACACCTTGATTTTGGACTTCTAGCTTCCTGGATTGTGGGACAACAAATTTCTGTTGTTTAAGCCTCCCAGTCTGTGGCCTTGGTTACGGGGCAGCCACAGGAAACTAACGTAGGGCATATACTAACTCTGAAGGGGACGCCGAGGGGCTGAGCTCTGTGAAGCAGTCAGAAATGCCTGTGGGACCTGAGGTATTGGGATCTGCCAAAGGGCAGCAATCCTGGGTGAGCTCCCTCAATTTGGTTTAGGATCCCAAAAAGCCACTTCCAAGGAATGAGGAGGATTAGAAGTAGGACTTCCAAAGGCCTGCAGTCATGCTTCATAGCATGTCAGGTCTCTGAAATTAAGGTAATCCCAGAGTGCTGTTGTTTTTAGGTGCTTAACAGAAGCAATTTCAGTCCTCTGTAGAGGGAGATGACGTCATCCAGTCATCCAGTTATTTTCACAAGCCATGTTGTAAACTCACTGTTTTGTGTTCAGTGAAGAACAGACACACGGGGAGGCAAGGCCACGTGAATTAAAACCAATGGAAACAGCAGACTATAAAGACAGATTAACAGGGGCTCTAGACATCAGACACAGATTTTGAAACAACTATGCTTACTATGTTTAAGGAGCTAAAAGACCAGACTGAGAATTCTGGCAGAGAACTAGAAACTGAAAAAGAACCAAATGAAAATTCTAAAACTGGCAAATGTAATAATCAAAGTTAAGTTCTCAAAGGAAGGGTAGAATAGACATGGCTGAAGAAAGAATTCAGTGGCCCAGAAGACCGCTCAAAAGAAAATTACCCATAAGGAAGCCTTATGGAGACATAAAAAAATGGAGAAATTAGCAGATAAGGCAGGAGTCAGAGATAACAGTGAAAAGGTCTTTTATGAGAAAATTGGGCAGAAACAACATTTGTAAAGATAATGCCCGAGAACTTCCCACAGCTATTAAAAGGCACCACCCACAGATTCAGTAGCCTGTGAACACAAAGAAAGCCTCACCTATCACTTCATAATAAAACTGCTGAAAACCACAGATGAAGAGGAGACTTGAAAGCAACTGGAGACAGATTACCCTCAAAAGAGCAACAGTGAGATTGACAGCTGTGTTCTTAACAGAAGCCATGGAAGCAGAAGTCAATCAAAATTTAAGTGCTGGAAGAAACTGCTAACCCTAATTCATTACTCAGCCAAAAGATCCTTCAGAAATAAAGCTGAAATAAATATGTTTTCAAATAAACAAAATCAATTTTTTGTGTGCAGACCCATAAAGAAGGAAACATCAAGGAGTGTTTTTGTTTGTGTCTGGCTAAAGGAAAATGATCTTAGGTGAAGGGTTAGTGTTTCAGGAAGGAATGAAGAGCAATGAAAAGGGCACTTACATGGAAAACTGAATGATTATCAACTGCTAAATTTTTTTTTTAACATCTTTATTGGAGTATAATTGCTTTACAATGGTGTGTTAGTTTCTGCTTTATATCAAAGTGAATCAGCTATATATCTACATATATCCTTATATCTCCTCCCTCTTGCATCTCCCTCCCACCCTCCCTATCCCACCCCTCCAGGCGGTCACAAAGCACCGAGCTGATCTCCCTGTGCTATGCGGCTGCTTCCCACTAGCTATCTGTTTTGCATTTGGTAGTGTATATATGTCCATGCCACTCTCTCACTTCTTCCCAGCTTACCCTTCCCCCTCCCCATATCCTCAAGTCCATCCTCTACGTCTGCATCTTTATTCCTCTCCTGCCCCTAGGTTCTTCAGAGCCTTTTTTTTTTTTTTTAGATTCCATATATATGTGTTAGCATACGGTATTTGTTTTTCTCTTTCTGACTTAACTTCACTCTGTATGACAGTCTCTAGGTCCATCCACCTCACTACAAATAACTGAATTTCATTTCTTTTTTATGGCTGAGTAATATTCCATTATATATATGTGCCACATCTTCTTTATCCATTCATCTGTTGATGGACACTTAGGTTGCTTCCGTGTCCTGGCTATTGTAAATAGAGCTGCAGTGAACATTGTGGTATGTGACTCTTTTTGAATTATGTTTTTCTCAGGGTATATGCCCAACAGTGGCATTGCTGGGTCATATGGTAGTTCTATTTTTAGTTTTTTAAGGAACCTTCATACTGTTCTCCATAGTGGCTGTATCAATTTGCATTCCCACCAATAGTGCAAGAGGGTTCCCTTTTCTCCACACCCTCTCCAGCATTTACTGTTTGTAGATTTTTTGATGATGGCCATTCTGGCCGGTGTGAGGTGATACCTCATTGTAGTTTTGACTTGGATTTCTCTAATGATTAGTGATGTTGAGCATCCTTTCATGTGTTTGTTGGCAATCTGTATATCTTCTTTGGAGAAATGTCTATTTAGGTCTTCTGCCCATTTTTGGATTGGGTTGTTTGTTTTTTTGATATTGAGCTGCATGAGCTGCTTGTAAATTTTGGAGATTAATCCTTTGTCAGTTGCTTCATTTGCAAATATTTTCTCCCATTCTGAGGGCTGTCTTTTCGTCTTGTTTATGTTTTCCTTTGCTGTGCAAAAGCTTTTAAGTTTCATTAGGTCCCATTTGTTTATTTTTGCTTTTATTTCCATTTCTCTAGGAGATAGGTCAAAAAGGATCTTGCTGTGATTGATGTCATAGAGTGTTCTGCCTATGTTTTCCTCTAAGAGTTTTATAGTGTCTGGCCTTACATTCAGGTCTTTAATCCATTTTGAGTTTATTTTTGTGTATGGTGTTAGGAAGTGTTCTAATTTCATTCTTTTACATGTAGCTCTCCAGTTTTCCCAGCACTACTTATTGAAGAGGCTGTCTCTTCTCCATTGTATATTCTTGCCTCCTTTATCAAAAATAAGGTGACCATATGTGTGTGGGTTTATCTCTGGGCTTTCTATCTTGTTCCATTGATCTATATTTCTATTTTTGTGCCAGTTCCATACTGTCTTGATTACTGTAGCTTTGTAGTATAGTCTGAAGTCTGGGAGCCTGATTCCTCCAGCTCCGTTTTTCTTTCTCAAGATTGCTTTGGCTATTCAGGGTCTTTTGTGTTTCCATACAAATTGTGAAATTTTTTGTTCTAGTTCTGTGAAAAATGCCAATGGTAGTTTGATAGGGATTGCATTGAATCTGTAAATTGCTTTGGGTAGTAGAGTCATTTTCATAATGTTGATTCTTCCAATCCAAGAACATAGTATATCTCTCCATCTGTCTTTGGGTTTGAAATATATATAGAATTAAAATACATAGCAACGGTATGTAAGTCAGAAAGGAGGTAAATGGAATAAAACTGTTTAAAGTTTTCCTTGCAATTCCAGGAAAAAGAAAAAAGAACCAATTAATATTAGACAAGTCAGGGATACATGTTGTAATCTGTGCAGCAGCCACTAAATTGTGAAGATGATATGGTATGTAAGCTAAAAGGCAAGAAAAATTGAATAATAAGAAATTCCAAATCTGAAAGAAGGCAAGAAAGGAGAAAAAAGGGAGAGGGAGAGATTGGGGGTTTGGGATTAGCAGATGCAAACTGTTATGGATAAACAACAAGATCCTGTTGTATAGCACAGGAAACTATATTCAGTACCCTGTGATAAACCATAATGAAAAAGAATATAAAAAAGAACGTGTATATATATATGTATAACTGAATCACTTTGCTGTACAGCAGAAATTAACACAACACTGTAAATCAACTATACTTCAATAAAATTTTTAAAAAAAGGAGAGAAAAGGAAACATTGAACAAGTAGAACAAAGAGAAAGCAAACAGTAAGTGGATAGACTTAACTCCCAGTATAGCAGTAATCACGTTAAATATAAGTGAATTTGAATGCTCCAGTTAAAAGTCAGAGATTGTCAGACAGGTAAGAAAACAAAAGTAGACCAGGTTATTTGAGAGAGATATATTTAAAACAGAAGGATATAAAAAGATTGAAAGTAAAAGAATGGGAAAAAATACTATGCACACATCAACCTAAAGAAAGTTGCTATAGTATTTTAATGTCAGACAAAATAGTCTTTGAGGGCAGAATTTATTATTAGAGATAAAGCTTTGATACTGATAAATGATAAAAGTTTTATTTTAGATACAATAATTTAAACTCTGTATATACCTAACGTAACTTCAAAATATTTAGAAGAAAAATTAATACAACTGTAATGGAAATAAATCTATGATCATAGTGGGATATTAAACACACCTGTTTCAGAGGCTGTTATGATAAGCAGACAAAAATTTATAAAAATAAAGAAAAATTGAACAACAAAGTACTAAACTTGACCTAATGGACGTATATAGAACACTGTACCGAGCAATTGCAGAATCGAAGTTCTTTTCAAAAGCACAGGACACATTGGTCAAAATTCACTATGTGCTGGCCACAAGGCAATTCTCAACAGATTTCAAAATATTGAAATTATACAGACTGTGTTCTCTAACAACAGTGGAATTAAGCTAGAAATCAGTAAAATGAAAATCCTCATGTATCTGGAAATTTAGAAATTTGTTTCCAAATAACTTATGAGTCAAAGCTAGAAAATGTTTTCAGTTGAATGATAACAAAATACATATAACTAATGGGATACAGCTAAGTCATGTTTAGAGGGAGGCTTATATCTTTAAATGCATTTATGTTACAGAAGAAGACTGCTGAAAATCCATGAGCTAGGCTGTGTATTAGGTGATTAGAAGGCTAGCAACACATTAAACTCAAAGAAAATAGAATGAAGGAAATAATGAAGAGCAGAATTTAACGAAATGAAAAATATTCATTAGAAAGGATAAACAAAGGCAAAAATGGAGTCTTCGGAAAAAAAAAATCTGACAAAATTGACAAACCCCAGCAGGAGTAATCAGGAAAAAATTAGAGAAAGCAAATAATTAATGTTAGGAATGAAAAAGGGACATCATCGAAGATCTTGCAGATGTTAAAAAGAGTAGGCAGGTATTATAAACAACTTTATACAAGTAAATTTGAATCTTTAGATGAAGTGGACAAATTCCTAGAAAAACACGACTTAAAGCTGACACAGAAATAGAAATGTAAATTGTCTTTATAACTATTAAAGATATTGAATCCATAATGTGAAATCTTCCAACAAGGAAAACTCTAGGCCCAGATGACTTTACCAGTGAATTCTAAGCATTTAAGGAAGAAATAATACCAGTTTTACATAAAATCTTCCAGGAAATAGAGACCCCCCAACTTACCCCCAGCTTCCTAGGAGTGGAGTGGGGCTGGAGGTTTGTTATAAAAATCTCTTTAACAAGGAGATTCGGGGAGCTTCTGGGTTGGTGAATGCAGTAATATGCTGGGAGGGTGGCACACCCAGAGCGGGCATGGATGCCCTACCCCCCGCCTCCCAATATCTTGCCCTATACATATCTTCCATAGGGCGTCTCTTCAGGTGTGAGTGAGGATGTGGAGCAAGGGAATGCTCTGGTGGGAATATTAAATTGGTAACACCACTTTACAAGATATTGTAGCAGCATCTATTAGAGTTGAAGGCATGTATACCCTGTGTTTCAGCAATTCTACTTCTGGGTGTATATCTAATAGCTTATGTAAGCAAATGTACTCCAAGAGGTATGTACAAGAATATTACTAGTGTATTATTTGTAACAGCTCAAAAGTGGAAGCAACCCAAGTGTCTGTCAGCAGTAGAATTGATAAATTATAGTATGTTACAAGAGAATGCTGTATATCAGTGAAAATGAACTACTGCTACCTGCTGATTTAAGGATTAATCACAGCCATTAATGTTGCAGGCCAAAAAAGCCAGACATAAAAGAGTACATTCTATATGATTCCGTTTACATCCAGTTCAGATCAGGTAGGACATTAAGGAGTTTAGACTTGCCTGCTTGTGTGTTTAAGCTACGAGCAAGGAAGACGATTACCAGAGAAGTCGGGGTGGTGGGAAGTGGTGGGTAGTGACTGGATGGTCCTTGAGAGAGGGAGCTTCTGCAGGGCCGGTAGTGTTGTTTCTTCACCTAGGTGGTGGTTGATTGGGTTCTCAGCTTGTGATAATTGTACATTTTTGTTTTGTGGACTTTATGTGTGCTATTCTGTAATGAAAAAGATTTTTTTAATTGAAGTATAGTTGATTTACAGCATTATATTAGTTTCCGGTGTACAACATGGTGATTCAATATTTTCATAGATTATGCTCCATTTAAAGTCATTATATTCCCTGTGCTGTACTGAAAAAGATTAAAAAAGAAAGGTAAATAAAAGAATGAGGAGGAGGTAGTTGGTCAAAGAGGTATGCAAAGGCCCTGTGGCCAGGGGGAGCTTGGGGAAATCAAGAGGCTGAAAGAAAGCTGGTGTGGATAGAGTTAGCAAGAGTTGAGGAGACCTTGGTTTGTGCCATGAGGCTGGGGAGCCGGGTAGAAGCTCTGTAATAACGGGATACTATTGCTTTAAGATTTTAGGAAGGAGTGAGACATCTGATCCAGGTTGGAAAGATTGCTCTGGCTGTGTTGTGACTGCCTGAGTGGATGCTGGCTGACCCATGTGGTGAGAGATGATGGTAGCCTGGGCCAGGGTTGTGGCAGTGGTGATGGAGAGAATTAGTTGGATTTGACCTTGTGAGAACTCGGTGATGGTTTGATGAGGGTGTTGGGGAGGAGGGGGAGGGGAAGGGAGAGGAGGAGGGGGAGGAGGGGGGAGGCTCATGGTTCACGTGACTGGCTGGCGAATGGAGCTCTTTCCAATGAGGAGCTGTGGTTGAGGACCAGTGAGGACCAGCTCTGGGGATTCTGCTCTCACTGAGCTCTCCTGCATGGTGTCCAGGATCCTCTTCTTCTCAGCTATGCCAACTTCACAGATGAGGGACACAGAGGCAGTTAGGTGGCTTGTGGGTATGCCCTGAAGCCACCTGGGTCTCATAGATTCCAGATTACACCTCTTCCTGCTGTGTTCTGTCCAGCCCCATAACAGTCACGCGCAAACAGTAGGAATGGTCCCTCAGAGCCTGAGAGGGAGAATAGTGGATAGTGGAAGGGGGTCTGGGCAGATCTGGGGCCACTGGCTTTTAGGAAGCAAGTAGAGGAGGAGGGCCCGTCTGAGAAGGAAGTAGGAGAGCTGGGCGAGGGCTGGGGAAGAAAGTCAGTCCCTGATTGCAGCACCTGGAGGTCCACCAGCACCAGCTTTATTGTTACTTTGGTATTTCCTTCTGGACTATTTTTCTGGATATGTTTAATTTAGTTGAAATGAAACTACATGTAAGTTTTCACTTTAATGTTATGAGCATTTCTCCATGTTATTAAAATCTCTTTTTTCTTATCCTTTGTAATGGTTGTACCACATATTCTGTGAAGAATACCTTGCAAGGAAAGCTCTTCAATTTTTTATTGTGAAAAATTAAAAAGGTACCTAATATACTTACTATCAAGATTCAGCAATTGGTAATATATTGCCAAATCTGCTTTATCTATATGTATTATATAGAAATAAATGATTTACTAAACCATTTGTAGGCATCATGACAGTCTATCCCTAAAGAGCTCAATGTGTATCTTCTAAAAATGACATTTCCTATATAGTCCATTTTTACACCTAAACTCCTACAAATAAGTACTCCTAAAAAAATAAGGACATTTTCCTATATACCATTATTATACCTAAGATATTAATTGTGATTTTCTAATATCTATATCCTTTTTAGTTTTCCCCAGTTGAACCAAAAATGCCCTTTATAGCCTCCCTTTTGGGAACCATGTACCAATCAAAATTCATGCATTGGTTGTATCTCTTTAGTCTCTTAACCTAGGATAGCTGCCCTCAGCAACCTTCGCCATCTCTCCCCTCCCCTCCCCTCCTCTCTCCGACATTGACTTTTTGACGAGACAAGGGCAGTTGTCTTGTAAGATCTGATTCTGGATTTGTCTGATTGTTTCTTCATGGTTTCTTTTGCATTGTTCTTTTATACTCTGTATTTGCTATAAGCTGAAAGAGAGGTTTGAAGACTCAGTTATATTCAGGTTGATGTTTTGGGCAAATCTCCTAGGTGCGGGATGTTCCATGTCCTGTCAGGCAGGCAGTCTCCTCTGCTGTGTCATCATTTGGTTTATGTGGAGATGCTAGATACTTCTACTGGAAATGTGGATTTCCTTCTTTGAGATTAGGTAGTAGTCTGTGAGGTGATTCCTAGACACCCTGCAAATAATCCTTTTATCCAACAACTTTTTACCAAATGATTTTCAGCATTTATACATAATTAACTGGCCTGAATCGGTTTTATTAAGAGAGCTTGAGAGAGTTTGAAAAATGGACCTACCCCCTCCCTCAGCTGTCTTCCACAATTATCTGTTGGTATTTGGCAAATTTTTCCCAGTTCAGCTGGGGAACGACTACATTTCTTCCTACCAAAGGCAGGGTAATTGCTGGATTCTTTCTGTTTAATTACCAATTTTCAAAGTAAGGGTTTGGTAGAATAGTCGTCCCTAGTGGAGGCAAATGGTTTTGTTTTGTTTCTCTCTCTCTCTGTCTCTCTGCTGGGGGAGGGGGGGTTATCACTGTGGATTCATGACTTTTTATTCAGTTTTGTGATCAGTTATAGTCATTCTTTTTCATGCTCAGATTGTCCCCATTTTCCCAGGAGAGCCCCTTCAAGCTGGCTCTTTGGTCTTTGAGCGCTTGCTTGCTGTGTCACGATCTGTCTTTTAATCTTCAGGATGGAGCCCAGAGGTGGGGACGCAGGGCCGAGGGGATGGCCCACGTGTGATGCTGTCCTCTCTCCTGTGCTTGGGACAGACAAATCACTGTGCCCAGTGATTTCAGCACATCAGGCTGGCAGCTCTTTGCTTTCCTTTTTGGGGCAGTATTAATAAATGAGGTGGAAAGCTTCTGTCTTCCCTGCCTCTGATTATTGCATCTCCGTTTATTTTGTGTTCCTTTTGGGTGGTTCTTATTATCTGTAGGTTAAATAATCTGTCCCGTCACCACTCTGTCCATGAGCTTTTCTCTCAGTCTTTTCTCCTCTCCACTGTATCCAGCAGCATTCTGTGGGCACCTCAGTTTTGTCCTGTGCACCATCAATGACGTTTTCAGCAGTGTGCATTTCCCCTGTAGCCCCTTCCATGTGGATTTTAATTCTGCTGTAGTGTGGTTATTTTTGCTTCCTATCCTAATCATGGCCTGTATCTTAGCTTGTTGTCTTTTAATTTCATATTGTTCACATTGGTGCTCCCTGTTCTTTAAAAAAAAATTTAACTTTAATTTTTTAGTAGAGGCAGTGTCCTCCTGTAATCTTTTACAGGAAGCACATATTTTCTAAAAAGGTCTTCCGTTTTCTGTAATAATCATTTCAGATTTATGTATGTGCTTTATCGTCTATCTTTAAACTCCCGCCTCCACTTTTTTGTTTTTGTTTTGATTTATTGATCCTTGAATGGTATTTGCTGGTCTGTGGGTTTGAACTGCTGTTAGCTGTGTGCTTGGCTCTGGAAGAAATGTGAGTCCCATATGAGACTGGGCCCAGGTCCAGTGACTCTCCCCGCCATCTCGGTCTGAGTAGTGCGAGGTTTTGGGTCACCTGCCACCCATTTCTGGCTGCCTCTGCTCTTCTGCATCTGAAGGTGAGGGTGCCTGGTTTGTGGTGGTTTTCCTGGGCCTGGCTCCTCAGGCTCCAGGGTGAACAGTGCTTTGTCCTTGGGGTAAGGTGGAAGAGGGTCACCCTTCCATCACCACTTTCACTTCCAGAACTTCTTTATCCCCCACATTGAAACCCCTTCCGCATTAAGAAGTCATTCCCCACTCCCTCTTCTTCCTCAGGCCCTGGCAGCCGCTACCCTGCTTTCCATCTCTGTGGGTTTGCCTATTTTGGATATTTCACGTAAATGGAATCATAAAATATGTGTGTGGCCTTTTGTGTCTGGCATCTTTCCCTTAGCATAATGTTTCAGGGTTCATCCATGTTGTAGCGTGTGTCAGTACTTCATTCCTTTTTATGGCTGAGTAACATTCATTGTATGGAATAATACTCCATTTGTTTTATCTGTTGATCTGTTGATGTATATTTGAATTGCTTCTACCCTTTGGCTATTATGAGTAGAGCTGCTAGGAATACTGTTTGAATGTCTGTCTTCAGTTCTTTTGGGTGTACACCTAGGGAGTGGAATTGCTGGGTAATTCTGTGTTCATCTCACTTAGGAATTTGCAAACTTTTTCACAATGGCTGCAGCATTGTACATTGCCAACAGCAATGTTTGAGGGTTCCAATTTCTTCACACTTGTCAACACTTGTTATTTTCTGCACTTTCTTCCTTCCCTTCTCTCTCTCTCTCTTTTTTTTTTTTTTTGATTACGGCCATCCTGGAGGGTGTGAAGTGGTATCTCATGGTATTGATTTGCATTTCTTTAATGACTAATGGTGTTGAGCATCTTTTCATGTGCTTATTGGCCATTTATATATCTTATTTGGAGAAATGTCTATTCTAGTCCTTTGCCCATTTTAAAATTGGGTTATTTTTTTGTTGTTTAGTTGTAACAGTTCTTTATATATTTTGGATAATAGACAGTTCTCAGATATATGATTTGCAAATATTTTCTCCCATTCTGTGGGTTGTCTTTTCACTCTTTTTATTTTTTTTTAACTTTAATTATTTTATTTTATTATTATTTTTTTTTTTCTTTTTGCGGTACGTGGGCCTCTCACTGTTGTGGGCCTTCCCGTTGCAGAGCACAGGCTCTGGATGCTCAGGCTCAGCGGACATGGCTCACGGGCCCAGCCGCTCCGAGGCATGTGGGATCTTCCCGAACTGGGGCATGAACCCGTGTCCCCTGCATCGGCAGGAGGACTCTCAACCACTGCGCCACCAGGGAAGCCCACTCTTTTTATTTTTAAAAAAATTTTATTGAAGTATAGTTGATTTATAATGTTGTGTTAGTTTCTGATGTAAAGCAAAATGATTCATACACACACACACACACACACACACACACACACACTTTTTCAGATTCTTTTCCACTATAGGTTATTACAAGGTATTGAATATAGTTCCCTGTGCTAGGCAGTAGGTCCTTGTTGTTTATTTTATATATAGCAGTGTGTATCTGTTAATCCCAAGCTCCTAATTTATCCCTCCCCCGCTTCCCCTTTGGTAACCATAAGTTTGTTGTGAGTCTGTTTCTGTTTTGTAAATAAGTTCATTTGTATCATTTTTTTAGATTCCACTTAGAAATTATATCATATGATATTGGTCTTTCTCTCTCTGACTTACTTCACTTAGTATGATACTCTCTAGGTCCACCCCTGTTGCTGCCAGTGACATTATTTCATTCTTTTTTATGGCTGGGTAATATTCCAGTGTGTTTGTATGTGTGTGTATGTATATACCACATCTTTTTTTTTTTTTTTCATTTATTTATTTTGAATCTCTGAAGACTACAAATCATATTGACCACAGTGAATTTCAGTGGAATTCTCCCTGACCTTCAAGAACAGGCCTTTCAAAGTTATAGTTTTAAAGAGAGAAAAAAATATAGTGAAAGTATTTTTAAAAAAATTTTATTTATTTTTTTAAACAGCAGGTTCTTATTATCCATTTTATCCATTCATCTGCTGATGGACGCTTAGGTTGCTTCCATGTCTTGGCTATTGTAAATAGTGCTGCTGTGAACATTGGGGTGCATGTATCTTTTCGAATTAGAGTTTTCTCTGGTTACTTACCCAGGAGTGGGATTGCTGAATCATATGGTAATTCTATTTCCAGTTTTTTAAGGAACCTCCATACCGTTCTCCATAGTGGCTGCACCAATTTGCATTCCCACCAACAGTGTAGGAGGGTTCCCTTTTCTGCACACCCTCTCCAGCATTTATTATTTGTAGACTTTTTAATGATGACCATTCTGATTGGTGTGAGGTGGTACCTCATTATAGCTTTGATTTGCATTTCTTTAATAATTAGCGATGTTTTATTTTATTTTACTTTTTAGTTTTTTCCTTGGTCACACCACGCAGCTTGTGGGATCTTAGTTCCCAAACCAGGGATTGAAACTGGGCCCTCAACAGTGAAAGCATGGAGTCCAAACTCCTGGACCACCAGGGAATTCCTAGTAATTAGGGATGTTGAGCATCTTTCCATGTGCCTGTTGGCCGTCTGTATGTCTTCTTTGGAGAAATGTCTACTTAGGTCTTCTGCCCATTTTTTGATTGGGTTGTTTGTTTTTCTGATATTGAACTGTATGAGCTGTTTGTATATTTTGGAAATAAAGCCCTTTTTGGTCACACTGTTTTCAAATATTTTCTCCCATTCTGTAGGTCATCTTTTTGTTTTCTTTATGGTTTCGTTTGCTTTGCAAAAGTTTGTAAGTTTGATTGGGTCCCGTTCATTTATTTTTGCTTTTATTTCTTTTGCCTTGGGAGACTGACCTAAGAAAACATTGCTATGATTTATGTCAGAGAATGTTTTACCTATATTCTCTTCTAGGAGTTTTATGTTTTCTTCTAGGAGTTTTATGGTGTCATGTCTTACATTTAAGTCTTTAAGCCATTTTGAGTTTATTTTTGTGTATGGTGTGAGGGAGTGTTCTAACTTCATTGATTTACATGCAGCTGTCTAGCTTTCCCAACACCACTTGGTGAAGAGACTGTCTTTTCTCCATGGTATATTCTTGCCTCCTTTATTGAAGATTAATTGACTGTAAGTGTGTGAGTTTATTTCTGGGCTCTCTGTTCTGTTCCATTGATCCATATGTCTGTTTTTGTGCAAGTACCATGCTGCTTTGATTAATGTAGCTTTGTAGTATTGTCTGAAGTCTGGGAGGGTTATACCTCCAGCTTTGTTCTTTTTCCTTAGGATAGCTTTGGCAATTCTGGGTCTTTTGTGGTTCCACATACATTTTATGATTATTTGTTATAGTTCTGTGAAAAATGTCACAGGTAATTTGATAGGGCTCACATGAAATCTGTAGATTGCTTTGGGTAGTGTGGCCGTTTTAACAATATTAATTTTTCCAATCCATGAGCATGGGATACCTTTCCATTTCTTTGAGTCATCTTCAGTTTCCTTTATCAGTGTTTTATAGTTCTCAGCATATGTGTCTTTCACCTCCTTAGTCAGGTTTATTCCTAAGTATTTTATTTATTTATTTTTTGATGTGATTTTAAAAGGGATTTTTTTCTTTCTCTTTCTGATATTTCATTATTAATGTAAAGAAATGCAGCTGATTTCTCTGTGTTAATTTTGTATACTGCTGCCTTGCTGAATTCATTTAATCAGTTCTAATAGTTTCTGTGTGGCGTCTTTAGGATTTTCTATATGTAGTATCATGTCATCTGCAAATGATGACAATTTTACCTCTTCCCTTCCAATTAGATACCTTTTATTTCTTTTTCTTTTCTGATTGCTGTGGCTAGGACTTCCAATACTATGTTCAGTAGAAGTGGTGGGAAGACTCAGTTTTTCACCATTGAGTACTATGTTGGCTGTGGGTTTGTTGTAAATGGCTTTTATTATGTTGAAATATGTTCCCTCTATGCCCACTTTGGTGAGAATTTTTTTTTATCGTGAATGGATGTTGAATTTTATCACATGCTTTTTCTGCATCTGTTGAGATGATCATGTGGTTTTTGTCTTTTCCTTTGTTGATGTGGTGTATCACATTGATTGATATGTGTATATTGAACCATCCTTGTGAACCTGGGATGAATCCAGCTTGATCATGATGTAGGATCCTTTTTATGTGTTGTTGGATTCAGTTGATAATATTTTGTGGAGGATTTTGTCTTTTCACTCTTGATCGTGTCCTTTTATGCATAAAAGTTTAACTTTGATGAAGTCTAGTTTATTTTGTCTTATTTTGCTGTTGCTTTTGGTATCATATTTAAGAAACCATTGCCAAATCCAAGGTCAAGAATATGTGTGCCTAAGTTTTCTTCTAGACATTTTATAGTTTTAGCTATTACGTTTAGTCTTTGATCCATTTTGAGTTAATTTTTCCATGTGTTGTGAGGTAGGGGTCCACCTTCATTCTTTTGCATGTGAGTCTCCAGTTGTCCCAGCACCGTTGGTTGAAGAGGGCCTCTTTTTGTTAACTGGATTCTGCTTTTGAAGGTCTATACCTTCTAATACATAAAACTAGCTAATGAACTTTTTAGGATTGGTTGGTAGTCTTGACCATTTTTTTTTTTTTTAAATTTACTGTTTATTTATTTATTTTGGCTGTGCCGGATCTTCGTGTGGCATGAGGGATCTTTTAGTTGCAGCATGCGGACTCTTAGTTGCGGCATGCATGTGGGATCTGGTTCCCCAACTAGGGATCGAACCCAGGCCCCCTGTGGTGGGAGTGCAGAGTCTTACCCACTGGACCACCAGGGAAGTCCCAGCCATTTTGGATTGGTCTCAGTAAAGTGGTTCTTAGTAGAATTATTGTTATGGATGATTATAATACATTTACACATTTAAAGGGTTTAAAAGGAGATATCTGCTTTTCAGAATTTTTACTGCCATAGAACTCTTCTCCATTTCACGTTTGAGGGTGAATTCAGTTCTTTCTGTGGTTTGGGAAGATGTGAAATAAAGACTCACCTCCTTAAATCCAATCCCATTTGATAGTTTTTGTATTTGAACTCTTTGATAAAGATGAACTAGTACTCAGAAGCTGAGTGAAAAGGAAGTCTGGGAAATTGTTCTTTATCGCCATTCTCTCTGTGGTGGCTCAAAGTTTTCATGTACTTTAAGAGGACCCAGGTTTGTCAAGACTGAGGTGGGAGTCTAATCGTTTAAGTGTTTTTTTACAGTCTACTTGTAATATGTTCTGTGTGTTGTTTTGTATTTAACCAGTATTGTGTATGAGCTGGGATTTTGCTGTTTATAGAAACCTTGTAGCTGCTTTGCCCTCTGGCAGCACATATGGGTATAACCACTTGGGGCAGCGATTTGGTGACACAGTGAAAAACTCCAAGAAACTGCAAACTCTTGCCCCAGTAATTCCACTGGTGGGATCCTACCTTGAAGAACTAATCTTAAATATGAAAAAGCATCATGGGCAACATGTTTATTGCACCATTAAATATAAAAAGTTGCAAACCCAGAAACACTTCAGTTTAACAACTCAGTGAGTTAATGACATTAGCTGACACCTGCTTGGTGCTGGTCCTACACTGGGTACCGTGCGTGGGTGGTCTTACGAACTTCACAACTGCATGAAGGTTGCCATGGGGGGCTGAGGCACCCAGCAGCACGAGGCCACACAGCCGGGAAGTGGCAGAGCAAGGAGCTGCCCTTGGCCTCATCAGCCATCCAGGTGATGAAGGAGAGCGGGACTTTGGACAGTACTCTGTGATGTTGGGAAATCAGAGAGGCAGCGTGTGTAGACATTCAGCTGTGTGCCAAGGAGGTGAGAGCTTCCAAACTGATGTCAGGGATCCCGCTGGTGGTGCACTTGGGATTATTTTTATTTCTTTTCTGCATTTTCTAAAATGGGCATTATTATTTTATACTAAAGAAAACAAAAAAGCATAACGTGTTACCCTTCAATTGAAGATTCCTTACAGTAAGAGCGTCTGTCTTGCCACGGACGCTGTGTGTTAGTAGAAGATGGAGATGAGTCTGCCCTCAGTTGCTTCTCTGGAATGTCCTAAGACACAGCTGAACAGTTTGAACTGTTGGGTCAAACAGATTAAACGTAAGGAGCCAGATTTGTGAAAACATAGGATTTAAATTTCATAGTATCCTAATAAATGTGTATATTATGTGGAACATTTTAGTTATGTTCCCATTTGTTTAAACTTTTAATTCCTGTGTTGAAAATAAATCTCAACTTATGTAAGCGGAGAGTTCAAGGTCTTGGTGTAAATAAGGTACAGTTTAGCTTGGTTGAGACTGTTTGATATATGAAGCACTCAGTTTCTTAGATTTGTTCATAATTATGTCAGCGTCCTTAAGCATCTAAATAAATGAAGTAGAAGTAGGCTGTAGAGAAACAAAATATAAAATAAAAGCAGATCTGGTCACAATGTATCGTTTGGAAAAGCAGGTTATTAAATAATCTGTACATTATATAACCCCACTTTTCTGTTTTATTTATATACTGAAAACACACTGGAAGGATATTATCTCAGGATGTTAGTGTCAGGTGTTCGCAGTGGCTGGACTCTTGAGTGTTCTCAAGTAAAGAAAAAGTAACCTCCAGTGAGCCCGTCAGCCCCGAGTTGGGCTGTTTAACGCTGGACTTTATTTCCACCTAATGTCTGAAAATGGGCGAGGGATCAGCGGGTTGAGCGTGTGCCCAGGGAAGAGGAATTTGAGTAATGATGGTGAGAGTACTATCTTGCATTTGTGTAGCCCTTTGCAGTGTCTAAGCTGTTTTCTCAGGCATTTTCCGCTCTGTATAGCACCTTCTCGGGGGGATTGCACGATCAGGAAACTGCGGTAAGGCAGTGGCTGCCTTTAGCCTAAGAGGTAGCAGCTTCAGGCCTTGCGTTCAAGCCTCTGTTGTGTTTTGTTCACATCTGAGTTTCCAGAGCACCCTGTCTGTACCCCTGTAATGGAAGTTTCCAAACATGCACAGAAGTAGGGAGAGGAGTTTAATTAATCACCAGTCCAAACAGTTGTCAGCCTTGTGCCTGTTTTGTGTCATCTATCCCCAGCCCTGAGCCCTGCTTTATTCTGAGCATTTGAAAAGCAAATTCTCAGGGTCCCTTTTACTTTGTCAAAGTATCCTTCTACCGGCACGCAGTTGCCTCAAGGGTCAAGGGTCCTGTCTTCTTCCTCATCGTGCTCCTAGCAGTGCTTGCACTAAGTGTCCAGTAGAGATTCGTTGGAACAAAGTGCGCGTGTCAGCCACAGGCCCGTGGGGAGGTGGAGCCCACTGTCTAGGCTCACAGAGGCCGGGTGAGCCTTTGGTGCCGTAACTGAGCCTCCGCACGTGTTCGGAGGCCAACCTCGTGGGTAGGGGAGATGGCTGTGCCTGGGGACATGCACGTCTGTCCGGGTGCTCACCCTGGAAGACTGGGTTCCTTTCACTCAATCTGTAAGTGTGCAGAGAGTTGGAATCAGACACACCTGGGTTTGAAGCCCCACCTCTGACCCTTCTCTGCAGACATAGGTCCTCTCTGGACCTCAGTTTCTTTGTAAGTGAAAGGGGGTAGTAACTCTTCACAGGCTGGTGAAGACTGGATGAAATACTGATGAGAACTAAGTTCCTGGCACAGAGCAGGCACGGCATGGGTACCGACGCCGTCTCCTCCTTGCCTCTCTCTGTGAAGTGGGAATGTTGGCAGTGCCCCCCTTAGGAGGTGGTTGTTCGGATGAAGTGGGGCTGGCCTTGGAAAGCCGTGGGCGTGGGCCAGTGTTAGCGCCCCTAGGTGCTGCTGCCCTGCAGGGGCTGCCCTCCCATGCGAGTCCTTTTTAAGATGATGTGCCTTCCTCCCCTGTCTGGGCTGTTCTGTCCTTCTCTTTCCCCATAGGTAACCATTTTTATTATTTTGGTTTATTCTTTCATTGTTTCTGTTTGAAAAATTTAAAAATAATATATGCGCATATTTACTTTTAATTTTATTTCTGTCTATACACACACACACAAATATCCTTTTTACGCAAAAGGTAGCATACTCCATACATGTTCTGAACCTTTCTTTTTTCACTTAATATAATCTGGAGATCATTCCATAGCGGTATAAAGATCTTCCTCATTCCTTTTACAATGGTGTAGTATTCTGTTTCCTGAATGTACCATAGTTTATTCAACCACTTGGATTATTTTCAGTCTTTTGCTGTAATATTTTGTAGCAAATATCCTTGCACAAACCTCATTTTATATTTTTGCTAGAGTGTCTGTGGGATAGTTTCCTTGGAATGGGCTTGCTGGATCAGAGGGTAGATGCACGTCTGATTTGCTGGGTTTTGCCAGATTCTGGTCCTCAAGGTTTACCTCATCCTGCAGTCGGACCAGCCTGTTTCCTCAGTCTCACCCAGAGTGTGTTGCCTTTTTTTTGTTGTTGTCAACCTGATAGTGAGAATAGTATTTTAGTTTAGTTTCAATTTGTTTTTCTCTTATCATGAGCTAGGTCGAGCATCTTTTCATGTATTTAAGGGCCATTTAAATTTATTTTTTGTGAAATGTACTATTTTAATTTTTTTGTGAAATGACTGTTCATATTTTTTGCCCATTTTTCTATCAGGTTGTTCTCAATTTTTAAGAACCTTTTTATAGATTAGGGATATTAGCCCTTTATGATATTTTGCAGAAAGTTTCCTCAGAATTCTCAGTGCTGGGCACTGGGTAATTAAGATAAATAAGATCAATAAGACAGCCATGGCCCTTGGGCCTCTCTTGATCTGGTGAGGTACACAGCCTCATGATGGAGGGTCATAGACTTGCCAACAGATATTTTTGGCCTGACTAGGTTCTAGGTTTGAATTTCAGGTCTTCCATTTACTAGCCATGTGGCCTTGAGTGAGTTACTTAATTCTTCTGACTCTCAGTTTCCTAGTCTATAAAATGGGAATATTACTACATGCCTCCAAAGTCGGCGTGAGGATTAAAAGGTGAAAATGGCTTGTATGTATGTGGTAGATATGGTGGGCACTCACTTAGTAAGCGTTTAAAATAATCTATTGGTCTTGGGTATGCTGTACATGCCTGTGTTTTGTGAGCAAATTATTTTCTGGTTGTTTCCTGTTTATTTATTAGGGTATTCCTAAGCCCTAGAAGGAGGTTTGAGATAAGAGTAAGGAGGCCTGACATTTCTTTTGTGGTCTGTTGTTAGCTGTTTAACCTTGGACAAATTACTCAGTGACCAGTTTTCTTATTTGTCACTCAGAATATTAGTGTCTGTCTCATAGACCATAAGTGTTTGTTCTCTTAAGAAGGCAAATAGATATAAAAATGCTCATGAAAATTTCAAGTGATGTGCAAATTTAAATTAACACTTTTTAAAAAAAATTTATTTTTGCTGCATTGGGTCTTTGTTGCTGCACACGGGCTTTCTCTAGTTCTGGTGAGCGGGGGCTACTCTTCGTTGTGGTGCGCTGGCTTCACATCGTGGTGGCTTCTCATGTTGTGGAGCGCGGGCTCTAGGTGTGCGGGCTTCAGTAGTTGTGGCTCACGGGCTTCAGTAGTTGCAGCATGCGGGCTCTAGAGCGCAGGCTCAGTAGTTGTGGCACACGGGCTTAGCTGCTCCGTGGCATGTGGGATCTTCCTGGACCAGGGCTCGAACCCGTGTCCCCTGCATTGGCAGGCGGATTCTTAACCACTGCGCCACCAGGGAAGCCCCTCTCTTCTGTTTCTTTATAAGGTGTCTGATGGCTAGAGTTTCTCCGTGGAAATAAAGTTGGTTTCAGCAATCTTATAGTTTATGTTTAGTATTTTAAAAATCCTATTTAAGAAATTTTTTCCAGTTCTAAGGTCATAAAGAAATGATCCTATATTGTCTACTGAAGCTTTTAAAGTTTCTCCTTTTGCACTGAATCTGTAGGCCACCCGGAAGTGATTCCTGTGTGGTGTGTGAGGTACGGGACCAATTGCACCTTTCCCCTTAGATGACCTGATGTCTCAGCTCCACTGACTAGTCCCTCTCTCCCCAGCCTGCTGTCATACATCATCACGCTTTCAAACCTGTGAGCATCTGTTTCTGGGCTTGGATCCCCAAGTTCTACTTCTAGTACTTTGCTCTAAGGAGTAGCCCAGGACATGTGGGGATATTCCATTATGGCACTAATCTTTGAAGCACTGTTGATAATATTGAGCAGGAAGCGTTCTAAGTGTTCCAACAGTGGGAGTGTGTTGAATGATACATGCACATCACTACAGTGAAATACTCTGTAGCAGACAAAAATATATTTACTAATACGGAAGGCTGTTGACAACACATTAGGACAGAAGGAATAGGAAGTTCATGTACAGAACAATTCCAAGTTCATAAAAAGTTAAGAAACATGCAAATTAAAAAAACAACCTAGGGGCTTCCCTGGTGGCGCAGTGGTTGAGAGTCCGCCTGCCGATGCAGGGACATGGGTTCGTGCCCCGGTCTGGGAAGATCCCACATGCCGCGGAGCGGCTGGGCCCGTGAGCCATGGCCACTGAGCCTGCGCGTCCGGAGCCTGTGCTCCGCAGCAGGAGAGGCCGCAACTGTGGGAGGCCCGCGTACCGCAAAAAAACCCCCCCAAAACAAAACAATCTACCATCTTTGCTTCCTCCCATCCGGGTCACATTCATTGCACTTTGATCTGGCTTTGCCCTGGGTCAGGTTGAGAGTCTGCTCCGGTGGCGGGTCCTCAGTGACTCCTCACGGGCCTCTCGTCTGGCTCCTCCTGGGCCCCACTGATGACCTCACCCGTGCACTCGACCTCAGCCCTTAGCAGGTGTCATCCACGATGCCTTCTCGGTGCTTTCTCACCTGCTCCCCTGGTTTTGTGCCACTTCCTTCTTGTCTTCCGTTTTGGACTCCCACCTCCTCTCTGCACCTGATGTTCGTGTCTTGGGGTTCCCAGTTCCTTGAGCCTCTTCTCATTCCACTCCTACCCAGTAAGGGACTTCATTGAGGTGTCTCCCCCTTAAACTTTATCTTGTGCCCCAACCGCATTATCTGCTGCTGGCCCTCCACTCAGCTCCCCCAGGCGTCTCCGGCGTCCTGAGTCAGCACGTCTAAAACGAAGGCCACATCCTCCCCCAGGAGACCCCTCGGGGTTGTCCCCTTCACCCCGTCTATGGTTTGTCTTCTTTTAAACGCTCTCATGCCTGTGACCGTGCCTCATCCTCCCAGGTGCTCCTCGTTGGCTGCCGTCTTATAAGAGTTTCTGGAGTGTTCTGCCTGCCTCCTGATTTCATCCCCACTCCCTCTTCTCCGCATTCTGGCCCAAATCATCTTTCTTAAGTAAAATGTACATCCTGAGATACGGCCCCCTGATTTGGGGGCCCTGTGACTGGGAGGTCTGGCTGTCAGTGATCTGGGCCCTTTGCCCACCTTCCCAGCCCTCTTGGGCTCTGCCTGCAGCCTGTAGGAGGCTGTGGACCTCTCTGCCTGGCCTGCTCAGACCCCTGCTCATCTTCTAAGACCTGCTCTGGGAAGCCTTCCCTTGTGGGGGAATTGTTCCCTCCTTGGCGTCCTGTGTCCTCTGTCCTCCTCTGGTCTGAGCTGTCCCTGGAGCCCTCTGAGCCACTGCTGCTGCATGTCTGGGGAGGGCACGAAGGGAGGGTGAGAGCAGGAGCTCCCACTGCCTTTGCAGAGAGGGGTCATCCTCCCTCGTGACTGGGTGAACAGGGCCCCAACAAGGCAGGCCTGACCTCGGCTTCTCTGCCCACTGGTTTGCAGGCTTTTGAAGGGCATTTCCGGAGCCGCCTTACTCCGTTCTTTGCTCCTGAGCAGGATGACTAGGACTCGAGCTTCTCCTGTGGCAGGTGCCTGGGCCACCTTACCTGTGGGTTGGGCGTGTCTCTGTCAGTCAGTGGGTGGCTTTGGCTCAGGCTGAATACCCTGCCAGCTTCCATTCTGCAACCCAGCTTGGGATTTGCATCTTCTCCGTTTGGAGGTGAGCCACATGCTCCACTTCCCACTTACTTGCTGCTCTGATTCTCAGTGCCTGTGTGTGTGTTGCAAATCTGTCCTTTGTCCCCGATGATAATGAAGGTGCCCCGGATGGCTTGAAGGACAGAGTTGGCCCTGTCGTTTGTGCAAAGAACTTGACAAAATAATTTCTAAGAGCCTGGCTGACCAGCATAAGCGACCAGCCCCTCTTGGGTCTGGGTTTGGACTTCTGGTTCTCTGCTCCGGTGGGCATGAGGAGGAGCCCTGCCAGCTGAGCAGTTTCCTGTGGGTGCTGCTTACAGGCTGCCAAATGCAAAGCACAGCAGATTAGTCAGGGGTGTTCTTTTCTTGACCACTTTTAGTGCATTGCTTTTGACTGAGTGTTAAAAATATTCTGCAGCATATCTATAGTCTTCCACTAGCAGTGAATAGGAGAAGAAATGCAGTTTCTGAGAAAGCTTCAAAGAAATACTAGTCTTTATCTTTTCCCCAGCCTTTTCCGCTGAAACCCACCAGAGTCTTTTTCTGAACACTGTTGTTCTATAAATAGAACAACAGCTCTCCTTTGGTAGCCCAAGATCGCGGCTCTCATCCGCTCTCTGAAAGATTTGTGTGTGTGTGTGTGTGTGTGTGTGTGTGTGGGAGTGGGAGTGGATTTTGGTTTAATTCTGCTTTTCTTTTATGTGTGACATGTGTAGCGGGAGATGCAAGAAAAATACTCTAGCATTTATCCTTTAAAGATAACTTCTTATAACTTTTCTGGGTCTGGGCTTGTTTGTTTCGGTGCCTTTTTTCCTCTTTTTTTCTTTAATTTGCATTTGGGAAAGATATGGAAGTGATGACTTCCTCTGCAGAGGTAAGGAAGACATTTGGGGCGAGGAGAGGTGACTTGGTCTGTGAGCGGGTCCTGCGGGGTCCAGAGGAAAGGCTCTCCTGGAGAGTACAGCAGGCGTCTTGTGTCTGCCCCACTGGGCACAGTCAGCTGTCCTGTCTTTGAGGAGCACATTGAAATAGCATCACCATGTGCACTTGGGTCTGAAAAGAATCTTAGGAAGCAACCTAACAGTCCTTCTGTATTGCAGGAGCTCCTGGGACCAGAGGTTGGGACTTTCTCTCTGCCTTGGATTGGCACATGTCTCTTACCTTGATCTTGGGTGATGTGTTCCTCTCTCCTTAATTACCTGGAAGAACAGTGGGTGGCCTCCTCAGAAGTGAAGGTGAAGGTGCATGCCACAGAATGAGTAGGGCGGTTCCTCAGTGGTTTTTCCTCCCAGAGTTGATTCTCTAGGGAAGTGGAAATGGTTGTTCTTTGTGCTGCTGGGCCAGCCCTGACAGTGCAAATCCCATCAGACCCAGCATGGCGTCGCAAGCTGGCGTGTGCAGCCCACTGTGCCCAGGAAGCTCCAAGAGGACGTTGTGTGGCGGGGATAAGGGGAGGAGCAGTGCTGCCGGCCTCCCAGGACACCTGGAGCGTGGGGCTCTCACGGGGGGGTCCTGGTGCACAGCCAGATGCTGGTGGTGTGTGTAGGGGGTTGTCTTCAGCATTCTTCTACGGGGGGTATCAGTGCATCGCGGGTTCCACTCCCTCCCCGTTAGGAGCGGGATGATGGAGGGACCAGGCAGCACAGACATCTGCTCTTGCCTCTGACACATTGGGGTGACGTCGGGCTTCTGTGTCTGGTTTCATCGTACGTCGTCTTAAGTGGCCACAGACGCCCAAGTGCTTTGTACGGCTACTTAAAAAGTTACCTAAAGTGCAGAGCTCTAGGGGATCGGGTAATTACACAAAAGCTTCTCTGGACCCATGTTCTTGTCCTTGAGCAGAATTTTGATACATTCTGCCTCCATCGCCTGGTGGGCCTCCGTGTAGAATGGACATTTGTTGAGGTGTGTGCAGATGCTGGAAGCCAGGCACTTGTTTCAGGGCACCTTGGTTATTAGTTTTGACTGTGTTAGTGGTTCTGAGTAGTTCACCACATCTAATGATCAGCTAGGTCCTTGACTTTTAACTTGTAAGTGGTGTATAGGGCTCCCTCCTCCCGTTTGGTAAGTGCCCGGGAAGCAGCTTCAGGAGAAGCCATGCCCCATTCTTGGCTTTAATTGAGCTGAGCTGAGTGGACTGCTGTTCACCTCGTGATTCTCTTTGAACTCCTGCTTGGTGGTGGGTTGGTCAGATTTTGCAGGTGGAGGAGTTTTAGTGACTTTGGCAGTGGCTCTTCTCCTTGTTACAGTATGGGTAGACGCACATGCCCAGCCTGTGAACAAGGGTGAGGGCCCAAGGGGGCAGGCCTGGAACTGCACTGAACCCCATAGCAACCTACATCGACAGTTTTGGCAACAGGATCCTGAGAAATGGCAGGAAGCCAGAGAACACGGAGACGGGGCCAAGAATAGCTGAAAAATACCAAATGCTGAAGTTGGAGAGAGCACTGGCCTGGGGCCACTAACGGTGGTCCTGCACCCGGCTTCTGCTAACCCCCCACCCCCACCCCGGGGCATATGCAGGGCACACCTTGGGCCTCTGACACACCCCCATGCCCCTCCCCCCGCCACTCTGGCACGCCATTGCCCCCTGGAGAATTGTGTCACCCTCCCCTGGCTGCGTGCTCAGCCTGTCCATAGGTCAGGGTTTGGGGAGAGTGTGAAATAGTTCTGTTAAGCCATCGGCCCATTAGAGACACAAATGAACTGGAGTCACTGGACAAGCGCACGGCACCGCGAAAACACATGCTCATGAATCCGTTTCTGTGCTTTCAGACCGTCATCAAAGAGGGGATGCTGACCAAACAGAACAATTCATTCCAACGATCAAAAAGGAGATACTTTAAGCTTCGAGGGCGAACGCTGTACTATGCAAAAACCGCCAAGGTGAGATGCAGTGGAGGAAACTTAACGAGAGAAAACTATCCGAGGAGCTTCAGGGAGAGACTGGGTTCTGCGTCCTCATCTTGGGAAAAACCTTCGATTCTAGATCTGTTATTTTGAGCGAGTTTTGTAATACTCTAGGGGGCTGGGTTTTATTTGTCTCAAGCATGTTTTATTTCTTATGAACACTGATTTTTTAATTCATTTTCTTTTTCTTTAATGTCATGTGCAACCAATGGGGAAAGGAGAAAAGGTCACAGAAATAACCATGCTACCATTAGATATCATTTTTTTTTCAGAAAAAATGGGGGTAACTGGCTTAAAAATCTCTTATTACGGCCTAAATATCTTTTTCTTAAAAACACTTTAGTAAGGTATAATTGGCTTACAAAAAGCTGTACAGATACTTAATGTATACAACTTGATGAGTTTGGAGTTGAGTGTATGTACCTGTGAATCTAACTAAAAGTATTTTTAAAGTGTGTTGGGCTTTTTGGTGTGTGAACAGAAATTGCCTCTGGCTTTCTAGCCATGATCCTTCTTCCCATGTGCCATCTGTGTAAGATTTAAAGCTAGAATCACCAGGCAGATGCCAGTGACAGAGGAGGAGCCACTGAGAGTCCCGGAGTCACTGCCCAGTTTAGACGACTGTGGTGTCTTGTACACTTCAAACACTAGCGTGTCTGCAAACCTAGTTTTTGGTGTTCTGAATACCAGTCTTTTTTGTATCAGTACTGCAGTCAATACTAATATTTCGGTATTAAAAAAAATCTGGAATCTGAATAATTTACATTTTGAGATGTATCCCTAGTGAGTTAGTGCATTAAAATTTGAAATTGAACAGAATAACTTGTTTAGATAGGGTTCTGACCACATCCTTTGTTAAAAAAATACAAACCCTTACAGTTGTTTTAGTTGGAGGGGTGGGGGAGTTACTTAAAAGACTGAGTCTCTTTTCTAACTTATTAGCGTTTCCTCCAGGGGTTCCTGATGGAGTCCTCCTAGAGGGGACGGAAAGGTAAACAGGAGGAGAAGGCTATGAACGGGGGGATTTGGGAGAGAGAGGAGAGGAAAATGGGGAGGGGGGCGTCTCAGGCCTGGTTCCCAGCCCTTCTTCTGGAGCCTGACTGTCTCTCTCCAGGACTAGATTCCCTCTGCTCTGCGCCCTTGTTTTCTTTCATGGCTGGGTCCCTTCTATTTCGGTCAGTCTCTCTTCCCCTAGAATTGTTTATTTTAGCCGGGACCTCTCCCCGCAAATGTGCGAGGTGGTGAAACTAAAGTCGGAAGGACAGAGGACCTTCAGTCGGGAACCTGCCCTCTCAGGTGGACTCGTATGAGGACGTATTTTTGGTTCCATTAATGCAATCACTGGGGAACTCCCTGGACTAAAAAAAAGTCTTGAGCTATACCTGTGAGCTCGGTGCTTTGTCAGAAGCAGGTAGGGTGAACTCAGTCAGCGTTCATTTAGTTCTCAAGTGCTTGTCTGGGGTCGAGGGAGAGTGGTGGGCAGCCCTGGGTCAGGGGCACCTTAGCCCCCACTGACTGCAGTCCCTGTGTCTCTCCAGTCGATCATATTTGATGAGGTGGACCTGACAGACGCCAGTGTGGCTGAATCCAGCACCAAAAATGTCAACAACAGCTTTACGGTAAGCCTCTGGACGCGCACCTTTCTTGATTCTTCACCACATTTGGTTTTCCTGTTTAATTTGAACAAATGTGTGTGAGCAGTTCAGACTTTTCAACCTTTGCTCTCTGATTGGAACAATTCCTGGTAAATTTTGAATTTAAGGTTCAAAATAATACTACGGTTGGAGAATAACTGAGAATTTCGCACATTAAACACAAAAGAACAAGAGGGACCAAATGAATTTTTAAAACATGTTGTAGTTTACATTTCTTTAACAGTTTTGCACAGAGGTTTGTTTTTCATGATTGTTATAGAAAATCTGGAAAATACAGAAAATATTGAAGCAATTAAAAAACAGCCATCAGGGGACTTCCCTGGTGGTGCAGTGGTTGGGAATCCACCTGCCAATGCAGGGGACACGGGTTTGATCCCTGGTCTGGGAGGATCCCATATGCCGCGGAGCAACTAAGCCTGTGCGCCACAACTACTGAGCCTGCGCTCTAGAGCCCGTGAGCCACAACTGCTGAGGCCTGCGTGCTTAGAGCCCATGAAGCCACCGCAGTGAGAAGCCTGCGCACCGCAACGAAGAGTAGCCCCTGCTCGCCGCGACTAGAGAAAACCCGCGCAGCAATGAAGACGCGATGCTGCCAAAAATAAATAAATAAATAAATAAATTTATATTAAAAATAAACAGCCATCATTCAGCCACTTCAAAACATAGAATATTGATATTTTGGTGTACTTCTTTTCTTTTTAAAGCTCCTCCCCCCAACACATTTATAGAAATTATGTTGTACTTTCTGCAAAAGTTCTAAATGCATAAAATCGTGTGACCTCAGTACCCAGAGGTAGCCAGCTGCTCACTTTATTTTTTTTTTGCGGTACGCGGGCCTCTCACTGCTGTGGCCTCTCCCGTTGCGGAGCACAGGCTCCGGACGCGCAGGCTTAGCGGCCATGGCTCACGGGCCCAGCCGCTCCGCGGCATGTGGGATCCTCCCGGACTGGGGCACGAACCCGTGTCCCCACATCGACAGGCGGACTCTCAACCACTGCGCCACCAGGGAAGCCCCAGCTGCTCACTTTAGAGTGATTATCTTCATGTCTAAATATCTATGTCTTTACCCACATATAACATGAGATCGTAGTGATCCTTTTGTTTTACATGTTTGGTTTTATTTTTTTCTCTTGACAGTTTATGGTGGACATTTCCCCATGTTGATTGATCTAAGTGTTCATCTCATTTTTTAATAGCTGTACAGCATTTCTTGTATGACTTTACAGTTTTGGCTTTGGGGGCTGACTTTAGAACCTCATGTGTAAGGTATGACTCTAATAGCAGGAATGGAATATTTTAAAATATTTTTCTTTGTGTTATTAAGTGATCTTATCTAGAAATACAGTATGTTCCCTACCTTTTTTCAATTATTTTATAACTCATTCAAGGTGGGTAATTTTCTTCATGTTTAGGATCTAACATTTTGGGTTAGTATTAGTTTTAGCTACTTTCAGGGTTTTTTTAACTTGTTTATTTATGGATTGATTATGTTGCTGCTCCAAATGGAATTTTCCTTCCTTCATTTAAACTTCTACTTATTTTGTTTTGGTGTAGTTAACTGCTCTTGGTTTTACTTTGTGGCTTATCGAATTAGTCAGACTTCCCTGACGGCCTCTTTTATCTTTTTTTTTTCTTTTTTTTTTTTGCGGTACGCGGGCCTCTCACTGTTGGGGCCTCTCCCGTGGCGGAGCACAGGCTCCGGAGGCGCAGGCTCAGCGGCCATGGCTCACGGGCCCAGCCGCTCCGTGGCATGTGGGATCTTCCCGGACCAGGGCAAGAACCTGCGTCCCCTACATCGGCAGGCAGACTCTCAACCACTGCGCCACCAGGAAAGCCCGGCCTCTTTTATCTTATTCCTCGTTTTATTTGGACTATTTTTACTTTTTCTGGATTAGTTTTATTGTTTACTTCCTGGCTGGGGAGACAACTATGGATGTGGATTATTCTTTGATTTATGGCTTTTAGAGTGTTTACTAGGAGTAGGTGTTGAATTTCACTGGAGTGTTTTGAACATTAATTTAGATGATCAATTTGGTTTTAGGTATTTGTACATTTCATAATAATAAATTGTTCCTGGTAATGTTGAATGTTATACCCTAATTTTGGATTTAGAATTTTCTGAAAGCATGTGTGTGCTTTTCTTTGGGTGGGAGGTAGCCTTTGTTGTGTTTTGATTTCGGAGTTAAACTAGCCCCATAAAATTAATTTAGTAACTGTCCATGACTTTTTGTGCTCTGGAACATTTTTATAGCTTTAGAGTTGATTATTTCTTGAAAGTTTGAGAGAATTTACTTTTCAGGGAGGTAATAAGGCTCTGAATAAACCTAAAAGGTTTATTGCAATTTTAAAAAAATTTATTTATTTATTTATGGCTGCGTCTGCTCTTAGTTGTGGCACGTGGGATCTTTTGTTTTGGAGCGCGGGCTCTTCCTTGCGGCACGCAGGCATCCTCTCTAGATGTGGCGTGTGGGCTTAGTTGCCCCGCAAAATGTGGGACCTTACTTCCCCGACCAGGGATCGAACCCACGTACCCTGTATTGGAAGGCAGATTCTTAACCACTGGACCACCAGGGAAGTCCCTAAAAGGTTTGTTTTTGCTTTTTGATCATAGGAACTTTTTTACTTCTTGAGTCCATTTTGGTATTTACTTTCCCATTTATTCCACACCTTCAAATTTAGTAACATTTATTGTTTGCACTTTATTTTTATTTATTTATTTTTGGCCATGCCATGTGGCGTGCGGTATCCTAGTTCCCCGACCAGGGATCGAACCCATGTCCCCTGCATTGGAAGCATGCAGTCTTAACCACTGGACCACTGGGGAAGTCCTGCACTTTAAACATAAATGTCTCTGGTTAGATCCCCTTTCACATACCTAATTTTACTTGTTTAGCTTTTGTTTTTCTTGTCATATTTCTCTCTTTTTAAAAATTTTATTGAAGTATAGTTGATTTACAATGTTGTGTTAATTTCTTCTGTACAGCAAAGTGATTGTTATACATATATATATTCTTTTCTCATATTCTTTTACATAGTGGTTTATCACAGGATATTGAACATAGTTCCCTGTTCCTATACAATAGGGCCTTGTTGTTTATTCATTCTATATATAATAGTTTGCATCTGCTAATCCCGAACTCCCAACCCTAACCTCCATCCCTCCCCTACCTACTCTCCCCTTTGGCAACCACAAGTCTGTTCTATGTCTGTGAGTCTGTTTCTGTTTCATAGATATGTTCGTTTGTGTCATGTTTTAGATTCCACATATAAGTGATGTCATCTTGTATTTGTCTTTCTCTTTCTGACTTTCTGACTTAGTATGATAATCTCTCGGTCCATCCATGTTGCCGCAAATGGCATTATTTCATTCTTTTTTATGGCTGGGTAATATTCCATTGTATATACATATCACATCTTCTTTATCCATTCATCTGTTGATGGACATTTAGGTTGTTTCCATGTCTTGGCTATTGTAAATAATGCTGCTGTGAACACAGGGGTGCAGGTATCTTTCAAATTATAGTTTTACCAGGGTTGATGGATTATATGGCAACTCTATTTTTAGTTTTTTGAGCAACCTCCATACTGTTTTCCATAGTGGCTGCACCAATTTATATTCCCACCAACAGTGTAGGAGGGTTCCCTTTTCTTCACACCCTCTCCAGCATTTGTTATTTGTAGACTTTCTAATGATGGCCATTCTGAGCGGTGTGTGGTGGTACCTCATTGTGGTTTTGATTTGCATTTCTCTAGTAATTAGTGATGTTGAGCATCTTTTCATGTGCCTGTTGGCCACCTGTATGTCTTCTTTGGAGAAATGTCTGTTTAGGTCTTCTGCCCATTTTTTTATTGGGTTGCTTGTTTTTTTGTTATTGAGTTGTATGAGCTGTTTGTATATTTTGGAAATTAAGCCCTTGTCAGTTGTATCAATTGCAAATATTTTCTTCCAGTCAGTAGGTGGTCTTCTCATTTTGCTTATGGTTTCCTTTGCTGTGAAAAAGCTTATAAGTTTGATTATGTCCCATTTGTTTATTTTTGCTTTTATTTCTATTGCCTTGGGAGACTGTCTTGTCATATTTCTTCAACTCTATCATTTTGTTTTTTAAGAGATCCAGTTCTTAGATTATTGAACAATTCCATTTTTCTATTACCTAATTCACTTTATGCATTTATATTTATTGTCTTCTGTCTGCTTTTCATAACTTTTTAAAATAACTTATTGATTAACTCATTTTTATTTTCATATATATAAATAATTAAAAGACATTAGGGACTCAGAATTTAACTGAGTGCATTTCTGTTCACGTTCCAACATTCCAAAGTTGTTTTTTCTCGCAGTAGAAAAATGTTAGTCAAGATAAATTACATTTCTGATAAAGTTATTGAAGAAAATTTTGAAGTGTATAAATAAAATAGGAAATTTAAAACCATCCACATTCCTACTACCCAAAGATACCTAATAATATATATTGATTTATGTCGTTCCCACCAAATGTGTTTTATAAAGTATAGTTTTTAACCTCTTTCTTCACTTAACAGTGAGCTTTTTTTCTTATAATATCCTTCAAAATCTTGTTTATTCGTGTTGCATAGTATTCCATCATATAAATGTATACGTTTAACCAGTCCGTATATTCCATTTTTTCGTATAAAATAACACTGTGCTGTACACTTGTACACAGATACTTTTGTATATTTCTGATTATTTCCATAGCCTAAGTTCTTAGAAATGGAATCCCTTTTGAGGTAGAAAGTGTGAACTTTTAAAATGCTTTTGAAAAATAAATGAGGTACTGATACATGTTACAACTTGGATGGGCCTTGAAAACATGCTGAATGAAAGCCAGACACAAAAGACCACATATTTTATGATCGCATTTATATGAAATGCACAATAGTCAAATCTGTAGAGACAGTAGATTAGTGGTTGCCAGAGGCTGTGGGAAGGAGGAGTGCTAATGGGTACCGGATTTTAGTTGGGGGTTTGTGGCAGAATGTTCTAACATTAGATAGTGGTGATGGTTGCACAACTTTATGAATATGCTAAAAACCACTGAATTGTATACCGTAAAAGGATGAATTGTATGGGAATTATATCTCCATAAAAAAGAGTATGCCACTGTGCTTTGGTACTACATGAGTTATTATGGAGCTTTGTCAGTCTGATTTGAGAATGAACCCTGATTTATATACTGTCTCTATGGGAAAATGTGTGCCAAATAGTTGACTTCCAGATGTCCAGCCAGTTCCTGTGGGGCGGTCATGGACGGTTTCCCAGCCCTTGGGGCAGAGGCACTGATTCTTTCACATTTATTTTAGATTCTGTTAGTGCTGTAAAAACTTTTTCATCTGAGGATGTGCTGAAAGGACAAGAGAAAGATTAATAATGAAGTTCCCCAGAAATATCCCAAGATAAGGAGACCATTTCTGAGCAATCTGTGATGGCGTCTGGAATTTGGGGATACATGGGGAGTGTTTGGAGCCAGTTGACCGGTGCCCACTTCCCCGAGGCATGCTTCCACAGAGGGTCGGTAGGTTCTGGACTCTCCCATTTCTAAGGCCGTGCAGTATTTACGGTCTGAACTCTGAACCTGTCACTTCCTATACAGCAAACTGCAGGAATCTGCATGCAGGTCCTAGGAGGCAGGGCCTGGCCTTGGACTTGGCCAGTGCCTGGCCCATGTGTTCAGGGAACTGAGTGCAGAATGAATTAATGCATTTGCTCAGAAGCTACTACATTTCCTGGGATATCTCATTTGGTTTTCCAGCTATTCCGGTAGTAATTTCCAAATTCCACAATTTCTATTAAAATTGCGTGCCTGATACAAAGAGCAAGGCAGTGAAAGTTGCTGTTATCATGAATCAACCAACAGATGGGACCCTTTTGTAACTGGAAAAGAATGAGTAAATTTGCTCCACATTAGAAAAGACTCCATTTTAATTTCTCCCTAAAATGGCCAAAGAAGTGTATCATAAAGAAATAGGGATCCAGGGACAAGAGACTTCCAAGGGAGATGGGAGGAAATACTTGGGGGAGAGGAGAGATTTTTATACAGGTTTGATGGAAGCAGTGGTACGAAGGAGGCTTACGTAACTGGAGAGGGGTCTGCTTGTCTTCTGTTCTTTAAGAACAAAGTGAAGGTGGGATGCAGCTAAAGACACAGATATGCCTTTAGATGAGGTGGAGGTTTGGCCGTGGGAACTCTCAGAAGATGGGGAGTAGGAGCAGACAGAGTCCTCTGCATTCTTACCTTCAAGTGGGGTCACCCCTTACAAGGCCACAGAGCATAACAGCAGCATGAAGAGGAAAAGGGGATTTGCCAGTTTTGTGTCCCAGCCTCTGAAATAACATGAAATATGTTTTTGATAATTAAACATGTTCATATTAATCTATGGAAACTAAAAGGCTTTTGGTATATTATTGCCAAATTGCCTTTAGAACTTGTATGAGTAGGACTTCACGAAGTGGTTTTTTTCTATCCTTTCACAAATACCATGTGTTAAAATTTTAGAACCTCTTTGCCACTTTGATAAAAAGGGTAATTTGTTTTACTTCTTTGATTATCAAAGTGAGGTCACACATTTCTCACAGTCTGTTGGCCATTTGTATTAATTTCTTTATGAATTGATCTTTCGTGTGCTTTTGCATAGTCAGCTCTGTATTTTGGGGGTTCAAAATTACTCCTCCCTCTTACTCTATTTATCTACATAAGTTTGCCCCCATTGGCTATGCTTGTTTTAGTGGTCCTTTTTTTTAAAAACTAGATTTCATACACTAATCATAGGCCAAAATTGTCAGGTTAAAATACTTCTCATTTTCCCCTTATATTTCTTTTCATGGGATAATTTAAAAATTATTTTCAGCCTCATCAAAAAATTTACAAAAAAACCCAACAACAACAACAACTAAAAACTGGGGCTTCCCTGGTGGCGCAGTGGTTGGGGGTCCGCCTGCCCGTGCAGGGGACACGGGTTCGTGCCCCGGTCCGGGAAGATCCCACATGCCGTGGAGTGGCTGGGCCCGTGAGCCATGGCCGCTGAGCCTACACGTCCGGAGCCTGTGCTCCGCAACGGGAGAGGCCACAACAGGGAGAGGCCCGCGGACCGCAAAAAAAAAAAAAAAAAAAATTTACAGATTTTCTGTATTCTGAACGTATATTTTAACTACTATGACTCTTCAAAGGAGTTTGTCAAAGCAGCATTTCTGCTTTACTGAAAGTTTGTATATTCTAAATAATTTAAAAATCTAAATATGACTTCCAAACTGAAAAGTGCACAGATGTATGTACAGAGCTTGATGTGTAACCGTTACCCAGATCAAGCTGTGGAACATGTCTAGGCCCTGGGAAGCTCCCCTTGCGATATCGCCCAGTTGTTCCCCCTCCCCCACCCCCACCCCCGGCGACATGTAACCACCACCCTAACTTCTAATACTATAGATTCATGTTGACTGTTTTAGATATTTGAGTAAATGAGCTCATATTCTTCTGTGTATATTCTTTTGTGTCTGCTTCTGATCTGTGTGTTTCCTAATTTCATGGCATTTGGGTGATTTTTCTAGTCTTTTTTTTGTTTGTTTTGGCTGCATTGGGTCTTCATCGTGCATGGGCTTTTCTCTAGTTGCGGCGAGTGGGGGCTACTCTTTGTTGCAGTGTGTGGGCTTCTCACAGCGGTGGCTTCTCTTGTTGCGGAGCACGGGCTCCAGGCACTCAGGCTTCAGTAGTTGTGGCTCACGGGTTCTAGAGCGCAGGCTCAGTAGTTGTGGCACACGGGCTTAGTTGTTCCGCGGCATGTGGGAACTTCCCGGACCAGGGCTCGAACCCGCGTCCCCTGCATTGGCAGGCGGATTCTTAACCACTGTGCCACCAGGGAAGTCCGATTTTTCTAGTCTTAACTGTGATCAGAGAACACACTCGGAATGATTTCAGTCCTTTAAAGTTGTTGAGACTTTCTTTATGACTCAGTAAATGGTCACTTTTCATAAATGTTCTATGTGCATTTGAATAGAACTTGGATTCATTAGTTCTTGTAAGTTGATTAGGACAAAAGTTTAATCATTTTTCTCAAATCTTTTATAACCTTCTGACTAGTTTTTCTGTTTGTCCTGTTAGTTATTGAGTGATATTTATTAAAGTCTCCTACTGTGATAGTGGACTTACCTGTTTTTTGTTTTCATTCTGTTAATTTTTGCTTTCTATATTTGAAGGCTTATTATTAAATGCATACAGATTTAGAATTATTTTATATTCTTACTAGATTGACCCTTTTATTATGAAATAACCTTTTATTTCTCTTAATGTTTTTTGCCTTAAAGTTTACTTTGATGTTACTGTAGCTACAGTAGCTTCATTTTGGTTAGTAATTGTATTGTAAGTAGTGGTATATAATTTTCCATCCGTTTACTTTAAACCTTTTTGTTTATATTTAAGATGTGTCTCTTGTAAGCAGCATAAAGTTGTGTGGTTTTTTAAATTGTTTATTGGACTGTTTAATTGGATGGTGCCTTTAACTAGATTATGTTTAATCTATACTTAGTTTTAGATTCTCTTGTATTTGTGTACAAATCCAATACATTATTGTTTTCTCTTTGTCTCACATTTTATATTTTTTCACATCTTTCTTTCTAAAATAGATGAATTATTTCATTTCCTCCTCTTTTAGCTTGTTTCATATACATTATTTTAGTGGATATTTTATAGATTGCAAAATATATCCTTGACTTATAACTTCTACTACAGATTAGTGCTTCCCAGACAACGCAGGGATCTTAGAGCGTTTAAACTCTCTATACTCTTCATTGCTATTGAAATTATAATTGAAATTTCAATTAATTTCTGGTACTTAAGAAGGAAACATCTCAGGACTTCCCTGGTGGCGCAGTGGTTAAGAATCCGCCTGCCAATGCAGGGGACATGGGTTTGTTCAGTCTCTGGTCTGGGAAGATGGCACATGCTGTGGAGCAACTAAGCCTGTGCACCACAACTACTGAGCCTGCACTCTAGAGTCCGCGAGCCACAACTACTGAGCCCGTGCTCCGCAACAAGAGAAGCCACCGCAATGAGAAGCCCACGCCCCACGACGAAGAGTAGACCCCGCTCACTGCAACTAGAGAAAGCTTGTGCGCAGCAATGAAGACCCAACACAGCCAAAAATAAATAAATAAAATAAATAAATTAAAAAAAAAAGGAAACCTCTCTATAGTCACCTCTTGCCTTTGTGCTGGTTTGTTATTTACTTTAATTTTACATATATTTGAAACCTCATAGGACATTATTATACAGTCGACAGTCATTTAGATTTCTAGTGAATATTTGCCTTTTCTGTTGCCCTTCATTTCTTTCTGTATTTCTGTGATCTATGGGGTAATATTCTTTCTGTGAAAAATTCTCTTTGATTTGTTTAGTGTTGGTTTCTACTTTTGTTTTATTTCATCTTTTTGAAGGTTATTCTTGCTTGTTATACAGTTCTAGCATGGCAGTCATTTTCTTTCAGCAATCTAAAAATGTCATTCCATTCTATTGTAGCTTCCATTATTTTTGTTAAAAGTAACTTGTCAGTCCTATTGTTGTTCCTTGGATGATAATATACTTTGGGCCGCCCGCCGCCAACCCCGGTCTGACTATTTTTAAGATTTTTCTTTTCCTTTGGCATTGTGCTGTTTTACTGTGATTTTTCCAGTCATGGTTCTTTGTGTTTATCTTGCTTAGTGTTCCTAGCACTTCTGAAATCTGCAGCTATATGTCCCTTCTGTTGTCAGTTTGGGGGAAGTCTTGGTTATTATCTCTTCAAGTATTGCTTCTACCAATTAATTTACTTTGTTTTTATCTTGGCTTATTCTTGTTTGATAGAGAAAATATTTTTTAAATGCTTTCTGTTTAACATTGTCATTTTCCTGCCTCAGGGGAAGATTGTCCTTTGAGCACGTGCATTTCCTCTTGGATATCCAAATGTCTTCACTGACTTTGGACATCCCCCATCCCTGATCTAGTCATCTTTGAGCCTTCTTTAGTGATTTTAGTTGTATTCAAGTCCTATGATGGCTTCTTTTATAATCTTCCCACAGCAGCCTAGAGCTATAGAGCTAGCTATAGCCTAGAGCTATAGCCTAGAGCTATAGCTATTCTTTTATAGTCTTCCCACAGCAGCCCAGGAATTGTAGGGCCATTAGAGTTGAGTGCTTTCGTTTACTTATTTCTTCAAGTCAGTGTTCCATCATTTTAAACCTGTGTTCTATTTTGATAAATATTTGATGAAATGTCATCGCACTCCTTTAAAGTTATTTGAAGTTTCAGAATGCAGCAAAAACAAATGAAAGCAGTGGGGCACAGCAGAGCTCTGTTCTCACACTGCCCCACCCCCGCCATCCCTCCCTTGAGAGTCACTGCTCGAGTCCATGCAGTTTTGTTTACTTTGTTAAATGCCGTGCTGCGTGAGAGCAAGGATTTTTGTCTGTTTTGTTCACTGTTTTACCCAAGTGCCAGCACACAGTAGGTGCTCATAATTATATGTTGAAGAGTGACTTGATCACCACTAGTTCCAGGATGATTCTGGCCCTGTTCCTCTCACTGATTTCACTCAGTAGAGTGCTTTCAGTGGACAGGTGCTGGCTAGCAGTAAAAGAGCTCCCTTCATGTAGTGAGCAGTCCTGTGTGAGTGGCAGGTACTGAGCAGTTAGGAGCAGCAGGCCAAGAAGGAAGGAGCTTGGCTGCAGCGGCGAGCGGGTGTCAGGGCAGGCCTTTCCATGGCTGCGGCATGGCCGGGAGAGACGTGCGGAGACCTGAGGCTGAGGGGGGCCGTGGCCAGCGATGCCAGGTGTCGGGGGTTGAAGTGGTTCCTGTCAGAGGGAGTGGAGCATGTGAGGGTGGCGAGATGGGCAGAGGGCAGAGGTGAAGTGCTTTCCAGGCTGTGGGCAGTTTGGACCTTTTTGCCATATGTATTGGGAAGATTTTTAAAGCCTCTGGGTTTTTGTTATGGCTGCTGCTGGAGAATAGATCTGCAGGGAAGAGGTGGCCAGAATGGGCGTGAGGAGGTTGGACAGGTGGCCTTTTCTGTGGCAGGTGAGGGAGGTGGAGGGGGGACAGGGCCTTGCAGGCAGTTTGGTTAAACACTGTTCTCTTTGTTAGCAGCGCTGCTGTTTGCTCTGCATGATTCAGGAACAGCACTGAAGAAAAACGGGTATTGAGCAATCAATGAGAGATGCTTCTAGACGCTTCCTAGAAAGCAGCTCTGCACAAGGTATCACAGTTACATTGTACAGGGCGAGCCTCTGGCAGCTCTGTACTTTCTCCCTTTACCAGGGTGTGTTGCTGGCCGCTTCCATTTTTAGAAATTTCACCCCAGACACTGACTTCATGGTGGCTGGTGTCAGAGGCTCTGTCCCTTTTGAGGGAGGCAGAATCAGAGCCAAATTCAATTTAGTGACGATTTTCTCAACGAGTAGGATAAAGGGCCGCGTCATCTGAGGTGGACACAGGTGCTCCTGATGGACGCTGGGGAGCAGGTTGAGTGCCGAGCCCCGGCCGTGTCCCCGCGAGGGCGAGGAGCCTGGAGCGTGCGGGGTTCACAGGCTCCCAGCCTGCGTTGCCTCTCGGAGAGGATGGTATGTTTCCCCAAGCCCCTCACCTCAGTCAGGGACGCCCCGGGCACCTGCGGCCACACCGGCACCACCCGTGGCTCGCTGGTTTGGCCGAGGCAACACCTCTGAGTCCTGGGGCTGGTGGGAGCTCACGGCCCCCCTGGGTGGGGCTCTGGGCCCCCACACGGTCAGAGTTGGGCAGGGACGGAGGCTGCCCTCAGGAGAGAGCCAGGCCCAGCGCTGTGGAGAAGGAAGCAAGGAGCCTGATGGTTCTACCTGTGTGTTTGCTGTGACGTGGTCAGTTACATTTTGCTTAATTTATGAGGGAAGTTACGTGCTATGTGGAATTTCCAAATTTCGGGTTTCCCAGAGGAGTCAGGGACTCTGTCTTTGAATGTTCAGGATCTGTGTTTCCTCACTCAGGTGTAAGAGCCTAGACAGCAGGGCTGGGTTATGGTTCTTTCTTTATCTCTGGAAGTGCCTGCACAGGGCCTTGCACAGAAGCAGGGTGCAAAGGCAAGGACTGGGAAGCCAGGGCGTGAGTCCCAGCTTGGCCTCTCACCGGCTGAGTGACCTTGGGCAAATCCCGCACGGCTCTGAGCCTCAGTTTCCTCGTCTGAGGAGTAGGGATAATAATAGTACCTGCTTGTGGGCTGTTGGAAGGGTTAAATGAATTAATGTAATGTAGGCGTGACGAAAGTGGTTGCTATTAATGACAATATGATTATAGGCACTTACTATAACAAGTGAGTATTCGATGAGTTAATGATGGAAAGCAATGGACCAAATTTATTTACTGTGTCATTGGTCTTAATTAGAAAATTTTCTTTGGTTTGGTATACTTGTGTTTCTTAAATGGATCGTCCTGCGATCACTCCAGCTCTCACTGGCCTGGAGCAGTCTGTTCACTCCTACCCGGGCCATAGGAGCAGCTGCAGTGGAGTTGGACCTTGAAGAGGAAAGACGAGTTTTACTGGAATATACCTGAATATAAAACCATTAAAAAGAGGCATCTTCTGCCCATACTTAAAAGCACTGTAAGTCCTCGAGTGCCTCCTCGTTTCTTTTTTTTTTTTTTTTACACAATTTTTTTTTATTAGTTTCTGCTTTATAACAAAGTGAATCAGTCATACACATACATCTGTTCCCACATCCCTTCCCTCATGCATCTCCCTCCCTCCCACCCTCCCCATCCCACCCCTCCAGGCGGTCACAAAGCACCGAGCTGATCTCCCTGTGCCATGCGGCCGCTTCCCACCATCTATCTACCCCACGTTTGGTAGTGTATATATGTCCATGCCTCTCTTTCGCTTTGTCACAGCTTACCCTTCCCCCTCCCCATATCCTCAAGTCCATTCTCAAGTGGGTCTGTGTCTTTATTCCCGTTTTACCCCTAGGTTCTTCATGCCATTTTTTTTTTTTTAATTCCGTATATGTGTGTTAGCATACGGTATTTGTCTTTCTCTTTCTGACTTACTTCACTCTGTATGACAGACTCTAGGTCTATCCACCTCATTACAAATAGCTCAGTTTCATTTCTTTTTATGGCTGAGTAATATTCCATTGTATATATGTGCCACATCTTCTTTATCCATTCATCCGATGATGGACACTTAGGTTGTTTCCAGCTCCGGGCTATTGTGAATAGAGCTGCAATGAACATTTTGGTACATGTCTCTTTTTGAATTATGGTTTCCTCAGGGTATATGCCTAGTAGTGGGATTGCTGGGTCATATGGTAGTTCTATTTTTAGTTTTTTTTTTTTTTTTTTTTTTTTTGCGGTATGCGGGCCTCTCACTGTTGTGGCCTCTCCCGTTGCGGAGCACAGGCTCCGGATGCGCAGGCCCAGCGGCCATGGCTCACGGGCCCAGCCGCTCCGCGGCATATGGGATCCTCCCAGACCGGGGCACGAACCCGTATCCCCTGCATCGGCAGGCGGACTCTCAACCACTGCGCCACCAGGGAGGCCCTATTTTTAGTTTTTTAAGGAACCTCCATACTGTTCTCCATAGTGGCTGTACCAATTCACATTCCCACCAGCAGTGCAAGAGTGTTCCCTTTTCTCCACACCCTCTCCAGCATTTATTGTTTCTAGATTTCTTGATGATGGCCATTCTGACTGGTGTGAGATGATATCTCATTGTAGTTTTGATTTGCATTTCTCTGATGATTAATGATGTCCAAACCAGCTCTACAACAAATGCTAAAGGAACTTCTCTAGGCAAGAAGCACAACAGAAGGAATATACCTACAATAACAACCCAAAGCAATTAAGGAAATGGGAATAGGAACATACATATCAATAATTACCTTAAATGTAAATGGACTAAATGCTCCCACCAAAAGACACAGAGTGGCTGAATGGATACAAAAACAAGACCCATATATATGCTGTCTACAAGAGACCCACTTCAGACCTCGAGACACATACAGATTGAAAGTAAGGGGATGGAAAAAGATATTCCATGCAAATGGAAATCAAAAGAAAGCTGGAGTAGCAATTCTCATATCAGACAAAATAGACTTTAAAATAAAGACTATTAGAAGAGACAAAGAAGGACACTACATAACGATAAAGGGATCGATCCAAGAAGAAGATATAACAATTGTAAATATTTATGCACCCAACATAGGAGCACCTCAATACATACGGCAAATACTAACAGCCATAAAAGGGGAAATCGACAGTAACACAATCATAGTAGGGGACTTTAACACCCCACTTTCACCAATGGACAGATCATCCAAAATGAAAATAAATAAGGAAACACAAGCTTTAAATGATACATTAAACAAGATGGACTTAGTTGATATTTATAGGACATTCCATCCAAAAACAACAGAATACACATTTTTCTCAAGTGCTCGTTTCTTATCTAATGCCATCCAGGGGATCTGGCGCTCCCCGACCCTCCCAGCCTCTCCCCGACACGGACCTTCTCCAGTCCAGCCTGCTCTTTTTGTAGGGAACGAATGCCCTGTGCACGGTCGCCTGCTGACCGTGGTCTCTGCGGGGCCCCTCGGTCTGAGGCCCTCTCCCCAAACTCTCCCCGTCAACCCGGTCCATTCCTCAAAGGTAGGGCAAAAACACCCTGTTCCCTAAGACCTTCCTATTCATGCTGTGGTCAGAAGGGAACGAACGCTCTGCTGCCTTCTCCCTCAGGGCGGTGGCTCCCAGCCTTGGCTATGCCTGATCACCCTTTAGAACTTAAAAAAAGGGTTCCTGGCACCATCCCCAGAGATTCCGCTGCTGATGTACAAATGGGTGATTTTTCGAAGCTCTCCTCGATTTCGAGGTGCAGCCACATGTGGGACCCACACTCCTGCAGTGCTGAGTGCAGCCTCCTTAGTAATCTGGGCACGTGGTCTCACCTTCTGCGTCTTGACTTGAGGTCAGGGGTTCTCCTTCACAGCTTGCCGCCCCAGTGCAGGGCACGTGCCAGCTGTGCGAGTGAGCGGGAGCCAGGAAGTCGGTTCTGCTGCTTCTTTCTGTTCAGAGAATTGTTGCTCCTTTGTGAAGCCCAGTGGAACAGACGTTCATTATTGCAGGTGGTCCTGTGGGCCGGGCCCCTTTTTGTTAATGGGAGTGAGCAGGACCTAGGAGCTCCCTGGAGCTGTGTGCTTCTGGATTCTGGTGAGTAGCTTCGGGAGGGGCTGGCTCCTTTGCTCTGTGTGCATTTCCAGGTTTGACAGCTTGAAAGCTTCTTGCTTACTGCTGGAGAATATAGGAATAATTTGACAAGTAAGACTTTACCCTGGCAACCTTATTTCTGAAATCATGTAGAGATCAGTTGGAAAAGATGCATGTTTTAGAAAGACTCGTCTTCCCTTCTTTCAAAGGGAAAGAAGTCCCTGCTGTGGCAAGCTCCGTTAGGTGTCCGGGGTTGGACGGAGGTAGAAGGTGTGTTCCCTGTGCCTAGAGACTTCTTACGGGCTGTTAGACGTGAACAGAAATCATGATTGGGCCCTGTGACAGGTGTAATGCAGAGGAAGGTGCAAAAGGCCGTGAGAGAGAGGAGAAAGAAGTGTCTCAGTTGGCCTGGGGAGTGGAAACTTCTGCTGAGAAGGGGATGTGTGAGCGGGACCTGGGGGACAGGCCTCTTGCAGAGGCGGCATGGGCGAGCCCGCAGGTCAGATGTTCCAGGAATAGCACCCAGGAGCTCCCATTCACTGACAGACCAACAGAACAACAGTGTGCCGACAGCTTATTAACGTAGTTCTTAAAGTGTTTGAATCATGATAATGATTTTAAAGGAAATTTAAAGTGGAAAAAACGAAGATTCTGCAGTAGCTCAGCAGCTGTTTTCTTTTTTCATGTTCCCTTAAGACTTTTTCATAGGCAAACATTAAGTTCTGCATATGTTTTATGTACATCAACATATGTATAGTTTTATATTTTGGCTTTATTTATTATTTCATCGTATAAATGTTGCCACATTGTGAGCCTCTATAATGACCACCTCTCTAGTTGTGGGTATTTCATCATGTAGATGAGTCATAGCTGATCAGTTAAACTTCATTTACTCCTGCAGTATTAGGGACTTAGAATGTTTGCATTTTTTCCTGTTGCAGATAATGCTAGCACAAGCGTCTTAGATCACAGGAGGGACATTTGGGAAAATGAGTGTGGTCTCTCCCTGCAGAGTAGCTCCCGTGCTGGGTTCCTTTGCTCAGCAGAGGGTGCAGGTTTTCCTGAGGGCGGCCTTTGCTCAGTCGTGGGGTCTTTCTCACCTCTGTCGCCTGACTTGAGGTTGAGAAGATAAAACTTCCTTCAGCTCTGCGTGATTCTGGTTTGGTTCTGGTTTACAGCTTCGTTTCTGAGCATGAGGACTTCTGTATTTCAGCTTCTGCTTACTTCACATTATTTTAGATGGGTCACAACTGGAACTTTAACTTATCCCATACCCCCAGAATCTCTGGTGAGTGTGTCATGTACCTGTAGTAAAGGAAAGGAGGAGGCTGGGCTGGGTTTCATGATGAGGAAGTGGACAGACAGCTCAAGGGACCCTAGTGTCAGTGACCGAGCTGCTGGAGGAAGAAACGTGAGCAGAAAGTTGGGAACATCTGCTCTGCAGGCAGCGCAGCCTGGAGAAGGGCAGTGGAGAAGTCGAGAACACGCTGGCGTGAGGGGTGAGGGGTGGTTGGGAGGGGGCGGAAGGAGCTTGGGCAGAGGGCAGGAAGCAAGAAACGAATGCTTAGTGGCGTGACGTAAGGATAGAGTGAAGGCAAGGACAGGCCCTCGGTTTATTCTTAAATTTCAGGAAAATGGATTGGCCAAATAATGGGGATTGAAAATAGAGAGTTTTCAGTATACACTGAAGGAGAATTCAATTTAGGATATACGTGTTTAGAGAGCTGTTTCTGCATAATGCCATATACAGCATTGCATACCTGAAAGGGAGTTTACATTTAATTTTTAGTATTTAATGTTTAGAAGATCATAAAGGTGTGTATATTAGAAATAGGTTTGGCTGCTAAATTAGTTTCCTGGGGCTGCCACGACAAATTACCATATGGCTTAGAACAACAGAAATGTATTCTCTCACATTTCTGGAGGCCAGAAGTGTGAAATCAAGGTGTTGGCAGGCCTGCACTCCCAGCCAAGGTCTTAGGGGAGATTCCATTCCATGCCTCTTCCAGCTTCTGGTGGCTCCAGGCACTCCTTGGCTTGTGGCTGCATCACCCCCATCGCTGCCTCCATCTTTGCAGGACTTTCTCCTCCTTCCCCTGTGTCCTTTCTTCTGTCTCTTATAAGGACACTTGTCACTGGATTTAGGGTCACCCAGATAATCCAGGATGATTGCATCCTAAGATCCTTAATATGTTTACAAAGGCTTTTTCCAAATAAGCTCATATTCACAGGTTCTGGGCATTAGAACACGGGTATATTTTTTTGGAGGCCATCTTTCAACCCACTACGTCTACTTGTAAAAAATAGTTGTCAAAATAAAAATGGTGTGAACATGTAAAGATTTATTTTTCTATACAGAAGTAGGCAGTTCTTGATCAGCATGGCAGTTCTACAGGGTCATCTGGGTCCCTCCAGAATTTGATTCTCCTGGTCCAAGATGACTGCTAGAGTGCCAGTCACCCCCTTATCTCCTTTTGGGAGGTGGGGGAGAGGGAGGAGAAAAGAAAGGGTGTTGCCTGGCAGAGGTTTTTTTACCTAGGTTCATGGACCTTCTTCCCCACAAGGGGAAGACTATATTTTATTAGAACTGATTTTCATTGCAATGGTATTTCATTTTCTGCCTTTAGAGACATTCTGAGAGGGTCCAATAGGCTTCACCAGACTGCCAAAAGGGGTCCATGGCACAAAAAAGACATTCCAAGTTTCAGTATAATTTCAGTAGAAATTGAATGAGAATTACATTTAGGATATACATGTTTAGAGGGCGGCTTTTCTGCAAAATTCCATATTGAAATTTTGTGTGGTTTCCCAAAAATGACTTAGCACTTCTGTTAGTCAAATGACTACAACGTATGACCATTGACATAGGGACCTAGCAGGCTTTGCTCATAGCATCATCCTGATGGTTGCCCTGAAATGACCATGTCAGAATAACCATGCCATACATAGAGAGGAGTGATTTTTCATGTCTGTATTTATTACTTCCTTTCCTCCCAGTACTATTGTTGAAATGTTTTATGGTATCCAGAAGTTTTGTGAGGTATATTATAAAGTTGGTCTTCTTTTTTTAGCTCTATGACTTAGGGTAAGATACTTCATCTAAGACTCAGTTTTCTCATCTGTGAAATGGGGATAATACTAGACTCCATCTCATTGGTCATTGGGTTGGCAAAAAAGTGCCCTCTGAATGTTTCCTAGTTTTTATCTCCACTACCAGTTATCACTACTAGTAGGAAAGTAATAGGGGTCAACTTGCTAACACTTAGCAGTTATTCTGATTTGTAGAAATTCCAAAGGATTTCAGATGAGATTACTTTTCTTGGCAGTGTTAAAAATAGCATCTGCAGTTGAAGAGTAGGTATCAGGAAAGAATTATTATCCTTAAGGATTATCAGGCAAATAACTAATAAAAACAGGAAAAATAAAATATAAAGGGAACACAAATGTAATTAAAAATATAAGGTATCTTTGTTTAATTTGATTATTTTAAATCACATTTGGTTTTCCCTTATATTTTATTTTTCCTGTTTCTGTTAGTTATAGCCTGATAACTCTAAATAAAAACGAAGCTACAGGGCTTCCCTGGTGGCGCAGTGGTTGAGAGTCTGCCTGCTAATGCAGGGGACACGGGTTCGAGCCCTGGTCTGGGAGGATCCCACATGCCGCGGAGCAACTAGGCCCGTGAGCCACAACTACTGAGCCTGCGCGTCTGGAGCTTGTGCTCCACAGCAAGAGAGGCTGCGATAGTGAGAGGCCCGCGCACCGCGATGAGGAGCGGCCCCCACTTGCCACAACTAGAGAAAGCCCTCGCACAGAAACGAAGACCCAACACAGCAAAAATAAATAAATTAATTAATAAACTCCTACCCCCAACATCTTAAAAAAAAAAGAAGCTACAATATATGATGGATTTATGTAGTATTTTTAGTTGTTTTAAATCTTATGCATTTGGCATTCAAGTTTGTTGAATGAATGAGAGTCCCTTTGTAGGCCTGCATGAGGTGAAACCATGGACCTGAGTTTCTCAGCTGTTTCCAGCAGATGTCAGCCTGTGGGGTGGTCAGGCGCCACTCCTTTGGTGAGCAACCATGACCTTTATCCAGATTTCAACATCAGTTTTCCTTTTCAGCTTGTTTGGAGCTCAGATATTTCCTGGGCAAAACCCCTACACCAGTCACTTTGGCTCAGAGAGAGGAAAAGCTATATATATAATTGGCAAATTTCCTTGCATGGAAAAAACTCTTCCCAATTTCTGTGACTGCCGGCCTGGATCTGGGATGGGGAGGGTTGTACTTGTGGGTTGAGGCTGTCCCTGTAAGTCCTCGTATAGAAGCTGTGCCAGACGGGAAGCCCCATGTTAGGACAGCAGGCTCCTGCCGCCTGAGCGCACTGCCTGGTCCCTCCCCAAGCGCAGAGCTCCAGGAGGGCCTGACCTCATGTCCTGGCTGTGTCAGCCGTCAGCTGTGGGATCTCAGCTTCTTATACCTGTAGCTTCATTCTCCTATTGGAAAAAGTCGGGGCAGTACTATCTCGCACCTGGGGAGGGGAGGGGCAAGCACCTGGCACATAGTAGGTGCTTAGTGAATTAAATGCTCGGATTGTTAAAACACGCCTTGGACAGTGGAGCAGGACTAGGAGAGCAGCTGCAGGAGGAAGTTAATCCAGTGAATTCCATGCTTTATAATCCACTCTGTGTTCTCAGTTTCAAGAAGCGGGAAGAAGCAGGCTTTGAGCCAAATTGGTGGCTGTGTGTTTGCTAAGTGTGGGGTTTTGCTGAAGGCAGCACCTGCTCTGTGACACAGATGGTCCAAAGAGCCGCGTACTCCACGTGAGGCCTTAGCATTTGGTCCTTACAGTCGTTCCAGGCAGGCAGAGAGAGAGAACACTGTCTTCTGGCAGCCTGGCTGGTGAGCGGTGGGACTAGCTGTGGTGTCTTGTTCAGTACATTTAGAACTGGGGTGCGGGAGGATGCTGTTACTTGTCAGGGCTGTGTGTTATTTTTGAGTAGGGGGTTGTGTTTACGAAATCGAAGCCATTGTCACAATACTGTTGGGGGGTATGTGTGTATGTGTTGTGTGTTGTGTATGCATGTGTATATATGTGTGTGTTAAGTGTCAACACTTCTGATTGTCTTCATTTACAAGTGATAGAGGAAACAAACAAAAAAGGACAGTTGAGAGACTGTAGTTTGACCATAGTAGTTTTGTAAAGTTCTTTGAGAGAAGAAACAGTGGAGAAACATAGATTTGATTCAGTTTTTCTTGGGGTGTCCAGGAAATGAATAATTTTAGCCATTCCTTACCCAGTGTTCTTTGGTAAATGTTCAGATAAATGTCCAGGTTTCATAAACACTTGGTAAATGTCCAAGGACATGATTGAGCCGTGTCCTCTCTGTCTGGTTTTTTCCTTGAAAGTTAGGAAAATGGTGTCACTCTGTAGGGTGTTAGGTTTAAAAAAAATCCTGCTTTTCTGTTCCAGAATAATCTGGTATTTCAGAGTGCATAGAGTGGTGGAATTTTTTATTTTCTTGAAACAACTTGTTATCAAACTAAGATAATTCCCTGCTTGCTGGTGGGGAGACTATGCTGTTTTTTGACTCAATAATCCCTCCTCCTCCACAGCTGAAGCACTTAGTTTGAAATGTAGACTCAAAAAGAAACATGTGATCCCGAGCTATTGTACTAGTTCTTACAGGATGTTTAGCTAAACCTCAAGACTCAGCCAGGTGCAGAGGTGCTCAGGTAAGGCCGGGAACTCCCCTGCACCCAGCCGCTCTGGGTGCAACCAGACTCACCTCCATCCAGAAAAGCTGGTTAGTGTCAGGGCACTGTCTTCTCTGTTTCCTAATTGTTCTCAGTCTGCAAAGGTCTAATGATGGTGAATCAGAATAATTAGACATTTGGAAAATCGTTAGGAGTGGGGGTGGCTCCCCCCTTATCCTTGGAGGGGCTGAAGGGACACTGACCTTGAGGCAGGAGCCTTGGCATCTGTCCTGTCCCTGACACTGAAAACCAGGGCTGCTTCCTTGACCTGGGAAATAAGGGTCCAAGATAGCTGACCCTTGAGGCTGTTGCCAGCTTGGCTCTCTGTCTTCTGAGGAATGAACTTTATGGTTTGCTGTATGCAAGAGGTATCTAATCACACCAAGGAATAGATTAGGTATTTGTTGTTCCCAGAGCTGTAAGCGCTGGCTTTCCTGGGCACTGCCAGTTTACACACCCTGTTGTAGATGAGTTAACACTTGTCAATTATTTTTAGCACCCACTTGCAGAAATTTCCTGGCTTGGATGATAAACCCTATGGTCATCTAGTCATTTAGAGAAAGGTTCAACCCTGTAACTTAAAGAATATTCTAGTGCACTAAGATACATTAGCATTAAAAATATTTTTATAGCGTACTTGAGGCCTAATTGCTGTACAATGAACTGCACTGTTACAGCTTTATGAGTTTCTCTCTCACACACACACGGACGTGCACGCACGCACACACACACACACACACACACACACACCTGTTGAAACTGTCACCACAGTCAGGATAACAAACATTTCCATCCCCCTGAAAATTTCCTTGTAATCCATTCTCTCTCCATATCCCTCCTCAGGCAAACAAGGATCTCTTTTCTGTCTTTGTAGAGTAGTTTGCATTTTTTAGAATTCTATATAAATTGAATAACGGTAGTGTGTCCTTTTTTATATATATATATATATAATCTGGCTTCTTTGCCTTAGCATAATGATTTTGAAGTTTTCTATTTTGGGTGTATCAGTAATTTGGTTTTTTCCCCCAATTTGTTGATCCATTTACCTGTGGTGGCCATTCAAGCAGTTCCCAGTTTGGAGCTAATGCAGACAAAGCTGCCATGAACATTTGTACATAAGTCTTTGTGTGGACATATGTTTTCATTTCCCTTGGGTAAAAACTTACTAGCAGAATTGCTGGGTCATATAGTAGGTGTTATGTTTAACTTTTCAAGAAACTGCTCAGCTGTTTTGCAGGGTACTTGGAAGTTTACATTCTCACCAGTAGTGCCTGAGAGTTCCAGTTTTCCACATCCTCACCAGTACTTGGTGTGGTCAGTCTTTTTATTTTATCTTTTTATTTTACATGTCCTAATAGATACATAATAGTGTCTCGTGGTTTTCCCCGATGACAAATGATGTCAGCATCTTTTCATGTACTTATAGACTATTTGTATGTCTTCTTCTGTGAAGAGTATGGTAGAATCATCTGTCCATTTTTGTATTGACTTGTTTGTCTTACTATTGAATTGTAAGAGCTCTTTATATATTCTGGATATTGGTCTGTGATATATGTGTTGTGAATGTTTTTCTTGTTCTGGCTTGCCTTTTTCTTAATGGCATTTGTAGAAGAATGGAGTCTTTGGTGAAATTTTTGTTCTATCCAAGAAACCCTTTCTACCTCAGCATTGCAAAGATTTTTCTTCTAGAAGTTTTGTAGTTTTAGGTTTTACAGTTAGGATTATGGTGAAATTTTATGTATAATGTGAGGTAAGAGTTGATGTTCATTTTCTTTTCCCATATGGATGTTCAGTTGTTCCAGCAGCATTTGTTGAAGAGACTTTCCTTTCCACATTGAATTACTTTGACACCTTTGTCACAAGTCAGTTGACCATATATTTGTAAATCTATCTCCAGGCTTTCTATTCTGTTCCATTGATCTATGTCTGCCCCTATCCTGATCCCACACTTTCTTGATTACTGTTACTTTACAGTAAGTGTTGAAATCAGACAGGGCAAGCCCTCTTAATTCTGTTTTTCTTTCTTAAAATTGCTTTGGTTATTCAAAACCCTTTAACACCTTCACATTAAATTCTTTTTTTTTTTTTTTTTTTTTTTTTCTTTTTGCGGTATGCGGGCCTCTCACTGTTGTGGCCTCTCCCGTTGCGGAGCACAGGCTCCGGATGCGCAGGCCCAGCGGCCTTGGCTCACGGGCCCAGCCGCTCCGCGGCATATGGGATCCTCCCAGACCGGGGCACGAACCCGTATCCCCTGCATCGGCAGGCGGACTCTCAACCACTGCGCCACCAGGGAGGCCCTAAATTCTTTTTTTTTAAACCAGTTTTGAATTGAAGTATAGTTGATTTACAGTGTTGTGATAGTTTCAGGTGTACAGCAAAGTGATTCAGTTATACATATCTACATATATCCATTCTTTTCCAGATTCTTTTCCATTGTAGGTTGTTACAGGATATTGAATATAGTCCCCTGTGCTATACAGTAGGTCCTTGTTATTTATCTCTCTTACACATAGCAAATTCTCTTTATGTTCCTCCTAAGATGTATGGAATGATGTATATCAGAGGTCAGCAGCAGAGTTCTCTAAAGGGCCAGGCATTTCAGGCCTTGGCGGCTGTTGGGTCTCTGTGGCTGTCTGCAGCACCCAGAGACAGTATGTAAATGAACAGGTGTGGCTGTGTTCTAATAAAACTTTATTTCAAGAACGGGTGGCCGACCGACGTTTGCCCAGCGCTGACGGAAGTCGTCAGATTTGATCTGTGGTGTTCTTATTTCAGCCTTACTGTTACTCTGTTAAACCAGGCTCCCTTGGTGCTGCTGCTATTTGAGTGGACAGTTTTCAGTTCTCACGTAACGAAGTACATCAAGTTCTTTACCTGGAGCGTGAAGAAGGCTCAGTCTCTGTGCCACGGTTTTCTTCTCTGTGTGTTGATAGAGATGGTGTCTTAATTCAGTTTAGGTCTGGGGTGTTTAACAGAAAACCCAGGTGACAGTGGTTTAAATAAGGCAGAGGTTTGTTTTTTTCTCCTTGAAAAGACTAGGGCCCAGCAGGCTTAGCCAGTCTGGAGCCCCACAGTCGGCAGGGTCTCAGGGCCCCTCCCGGGGGCCAAATGCCAGGAGCAGGGACCGCAGGGAGTGGGTGGGCAGAGTCTGCCACTGTGTCGTCCCCTCAGAGAACTTTCCTGGGAGGTCCCCCCACCAGCCCCAGCACGTCAGCTTGCGTACCTCTTTTGCGTCCCTAGGTCGGGCGGTGGAACATGCTCTGTGAGCTGGGCCAAGCTAGGGGCCATCGGGAGCAGCAAGGTCAGTTCGTGAGGAAGAAGGGAAAATGCTGGTTGTGTAGGCAACTAGTAGTTTTTGTCCCAGATGTTGATTTTGTAGGAAAAAAGAAACATAGATTATTTAAAAATATCCCTTACTATAGACATTTTGGAAGATACAGAAAACCAGAAGGAAAAGAAAAAAACCTGAGGTGTCAACTTCCAGTTTTCCAGCCTATGTGTGTCCCTTCCTTTAAATATATATTTTTAAACACAGAAGTGTAATATAAATATGCCCTTTAATAAATTCTTTGTAAACCTTGTTTTTTCCTTCGGTGTTTTGTTTGTTTCTGGCGGCATGGCATGCTGCCTGGTAGCTAGTCCCTGGTTTACTTAACAAACAGACAGCCTGAGATCAGCTCATCAGTAAAGATGTGCACAAGACTTTGTCCCAGGGACGGACACCTGGAGAGTCAGCAGATGCAGGTGTTCTTACCTCAGGCCACTTTGCTCTTGGAAGTCTGACTGCCTAATCAGCTTGACCTTCAGTGATCAGAAAAGTGCATGGCAGGCGGACCTTGGACTATAGAGGTTGCTATGCGTCTCCTTCCCTCCCCTCCCCTCCCCTTGATAGTTGCTAACTGTAAGGTTACTGTGGATACACCTGGGTATATGCAGATTTATCATCAAATAATCCCAGAGGAAAACAGATAAATTGTGACCGCATGGTGGCCTCCAGGTTAGATTGCCCAGGCACTCCCATTCCACTCCCTCCATCCTCACGTCCCTTCAGGACCCACTGCCAGGGTACTTTGGTTTAGAGTTTATTATCACTGGGATAATCATAATTCTAGGTGTTTGAGCTAATCGTTCCTTTTGTGCAGTATCCAAGAGGGAGATGCAAGTAAAGTCCTTTCTGCTGTGGTGTGTTTCCGTAACAAACAGTGTACTGACCCAGCACTGGCCAGCCAGGGAGAGGAGCACAGCCCTGCCCTCGAGGCCTGCAGGCTCTGCCTGCAACTTGCTTATTGAATCTTGGTCTCTGTGCGCTTTGCCTGTCTCTGATCTGTAACTCAGCTGCGGCAGCTTCCATCCATGAAGCTCCTTCATTTTTTTCACAGGTAAAGTTCTATATTTACTGTAGTATTTCCTTATGTACTTTAAAGTTTGTACAGTACTAGTGTTTTTATTAAGATTCTTGTTCTGTTAACGCTTGGCTACAGCCTTGCCTAGGTTCTCAGTGGTCTGCTGCAGCTCATCTTTTCCCACGAGGCTTAAACTTTTTACTGTGCACTTTTGTAGAATGTGAGGATTTTCAGCAACTCAAATTTTACATGATAGCAAAAACACCTGTAATGTTTTACCAGTGCTCACATTGTTCTTTTATTTGGTTTTTTATACAAATAGCCCGTTCCTTATAAATAATTAAGCACACATAACCAAAACGAACAATAAACCCTCAGTAGTCTTACAACTGAGATCATAGATGCAAACACTGTTATAGAGCCCTGTGGTTCTCAAACATGGGCGGGACTAAGGAGTGGGGAGGTGAGAATCGCCCACAGAAGGACATTTGGTAGTTGGAGACATTGTGGCGTGTGACACCTAGGTGAGGGGGGGTTGTTGAGGGCATGCTACTGGCATGTTCAAGGATGCTGTTCAGCACCCTCCAGTGCTGTGGGGGACAGTCCCTGCAACAAAGAATTACGGGGCCCAGAGGGTCAGTATTGCTGGGGTTCAGAGACCCTGATATAGACATAGATTTAGGCATTTTCCTGTGAATATCAATACATACACTTCAGTTTTTTACAAAAAATCAGACCAATTATGCATACTAATTTGTAGCCTGCTTTTAAAATTTATTATCTTATGAACATCTCTGTACATAAATATGCACTGTCATCGCCCTTTTTAAAATTGGCTAAATGGTATCCCATCATATGAAACATGTCATTATTTATGTATTTTACCACTCCCCAGTTTTTGGAGATTTAGGCTATTTCTAGCATTTTGCTATTGGAAGCATGTTAGATTTTGTTTGTTTGTATTTTGCCTTCTGCTTGCCGTCTCCTGTTTCCCGCCTCTGGGGCACCACCCCCATACCTGGGTGCCCTTCGTGGGCAATGGTACCCCTCCCCCCAGGGGCTCTCTGCCTCTGCCACCCTGCTCAGGGCCGCCTCTCATCTCCAAGGTTTCCCTCACGCTGAACCCATTTCAAAGCTAATGAAGCACCGTTGAAATATTGAATAGACGAGTAACTTGAAATACTTTCATCCCATTTCAGTTGTAGGTATAACTTTTACCTTTTGCTTCATCTTACTTTTTGTTCCTTTTGAAAAATCCGTCTTCTGATAAGTTACATGTGAGTTTGACCTGTGGCCCGGTTGGCTTTGCTCCCTGCCTGGGCGTCCTGCAGTCCCTGTGGCCAGTGTCCTCAGGAGGACTGGGAGGTGGGCAGGGAAGAGGGTGCTTGGCTTTGACTGGATGCTTCAGGCCCCCGGGTAGGTTGAGTAGCAGTGGTGGTGGGGACCCCTCTTTGCCCCCAAAGCTGCCTTGTGACTGGAGGTGAGGTGCAGCTTCAGAGAGGAGGGTGTCCTGTCAGCAGTCGAGGCCTGGTTCCTCTCTGGAGGGCAGATGTGGGGCGGGGAGCCTGGGTGTCTGGACCAGCATCCCAGGCTGCTTTCCCACAGGGCCCTCCAGGAGCTTGTTTGTGTGGTGGTGTCTATTTTTGTGTTTCGTATGATACTGTGTGAGGAAGTCCCTTGTCTACGTACATCCCAGCTGTCGTGGATAGTCTGTATATCGGGGCTTCCAGGTGGGGATTGTGTATGGCGAACCCAGTGTTTCGAGCAGCATCGGAATGGCAGGATGTGAGTAACAGGAAGTGACAGAAATGACTGAGCGTGCCAGATGCTTATTCTTGGCCACCTTTCCAAGCCCCGCGGACCGGGGAGCTATATTTAGCCGAGTATTTCCAGGTTCCTAATCCTGCGCGGACACGGCCCCTTTGCCCCTCTTTGGGTCGGTGGCTAAACTGCGCCGTGCTGATGGGCTTCTGTGCGTCTCTGGTCTACTTCGGTGACCCACAGGTTCTTGCCCATCGGCTTTAAAACTTGAGTTTTGTTTTTGCTGGGTCACTTCAATTCTGATCCATTTTGAGCAGCTGGAAAACGTTCTGAAAGAGGGAAGAGTGGAAGGTAAGTGTTCTAGGTGATGGTGGGTGATGAGGCCGTGGGAAGCTGTGTGGGGAAGAAGTTAAAATTCTAAGGATTTAGAATGAAGTAAGTGGAGTGAATTGTAGGTTACTGTAAGTACCTCTAGAGGGCTGATTTATGTCTTCTATTTCTCGGAAGCGGAAGGCTGGGATTTTTAAAGCCATGGGCTTGGTGGTGTGACTTCACCCACATGCTAGAAACGCTCTTTGGTCACCACCTGGCCGAGTAGAAAGCCTGCAGGTCGGATAAGCTTCTCGGTGATGAATTCCCGTTGTCTGAGCTTTGTCACAGGAGAAGTTTCACCCAGATCCCCAAGTACCACAGAGCCTCAAGTAGTCTGCCCGTAGATGCGGGTGATTTTTGCCCAGTGGCGTCAGACGGCGCTTCAGGCACGTGTTGACCAGATGCCCACATGGGCTGCTGGGTGTCTCTTGTACCCAGGTGTCTGCTGGGACTGCCGTCTCGCTGTGGGAGCAGCTGGGGAGCCAGCCTTTTGCTCTCATCGTCGCCTCACATGCCCTGAGCTGTGCTGGCCTTTGGACCAATGCCTTCCTGCTGGAGGACAGCAGGTGACAGCTCCAGGCACGAACAGCAATAACGGCCTCTCTCATTCACTGGGGCCGTGACCCTGAGGTTAAGAAGCTGAGGACTAGAGGGACAAGGCATCTGTCCCAGTGGCCCTCTGATGGCTCAGTCTGTTGTAACTGCTGTGCTGTACTGGCCTCTCTCCACACCTCTCATTCCATCCCTGGGCTTACTGAGCTTGCTTGTCCTTTGAGCAGCAGGACATGTATCTCTGTGTGCTTTGAGAATCCTCAAAAAGGAAGTTTCTGGGGTTTGATGTTAGCTTCTGGTAGCTGCCACCCTAATGGTTGACCAGGGGGTGTGTTGGGAGAGAAGGTTCTTTGTTGGTCTCTAAAAGCTTCCTTCTGAGCCGTCCAGCCAGCGCCTCCCCCTTTCTCCCTTCATAAAGCATCAACTTCATTTTCACACACTCAGCCAGCTCTTTTAGGATTCAGAAATCTACTTTGAGATAAGAAATTTGAGAGGCAAATTAGGAACAGTTGTGTCTGCTATGAAGTGCATGGCAGCCAGCAGAGGTGGGCGGGGAGTGTGACTGCCACGCGAGTGCCCAGAGGAGGGCGTTCTGTGTGGTGAGTGAATGAACGCACGACCGCCAAGTTCAGGCTGCTGGAGATTCCCCGGTTTTACCAGCAGAATCTGTCTGCAGGCATGGTTTCAGGCTGACACAATTCCCTTCTGTGGGGCTAAGCTATAACCACAAGGCAAACTATAAATTTATACTGTAAACCATAAGTACAGTAAATTGTACGTACTCTGTATGTGTGTGTGTTTGTGTGTAAATACTATAAACTATAAGTACAAAACATAGTATATGTCTAGCCCTAGCTTGGATATGTTAGCATATTTTTGTGCCAAAACATTTAACATTTTTAAAAATTATTAAATATTTCAGGCATTCAAAAAGTAACATAATGAACAACTCTGTACACTTCCCAGCCTGAGAAAGAAACATTATGGATGTTCTTGGAGTCCTTTATATTCCCTTTCTTATCCTGTTCCCTTCCTGCCCTCCCTTCCCTGAGGTCACCCCCATTCTGAGTTTGCGGTTTATCATTTGTTTGCGTCCTTTTTAATACTTTCTCTACTCACATATGTAGGTATAAACAATACATAGGATTGTTTAATCAGTTTAAAAACTTCTAATAAATGGTGTCACACTTACACATCTCCTGCAGCTTGCTTTTTTCTCACCCAGTATTGCGTTTCTGAGTTTTATCCATGTGGATACATTCATCTTTAGTTAAGTGGTTCAAGGTTTAAAATGACAGATTCCTGATTTCTAGAATTAAATCAGAATTTCCAGGGAGTGGGACATGAGCCTCAGAACTTTTCACAGGTACAGTGAGTTGAGGCTCACAATGCTCCAGGGTTAGTTTTGTGGCTTACACTGGGGTCCAGCGTATGATGTGTCCCACTGTTGACTTGTTTTCCCAGATTTCAGCCATACAGACAGCGCTGCAGGGAACAAACAGTCTTATACTAGCCTTCCTGGGCACACAGCACGAGTTTCTCGAGAGTGTGCTTCTAAGGCCAGAATTGCCAGGTGTGCACGTCTTTAGCTTGATGAGGTATTGTCAAGTTGCTCTGCAAAACTTTACATTTTTTAAGCGACCCACCAACAGTGGTAACTTGTGAGTGATGTTATTTCCTTTTATAGTGTAGCCAGGCTGATGGCAAGGTGATGAAGTCTCATGAACGAGATAAAATCTTGGCCATGCCCAGCATCTGGGTAGACACCCCAAGCCCAGCACGTCCAGAATTGCACTGCTGACCCCCGGCTCCCAGCTGCCAAGCCGGCTCAGAGCCTTCCCCTCCCAGGGTGGCGGCCTCTCCCCCCCTGCTCCAGGGGTCTTTGTGGCTCCTGTCTGTACATTCTGTCAGGAAACCCCTTGTCTTCAGGAGGCGTCCGAGTCCCGCCCTCCCTCCCCTTGGTCGCTAGATGGGATTGCTGAGCACGCTCCCACAAGGCCTCCCGACTTCTGCCCTACCCCCTGCGCCCAGTTTTCAATAGTGCAACCAGAACGATGCTTTTTAAACCCAAGTCAGATGTCAGCCTTCTGCTCCATTTCACTGGGGCTAAAAGCCAGAGCTCTTACAGGTGCCCCCAGGGCACCCTGGGCCCTGTCGCTTCTCCAGGCTGCCCGGCCCCTCTCCCCGGCTCACTTGCTCCAGCCACTGGCTGCGCTCCTGCTTCAGGCTCTTCTCTTCCACACCCTTCCAGTCTTTTCCAGCAAGGCCTGCCTCAGTCTCCTGACCTCCTTCTTCTGGTCTCTCTCCTCCCCATAGGCTTTACCACCAGTACTACTCTGTGCTATATAATTTACTTCTTTATTACAGTATTTATTTCCTGTCTGAATTTGAATGTAAGCTCCAGGGAACAGGGGTCTTGTCTGTTTGCTGGAACGGAAGACTGACTGAACTTATTTCTGAGAAGAAAGGAAGAGTTTGGAGCCTCCAGATGAGGGTTGAGCGTGGGAGAGGAGGTGAGGTTGAGGCCTCCGGGGGTGGTAGGCAGTTGGCAGGAGGACGTGTCTCGGTGTGTGCGTGGGCCTGTCCGGTGGGCAGTGGGATCTGTGGGTCTGGAGTGGGGGGGGGGCGGCTTGTCTTGAGGGTGTTTCTGGTTGCTCCCGGAGAGCACCTGCTGTCTGCGGGCGCTGGGGCTGGCCCACCCTGGAAGTACAGAGCTGTTTGCAGGCAGGACTGAGGTTCACAGCTGACGTAAGACGTGGCTTCACTGATTTCTCAAGCGCTGTTGTGTACAGAAGCGAGTCCTGCCATTTCCGGGGCTCTGTCTTGTGCAGGTGTGACTACCAGCCCACGTGTCACAGCCGGAAAACCGCGAGCACTGTGACCCTCATGTCACGTGGGGAGGACCCAATTTCGTTTTCTTTGAGATTATGTACCCAGGGTTTGTCCGCATAATATTTCTTTGGCAAATCAGATGTGAATTTCAAGAGTTTGTGCCACCTACAGATAAAGGACTTTATAGCAAGGTACTTTTAATCTGTGCTGAGTGAGACCACACGTGCCCCTGTTCTTAAGAAATACAGCATTGTTCTGAATGTTTAACATTTAATTTAAACATACTAGTTTTTAGAAAACGTTGATTGTGGTTACTTATTTTTAATTAAACCTTTTAGTTCGAGATCATTGTAGATTCACATGAAATTGAAATAATACAGAGATCCTTTGTGTCCTTTACCCAGTTCCATCGTTGGTAACATCTTGAAAAACTAAAGTAAAATATCACAACCAGGAAGTTGATATTGATACTGTTAAGATCCAGGTTTCCACCTCCACAAGGATCGCCTGGTTGTCCTTTTATAGCCACACCCACTCCAGTTCTTATCCCCTGGCAACCACCAATCTGTTCTGTAATTTTGTTATCTCAAGAATGTTCTGTAAATGGGATCAGGTGGTATGTAACCTTTCGGGATTGGCTTTTTCACCCAGCAGAGCTCTTTGGAGATCCCTCCAGGTTGCTGTGTGTATGAAAGTTTCTTTTTATACAGAGTGGTGTTCCATGGAATGGGTGTGCCACTGTGAGTTTAATCATTTACCACTGAAGGACATCTGGGTTGTTTCCAGGTTTTGGTGATTATCAATAAAGCTGCTATAAACATTCATGGACAGGTATTTTGTGTGAACACAGGTCTTCATTTCTTGGGATAAATGCCCAAGAGTGTAATCCCTGGGTTGTCTTGTAGTTTCACATTTGGTTTTTAAAGAAACTGCCAAACTGTTTTGCAGAGTGGGTGTACATTCCCCCCAGTATGCGCCAGTTTCTCGACATCTTCTCTAGCATTTGGTGTGGTCACTTTTTTCTTTTAGCCATTCTCGTAGGTGTGTGGTCATATTGTGATTTTAATCAGCATTTTCTGAATGGCTGTTGATGTTGAATACCTTTTCTTGTGCTAATTTGCCTCTGTATACCCTCTGACACTGTGGGGATGTGGCTGGCAGGGGTGAAAGTCCCTACCTGGTGTTCTCTGGGCAACACGTGGCCGGTGCTGGAGCCTTATTGCTGCCTGCGTGGTGGGCGTGGGGGCCACAGTTGTTTCCGTTTGGCTGGAGTAGGGTGGTTATTGGCTGCTCTCCCACTGTTGATTCTGCCTTGTTAGGCTCCCCTTTCCTGGGGCCACGGCCGGAGAGGGCAGGCTTTTGGTGAGCTTTTAAATTCTTTCTGTACTCCTTGGTGTTTCTGGCTGCGCTTCTTCAGCTCCATGTTTAGGATGTCGGGGACAAACAGAGACCCGAGAGAACTCAGTGCCTTGTCATTCCTCAGGCCCTCTTCTCTCCATCCTTCAGAGCCTTTGCATATTTTTTTTACATCTAAGTCCAGGATTTTAGCTGTACTTAGCCAGAGGAATAAGGAAAAGTATCTCTAACCGTCTTCCCGGAATCAGAAGTCTGCTGGTTACTCTTATTTTTGGATCTGTGAAATCTGATGACCCAGGCTGCCTGTCTGCCCTGCCTGCTTGCCCTGCTTGTCGTGGCCTTTGGCCCATTCCAGGCTCAGGGCCTCACATTTATTACTGCTAAGGAGGTTTGGCTTGGCCTGTAGTCCCAGCATGACAAAATTTGCAGGATCTCGATCTTTTTGTCATTTAAGGTCTCATTTACAAATGAGAGGCACATCGAAATCCGTGGTGAGGAATTGCTGGACAGGACTTTGCTGGTGAATCATGGACCGCCCTTGTCATCGTCCCCCAGATCGTATTTCTCCACCCTCTATTTTGAACTCTTGGGAAACCTGGTTGGAGTGGGAGGGGCAGCGGTCGGGTGACTCAGTGAGATGTCCATGTCATCCTTGCACTGATCCTCCAGGCCAGTATTCCTGTCAAAAAGGAAATGCAGGGGGGCTTCCCTGGTGGCGCAGTGGTTGAGAGTCCGCCTGCTGACGCAGGGGACATGGGTTCGTGCCGCGGTCCGGGAGGATCCCCCATGCCGCGGAGCGGCTGGGCCCGTGAGCCATGGCCGCTGAGCCTGCGCACCCGGAGCCTGTGCTCTGCAAAGGGAGAGGCCGCAACACTGAGAGGCCCGCGTACCGCAAAAAAAAAAAAAAAAAAAAAAAAAAAAAGGAAATGCAGGGCTTTCCTGGTGGCGCAGTGGTTGAGAGTCCGCCTGCCGATGCAGGGGACACGGGTTCGTGCCCCGGTCCGGGAAGATCCCACATGCCGTAGAGTGGCTGGGCCTGTGAGCCATGGCCACTGGGCCTGCACATCTGGAGCGTGTGCCCCGCAGTGGGAGAGGCCACAACAGTGAGAGGCCCGTGTACCGCCAAAAAAATGGAAATGCAGTGCACCAGACACTGCCTGTTCCGAGTGAGCCTAGGAGAAGTCTTGGCAACTGCCGGTTCCTTCCCTACATTCAGCCCCTCCATTCCTGGCATTGCTCACCTGGCAGTCTTGCCTGGAATCCAGGTGGGGACCCGCTGTTGGGTAGAGGTCAGGAGCCACGCCTGAGCCAGCCTGCCCAGGGTCCCGGCCCCCTGCTTCGTTACTTGTGGGACTTGGGGCAAGTCACTCGGCAGGCCTCAGTTTCCTCTCCTGATAACCTCCTCCATCACGTGGTGGGGAAGCTGGGACAAGCAGACACCTGTCAACACCTAGCAGATTTCCCAGCATTGCCAAGTGCCCGGCCAGGGGAGTCACTGCTGACATCCTCTTGGTTGCTTTGCTGTCCTGTCCGCTCCTGTGTGTGTAACTCAAGCGTCCACCTTCGCCATTGAGACCTCATATCTGTGTGTTTCCACCATGTCTCCTTTTTCTCCTTGATTTCTCAAAGATCACTGCCCGGGGTTTAGTAACCTCCCCGGCTAATTCTTCCCAGGATATTGGAAGATATTTATCTGACTTGGGTGTCTTAGATTCATTTAGAGTATCTAGCATTTTCTCATATTTCCAGGAAGATCATTTCTATGAAAGGATGGGAGCAAAAATTAATAAGGAAAAAATATAGAACTTAAAAAGTTCTTTTTTTTTGTTTTTAGCATATATTATAAACTTAAGGCTTTATTTTTAAAATAATTATAATGAATACATGCACATGGTAAAGAGCTCAAAAGGATGAAAGGTATAAAGTAAGTTTCCCAGTCCCTCAGAAGTCCCCTCCCAGAGGTGATTAAGTTACTTTTTCCTGTACACCCAGACTATTCCTGCAGTTTGTTCTGAGCACTTAACAATATATCTTAGAGGCTGATCCCTGTAAGGGCATGAAGAGTAAGTAGCTTCAGTCTGTTTAAGGCTGTGTAGGCTCCTGATATATGAAGGTGCCATGATCTATGTCGCCAGTGTCCTGCCAGTCATGCCTTGATCAGTATTTCAGTTGCTCCTTTTGTCTTTACAGTGAACTTTCATGAATTACCTCATATACACTCTGTGTCAGTGCTCCTGAAGACATATTTGTAGAAGCACTATTGCTAAGACAAAGATGTATATTTTAAAGTTTGCTAGATTTCACCAGATGTTCTCTGTAGGAGTTTATTTACACCTCGATGTATGAGACTCAACAGAGCAGGTTATCAAGCTCGTGTAGGTAAAAAATAGGTATCTTGTAATTTTAATTTGCATTTATCTTATGAGTAAGGCTGACCACTTTTCCTGTGTTTAAGATCTGTCGACTATTTTAATATAGCTCTGCCAGTCTCTCATGTATACACTTCTGTCTTTTTTTGCCTCTCTTGTACATTTAGTTTTCTAAACAGACTTTATCCGAGGGTCTGGGTAGCTATGCCGTTTGTCCTTTTTTTTTTTTTTTTTTTTTTTTGGTGCGGGGTGCTCCGTTGGGTCTTCGTTGCCGCGCGCGGCTTCCTCTAGCTGCAGTGGGCGGGGTCTGTTCTTCCGTGCGCAGGCTTCGCATCGCGGTGGCTTCTCTTGTTACGGAGCATGGGCTGTAGGCGAGCAGGCTTCAGTAGCAGCACGTGGGCTCAGTAGTTGTGGCACGTGAGCCCTAAAGTGTGCGGGCTTCAGTAGTTGTGGCACCTGGGCTCAGTGGTTGAGGTGCACGGGATCTAGGGTGCTTGGGCTTCAGTAGTTGTGACGCATGGCCTCAGTAGTTGTGGCTTGTGGTGCAGGCTCAGTAGTTGTGGCGCATGGGCTTAGTCGCTCCGCGGCATGTGGGATCTTCCTGGCCCAGGGCTTGAACCCGTGTCCCCTGCATTGGCAGGCGAATTCTTAACCACTGCGCCACCAGGGAAGTCCCTGCCATTTTTCTTTTGATTCAGTTACATGGTTAGTTTTATTCCAAGCTCTGTATTCTTTTTACTGAAGTATAGCACACATATGGAAAAGTGTATCGATTATAGCATCTACAGGTTGATGAATGTTCCGGATCAAGGAACAGAACATTAGCAGCCTCCAGTAGCTCTCTTTTGTACCCTTCTCTCCAAAAGCAACTCCTGGAAGCAGCTAGCTTCTAACCCTATAGATTAGTTTTACTTTTTTTTTTAAACTTTGTATATGCATAATGAACTTATATGAATAGTATATATGTATTTTTGTGTCCGGCTTCTTTCAGCATTGTAAAACTCATCACATTATTGCATGTAGCAGCAGGTGGTTCATTCTCATTGCTCTGCAGTATTCCATTGTACTAATACATTATAGGTTATTTATCCACTTTACCCATGCAGGGCATTTGGGTTGTGTCTAGTACGGGCCTCTTAAGAGTAGTGATGCCATGAAGTCCTTGGCTGTGTCTCGACGAGAAGGAGATATGTTTGTATTTCTGTTGGGCCGATGGGTGGAATTGCTGAGCCATAGGGTGACTGTACGAAATTGCATTCCCACCAGAACCGCATGAGAATTCTGGTTGCTCTGCATCATCGCCAGCGCTCCATGCTGTCTTTTGACACTGAGCACTTTTTTTAGCTCAGCCACCATGAAAGGTGTACCACATGGGGGGTTTTAATTTCTACTTCCCAGATGACTAATCAAGTTGGGCACCTTTTCGTGTCCCTTATTGGTCACTTGTGAAATAACTGTTGTGAGATAACTGTTGAAGTCTTCTGTCTGTTTTCCTGTTAGTTGGTCTGCTTCTCTTCTTACTGATTTTTTTTTTTTTTTTTTTGCGGTACGTGGGCCTCTCACTGTTGTGACCTCTCCCGTTGTGGAGCACAGGCTCCGGACGCGCAGGCTCAGCGGCCATGGCTCACGGGCCAGGGCACTCTGCGGCATGTGGGATCTTCCTGGACCGGGTCACGAACCCGTGTCCCCTGCATCCGCAGGCGGACTCTCAACCACTGCGCCACCAGGGAAGCCCTTCTTACTGATTTTTAAGTTTTTCTACCTCAGGAGAATTCCAGCAAGTGTCTAAGAATTCAGATCTGTTTATTGTGCTTCTGGCCTCCTCAGGATTATGTGAGGACTACTTGCACGGTTTTCTCTGCTCTTCCTCTGGGATATCGATTTCAGGGTGTGTGGTGTGCTTTCACTCTTGAGTTTGTGGGTTTCCACGTGGCTGTCTGTCTTCTCGCCCCATCGTATTCCTCTGCTCTGTCCCTTAATACCACGTCTGCTTATTCCAGTCGTGGACCTAGCCCGCTGAATCTCTGTGCTGTCGCTGATTTGTTCTAAGTTCACGTTATTACCCTACTTTTAATTTGCATTTACCTTCTAAGTTCATTGAGTTGTGTGAACTGTTTCTTACCATACAAATTTGCTTGAAAAATTTAGAGGCTTTTAGTCTCTAAAGTCTTTTCTGTGTGAAGGCTAGGTTTTGGAGGTAGTTCTAGTTTTTTCGCACCATTCCTTGGTTTCTAGGAGTTAACAGTATTGGCTGCAGCCCAAACAAAGGGACACTCTTATTATTCCTTAGGGCATCTCCCCTGAATCCTGCCTTCTTCCTGCCTTGGACTCATCCAACACCTGCTTCTCTCCTGGCTCCTGTCCTGCCCGCTGTGTCTCCAAAACCAAGGGGTTCATTCAGTAGGAAGTCCCGTCCAAGACTTCTCTCTCAGAAACAGCCTCCCCTTTCCCTTCCTCCTGAGGAGACCCTCCCAGCCTCACCTCTCCCATGAAGCTTCCCCAGGGCTGGAGGGCTCTTGAGGAGCTTGCAGGCGACCAAAGGGAGGCGGAGCCTTCAAGGGAATGGAGTGATGAGCCATCTTGTGGGCAACTAAGAAATACAGATTCTGTCTCAAGGTGGCAGGGCGTAGTCGGGGAGAAGCAGAGATTGATTTTTATTTGGTGGGCGTCCTCTGTGATGATTCTCATGATCGGGAGGTGGACTCTTGGCACCAGAATGGTCTCAGGGAGATTTGTCCACATGAAGAGCCATCTTTTAGTTCCATCAAAGAGAAAATACCCTAAGATCAGGACCTAGAGCCTGAAGTAGCACCAAGAGTAATGGTGGTGGGGTGTTTACATACGAGGCGCTGTTCTCAGCACCCTACGTGGTTCCTGCCCCACACGTCACAGCACCGCTAGGATGTGACAACACCATTAATAGCCCCAGTTTTCAGGTGAGCAAGTAGAGGCACAGGCAGCTGCTCCAAGTTACACATCTCGCAGGGCTTCAGACCACGGGTGTGTTGGGCCCCCTGCTGGGTCCTGTGCGCATTTGGCCCCGTTCAGTCCCATGACAACCCTGGCAGGTGACTTCTAACACCTCTCATTTTCCAGAAGGGAAACGTTTCCCAAACAGTCAGTGTCCAGGTGGGATTCTGTATGAGGTATCTTCAAACAGGCACAAGAGTTTAAAAAAAGAAGGCTGAAAACCAGGTTCTTGGACATTCATCTGTTGGTCAAGACCTAAAATAGGATGGGCATAAAAAAATCTCATTGTTCTCTTCTGTAGATATCATAGTAACTCCTAATAAGTCCCTGAGTTACGCAAAATAAATGTACTATCTTTCTGTAACTATTTATTATGCTCATAAAACTGTTCAAGTATGAAAACTCACCCTGGAGTGAATAATAAAGAAGTGTTTGCTGAGATCTTATAGACATACAGTTGCTGATGAAACTTCCTTATGCACCGACCCCAGGCCATTGGCGGTTGCTAGGCTGCCACGGCCTTCCCTGACCACCCGGTCCAGAGCACCCACCAGCCCCCTTGCACACGACCCGCTTCCTGTCAGTGTCTGAAATGGTTTTGTGGTTTGTCTGTCTCTCCCCAGTGCAAGTTCTGTGTGAGTAGGAACCTTGCCTGTCATGGCCTTGGGAGCCCATGTCCAGAGCAGACACCTGGCCGGCGTCTGCTGGGAGGGTGGGGTGCAGCCGCCTGCCGTGCTCTCCAGGAGTGAAAGAGCAGCTCCCACCACCCCGACCCCAGGAGGGCGCAGCTGCTCCAGGCCTCTGTGTTCTGTCTTTCCGTCTCCCCGCACCATCTCCTAGGCTTAACTCTTTTACACCCAGCCTGGTCCCTACGTGGAGTTATCGTGGTTACCCCAGTCATGAAAGAATGAACAGCTTGTGACCCAGTTCTATTTACCCCCTTCTGTGATTAAGCTTTGTAGGTAGTTTATGGAAATCACGGAAGAGATAATCTATAAAATACTATTTCTAAATTTTCTGAGCCAGAAACATGATCATCTAATAACTTAAGTTGGGTATTCCTAAATTGGATCTTTCTAATATAAATGAAAGCCCTAAAATGGGCAAGCATCCAAAAGTTAAATAACGTATTTTATTGGTGAATCCATGAGGAAGCAGGCATTTTCCTAACACTGCTGGTGGGAATGCGAAATGGTACAAACCCCCTGGAGGGAAATTTGGCAATAGCAGCAAAATTACGTATGCAGTTATTCTGTGTCAGGGCAGTTCTCCTTCTAGGAGTTTATTCCAAAAATACCCCAGTAAAAAAATGAAAAGATCCATGTAAAGGCTGTTCATTGTGCCGCTGTTTGAAATAAGGAAGGATTTTCGGTAACATAGACCTTCCGTGAATAGGTAGGGACTAGTTGAACAGACTCTGGTGCTTCTGTGCAGTGGAGCACCGGGCAGCTCTTGGAAGAATAAGGAATCGCGGTCTTTTGCTAAGGAGCGATGGCCAGGATGTGTGCAGCTGACCCTTGAACAGCGCAGAGGTCAGGGACCCTGACCCTCCGTGCAGTTGGAAATCCAGGTATAATTTATAATCGGCCCTCCTTTGCCGCAGCTCTTCCCTAGCCATGGTTCACATCTGTGGATTTAGCCAGCCACGTGTCATGGAGTATTTGCTGTTGGAAAAAACCTGCGTGTAAGTGGACCCTTGTAGTTCAAACCTGTGCTGTTCAAGGGCCAACTGTGATTAAATTAAAAAAGCAGAGCGTGGACAGAAGGGTCTGTGGTACGCTACTGTTTTGAAAAGAGAGAATATGAATATATACATGTATTTGCATGTATCTTACAAATGGGAGGATAAACCATACTTCTATTTATTTATTTTTAAAGCTGCCTTTCGGGAAGGGAGGGAACTAGGATGAGGGGACACACATAAAATCAATGCCTTATTTTGTCAATTTGACTTTGGAACCATGTAGCTATTTTATAGCATTATAAAAATAATTAGGTAAAAGGTTTTGACTTTAAAAAATTTTGATAGACATTGTCAAATTTTTCTCTAAAAGGTTTATACTCTGTTTCCCTCCTATGAGTACTTGAGGAGAACTCTCTTCTCTCACACCTTTTCCAACACTGGATTATTGTCTCTAAGAACTGTGCCAATCTGATAGGTGAAAAATAGTTTGCTGTTTTCATTTGTGCTCCCCAGTTACGAGAGTGATTAAGCATCTTTTCATTCCTTTATTAGCCATTTTGTATTTCTTTTGTGAAATGCAAGTTCATAGCCCTTTTTTCTATTGATTTATAAAAAACTCTATATGTTGTAGATATAATTTTCATTTGTTGATTATTACCAGGTTCATGACCTCATTTCTAGTTAAATTGTTCAGGCCTGACTGTAGTAGCTGGTTGTTGTTCCATTGTCATACAGTAAAAGGTTTTTTTAAAAGAACATTTATGTATGATATGCTTGAAATGCACGGGAAATTCCTACAGTAACTGTGGATCAGACTTCCCTAAACTGTTCAAGTGCTAGATGTCATCTTGTGAGCTCTTTGGAGCAATGGAAACTGTGTTTTCTTTTCCTTTAAAAAAAATTGCCAGTACTTTCCTGGTGGCGCAGTGGTTAACAATCCGCCTGCCAATGCAGGGGACACGGGTTCGAGCCCTGGTCCGGGAAGATCCCACATGCCGCAGAGCAACTAAGCCCATGCACCACAACTACTGAGCCTGCGCTCTAGCGCCCGTGAGCCACAACTACTGAGCCCATGTGCCACAACTACTGAAGCCCGTGCACCTAGAACCCGTGCTGCACAACAAAGAGAAGCCACCTCAATGATGAGAAGCCCGTGCACTGCAAGGAAGAGTAGCCCTTGCTTGCTGCAACTAGAGAAAGCCCACATGCAGCAATAAAGAGCAATAAATAAATAAACAAATAAAATTGCCTACGGCCGATTACCATGTCTCAGTAGTAGATAGTTGGTAAACTATCTACTCAACCACTTGAGTTGATTTTGGTGAATCTGTAATCTAAATTTGATTGTCTTTTTGGTTTGAGATTGTTCTTGACTTTTAATGACCCATGACAACCATCTTTATGTTCTGTTCAGTTGAATACTTGAATGAAACAGTACTTTTTCATGAGAAAAGAAAGTATATAGTGAAGGTAGGTTTTTAAAAAGTTTTCATAGTTGCTAGCATTTGTCTTCTGCTCGTGGACATGTTGCATGTTTCTTGTTTCTTTCTCTAGGTCATCACTCCATGTAGGAAACTCATCCTATGTGCAGATAACAGAAAAGAGATGGAAGACTGGATCTCAGCGCTGAAGACGGTCCAGAGCAGGGAGCACTTTGAGGTTAGGGGAGGAAGCCCTCCCTTTTTGTCGCCCTCCCCCTTGTATTCTGCCATCTGAATGTCCCCCATGCTGGGCCGTTATGGTCTGGAGCTCACTTTCTCAGCATGCTCCTTGCAAACTTAAGGCTTGTTGCTCATCTTTGGGCCATCGGGCAGTGACCCTGTCTGGTTTCTTACTGAATCTCGTCCACGTTACCATGTTTAGGGAGGTCAGAGGGGTGCCTCACCTCTGCCATCTTTGTTCTTTGTTTGCAGCCCACCCAGTACAGCATGGACCACTTCTCAGGGATGCACAACTGGTACGCCTGCTCCCACGCGAGGCCCACCTACTGCAATGTGTGCCGGGAGGCTCTGTCTGGGGTCACGTCCCACGGACTGTCCTGTGAAGGTACGAACGATGTGTTTCCTGCTGGGAAGAGTGGCCTGAGGTTTGACATGGCAAAGCCTTAGGAGTCCAAGCACAGTCACCTGAGGTCAGTGAGGAGTGGAGTGTCTTGTATGACTCCACCCTTGTTTACTGGGCCTGCTCAGGCGTCTTTGATAAATTATTACTCGTAGTAACGGAACAGAGTAAAAAGAGGGGAATTGGTAGTAATGAGACACAAAGAGGAAACACAGAGGACACAGGGAAGAAGGAGTTCAGGTGTCTCTCAGCCCCTCTCTGGGTAAATGGTCCTCCAGAGCTAGCGGACAGAAGCACTGGGCTTGGGCAGGAGCAGAGAGGTGAACCGTGGCCCCGGGCCCAGGTCCCACCTGCCGCCTGATGTCGTACAGCCTGTGAGCTTAAGAATGGTTTTTACAGTTTTAAAAGGTTGGAAAATATCAAAAGAAGGCAACTGTTTTGTGACACAGAACATCCTGTGAAACTTGAATTTCAGTGTCTGTATGTGAAGCGTGGCCACGGCGGCCCTTGTGCTGCGGGGACGGTGGGCCTGTGGAGCCAGAGCTGCTCCGTCTCCGGCCCTTCACAGAAAGCCTGCCGCCCCCTGGCCAGGCTGGACGCCTGGTCTCCCCGTGAGCGGTCTCTGCACGCATCCTGGTGGTTTCGTTTATGAGTAAACTAACCACGTATGTTGGTTCCCAACTTTCCCAGGAGAGCGGGGCAGTTCACCCCAGACCACGACCGCAGCTCCGAGGGTTAACATGCTCATTCTCTCACAGTGTGTAAGTTTAAGGCCCACAAACGCTGTGCTGTGCGTGCGACCAGTAACTGCAAGTGGACCACGCTGGCCTCCATCGGGAAGGACATCATCGAGGACGAGGACGGGGTATGCCCGGGGACCCTGCACGGCCCTCCTAGCACCGGGGCGAGAGGCACCCCCGCCTCCTCCCGCCTGTGCTCAGGTCTCTTTCTTGAGGAGCGTGAGGGCAGGGTTTCCTTTGGTTGGTTATGCTGGTGTCTGGGGGCCCCGAGCTCTGACCAGTCCCTGTGAGTTGTGGATGCCGGTAGGGGAGCAGTGGGGGGGACAGGGCTCTGCAGACCCCGCCCCACCCCCTCGTGGAATTCATTTTGGAGCATTTTTGCCTGAGGGTCCCCTTGGCCCGCGTGGAGGCTGTGAGGACGCCCCCGGTGCATGTTTCTGCGTGGCTTGCAGATCGCCATGCCTCACCAGTGGCTGGAGGGGAACCTGCCTGTGAGCGCCAAGTGCACGGTGTGCGACAAGACCTGCGGCAGCGTGCTGCGTCTGCAGGACTGGCGCTGCCTCTGGTGCAAGGCCATGGTGAGCGAGCGCAGCCGCTGGGCAAATGCCAGATGGGCACAGGCCGGCTGGGTCCGAGAGCACGGCTCCTGCGGCGGCAGGGCTGGGGAGAGCTCTGGGGTGCGGGAGGGAGGCTGGCGCCCCCTGTGACGAGCGGGTCTGTGTTCCAGGTGCACACGGCGTGTAAAGAATCCTTACTGACCAAGTGCCCGCTGGGCCTGTGCAAAGTGTCGGTCATCCCGCCCACCGCTCTCAACAGCATCGATTCCGATGGTGGGTGCCACACGCTCTCCCGTCTCAGCCATTTCCTCGTGCTTCCTTCTCCAGGCCTTCTCCCCTCCCCCGCTCTGGAATTGGTTATGTCAGTGATTTTGAGATGCAGTTGGGAAGAGGTCAGGCCCACCCCTGCGGGGAGAGGAGAGGAGGTGGTGAACAGTGTCCTGGCAGCTGGGCTTCTGGGCATCTTGGACTCAAGGCCAGGACCTTACTTGAAGGTGGTGGGTCCATTGGCTGTTGAGTAGAAACCGAGTCTAAGATGCTTCTCCGTCTTTGACGTGGGCTGTCCGTCAACTAGGCTCGTCTAGTAGCTGATATTAATTACACGCTCTTCCGCCTCTGCGCTCGCTTGTCCAGGTGGTACTTGATGATGCATATTAACATGTGTTGGTGGGAACTTGGGAACCGGGGCACGTGTCTCCAGAAGTCACCTCTGCTAGATTGAGAGCAGTGTCTGACATGTAGAGTCCTGCAAAGGTGAGGTCAGACCAGATGAGGACTCACTTCCCTCTACACGGGGGATGGCGTTGTGGAAACGTGGATTAATCTCTTGCTGGTTTCCTGGGCGTGTACGTTTAAGTTGTAGGTCCCACGGGGGGAGTCTGCTTGGTGCACGGTTGAGGGCGCCCTGATGTCTTTCGTGGCTTTCAGATTTTCTTGTGTCCTTTTCCGTCCTCACACCCAGGCTTCTGGAAGGCCACGTGTCCTCCATCCTGCACGAGTCCATTGTTGGTCTTCGTCAATTCAAAAAGTGGGGACAACCAGGGTGTGAAGTTCCTCAGAAGATTCAAGCAGCTGCTGAACCCTGCCCAGGTCTTTGACCTCATGAATGGAGGACCACACCTTGGGTAGGAAGCTTGTAAAATATATCTTTCTTGGAGTTTATTATCTTATTTAAAGATACAAAGATACAGAAAATTTTAAATAGGAAATAAAAGTTACCCTTCCCAAATTCCACTGGCAGAGGTGTCCACTCTGAATGTTTCATAGAGTTGTGTGTCCTTCCAACATTCCAGTGCGTGTTTCAGTTGTGTGCACACACAGACTTTGAAACCAGGTGGGGGCCTAGGTTACCTGCCCTTGTGTGGTGTGCTATTTATGGGTGTCAGCCGACAGCAGTGTGGATGTGTTCTGATGTCAGTAGTTACAGATCTGCCTCCTTTTTTTGAATGGCTGCTTAGTATCGAGTAGGAAGCTTTTCTCCAGTGAGGCCAAAAGGGAGATTTTCCATTTTAGAGGGCACTTGAGGTTACTTAAGTTGCAGGTGCCGTGACGTGCAGATGTGCAAGGCCCGGTGTATCTGGCAAAGTAAGAGACCTGACGTGTGCTTTCTAGTTTTATACAATCCAGAGGTTTGTGGAAAACGTTTGCTTTTGTAAATTCTGGCATTTGAACCAACTCCTTCCTCGTTTGGGAGCACCGGCTCCAGGTGGGAGCTCTGCGAGCCCCCGGCACGTGTGGGAGGTGGTGCAGGACGTTTGCAGCAGACAGTGCCCGCAGAGCCTGCTCTCTGGGGGGCGTGTGCGCTCCTGGGAGGCTCCCGGGAGGGTGTTGGTTTTGGAGCCGGGTGCTCCTGTGACCTGAGCCTGGGTCTGGTTGGAGAGACCTGCTGTTGGAACATGGTCACCGGCGGCAGCTCTCTAGCCTGTTTCCTTGGTGACAGCGGACCCTGGAGGGGCCCTGCGGGGATTCACCAGACAGGTGCAGGCCGCTGCTCTCCGAGGCGCCAGGGATGCTGGAGGAATGCCCCGAAGGGGTGTTGGGCAGGGCGGGCTGCACGGTAGGACCGCGGAATGAGCATGTGTTCCTTTGGAGAAGCATACAAGCCCCACAGCTCGTAGTAGGCGTTAAGGACGTGCAGACCCGCAGAGGTGCGGTGTGCTTGGCTTAGACAGGTCCCGTTTCTGGGAAGCAGCCTTGCTCTCACACTGCTCCTAAGAAAACTTAGAGATACGGCTTCGTTTTCCTGATTCCTGGCCTTGACGTGTCCCATCTTCTCCAGAGAGCTGGAGGCCTGAGGGAGGTCAGTGTTCGTAAAGGACACGTTGTGGCTGCTTCTCTCCCAGCCTGAAGGTCTGGTGCAGCCTCGCCCCTCTGTTACGTCCCGAGTTCCCTGTCACCTGGTCCTGTTTGTTGTCTGAGGCCTTCCCCCCGCTCGGACTGTGCTGGATGCAAAGCCCGGCCAAGGGGGTGCCCTGCCTGCCGGGGACGGGCGCGGACGGACAGTCCAGGCCCAAGGCAGGCGATCTGTCTCGTTGGCAGTGTGGTGTGCAGGTTCTTTGGGAACCAAGAGAAGGGGCTTACGAGTCAGATGGGGGTCTCAGTTTCCCCGCCGAGCTAGCGTTTGAGGAGAGTTTGTGGTAGTGGGGAGGGAGGCAGGGAGCCCTCTAGGCAGAGGGTGGGCTGTGTGCAGAGGTGCGGACACACGGTGGCAGCTCCTGGCCAGGGAGGGCCGTGAGGGCTGCTGAAAGGTTTGAACCTCTCCTGGAAGCAAGCGGCCCCTTCCGAAGCCGGACACCCGACGACACTGGTTTTGGGAAGATGAGGCTGGTAGCACGAATTGGAGGCATCTTGAAGGAGACGGGAGGCAGGTAGGAGGCTCCTGGAGGGGTTGCGAGAGGGGACGACGGGGCCTGCCCGGTAACTGGGTTGGTGGTGGCGCTGCCTTTCTCTGAGGAAGGAAACGTCGGTCGAGGAGGCGCCCGTGTAACACCGAGTGGCACGTTCTGGTAGACGAGTGCAGGTGTTGTCCTTCAGGAGAGCCGAGGGATCATCGTCAGGGTCATTCAGGGTCATCAGCGTCTGTGTCGTCCCTGAAGCCAAGACGCGGATAAGGCCACCCAGGAAGCGGCTGGGGAGTGAACGGAAGGCTGCCGGGTGTACTGGGAGGGATGCTGCGAGCCAGGGCCAGGGCCACCAAGAGGAGCACAGGAAGGAGATGGAGCTGGAGTCACGAGGGGCGCGGGGTGGGTCGGTCACCTGGGCGGGCGGAGTGGCCCAGAGGACAGGGACAGCGTGGGCAGGATCCTGCAGCTCGGGGCTCCTGAAGACACGTGCGGGGCTGGCCAAGTGTGGGGACGGTGGGTGGGCTGGGGGCTGAGGGGGGCCGGCCTTTGCTCTCAGGCGCCTGGCGGCCCCAGTGGGCGGAGCCTAAGCACAGCCCGGCTCCAGCCTCCGAGAGGCCTTTTCGCAGGAGGGGCCGCAGGGTCGGCCTTGAGGAGCACAGAGGGGGTCCCCCAGCCCCAGACTGACTGGCCATTGGCTACCTGTCCCTTAGAGTGGACCTCATTTCATTGACATTCTGTTTTCTTTGCAGCCTACGCTTATTCCAGAAGTTTGATACGTTCCGGATTCTGGTTTGTGGTGGAGATGGCAGTGTTGGTTGGGTCCTCTCTGAAATCGACAGCCTCAACCTTCACAAACAGGTACCTGGGTGTGGAGGGGCCGGCCCCACGGGAGAGCGACGCCACCGTTACAGAGAGGCTGTGTCATCTCGGGGGGCACTCCTCGTCCCCTTGGGGTGGTCTTGGAGGGAAGATCAGGTAGCTTGATGGCGTCATGGGCCCAGGGACCCAACGAAAAGAACACTTCCATCCCCGCAGGTCCGAGGCACGGGCGGATCTGGGTGCGGCTCCTTATTGGGTAGTGATGCCGCCTACTGCCTGATGCCTCCTGCTGGCGAGCAGGGCTCAGAAGTATACTTGAGCTTCAGGTCAGAGTAGGGTTGTTTTTTAAGTGTTGATTTATTTTCTGCTCCAGCTCCCTCACACCCCCGCCCCCAATAATTAACCACTGCCAACATTTCAGTAACTATCCTTCAGACCTCTCTCTATCAAAATGTATATAGTACAGTGTGCGATGCAGTTTTAATTTAAATGGACTCGTGGTACCCTTACAGTATATTGTGTAGTGTCAGTTTTTAACCAACACATTGTGGGCACCTCTTGATCCATCAGTTTAAATGGAGGCCTATGTGATGATTTTCCACTGGGCAGGGCTGCACCAGCCCTGGGTTTAGCTCATCTCCCCCCATGGATGGACACTCAGATTGCTTCATAATGACAGTGCTGGTGAAAACCATGTATACAGTGTCCCAATTATGTTCTCTTTTGAAGAGCACCGAAATTTAAATTTTGGTAATATTGCCAGACTGCTCTCCAGTTTATATTCCTAATGCTCATAAAACTGTCTTTTCGCATATGCTGTCCATTGTACATCTTAAGGCTTTTGCCCAACTTAGTAGACAAAAAAATGGTATGTTTCATTTTTATTTCTTTAATACTGGTGAAGTCAAGCATATCCTCAATTAACTATGAATTTTTAAATGAATCATCTGTTCATTTTTTTTTTTTTTTTTTTTTTAGATGTTGGGGGTAGGAGTTTATTAATTTACTTATTTATTTTTGCTGTGTTGGGTCTTCGTTTCTGTGCGAGGGCTTTCTCTAGTTGTGGCAAGTGGGGGCCACTCTTCATCGCGGTGCATGGGCCTCTCACTATCGCAACCTCTCTTGTTGCAGAGCACAGGCTCCAGACCCACAGGCTCAGTAGTTGTGGCTCACGGGCCCAGTTGCTCCGCGGCATGTGGGATCCTCCCAGACCAGGGCTCGAACCCGTGTCCCCTGCATTAGCAGGCAGATTCTCAACCACTGCGCCACTAGGGAAGCCCCTGTTCATGTTTTTTTTTAACCTAATATTCTGCTGGGGTATTTACTTTTTTAAAAATTGATTTCTAAGGATTATTGTTATATTAGGGATGTGAACTCCTTGTTGCCCTTATTTTTCCTCATTTGTCACTTGTCCTTCAACACGTTGGTGGTCTTTGTAGACGGGGTGGACCTTTTGCTGTCAGCGTTTAGCTCCTGGAATGACGTTGGAGCAGGGACCCCGGGTGTGCAAGTAACTGCTCAGCTCTAGGGAGGCCAGTTGCTCGGGAAAGAGAGCACTGCCCCCTCGTGGTGAAGTTAGAGCAGTACACTTAGGTCCAATCTTAGGTTTTGTTCACTTCCAGGATCGTTACCAAGTTCATTATCACAAGTCAGGAAGACAGGTTTTCCTGCATTCACCTGAGTTCAGGGAGCATTCATTTCCTTTGGCTTCTCTGTGGCCCGTGATCCTACCCGATATCCAAGCCAGAGATCTGACAGTAGTTCTTGAGCCTTCCCTCACCCTCCCTCCTCGTCTCTGGTTAACCTGCCACCCTGGAGTGTCCAGCACAGCCGTGTGTGCCCGGGCTGGCCCCGGGCTCCATCTCTCCACTCCTCGAGGGGGCCTTCCCCTTGGGCAGTTCTGCTCACGCACCTCCTTGAGCCTCTTGGGCCGCGCCGGTCCCCGCCGGTCCCCACCTCCCCGAGGACCTTCCTTGGGGCGGCTGTGCTCCTGCACCTTGCTGGGTGCTCCCCAGTGGCTCTTGGCTTAGGAGAAGGTCCGGACTCAGAGTGAGGCCCCAGTTCGGCTGCTTCTTCCTCCGCTGCTTCTCCGACTGCTCTCTCCTCACGGCCCTCCCCGTCTGAGCTCTGACTTGGCGGGGGGTCACCTCTTCCGGAACGCCACTGTCCCTTCACCGTGCTGCCTGTTCCTTTCCTTTAAGGCTCCTGGAAGCCGGCGCCAGGTCCCCTCCCCCTGGTGCTGGGGCTTCCTTGTCCTCCTCACCTGCTCTGTCCAGCTTGCTGTCCCTGGCAGGGTGGAGGGCCTCCCTCAGTGGCCGCGGCAGGTGACCACGGGCTGTGCCGTGCTTAGGGGGGACCAGGGACCCTTCCCCACCCTGCGTGTCGGGCTCGGAGGTCGAAGGCTCTTGGGCAGCTGGTGTCTGGGGAGCTTCCTAAGCACTGAACCGGCAAGGTGGGGTTTCCACAGGGGGCTCTGGGTGGGAATTCCAGGTGGAGGGCGGGGCCTGAGCAGTGCAGGGGGTCTCTGGGGAGTGACAGGCGGAGGGGTGCAGGCCGAGTGCTGGGGTGTGCTCCAGTTTGACGGCCAGGCTGGAAGTCCTGGCGCGTGTCTTGATAGGACTTAAAGCCGTGGAAGGTGCTGTGCGGGGAAGGAAGGTGTTAGTGTGGTGCTGTAGAGGGCAGAGAAGCAGGCCGAGGGGAGTCGTATAGACTGGTTCTTCGGGGGTTCAGATACTCAGCAGTCAGCACTGTGGCCACAGCTGTGAAGGTGGGAATGTAGATCTGGGCGGTTGTAGAGGATTGATTGTCAGATACAGCAGCAGATGAGAAGCAGGCCTGTGGGTGGGAGAGGAATTTTCTGTTGGATTAGAGAGACATCTGTCCTGCCCTGCCTACTGGCTCTGCCTGGAATGCGAGCACCACACCGTGTGAGATCAGACCTCACACCTTGTAGGTGAAAAGGAGGGTGTTTGACGCGTGTCTTCCCCCCGTGTCTCAGTGTCAGCTGGGAGTGCTGCCCCTCGGCACAGGGAATGACCTGGCTCGCGTGTTAGGCTGGGGCTCGGCCTGTGACGATGACACCCAGCTCCCGCAGATCTTGGAGAAGCTGGAAAGAGCCAGCACCAAGATGCTGGACAGGTGAGTGGACCGCACGAGTCCCCTTGACTAGGTGTTCTCAACCCAGGGCCCCTGGAAACTGTAGGCCCTCTGCAGTTACTTGTAAAAATTCGGCCTGAGCAGGAATCCTTGTCTCTGGTGGGCTTTACCTGGCGATCAGGTTATGAAACAGCTGACGAGCAGGACAGGTTGGCGCTGTGCCCTCGAGCGATCAGGTCTCACCAGCCAGGCCCGATCCTCTGGGCCGTTAGAGAAGGTGGCCCTGTCCCCTTTGGCCTTTGCAGCCTCGTCTGATACCTGTCAGCAGAGTCTTGCAATAAGGAAGACTTATTGCATAGTTGAGCAATCCCGTGTTCCCAGAAGAATCTTAAGTTTTGGACAACTCTCCTCTGTGTGTTTAGAAATAACTTGGGCGTTCTTCTCGAGCGAGCTGCTTAGTGCTGAGCTCACGTATGAAACCCCTGACCGCAGCCTGCGGGACCTGGTGTTGCTGAAACGCCCGTATTCTCTCTTAGGCTCCTGCGCTGCAACGAGCAGGTGTGGTCTTGAACCCTCTCCAGCTGCCTCTACCGTTTCTTCTCTATTGAAGGGAGGCCTACGTGCCTTTGGAGGCTGTGAAATGCTCAGCCCCCGCGGGAGAGCTGGCTGCTGGCTGAGTGATTTCAGCTCTGAAGAGGGGAAGCCCATTTTCCCAGAAGCAGCATTATGGGATGCCTTTCACCTCCTTCAGTGGAGCTGCAGTGTCCAATGGGTTGTGACTAAGTGAGGAGCCAGGTTAGGGACACGGGAGTCAAGATAAAGGCTTACAGATGAAGTTAGGGCTGTCATGAGATCAAGCCCCCAGGCCACAAGTTGGGAGGTGGGAGAGGCACGGGGCCTGCCTGGGGGCTCGAGCCGACCTGCTGAGAGCTCCTTTGTGTGTGCAGGTGGAGCGTCATGGCCTACGAGACCAAACTCCCCCGGCCGGCCTCCTCTTCCACTGTCACCGAAGACTTGAGTGAGGGCTCCGAGGTACTTCCAGTGGCCCTGCCGCGTGCTCCCTCTGTCCTCACCACTTTGGGGCCCTGCCTCCACCCGTAGACGTCCTCCCCTAGGTTAGACCCGCGCACGGGCAGGGCCAGCCGAGGTGGAGCTGCAGCCCGTGGCCTCTGCCCCACAGGATTGGTGGTCATCTGGGGGCCTCCTGGGGTGTCGCCGGATTTGGGGTCCTCTGTGACGATGGCCCCCTAGGACTTGCCGCCCCCTGCTGCCAGGGCCCCCGCCCAGCCCAGGCTCCCGCTCTGGGCCCGCCTCCTCCACGTCCCACCCTTGCCGTCAGTCTGTGCTAGTTCAGTGTTCAGCTCTTCTTTTCACTTCACGCTGGTTTGTGTCGTCAGTGGTTCCCTCAGGGCCCAGACGGGCGCAGCGCTGGGCGCCCAGCTGTGCTCACCCCACTGGGCAAGCTGGCTGCTGGCTGAGCAGGAGAGAGGGCTCTGCCAGGGCCCGTCTGCCCCTCAGGAGGGTCAAGGGCAGCAGTTGGCAAACTACAGCCCCCCAGGCCACACCCGCCTGGGCTGCTGTGACCTGGCCTGTGAGCAGAGAATGGTTTGCGCGTTTTAAGAGAGGGAGCGTACGCACGTATACAAAGCCTAAATATTTACTCTCTGGCCAGTAGTAAAGTTGGCCGACCCAGGGCCAAGGTCTAAAGAGAGGGCTCGTCACACAGGGTGAGCGACCCCAGTCCCGCAGGCAGGGGTGAGCGGTGAAGGGGGTGATTTGTATCGAGAGGTGGAGAGGGGCCCGGGCCGAGTTCCAGCCAAGCAGAGAAATAGGAGTGGAGCCTCAGCTGAGGACCCTGCCTGCCGCCTGTGCTGCTGAGGAGGACGCAGGATTCAGGACTCCAGCCCAGCACAGGCTGGCTGTGTTGAATCTCCGACGAAAGCAGCACGAGCCATTCACGAGGTTTTATCACCGTGTTCTTTTCTGTTAAGATCCCTTCATCCACAGCTCCGTGAAGCTTTTGAAATCTGTCAGATTAGCGTGAAGTGAGCTGGGGCTCGCTGGCAAGGGGCGGGGGTTAGCGTGGAGCTCACCGGGCTCTGTCGTGGGGCTGACAGTCGCCCGCCCTGTTTGGGGCAATGGCAGGTGCAGCAGATCCTCTTCTATGAAGACTCGGTCGCGGCCCATCTCTCTAAGATCCTGACTTCCGACCAGCACTCGGTGGTGATCTCCTCGGCCAAGTGAGTGCCCGGCGGCCTCGGGGGAGCCAGGGTCCCAGCCAGGACTGTCTCTCTAGAAGCCTCTCCCCGCGTTCCCCCCCACAGAGTGCTCTGTGAGACCGTGAAGGACTTCGTGGCTCGGGTGGGGAAGGCCTACGAGAAGACCACCGAGAGCTCCGAGGAGTCGGAGGTCATGGCCAAGAAGGTGCGTCCTGGGCACCTGGGGTGGGTGTCAGGGCGGGGCAGCAGCCCCTCCACTCCCTCCTCTGTTCCCCGCCCAGTGCTCTGTGCTGAAAGAGAAGCTGGATTCTCTCCTCAAGACCCTGGATGATGAGTCCCAGGCCTCGTCCTCTCTGCCCACGCCACCCCCCACCATCGCCGAGGAGGCGGAAGACGGGGAGGGGGCGGGCGGCAGCTGTGGCTCCAGCTCCACCGGGGACCGCACCATGGGGTCGGCCTGCCCAGCCCGGCCGCAGATATTCCGTCCTCGGGAGCAGCTCATGCTGAGAGCCAACAGCCTGAAGAAGGCGATTCGCCAGATCATAGAGCACACAGAGAAAGGTAGCCGGGCTCTGGATGCCGCGGGGCTCTCTGCAGGCCAGCCCCGGGAGCTCCCAGTTTCCCCCCCCCGAACGTGGCGCGAGACGCAGAGGGACCCACCGTGTAGGCCAGAGCCGCTCTGGACCGCCTGACGCAGGCCAGCGCCTCCTTCCTCAGGGCCTGTGCCCGATGGAAAGACACTGAGCGGACGGCAGAGTCGAGAGGGCGCCCCCAGCTGGTGGAAAGGTGCCTTGCGCAGGCACACCGGGGGAGCGTGTTGGGGGACCCACTCCCTGGAAGCGTCCTCACCTGCGGCAGCTCTGCCAGACCTCAGGCGCAGCCTGGCCTTGTCCGCTTAGAGGTGGGACTGTCCCCAGGGGTGGGGGCTCCGAGGAGAGCCTCAGTGCTGAGACCTGAGGTGCTCTGAGGACACCCGCGGAGGACGGCCCTGTGCCCAGGAGGGAGGTGGGCCCGGGCCAGAGGTGGGTGATCAGGCTGTAGGAGGATGTGACGGACAGAGGTGAGGATGGGGTCGGAGGCCAGGTGAGCCGGGTCGGTGCTCAGAGACGGGGGGACACCTGACCGCAGGAGCGCGGGCGGCTGCCCTCCGCCCCCCATTCTGCCAGCGTGTGGGCGGACGGACGTGTGGGCGGCCCCGCTGCGAATCTCTTTCTGCCTTAGGTCTGACTAATGATGCCAGGACCCCCGCCCAGCCGCCCGCCCCAACCAGCTCCCAGCTCAGGGTCCCACCCCCGTGCGTCCTGTTGAGCATCCGCGGGTGTCTGGGGGAGCGGGTGTCCCGCAGGGGAGGCGCCTTCCCCCGGGTCTAACTCAGTGTGTGCCTGCGGTGCTGGGCGACGCTGATGATTGTAGGGGATGGGTCAGGGGGAGTCCACCGGCTGTGGAAACGCCAGGGGGGCCCGGGGCCAGCAGGCGCTCAGCCCCCAGGGGCCCTACCTCTGCCTGGGGCGCCCCCCAGCCCCACCGCTGCCTGTTGGGGGGGTTTCCGGGGTGCCACTCAGCACCCCTTATGCAAACCGGGACGTAAGGGGATGGGGGCTGAGTGCTGTCCACTCCAGAACAGGCGGGGCTCAGCAGCACGCTGAGGTTGGGGACCCCCAAACCCAGGGTGGAGAGGGGCTCCAGGGGCCCCCCCGCTCTGGAGGTGCTTGTGGATGGGCTGCTTCTAGAGGCTTCCTTGTGACCTCCAAACCGGCCGCAGGGCTGTAGCTTTCTGGCTGGGGGGTGGGCGGGGGGCGGGACGGGGCCTGGGGGGGTGGGTTGGCTTGTAACTGTGCGTTTGTACAGCCCCTTTTCTCACTGGTAGCATTTTTGCCCACTACCATCCTTTCTTCCTTCCCCCCCTTAATTTTGCTTCTGCCTTTTTTGTTGGCAAACACGACTTCAGCCTTTCATTCCTGACATGTGAAATTTCAGTTTCTCTGGGGTTTGTCAGAGGGCGTGGGGACCGCGCCTGAACTCGGGTTAAAGGGAAAAAAACTTCCAATAAAAAGATGTAAAACTGCTCTCTACCTCTGGCTGGGCCCAGCCTGTCGCGCCCTGGCCGCGGCGGGGCAGCCTGTGACGATTTATTTTATTTTTTGTAGGACATTCAGGTATTGAAAGGGAGGGGGGAAAAGAAAGACCAAAAAAAGAAAAAAAAGGTGTGATTTTGAAATTGAAAGAACACTGAAAGTTTACATTTTATAACATTATATGCAGATTGTATTTAAACCAGAAATATTTTAGACAATTGTAACCCTGTAAAGCTGATGAAATATTAAAACAAGACAAAATACTTTTAACAGAAAGAAAAAAAAAAAAAGGCGGGGGGAGCGTCTGTGCTGTGGTGTGTGAGGCAGGCGCCGGCTGCAGTGGTCGAGGGGCCCGGGGCCTGGACAGGTCATCGGCCCTGGTGTCCAGGATGCCACTGCTGACTGTCCTTAGTCGGCCTGGGAGAGAGAGGCACCCCTGCATAGGATTAAAGACTCGCCCAGTCGATCGCTCCCTTTTCCTAGACTCTTTGCTAAGCTTTGAAGAGAACGCTGTAAAACCACAGTGACCTGTGAACTTCATTACCTCCACCCTCACCCAGACCCTGAGATCCTCCCCAGCAAGTTTGCTTCTGTCTTCTCTCTCGGTACCTTCAGAAACCATCTCATACCTTTTCCGCTCTCATCAGACCCTTTTCTCTCTGAGCACGTCGACCTGCTGCTTCTTACAGTGAGAACAATGAGGTCGTGACCTGCCCCTGCGCGCTGGCGGGTGCACTGCTCCCTCCGGGCTGCGCGTGCTCTCGCTCGTTCCTCCCCTCCCCTCCGTCTCTCCCAGCCCTCGGCCCTCCTCCCCAGCCAGCTGGCACGAGGGTCCCGGTGCCCTGTATGCCGGGGCCGGGGAGAAAGTGGGACGGGTCGGAGCTTCGGGTCTAAGCCTTCAGCCGAGACGACGTTTGAAGGGAGATGAGTGAGATGAGGAGGGGGTCCGCGTGCAGTGGGAGCCCCGCCAGCCCGGTGGTGCCTGCGGGGTAACGTCTGTGCACTCAGCTGCAAATACCCTTGCCTTGCACAGCTGTGGACGAGCAGAACGCCCAGACCCAAGAGCAGGAGGGGTTCATCTTAGGTCTCTCCGAGTCGGAGGAGAAGAAGGACCTGAAGTCGGACGACAGAGCGTGCCACGGCGAGGGCCACGGCGCTGCCAAGGGCAGGAGCCTCCGCAGAGGTACAGCGGCCCTGGTGACCCGCGGCGCCGCCATCAGGCCTTTTTGCGTTGCTCAGAAGCTTGCCTTGGGAAGCTTACGGGTGCTTTCTGACGGTTTCTGTGGCCACTTGGAAGTGTAAAAAGTCTCAAACAGGTGACCTGTCTCACATACCACCTGCTGTGTGCAGTTTGCCTGGTGCAGGCCTGGCAGGATCCTGGGCAGGGGGCGACCTTGCTGCTGGGGCAGTGCTTCCCTCTGAACCTCCCTGTGCGCCCAGACCCAGCGGGCCCTCCCTGCACACCCAGGGTCCTCACCCAGGGCTTGGGGCCTCCTGGCTGCAGCCGGCCACATACCACGTTTGCTCCGGGTGGTAAGGGACCACCCAGCTGTACGGGCCACCACCTGGGGACCCCTAGCCCTCCTGGAACAGCCCCAACTCTGTGCGGCCCCCTCGCTCGTGGCCTTTGCGAGCCACCGGGAGATCCTGCCCCAGAGTTTCCTCCACCACGTTCCTGTGCAGGACTCGCCCCTGCCCATGCACAGACCCCGCGGCCTGACTGCGGTTGCAGGCCGCCCCTCCCCCTCCCCGGCCTCGTCACGTCACTGCGGCCCCAGCCCCTCAGGGGCCTGTGTCTCTTTGGCGGGTGTCCGAGCCCGCTCGCCTCTGTGTCCCCTTTCTCGTTTCCCCTCCTTGCTCCCTGCCGCGCTCCTCGTCTTGCACACTCGGCCGCGGCTGGTGGCGCTTGTGCCCACTCCTCGCTTCCCTCGGCCCCCCTCCGCCTGCTCCTTTCTCTGATGAAGCTGCCAGTAGCTCAGTTGCGTTCTGTTTTCTGTTCTGTTCTCATAGTGTCCAAATCCCCGTGTGAAAAGCTGATAAGCAAAGGAAGCTTGTCCCTGGGTGGTTCTGCCTCTCTTCCTTCGCAGTCAGGAAACCGGGACAGCCTGCCAGCACTGAACACGAAGATCCTGTTCCCGAGTGAGTGTTCCCCGGCGTGGGCCGGGGTCGCCGGCACCGCACAGAGGCCTGTGTGTCTGGGGGAGGGGCGCAGGCCAGGCGCTAAGCTTTCCAGCTCAGCGCCCAGCTGTCACTCGCTTTGCCTGGCAGTAGTCAGAGGGGCTCACGAGACCGGGCCCCTGTCTTCCAAGAGTTCATAGGTCCATGGGAAAGACAGGCAGAATTTCAGAGTCATATCACGGTATGAAAAGTGCTCTTGTTTATTACAAAGAGCAGACGGCATTCAAATCATCGCCCTGGGGTCCCAGGAAGATGTCACTGAGGAGGTGATACTCAGTTGGGTGCTGATAGGTAAATAGGAGTTGGGCTGAGTGAAGAGGGAAGGGCCGGCAGGTCGTGATGGGGAGTCGGTGGGTCACCCCTTTGTTTCCAGCATGATTGCAGAAAGAGCACAGCTGGCCACCAGGAGAGTCGGGCCCAGTCCCCTTGCCTTGCCTTCATTTTGCCCAGGATCATGTCAAGGCAGCTCCTGTTGCTTTTTCCCTCAGAGGGAGTCATGATAGCACTTTGTGTCTACAGTAGGAAGGAATGGTACGAGGGGTCGAAATTGCTGATAAGACTCCCTTAACCAGCTTCCTGAGGCCTCCTGGGCAAGCTAGAGCACGCGCTGCTCCTGTAAGCGATTTGGCAATTTCTAGGTGAATCTCAATTGAATAGAAAGAAAATTGCGGAAACTCTAGGGAAGAGAGGCTGAGACAGATTTGGTTAATAAACAGCAAAGACGCTACTGGAAGGGACGGATTGGCAGAATGTTCAAAAGCAGGGCCCCATCTCAGCCTTACTGTTTATCATTTAAATTTTTACAATGGTTGCAGGTATCTTGAGGGTTCTGGTCACCTGGAGGGTTCCTTGATGTTTAACCTTTTCTCATGAGTTTAGCCTTATAACGTTGTGTGACTAGACCCTACGATTAGTTGCAGTAGGAATCATTTTGGTGGACTTTCTTAAATTTAGTGAGAACTGTCTTTGTGAGCTCTTTTCTGATGTGTCTCATAGGTGTCGGTTACCACCCGGTGTTCGTTTTTGTTCTGTGAATATGGATTTATGATAGTGATTTTTGCCCCGAGACTATTAATTGTCAAAGTTTGGACATTTTTATGCAGTATTTTAGAAATATCTTATTATAATAACCTTCTGAAGAACCTGTGGACCATCAGCCTCAAAGACACGACGGCCTCTTCATTTGGGAGCCCCCAGGCAGTGCTGTCTCCTGTTTTCTGCCTTACAGATGTTCGCGCCGGGATGTCTGGTTCCTTGCCTGGAGGTTCAGTCATCAGTCGATTACTAATTAATGCCGATCCCTTTAACTCCGAACCAGAAAACCTGTGAGTACGGGGTAAACCAAGGGGGCATGTTGTCAGCTGAATGCTGGAGCGTAGAAAACTGGCTTGGAATTAACTAGAGAAAATCGTGAGCAGCTCCCCGCGTGACCCTTTTCCAGCTGGTGTTTGCCGATAAGGAAAACCTATAAGGTGTGAGGCGTCCGGGGCAGAGGGTGGGTTGGGAATGTCTGGGAAGGGAGGCGCCGTCCTGGCGCGTGCCTGACCTTCTGGGGCCTCGGCAGGCTTGGAGACTCTGCCCGTGTCCTCGGTCGTCCTCCCTGCGGTCCTTGCTGGCCCCGCGTTGGCGCCGCCTCCTGACCGCCTTGCTTCCGGCGGGTCTGCCGCTCCCGTTAGTGTAGCTCCCGGGCTGGAAGCGCCTCCTCGCCGTGCCTGGGGAGATGCTGTCCTGGGCTTGGACTCTGGGGAACGAAGTCCCGACGCTGCTCTGCGCGCCACGTGCCGTGTCCACTGCCCAGCGTCAAAGGCAGTGAGGCCTTTCGCGCAGCTTGTTCTCGTGTGTGTAGAGACCGTTGCGGGGACAAATGGTATTTTGAAAGCCCAGCCTTCTAGATTTCCCTTTCTGCTGGCTGATAGCAAGTTCTGGGCAGCTAGTGGCTCGTGGCAGTTGGTTAAAAGTTGTCCACCATGTGTGTCCGGCATGGTGGGGAGAGTAGCAGTGAGAAATGTGCGGTTCAGAGACTCTGGCTTTCGGGAAGCAGAGCTGCAAGCCTGCATGGTGGCAGCCAGTTTTCCTGCAGGGTGGCCTGGGTTCCCACACCTGCTCCAGTGCTGGCCCGCGTCCTTGTCCCCAGCCTGGCACCACCCTCCTGTCTGCTCCTCACGCCGGGGCCTGTCGGGGGCTCTGGTCCTGACCCTTCCTGAGTTGTCCTCCCCAACAAGGCCAGAGCTGTAGCCTTCCATGAGCAGCGCCCACAGAGGCCTCCGGAACTAGATGTGCCGTCTCTTTCCGTCACCCGAGGTCCCTGCATTTCCACACCTGGCAGCGAGGGCTGTGGTCTCTTCCTTCAGGGAGAGGCTTCTCCTTCCCCTGGGGAGACGCAAGCTGCTCTCCTCTCCTCCCTCCCCAGCGTGGCGTGCCGGGCCTCGCTCACGGGGGTGAGGGGCCGGGAGGAGTCTTACCCGCGGTGGACCTGGGACGTGGGGCTGGGCTGGACATGTTCAAATTGGGGACTTTGCTTTGATTGGGTCTAGGGACGTTTGAGGGACGTTTTGGGATCCAGGGTGTAAGCACATGTGGGCGTGTGTGCCACAGATGTCATCAGGTTTAACATTGCTGATGGGAACGTGAGGTGGTGCAGCCACTTTTAAGACAGTCTGGCGGTCCCTCAAAACCCAGGGTTTCCACATGGCCCAGCAGGTCCCTTCCTACGGTTACTCCCAAGAGAAGAGAAAACACGTCCCCACTGAAGCGTGTGTATGAGGGTTCACAAATCATAGCTCAAAAGTGAAGCAACCCAAAGGTCCGTCAGCCGAGGATCCCTGCATTGGGTCGTCGCTGTTCGCCATTAACCAGCTGAAGCACTGAACTCAGATGAGCCCAGTGCTCGTGGCGTGAAAATGTGCTCAGTGATGGGAGCCAGACGCCAAGGGCCACACGCTGTGTGATTTCATTTCTAGGAACCATCCAGAATCTGCAAGTCCGCAGAGAACAGAAAGCAGATTAGTGGTTGCCGGCACTGGGGAGGGGTTGGGGCTCATGGCTGAAGGATGTGGACTTTCTTTTTGGGGAGATGAGCTGTTCTAAAATTGATTGTCGTGACTCTGAATACACGGACAATCACTATGGAGTTGGACATTTTCAATGGGTAAATTGTATGGTATGTGAGTTACATGTCAGTAACGCTGTTACCTCCCCGCCCCCCCCCCAAAAACCAAAACAAACAAACAAACAAACTGAGTTTTGCCCTCAGGAAGAACTGCTCAGAGGCTGGCACGCAGGGTTGTTCTAAAGGGCCTGAAATACCCCTTTGCAGAGAGTATTACACAGAGAAGTGCGTCATGAACAATTACTTTGGCATCGGCCTGGATGCGAAGATCTCCCTGGACTTCAACAGCAAGCGTGATGAGCACCCGGAGCAGTGCAGGTACGGGTAGGTGGGTGCGGATCCTGTGCGTGCCTGTCCTCGGGCCTTGTGCGGGCTTCTCCTTCTGGCCGTGGGGTGGTTTCTGGGGCGCACAGAGCCCTCAGGTGGAGTACAGACATGGAGCCCGAGCGCCTTGTCGGAAAGCGGGGCGCGTCTGTGTGTCGTGGCCACGGCAGTGGCATCTCCATGTCACCCTCAGGTGGGGTCAGGGCGTGCTCCCCCGCAAGGCCCTCGAGCAGGCAAATGCCACAGGAGAGGCCCCGGGGGGTGTTTCTCTGGGGGTGTTCAGCTTCTCCCCTAAATCACCACGTAGTGTCTCCCCCTGGCCGGGGAGAGGACGGAGAGGAATGGGAAGGTTTCCTCCTGGCTGAAGTAGAAAGTCCTCTCCTCTGGGGAGACGTGACAAGGGAAGAACGGAGTTGATGTCTCCCGCCCCACCCCACGGTGGCCATCACCTGGAGGGCAGACTGTTCAGCTGTGACTTTCTAGAACTAGAGACAGGGAAGCTGGTGTGGAGTTTGGGCGGAGAACAGCCATTGATGCAGGAGGAGGGGGCCCCTTGCTGGAGAGCCTGCAGACCTGCCCCCGCCAGGTGCCCTTGTCACTTGGAGGGAGGGGGTCACAGTGACACCCGAGGAGTTGCCCGGCAATCCCCCAACTCCTGTGTGGTTGGACCTTTCTCGGAAAACAAAATCAAGTATAAGAACTCAAAAACCTTGGAGCTCTGGGGCTAGAGTGTCGGAAAAGGCTCAGAGGTCCCCAGGGGGCATCCCTGTTACACAGCGCATGATGGGAGCCCAAGTCATTTGAAGATACCCCTGTTAGTCTGAATACAACTGAAAAGGCATTCAAATGCATGTAATTCATCAGAGCAGAACAGGTGAGGAGCAAGGCCACATGTGACATGTTTTTAGAAATGTGGGATCCTGGTATATAATCTTCCCTGAGTTTGTATCTTTAAGAAGGACTACTTAGAAGATGCCACTTCTACAAATCGACCCTTAAAAAGTAATTGGGAACTTCGGCAAGGAGGCGTTTACCAAGGGCCACTGCCACGTACGTTATAGAGCTCAGGGGTGGGCACAAGTAGAGACCCGTCACGGGTTAATTCAGCGAGTGCTGGTGGGAAGTGCCCCCTTGTGGTCATTCATGCTCAGGACACAGGGCGGTGCTCTCCGTGCAGGGCGAAGTGCACAGTTACCGCTATTTCAGCTGTAAATCAAGTTCCTAAGGAAATACACTGAAGCATTTATCATCAGCACTTACAGATGTGGGGATTGTAAATTCTCCTTTGTGCTTTTCTGCCCTTTCCAAATTTTCTGTGGTAAGCATAATTTTATAGCTGGAAAAAAATTGTGATTTATACATTTTTTTGTGAGGTTCTGTAATGTCTTACCTTTTTTACCTCTCAGGGTATGATTACTTTCTTGGCAGTGTTACTCTTTGGCAGAATTTCCGGTCAGTGAATAATATATCTCTTTAGCCCATCTCGCGTGGACATGTGACAAGGGCATGTGCTCCTCATCTTAACGGTGTCGCTGCTGGGAGTGATTGCCCGATGTGACCCATTTGTGATGAGGTGGCTGCAAGGGCCGTAGGTAGCTGTGCAGAGAAAGCTGAGACCCACGTCAGTCCTTTGCTTTCCACCCCTAGGAGTCGAACCAAGAACATGATGTGGTACGGAGTCCTCGGCACCAGAGAGCTGCTGCACAGAACCTACAAGAACCTGGAGCAGAAGGTCCTGCTGGAGGTGAGCAGGCGGCCCCCTGCCGGCCCCTCTGCTGACCCAGTGGCCCCTCGGCCTTAGCCCAGGGCGGAGTGCTGGGGGGAGGGAGCCCCCGGCTGAAGCCTGGTTCTCTCTTCTCTCCTTTCACGCATTTCTACCGCTCAGTGTGACGGGCGACCCATCCCACTGCCCAGTCTCCAGGGAATTGCTGTCCTCAACATTCCCAGCTATGCTGGAGGGACCAACTTCTGGGGGGGCACCAAGGAGGACGATGTACGTACGGGGGTGCTGGGCGGCATGGGCTGAGCTCAGGGGAGGGGATGGGGGCGGGGTCCCCAGAGAGGCGGGCCCTTTGGGAGCCGTGGTGGAGCCTCCCGCTCTGGGGGTGCCCTGTCAGTGAGGCGGAGGGGTGGGTGGAGCGGGGCCCTTGTGCCGACAGCGGGGGCGCAGCGGAGAGCAAGGCAGGCAGGCCCCGCTCCCGTGGCCTCTAAAAAGGGATGCCAGGCAGGACAGGCGTGGTCGCAGGTGTGGCTTGGAATCCGGGCCCAGATCTGGAAAGGCTCCTAGGAGGAGGGACATCTACACTGAGACCTGAGGGTGACTCGGGGTTGGACAGGTCAGGTGGGTGTGGGGCAGGAGGAGGGAACAGTGTATGTGAAGGCTTGGCGGCCGGGCAGGGCCCGGCCGGGTGCGGGAAGGAGGCTCACGGTGCTGTGCGTGCTGCGCGGAGCTCGGAGGGCTCAGAGCTCCCGTGGGGTCGTGTAAGGCAGGGAGGAGTTTGGGATTTATGCCGAGAACTCTGGGGGCGTTGATAGGTTTTAACCAGGGGCCTGACTTCCTTCGTACATAATAGCTAATAAAATCAGTTGACACCGGCTGCACACTGAGCGTGTGCCGGTCCCTCTTCTCAGCGCTGTGCCTGTTGACGGCCCTCATGAGAACCTGTGAGGAACGTAGTACCCGTGTTAGCCCCATTTTACAGATGAGGGAACCCAGGTAGAGAGACAGTAAGCTGCCCAAGCTCCCACGCTAGTGAGTGGCAGGCCTGGGCTTTGATCTCAGGCAGCTGCTCTCAGGCTCTGACGTGGAGACCCGTCAGCAAGTGTTCACCCCGTAGCTTCTCCTACTAGTGGGCCTGTCGGGCTCTCGCCAACACAGCGGCCCCCAGGTGAGAAGGATGCGCGTGGCGAGGGGCGTGTTCAGGGAAGCTGGGAGCAGAGGTCAGCTCTAACGCCGGCCCTTCCAGACCTTTGCAGCCCCGTCGTTCGATGACAAGATCTTGGAGGTGGTCGCCGTGTTCGGCAGCATGCAGATGGCCGTCTCCCGTGTCATAAAGCTGCAGCATCACCGAATCGCCCAGGTACCGCCGTGGTCCTGGAGGCGGGAGGGGCCTGGGTGGAGCTGGGGCTCACACACGTTTGGGGCGGCAGGCCTGGCCCAGAGCCGCGCTCTCGAGATAAACGGGCCCCCGGGCTGCAGAGCCCAGGGGAGTGGGCGCTTTTCCAGGATCGCCCCGGCCGCCTCCTGGTCCAGAGCCCGTTCTCACCTGCCGTGTTTTGACAATTAAAAAATACTTTGGAAACTGGGGCTGGCTTGTACCCTCCCTGAGCTCCCTCCCTGACTCACTCTGTGGGTACCACCTGTTTCCTGCCCACCCCTGCTGAGGTGAGGTGAGATGAGACGGGCCTGGCTGACCTTGGCCCCTGGGCCTGCAGCTCTTAGAAGCCACAGCCTGAGTCTGGGAACAGAGGCCGAGTGCGTGGCCTCGCCCGGCTGCTCGGAGGCCCAGCTAGCGAGTGGCAGGGTGGGTTCCCCATCTGGTACTTCTGGTAATGGGTTGGGAAGGGTGTGTCTGTCGGTGGGGTTGGGGCGGGCGATGTTCTCAGGCACAGAGATGGGGAGTTGATGCTCCTCTGAACCCCAGTCCTTTCTGCCCCCACCGTGGGCTGCTTGAATTTCACACTTTTAATTCCTTGGCAGTAGTTTTTGTTGAAAAGAGGAGCACTTGTTGGGTGTTTGCTCTGTCCTGGGAGTGTCCCCACGTGCCCAGGGACCCAGCAGCTCTTGGTGGTCATGTGTCCCCGCCCTGCACCTGGTGCTGGTGTCTGAGCACTGAGTTCCCTGCACTGCGATCACAGATGGCGGAGCTGGGTGCAGGGCAGTGGGAGCGGGGTGGGGCAGACCCCCCGGGCTCCCCCCAGGCGGGGGTGCTCTGACCCCAGAGGCTGGTGGGGGGCGGGGTATGGGGTCGCCCCAGGGGTCAGCCGGCCGACGCAGGGGCGTGTAGGGCGGGACGGTGCCTGTGGTGCTGAGAGCACGTGAAGGCTCCTGGCTGCAGCTCGGTGACGGCTGTGACGTTTGCTCAGTGTCGCACGGTGAAGATCTCCATCCTGGGGGATGAGGGCGTACCTGTGCAGGTGGACGGAGAGGCCTGGATCCAGCCGCCAGGGTACATTCGGATTATCCACAAGAACCGGGCACAGACGCTCACCAGGGATCGGGTAAGACGGACTGCCTGCGGCGCACACGTGCCCCTTCTAGGAGAAGGCCTGGAGTTTTTAACGTTTTGTTCCAGGAATTTACTTGTTTGTTTTGAAGATTAAGATGCAGTGAACAGGGCTCTGATTTCTAGGACCGCTCCCCCCCCCCAGCGTTAAAAAGAACGTCCCCCTTTCTAGCCAGTTACCCCGCTGGCGTCCCAGCAGTGCTTGTTAGGTGTGCGCTGGCAGGAGAGAGTGCGACGCTGGCTCCCCCGCCCTAGGCCTTTGAGAGCACCCTGAAGTCCTGGGAGGACAAGCAGAAGTGTGAGCTGCCCCGCCCTCCGTCTTTCTCTCTGCACCCGGAGATCCTGTCCGAGGAGGAAGCCAACCAGATGGACCAGTTTGGGCAGGCAGCGGGGGCCCTCATCCACAGGTGGGCGCCACCTTTCCTCCGTGGTCCACTCCTCCGCGAGAGCGCCCGGGCCCCCTGACATCACTGGGACGACCCAGGTCCGCGGCTGGGCCGCAGGCGTTGAGATGCCCCTGCCGGATCTTATGTGCCGTCTGCCTCCTTCACGAGGGCCTGGCCCCGGTTTCTGTTAACCCCGGGCTTTGGTATCTTCACTGACAGTCTTCCAGGGATCACTCGGGGTTTATGCAGGTGGAAGCTTCACACCACCGGCGTTTTCAGAGGCAGCTCATAGGTTTTACAGCCTATCCCGGATCTCTGAGAATAGTACCCCTCCTGCCTCCTTTAGCCCCCAGAGAGCGGGTTTGCACTTAAGAAGCAGACCTTGTAGTTATTTTGAAAACACAAAGGCCAACAGCCAAAGGCGTTTCCTTCTCCTGCTCTGGACCTTCGAGCACAGTGGTCGCTGCTCTGCCCACTGTCCATTCTCCCCGCCCCCCGCTGTGTCCACCCACCTCGCTCCAGCATGGCCCTTCCGCCTGGTGACCTGTGCCCTCTCGCTGGCCACAACCGCCGACCCCCTTCAGCCACCGTCTGGCGGTGTCTCTGCAGTGTGCCTCCCCTGCCCCTGCTGGGAGCCGCCACAGGCCTGGGGCCCCTCCACGGCCCAGTCTAGCTTTGTCCTGGCTTTCTCCTCCTCTGCCTTATGCTACTTACCCGCTCGCTGTTTTGCAAGGTGTAGATCTCATTTGGGGCATTTACTGCCTTGGCTGAGTTTCTAGAAAAGTTTGGGATTTTGTTGTCAGATTTCCCATTTAAGGCCTCCTCCGCCACCGGCCAGGAAACGATCGGCCGTCACGGGTCATCACGGTCGAGTCGTGGTCCTGTTGGCCCTCTGGGCCGAATCTGGGCTTGTGTTCCAGCGAGGCGACTCGCAGGCTGCCGCTCTTCGGTCTGATGAGCGCCGTGTCTCCCTCCAGCATCCGGGAAGCAGCGCGGTCCCACCGAGATGTGGAGCAGGAGCTCGCCCACGCCGTCAACGCCAGCTCCAAGGCCATGGACCGGGTGTACGGCAAGCCCAGGGCCGCAGAGGTGCCTGCGCTTTTCCGGCCTTTCTCCCGTGGGCCCCTTTCGCCCTCGGGCCGTCTCCACGGTGTCTGTTCTGGTTCCTCCCAGGGGCTGAGCTGCAGCTTCGTGCTGGAGATGGTGAATAACGTCAGAGCTCTGCGCAGCGAGACGGAGCTGTTGCTGGCAGGGAAGCTGGCCCTGGTGAGCTGGGGGGCCGCTTGCTGTGCGCACAGAGGGCAGCCCGCCTCAGCCCAGGATCCCCGGCCTTGAGAATTCTAGGCCCCCTGTCGGAGGGGCCTCAGAGGCCATCTGAGCTGACGGTGTGGCGATGCTCAAACCCTCTGGCCACATCTCGCCACGTCATCTCCAGGGTGTACGAGACTGGCGGACGGGACCTCCTGTGTCGTAGACGGCGCTCTGCCCCAGGCCCCCCAGGTGTGCGGCCACCGCCGCGGCCAGGCTGGCCGGCCTTTTCCCCGCGCCCAGGGTCGGCCGCCTTCCTCACTCAGCCCTGCAGCCTGGCTGATGAGTCAGCCCTGCGGAGGCGTGAGGCTGGAGTTGGATTGAATCGCAGAAGCTAGCGCAGGGCAGACCCGAGAGAGCGCCTGGCCAACCTCCTTGTTTTAAAAAACGAGGAGGTGGGAGGTCAAGGAGGCGAAGTCACTGGAGAACCGCCCTAAGAGTCCAGCTCCACTCTCTGCTCTCATTGCAAAATGCCGCACTGTCCTGACACGTTCCAGCTGCTGCCTCCACGGCCCCACCGTGCTTCCTGCGCTCCGGTGCGGGCGGGCTGCTCCCCCGCTTCCGAGAGAGGGTCCCGAGGAAACCAGAGCAGGTGACCTGTCAGCCATGCTGGTGCGATTTTAGACAAGCTGGGCCTGCCCCATCATTTACGAGAGGAGAGTTTAATTCTCTCACCCGACACTACTTACGAGGGGAGGTTCTGAGTCTGGCCCTTAAGTGGCGTTCTGGGACTCAGTTTCCTTGCCAGTTTTTAGAAAACTCTCTGAGAGCAGCCCAGCCCCTGGGGCAGACCTCCCGTCTACGTGGGGCTCTGCCACGGCCCCAGCTCCTCCCTGCCGGTAACCAGCTGTGTCTCTTCCCTCCCTGCCTGGAGCAGCAGTTGGATCCCCCTCAGAAGGAACGGCTCACGGCTGCCCTCGTCGAGATGGACCAGCAGCTCAGGAAGCTGGCGGACACGCCCTGGCTGTGCCAGCCCATGGAGCCTGGTGATGAAGAGGTATGTGGGTCACAGGGCTTCAGCGCGGTGTCCCCGGACACAGTGGCACAACCTTCAGTGCCTGAACTCACGTGCTCTGTGCAGCTTCGGGATTAAGATGGTGTTGGTCCTGCAGCCCCTGATCTGGCCTCCCACGCTTCTCTTTTAAGATGCCTTGAAGGCACAGAGATGAACTTCGGCAGGTAGGAAGGAATTGGGAATTGCTCTTAAGGATGACCCTTGGTGACTGGGGCACAAGTTGCCCTCGGCAACAGAAATGCTGTGCTGTCCAGGACATAGGTGGAAAGAAGGCTGAGCCCAGCCCCACTATTTGCCCCCAGTGTGGAGGCACATCGGTTGGCTAAACATCAACTTCTTGGGAGTTTGTTGTTGACAGGGGCAGAGTTGCTGTGTTCAACTCACAGTCACGCTTTTCTGTTGTGCGTATTTAGAGACCCCAGCTTGCACAGGTCTTATAGCTGGGACAACAGATGGGACCCTGGGCATATGCGCCCTGGGGGTAGTGTCTCCTGAAGCAGGAGAGGCAGGAAGAAGGCCCTGGAGAGGCTCTTGTTGTTGGGTGGTTGGTCTTTGCGGGCAGCACCTGGAGAGGGGCAAACCCCAGATGGCCTTCCTCTCAGGGGGTGGAACAGAGGTGGGCCGGGAGAAAAGTTCACCAGGTAAAGAACTGCTAGACACATTAGGTGCCCCTGCTTCCGGCTCGATTGTTAGGACCCGTGGGCAGCAATAGGGCGAGGGGACAGGGGGCCGGCAGTCCAGAGCTCTTCTTGAACATGCAGGCGTTTGTTGATAAATGTGAACCCTGCCTGGAAAACTGACTCAGAGGCCTTCCAGCCAAGAAACAAAACTCAACAACTGAAGAATGAGGACATTTTGGTTCAGAGGGCCAGGCCAAGCTCATCAAAATTTGTAGTTAATTATAAAAATTTCATTTAAAGAAAATTACTAAAATAATAATACGTAAGATGTTCAACAAATGTAGCAGTAACCTAGGCCTGTGATTCCAGATTATGTTGTCAGAGCCTGTGAAGTGCGGACAGTGCAGTGGGGAGACAGGGAAGAGGACGTGGCTGGGAGTGAGGGCACATAAAGTCCCTCTTCTTACGGTGGAGGAAGGTTAATGAAAGTTCTTGACTTCGATAATTAGAGAAAGGTAGAGTCAGTTATGTTTTAAAAACTTAAACGTAGTTTTAAAGGTAGCTTTTAGTAAAATTGAAAAGGTGTATGTCTTTTTGAATCACCACAAAAGACACAAGCAAAATGTAGTCTGTATCGTAAAAGACAATAAAAGAAGTAGTAAAGATGGAGCTAACAGCAGAAAAATAAGAGAATAGAAAATAATATAACTGCTCCTCTTAAAAGCAAATTATTCTTAGATCGTGTTAAAAAAAAAAAAGAAATCTAACCAAATACTAGTCACAGGAGCCCAGTTTTCTCTTCCATACCCTCAATAAAAAATTGTGACCCAGAAAGATTAAAACAATTTCAAGAAAACACAATAAAAAATCCAAGGTAACAATGTAAAAATAGAATTGCATACCTAAGGCAGTAAATGATAGAGGATCACTTTATATTGGTAAAAGATAATAACCATATCATTATACTATATATTGTATAATTCTGAGATAAACTTATGATGGTTATAATAATGATAAAATCTTGTCCTAATATAACATTTAAATGAGTTAAAGTATGTATTTCCCAATATGTGAGATATTTTTCTGATAAGTTTTTTGTTATTGATTTTTAACTTAATTTCACTGTGTTCAAAGGCAGTTGTTTGTATGTTACCAGTCCTTTGAAAGCTGTTGAAACTTACTTTATGGCCCAAAAGGTGGTCAGTTTTTATAAACGTACCTTATATCCAGTTGTAATTATTTACGTCATTAAGTCCTTACTTTGTTTTTTATTTTTGTGTCTTCTTGATCTGTCAGTTACTGTTGAACTCTCTAACCGTGAATGTAGATGTCTCAGTTTATCCTTGCGGTTTTGTGTATATTTGCTATATGTATTTTGAGGTTATGTTATTGGATGCATGCAAGTTTCATCATTATATAAAGACCTTTGTTAATTCTTTTTGTTTTCGAGTCCACTTGTTTGGTATATTCTTTTTCGTACTTTTTCATACTTTCACTTTCACGCTTGATTTGGAGTGTCGCTCTTATAAATAGCATTGCTAAATTTTGGGGTTTTATTTGGTATAGTACTCTGTGTTTTGATTGGAGAGTTCAGTCTATTTACATTTATTATGGTTATGATATTTAGATATATTTTTACCATATTTTGTGCTTTCTGTCCCATTTTTTGGTTTCTTTTCATTTCTCCTTTTTGATTGATGAGTCTCTCCTTCTTCCCACACAATTCTGTTTGTCCCCTCTACTAGTTTGGAAATATGTACTCTTCTGTCTGTTCTTTTAGTGATGACCCCCAAAATTTTAATCTTAATTTACATGCATAAAATATGTAAAGCTACAACTTCTTGAAATGATAGGAAGTGTCAGAAACCCAATTTTGTAGTGTGAGCTATCCCTATCAGTCCGTGATTAATCACGTAAAACAAACGGTCACAACATCTGAACAAAGCAAGTTGATAGAATGCGTATATGTAGAATATATATACAAGTCTCTATCATGCTTCTCTATAGAGAGAATTTTATACTCTGCAAAGAGGGAAAATGCTTTCTTTTCTGTTGCCCATAGGACATTAGAAAATCTGATCATTTTCTAAACTGGGACTACTACTGATGGTATGAAACTCTTTGTTATCGTTGTAGAAATTGAGAGGAAGCGTTTAGAAACTTTGAAGCACTTGAGAGGGAAACTTTATGTTGAAAATAATAAATTTTTTAAAATAAATTTATTTATTTATTCATTTATGTTTGGCCACATTGCGTCTTTGTTGCTGCACTTGGGCTTTCTCTGGTTGCAGCGAGCGGGGGCTGCTCTTTGTTGCGGTGCGTGGGCTTCTCATCGGGGTGGCTTGTTGTGGAGCACAGGCTCTAGGCACGCGCGGGCTTCAGTAGTTGTGGCACGTGGGCTCAGTAGTTGTGGCTCATGGGCTCTAGAGCGCAGGCTCAGTAGTTGTGGCACACAGGCGTAGTTGCTCAGCGGCATGTGGGATCTTCCTGGACCAGGGCTCGAACCTGTGTCCCCTGCGTTGGCGGGCGGATTCTTAACCACTGTGCCACCAGGGAAGTCCCGATAAAAAACTGAGGTTTGTATTTTGTATGCCTTTTGGGGGTTTCATTTTTCTAGTAATTTGTTTTACTTTCTTTCATTAAAGTACCAGTCCACTATGGAATGGGAATTTTTAACGCTGGTTCTTTTCCAGGGGTAGTTTGAGCAGCACAGCTCTAGGCCACAAGGAAACCTCAGATACTAACTCAGAACAGAAATTGTGCCAGCTGTAAACCATGGCCCCTGTGCTCCCAGTGCGCTGCCCTGCGCAGGTGGGTAGCTTCTGCCTCCATGCAGATTCTTCAGTGAAGACAGGGAGGGCAAGGATTTTCTTCAGTTCACGGGCAGGGTAGCAGCTGCTGCGGTGGGAGGCTCACAGCCTGGTGCCCAGTTGCAGGGTGACCAAGCACCTCAGTTTATTTGGGACTGTCAGGTCTTAGTACTAAAAGCCCATGTCACAGGGATTGTGTGGCTCTAAAGCTTTAAGCCTAAAAGTGTTTTCAGAACAACTATCACCAAATGCCATGCAGCCACCATGGAAACACACAGAGCACCACGAGTCCTCCCTGGATGGCTGACCTGAATGCTGCCTGCCTGATGAACCCCCTAAGCCCCGTCTAGAGTGGCCCTGGTTTCCAGGGTTCCTGGATGTGGGCTGCTGAGACACAGCAGGTGTTGGTTCTTGCAGTAGTGGGTGGGAGATAGTACCCATGGCGCCTGAGGTTTAGTCGCAACACCAGAAACCCTCTGGAGCCAGCCGGGGAGGTGTTACTGCAGGCGTTCACCCGATGGGGCCTGAGGCCAGAAACCGAGGGCCAGGGGTCCCGGGAGTGAAGGCAAAACTACGCTGGCTCCTGGGCTCCTGGCTTCTCCAGCCAACTCCGCTGGGGCCTTCCAGCTCAGTGCTGCCACCCTCTGGGACTCCGGCTCGCCCCCATGCAAGGCAGCAGGAGGAGGTGAAGTGTGAGGGGCAAAGGGAACCTTGGAGGGGGAGGCACCGTATTTCTACTGGCATAAAAATAGCAAAATCATTTATTTGAAAGGAAAAGAAGTGATAGGTCTTTGAGCTGGTTCTTTGAAAGGAAAGTAAAAAAAAAAAAACCGTCTCCTCTGGCAGATGTAATTGGCGGGGCGGGGTGGGGGGGAAATGAACAAAATGATAAGGGGGCTATAACAACAGATATGAGCATTAATCAAGTTACAGCATATACAAAGAAATGACAATGAATCTTACAATCTTGATGAAACTGTTGATTTTTCAGAAAAAAATTTAAATGACACAAATTGAAATTTCAAGATATTTTAAAAGGAATAGTCACAGAACAACTTGAAAAAATAAATTTTACTTCCAAAGGGAAAATGTCAAGGAATATATAATTTCCATATATAAGAAAGTGTCAAAGCTGGAAAAAGATGGACATTGTCCCGGTTCATTTTTTTAAATTGTGGTAGAAAAACACAATTTACCATCTTTGTCATTTTTAAGTGTGTAGTTCAAGTAGTGTTGAGTATATTCACATTGTTAGGAAACAGATCTCCAGAACTTTAAACATTTCATTTTTAAAAAACCAGCACGTTGGATTCCAGACTTCAGTATTATCAGTAGATCCCTTGAAGTTATTTCTTTAAATCAAATAGTTGATGAAAGAAGTTCTTTATAACAGAATTCTAGCTGGAGCGTGTAGGATTAAAGCGCCATTTTGCATCCGTGGGGACACGAGATTGATGGAATCAGCAGCTCTGGACCACACAGGGAGTGGGGAGGCAGGGAGACGCCCGTCAGAGCCAGAGCACGAGTTGTCCTGCAGGGCAGACGCCAGGTCTCTCTACAGGTGGCCCCGAGGAGGAGAGACTGAGCCACAAGAGCTGGGTGTCCCCTGTGAACCCCGTCAGGGTCCTGATTCAAAGGTTTGCTCCAGATGTTTACCCACACGTATCCAGCTGTGAGGATAAACCTTTGGAGCAGTCGGGGAGATCTGATACAAATGGATTAATGAGAGCCAAATGAATTATTGTTAGTGGTATCAGGTGTGATGACGGTGCCATGAATATGTTTTCAAAAGAGTATTCTTAGAGTTGCATACTGAAGTACTTATGGGTGGAGTAATTTGATGTCTGAAATCTGCTTTTAAAAGGCTGGAGGATGTTAAATAAGATAACAGCTCGATAATCAGCCACATTCTACTAGTCTCCTCGTCTTACCAGTGGAAGAAAATATGCATATTGAAAAAGTTAGAAGTAAATGTAAAGCTCATGTTTGCATTGAAGAAAGAAATTGTAGAGTCAGGAATCGGATTTTGTGTGGATTCTGGAGAGTACCTGCCTCACACGTGGCCGCCCCTCCTGCGGGCGGCGCTGAGGAGTGAGGGGCGGCTCGTCTTGGGGCCAGAGAGCCCGTGACTGTGCTGACCGCCCGGGAGCTGGAGTTCTTGCGTGGAGCAGCTGTGCGAGAATGGGCGCTTGATGGTTTTGCCAAGAATAAGACATCTGTGAAAACAAGTTTCTTCAGTACTCACAGTCATTGACTAGAAAATGTCATTGTAAGAGGTCTCTTTCCACGAAGATGACCGTGCAGGGGCGTGATGAAGACGCAGGGTCACGACAGTCTGGGTGTGGAGATGCTTAGTATTTCCAGGCTCTAGGTTGGGTGCAATCCCAGTGAAAATGCCGGTGGAGTTTTTTCAGTGCGACCTGATGTCCCCGTCAGATCTGAAAGTGTGTCATAAAGCTGCGCAGTCCTAACTGTGCCAGTCGCTGTGAGGATGTAGGTAGACAGGGCCCAGGGGCAGAATCCAGGCCGGCGGGGCCAGGAAGAAAGTGGCACACCTGAAAAATAAGGAAATTACGCTTTCTTTATTTGTGAATAGGTTTATACACATTATCAGAACAGGTGCGTGTTTGTGTGTGCACAAAATGCTTTACTGGCGGAGACCCCTGCCCTAGCTTCTGTGAGAATCAGCAGAGAAGGTCCACAGACCCGTGGGGAAGGGGTAGCGATGGCTCCGCCGTGCCCTGGACTGCTCTGTGGGGAGGTGGCCACCGAGCAGGGACCCCGTCCCCGTGTCCCTCTGACTCCCTTCCCTCCTTGATTCTGCCTCAGGGAGCAGATCGCAAGGAAACAGTGCAAAGTGCAGGAAAAGCTTTATTTAGAAAGATACTCGTGATGCTGATAGTCAAAGCCCGCCCATGCTGGAAGAGTGGCTAATAACTTACCAATCTTAATATAATGGTCCTGATATTTAAATAATATAGAGAGAGCTTTCTAGTCACATGAGAAATAAACACTATAAAATGAAAAAAAAAAAGAATATGAAAATAGATACTTATCACTGTGAAACTGCTTTTTAAAGGCATTAAAAAATCAGCAATAAATACAGGACTAAAAGTCAAGGAAAAGCCCGGGAATAAGAGTATCAGGAACGACGTGTCTTCCTAGCTCCGTGCCTGTCTGGTCGAGGGGTGGCTGAGGTCTTGGTGAACCGGGGTCTGACTCACCGTTTCTCGTTTGCCACACAGAACGTGATGCTGGATCTTTCCAAGCGCAGCCGCAGCGGTAAATTCCGCCTGGTGACCAAGTTTAAGAAGGAGAAGAACAACAAGAACAGAGAAGCTCGCAGCAGCCTGGGAGCCCCGGGTACCTGCCCTCTGCTGTTCTCCTGGCCGCCCGGGCTGTGTGGGGCCCAGGCTCTGCTTTCTCCCTGGCCTGGTGCTTGTCCCCATCATCCCGGGGCCACGGCCTCCGGTCACGCCCTGCGCCGACTCGTCTGTGGCTACAGAACCGCACCCCGGCTTTCCCGCTCCACGTGGGAGGCTCACCGGTGTCACGCCCTGCCCTGAACTTGCTCCCGGTGCAGATTCGGGGTGACAGACAGGCCACCGAGCCGCCTGCCTGCGCTAGATTGGGGCCCGAGGTGGGGAGGAGACAGCAGAGGTGACAAGACAGAGACACAGCTCACACTCCAGCCACACGTTGGCCCCCTGTGCCTGCTTCCTCTGCGGGGCTGCTTGTCCCCCATTAATCAGTTCATTGCGCCGGGAACCTGGGCTGCCAGTGGCCCTGGGCCGTGAAATCAATAGAAAATGGCACTACAGGATGTTTCTCCTCTGGGTCAGTCAACTGGGGCTTTAGAATCTCCATTGAAAGTGTCGGCCCTGAGCACAGCTGCCCCCAGGCTCTCAGGTGCTGGGCAGCCCCAAGCCTGGATTTGGGGGTGGCATTTGCTGCCAGTAAGGGTAGCTCCCTTTGATTTTTCTTCTTCGCATGTTTGTCCAAAAATTGGGTTTCTTTGAATGATGGTGGCTCTGACTCCGTGGAATCTCTGCGTATGTTTCCCTTCCTGCTGTGGGCTGGAAGTGAAATGGACCCCTCTAGAAGGGAGAGGGAAGCTGACTTCAGCCGCAGTCAGACCCTTGTGTCCCTCCTGGGACAGAAGGCTGCCAGTGACCTGGCAGGAACAGACACCAGCTTCTGCGGCAGCTCACGCCCCCGAGGGCGGGCAGCTCCCCTCCTCTTTCTGCACAGCCTGGGGCGGCACCTGGGGCTGGGTGGTAGGTGCCTGCCGCTGGGGCGTCTCGGTCGCCTGCTTGCTGGGGCGTCTCGGGCGCCTGCTTGCTGGGGCGTCTCGGGCGCCGCTTGCTGGGGTGTCTCGGGCGCGGGCCGCCGCCTGCTTCGCGCTGGGCTCTGGGCACTCACTGCACTCGTGCTTTTCCGTCTCCGACAGTTCACCTCTGGGGCACAGAGGAGGTTGCTGCCTGGCTGGAGCACCTCAGTCTCTGTGAGTATAAGGACATCTTCACGCGGCACGACATCCGGGGTTCAGAGCTCCTGCACCTGGAGCGCAGGGACCTCAAGGTACTTCCACTGCGTCTCCTGGGAAGGCGCACCTGCGCTCCCCACGGCTCCCCTGTCCCCACCCTCTGACCTAGCCGCGTCCCAGCGTCAGCAGTCTCCTCACCGTTCTTCTCAGGCCTTTGTGCGCGACCTGGGGTGACGACCTGGGGGTGATGCGCGGCGGCTCCCAGACGTGATGTCTCACCTGCTGCGGCCAAAGCCCGAGCAGACCCCGTGGGGAGCCTCGCTCTCTTAGCCTAACTGGACAGTGAGCCACGTTAGCGCTAAAAACCCTTTGGGGAATGCAGCCCTCCGCTAGTCAAGCTGAAGCGTTCTCTGTGATGACAGCCATCCGGGTGAAGGGGACCCAGCGGACGGGGTTCCTTCCCCAGTTGGCCGCTTTCTGGCTCCCCCAGGGGCCCCGCCCGCCCGTCTCCCTGCCCTCGGGAGGACGGGAGGACGCGGGGCGCCCTGACCCGGGGCTCCCGGAGCCTGGCTCTCTGTGCCGCTCAGGCCGCGTCCCGTCCCGAGAGGCTGAGGCCGCCGAGCTGCCCAGGAAGGGTGGCGCCCTTTGATTTTTCTTCTGCCTCGCTCGTCTGTGTCTTGCTCCGTGTGCCCTTGATGACTCCCGTCAGGGACCGGGACGTGGCGGGCGGCCGCGGGCCGCTGGTTTCGGGCATCGTCTCCAGCTGCGTCCCCCGTTGTCGCTTTCACCCTCACTTGCGTTCGGACGCGGGCGGCGGCGCGCCGGGCCTGAGCGCTGTCCTCTCCTTGCAGGACCTCGGCGTGACCAAGGTGGGCCACATGAAGAGGATCCTGTGTGGCATCAAGGAGCTGAGCCGCAGCACCCCTGCCGCCGAGGCCTAGCCTCCGCCCTCTGGGCCTGCGTCCCCCGCGCCTCCCGCGACTGAGCCGGCTCGGCGCCGCTCATGGTGCTACTCCCGCCGCTCCGACCCGGCCCGGCGGCCCGGGCCCCGGGTCCCGACCCGCAACACAGCTACCTTCCAGCCGATGCCGCCCCCGCCCCGTCCGGGGCCCGGGCTCCTCCGCGCGCCCTCAGCGGCGCAGCGCGGGGCACTGTCTCCCGCCCCCTCCGGCCCGCGCTGTGTCCCCGCGCGTCTGAGTGCCCTGGTGTGAGCGCGGCCTGGCTGCCTTCCGTCCCGCCGGTTCCGTTTGACACGAAGGCGACGCTGGGTCCCCCTTAAGCCGAGCAGACGGTAGTTAGGGTCCGGGGCTGACGAGCTCGCACCCCGTCCGTCTCGGCCCCTCGGTCCCTGGGCTGCGGGCGCGGGGTCCCCTCTGTGCCCAGGACGCCTGGCCTGTCGTCTCCCCGCGGACAGAGGCTGGTCCGTGTTTTCTGTGTGGAGGAGGCTTCCCGGGCTGCCGGGGCGTCAGGGGCCGCCCAGAGTTTCTCACCCCGGGGCGACTTCTCGTCTGGAGCGGCCAGGTCGGCGTCCCTCCGCGGGGAGGAAGCTGAGACGGGACCGTCCCCGGCGGCACCCCGGTCCTCACCGCCTGGGACTTGGCCCTTTTCTCCCCTTCCGCCTCCCGGGGGCTGTGTGCCGCCGTCCCGAGGGGCCCGGGAGCGGGGGCGCTGTCGTCCCGAGGGGCCCATGGGGCGCGCGGCCGAGCAGCACTGACCTGCCGCTCACTTCGCACCACACGCTCTGCCGGCTCCCCGCCCGCCGCGCAGTCGGCCGCTGCCTCCGGCCGGCGGGGGCTTCCACTGGCGGGCCTCCCTGCGCTGAGCTCGGCCGAGGCCCTGCCCCGGGCCAGCTTGTCCCCGCGGGTGGGGTGGCCGCGCTCTGCACGTGCGCTCAGCCGCCTGCCCCTCGGAGGTAGTGTGTCACTCTCCTCCGCCCCGACCTTCCCGCCCATCAGAGCCACCGCGGGTGGAGGGAGGTGGAGGAAACCCAGTCGCCGCAAGTCCCTGGGTTTCAAAGTAGAACAGGCTGGCCCGGCCCGCGGTGCCAGACGCCCTCTGCTCTGTTGCTTCGGGCGGGGGGCACCCCGGGCTCTGAGGCCCTCAGGGCCGACGCACAGGCGGGGACTCGGCGGAGGAGGGCGCACGCGGGGCTTGGTGGCCGGTGCTCGGGGGCCACCGCGGCCCTCAGCGCCCTCCCGTGGGAAAGCCTTAGGTTTAGGTCAAGCGTGGTGTTTAAAGGTAACGTCGTCAGTGATTAGAGCGACACTGTTTACGTGAAACCACTTTCTGAGGGTAGTGAGTGAGAGCGAGCGGGATAAACGCAAGCGTTGCGTGAGGCCGCGTCTTTGGGACGGCGTCCCACGCGCGTTGTGGTGCGTGTTGCTGCGCGTGGGGCTGCCCTCCGGGCCCCCGCCGTGCTGCTGGATGGCTGTCCCTCGGGGGCCCCCGGGGTCTCACGGTCCTGTCAGTGTAGAGGGAGGGAGGAGGGATCCCTGGAGTCTTGGAGAAAAGGTTTTGTGCCCTCTGGTGGGGCTTCCCCCATATTTATGATCTTAATTTATACAGCGCCCACCGTGGAAGCAAACGCCTCCTGTATCGCTATGTACATATCCACATCTGGGGTTGTAAATACGTTCTGTGTATAAATAAAACAAGCCTGGTTTTGATCTTTCACTGTCGGGTTTCTTGTTACCGTTCCTTGCACTTGGACGTAAGATGTCGTTGCCCCAAATCTTCTCGAACTGGGTTCAGAATTACGTTTTTCAGCCGCTCTAAAAACAGGTTGAATTGGCGGGTGGCTGAAAAGCAAAGTGGGATGAATGCCATTGTATTATTTAGGGTGTAGGTTCTAGGATCTGTTGAATTAAAAATTCAGCAACCTTGGGGCCAGGTAGCACCAAGGTTCTCAGGGTTAATCACATGCAGCTTCAGCCCAACCTACTGAGGGCTGGGTCATTTTAGCTAATATTCTAACCTCCTAAGTCTTTCACGTGTAACTGCAAACCGGAGCTTTCCTACTTACAGCTGTTTAATCATAGCACCTTTATTACAAGGGAGCTGCCTCTCCAAGCTCAAGGTCACTTTAATCATCCCCCAGTTTCCTGGGGTGAGGGATGGGGGGCTGGGATCACAGAGTCGAAAACCAGGCTGGCAGGGTACCATAGGGCTGTGTGGGCTTTGGATGTGTAGATTGCCTCCCCAGCAGCTTTCTTCTCTCTCCTATGCTTAGTAGAGCCCCGTTTTTGTCCTGGTGTGCGTGCTCCTCTCACCTGGCCATCCAGGATCAGGCCTCCTGCTTACAAGATAACTGCCACTATTCCAGGGATCACATCCAAACGTGACCATGTCCAGGCTAAGGTGTGGGTGTATATGAGGGTTGTCTCTTCTGCGTCTCTTTTTAATTTTTTTTTTTTTTTGCGGTACGCGGGCCTCTCACTGTTGTGGCCTCTCCCGTTGCGGAGCACAGGCTCTGGACGCGCAGGCTCAGCGGCCATGGCTCACAGGCCCAGCCGCTCCACGGCATGTGGGATCTTCCTGGACCGGGGCACGAACCCGTGTCCCCTGCATCGGCAGGCGGACTCTCAACCACTGCGCCACCAGGGAAGCTCCTGCGTCTCTTTTTAAGGTAAAAGGAAACATTTCAGAAAGTCTGGCTTCCACTGACCTCCCCTAATGTCTCATTGTCTAGAACTGTATCACACACTCATGACTAAACCGGTGGGTGCAGAGGGAATGGGGCTATGCAAGTGATGGCTGATCACGGTGCTGCTGGCCTAACACATTTCTGTTATTTTATGCCAGGTGCTGGCTTAAGGACTTCACACATCCTAACTCACCTGTGTTCCTCAGCAATCCTATGAGGTGGGTATCTGCATTTTACAGATGAGGACACAGGCTCAGAGAGGTTCACAACTTGTCCCAGCAGCACGTGGCAGGGACGGGAGTCACGGGGCAGTTGGGTACTGGAGATCACACCTCGAGGGCCATGCTGGTCCTGTGTCCCAGGCCTGACACCCACCCCAGCCCACGCTGACAGGTGAGGGAACGGCCTAAGTCACACGCAGGCATCCTGGCCTGGGAGCCTGTGGTCCCTCTCACACTGGGATGGCAACTGTGACCGCGCTGGCCGCCCAGCCCAGGTGCCGGCCTCGGAGCGGCGTCTGTTGCCAGTTTTGATCATAAAAGCCTAATAAGCAGGTTGTAAAACTCGCAGAGGAAAACCCGCCAGCTGGGGGGGGACCTGAAGGCTTTCTCGCTCGCACCGTGGACGGAAGCAGATTGACCAAAAAGCCTGCTGAGCTGTGCTTTCCGGGAAGTCATGTTGCCAGCTGGGCCCCACGCTGAGAACAAAATTGCCTGTGGTCCCAGGTCTCCAGGACGTGTGCGCACAGGAGGGAAGCGCCCTGGCGTGGCCGCCGCCAGGCGCACCCCCGGGGCCGGGCGGGCCTCCGCGGCGCCAGGCAGGGCGGTTGTGCAGCGCCCGTCACCGTGGAGGCCGTGACCGCTTGGGGTGGCCTCGACTTCCAGAAGAGCCGTTGTATCGTGGTCCCCACCCCCTCGGTACGCTGGTTCCAAGTTGAATCATTTGTCATTGAGCTGCTGCTGGCCGAACCGCGAAGCGCTCCATCCGTTGGGCCCAACCCAGACCCCAGGCTGTGGGCAGGAGCCGGTGGGCCCAAGGGCCCGGCCCCTGGGCTGTGGGAGTTGGGGCTGCTGATAGGAAGATGCCCCCCAACCCCGGGACTAGAGCCGCCTTCTCCCCGGGGGAGAAGCTGCGGGCGCGTCAGGTCCGCTCAAGGCAGCCTGAGCCAGGATGCAGGCATCGGGCCCCTGGTGGGCGCTGGAGACGTCTCTTCCTTTAACTAGCCTGTGTGTCGCTGTCGTGGCTTCACCCTCCTCTCTGCAGTGTGGTGCCTTCCCAGAACATACACACACCCACGGTGATTGGTCATGTCTTTTACTGATGGGGCAGGACTGAGCACGGAAGGCGCGGCTGCCGCGTCTCCCGTCCAGCCGGGCTGAGGGGCCCAGGACTCGGCCCTTCACAGCCAAGTCTGTCTCAGAGGGAAGCTAACCTCTCCGAGCCAGGATTCTGGGTTATCAGGGACTTGTTGGGCCCCGCCTCCCCTTTTTGCCAGGAAAGTGTCACAGTTGAGTAAGTATGTTTTCTGTAACACAAGCACCCCTGCCAGTTCTCCTTTCCTAGAAGGAAGAGACCAGACCACGTGCAGTTTCTTCAAATACAAGTATTCCCACGAGTCTGAGTTTATTTAAAACCAAAGCACAGTCCTGTTATTTCTACAGCAGTACTGAAGTGGTGTTTCTGAACATAAACCCCAGCGACTTAGCATCTGAAGTTCGTTTGGGAAAAAGGCCAGAACAGGAAGCAGTCAGCGCACAGAGACGGGAGGTTACAAATTGAAGTTTATTGTTTCTTTAACAAACTCTTACAGCTCTCTCCCTGGAGCCCCACTCCATCCCCGAAATGGAAGGAAGGAAGGAGGGGAGCAAGCCGACAAGCAGAGACCACCCGAGGCCCCGGCCGCTCACCGTGGACACCGCGCAGCACCTCGACCCCTGCCTGTCGTGGTAGGTGATGCCCAGCAAGGCCGCTGGCTTCTCAGAAGCAAGGCTTTTCAGTTAGAACATTCGTGTTTTCTTACGAAAACACGGGGGGCACACCAAGGAGCCCTGTCAGTTACGGGAAAAGGGACACAACAGCCTCTACACAGCGGGGCGGTCAGTCAGGGAGCTTACACTTCGGCCTCGTCACTGCCCGCCAGGTGCGTCTGGAGAGTCTGGACCCCACGTGCGCGTCTCCTGAGACAGAGTTAGTGTGTGAGGCCGAAGGCACTCGCCGAAGTCCAACGTCTTCAAGCACGACTGCTTCAATACAAGTTAGTACGGAATTCGCGAGCCGACAGTTTCAGACGCACGCGCAGAGACCAGAGTGTCTAGTGGCGGTGGTGACACCGCTGGGAAGGAGGGAGGACGGAGGACGGAGGACGGAGGCGCAGGGCATTCATCCCACTCAGCGGCGAGCCCTGCGGAAGAGCGGCGCGGGCGCCGCGACACTCACGCAATTTCCTTACGCCGGTGGTGCAGGCGGAGGCTTAGCCCACGTGTCATTTCCTTTCCATCCCTTACACTTCAGAGCTATTTTAATATCAGTGGTAAAAAAGGCTGATGAAAAACTGTGAAATCAAGAAGATAACCATACTTAGCAAGAGAGTCGCTATAAAGCATCACTGAGGTATAAGAAAGTATTTATTGTATCTTCTCGGGAATTCCTGCTTCCGACTGAGCTTGAGAAAGTGAATCACCCCGGTGTCCTAAATCACTCAGCCCAGTAACACGGACGCGACGTAGCTGTCATAAATACCACTTACATCTTTTAAATGTGATAGCCAGCTATGCTGCATTAAGACTCTTGGTTCACATTTTCTTTTTTCCCATTTTAATCGAGGCTCCTCAGGACTGTCCCCTCAGCCCTTCCCAGGCTTGTCTGCCATGACCCTGCCTCCCCGTCAGGCTCCCAGAAGGAAGAGGCCCCGGAGAGAATGTTCTGACCACAGACAGCACGGGTCGGACGCCAGCTCATGCCGCCCCCTCCCCAGCAGCACCCGACCTCAGAGGATGTCCCGTCGGTCTCCTCATCCCGGAAAGAGAGGTAACGCTTCAGAACCACTTCTAACTCAGACCAAAGTGGAAACGTGCCGTTTGGGGACCAGAAAACAGACTCCTGTTTATGTCACAGCGTGAGCCTGACCAGCCCATCGCTGTGAGCCGAGCTGTCAGAGCCTGGGCGGCCACAGATACCAAAGGAGTCACCTGAACAGCGTGAGAGAGAGAGTGGGGCAGGTGTACTTTAGAGACAGGTGTGCAGGGATGAGCCATGTGGCACGTCACCCACGCCTGCAGTTAACGCAAAACCAGTCAATTTTTGTATGAAGATTGTGGCGGGGCTTGAGTGTTGGCATGAGGGTGTCAGCCGGTTGGCACCTGTGGCGCGGCCAGGTCTGTGCCAGCCCGGGGGGATGCGCCACGGAGCGGGTGGCAAGCGCACTCGCCTGGCCTGCGATGGAGCACCCCCTCTGCTCGTGACAAAGCAGGGCTCTCAGTCCGTGTCCGCACCAGGCAGAAACCAGGAAACGGGCCAGGACCTGCAGCAGGAGCGTGGAGGCCCTGTGCTATCTGAAGCTCCTGACGTGGATGGAGAGAGAAGCTTCTGGTCCACGGGGGCGGGCAGGCGTCTCTGCACCAGAGGGGACGTCGCCGCTCCGCACACGAAGGGCTTCCTGGCTGCGGGGACAGAGAGGCCATCATGGGGTCACATCCCAGACGCCAAGGGCCCCACCAGGTCGAGGAGTAACTCCACATCTCATTCCAACTTTCAGGGTCAAGTCAGGGCGGGCCGCAGAGACGCACGTTGGCAGTTTGGGCAGCATTTCCGCATTGCTCCCTCGGGGGCCTCCGGATACCCCTCCCCGGGGCGCATTCCCACGCCCTCCCCACAGAGCGGTCCAGCCTCGGGGCTTTTCCCAGCTGCTGAGGGAAGGTGTCTCAGAGCAGCGCAGTCTTTCCTGCTTCACCTTCCCAATCCAAGCGTGACCTTCACAGATGCCCACGTCTGAAACGCCCAGCTCCGCACATGGTTACAGGGTCCCACGCCTGGGGGACACCGCCTCCACCCCGGCCCTCGCTTCCCTGTCCTGCATGCCAGGCGGAGGGCATGTCTTCTTGCTGCCGTCACAACGCCTGACACTTGGTACCCAAGCTGTGGAAGGTGGGGGGAGAGGAAGGCTGAGGTGAGCAGGGGCTGGACCAGGCAGGCAGCCTGGTTCAAAGGCTACTGCAGAGAGGAGAGGCCACCAAGCCAGAAGCAATTAGAACGGGGACAGGACACAAGACCTCAGGAGACTGGAGGTGGGGCTAGATTAGGACAACCACCCGCGCCCCTGGTGTGGCCTGCGGGGTGATGACTATGCGGACCGCGGCGGTGGGAACCAGGTCCAGGCACGTGGAGTTTCAAGTATCAGCACTGGTGGAAGGTTCCAGTAGATTCTGATAGGTGTACATGGTCTGGAGGCCAGGAGAGAGCTGGGCTGTGTACAGAGGAGGAAGGAGCGAGCCCACCCGAGGTGACGTGACTCGGGCAGAGCAGAGCGAGGAAGATGGATGGGGAGGGAGCTCCCTCCAAGGGGAGGGTCGGCTAGGTTAGCAACCTGGCTGGCTGCCTGGAGGGGACGGACGGGGTGGAGAGCGATGGTGACAGCAGGAGGACACAGCTGGAGCAGGGTCAGGAAGCCGAACCCTAGACAAGCCAGGGCAGGTGTCCGAAGGAAGAGACCCAGGGATGGGGGAGGCCGACTGCAGGAACAGGGCCCCGGCGGAGGGAGAACGAGACCCGGAGCTCGGGGAGGGGCCTCGTCCTCGCAGGGAGCTGCGCCCGGGTTCCTCCTGCACGGTCCCCAGGAAGCCTCTCTAGGAGGTGATGGAGAGAAGGTGGGCAAGCGCAGGCAGGGAGGAGGGTTCCGCTGTTTCTCTCCACGCCTCAGTCAGGAGCTTTCCAGCGAGAGCAGGAGCGCCAGCGCCTGGAGGTCGCGGTGGAATCTGTCACGTAGGCGAGGACCCTAACTTACCTTTTCTTTTTCCCCAGAGCGAACTCTTTCTGTTTTTCTCTTTCAATGTCATCTCTGACTGTACTGAAATCATCATCATCTTCAACCAGGAGATTCTGCATTTCAAAATAATGAATGAGCAATGTTTTCACACATCTTTTTAGTCTATGTTTAAGAGAGATGTGTGTAAAACAATCACCTAAATTGACAGAAGGGGATATCCAAATTTACATAAACCAGATTAGTAACTGATGCGCTCGATGAAAACAAAGTGAGCTAGTGGCCGGAGGCGCTTGAGGCGGGGTTACCGTTCACTGCTCCCCGAGTGAGTGGGCAAGGGGTCCCGAGGTAGCCGGGGCCGCAGGCACAGGCCGCCTACAGCCCGTGCGACCCTGCCATCTGCGTCCCCTGCGCCTCCCTAGCTGCGCCCTGAGCTTCTGGGCTTCCTGGCATCTCCCCGGAGCCACCCCGGTGCTTTACACGGAGCAGGCGCTCCCTCTGCCTTCCCGGGACTCACAGTCGGTCAGAGACTGTGATTCACCGCAGACCCCGCTGCTCCCACAGGCTGGTCTCCGTCAGCATCCACCAGCCAAAATGCTAACCCTGAGGACACGTGCCCGGGAGGAAAGTGTCACAACAAGGCAATTCTGAGGCCTGCCAGACCCCCACGTTAGGGACCCCAGGGTTACTGGCTGTGTTCCCAAGTGCGGATCTGGGAGAGTTAATGCTGATTACAGGGGCAGTGGCCCTTCTGCGTCTGACACGTCAGCTGAAGGGCTGCAGGAGGGCTTTACCGCTTCTCCGCTCTCAGGTGGGAAAAACACTGCGACAAAGATGATAATCTCTATTCTGATAAATGGGGCATGATAAATCGTATAATTTTAGTTCCAATGCTATTTATGATGTGCTTTATAAAACTGAAACATCACAAAATCAGAGAAAATATGGAAACCCTGGGACAGATGCCCAGGTTCTCAGGGGGCAGGAGGTGGGCACGGCGAACCCTGTCCACAGGCCCCTGTCACGTAACCCCCTGGCCGCCTTTTCTTCGGCTCAGGATGGCACGACTTTCTACGGTTGTTATGAGGAAAAACTGAATTAAATGTATACATGGACGGCTCCTGGCAAATACAAAATGCTCAGGGAGTTACCTATTAATAGTATTAACCTTTTACCATATTTGCTTCATTTTCAGTTTTCAAGGAAGAGGCACAGTCTGTTGATGCCCCTCCCCTCACTAGAGGTAGGTGCTCCGCTGACTTCAGTGTGATTGTTCCCATTTTTGTCTTCACTACACAGGAACACGACTCCCAGCAATCCTCAGCATTTTACCTGGTTTTATACTTTCTATAAATGACTGTTCTGTGACTTTTTCTTTTTCAACACTAAATAATTGGATGTATGTTCACACTGACATCTGTAGCTCTGGTTTATCTGTTGTATCTGCTGTGTTCTCTACCACCATATCAATACTTCTTTTTCCCATTTTACGTATTCCCTTTCTAAGGGTAATTTCGGTTCTTTCCAATCTATGCTATTACAAATCAAATAGCCCTTCAATGCACATTTCTGTACATCTCCACATACACATGGGTGTTTCTAGGATTTATATCTGAAGTGGAATTCCTTGGCCGCACCGTACGGGCGCCCTTACCGCCAACTGCGGTCTACTTGGCCCTCTTCCTGGTGCTGCACGGGAGACCCAAGAGTCTGGCCCAGCAGCTCCCGGCTTTATTTTGCAGGTCCCTGGGAAGCCATCTTTTTACCTGCTTTCTGGCCATTTCGTTTTCTGGGAATTGCTGGGTGTTTGTTAGGGGAGAGATGGGCAAAGATTCTTCTTTTGTAACTGATTTGTAGAAGTACTTTACATATTCTGGATAATAATCCTTGTTGGTCATATCCTTGTAGGTATCTTTTCCTATTTGTGGCCTGTTTTCTCACTTTGTACGGTCTCCTTTGGTGAAAGGAAGGTTTTACTTTCAACGTTCAGTCGTCCCTCAGTATTCACAGGGGACCAGTTCCAGGACTTGCCACAGAAACCAGACTCCTGGGGTGCTCAAGTCCAGAGCAGGCCTCTGTATCTGAGGTTCCACACCTGTGGATTCAACCAACTGTAGATCACGTAGTACTGTATGTATTTATTGAAAAAAAATCTGCATATAACTGGACCCACGCAGTTCAAACCCGTGTTGTTCAAGGGTCAACTGTAGTCAAATTTATTGATCCTTTCCTTTAAGAAATCCTTCTTGAACTAAGTCATAAAAATTTTTCTATTATCTTTTCTTCTAATGGTTGAAGTGCTTTTCACATTTAAGTCTTCATGCTGATTGTTATATAGGTGTGAGCAGAGGTGGATACGGATTTTATGGGGCCCGAAGCTTACACAAATTTGGCGACCCTCTTTATGAAAATGAAATAAAAGTTACGACCGTAACTATTGAATAATCCATTTATAACGTTGCCTTCAAATACCTGTCAAGTTTCCCTATATATATGGGTGATTCTGTTTCAATTCTTCCCCTGCCCCACAGCTAAACGGTCACCACAGATGTGCAATCAGTCTTAATTCTTGGTACGGCAATACCCCGAGCTTGTTCTTTAAAAATATCTTAGCTCTCTGGCCCTTTGCTCTTCCACATGAATTTATTCTCTTTAATCTAATCTACATGGTTTGTCAGTCACTGGGGGTAGATGTGGGGGAAACTGATATTTTTACTGTTGTGAGGCTTCCCTTCCAAGAACATGATATGATTCTGTATCTAACTGAAGCATTAATGCCTCTCACTATTTTTGTAATACTCTCCAAAAAGGGCTTACAAGTCTTTCTGTTGGGCATATTCCCAGGTACCCTGCAATTTTATGTACGTTGATCTTACAACCTTTTGAAATCTCTTAAACAGAGCTGATGGTTTGACTGTAGAAAAACTAAGAACAGTTTTGTATTTTCCTTTTAGAATTTCTTTTACCTATCTTTCAATTTTTATTTATTTGCTTTTCTTCGTTGGGTGGAAGGTCATATTACATTGGTCCCATTCTTTAGTACAATGTTGAACAGAAGTGGTGATTAAAGGAATACGTATTCCTTAATATAAAAAATTATTTAAGAATCAAATTATTAATAAATCAATAATTTAATATTAATAAATTATTAATTCTTAAATTAAGGATTTAAATCATTCACCCTTAATACAAAAAATATTATTATATGACAACAAAGTAGGTTTGTCCAAGGAATGCAAGGATGGTTCAGTGTTGAGAACATGTTTATGTAATAACACTACATTACCAGATTGAAGAAGAAAAATGATATGGCTAATTAAACAGATGCAGAAAAAGCACAGAATAAAAAATTTAATATTAAAAATCCAGTGCTCATTCATGATTTAAAAAAAAAAAGAACTTAGAGTAAACTAGGAATGGAAGGAAATGTCTTAACCTAATACAGGTACCTACATAAAACCTACAGCAACACACTTAGTGATAAAACTTCAGAGCATTTTCATTCAAGTCAGACCCCAAATTAAGGTTTTGGTATTGAGGGTCTACTGGCCTCATAAAATGAGTTCTCTGGGGGCTTCCCTGGTGGCGCAGTGGTTAAGAATCCGCCTGCCAATGCAGGGGACACTGGTTCGAGCCTTGGTCCGGGAAGATCCCACATGCCGCGGAGCAACTAAGCCCGTGCGCCACAGCTACTGAGCCTGCGCTCTAGAGCCCGCGAGCCACAACTGCTGAAGCCCGCGCACCTAGAGCCTGTGATCTGCAACGAGAAGCCACTGCAATGAGAAGCCCACACACCGTAACGAAGAGTAGCCCCCACTCGCTGCAACTAGAGAAAGCCCGCACGCAGCAATGAAGACCCAACGCAGCCAATAAATAAATAAATAAAATTTATTTATTTATTTATTTTAAAAAATGAGTTGTCTGCTTTCCCTCTTTTTTTCCCCCACTTTTTGAAACAATTTATATAAAATGGGATTATCTATGCCTTGAAGATCTGATAAAACTTCTCTATAAAATCATTTGATTCTGGTGTTTTGTCAAAGTGGTAAGTTTACTGTTAAAAACGTACCTTAATGCCAATAGTATCTCCATCTTTCAAGTGATAAGGCGCCCCCTGCAAATTATCTTGCTTTTTCTTCTTTTTCCTCTTGGTAATTTGCTGGTTCTACAGAAAAATTAAGTATGTTGAATAAAGAAAACTCAATCTCGAATTCTTACTAAATTCCCTGTCTGTGGAATACTGCAGTTAATTATTCACTATGCCAGTGAGGCCCGATTTCCCCGAGGAAGCCCCACAACTTTACCCAGCTAGGTACTGGAAGCCACTCAAACTTTTCAGGAAGGTATTTGGCAATTTCAATTTTCTCCACAGGAAGAGAATAGAAATCGGCCACTCGGTGCCTCAGGGAGCCGGCCGTCCAGCCTCGGGCAGTGTCCCACACCAAGTCCACGGGCAAGGCATATGCCCTCTTGCCAGGGAGGCGCATCTGTGTCCTCAGCAGCACATGCTGGGGGCTGCATCAGAAAACAGTCACATGTCAGATTTACAACAAAATGGGAAACATGCAATAACTACGGCAGGTGTGAATGGCAAAGCTTCTCCTCTGACTCTTCTGGGTTTTTTTTATAAGGAGAGATTTCCCTTAAACCCTGAATGCTAGTGGGAAACCTTTACTTTGATTTCCTTCGATCCTGACCCAGAATGGAGGTGAGCTCCCATTCTGAGTCCTCAGCAGAGTCCCTGGGGAGGGAGCAGGCAAGGCTGAAGGCGGAGGAAGAAGTTCCTCAGTGGGGCACGGAGGGAAGAGGACTGGAGACAGCTGAAAGGGCCAGCAGGGCTATCCCAGCGATGAAAGGGAAGAGGGGTTTCCCGCTACGGCGACTTCCTAGGAAATGCTGATTTCAGAGCCAGAGTCTGTGAAGCTGGCAGAAAACTTAGCCAGGGAGAAGAAACTGAGGGCTTAGAGTTAGGAAGAGAAGATGATGGGTGTAGTTGTAAGAGCAAAGGAAACCTTTGCAGGAGATGGGCACAGATAAGAGGTCCTTGAAGGAAGAGAAAGAGGAGAAACATTCAGAAAGGTCAGAAAGAAATTTAGATGTATGGAGATTGTTTTAGATAGGACGTGAAATAAAAACTACAGATAAGAATTGGAAGGTGGAGAGGAGAAATGGAAACTTTAAGGATGGTGAGACAATGAACGATTTTAATGCTGTGTTTCTATTATACTGGTGTTTTTATCGAAAGAAAGGGTAACACAATTGGAGGAAACAGGCAACGCAGGGAGAGCGAGGGCCCAGTGAATTAGGAGATTGGACTGAAAGCGGGGGACTGTGATCAAGAAGGAATTTTTGAGAGGGTGTAGGTGTTGCTGAGGTCAGTGAGCAGAGCTGAGGTCCCAGAGCATACAAAGTGTGGTCAGTGTAGATGTAGGAGCTGCCAAGGAGGTGACAGAGTCTGGGTGAAGACTACGAGGAGCCAGGGTCCTTGCTGAGGGGGGGCAAGAGTGCTCCGGAGGTCAGTCAGGGACAGAAGTGTGGATGGGGAAGGGGGCTAAGGAAGTGCACAGCCTGGTCTTCAAAAGGACACTGCTCACGACAAACATGACAGGGTCAGGGTCCATTTATATTATGTAACATGATATTCTATATTATAGAAAGAGCTCACACAAATTAGACTTTTTTTCTAAGACCCCATAAAAAACAGGCGAAATATATGAAACGATTCACTCACTCACAAAATACAAATGGTTTACAAGCCTTTGAACAAACGCCCTAATCTTACTAGCAATCAGAGCATTGAAGCAAATGAGACAAGATAACCATTTTTCATTTATCAATTTAGCAAACATTTAAACAATGACAACATTCAATGACGGTTTGATGGTGAGGTGAAATAAATACTTAGAAACACAGCTTGTGGAAACATAATGGTATAACTTACCTGGAAAGGAATTTAACAAATAACAGGTTTAAAATGTCCATACCATTTGATCCAGAAATTCCCCTCCAGGAAACTACTCCTAGTAATACAGTTTGCATTAAGAATGCATTCTTATAAAACAGTGGGATCAAATGAAGGCCACACGGTTGAAAGAGTAGAGTTGTTATACAATAGGAGGGCAACAAGCATCATCATGTCACATCAGGGAAAAGGAATCTTAATATTTGGTGTTACTGACAAAAATGTCTTATAAAAGAATGTCCTATAATGAAAAAAACAATAGGTAGGTTTGAACGTGGACAACTTTGGGGTGCTTCTTTATTCCATAAATAATTATTGACTATGACAAAGGCACTGTCCTAGGTACTGGGGATGCAGCAGTGACCAAAAAACAAAGTGCTCACTCTCAAAAAACTTACAATCTAGTAGTGGGAGACAGATAATAATTGATAATTCAATAAGTGTATGTCAGGTGATATTAGGATGAAAAAAGTAGGACAAGGGGCAGCATGTCAGGTGTGACTGTCATTTGGTTGGACAACAGACTGTCTGTAGGCACTGATAAGAGCTTGGGATGAGCACCTTGCTTATACTTCAAGATCATTATGGGTTCAACATGCATTGGGACTTACTGAAAAATTCTGTCTTTATGGAAAAATGAGTTCTAAGATCTAGACACCAGACATACAAACACATTTCTAGAACACAATCTGTTTTAAGTTGCCAGACTCCTTAGAAGCAGTGGAAAAAACACTTAAAAATTTAACACCTTAATCGATAGTAAAGAAACTATCCACTGGGATCAGCCAAGTGTATAATTTTGCATGTGTAGTAGGACACCTTACCCCAAGTCTTCTTCTTTCTGAAGGGGCTCTAAGCAGATCTCAGTTCTCCGTCCCAATTTATATTCCCTGATAACAAATGAAACAAGATAATATTGAATGACATATCACTTAATATTTTCAGTTTTTTCTAACCAATTTCAAGTATTCTTAAGTGAAATATTATACCATATAAGAACACTCAAAATTTAAGAAACTACCATGAACAATTATACACCAAAAAATTGGACAACGTAGAAGAAATGGATACATTCCCAGAAACATACAACCTACCAAGATTGAATCATAAAGAAACAGAAAATCTGAACAGACCAATTATGAGTAAGAAGATTGAATCGGGGGCTTCCCTGGTGGCACAGTGGTTAAGAATCCACCTGCCAATGCAGGGGACATGGGTTCAAGCCCTGGTCCGGGAAGATCACACATGCTTCGGAGCAACTAAGCCCATGAGCCACAACTACTGAGCCTGCGCTCTAGAGACTGCAGGCCACAACTACTGAACCCACGTGCTGCAACTACTGAAGCCTGTGCACCTAGAGCCTGTGCTCTGCAATGAGAAGCCACTGCAATGAGAAGCCCACATGCTGCAACGAAGAGTAGCCCCCACTCGCTGCAACTAGAGAGAGCCTGCGTGCAGCAACAAAGACCCAACGCAGCCAAAAATAAATAAATAAAATTCATTAAGGGAAAAAAAAAGATTGAATCAGTAATCAAAAACCTCCTAACAAAAAAAAGTTGAGGACCAGATGGCTTTACTGATGTATGCTACCAAAAGAAGAATTAATACCAATCCTTCCCAAACTCTTCCAAAAAAAAAAAAAAACAGAACAGGAGGGAACACTTCCAAACTCATTTTATGAGGCCAGCATTACCCTGATATCAAAACCAGACCAAGGACATTATAAGAAAAGAAAATTAAAGGCCAATATCCTTGATGAACATAAATGCAAAAATCCTCAAAGAAATATTAGCAAACCAAATTCAACAGTACATTAAAAGGATCATACACCATGATCAAGTGGGATTTCTGCAAGGGATGCAAAGATGTTGAACATTCGCAAATCAATTGGTGTGATGCAACCACGTTAACAGAATGAAGGAAGAAAATCATATGATCATCTCAACAGATGCAGAAAAAGCATTTGACATTCTTTCACGTTAAAAATTCTCAACAAACTGGATATAGAGGGAATGTACCTCAATGCAATAAAGGCCATATATGAAAAGCCCATGGCTAGTATCATACTCAATGGTGAAAAGCTGAAAGCTTTTCCTCTGAGATCAGGAATAAGACAAGGATGCCCACTCTTGCCACTCATATGCAACACATTGGTGGAAGTGCTAGCCAGAGCAATTAGACAAGAAAAAAAAAAAAAAGGCATCCAGATTGGAAAGGATGAAGTAAAGTTGTCTCCATCTGCAGATTACATGATCATATTTATAGAAAACTCTAAAGTCTCCACCAAAAATCTGTTAAAACTAATAAATGAATTCAGTAAAGTTGTGGGATACAAAATCAATATATAAATATCAGCTGCATTTTATATACCAACAATAAATTATCAGAAAGAGAAATTAAGAAAACAATCCCATTTCCAACAGCATCAAAAAGAGTAAAATACTTCGGAATAAATTTAACCAAGGAGGTAAAAGATCTGTATGCTGAAAACTGTAAGACACTGATGAAAGAAACTGAAGATTCAAATAAATGGAAAGCTATTCCATCGTCATGGATTGGGAGAACATTGTTAAAATGTTCATACTACCCAAAACAATCTACAAATTCAGTGCAATCCTTATCAAAATTTCAAAAGCATTTTTCAATTAGAAATAGAAAAAACAGTTCTAAAATTGGTATAGACCCACAAAAGACCTTGAATAGCCAAAGCAATCTTTTCTTAAGAAAGAACAGGGCTTCCCTGGTGGCGCAGTGGTTAAGAATCTGCCTGCCAATGCAGGGGACACGGGTTCGAGCCCTGGTCTGGGAAGATCCCACATGCTGAGGAGCAACTAAGCCCGTGCGCCACAACTACTGAGCCTGCACGCTAGAGCCCGTGAGCCACAACTACTGAAGCCTGCGTGCCTAGAGCCTGTGCTCTGCAACAAGAGAAGCCACCGCAATGAAAAGCCCTCGCGCCACAACTAGAGAAAGCCCACATAAAGCAACAAAGACCCAACACAGCCAAAAAATAAATAAAAATAAATTTAAAAAAAAGAAAGAAGAATAAAGCTGATGGCATCATGCTTCCTCATTTCAAACTATACTATAAAGCTACAGTAATCAAAACAGTATAGTACCGGCATAAACAAAGACACATACATCAATGGAACCCAAAAGAGGGACTTCCCTGGTGGTCCAGTGGTTAAGACTCCTCACTTCCACTTCAGGGGGCGCAGGTTCGATCCCTGGTCAGGGAACTAACATCCCGCATACCACACAGCATGGCCAAAGAAAAAAAAGAACACAATAGAGAGCCCAGAAATAAACGCATGCATATATGGTCAATTAATTTATGACATAGGAGCCAAGAACACAGAATGGGGAAAAGATTCTCTTCAATAAATGGTGCTGGGGGGAACTGGAAAGTCTCATGCAAAGGAACGAAACTAGACCCCTATCTTACACCTTATGCAAAAATCAACTTAAAACAGATTAAAAGATTTGAACGTTAAGACCTGAAATTGTAAAACTCCTAGAAGAAGACAGGGGAGTAAGCTCCTTGACATCAGCCTTGGCAATGATTTTCTGGATTTGACACCAAAAGCAAAAGCAATAAAAGCAAAAATAAACAAGTGGGACTACATCAAAATAAAAAGCTTCTGCACAGCAAAAGAAACCATCAACAAAATGAAAAGGCAACCTATGAAGCAGCAGAAAGTATTTGCAAATCTAAGGGTTAATATTCAAAGTATATAGAGAACTCATACAACTCAATAGCAAAAAGCAAACAATCTGATTTAAAAATGGCAGAGGACGTGAACAGACTTCTTTTTTTAAAGACACACTAATGGCCAACAGGTACATGAAAAGGTACTCAACATCATTAATCATCAGGGAAATGCAAATCAAAACCACAATGAGGTATCATCTCACACCTGTTAGAATGCTTATCATCAAAAAGACAAGAGATAGCAAGTGTTTCTGAGGATGTGGAGGAAAGGGAACCCTTGTTCAATGCTGGTGGGAATGTAAATTGGTTCAGCCACTATAGAAAAACAGTATGGAGGTTCCTCAAAAAATTAAAAATACAACTACCATATGATCCAGCAATCCCATTTCTGGGTACCTCACCAGAGGAAATGAAAACAGGATCTCAAAGAGATTATCTGCACTCCCATGTTCATTGCAGCATTATGCACAGTAGGCAAGATATGGAAAAACCTAGTGTCTGTTAACCAATGAATGGATAAAGATGTGGTGTATGTATGTAGTGTACACACACTCATACACACACAAAGGAATATCATTCAGTCATAAGAAAGAAGGACATCCTGTTGTTTGAGACAACATGGATGGACCCTGAGGGCATTATGCTAAGTGAGATAAGACAACTGCTGTATGATAGCACTTATATGTGGAATCTAAAAAAGCTGAACTAATAGAAACAGGGACTAGGATGGTGGTTACCAGGGAATGGGACTGGGACTGGCTGTAAAGGGGAGATGTTGGTCAAAGGGTACATACTTCCAGTTATAAACTATATCAACATGCTGTACATGACATCCCCAGAACATATTCATCTTATAACACTGAATTATATACTTGAAAGTTGCTAATAAGAAAGTAGATCTTAAATGTTCTCACAAAAAGGAAATGGCGATTATATGATGTGATGGAGGTTATTCGCTAATGCTATGGTGGTAATCATTCTGCAATATATGTCTGTCAGATCAATAGGTTGTACACCTTAAATTTATAAAGTGTTATATGGCAATTATATCTCAATAAAGCTGGGGGGAAAAACAATCAAAATTTTGTTCACAGTCTCTGGACCATAGTAAAAACAGATGAAACTACATTTATACTTAATATGAGAAACTGAAGTTGTCTCAGAGTTTAATTTACGGTAAAAAGTATCAACAACATGACAAATGTGGAATGACCTAGAATGGGCTGTTGGGGAGCGTTCACTGAGAACCGTACCTGAGCTGCTGATAGTGGACTCGTAAGAGCCTGCAGGGGCGCCTACTTTCCACCGTCCAGGCTCTAAGGAAGGCGGGCGATGGGATGGAAAACTCCGAGAAGGAGGGCAAGGTCATGGCCTAGAAAAGAAACAGACATCGGAAAAAGCACTCTTAAAAACAGACTGCTTTAGGAAAAAAAAAAATGAAGCGCTACGCAAACAATGACATTTAAGGGAAAGAGTATCTTAGGTAATGATAATATCTACCAAAAAATCCACAGGAATATCGTTTAAATGAAATTAACCCTGAGTAATTTTTGTATTCCTCCCTACTGCAATCAGCCTGAGAGATAAGTGACTTTTCTGTTTCTAAATCTGAGCCAAAAGCTCCTTTTCAAGGATTATGTTTTAGAAAATGAAACTTTAATTTCTATATGACTATAACTCAAGAGCAGAGGCTTCTCTCATAAAAGCAAGGACTCATCTTCAACTTCCATCTGTGCTAATATAATTCAACAAAGTTTGCTCTGCCATGGAAATAACTTCTGATTTTGAAATATTTCAGAATCTCTGGATCCAAATGCTAGGCCCAAACCACTGGACTAATTCTGTAGGGGTGGATAACTATTTATATACTTAGGCTGTAGTATATAAAATGGCCAATATTCATCCGTTTTAAATCTAGAAACAGCAATTTTGTATCTTTTAATCTAATATAAGAAAAAAAGTCTCTACTTGTTCTTATTAGAATAAGACCATTTGTTTTTTTTTGAGGAAGGTATTTCAGATATTGAAGACACACAGAAGTCACCTTACATGCACCTACACTTTTTCCTTTAAGAGCAAGAAGGGATGCTCATTTTAATCCAGTGAGAATAAGATGCTTCTTAAGCATTTTGTGTTGTATTCAACCCAGCCTTTCCATTTGGACAGAACACTGTCTGTGAGTATTAATGTCCAGGAAAACAATACAGTATCTAGTTTAACATCCTAACATAAACCTGATATTCTGACCTCCTGGGCAACTGACAACACAGCTTTTACTAACAACATTTAACACATGAATCACAATGACACAAAAACAATGTAAATAAAGGAGTAAAGTGAATGCTTTACAAGTGTTCCAACAAATGTTTCCCTAAAAAATCAAAATGAACATAAGCTGCAAGTCACTGAGGAGATTTCAAATGAAAGCGCAGCATGCCTGTCAGAGGGGATAAATGAAAGCCACAGGCAACTGGTAGAAACCAACCCAGGGAGCTGTCTGAGCAACATGTGGGTGTGGCCTGTTGGGTACTCACCACTGAACCTGGCATACAACACATGCCCTATCAGAACAGACTGTAATTGAGGGAAAAGGAAATAGAAGAATATATTAATATCTCACTGGAAGCAGCCAGATCACCACTAAGGTATGCTGCAGGAGGAAGGCTGACCTGAGACTTCAGCTCCCCCAAGGTAGCATCTTCTGAGATTTCAACGTCTCCCAAGTAGCGGAGGGAAACTTCTGCATGTGCATCACTGGGAGCATCTGCAAAGGACAGAGCAAGACGTTTGACAGGAGCTTTAGACGTACTTAGCTCTTATTTCTGAAATACAGGCCACGTTTTGATACTGCAAACGGGTTTAGTACAATTCCATCCAAGCAACTCAGAATCTGAATTCCTCGGGTCAGCCCCTCAGGACTTCACAGGGAGGAAGCAGGACCCAGTAGATGGGCAGCCAGGGAGCATGCTGTGGGCACAGCACCAGGTCTTCTCACTAGGATGGCTGTGAGGAATTTTACACATGTGCTGTCTACCTGGAATGCTCTTTCCCACACCCTCTCCCTCCTCAAAGAGGACTCTGCTGGTTGGATACTCTGCCCTGCTCTCATCTTTTATTTAACCTGTTTCTCTCTCGTAACACTTGTCCCAACTTGTTACTCTTTTGTCTGTCTGTTTTCTTGTGTGTATGCATGTGTTTTTTTACATATATATATATAGAGAGATATATATTTTTTTTATTTAATCTGTCTCCCCTACAGAATATGATTTTCAAGAGAGAACAGGTCATCTATCTTGTTTGTCTCTCCAGTGCCAGGAATGGTGGGTGCCACACAATAAATGCCCAATAAATGTTTACTGACTGAAAGAATTCTTGACAATATGAAGGCCTTTCTACATTTGTTTTAAAAAGGGGAAAACAAAATGCTCTCTCATATAAGACTCTGGATATAAAAGTTGATAACTAAATTTGAAATCAGTAATTTGACTCATTTTTGCTTTAGTTAAATGTCTTTGCTTACTGCTGGGCACACTGCTAATACATAATAGAAAATTAATTATAAGTAAATTAAGTAAAAAAGCTCTCTTCATGAGTGGTCCTTCTTGTGTCTTAAGGATGCTGTAAGCTGGTATTACCTGAAAGACACTTTTAGGAAATTCTCAGAAATAAAAATATTTGCCGTATGTTGTGATACAGAAGGACTACCAAAAAAATGAACTGTTTTCTTTACTTTCATGGAGAAACACACTGCCTTCTAAGTTGTAACTATTATTCTATCACAAAATCATTTTTAGAATTGTTTAACATGTCTAATATAACTCAAACAAAAAATAATAATGCCAATTTCATAGCTAATTCAACATGAAGTATTTTATTGCTCTATACATATAATCCTAACTTCAAAAAGTAAGGAGATCATTTATGTTAGTTTCAGTACTGAATTTTAACAGATAAAAAGAACTATAAATATATAATACTTCAAGGCATTAAAAAAGCTAAATAATTAAGCATGATAAAAGGAAAAAATATAAAAACTTGGTCCTACTAAAAATATATTCTCTTTATCTACAGTTACAAAGGAGATTAACTTGTATCTTCTTTTTTTTTTTTTTTTTTTTTTTTGTGGTACGCGAGCCTCTCACCGTTGCTGCCTCTCCTGCTGCGGAGCACAGGCTCTGGACGCGCAGGCCCAGCGGCCACGGCTCACGGGCCCAGCCGCTCCGCGGCATGTGGGATCCTCCCGGACCGGGGCACGAACCCGAGTCCCCTGCATCGGCAGGCGGACTCTCAACCACTGCGCCACCAGGGAAGTCCCTGTATCTTCTTATAATGAAGTGGAAACCCACTTTTTACAATGGCAGTTCAAACTCCCTGCCTTTGCTCATCATGACGTGTGTGCTGAATTCTGCCTGTGGAGAAGAAACTTAGACAGAGTGAAACGATATGTTTATACCCTGTCTGTGAGTCTTCTCAGAAGTCAGTGAGCTGGAACGCCCTTGAAGGAGCTCCTGGGTGGAGGCAGCAAAAGGAACAGGAGCTGCCTGGGGTCTGGACTCCAGCCCTGCCTCTCGGCCCTTGGGGCTGCAGGGAAGTCACTGGAAGCGACTGAAGCTTCAAAGTCTTAGTCTGTTACAGTAACTGGGGCCGCTATTCCTATTGCCATGAGGTGCTTGAGAGGTGATATTATGTAACAATTCCTTGAAAAAATGTAATATATTGCTATAATAATAATGATAATAAAAGTAACAGATGGCAAATGAAAGGGAAAGCCAAAAAAAGAAAGATGGTATTTTATAGAGGTTACAAACCACTGTATAAAAATAGGATGGTATTATTATTATACTATGAATTATGGAATAGATGTTGATTTTCAACCTTATATTTAAAAAATACATATTTCAGTTGCCTCTCAGCAGAAGTAATCATTTTACTTTTCTTTATGACACACTGGCTGATGTAATTCTGTTGTGTTCTCACCTTGGATGGAATTAGCTCTCCAGACCCCGCCTTGAGAAAAGGTACAGTTTTTCTGGTCCTGATGACTCTTCCAGTGATGCAAGGGACCCCGTGGCTGGTACCACCAGATGGGCAACTTCAGGAAACCCTGAGGAATGGAGATTTCCAACTGCTGTGATGCACAGAGATTAAGTCAACTTCTCCTTCCACAGAAAGAAACTTTTTTTTTTTTGGCCATGCCAGGCATCTTGTGGGATCTTAGTTCCCTGACCAGGGATAGAACCTGTGCCCTCGGCAGTGAAAGCAAGGAGTCCTAACCACTGGACCACCAGGGAATTCCCAGAAAGAAACATCTCGATACAGAAAATGTTCCTGAATTTATTTTTCCTTAAGATATATGTATTAACTGTCATGTATTATACTTGCTTATTACTGTTTTTACAATCAAAGTTTAAAATCATAAAAATCAGTCTTTAGGATGACTGGGACCAATGTTCTATATCTTCTTTTTCAAAATTTTGTTGCACTGGGTCTTAGTTGTGGCTCCAGGGCTCCTTAGTTGTGGCATGCAAAGTCTTAGTTGCAGCATGCATGTGGGATCTAGTTCCCTGACCAGGGATCAAACCCGGGCCCCCTGCACTGGAAGCGTGGAGTCTTATACGCTGCGCCACCACGGAAGTCCCTGTTCTTTATCTTAGTAGCTACAGTAAGTGAAAAGTATAAATAAACTAACAAAACATTTGACAGAACAAACTATATAAATGTTTTCAGGCATTGTAAGAGCACCATAGCCCAAGCACCAGTTACATGCAGTTTTTATTTATGAAAGTTTCTAAAGGAACTTTATAGAGATCCAACAACCTACTGATCTAAGGTGCATTCCTATATACCAACTCCATGAAATAAACTCATCTCCTTAAACACATTCTGTAATTTCAGTTTTACTAATTTAACTGGTTCTTCCCCATCCCTTTTTTGAGTGGGTAGAGAACTTGAATAGATTTACTAAATGAAAGATCAGTTGCTATTACAGTGCTCAGTTTCCAACAACAGAAGATGAGAATGTGAAAAAAAACCATGTAAAGTATCTTAAATGTGTATTTCAAGAAATGCATATTAAAATGAGAATAGTTTTCTGTTTATCAAATTGGTGAAGATTAATAAATACTCAACTTCCACGCAGTAGATAAATAAATGTAAATCAGAGCAAAAAACTCCATTTTTTTTCACTTGTCAAAAACCAGGAAGTCTAATAATATTCTACGTTGGTGAAACTGTAAGTAAACCTGAACTCCTGTAAATTGGTTCCAGGAGTATAAACTGCTGCGAAGTTTCTGGACGGTAATTTGGTGCTGTCAAAATTTAAAATGCTCGAGCCCTTTGACCAACCCAGCCATTCCATGGTTAGGATTTTACCTTCTGATATACTAGCCCATGAGTACAAAGATATTCACTGTAAATCATTTATGGTAGCAAAAACCATGAAACAACCTCAAGGTCCCTCTTCAGAAGACTGGTTATATTACGGTAGGCCATAACTTTTGACAAAGCGATTTCAATTCTAGGAATATCCTGTAGATACATATGTGCAAAATGGCAAATAAATGATATTTTTGGCAGTGTTATTTGTATCAACAAAGACTGGATACAACCTAAATATTCTTTGAAAAGAGACTGGTTAAAAAATAAATCATGGTACCTCCACATATATCAAATAGAATGAGATAACTTTATGGGTACTGATATGGCATATCATATCATATATATATGGGGGTAATGAAAAAAGCTAGGTGCAGAATAGGGTGTCAAGCTTATAATCATTTGTGTAAATAAAAATATGTATATACATATGAATGTGTACATATATGTTATGTATATACACATACATACGTGTGTGTGTGCATTAAAAAGCACGTGCCTCTGGAAGGATACAGAGGAAGCTGGCTGCCTGTGGAGGGAGGACCCCAAGTGGCAGGGGGACAGGAGGGATGGGGGATACCTTTCCTGGCCCAGCTTTTTATAAACTTTGAATTTTGTATCATGAATATTATCAATTCAAAAATTAACTTTAAAGAGCACAGTATAAAATACAACAGAATTCTATGAAGTCATGAAAAAGAATAAGGTAGGTCTGTATGTGCTGATGTGAGATCAAGATATATTAAATGAATAAAAACAAACAAAAAACAAAAGGTATAAAACAGTGCATAGAATATGACCCCCTTTATGTAAACTTTGAAAAGGATACGCACATATTTACATTCAGCATACAAACAGGCATAATTTTTTTCTTGGAAGGATACACAAGGAAAAATAAGTTTATTGTGGCTCTTTCTGGAGAGAAAGATATGGGAGAAACTTCTGTTTATCATTTTATAGCCTTCTACACTGTCTGAGTTTTCTAATCATAAGCAAATGATTATCTGAATGCTGGAATTCTGGGTCATTTTCATCTTTACATGTGTCCACATTAAAACAAAAACAAAAACAAAAACAAACTAATAAGTAATGGCTTTTCCAAGTGGTAATACACAGTGTCTATGGAAGAGCAGTGGTGTGAGCCCTCTCACAGACCTACATTAGGACTGTAAACTTGGTACGACTCTTTGGGAAAACTATTTGGCTTGTTAATTCCATCTTTAGAATTGTCTTTAGAAGGATTTATATTTATTACTATCTATAAGAACAAAAAATTTAAAACAAGCTAAAATCCGAACAACAGGGATATAGGTGAATAAAACTGTGGTAAGTCATATATTGGATATAATGATTGTTTCTGGATTTTATGGTCAGGTTAAAAAATAAAATATAAAAAGTAGGAAATTAAATTGTACATACAATTTGACTTTATAGGAAGAAAATATATAATGATGTAAAATATGGTAGCTGTCTGATTGGTAGGATTTTGGGTAAGTACTCTATTCTTGTATTTCCCCATTTTCACACAATGAGAACATATCATCCTTGCAATCATAAAATAGTAAATGTTATTTACAAAACGTCTATTCAGGAGCAAAATCTTACCAGAGGAGGAAGTTTTCCTTCAATTAAAAGCAAAGTGTCTCCGGAAGAGAGCATAAGCTCTTTCAGTGCTGCATCCTGGGAATACAGAAAGTGAAAATCTTTTTTGTCACTTATGACTTCTGAAAGGAAGAAAGAGACCATTCGATCTTCTTAAAAAAACCCTATGCCTCTATTACCCTTTCAAGATAAGCAAATGAATAACAAAGCAGATACTGAAGAGATGGAAATAAGCTAAAACCATAAAAAAGTATATATATATCATTATGTATTAAAACTGTATAATTATGAACTGTAAAAGATTAAAGGAAGGGAGATGGATGAGATAAGAAATGACAGATTAACTTACAGAAGATAAACTTTTAGTTAAGCCTAAAAGATGGGCTGGATTTGGGAAAGCCAGAGGAAACAAGAAGGAATTTCTCAAGGAAAGAAGAACATGGCGAAGTCAAGGTTAAGTCAAGAGTCAGTATGACTTGTTTTGGGGAAGAGCTAAGAGACTATAGAATGGGAGTTATCTGCTGGAGAGTAACGGGAAAGAAAACTGGGTTGGAAAGGTGGTCACAGGTCAAAGGGATGTGGAACAGAAAAAAAAGAGTTTTCAGTTGCTTTAAAAAAGCCACTCGGGCTTCCCTGGTGGCGCAGTGGTTGAGAGTCTGCCTGCCGATGCAGGGGACACGTGTTCGTGCCCCAGTCCGGGAGGATCCCACATGCCGCGGAGCGGCTGGGCCCGTGAGCCATGGCCGCTGAGTCTGCGCGTCCGGAGCCTGTACTCCGCAACGGGAGAGGCCACAACAGTGAGAGGCCCGCGCACCGCAAAAAAAAAAAAAAAAAAAAGCCACTCGATTTCTGCGAAGGGGGTTTTTAAAGATCAATCTAAGCTGCCACACCTGTGACATACTGAAGTGGGGAACACATGGGCTCAGGGAAGCCAGTTATAGTAACTTAGTTAAGAGGCAAAAAAACACAAAAAAACAAAAAAACAGGGCTTGAACCAGGAGGCCAGCAGTGGGAATGGTCAAGAAGGAGTGGAAAAACTGATTGAAGGCTGAGACCAAATATGACGGATATAAGGTAAGTAGTGTAAGCCACATTTCAGGCTGAAAAAGATCAGGATGGGAAAGACAAGAAGCAAACCTGGGAAGCGGAGCCAGTTCTGAGGGTAATGAGTTTGCTTTTAGATGAACTGTTTGATACTGATTTGGGAATTAATAAGAGGAGAAAATAAGGAAACCATTTGACTAGATATACTCTTTTGACATCCAAACTGTATGTCCTGAAGATTCTTTGAGGTTCACTTTTTACTCGAGGCAGTCAAATTCCTGGCCAGGACTCAAGAGGAGCCTCTCTGTATTGTCCCCGACTGTTACACAGCAAGCATTGTTCCCCGGAGGGCCCTGCTTTAGACCAACCTCTGTTGATGTTCAATGCCACTGTCTCACGGAACAGAAAGCAGGCGATAAAGACTGGGGCAAAGGGGAGTGAGCACAACTGTCTAAGCTTTCTCAAAAAGCTTTATTCTGGGTCTACTTCTAAGGCCATGGATTTGGACTGTGAGGTCTGATGCTACTTGGAGCAACAATAAGATGATTAACCAACACGAAAAGGTGCTCACATCGCTAATTATCAGAGAAATGCAAATCAAAACTGCAGTGAGGTATCACCTCACACCAGTCAGAATGGCCACCATCAAAAAGTCTGTAAGTAATAAATACCAGAGGGACTTCCCTGGTGGCGCAGTGGTTAAGAATCCGCCTGCCAATGCAGGGGACACGGGTTCAATCCCTGGTCTGGGAAGATCCCACATGCCGCGGAGCAACTAAGCCCGTGCACCACAACTACTGAGCCTGAGCTCTAGAGCCTGTGAGCCACAACTACTGAGCCCGCGTGCCACAACTACTGAAGCCCACGTGCCTCGAGCCTGTGCTCTGCAACAAGAGAAGCCCCTGCAATGAGAAGCCTGCACACCGCAATGAAGAGCAGCCCCTGCTCACCGCAACTAGAGAAAGCCCGTGCATCAATGAAGACCCAGTGCAGCCAAAAATAAATAAATAAATTTATTTTAAAAAATAAAAAATAATAAATGCTGGAGAGGGTGTAGAGAAAAGGGAACCCTCTTGCACTGTTGGTGGGAATGTAGATTGGTGCAGCCACTATGGAGAACACTATGGAGGTTCCTTAAAAAACTAAAAATAGAGCTACCATATGACCCAGTGGTCCCACTCCTGGGCATATATCTGGAGAAAACACTAATTTGAAAACATACATACACTGCAGTGTTCACAGTGTCACGATATACAACAGCCAAGACATGGAAACAACCTAAATGCCCACTGACAGATGAATAGGTAAAGAAGATGTGGTACATATATACAGTGGAATATTACTCAGCCATTAAAAAAAGAAATAATGCCATTTGCAGTAACACAGATGGACCTAGAGATTGTCATACCAAGTGAAGTAAGTCAAAGAAAGACAAATATCGTATGATATCACTTACACGTGGAATCTAAAAAAATGATACAAATGAACTTATTTACAAAACAGAAATAGACTCACAGACATAGAAAACAAACTTATGGTTACCAAAGGGGAAAGGGGGGGAGGGATAAATTAGGAGTTTGGGATTAACATATACACACGACTGTATATAAAAGAGATAACCAATAAGGACCTACTGTACAGCACAGGGAACTATACTCAATATCTTATTAATGGAAAAGAATCTAAAATAGAATATATACATTTAACCGAATCTCTGTGCTGTACACCTGAAACTAACACAACATTGTAAATCAACTACACTTCAATAAAAATTTTTTAAAAGAAGAAGAAGAAAAAAGAAGATTAACCAGATTCCAAACATCCTGTGATAACACTGCTCCTAAGTGTACCCTAAGAGTCTGGGCTGGATTTAGAGATGCAGTTTGAATCAGAGCGTAAGTGACTGGTTGGTAAGATGAATTCTGCCACCACTAACTTACAGAGAAACTCTCAGATTAAAATATTCAGGTTTCAAAATTCAAAGTGTATCTTCAAATTCTTTCACTGGTTCAAATGTCTTTTGTTCTCTGTAGTTCTCTGCCTGTTAATGAAGAACTACTACTAGAGACATATTCTCTTATCAAAAGAAGACTCAATACAGATGTTAGTTATGTTCCCACTTAGCTGAAACTTTCCCTCTGACTCTATGAAAAAACTGCAGTAAGGAAAAAGTAGACCCACATATGGATATGTATATCCTAAAAAAAAGTAAAGCTTTCTCTAGAATTTATTCACATGAGTAGGGTGCTATCCTTATGAAAATACAAAATAAACACAATCACTTTACAAATGAAATGTATAGAAATAATCTTACTTCTTCACATAAAGCCTCCCCAGCTTCATAGCACCAATCCATTTTTCGTAAATGCCATGCGTCTCCTATGAAGGAATCAAAATCAAATGAAAAAGAATTCAGAATAATGTTTTAAGGGTTTGTCAGGAATGACCCTTCTGGATAAATGAATATCAAATGGGATATGATCTAATAAGTATTAACTAATTTTTAAAGTAAATTATCTCTTCCAGGGCCTGAAAAAAATTAAGTCATTGCCCCAACTTGGTTAATTTTCTCTCTATTCCACCAAGAACTGTATACTTGCAAATAAAAATAAGTCTTGGTACTAGTATGCAACATCTACTTACACCTTTATTATTTACAAGTACACACGTGCATCCACGTCACACGTTAAGCATAGACAGATGTACAAGCATAGCACAGAATCCCTCCTAAAGTCATGAAGTTGAGTTTTATTTCACTGTCTTAGACGAAAATACACGCTAACATCGCTCAGCAACTGATAACATGTACAGCAAACCTGTCCTATCCAGTCAGCAGCGATCTAATGAAAGCATGTCCTTTAGTGCTTCACTGTAGTTGGTACAAATGAACATTTATGAAGGTTAATCAGACTTCAGTTTTTCAGCATGCTTGCTACACACTCACGACATGGGGAGAGAATTTTTTTCGGGGAGAGGGAACTGAGCAAAAGTTGAAAATCCTGATGGTTAAAAAAACTAGCAATGTTTTATAACAGTCAACTCCCCCACCCACCGAAAGAAGCTACAGACGAGGGAAGAAACATAGACCTCACATTTATCCTACACGGGCCACAGGCTTTGAATCCCAATACTGTTCTTTATAGACCCTCTTTTGTCATTGGTTCTAGTTTTAAATGCAGTAAGATTTATATCGATATTTAACTTAATCTAAGTTTGTTTAAAAAAAAAAGTAAGTTAAGAGTGAACACCATTACTTCATAGCACAGCATGGTAGAAAGAAATCAGAGTTCTGAAATCAGAGCCACTTAGCTACTTGCTCTGTAACACTGGGTAAGCCATTTAACCATTTTCAGCATCTGTAAAGTGGGAACGGGGGATGATCCCTGCATGGGAGGACTACTGTCGAGATGACCTGAGGCATCGCACAGAAACTCCTAGAAGCTGAGCAAGTGAACGTCCCTGCCAGATAACGGAGCCCCGTGCTTCCACTCTGGTGGAGAGAATGGCAAGCACTCACTCCAATGAAAGCAGTGTGGTGCCTCCTCAAGCTTGCTCCGTGGTTCCACCTGGGTAGCCACTTCAGGATACCCTGGGTTGATTGTTTTCATTCATATGACATTCCCTAATCTATACACAGAAATACTGGCCTGAAACACAAGGCACTGAAATTCTGAATCCATGAGGTTAAAAAAAGAAATTCAGCAAAAGATCTAGGAAACTCCAGAGGGTCTAAATCTTAACTGAATCTCTTTTGTACCTTTGTTGTTTCCTATCTAGGCTCTATGTCCTTAGAAGTAGGCTAACCTCCAACTAGTTTTCTTTTAGCCTGCAAACAAGAACCAGGAGAATTATGTATGTATAGAAATGTAAAGCATAACTGACAACCCTGGAGAAAAAAAAGGTTTGAAAAGTTTTCATTAGGCTTATAGAAAATTTATTATAAGTAAAGGATGTGGATAAACTTATGTATCATCATGGTCTGTAACTTACCTGATAGGCCAGATTTTTCCAGCATTACCTTTAAACACTGTAAGAAAAAAAAAAAAAAAACTATGTTCATTAGTTGTTCTATATCTGACTTACAGTATTGTGAGAAACACCCGTTTTTGACCCTGGGCCTGAGTCTGATTATATTTAGTAATTCTCAAATAGATAAAGATACACACGGTGCAGTGATTAAGTAAGCACTTCTTAAGGGCTAGGTGGTGCCAACTCAGCAGGGAAAACCAGTTTCCGGTGTTCGCAACCAGGTCTATCTAAAAGTTCATCCACTTCCAGGACTGCAGTATGATTCCCTTCTTATGAGAACTAACAGTGTATTTTTGACCAGATGTGATTAATTAGGCTGATTTCACAGAACTCTACTCCTAGAGAAGGAGATTAGCTTTTATTTATCATCTAAGAAACAACTGGTCATACATCAGCTCATGAGGGAAGAACTATGCATACTGTGAGCTCATGGTACAATTCAATAAACAAGACACGATTAGCAGACGTTTAAACAAAAGAAAAGTAGTCATGAAAAACTCCCAACTTCTTGAGGGGAAAGACATTCTTAAAGCTGTGACAAAGCGAGAGAGTGGCATGGACATATATACATTACCAAACAGTAAGGTAGATAGCTAGTGGGAAGCAGCCGCATAGCACAGGGAGATCAGCTCGGTGCTTTGTGACCGCCTGGAGGGGTGGGATAGGGAGGGTGGGAGGGAGGGAGACGCAAGAGGGAAGGGATATGGGGATATATGTATACGTACAGCTGATTCACTTTGTTATAAAGCAGAAACTAATAAAAAAAAAAGATACCAAAGGGCCAGATCACACGGGGCCTTGCAAGGTCACTCGGGGCTCCCCCCTCACCCCGAGTGAGATGGGAAAGCAGAGCAGGGCTGTGTGCAGAGGGCTGACTGATCTTACACTTTAAAGGCTTACTCCACTTCTTTGTAAGAACACACCCTGGGAGGTGTCAGGCTGGAAGGAAGGAGATGGGTTAGGAAGCTGCTGGAATAATCCAGATGAGAGGTGAAGGGGCGACAGCAGTGGAAGGAATAAGATGTGATCAGGTCCCAGATAAACCTTGATGGTAGAACGAAAACGATTTCCTGAAACACTGGTTATGAAGAAAGAAAGAAAAGAATCAAAGACGATTTCAACGTTTTTGGCCTAAGCAAGCAGAAAATGGAGCCACCGTAATAGAAAAGGGAAATGTGAGTGAAGTATGTTTGAGAGAGATCAGGAGCTCTGTTGTGGGTGTGCTATAATTTGGGATGACAATCAGACAACCAAAGAGTAGCTGGACATATGAGTATGGCGTCTAGGCGTCTACGACTTGAGAACGAGGTGCTCACAAGGCAGAGAGAGAGGACACACAGACTGAGAACCGGCAGGCCGGAGAGGTGGGAGGAAAACCTAAAGAGCTGCGGTCTTCTCAAAGCAAGTGACAAAAGTCATCAAGTATGTCACTGCTGCTGAAAGAGCAAGTAAGATGAAGGCTGAGACCTGCTCACTGGACACAGCGACATGGAGGCCACTGACAGCCTTGATAGAGCAGTTTCAGCTGGGGGAAGGGGGGTGGGTGGGCACAGGGAATGACTCTGCCTGCAGTGGCTTCAGGATAGAACAGAAGAAAGACATACACATCGCACCTTTGAAAAGTTTTGTGGTTTCCGTTCTTTGAAACGAAAAAACACTACAGTTACCCAAGGCCACATCCCAGGCACAAAGTGACTCACCGTCTTTCCTCTAAGTAACTGCTGCCTTTCCAATGATATTTCCAGTCCCTCTTTACACTTCCAACTTACAAACATAAATAAGATACTGAATTGCCCCCCAATTCTTGATAGCATCCAATCCAAAATTAGCCCTTATCCCTCCTTAGAATCATCTAGCACAAGTCCAAACCTTATCAGGGACACTCTAATGTCTGATTCTTATGATATGTATCACTTGTTGGCAGTAAGTCAATAATAAACCTTTTTTTAAAGCTAAAAAAAACCCCAAACAAAAAACGTATTAAAGTTAAAAGGCAAATGAAAACCTGGGTAAATATTTACAGCTTGTAACAAAGGGTAAAAAAATATTTTATTTAAAAAATGTTTGGGGACTTCCCTGGTGGCATAGTGGTTAAGAATCCACCTGCCTATGCAGGGGGCGCAGGTTCTAGCCCTGGTCTGGGAGGATCCCACATGCCACGGAGCAACCAAGCCCATGCGCCACAGCTACTGAGCCTGTGTTCTAGAGCCCTCAAGCCATAACTATTGAGCCCGTGCACAACTACTGAAGCCCACGTGCCTAGAGCCCATGTTCCATAATTAGAGAAGCCACCGCAATGAGAAGCCCGCGCACCATAACGAAGAGTAGCCCCTGCTCACCACAACTAGAGAAAGCCCATGTGCAGCAACAAAGACCCAACGCAGCCAAAAATAAATAAATTTATTAAAAAATAATAAAAAATTTAAAAAAATGTTTTATCATGGAAAATTTCACACACATGCAGAGGACAGTAAAATGAACCCTCAGGTGTCCACTGCCAGCCTCAACTCCTGTTGCGGCCAGTCCTGTCTGTCTGTGCCCCGCCCACTTCCTCTGACTCGCTCCTCACATTCTTTTGAAGCAAATGTCAGGTATCATTTCATTTATTGATATTCAGTACTCAGCTCTAAAAGATGAAGATTCTTTTAAAAAACGTAACTCTTAAATAATTATATCTAAAAAAATTAAGAACTCGTAAATAACAAATATTCTGTCAGTGTTCAAATTTCCTTACTTTCTCTTAAACTGTTCCTACAGTTCTTTTGGTTTGAATCAAGGGCCACATAAATTCCATACATTGCACCTACCTGCTATTTCTCCTGAGTCTCCTTTAACCTACAGGCTGTCTCACCCTGCAGCTGATTTCTTGAAGAGGAGATTTCCACGTCAGGACAGTGCTTACCGCAGGCCTGTGGTGCACTTAGCAGGTCCCTCTGTCCCCTGTACTTCTTATAAACTGGTACTCAGACCTACAGGCTTGATCGGACTCAGGTGCAGTTTTTTTTTCTTTTGGCAAGAAGAGCACGGGTATTGTTTTCAACTTCTAAATGTCTGGGTGTTGCTCTTTTGGAGCTGTTAGCAGTTTTTCAGGATCCTTGCTTAGATCCATTAATTCATTAGGAGTTGAAAAACTGGTAGTCCAAAATTCTTTCTCCATTTTGTTAGCTGGGATATGTCTATTAAAAAAAATCTTCTCATTATCTATTTGGTTGATGTGAGGTATAGTTTGCAAAGAAAAAGATACATGCTTGACTCTTTCATTTATGGTTCCCTAGCATCCACTACAGGTAAGCAATGAATAGCATATTTTTTAGGATCACTGTGAACTCATGGATTTTATGTATGTGTGAATCAATTCCCACTGAGGTTCAAACTCTTATCTTCAGGTTGGCTCCTGACTCTCTTTGCTGATCCCAGAGGTCTTTGCTAGCTATACTGTTTTCTGTCCTGATGAGATGTTCCAGGCTCATCATTCACTTTCCTGACCTAGATACAGAACCAGCCATTACTCCAAGAAGCCCTAGTTCCTCTAGGAAATGGTATTTAGTGACCACAATCTGAACGCTGGGGTGCTTGCTACTACCAGGTTGATCACTGTTTCTATAAGTGATTTCAGGGGACAGAGCTAGAAAAATAATTTTTTAAAGAAAAAATATATCAGGTTCATTCTAATTCTTCTAATTCAAATTCAGGAGCACAGGGACTTCCCTGGTGGTCCAGTGGGTAAGACTCTGTGCTCCCAAAGCAGGGGGCCCGGGTTCGATCCCTGGCCAGGGAACTAAGATACTACATGACATGGGGCAACTAAGCCTGTGTGCTCTAGAGCCTGTTTGCTGCAACAAAGTGCCTGCATGCTGCAACTAAGACCCAACATAACCAAATGAATAAATAAATAAATAAAATCCACCAGAGGGCAGACAGGAGAAGAACTACAATCCTGCAGCCTGTGGAACAAAAACCACATTCACAGAAAGACAGACAAGATGAAAAGGCAGAGGGCTATGTACCAGACGAAGGAACAAGATAAAACCCCAGAAAAACAACTAAATGAAGTGGAGACAGGCAACCTTTCAGAAAAGAATTCAGAAGAATGATAGTGAAGATGATCCAGGACCTTGGAAAAAGAATGGAGGCAAAGATCAAGAAGATGCAAGAAATGTTTAGCAAAGACCTAGAAAAATTAAAGAACAAGCAAACAGAGATGAACAATACAATAACTGAAATGAAAAATAAACTAGAAGGAATCAGTAGCAGAATAACTGAGGCAGAAGAATGGATAAGTGACCTGGAAGACAGAATGGTGGAATTCACTGCTGCGGAACATAATAAAGAGAAAAGAATGAAAATAAATGAAGACAGCCTAAGAGACTTCTGGGACAACATTATACACAACAACATTTGCATTATAGGGGTCCCAGAAGGAGAAGAGAGAGAGAAAGGACCAGAGAAAATATTTGAAGAGAATTATAGTTGAAAATTTCCCTAACGTGGGAAAGGAAATAGCCACCCAAGTCCAGGAAGCGCAGAGAGTCCCATACAAGATAAACCCAAGGAGAAACACGCTGAGACACATAGTAATCAAATTGGCAAAAATTAAAGACAAAGAAAAATTATTGAAAGCAGCAAGGGAAAAACGACAGATAACATACAAGGGAACTCCCATAAGGTTAACAGCTGATTTCTCAGCAGAAACTCTACAAGCCAGAAGGGAGTGGCATGACATATTTAAAGTGATGAAAGGGAAGAACCTACAACCAAGATTACTCTACCCAGCAAGGATCTCATTCAGATTCGATGGAGAAATCAAAAGCTTTTCAGACAAGCAAAAGCTAAGAGAATTCAGCACCACCAAACCAGCTCTACAACAAATGCTAAAGGAACTTCTCTAAGTGGGAAACACAAGAGAAGAAAAGGACCTACAAAAATAAACCCCAAACCATTACAAAAATGGTAATAGGAACATGCATATCGATAATTACCTTAAATGATTAAATGCTCCAACCACAAGACACAGGTTTGCTGAATGGATACAAAAACAAGACCCATCTATATGCTGTCTACAAGAGACCCACTTCAGACCTAGGGACACATACAGACTGAAAGTGAGGGGATGGAAAAAGATATTCCATGCAAATGGAAATCAAAAGAAAGCTGGAGTAGCAATACTCATATCAGATAAAATAGACTTTAAAATAAAGAATGTTACAAGAGACAAGGAAGGACACTACATATTGATCAAGGGATCAATCCAAGAAGAAGATATAACAATTATAAATATATATGCACCCAACATAGGAGCACCTCAATACATAAGGCAACTGCTAACAGCTATAAAACAGGAAATCGACAGTAACACAATAATAGTGGGGGACTTTAACACCTCACTTACACCAATGGACAGATCATCCAAAATGAAAATAAGTAAGGAAACAGAAGCTTTAAATGACACAACAGACCAGATAGATTTAATTGATATTTATAGGACATTCCATCCAAAAACCGCAGATTACACTTTCTTCTCAAGTGCGCATGGAACATTCTCCAGGATAGATCACATCTTGGGTCACAAATCAAGCCTCAGTAAATTTAAGAAAATTGAAATCATATCAAGCATCTTTTCTGACCACAACACTATGAGATTAGAAATGAATTACAGGGAAAAAAAGGTAAAAAACACAAACACGTGGAGGCTAAACAATATGTTACTAAATAACCAAGAGATCACTGAAGAAATCAAAGAGGAAATCGAAAAATACCTAGAGACAAATGACAACGATACACGATGATCCAAAACCTATGGGATGCAGCAAAAGCAGTTCTAAGAGGGAAGTTTATAGCAATGCAAGCCTACCTCAAGAAACAAGAAAAATCTCAAATAAACAATCTAAACTTACACCTAAACGAACTAGAGAAAGAAGAACAAACCCAAAGTTAGCAAAAGGAAAAAATCATAAAGATCAGAGCAGAAATAAATGAAATAGAAACAAAGAAAACAGTAGCAAAGATCAATAAAACTAAAAGCTGGTTGAGAAGATAAACCAAATTGATAAACCATTAGCCAAACTCATCAGAAAAGGAGGGAGAGGACTCAAATCAATAAAATTAGAAATGAAAAAGGAGAAGTTACAATGTACACCGCAGAAATACAAAGCACCCTGAGAGACTACTACAAGCAACTCTATGCAAATAAAATGGACAACCTGGAAGAAATGGACAAATTTTTAGAAAGGTATAACCTTCCAAGACTGAACCAGGAAGAAATAGAAAACATTAACAGACCAATCACAAGTAATGAAATTGAAACTGTGATTAAAAATCTTCCAACAAACAAAAGTCCAGGACCAGATGACTTCAGAGGTGAATTCTATCAAATATCAAATATTCAGGGAAGAGCTAACATCCATCCTTCTCAAACTCTTCCAAAAAGTTGCAGAGGAAAGAACACTCTCAAACTCATTCTATAAGGCCATCATCACCCTGATACCAAAACCAGACAAAGATACTACAAAAAAAGAAAATTACAGACCAATATCACTGATGAATAGAGATGCAAAAATTCTCAACAAAATACTAGCAAACAGAATCCAACAACACATTAAAAGGATTATACATCATGATCAAATGGGATTTATCCCAGGGATGCAAGGATTCTTTAATATACGCAAATCAATCAACGTGATACACCATATTAACAAACTGAAGGATAAAAACCACATGATCATCTCAATAGATGCAGAAAAAGCTTTTGACAAAATTCAACACACATTTATGATAAAAACTCTCCAGGGCTTCCCTGGTGGCGCAGTGGTTGAGAGTCCGCCTGCCGATGCAGGGGACACGGGTTCGTGCCCCGGTCCGGAAAGATCCCACATGCCGCGGAGCAGCTGGGCCCGTGAGCCATGGCCGCTGGGCCTGCGCGTACAGAGCCTGTGCTCCGCAACGGGAGAGGCCACAACAGTGAGAGGCCCGCGTACCACAAAAAAAAAACCCCAAAAAACAAACAAAAAAAACTCTCCAGAAAGTGGGCACAGAGGGAACCTACCTCAACATAATAAAGGCCATATATGACAAACCCACAGCAAACATCATTCTCAATGGTGAAAAACTGAAAGCATTTCCTCTAAGATCAGGAACAAGAAAAGGATGTCCACTCTCACCACTATTATTCAACATAGTTTTGGAAGTCCTAGCCACGGCAATCAGAGAAGAAAAAGAAATAAAAGGAATACAAATTGGAAAACAAGTGAAACTGTCACTGTTTGCAGATGACATGATACTATACATAGAGAATCCTAAAGATGCCACCAGAAAACTACTAGAGCTAATCAATGAATTTGGTAAAGGTGCAGGATACAAAATTAATGCACAGAAATCTCTTGCATTCATATATACTAATGATGAACAATCTGAAAGAGAAATTAAGGAAACACTCCCATTTGCCACTGCAACAAAAAGAATAAAATACCTAGGAATAAACCTACCAAGGGAGACAAAAGACCTGTATGCAGAAAACTATAAGACAATGATGAAAGAAATTAAAGATGATACAAGCAGATGGAAAGATATACCATGTTCTTGGACTGGAAGAATCAATATTGTGAAAATGACTAACTACCCAAAGCAATCTACAGATTCAATGCAATCCCTATCAAATTACCAATGGCATTTTTACAGAACTACAACAAAAACTCTTAAAATTTGTATGGAGACACAAAAGACCCTGAATAGCCAAAGCAGTCTTGAGGGAAAAAAATGGAGCTGGAGGAATCAGACTCCCTGACTTCAGACTATACTACAAAGCTACAGTCATCAAGACACTGGCACAAAAACAGAAATATAGATCAATGGAACAGGATAGAAAGCCCACATATAAACTCACACACCTATGGTCAACTAATCTATGACAAAGGACGCAAGGATTTACAATGGAGAAAAGACAGTCTCTTCAATAAGTGGTGCTGGGAAAACTGGACAGCTACATGTAAAAGAATGAGATTAGAACACTCCCTAACACCATACAGAAAACTAAACTCAAAATGGATTAGAGACCTAAATGTAAGACCAGACACTATAAAACTCTTAGAGGAAAACATAGGAAGTGATATGAATCACAGCAAGAACTTTTTTGATCCACTTCCTAGAGTAATGGAAATAAAAACAAAAATAAACAAATGGGACATAATGAAACTTAAATGCTTTTGCACAGCAAAGGAAACTACAAACAAGACAAAAAGACAACCCTCAGAATGGGAGAAAATATTTGCAAATGAATCAATGGACAAAGGATTAATCTCCAAAATATATAAACAGCTCATGCAGCTCAGTATTAAAAAACATACAACCCAATCCAAAAATGGGCAGAAGACCTAAATAGACATTTCTCCAAAGAAGACATACAGATGGCCAAGAAGCACATGAAAGGCTGCTCATCACCAATTATTAGAGAAATGCAAATCAAAACTACAATGAGGTATCACCTCACACCAGTTAGAATGGGCATCCCACTACTGGGCATATACCCAGAGAAACCCATAATTCAAAAAGATACATGCACCCCAATGTTCACTGCAGCACTATTTGCCATAGCCAGGTCATGGAAGCAACCTAAATGCCCATCGAAAGATGAATGGATAAAGAAGATGTGGTACATATATACAATGGAATATTACTCAGCCATAAAAAGGAAGGAAATTGGGTCATTTTTAGAGACATGGATGAATCCAGAGACTGTCATACAGAGTGAAATAAGTCAGAAAGAGAAAAACAAATATCGTATATTAATGCATACATGTGGAACCTAGAAAAGTGGTACAGATGAACCGGTTTGCAGGGCAGAAATAGAGACACAGATGTAGAGAACAAACGTATGGACACCAAGGGCGGAAAGCAGCGGGGCGGGGGGTGGTGGTGGTGGGATGAATTGGGAGATTGGGATTGACATGCATACATTAATATGTATAAAGTGGGTAACTAATAACAACCTGCTGTATTAAAAAAATAAATAAAATTAAATTTAAAATTAAAAAAATTTAAATTATAAATAAATAAATAAATAAATATTAAAAAAAGAAGTCCGCACACCACAACTAACGATCCTGCATGGTGCAACGAAGATTCCCACATGGCGCAGCCAAAATAAATAAATAAGTAAACAAACAAGCAAACAAATAAATAAATATGTAAAACAAAACAAAAAAACAAATTCAGGAGTACAGGCTTTCTTTAACCACACTGATATTATCTGTCTCTCCATTTTCCAAGACTGAAAGTCCCTGTTCTCAGTGACATTCACGTAATTGTTTGCTTTATCACACACACACGTTCACACCTGTGTGTGTGAGATTATGTGTGTACACACAATGTAGAAACAGCAGAAGGAAATATGCCAAAATGTTAACATTAGTGGGATAAGGGATAATGAGGGGTTTTAATTTTTTTCTTTTAACCCGTTTTTATATATCCCAAATTTCTACAATAAACATGTATTAGTAGTCAGACAAGAAAAAAGAATAATCTTATTTTTAAAACCACAGCTGGCTCACCACCTTTCAAGCAATCCAAACTATTCTTTTAGTGAATACATAGAATTCTTTAATGGATATTATGTAAACCCTACCTTAGGATCTCAAAATCCTAACACAGGTTCCCACTGCTCCCCATACCAAACACCCACAGACCCCGGCCACCCAAAGTAAAATTCCTTACATCTCTCACAGATATTGTTTCTTCTACTATGATCTCCATCTCTGTCCCAGGCTGAACATCGCTCCCCACAGCGAAAAACAGGAACAGCTAAGATCAAGATAGAGGTATAAATGCAATTTAATTTGAATTTCAAAATTCTATAAATATTTATTTCCAAAACTGAAAAGCCAATGGTCATAAAACTTTAATAAAAATCTCAAATTATGTAAAGACAAGTCTACATTGGGTATTTTAAAGTTACAATTTAAACAATAATCTTGACTACCTGGTAATGTAAGATTCTTTATCACCAATGTTTTTACTCCTAAGAAACATCTCCCACAGACATTATTTATTCTAGTATGATCTCCATCTCTCTCTCAGTCATTCCTCAAAGAGATTTGCAATTACTATACACTATAAGCATTAACTGTGTTTTTTTCTGAGTCATTAGTTTGTGATCTTATTTTCTGTCCAGAGGTCCCACATACTTTAACTCCCTGGAACCCACAGGAAAAATGTAAATCTGATCTCGTCAATTCAGTTCTTTACAGCCTATTTTTCCTTTCTAACTCAACCACAGTTGTCATGTTTTTTCTCCTATGATCTTGTCATGCACTACTATTTGTTAGAGTTTGGGAAAGAACAAATTAAAGGGGAGGTAGTTGGGAAACTAATGAAGTGGATTAATTCCATATCAGGGATCTGGGAGCCATGGGGATCCTGATAGGAGTTTAGCTTTACCTTGACACTGAGTCTTAACAGTAAGGACATCGTTATGGCTTTTGGACTGTAATGAAAGTTTATTAAGTAGATAGGGTTCTAGGCAAAGGTCAACCTCATAGTATTCTGTAAATAAAATTAATACCGATAAAGAAGAATCTGCTGTGAGTCTATTATATTATTGCAGGGAGTAATTCAGTTCAAAATCAGTATACTGTATTTCATTAAATCTAAAATGCTGCCAGTTGTTACTTATTATTTTATGCACTACCAAGAAAGGAAGCATAGCATCAGCTACAGTGCAGGATGCCACTGATTGTAAGATGCATCTTAATCTCACACATGTTAAAATGTAGGAGAAAAAGGGTACATTTTAGAATTTATGAATTATGGTGGTTGAAACTGGTGGCCACTCAACTTTAAAGATCTCCCTTAACCACAAAATTTTCACAGAAAAGCAACCTTATGAATATACTTTGACATAGTATTTTTGACTTAAACACAGAGAACTATATGGATGTATTCCTAAATAAAAGGTATCATTTAAGGAAAAGAAAAATTTTAAGAAAAACAGTATTACTGCAGTAGTTAAGGAATGAATCATACAATTAAGAACTTCTGATCATGGTAAGGTTGGTTTGGGTCCATCAGGTGATCTCCTTTTACCTGAGAAGAAGTTGGTGCTTTTCCAGGACACAGTCCCAATGAACTCCCCATCTTCAATTCTGCTTCCTTCAAAGTGTAATTGTCTGGCACTAAAAAGAATTTTGATAACATGGTAAATATTATTAATTCCTATCTTTGGACAAACTAGTACACTGAAATCAGCCTTTCTTTGTAAATCAAGAATGTTAAGAAAGAAAAAAACTGAGTTATACTCCATGCAAAAGGACTATATACAGTTATGTCTGATCTTAGATTTTCTCACTCTAGGACGTATACTCTTGTTATCTGTACAGCAATGCTAAGAAATAAGAGGCAGCTATGAATGTTCTAGATTCATACTTAACAAAAGAGAGCTGTTGTTTGCATGGATTATGTAATATTCTGAATTGATTCATGCATGATGGACCAGCTTCTTCCAAGTTTAAAGCTGCTATGGTGACTACCATCAAAAGAGTAAATTAAGTCTAATGACAAGATGCGTTACAGAGGTAAGAACCAAGACTCTGGTTACTGTGATAACTGGTATCACGATAAAATCAACAAAACAAATAAAAAACTCTGATAATAAATCTAGAAAGATACAACTAGGGCAAAACCATGACTAAAATGCACGTCAGCTAATCAGAAAGATAGGTGTTTTCCTTTAGAAAACAGAAGTGTTTGATTTTTGGTTAAGACTTTCTGTAATTCACAAGGAAGACACCTGGATGAAAGTCTGTTCTATAAACCAGTTTCTAAAAGGTAACTTAAGAATATTAGGTATTGGAAATCACTGTTTAAGGTAAAAGTGTTGAGAAAGATAGGTGGCATGAGTAGGTGTCAGCTTTTGAAGGCTACCAAAAAGATTTACCTGGACAAAGAAGCTTCCCGTTTCTATCAATAGGTCTCAAACAGCTGTCCTCGGCTATAAATAAAAAGATGCTGGTTAGTGCAGCAAACAAAGAAAACCAAAGAGAGATTCTATTCTGTGTTAATTAGCAGGAAGCTAAAAAACCCCCCAAAAACAAGCAAAAAAACCCAACGACAAAAAACCACATACAGGCAGTCTTCCCTTTGCACAGCAGTGCAGGACGCTAAGAACGCCTGTGCAAGTTGAAACTGTGCACGGAAATCTTAAAAAAAATTATGATTGTACTGTGATCTTTAACATTTTTTGTCAAAACATTAAAAACTCTGTCAGTTATACATGTACAGTGAAATAAAAAATAGCAAACTAATATTTACACTGTAATTTAAAACACTACAGGGGGCTTCCCTGGTGGTGCAGTGGTTGAGAGTCCGCCTGCCAATGCAGGGGACACGGGTTCGTGCCCCGGTCCAGGAGGATCCCACGTGCCGCAGAGCGGCTGGGCCCGTGAGCCATGGCCACTGAGCCTGTGCGTCCGGAGCCTGTGCTCCACAACGGGAGAGGCCACAACAGTGAGAGGCCCACGTACAGCAAAAAAAAAAAAAAAAAAAAAAAAAAGAGAGAAGAAGAATGTGCAACAGAGATCATATGTGGAAATGTTCCAGAGTATTTACAACAGAACTACATTGAAAAGCCAGAAATAGATGCAAACATATTTAGTCAGTTGACTTTCAACAGAAGTGCCAAGGTATTTCCATGGGGAAAGATATTATTTCAGCATACAGTGCTGGACCAATTGGATATCAATAGATGCAAAAATGAACCTCCAACTTTGCCTTACATCATGTAAAAAATGAACTCAAAATGGATCATAGAACTTTCCTGGTGGCACAGTGGTTAAGAATCCATCTGCCAATGCAGTGGACACGGGTTCAACCCCTGGTCGGGGAAGATCCCACATGCCGCGGAGCAACTAAGCCCGTGGACCACAACTACTAAGCCTGTGCTCTAGAGCCCATGCTCCACAACAAGAGAAGCCACTGTAATGAGAAGCCCACATACTGCAACGAACAGTAGCCCCCGTTTGCCACAACTAGAGAAAGCCTGTGAGCAGCAACAAAGACCCAACACAGCAAAAAATAAATTAAAAAAAAAAATCATAGACTTCAATGTTAAAACCTAAAACTGTAAAACTTCTGGCGGAAAACATAGAAAATCTCTGTTACTTTTACCATAAGGAAGAGATTTTTTTTTAAAGATAGGACTTAGAAAGTACAAACCATGAAAGTAAAAGCAAATTGGACTACTACAAAATTTTAAAAGCACTTGAAAAGGCAGGCCACAAACTGAGAGAAAAAAGTTATAAAACATGTATTTGACAACAGACTTGCATCCAGGCTATATAAAAAATACTTATAACCTAATCAGAAGACAACCCAAATTGGGAAGCCACTTTACAAAAGAAAATCTACCTATGAATACCCAATAAGCACAGGAGAAGACGCTCAGTATCATTAGCCAACAAACTAAAACCGTAATGACGCATCACTGCACGCTTAGTAGAATGATTACAATTTTAAATGCTGACAAAACTAAGTGATATCGAAGACGTGGATCAACTGGGACTGCCGCGTGTTGCTGGTGGGAGTGTGAAATGGTACAGTCGCTTTGGTAAGGAGTTAGCTTATTAGTTCCTGTGAATTTAAATATTCACTTATCAGTTCTCCTGGATTTTTATCCAAGAAAAATTAAAACATGTATCCTTACAAATACTGTAAACTTTCATAACCAAAAATGGGAAACAATCCAAATGTCAGTGAGCAGGTGAACAAATTGTGATGTATCCATACAATGGGATACTATTCACCAATAAAAGAAGTAAACTACCACCCCATGCAAAACATGGATGAATCTCAAAGACATCATGCCAAGCAAAAGAAGCTAGTCACAAAAGAGTAATACTCTTAGGATTCCACTTATCGATGTGAAATTGTCAAAAAAGAAAACCTAAGCTGTAGTTACAGAGGCAGATCAGAATTAGGGGATGGTGGCTTGACCATGGAGTGGCATGAGGGAATTTGGGGGGGTGATGCAAATTATATCTCAATTTGCTGGTGGTTACTGAGTGTTTTCATCGACCTCTTTTAAACTGTGCACTTAAACTGGATGTGTTTTATTATAAGTAAATTATACCTCAATAAAGTGACTTAAGAATATATGGTTTATTAAAATGAATAGTTTGTTGTCTTCCCATGTCACAGATCTCCTTTCTTCCACTCCTTCCCTCTGAACTATTCTTTACATAGCAAGTGATCTTCCTAAACGTAGGTGAATCAGATCATGTCACCCTCTGCTTAAAGCCCTGTTGTGCTCTTTGCACTTGGTAGTGTATTGCCTGCGGCTCCTGGCCTACAGGAACCTGCTTCGTCTGGCCATTGCCTAACTAACCTCCTTGCAGTCCACTCACCTGCTTATTCACAGCATACTTCCCATGATGACTTCATGGAATTTCTGGTCGCAGGCTCTCTTCCACCCCCGAGACTTCTTTTTTTTTTTTTAAAGCAGAGGGAAGTTTTTTGTTTTTTTGTTTTTACATATTTATTTTTGGCTGCGTTGGGTCTTTGTTTCTGCGCGTGGGCTTTCTCTAGTTGTGGAGAGCGGGGGCTGCTCTTCACTGTGGTGGCTTCTCTTGTTACGGAGCTCAGACTCTAGGCGCACAGGCTTCAGTAGTTGTGCCTCCCGGGCTCTAGAGCACAGGCTGTGTCGCTGTGGCACACAGGCTTAGTTCCTCCGCAGCCTGTGGGATCTTCCCGGACCAGGGATCAAACCCATGTCCCCTGCATCGGCAGGTGGATTCTTAACCACTGCACCACCAGGGAAGCCCCCCTGAGACTTCTTAATCCTGTAATCTTTTTTGAACTCTGTTCCCTTTACTCTTCATCTGCTAACTTCAGTCACTCATTTGGTCTTAGCTGAAATGTTATTTCCGTCATCCCTGGCTACACAATCTCAGTTCATCTGTCTATCGTACTCTAACGCCCGTCCTTCCCTTCGTAGCACTTACACTGTAACTATCTGTGTTTTGTGTTATGAATGTCCACCTCCCCCATTAGATGAGGCTCTTTGCGGGCAGAGTCCATGGCTGTTTTTCTTATTGTCAGCTTCTAGGACAGTGCCTGGCACATAGAAGATACATGACGTGTGTTGAATGAAAGTGAAAATTTTTTTTAAAAAACAGTATTTAAATTAACATTTTTTAAATTGGAGAACTCTTTTACATAAACTGTTTCAGTTGTCAAGGAGTTTGTATTAGAATTCTATGCTGGCTTCACATTACTGTAGTATAAGGGCTAGAACTCAGGAATCTCAAAGAGATTCTGTTCTGTTCAGATAAAGTTAGAACTTCTAAGGCCCGTGGCATTCCTGCCCTCTCAGAAGCCTCCATCCCTTTGAATTCCCCCACCTCGTATGCAACTTGGTAAGAATTCTGTTTGGAATTAAAACCTAATATACTTCTTCCCACAAAGCAGGAGTCTTTGCATCCTCAAAAACAGGGCATACTGGCCCTAATCCATTTACTAACTAAGCATAAAAATCACCTAACTTATTTTAAATCTAGGCAGTCTCTGCGCAGTTCTAACACACATGAATTTCAGTTACCGCCGTTTATCTGTTACCCAGCAGCATGGTTCACATTTCAGCTGCCACCGGCTATTAACTGAGTAAATTGCATAAAGTACAAACTTCGCTACTAGCCCTTTAGTCTGCAGATCACTGTGAAATAACATGTACATCATGATCAGTGACCAGTTACTTCACTCTTTAAAGCCTATCAGTAATTGGTCAGTGCATAGCTGCTATTAATTTTACCACATAGACAACAAAGTGTGTAGTTTATTGCCTCCTTTTCTCCCAGTGGTAAACTCAGGTAACATTTTACAAGAATGGATAATCGAATTAGCCAACAATGGTGAAAGTGCAGGAAAGAAACGAAAGTGTATGGGACTTCCCTTGTGGCACAGTGGTTAAGAATCCGCCTGCCCATGCAGGGGACACGGGTTCGAGCCCTGGGCCGGGAAGATCCCACATGCCGCGGAGCAACTAAGCCCGGGCGCCACAACTACTGAGCCCGCGCTTTAGGGCCCGCGAGCCACAACTACTGAAGCCCATGCACCTAGAGCCCGTGCTCCGCAACAAGAGAAGCCACCGCACTGAGAAGCCACCGCACTGAGAAGCCCGCAAACCGCAATGAAGAGTAGACCCTGCTCACCGCAACTAGAGAAAGTTGCACGCAGCCACAAAAGGCCCAACACAGCCAATAAATAAATAAATAAATAAGTAAATTTATTTTAACAAGAGAGAAACAAAAGTATATGGAGCTGTAGAAGAAATAGCTGGCTGTGGGAATGCTGGCACTGCCGTCATTTGAGAGAATCCAGATGTGCAGCCAGAGGAACTTAACATAAACTCACAGGAGTGAGGAAAGTGGTTGTGATGAAAAGTGTATGAAGATATCCCAGAGGAGTCAACGCTGGCAGAAAAACTTCATATTAAAGGAGCTCTTGGAGATATTTCATGAAATTGAAAGTACAAAACATAAAATACTGGAAGCTGATCCAAATTTAGAGTATCATTAGGGGCTAGAGAAGATGTCCACCCTGTACTGCAAGCTCTACAAGACAAAAGCAATCCCTGTTTAAACTAGTCTTGTGGTTTTTACAAAGAAAACACTTTAATTCTCAGTGTCTTGTTAAAAGAGCCCTTAAAAAATGTAAAAGCTATTCTTAGCTCACTGGCTGTGCAGAAGCAGGCTGTAGGCCACACGTGCTGAACTCTGCTCCGTATGTCGACCCTCATGACCACACACACTGTCTTGATTCCTATAGTTTCAGAGTAAGTCTTGAAATCAGATGGTGTAACTCTTCCAACTTTGTTCTTTATTTCCTCTAAAATTGTTATGGATACTTTAGGTTCTTTGCATTTCCATATAAATTTAAGAATCAGCTTGTCAATTTCTACCCAAAGGGGGAAAAAAAAAACCCTGCCAGAATTTTGAATGAGAATGTACTGAATGTACAAATAAATTTTGAGAGAATTAGCCTCTTAATAGTACTGTGTCTTCTGATCCAAGAATATGGTACATCATTTAATTTATTTGGGTCTTCTTTTATTTTTCATGGCAATGTTTTCTAGTTCCCGGTGTACAGGTCTTCAACATATCTTGTTAAATTTACCCCCAAGTATTTCATGATAGCTTATGCTATTACAAATGTTTTCTTAATTTAATTTTCCATTTTTTTGTTGCTAGTAAACATATGGATTTTTATATATTGATTTTGAGCTCTTGTTAAACTCACTTATTAATTCTAGTAGTTTTAATAGGGTCCTTAGAGTATACAAATAGATGATAAGCACATCAATAGTGGTCACCATCACTGCATCAGGAAAACGCAATTAAACACAGGAGATACCAATTCATGTTCACTAAAATGGCTACAATCAAAAAGACAATTATAGGACTTTCCTGGTGGCACAGTGGTTAAGAATCCACCAGCCAAAGCATGGGATACAGGTTCAAGCCCTGGTCCAGGAAGATCCCACATGCCGTGGAGCAACTAAGCCCGTGCGCCACAACTACTGAGCCTGCACTCTGAAGCCTCTGAGCCACAACTACTGAAGCCCGCACGCCTACAGCCCGTGCTCCGCAATAAGAGAAGCCACCGCAATGAGAAGCCCACACTCGCCGCAACTAGAGAAAGCCTGTGCGCAGCAACGAAGACCCAACACAGCCAAAAATAAACTAAATAAATAAATAAAAATTAAAAAAAAGGACAATTATAAATATTGGCAAGGATGTGAAGAAACTGCAACCCTGATACATTGTTAGTGGGTATGTAAATGATTCAGCCACTTTGGAAAATAGTACGGCAGTTTCTTATAAAGTTAAACATAACTTTGCCATATGACCCAGCAATTCCAATTCTGTACGTCTACCCAGGAGAATTGAAAACACAGATCTATACAAAGACATAATGTTTATAGCAGAATCAGTCATAAAAACCCCAAAGTGCAAACAATCCAAATGTCCATCAACTGGTAATGAACAAACAAAATGTGATATATCCATACAATCCATACAATGTATTTTTTTATCCAGTCAGCAATAAAAAGGAACAAACTATTGAAACATGCTAAATCGTGGATGAATCTCAAAAATGATACGCTGAGTGAAAGAAGCCAGACACAAAAGACTACATATAACATGCTTTCATTTACATGAAATGTCCAGAAAAGCAAGTCAAAAGAAACAAAAAGTAGATGAATGGCTGTCAGGGGCTTGGTATGCAAATGGGAACGAGAGATCTTTTTGGAGTGATGGAACTGTTCTAAAACTGGATTGCTGTGATGGTTGTACGACTTTATACATTTACTAATAATCACTGAATTATGCTTAAAATGGATGTTTTATGATATGTAAATTATACCTCAATAAAGCTGTAAAAGAAAACTTAATGCCGAGTGAATAGTGAGTTTGTGGAATGTTATATTCATTAAGATAGAATTTACATAAATGTAAAAATACAATATACACACATACATATATATAGAGAGGTATAATATATATAGTACAATGTGAATGCACGAACTAGAGACACACCCAAATCAGATATACTGGTTGCACCTGGGGAGGGATGATAGGTCTGAGGAGGAGAACATAGAGGACTTTATTTGTAATGTTTGAGGCAAAAACAAACACATGGCAAGATGTTAACATTTGTCCACTTTGGGTGGTAGATACGTGAGTTTTTCCTAAATTATTTTTTGTACTCTCCCATATTTTTTTCAATTAAAAATCAAAACAAAACTAAATTAAGCCAAAAAACCAAAAGCAAACATAAATGATTACCTAGTTCCTTCATTAATTTTAATTCCTTTATGGCTTTAATTCGAATATCAAACACCACCTAAAATAGAGAAATAAACTAATGACTGTGTATAAGTTAAAAACAATGGGAGAAGAGGAAAATGAAGACTGTCAGGTTGAGTTATTAATTACCTTACATTTAGCAGTTTTTGCCTACTTGAAAAAAATTTTTTTCCATCCCTGAAATTATTTTCTCTCTTCTACAAAGTCAAAGGCAAAAACTTAGATCTTGGTTAAGTTTTCACCAAATTGATAATAATTGGAATGGGAAGGCCGCCTACAGAAAACTTTAGAAAACCAAAGACATAATAGTAGCGAAAGGCAAAAGCTGACAGTTAACTTTTCTGATGATAGCAAACAAAAGAAACTATAGGTTTATGTTAAGAATGATGAATTCAGGGCCAGTGCAGGGGACACGGGTTCGACCCCTCATCCGGGAAGATCCCACATCTTCATTAATAATATAATATAAAACTGTACTAATAATTAATAAGCATTAATAATATAAAAATGTACAAATCCAAGGGTACTATTTAAAATTCTGACTTAAATTATTTTAGATTGTGTTTTCTTTTCTTTTTTAAAATTTAGAGTAATTGCCTCTAGGGCATAAAATCATGGAAATTTAGGGGTAAAGCTGACGACAGAGATCACTGACTCTACTTCCCCACCGGTGCCCCCCACTATGCCCCCCACTGTGCCAAGAAGGAACAGAACCTGCAGTAATCAAGGACTGCACCAGCCTCCCATTCGGGGTCAGGGCGGTAGGTCTCCTGAGCTTTGGGGCATTGACCTTATACTGTTCCCACTAATGTGCAAACAAACCTTAAGAAACTATAATTTTATAAAGAAAACACTCTAAATTTTTAAAATAAAGTTACAGAAAAACTTAATAAATGGAGACTACATAAATATAAAAAGATGTTTCCTGAAATAATGTTTAAGGAAACCAGTATAATAGTCTTAAATGGAAAACTGAAAAAAATCCCTTTGAAGAGCAACTGGCTTTATATAGAGCACAGAGTATATGGTAGAGCAATTTAAGATAAACTTTAAAGAACCCAAACACCAAAGAACACAAAACCAAAACATATATACCTTGTTTTAAAAATATAGAAAAGACTCTTGAAAATAGCATTTCACAGTTATCAGAGTCAGAAGATTCCATGAACTAATTAAAAAGGTAACTCCCACATTCTAATTCTAGGCTTTGGAGGGAAAAAAAGGCATATATTTTCTTGAAATATGCCAAGGGCTAACAAAGGTAAATAAGCAATAATCAAATGTTACAAATAAAAAGGTGATTTCTTAAGATTTAGAAGTTTACTGAGACAACTGTTCTGAAAGATTAAGGTATTGCTTTCTAAATAAAATTGTATTAATTAAAAACTGTCAACCACACTTAAATCAATATTCTACTCACTGTGTTAAGAGTTGCTGATATTTTAACTTGCTCTTCTTCAGAGTCTAATTGGCATAAATTTTTAACTTGGAGCCAGTCAATCTCATTCACACTGGTGATACATTTCCCTTGTCTGGTCAACAAACTGTAGGTAAAAAGACATTTAAAAAATGTGTCTTTACACAGCCCTTTTATGGATCAGAGAGGATTGGAAAATTCATGCTTTTCTTTAGGCACCACTTCTAAAATTCTGCATGTGTCACTTAATGTGACTAATTAAAGGCGACCAAGTTCTACTGAGTTGGGTTTTTGAAAGTTCACTATCTTTTTAGGGTAGTGTTAAGACAGTATTCCACGGAGTCTATATTCATGATTCCAAATATTCTTTGATTTATACCAATAATTTGTTGCCACATTTTTCAAAGAGAACTGTTGTAATTGAACAATCAGTTGTTAACGTCTACCTGCACGCTGCAATCACTAGGGGAGCTTTAAAAGAGTACCTACGCCAAAAGCCCACCCATAGTAGTTTAACAGCAGTACAGCATGCACAGCCGTGCGGACTGACGCTGAATAAAAGTACCACATCTGGGCTTCCCTGGTGGCGCAGTGGTTGAGAGTCCGCCTGCCGATGCAGGGGACATGGGTTCGTGCCCCGGTCCGGGAAGATCCCACATGCCGCAGAGCGGCTGGGCCCGTGAGCCATGGCCACTGAGCCTGCGCGTCCGGAGCCTGTGCTCCGCAATGGGAGAGGCCACAGCAGTGAGAGGCCCGCGTACCGCAAAAAAAAAAAAAGTTCCACATCTAATGGATATCATTCACATCATATACACTGTATATTTGTATTTTTATTATAGAGGTTTTAAAAAATTTTATGATAGCAGATGGCAGTGGAGTGTCTTGTTCTAACAAGATTTTCCTACAGATAATAGTAAAGGTTCTTGAGGAAGGAGTGGCTTCTCACTAATTCACACAGAGGCACTGAGTGGGCGAGCGGGAGCCCTCTTTGGGAGTGCGTAGCAGAGCCCTACACCACAATTCTACTCTTCATTTCAGTTATTCCACTCTGGGACTCCACCTTGAGTTAGCAGTCTTAAATAGAGCAAAGTTTTAAGCACAAAGACGTTCCCTGAAGACTACCTTAAAATAATGAAAAAGTGGATGATAACAAGGATGCTAGCTAAACTATTTAGCACTTACTATGTGTAAACACTTGTAAGCTCTTAACTCTTTCTTAACTCCTTACAACTGTATGAAGCTGGTACTAATTATTATGCTCATTTTACAGAAGAAGAAATTAAGCAGAGAGGGATGATGTAACTTGCCCATGTTCACACTACTAGTAAGTGATAAAGCTGGAAACAAAGCCAGGCAGCTGGCCCCCAAGGCCTTGTCGCTACCCACTCCTCACACAGGAGCAGTCAGGTAACCTATAACATCAACGTAGGTTATTATGCAGCCAAGAAATGAGGTTTATGAAGAGCCTTCAAACGTGAGGCGAAAGTAGGATATAACTATTTATCTACAAAATCATCACTATTATGTTTAAAAAGGAAAAAACCGGACTTTCCTGGTGGCACAGTGGTTGAGAATCCGCCTGCCAATGCAGGGGACATGGGTTCAAGCCCTGGTCCGGGAAGATCCCACATGCCGCAGAGGAACTAATAAGCCCGTGCACCACAACTACTGAGCCTGCGCTCTAGAGCCCGCGAGCCACAACTACTGAAGCCCGCACGCCTAGAGCCCGTGCTCTGCAACAAGAGAAGCCACTGCAATGAGAAGCCCGTGCACCGCAATGAAGAGTAGCCCCCGCTCACTGCAACTAGAGAAAGCCCGCGCACAGCAACGAAGACCCAACGCAGCCAAAAAAAAAAAAAAAAAAAAAAAAAAAAAAAAAAAAAAAATATATATATATATATAAATAATTAATTAATAAGAAAAAAGCCCTTCAAAACAAAAACCCAATTATTCGAGCTCAGAAAGCTAACAGTGACAGACACTGCATGAGTGGTATGGTGATGCTGTTTTGGGTCTCCTGTCTTCACCTCTATATTTCCCAAGTCCTAATGAATGTATATTACCTTCTAAAAAGAAATATATAATAAACTTTTAAATTAAATAAACAAGGTAGGGAAATAAATGTCTGGAAAACACTTGTCGAAACCAGAGTGATAAATGTGATACAAAATAAACACACTTCACACGTGCTCTGTTTCTCTATGTCACAGCCACTAATAAACAGTAATACAGAGCCTCTGTAATCTAAGTATATTCACAGCACTGATAAAGCAGGCACCTGATTCACTGGTCATAACCTGAAGTCTGCAATATATGGAAGTTGGGGGGGTTACCGTGTATGATAATGCTGACCGCAGAAACGTACTGGCACAGACATGGATAACAAATATGAAGAGAGGAAGCACTCCTGAGCTTCAAATGTGACTTACAGGAACCAAGGCTGCAATTCCCCAAGTAATTGCCTTACCTGGGCAGCTGGGAGGCTCTCAGGCATCATAAAAAGGATTATAACAAAAAACAGAATTGCCTTCTGAGAGTCTTGTGACAAGACAGACAAATTTAGCTGTGATAATACCTTCCTCATGAAAAATTTTAGGAACTTTCTCTGTGAGAATGTGCCCTCCATCTTATAATGAGTGCTAATCAGACTTATTTGATAAGATTCTGTTTTACTGCCAACTAATCTACACTATATCTAGCCTATACCTATATTATTCAGTTATCACATTTACCAAAAAAAAAAAAATCACATTACAATATCATTTTTCTCCAGGTTGCCTAACCACGAACATTCCTATTTACAATATATAGAACACAATGTCTAGAAATAAAAAGAAACATTTAACTCTCATCATTATTAACATAAAGCTTTAGAGTTCTAAGATATAGCACTGTAACTAAAATAAGTTTAAAAAGAATTCTCTTCTTAGCATGTTACCTGGTACCATCATTAGAATCCTGAATTAAAATTGAGCTTCCATTTCTGAGACCTTGTTCTCTGAATGTCTTCTTCAAGTCTTCCTTGGGAATGGTGGTCCAGCTCTCTTCACCTACAGACTCAGCATTGTTGACTAAGATGACTCCGTCTGGGATTGCAAAGGCTGTGAATACACTACCTATTTCTGCATTAGATGGAAAGACATGTGGAGAGTCTATCAACTGCTGACACTCCTCTTCTTCATTGCTTGTTGCCGGACGAAGAACATTTAAAAGCAGAGGTTCACAGTCACTACCAGCTGGAATCTGGATTCCGCCAACCTATAACAAGATCAAGTCAGCCATTAGTATAGTTCATATTTGCCAAAATTAAGTCAACACAGTAATATAGTAAAAGACTCTTGTAGAACAATTCCCATTTTTTTTCTTTTCAAGTGAAATAAAGTTTTCACAAATGTCTTTTAAATACCACAAGAACAGCTTTAGATTTTTGAAGGTTTTTCTTAGCCATCTTTTACTTTTTAGGAGAGGAATCTGAAGTGGAGACAGACTGTGAGTCCTCAGCAGTGGTAAATGTATGAGGTGCACCGAGGACGCCCACTGAGTGGGTGAGATGCTCCTCACTGCCCTCTTGACTGTGCTCCCTTAAGTCACCTCCAGCCCTAACAGTGTAACGAACCGCTCCTTCTGAATCCTCATCAAGAGTGTGTACAACCCTCCTGCTCACTTATCTTAGTGCAGTGACCCACACTACATGCCTGAAGGATACAAACTGATTATTTACCTTTGTGTCTAGCTTCTGACACACAGCCTGGCACCATGGAGGTGTTCTACAACTATCTCTTGAACATATAACCAACACTGATTGTACTTAAAATTTACTGGGTATTTCAGCAGTTTTCTAAGATGTAAGTGCCGTCACGTATGCTGAATAAAATTTTATCACAATAACTTAAAAAATATACAAAACTCTCATGAACATTTCTTCAACACTTATTTACCTCCACCCCATTCCATACAAAGATGTCTTCCCCATCAGCAATTTCAATTTCACACAGTGTCAGGTGATCTCCTAGGAAGATGAGATTATCAGTGAAACCATTCTCATGATCATCAAAAAAAAATTTAACTAAAGCAACAGCCAAGACACAAACATTTGTTTGAAAAAAAGCATTCTCATTGAGGAAAACTAAGAAAAAGGGAGTAATTATGTTTGTTATATTGATATTATTTTATATTATTTTTATCTTTATTCCTTCCATCACACTCTTTAGCCTTTTTTCTTTCTCTCTGTTTTCATTTTATGTAAGCATTTCCCCCATAAGATTTGTGGGCATGAAAGCAGGAAAAAAAAAAAGTTAATATAAAAGGTCAACTGTACTTGACACTGTGAACACGGGGAAGGCTTACACATCAAGCGGTCCTCACTCACCCACTAATGAGCTGTCAGACCTTGTGGACTTCGAGCCTCTATGCTCCAGTTTTCTCATTTGCGAAATGGGGATCAGAGAATTTTGTGAAAATCGAATTAGATAATGTGCACAGAACACTTATCTCAGTCTCTGGCACCGTGAAGTCCACGATAAATGTCACGGCTGCTACTGCTGTTACTGTTCTGTTGTCATTTAAAGGAAGTACTTTTAAGCTCCTGAAGTACTTTTGTTTGTTCTGCTACAAAGTCTGAAGCTGAGATTGGATTAAAAAAACAAGCCATATTTAACAAGATTTAAATGGTTTCAAACCATTTGCTCAGAAGTTTGTGGTAATATAAAAAAAGTTCCAAAGCCTTTAAGAAAAAATTTGTTTAGGTAGAGAAGTAGCTTTAATTTCAGAAAATATAAAACATTTCCATGTCAGCAAAATTTCACACATTACATATATTGGATACATTATAAACTAAATAAATTAGTTGTTTTATTAAATATGAAAAACTAAATATATTATTTGTTAGAACCAATGTGATGAGAACCTTCATAGCTAAGAAAAGTAGTATGTAGGGGAAAGACTGGCCAAGAGCAGAAAGTCACAGATGAGCCCCACAAAATGTACATAGACACAATAAGTTGCTGTGTTTTAATATTTCTCTTACCATCAAGTGTCTGGTAAACATGAAGTCCTGCTGGTACACACTTTGCAACACTAAGAACCATATCTCCTTCCCAAAATTCTAACAGCTGCAGAATATGAATGAAAGAAAAGAGAACAATGAAAAATCACATATAGATCACTCTTCCAGGTTAAGTAAGAAGAGCACTGTGCCAATTTACTTATGTAGCTGATACAGGGAACCAGAAAATGAATACGACAATCCCCATCCAGCACCCAAAATGAGGAAAGTAGACATCTTTCAGTGTTAAATCAGTCAAATCCAAAGACGGTTAATCTCACATCCATTAGTGACTGAAGAACCTTGACATACACAAAGAGCACAATGACCATCTAAACAACAACCATTTCTACTTAATTTATGGGAAGATCACTTTTATCAGAAGGCAAAATGATCAGTGTGCCAGTCCAGGAATCCTGGTCCAAAAGAGCAAAAATTACGTGTTTAATCAGTACTATTCAGGGAAAAGCAGCAGACACAAATACTCTTGTTTCTAGAAAGGAATGTCTCCCACTGTAAGTTTAAAAAGTAGCATTACCAGTTTATTCAACAGATTACCAGGGATTTGTTTTTTAAGTTTCTAGCTCCAAGACTCTGGGGACTGTGGTAACCTCACCAAAACCGTGTCACCAATAAAGGTCAGTCCTACTTCGTCCCTCTCCACAATATCACAAGATAGTTCTCTTAAGAAGGAATTTCATACTTACACATGATTACTTAACTGTCAGTCTCTCAGCCTCTTGACAGTGGCTTAATTCTAAGATAACAGAGATGTGCACTTAAACGATCAAAAACCAGACTGGCGTGAAATCTAAACCTTATAAAGGTGACCAAGGTCTTTTCCACTTGAAACGTTACCCTAGGCAGGGTCAAATCCCCAAGTCCACCTATATCATCACTGCCGGGATTGGCTCAAAAATAAACTTGCAGTGGAAAAGTTCAGAAGTAGTAGATAATTTTAGAAATCTTGATCCTGATCCAACATTTAAACATTCAAATCAACTAAAGTTAAAGAAGAAATTGGTCTGCTTTTCTTTGTACAAGAGGAAAATCAAAAGAAAGCTAATAATTTTGGTAAATGATATAGTTTTTCAGAAAATTCACTTAATTCTGGGGGAGGTGGGGGAAGCTTACATTTTTCTATTTCCCTTTTCCTCTATCAGGAAGTAGTGTGGAGTGAAGTATAATTAAGAGGAAAGAAAGAGTAGGGAGACCAGGGCTGGAGTCCTAGTTCTACTGCTAACTAGATGTCTGACCCTGAGCAAGCCATTAGCTCTCTTTAAATCACAATTTCCTCATCTTTAAAATGGGGTTATCTTGCCCTCATGAGGTTAAAGAATCAAACGATAGAATTTATATGAAAACACTGTAAGTAAAATAAAGAGCACTGTTGTCGTCGTTAAAACACGACTGGATAAATAATTTAGAGACAAGATTACAACGCTGTTTGCTTTTACTATAGACCAGCAGACACTGTCCTTCACTTAGGAATCTTATTAATAAATGTGATTCTATACTGAAAGGTAGAAAAGTTAGTTGCTTTTATTTGTTTAGTAGCTCTTGATTTTAGGCAATATAATTATCTATCTTTTCACTCCTTTTAAAAAACAATTCTCTTTCATTTATTTTCCCCAAAAGAGACAACCTTACACTCTTTCTCTCCCCCAGATTAAATATACCAGGCTTGATTCTCCCCTGAAAACCTGCTGGCAGGACTCTGTGAGTCTTGCTTGTGCAGAAAAGCCTCTCTAAGAGACTTACAAGTGAGGGGAGAACACTTGGACCATCCCTCTATGGAAGTGGGAGACGTAGGATTTTCCTAAGCAGCTGTGAAAAATAAATAGTTGTATCCTAAACGGAAGTTTGAAAAGGAGAATCCAGCTTAAGACAGACCTTAGTGTCTATTAAGAGTAAGTGAGGCTAAATTACCTGAAATATTGATTGTCGAAGATCTCCTAAAGTTTTTCTTTTATCAAAGGTCAAATCCCACATGCTTTCTGTCTGAGAGACTACTGGGTGCAGAGCCCCATTGAAGAAATGATAATGAGGGCCGAGGTGGAGATGCAATTCAAAATTATTGTTTGTAGAATCACATTCTGCCCTTTAAAGAGGCATAAAAAATACGTAAATGCCATGTTTTTACAACAGATACTGTTTCATCTCAAACCAAAAATATTTGATTTACAATATAAAGACGTTCTCCACTCCACCTAATTATAATTAACATCCTTTTCTTCCATGCTCCAAAATAACTCAGTTTAGTTTCTCAATTAATAGCTCTGCAGCCGTGAATTCCAAGGAAGATGGTTTTAATGCACACTGTGCAATGTTACTCTGAACAAACACTGACACTTGAACTCGTCCAATACTGAGATTATAATTATGAACAAAATGCTGGAAACACGTTCTTATAACTGTGGTAAGTGCTAGGTTTACAGCTTCTATCTTCTCCTTGCTTCAACTAGACCCCACAGACTCTCCCATAAACTATTTGAAGTCAGTCTCATGATCCCTGGTGCCTGCTCTCTCCAAGTCAGATGGCCTCAGCAGCAGCCAGGCGCTTGCTACACTTTTCTGAACCCATTCAGCTGCTGTGAAGCACAGCACCCAAAATACTTCAGGCAGCCCCACCAATGGAGAGGTGGATGAAGCTACAGCCACCATTCAGGTACCTCAGGCACAGTTCTGTGAATGTGGTCAAGGACAGCACTAGCTTTTCGGTGACCACATTAAAAAGCTCAGTGCCCGCTGACTAAAACCGCATAGGTTGTTTTTGGTTTTAATACCAACTGCTAAGCCACACCACGCATGCAAGTTGGTTATCTTTCGCGCTTAAGATATTGTACTCTGTTAAATTTTTATATTTTTAGTGTCTTGATTTTTGTTGAGATCTCCTCTGATCTTAATTTGCCATTCAATCTACCTATTTTTTTTTCTCAGCTTCAAATCGATGATAAAAAATGTTGAACACGTCCCTGCTATGTAATCAGCCCCTCGGGTCCACAAGGAGACCATGGGAACATCCATTTCCCTAATCCAGTACCCCACCAACCCAGAGAGCAAATAAAGAACCAGTTCTTCATGGTCCAAGGTTAGACCTCAAAAGAGAATGTTCAGATCATCAAGTTCTCACAAACCATCCCTTTAATAATCCATTGTAGGGTTTTGCCCAAGATTGACATTAAGCCAAACAGTCTGTAGACTCCACATTTCCTCCCCTTTGCCCACCTCTGGTCTGATGTCACTACCGGCCAGTTCTTCACAAACCACTTACACATGAGGGTGAATTTTCACAATGGGCTCTGTCTGTGCCGAGGGAATAACCTGACAGGCCAGGACACAATTCATTCAGCACAACTACGTGCTCACAGATTTCTCGAGTTTTCTTAGGCTTCAATCTCTACTTAGCGATGGGCATTTGTCATTATTTCATTCACTCCCACCGAGTAATTTCAAAGTAAAAGATACTCTCAGTATAAAAATTCAGCAGCTAATAAAAAGACACTGGCATTAAACAGTTGACTTTTTTCCTCTTTAAGTTTCATTACTGAATACTTAAGACCTAAATTAGATCCTTGTTCCCCAGAAAAACTATTCAAACTCTAAAAGTAATTTAAAATTACCTTTTTATTTGTAATTCAATGTTGGCTGCATCCATTTCATTCAGCAAATGACATGGAACCTTGTATCTTGGGTTAGCTCGAGCTGTGAACAAAATTTTCCATTAACTTGTGCTGACTACATAAAAACTGGCTGCTGAAGAGGTAGCATAGAAAACTAGAAAGGACCTCGCTGGGAGCTAGGAAAGCTTCTACTGCCTGTGTGAACATGAATTTTCTCTGGATCTCAGTTTTCCCATCTTCAAATTGAAAACGTTAAAACATATGAAAGGTAAACAGTTCTTTAAGCCAAGCTAGAGAATTCCACTTCTTCAACTCTTTTTAAATATACTTTTTAAAAAGAACACCTGCTGTTTTCTTCTTGATAACAAATGTAATAATTGGTCACTGTGAAAGTTCTGGAAATGATTTTTTTTAATGTAAAATAAATAAATATTACCTATAATCCCACTCCTAGGGAATACTGCTAAAATGTGATCTATATACTTCTGGTCTTTTTTCTATTCTACACAATGTGTCTATACATACACATACACACACACACCACACCACGCTTATTTAAAGCAACTAGGAGTATAGTCAACAAACACGTAAATTGCTTTTTCATTTCATATGCTATGAATATTTTTCCAAATCTTTAAATGATTGCATAGTAGCCCATTCTATAAATAGCATAATTAATCTAACCAATCCTTTTCTGGTAGACATTTAGGTGATTCTCTGTTAGTCATTACTATAAAATAACGGGGGTAGCAAACATCTTTGAACATAAATAAGTATATACAGTCCTGATTATTTCAAGACAAATCTGTGGAAGTATATTATTGGTTTAAGGTTTTTAAGTACATACAACCAAATTGGTTGTATTACTTTATATACATACCAAATATAGAGGTAGTGCCAACTGTTGAGAACCAGGTTAACAGAAATATTTGATTTGGTAGGAAAAAGGTTGTCATTCACTGCTGTTATGATTCATGTTTTTTGGTTATGGGCCAGATGGAATACTTTTTTTTTTTTTTGCAGTTTATTGGTTGTCCTTATTTCTTCTTTTGTACATGAGTTATTTATATCCTTTTCCCAATTTACTACTGAGCACAATGGGATAAATGTAAGAGCACTCTACAGATAGGGGAAGTAAATTTGTCATATATTTTGCTGTTTTCCACTAGCTTGTCATTTGCCTTTTGGTATTATGTAATAAGGTTTATATCACTTTTCCTCAATTCTTTTTTCATTGCTTTTATGCTTAGAAAGGTCTTCTCTACCTTAAGATCAGAAAAATATTTATATTTTATGCATTTGAAGGCTCCTTTTTTACGTAAACATTAAAGGAACTATAATTTCATGCAAGTGATAAATATAATCCCTTGATTGTACTAACTGCTAATTCAAGTGATTAGCAACTCACCAACTTCTCAGTTGTAGTTATTAATGCATCTTCCCCCTATTTATCTGAAAAGCTGCCTTTTCATGGATTAAAATCTTAAAGATACTTAGATCAACTTCTGGGCTTACTGCTCAGTGGTCTGCCCACCTCTCTGCACTAGCACTATCCTGTCTGAATTGCTACAGCGCCATAAATATGCTTATACTGATGCAGTAAATTTCCCTCGAGTAGTTCCTTCTTCAATTTTCATTACGTTATCTTCCTAGGTAAATTTTAGAATCGTTTTGCCAAGTTCCATCCATGGATCCCCCAAAAAAGTCCATCAAGATTTTGGTTAGATCTTTATTCAAATCTTAAGCTAACTGGAAAATTGTCACTTAGTACATATTCCAATCGTGTACACACTGAAGTTCAATTCAGTGAAAAGGACAATACGTCATCTGAAGAAACTGATATATATTTCTGTAACTGTGAATTCAGCTCCCCAATATTTTTATCAGAACGATTACCATATTTTTTCCCCTCAGAAAAAAACAAAGCCCCTTCTGGTCAACAGAGCAGTTATGTAACTGTTTCAGATCCAGAGAGTTCCTTTGATTCATCTGCAAATCAGTAACTGCTTTATTCTTATTCTTTACAGAAATGATCACTATGCTCACTCTCTAAGAACAGTAACCTCATCTCTAATCACAGATATGTCTCAATCTAAAGAGCTTTCCCAGTTAGGATTTTTTACTTTTGCATAAATTTTGGGAAGTGATCACATAAAGTCTTACAGACTGATTCACGTTAGTAGCTTCAATTCAAAAATTTATCACTGTGGGTCTCAGTGTTTAACCCCCACCATGGTATGTACTCTCTTAGAAGATTCAACAGAGAGCTTCAGAGATATTTCAATTGCTTAAAGACTTATTACCTCGAGGAAAAGGAAAAAAGAAATGAAAATAAAAGAGAACACATGAAAATAAGACCAAGGCCACTTGCAACTCAAAGACAACACATGGCCAAACTGCAGAGAGAAGCCTCAGCAGAGGACAGTCACGTCTGCCCACACAACAAGAAAACATGATGTGATCCAAGAAAATGCAATTTTGAAAATCTAACTATAGCCTCATACTATTACAGGGGAAAAAAACCAGAAATATGTAATCTTTATAAAAGGACAGAATGTTGAATTTTTTCTGGTATATTTCTTATGACTAGCTTGAAAATATTTTAAAATGTTTCAAGAGTAAACCTTCTAAAACGGTAAACTTTCAAACAACATTCAGTATTTATCTTCTAAAGTGATCAACTTAAACAAATAGGGACATTTATCTTTCCATACCTTCAGGGGGTCTCTGCAACTGGGATTTCCGATAAAACAACATGTAGGCACTTTCTTTACCCTGAAATTGCTGTTCAATATCCTTTTCCTTGATTGGTTGGACTTTGGAATCGTTTATATCAAACCAGTGGGGACAGGAGGGTCTATCATTTAATTCTGGGGGTTCTGAAGTAAGTGTCTTCAAAAGTTGTTGATCATTTCTTCGTATATCAGACTCAGCCTGGAGAGAAGAGTCCTTCAATAGACTAACTGTACTTTCATCTGAACTGAGCAGAAATATCTGAGAATGAAGCTGTAAAAACTATACAGAAAAAAAAAACAAACATTAGGTTAATGAAAAAAAATTTCATTGACATGATTACAAAATCTTTACCTTCTTTTCTGTGATTAGATATTTTAACATCAACTTTTTGGCCTGGTCAGCTAAGAGGAAAAAAAATTTCATTCCGGCCATAATAAAACATTTAATAAAAACCAGAGTGCTTTCTGTTAAATAGTCTAACAGTTATACCAAGGGAGAAAGCTGCCATGACACAATCTTACAAATATTTTAATTATACCTCGCGACGCTGTTTTTAAAAAGTCTTTACTGAAACAGATTAGATAGAACAAACACTTTTGAAATGTTTAAAGCAATCCAAACAGAGCACAAAACAAAGGCAATTATACAGTGAAGTACCATAGAAGATAATTTCAAAACTAGTGACTCAGACAAACTGTTGGGATATAGTCATAATTATAAGCTTACATTAACTAAATTAAGTGTTGTCTGTCCCGGAGGCTGACAAGCTAGCTCAGGAAATCAAAACATTGAAAGGCTTAAGTCATAATCTCAAAGACTATTATTTCTCAGGTTCCTCTACCTAAAGGATTAGGAAGAAAAAAAACGTCTCCCCCCATTGCCTATCCCACCTCCCCATCCCCTACTTTACTCTTCTTTCATTCCCTAATCTCTATGTGGCTTTGTATCTCCCCCTTTTCTCTCAGTACAAACTACTTTATGTAGAAAATCACTTGGGAGGTATATGTAACATTTGCTTAGATCACAATCAGCATGGAAAAGTGATTTTCTCATTTTTTCTTGGAAAGGAAGAATTTATGATAATGTATACTCTCTAATCAAACAGAAGGGTATAGGGCATATGACCCAAAGGCATTATTGTTAACACTGTGTATAACAGATGGTAATATAGTTTTGTAGCTAATTTAAGTACAATAAAATAATAATTTGAAACCTCTGAGTAATGAATACTTTCTGTATAGCGAATCTTTTCTTTGTTTGATAGTTGAGGATAAACTCTTAAACCTCAAACTTCAGTGCAGTCTGGTTCCAGTAATGGCAGAGAACTTTTAATTGGACTAACCCCACTGATTAAAAGTTATAAACTTTAGACAAAATAATGAAAACAATTGTTTGGAGAGTAACCAAAAGCTGACCTAAAGTGGAGGGAACGGGGCTTCCCTGGTGGTGCAGTGGTTGGGAGTCCGCCTGCTGATGCAGGGGACCCGGGTTTGTGCCCCGGTCTGGGAGGATCCCATGTGCCGCAGAGCAGCTGGGCCTGTGAGCCATGGCCGCTGGGCCTGCGCGTCTGGAGCCTGTGCTCCGCAACGGGAGAGGCCGTGATGGTGAGAGGCCCGCGTACCGCAAAAAAAAAAAAAAAAAAAAAAAAAAAAAATAAAGTGGAGGGAACATAATCCTTCAAAAGGGAAACAAGCTAGGTGAGTCTTGCATTAACCCACCACTTGCCAGTTTGTAGCAGAGCATGGCGGAAGAGAGTTCAAGCAAAGGGCAAGAGTCTTACTGGACTAAGAAAACAGAATTTGAGACAGCCACAGAGCCTAGAAAGTGAAAGAGAAAATCCCATAAAGGAGCCCCAAATCTCTATCAAATCCTCCTCAAATCCTTGGCTGAGTCTTAAATGGTACATGGACAGCCTGAGACCCAAGGAACTGAGCAGAAAGCAACAGCTGGGAGATTTAAGATCTGAGTAGAGATTTTAGTACCCTGCTGCTGGGTAGAAAGAGCATAGAGTTAAATAAACATGTTGTGAATGGATGAATAAATTAAGATAGATTAGAAAAAAAAAAAGAAAGAGCATGGAGTTTAAGTCCTGCCAAATTAGAGGCATATGACGAACACCTCAGGCTTTCCACTGAAATTCTAGAAGGGCCATGACTCAGGTCAGGGATTGGCAAACTTTTCTATAAAGGGCCAGACGGTAAACATTTTAGGCTTTGTGGGCTAAGAGGCAAACTTGAGCACCTTTCTAAAGATAACTGTTTGAAAATATAAAGACAGTTCTTACCTGGGGGCTGTACAAAAAAAGGCAGCAAGCCATAGCTTCCCCATGTTTGCTAACCTCTGCCTTAAGAGGGAGGACCATCCAGGCCCCAAGACTAACAGCTACTCCCTAGGACTAACAGCTAAATGCAACAGATCCACCCTACCAAAGCCCCAAATGAAGCTCCCACAGGATCAACGTGATTCAAAGTTACTTAATGGCCTGTTAGAATATAATGAAAAACCCTTTAGAAACAATAACACAGGACTTGCCTGGTAGTGCAGTGGTTAAGAATCAGCCTGCCAATGCAGGGGACATGGGTTCGAGCCCTGGTCCGGGAAGATCCCACATGCCGTGCAGCAACTGAGCCCGTGAGCCACAACTACTAAGCCTGTGCTCTAGAGCCCATAAGCCACAGCTCCTGAGCCCACGCACCTAGAGCCCATGCTCCACAACAAGAGAAGCCTCTGCAATAAGAAGCCTGTGCACCGCAACAAAGAGTAGTCCCCACTCGCTGCAACTAGAGAAAGCCCACACACAGCAACGAAGACCCAATGCAGCCAAAAATAATAAATAAATAAACCTTCTAAAAAACAGTAACATAATCCACAGCCTCTAAAACACATCATCCACAACGTCCAGTAGGCAATGAGTATGACATGCAAAGAAAAAGGACAATGTGATTCATAACCAAGAGGCGACACCGTCAATTCACAAGAGAAAAAAAAAGGTAATAAATACAGACCCAGAAATAATCCAGATGTTATAAGAGTAAACAGCTATTGAAATATGTAAATTTACAGGAAAGGATGTACAGAGTAGGTTCAAATGGGGAATTTCAGCAGAGAAATGGGCACTTTAAATAAGAGCTAAGAAAAAATTCTACAGCTGAATAACACAATATCTGAAATGAAAAAATTCATTAATTCACTGGCTGGGCTTAACAGAAGACTGGATACAGTAGGAGAAAGAATCAATGAACATGAAGACGGATCAATGGAAATTATCCAAATTGAAGGTGAGGGGAAAAAAAAACCCTCTTGCTAGAATATCTAAGACCAGTGAGGAAATACTGAATGGTCCAATATATATGTAACTGCAACTTCTGAAGAAGAGAGAGATAATGGGGCATAAAAACAAATTGAAAATATAATGGCCAAAACTGAAGAAAGATTTCAAGCCACAGATAAAAAACATCTTAGCAAATACAGAGCAAATAAACACAAAGAACACCATACTGAGACACACTGTTATTAAATGGCTAAAAACCAAAGATAAAGAGATTATCTTAAAAGTAGACAGAAAAAAAAGACACATTACATTTAAGTAACACTGACTTCTCAGCCAAAATAAAGGAAGCCAAAACATAATAAAATGACATCTTTAAAGTGCTGAAAAAACCAATAAGAGCTATTAACCTAGAATTCTGTATCCAGGACTTCCCTGGTGGTGCAGGAGCCTGCCAATGCAGGGGACATGGGTTCGATCCCTGGTCCGGGAAGATCCCACATGCCATGGAGCAACTAAGCCCATGCACCACAACTACTGAGCCTGTGCTCTAGAGCCCACGAGCCACAACTACTGAGCCCATGTGCCATAACTACTGAAGCCTGCGCGCCTAGAGCCCATGCTCCGCAACAAGAGAAGCCATTGCAATGAGAAGCCTGCACAGCACCACGAAGAGTAGCCCCCACTCGACCCAACTAGAGAGCCCGTGTGCAGCAACAAAGACCAATGCAACCAAAAATAAATAATTTAAAAAAAAAAAGAATTCTACATCCAGCAAAAATACCATTTAAACAAATGAATGCAAGATAAAAACTTCAGACAAACAAAAGCTGAGAATATTTTTGCCAGCAGTTCTGGATGCCCAAGAACCGCTAAAGGAAGTTCTCTAGGTTGAAGGGAAATGATATTAGATGCAAACCTGGACATGCAAGAAGGATCAATGAACACGAGAATGGATAAAATAAAACATGATTTTTTCATTAATTTCTTTAAAAGTTGCTTAAATGTTTAAAGTAAACACATACATACATACATACATACCCAAACGGTGAATTTACATATAATGGTAAAATATAAGACAACAGCAGAAAAGGATGGAAGTCGGGAAATGGAATTATACTATTGTACCTTGTACATCTTACCTTGTACATGAAGTGTTACACTATTGGTCTGTAATTTATAATATTAACTTATGTATACTGTAATCCCTAGAGTAAAAAAGTTAAAGTAGTACAGCTAAAAAGTCAACAGAGGAGACAAAAATCAAACATTAAAAATTACTTGATTAATCCAAAGATAAGAAAGAAAGAAAGAAAGGCAAGAAAGACAGGAGAAGCAAATAAAACACAAATGGCTACATGATAAATTCAAACTCAACCACACAATTTAATATATTAAAAATAAATGGGGGCTTCCCTGGTGGTGCAGTGGCTAAGAATCTGCCTGCCAATGCAGGGAACACGGGTTCAATCCCTGGTCTGGGAAGATCCCACATGCCGCGGAGCAACTAAGCCCATGCGCCACAACTACTGAGCCTGTGCTCTAAAGCCCGCGAGCCACAACTACTGAGCCCACGTGCCATAACTACTGAAGCCCGCACGCCTAGAACCTGTGCTCCCCAACAAGAGAAGCCACTGCAATGAGAACTCCACGCATTGCAACAAAGAGCAGCCTCCGCTCACTGCAACTAGAGAAAGCCCACATGCAGCAAAGACCCAATGCAGCCCAAAATAAATAAATTAAATTAATTAATTTTTTAAAAAATTAATAAAAATAAATGGACTGAACATTCTAATTTAAAGGAAGAGACTGTCAAACTCTATCATTTGATAGAAAACAGATGAACAATAGAGAAAAACAACAAATGCAAAGCTGTTTCTTTGAGAAGTTTAATAACCTTGGACTTCCCTGGTGGTGCAGTGGTTAAGAATACGCTTGCCAATGCAGGGGACACGGGTTCGAGCCCCGGTCTGGGAAGGTCCCACATGCTGTGGAACAACTAAGCCCGTGCGCCACAACTACTGAGCCTGCGCTCTAGAGCCCACGAACCACAACTACTGAGCCCGCGTGCAACAACTACTGAGGCCTGTGCGCCTAGAGCCCGTGCTCCACAAAAGAAGCCACTGCAATAAGAAGTCCGTGCACTGCGACAAAGAGTAGCCCCTACTCGCCACAACTAGAAAGACTGCATGCAGCAACAAAGACCCAACACAGCCAAAAGTTAAATTAATTAATTATTTTTTAAAAAGAAAAGTATAATAACCTTGATAAATCCCTAGCAAGACTGATGCAAAAGAAAGCTAAAAAACACAAATTACCAATATCAGAAATGAAATAGGGTCCTACAGGTCCTACAGAAATTAAAAGGACAATATGGTAATATTTCAAACAACTTTATACTAAGAAATTTGACACTTTGAGAACAAATTCCTTAAAAATCACAATTTTCCAAAATAAGCAAGAACCAACCTCATACTGTTTACAAGAGACACACTTGCATTAGAAAGCTTGTACGTTACATTAATACCAGATAAGGTAGATGTGGAGGTAAGGACTACTAGCAGAGATAAAGGAAGGGCAAATGTCAAGAGGCCATTAACAATCCAAAACGTGTATGCAACTAATAATATATCTTCAAGATACATGAAGCAAAACTGTCAACAGTAAAAGGATGAAAGGGCAAAGGTACAATTACAGTTGGAGATTTAAAACTACTCTCTCAGTAACTGATACAACAAAAAGACAGAAAAATTAGTTAATAGGGATGAAATAAAGAATGTTATTAACCAAATTGACCTAGCTGACATTTATGAAACACTATACCCAACAATAGCAGAAAATTAATAACTTTACTGGTGAATAGAAACATTCAGCAAGACAGACCATATCCTGAGGCATAAAACAAGTCTCAAAAAATTCAAAATAAGTGAAATCATAGAGAGCATGTTTTCAGAGCAAAATGGAATTAGACATCAATTTATAGATATAACAAAAAGATAACTAGAAATTCCCCAAATATTTGGAAATTAAGCAATCCACCTCCAAAAACCTCATGGGTCAATAAAAGAAACAGAAGAAAAAATTACAAAATATTTTGAATTGAAAGATAATGATAACATGTCAAATTTAGCTACAGCTAAATTAGCGCTAAGAAGGAAATTATAGATTTAAAAGCATGAATTAAAAGGCAGGTTTAGGGCTTCCCTGGTGGTGCAGTGGTTAAGAATCTGCCTGCCAATGCAGGGGACACAGGTTCGAGCCCTGGTCTGGGAAGATCCCACGTGCCGTGGAGCAACTAGGCCCGTGAGCCACACTACTGAGCCTGCATGTCTGGAGCCTGTGCTACGCAATGGGAGAGGCCGCGACAGTGAGAGGCCTGAGCAGTGTGTTGAAGAGTGGCCCCCGCTCGCCGCAACTGGAGAAAGCCCTCGCACAGAAATGAAGACCCAACACAGCCAAAAAATAAATAAATAAATTTATTAAAAAAAAAAAATTAGGGCTTCCCTGGTGGTGCAGTGGTTGAGAGTCTGTCTGCCGATGCAGGGGACGCGGGTTCGTGCCCCGGTCTGGGAAGATCCCACGTGCCGCGGAGCGGCTGGGCCCGTGAGCCATGGCCACTGAGCCTGCGCGTACGGAGCCTGTGCTCCGCAACGGGAGAGGCCACAACAGTGAGAGGCCCGCGTACCGCAAAAAAAAAAAAAAAAAAAAAATTAAAAAGGCAGGTTTAAAAAACAACTGAGATACCAACCCAAGAAGCTAGAAAAAGATGATTAAATTAAATCCCAAAGGTAAAAGGAAGGAAATAATTAAAAACAAGAGAAGAAATCAATGAAGTAGAAAACAGATTAGTAGAGAAAAATCAACAAAGGCAAAAAAGTTGTTTTTTGAAAAGCTTAATAAACTTGATAAGCCCTAAGCAAGACTTATGAAAAACAAAAGTAAGCAAACACAAATTATTAATATCAGGAGTTAAAAAGAGGAAATTTAGGTCCTACAGACACTAGAAAAGATAATATGAGACATTTTGAATAGCTTCATGCCAATAAATTTGACACCATAGATAAAAGGACAAATTCTTTAAAAAATATAATTTTCCAAAATAATTCAAGAAATAAAACATCTAAAACTCTACAAATAAAGAAATTAAAACTATAATTTAAAAACCTTGCCATAAAAAAATTCCAGGTCTAACTAGCTTCACCAAACATTTAAGAAAGAAATAATAATCTATCTCAGAGAAATCCTTTCCAAGAATATAAAAAAGGGAATATTTCCTAACTTCTTTTGAGTCCTGCATAACCCTGATACTAAAACCTGACAAAGATATTACAGAAAAAGAAAATTAAAGACCCATATCTCTCATAGACACAAAATCCTTAGTAAAATATGAGCCAATTGTATATAGCAATACATACAAGTATATCATGACCAAGTGTGCTTTACCCCAGAAATGTAAGATGTGCTTTAACATTGAAAAGGTCAGTCAACAGAATTCACCACATTAACTGAATAAAAGAGAAAAGCCATGTGATCACATCGATAAATGTAAACAAAACAGCATTTGATAAAATCCAACCTCTATTCAAGATAAAACTATCAGCTGCTTATATCACACCCGAAAGGAATCTGGGTTCATTGTGATAACGGGCATAAGACTTTTGGCCTTCCTATGAACAAATACTCTACATGTGTCCTCCTGTACTTCACGTGGCTGCTGGGCAAGACCAGTGGGACAGGGTTCAATATTGGAAGAAGAGCTGCAGCATTTAGTGGGGAAGTCCTGCCACTTAGAGCCCGTCCAGCCCATGAATGGGTGGGCCATGAGTGGTCTCATAAATATAAAGGCTTTGAACCTCTCTTTTAAAGAGAAAAAAAACAAAGAAAGAGAGAGATTCCAACTATATGCCATTCTGGAAAAGGCAAAACTACGGAGACAATAAAAAGTTCAGTGGTTGCCAGGAGTTTGGGGGAGAGGGGTGATGAATACAGAGTACAGTTTTTTAGCGCAGTGAAAATACTTTGTATGACGTTATAACAATGGATATATGTCAGTATACTTTTGTCCAAACCTACAGAATGTACCATACTATCTACTCCATTAGAATGAACTTTAGGTGAACTGTGGACTTTGGCCATTATGATGTGTCAATGTAGTTCATCCTTGGTTTAGGGAAAAAAAAAAGAAACACACCACCCTGATGAGTGATACTGATAACACCTACACATGTATGTGGGAAATTTCTGTACCTTCTTGTTAACTTTGTTGTAAACCTAAAACTACTCAAAAAAAAAGTCTTAAAAAAAAGAACATTCAGTGTTAGGATAGGTATTTTTGGCAAAACTCATTTCAGTTATACACATATGTATACAAGTTATATACATGTGTGTTGGTTGGATTGTGATGTAAGATGCATTTTTTAGGTCAAAAAAGTTTGCAAGCCATTGTAGTTAAGTTATACTGGCAAATAAAAGCACAAATTAACCTCAAAGAAAAAAGAGATAAGACTGTCAGTCAACTATAAATACAAGCTAACTTCCTCACACTTATGAAGGATATTTTTATTTAAAAACAAAACAAGACAAAAAAGTCCCTGCACAGCTGATAACATACTTAACAGTAAAATATTGAAACACTGATCCAGTCATTTTAAATGAAAACCTAAGACTGTCTATGAACTCATGGTCATTAACTTCATTTATGAACTGTGGTCTAATTAAAAGCTGAACTTAAACACAGACTGTATTGTGTACGCTCTTTGCTTCTACAAGAAATAGCTCCAAGATACTGACTAACTGTTCTGTTGCTTTGCTTGTTTTTAGTCAAGTTTTTGTCTCCCAAGTCTGGCAGTACCAGTTTTTGCACCTAACCTTACAGCCTAGGAAACCAGATTGCCAAGTTTAGTAGAACTGTGTGTCAAAGAAAGATAAAAGTGAAATTTGGGTGAATACCTGAAGACGTTTCTATAAATAAGATGATAAGCTTTAGGATATGAACTTTGTGACATTTTTTGCTGTTGTGGTTAAAAGCCCCTCCTCTATTCTTTCTTTGCTTACTTCTTGATTCTATAAATTACTTAATAATTAACTGAATTCTAACCATTAAACAAAAATACTAATTGTATTTCCATCTAATTTAAATTTCCTGGGAATAGGACTTCTTATAAGGATGTCATGTATTACCTTTCGCAGTGGTCCATACTGTTTTCTGTACTTCTTATTCCAAGATATTCCTATCTTTTTCAAGAGTTTCTGGCCCAGCTGATCAACAGGAATTAGATTACTCTCCTCCTTATGAAAGAAAAGAAAGTCATTTAAGAAAATCTGATAAGATATAACCTCAATACTTATGAGTTCAACGGACCCAACAGGATTAATAAATGTGCCTGTAACAGCAAACAGGTAAGTGGATTAACCATAATTGTTTCAAAATAAAAAGTTTTTTGAACAATAGATTAAGCCTAAGTTTAGAAAACTTGAATTTTGCCACTTTCCATGTGGCAAAGTTTAAACATTTCAAGAGCAATATCCAAAGAGTATTCTAAGGTTTGGTAAATTCCTGATATTATGTGGGATTTTTAGAAGAAATACTTTAGTGCAAAAAGACTGTCTCTTCTGAATGTTTTGAAGTATAACCAAGTTCTAAAAGTGGGTAAGAAGTGACTATTATGGGGTGAAATGTGTCCCTCTACTATCAGAATTCATATACTGAATTCCTACCCTCAAAATTTCAACTGTGACTATATTTGGATAGGGCCTTTAAAGAAGTGATTAAGTTAAAATGAGGCCTTTAGGGTGGGCCCTTATCCATTCTGACTGGTGTCCTTATAAGAAGAGGAAATTTGGACACACAAAGACACAGGGATGCGCCTGCACATAGAAAAGGCCATGTGAGAAAGCAGCAAGAAGGCAGCCATCCGCAAGCCAAGGAGAGAGGCCTCAGAAGAAACCTGTTGACACCTTGATCTGGACTTCCAGCCTCCAGCACTATGAGAAAATAAATTTCTGTTACGTTAGACACCCGGTCTGTGGGATTCTGTTATGGCAGCCCTAGTAGACTAATATAGTGGCCATAGACCAATACTCAACCTAGGTCCCTAGTAAGAAATTGAGAAAAAAAACTGTTTATTAAGAATGAATGAATAAATGAAATGAGACTACCATCTTTGCAACAGGGTACGAAGCAAACATTAAAAGTCATATACGTGAGGTGTTATCAATATTGGGAAGGAAAAAGGGGACATAACTTCAGGTCCTATAGACATTAAAAGGATAATATGGGAAAACAGTAAATTCCAAAACCGTATGTAAAGTAAATCCCAATTCTATTTAAAATAACAATAATAATATCACAAAAAACCTGTAACCCAATCCCAATATATGTATATAAACACAAAGGAAATAGAATGCAAAGAATATATATCAAAGTGTTAACAATGACTGGACATTTGGTTTATTTAAACTTTGTTTCTTTATATACTTTCTAATTTTTTCCCCTCAAATTTTCTACTATTCGTATGTATTCCTTTTGTAACCAGAAAGTCTCCAATAAAATTTTTTTTAAAATAGACAGAGAATTTCCCAAAAGGCTATGAACAGTAAAAATGTCACTTCTGCCAACTGAATCATAGATCTGATATACATACACACATATAAACACACACACACACACTCTCTCTACCTGTAATAAGACTGCTTTTAGAATCATCAATGGATCATCAATCTCTTCTTCATTTTGAAGATCTTCCAAATTCACATCTGGATTACTTTTGTCCTCCTAAGAAAGAAAACAATAAAAAAGTTTCGCTTTTCTGGTAAGTGGCCTGAGGTTACCTCTAAAAATGGTTCGCTATTCATCTGACCCAGACAACCCCACAAAATCATGCAAGAGATTCAAATCTTTGTGTTCACTTTTAAGAACACGCATGAAACTGCCCAGGCCACTAAGGATATGCATAACCAAAAAGCCACCAAGTATATGAAGGATGTCCCTTTAAAGAAGCAGTGTGTGCCATTCCGTCATTACAATGGTGGGGTTGGTAGGTGTGCCCAGGCCAAACAGTGGGGCTGGATGCAGGGTCCGTGGCCCAAAAAGAGTGTTGAATTTCTACTGCACATGCTCAAAAATGCAGAGTAATGCTGAACTTAAGGGCTTAGATGTAGATTCTCTGGTCATTGAGCACATCCAGGTGAACAAAGCCCACAAGATGCGGCGCAGGACTTACAGAGCTCATGGTCGGATCAACCCATACATGAGCTCTCCCTGCCACATTGAGATGATCCTTACTGAAAAAGAACAGATTGTTCCTAAACCAGAAGGGGAGGTTGCCCAGAAGAAACAAATATCCCAGAAGAAACTGAAGAAACAAAAACTTATGGCCCAGGAATAAATGCCACAAAAAATAAATGCAAATAAAAGTAAAAAAAAAAAAAGTTTCTATCACTAATCCCTTAAAAAGCAGTTAACGAAATAGGAGTGTTTGTGCCACGGAGGTTTCAAGATGGAGAAATGATAATAAAAACATCATAATAATTTGTATATGCTTTGGAATCAGGCAGCCTGGTTTTAAATTTCAACTGTGGTTGAATAATCCTGGACGAATTACCTAATCTCTCTGGCATTATCTGTAAATTGGGATTGTGAGATAAGGAAAGCTTCTAGCACAATACACACAGCGGGTTCCAACATTTTCCCACTAAGCACTACTTTAGCTGCATCCTACAATTTTGATATGTTGTGTTTTCATTATCATTCAGTTCAAAATATTTTCTGGTCTCCACCCAATTTATTCTCACTCACTTATGTTGGCCTAACAAAATCCTACCAACCTCTGCAAGCTCAGCTTAAACATTCCCTCCTATTTTCTTTTTAATAAATTATTTATCTATCTATCTATCTATTTATTTTTGGCTGTGTTGGGTCTTCGTTGCTGTGCACGGGCTTTCTCTAGTTGCGGCGAGCAGGAGCTACTCTTCGTTGTGGTGTGCAGGCTTCTCATTGCAGTGGCTTCTCTTATTGTGGAGCACGGGCTCTAGGTGCGCGGGCTTCAGTAGCTGTGGCACGCGGGCTCAGAAGTTGTGGAACATGGGCTTAGTTGCTCCGTGGCATGTGGGATCTTCCTGGACCAGGGCTCAAACCCGTGTCCCCTGCATTGGCAGGCAGATTCTTAACCGCTCCGCCACCAGAGAAGTCCCTCCCTCCTATTTTCTGATCACCCAAGTTTTCACCCCATCTTATGAAGTTACTTGGAAACATGTCAAAATTCCCCTGATAAGGTATTTGTATTTTTTTTTCATACATGGCATCTTGCAAAGGTATTTTAAACTGGCTTAAAATCATAAACACAAATAGACCTAAACAGTTAACATAAGATAAAAATAATAAAGAAATATAGAAGAATATGGCAGATGAAATACAACCATCCTGCTGTAAAATTACTAAAAATGCTGGATAAAACACACAACAAAAGAAAATATCTTTTTAAACACATGCTGAACTAGCAAGAGAACATTGGGAAAATCCTCAGAGAATAAGTGACATAGGAATCCAGGGAAGAAATCCAGAGTTGAGGTCTCCAGCCGCCCAACCTTGCTGACACACAGCTTCCACCTTGATGCTCATACAGGACAGGGTCTGGGAGACAATGCGTAAGGACCTACCCAAAGTGGGGAGGTGAATGGCTGGTTTTCTAAACAACCAGCTCTCCAATTCTTTGACACCACCTGGCTGTCCATTAATTCAATTCTGACACTAATGTGGCTAACTGACACGAGACTGCCCTCACTTCAGATATCAGCTGCAAATGGGGTTCCCAGGCTACCTGCACCTCTGCCTGGCTGATTACAAATTCTACAAGCTCCACTTCATGTATGATAATTTCCTGGAACAGCTCATAGAACTCAGGAACTTATACTCAGGACTAGAGTTTATTACAAAGGATACAAACGAACAGCCAGATGAAGGTACACAGGGCAAGGCTGGAGAGGGTCCTGAGTGCAGAAGCCTCTGTCTGCGTGGAGTTGGGGTGGCCACCCTCCCTGCACATGGATGTACTCACCAACCTGGAAACTCCCTTAGTCCTCTTCTTTCAGAGTGTTAATCGAAGTTTCATTATGCAGTCATGATTGATTAAATCATTGGCCCTTGGTGACCAAACTCAATCTCCAGCCCCTGTGCCTCCCTGGGTGAGGGGGTGGGTCTGAAAGTTCCAACCCTCTAATCATGTGGTTGGTTTCTCTGCTGACCAGCCCTCACCCCGCAGGTAATCTCATTAGCATAAACTCAGGTATGGTTGAAAGGGGTTCATTATGAACAAGAAAAGACATGCCTATCACTCAGGAAATTTCAAGGAGCTCTGTGCCAGGGACCTGGGACAAGGACCAAGTATATATTTTTTATTATACCACAAAGATAAGATTCCAGCGGAAAGCTAGAAACCTGAAAGGACTATGCTATCGATATAAGCATGACCTACCAAAAAATCCACCCCACAACAAAGGACAATGAGAAACTTGCTTGTTTTGACCTTGATACTAGATGAAGGTGGAAAAACATTTCCTCTAATAATCTGTAATCACAAGCAGGTCTTCATGTGGGTTTGTGGCCCAAATTCACATGAGTTGTATAGCTCTAGAACCACCAAGTCTAGATCTTATTTTAAAGGTATTAAAGGTTGGAGGTGACCCCAGGCATGTGGTAGAGACAAATACACATCTTTCATGGAAGAAGGTACTTTTAACTCAGGCTTCAAATTACTCCTACACCGTGTTCTTAAAAAAACAACCAGCCAACCAAGACCACAGTCTAAAAAACAAAATCATAAGGAAACAGAATCAGCAGATATCCAAAGACCCACAAAGTCTTCAGATACTGCAATTATCAGAGAATAATAAAATAGTATGTTTAATGTTTAAAAACATTTATGGCTAAGGAACAAGAGATTTAAAAATGGTAGGAGGGGAGATGCAGGCCAGCATTGCCTAGGGTGTAACACGCTGGTGCAGGTGACACGTGGGCTGGGCCTAGTCCTCCTGCGCTCTGCCGGTGTCCAACCTTGGCCTTGTGGGGACAGGCTGGTCCAGGAGGCACCAGTCCCAGGGCTGCCTACTTGGAGCTGTTGTAAAGCCTCGTTGTCCCACATCCTCAAATGTGCAAGATGATGTTTGAAGTGATTTCAACCATCAGTGAAGCAAAAGACCCCACCCTGGAAGGCACAGGTGAGGCTCCTCTTTACACCAGATCGAGAGCCACATTTTGAATAGTTAATGACCTCCAAGCAAGAGGCAAGAGATCATCTTCTACTTAGGATGAGAGAGACTGAGATGTTGGCTTTCACCCAGGGAGCATTATGTGGGGTGGGTCATGAAACTTGTTCCTTGCAGACAGCTCCTTGAAAGGGAAGAAGAAATTGCTAACGTATAAGCAGAAAAAACAATACCTGTCTACGTTTAGTGTATCTGGAATCCTCTATCTCTAGGTATAAGAGATCTCTCAGGATAATGGTAGTAGAGAGACAAGCAGTGTCCAGCAGGTGTACCTACTGAAGTTGCAATTCTTAAAGCACTCATCATTATGTGAACACCACAAAGCTCGTGATTCTTAAAGAGCAGAATTAAAAAAAAAAAAAAAAGGGATGCTTCATAGAGGCCGTGAATAAGGAAATACACAAGCACAAACAGAAAGCAATCTTCTGATTGTTCTTTAAGCCCCGAGGAAGACCTTGCTAAAGTACCAGAGCTTCAAGACCAGAGAAGCAGTGCAGAGGGCAAAACCAGATGAAAGAACGCCTGCCTGCACTCAAGTCTTGTGACGGAACCGGGAGAAGAGCCTGATGCTGCTGATCACTTCCAAAGAAATGAACACAAAATTGCAGAGAAGTGCAAGGAAGCACAAACCAGAAGGCGCGAAGAAGAATCATGACTTTTGAGCCACGCTACCTCACCACACAGTGTGAAGCTACCTCTGTGCATGACGTCGATGATAAACTTAAATAGGAAAGTGTAAATAAATATTTTATGCCTCAAAATACTGAGGATAAATCCCACCAGCTAGAGAAGTGCCTGAAATCTGACAACGGCTGAGCAAAATTGAAGAAATGTCTGCAGCCAGCGTGGAGGAAGGCAGAGACGCACTCCCGAGGCGGAAGCTGAACCGACGTGGAGGGCGGGAGCACTCTCTGAGGCTGAAGAGAGAGAGGGCAACGTCGGAAGAAAAGGCTACCACAAATGGAAGGACAAAACCAAGAACCACAGTGGGAAAGGCAAAGAGAAAAAAAGAAATGAACAACATCATAACTATTTATGAGGCCTGTTTGCAAGTTGCTATGAGAATCTAATAAAAGGCTTCAACTTCACCTTTTAGAGAGAATGAAAGAAGGTTACAATAATCGTTGGAAAGGGCTGGGGGTGCCCTAGAGAGTAAGGCTCGCTACTACGGGACCCTGCGGCTGTCAGACAGCAGCGTGAAGGACGGCAAGAGGGTGAGAAGCAGCAGCGAAGGATGGAAACAGGGAGGGCGGACTCAGACCAGAGGAGGATGAGAAGGGCTTCACTCCATCTGACTGGAGTGCGCCCAAACAAGCTAGTGTCTTGGCGAATAGGGCACAAGCATTCGAGAGAGGCTTGTATGGCTACCTCAACCCAGCACTGGATAAACCCAGTTCTAGAAATAAAAGAAATGGAAGGTTAAGGACCAGAAAGAGTGAAATAAAACTGTCTTTTTCCAAAAATGTCTACAACGTAAGAGGGTTTAGCAAGATGGCTGATGATAAAATCAATGTACTAAAGATAACTGTACTTCAATACACCAGCCATGAATAGTCCAAAAAATACAGTAGAGACACAGCCCCACAGAACACCTCCCTGATCAACATTTTCCCACTAGAACACTTAGACTTTAAATACCCAAACTTTACAAAACATACTTATCTCTCAGTACCTTCTAAGTACAACTGATAGAGCATCAGAAACACAGGTAGATGTTCTGAAAGGCAAAGTGAATGTCAACAAAGGGAACACAGCATCTTGAATACTGCTGGCACTCAGAGAAGCCATGTTATTACATGTGGAGCAATTTTTCATTCACAACGATATTAACTGTTTGACACTCTTGAAGGTAGGTTTTAAGCATTCTACATCCTAACATGATGGGTTGGAACTTACCAGTGTTTTAGTTACATTTTAGAAAACTGGTTGAGAGTTCGGTGCTGGTGTGTAATAGATCATAACTTTTCCCACTGCAACTAACTGGAAGTGGATTCCCAATTAGTGCTTTCTTTTCTAGAGAAAATTATGAAACTTTTGTAGAAGACATTAAAGAAGCTCTAAAAACCAAAAAGATGTATCTTGTTTACACATGTAGATACAAAATGCCACTACTTTTATGTGTGTGTATGTGTGAGAATATTGACAAGGTGATTCTAGAAATGTTCAGAAAACCATTAAAATCCAAGACAGGCAAAATACTCCTGAAGAATAATAACACATAGGGAGACTTGCCCTACCAGTTATCATAACATAGTATAAAGCTACAGAAATTAACAGTTTGCCTAGGAATAGAAAACAAGAACAATAAGAACAACAAAAACAGAATACAGAGCCCCAAAACGGACTCAAATGTAAGAAAACAATTGCTGTAACAGAACTGGCATAGTAAACTGGTGGGGAAATGGATCATTCAGTAAATGGTAATGGGCAACTGGGTACCCAGATGGAAAAACATCACAACATTTACAGCAAAGCATCCCAGGAAGACTGAAGTTTCAATTGTAAAAGGCAAAACTATAAAAGTTTTAGAAGACAATATAGGAGGAAAATCTTTGGTTGGTGCCATGAAAGAAAGAAAAGCTGAGGAATGGTTACTGATTAAAGGAGACTTAAGACATATGCTAACTAAATCTAATGCATGATCCTGGGCTTGATACTATAGAGTGGGGAAGAAAATGCTCTCAAGGATTTGGATGAGGCCGCTGTGAACTCTGAATATAAAACATATATTAGATAATAAATAATAATATATCAGTGTTAAAGTTCCTGATTTTGACCTACACTTATGTAAGAGAATGTCCTGGTTCTCAGGAGATAAACACTGAGTTATTTAGGGGCAAAGAGGTCTAATGTCTTCAACTTTATCTCTAGTGGTCAGTACTGATAATGCTAACCGTGTGTGTGTGCACATGCATCTGTATACAGAGGATGTGCCTGCATAAACGTGGCAAGATGTTTAACAACTGGAGAACCTAGGTGAAGAGTATACAGGAGGTGTTTGTACTATGCTGGTTATTTTTCTGTAAGTGTGAAATTATTTAGAAATAGAAAATTTAAACTTCTATCTGTATTAACTTTCAGTGCCTATAAGTTTTCTACAGAGTGAATATATAATAAATGGCAAAAGATTAGCCTCACCAAAATAATGGGACTAGGAAAGGAAAAAGTTGCAAAGATACTTTTAATCTAATTTCTATACTTACTTGAAACTGCCAGTTTCCCAAATGATCTACGTCTTTAATATACACATGATAATGGCCTCCGTAGCAACCACCTTTGTGTATAATAACTGAGAAGAGGTCATACATATATTCCAAGTCATCTAATTCACTCTACAAGAAAGAGCACAAACATTGATACAGTTTACATAAAAGAAGAAGACACATAACCAAAGGCGGAAAAAAAATTTCAACTATTAAAGTTAGTAAGAAACTTCACTATTATTGTTATTTAGGGTAAATTAAGATAAATTTGATTAATCGGCTTTAAAATTTGAAATTCGTAATTCTTAGACTGAAAATTATCTATCGTTGATCTAATACCAATCACATTACGCCAAATTCTGCCTCCGAGTTAAACATAAAAACATATATCCAGGGACTTCCCTGGTGGTCCACTGGTTAAGAATCCACCTTCCAATGCAGGAGAAGCAGGTTTGATCCCTGGATAGGGAACTAAGATCCCACATGCCACGGGGCAACTAACCCCGTGCGCCACAACTAGAGAGAAGCCCGCACACCGCAACAAAAGATCCCTCAAGCTGCAACTAAGACCCGACATAGCCAAATAAATACTAAATATATATATATATATATATCCAAACAAGATGTTATTTTTATGTACTTTGGCTAAAATCATGTAACCCCATGTGATAACAAAACACACACTACCCTATCAGAGTTTTAGCAAGAAAAAACCATCTTGTATTCAACCTATTATGCTGCTTTATAAATGTGCTCTTTAGCAGTTGAATTCGTCCTATATTTTAACTAGATTGTCATGCACCTCAAAGTCAAAGGGGTATCTACTATCTATCACCCCTCCTGATACTTCAGTCCTCTGCATATAACAGGAGTTCAGCAGTCATGAATACTAGCTGGTTTCCTTTAGAGGCAGTTTAGTGGAATGAACAGGTTCTTTCCTGATTTATCAATTCTATGATCAATCTCTTCTACAAGTAACGTGCTCTGTAATTATGAACACCTACACTGGCATTAAAAAAATCTCCTTTAGGTTAAGGGACACTTGGCATATGGACGCTACTTGAGGGAGTGCCAATTATTTAAGAACTTATTTGCTTAAACTGTACTTTTTAAGTAAGCAGCATTTTTAAAGTGTCTGGCTTAGGGAAAAAACAAGAGAGATGTAAACAAAGATGCAAAATGATAATTTTTTTCATTAATACAGAAATCAGAAAGTAAAATTGTTGTAAATTTCTCAGATAAGTGCTGTTTTGCTTTTTTCAGTTTTGTTATTTCAACGTATGTCAAAATCATGTGACAAACTACTGTTTTTTTTTTGGCTGCACTGCATAGCTTGCAGCATCTCAGTTCCCCAGCCAGGGACTGAACCCGGGTCATGGCAGTGAAAGCCAGGAATCCCAACCACTAGGTCACCAGGGAACTCCCATGACAAACTACTGTTTAGAAAAGGACAAAAATTTTTCTGTGAGATGATGGATGTTAACTAAACTTATTGTGGTAATCGTTTCATAATATATGTAAACCAAGCCCTCATTCTGTATACCTTAAACATACACAGTGATGTATGTCAATAATTTCTCAATAAAAATGGGAAGAAAAAAAGAGAATTAACTCAATTATTCCGAAAACAAAGTTTTTTTTTCAGGCAGCAAATAGGAGCAGGGGAAGTACTCTGGAAAACCTGTTTATTCTATGCGTGCCAGTAACAGGCTCAGGGCCAACACATTAGAAGCTTTGAATGGAAATGAATATAATAACGAAACCAAAAAGCTCAGCAATTAGGCTGGAAGTAGAGAAAGCCCCACCTGAATTTTAGACCATTTAGAAAAAAAGATTACTTTTATACATAGAAATTCAACAGCTGGCTAATAAATGTTCTGGACTTAAACATATAAAGAATGCTTTGTAGTAAGAAATGCATCAGTCTCATCACTCTGATCTTGGCATGTATACAATTACATAGAAAATATTTCTAAATAGCTTATAAAGTAAGTAGATTATGTCATTAGTTTGTGTTTAAAACCTTTTCTTTCCCGTGTCTTAAGGATTACAAATTCTACACTAGTGACATTCCAATTTCTTGTTCACTTTCTAGATGTGTAATTCATTCTTGCATCTAAAGTAAACTAAATCCAAATAGGAGTGTACTACGGAATGGTAATTGTTCCTAATGCAGGGTCATTTCCAATTCTGTTCTTAAATTTTCATTTCAAAGTTTTTTCAAGGAGAGTTTAGTAAAAAGAACTGGGAACAAATCCATACTTTGGAAGTTCAAAAGAACTGTAATAAACTAGTGGTTCTCAGCCGGGAGCAATTTTACCCACCTTCCCTCCCCACTGGAGACACGGACATTTGGCCAAGTCTGAAGACATTTTTGTCACTACTGGGGGCAGAAACGGGAGATGTTACTGTCATCTAGTAGGTAGAGGCCAGGGATGCTGCTTAATATCCTACAATACAGGGCACATCCCACCACAACAGAGAATTATGCAACTCTAAATGTTAACAGTGCCAAGGCTGAGAGACTCTGCACTAAGCCAACTGTAAATCAGGTCAATAAAAGATTCAATCTTGAGAGGGTAAAAGAAAGAATTTCAATACAAAATAGTTCAAACCTGTTCACAAAATGGCTTGAGATTGATCCGGAGAGGGAATGTACAACAGCTTGTTTCCTTGTATCGTTCACACTTCACAAAATCAAAATTAAATCTTAATAATGAAAAAGTAAGAAAGGGAGGCAGCTTACGCAATTTCGCCGACTGTCAAAAGAAAAAATTTTTAATTTTTAAAAGCTGAATCATATAGAAGAATACATAATGTTTCTTAAGATATAAAAAAGTGACCTATGACACAGTTTTAAGAGAAATATGTCCTTAAGTCACATAAACTAATCACCATGGACTCAATATAGCTCTTGATATAAACTCATCTATTTTTATGGGGCTAAAGGTGATATCACTCACTTATACTTACAACTAAAAATTCACAACCCATTTGTACGTTTTAATGTCACTATCCTAACAAAGCTATCTGATGAGGGTGCTCCCCCTCGAACAGTGTTTTAAAAAAAAGAATTAATTAATTAATCAGTTTATTTATTTTTGGCTGCATTGGGTCTTCGTTGCTGCACGCAGGCTTTCTCTAGTTGCGATGAGTGGGGGCTACTCTTCGTTGTGGAGCGTGGGCTTGTCATTGCGGTGGCTTCTCTTGTTGCAGAGCTTGGGCTCTAAGCACACGGGCTTCAGTAGTTGTGGCACACGGGCTTCAGTAGTTGTGGCTCACAGGCTCTAGAACGCAGGCTCAGTAGTTGTGGCGCACAGGCTTAGTTGCTCCACAGCATGTGGGATCTTCCCGGACCAGGGCTCAAATCCGTGTACCCTGCATTTACAGGCGGATTCTCAACCACTGCGTCACCAGGGAAGTCCAAACAGTGCTGCTTCTTTTTTTTTTTTAATTAATTTAATTTATTTATTTACTTTTGGCTGTGTTGGGTCTTCGGTGCTGCACGTGGGATTTCTCTAGTTGCAGCGAGTGGGGGCTACTCTTCGTTGCGGTGCGCGGGCTTCTCATTGCGGTGGCTCCCCTTGTTGCGGAGCACAGGCTCTAGGAGCGCCAGCTTCAGAAGTTGTGGCACATGGGCTCAGTAGTTGTGGCTCGCAGGCTCTAGAGCACAGGCTCAGTAGTTGTGCTGCACGGGCTTAGCTGCTCCGCGGCATGTGGGATCTTCCCGGCCCAGGGCTTGAACCCGTGTCCCCTGCATTGTCAGGTGGATTCTTAACCACTGCGCCACCAGGGAAGCCCCTCTAATAGTGCTTCTTTCCTGCCCGAGCCCTGGCCTTTCACCTTTCACTTTCCCCCTAGGTCGCTATGTCTACTTTACCTAGCAGACACGCAGTTCTTATTTACTGAAGAACCGGAGCTCTTAACCTGTGACCTGGGGACGTGTTTCAATGGATCTGAACCCTTGAAATTATATGAAAATTGTATGTGTATATGTATTTTTCTGGGGAGAAGAGCCACAGCTTTCACTAGACTTTCAAAAGGACTCTAAGTCTTCAAATGTTGACATCCATTGACTGGGGTTTCACAGTTCTTAAAAGCAGATAATAAGATATTTTTTAATGCCTTGCTTTAAAACAAAACACTAAACTGAGCTACTTTTTATTTAAAAGGCATCAGCTTTTCTCAATCCCCTTGCACTAAAGGCATGTGAGGAGGCAAAAAGAATCCTTCCCCACATTTAAAATTATCCATAATCATAAACATCTAACATCCCTAAAAATATATTTAAAACAATTCTACAAATCTAGTGGGTGAAAAGAAAAGTTAAATGAAAATACAGCAACCTAACAACATGGCAGATTTTCAAACTAGCTCAAAAAAAACATCTAAAAAAAGTGAGTAACTCAACTATAATGTGGCTCAGGAAAGAAAGACTGCTCAGAACAAGATGATCTGCATTAATTTAGGTAATGCAACCAAGCCTAACCTTAGAATGCAATAAATCTAACCCAGCTAGAAGACAATTTTTAAAGTATCAAGATCAAAACACTTCCACTGAAAAAGAATTAAACCAATTATAGAAAAGGTGCATACAAGAATTGCTTTTGTTTAACAAAAAGTTCTTATTTTACTAATATGCAAATTAAGGTCAACCAAAAACTAAGAATGTGTTTAAGTGTCTTTCCAAGATGCTTCATCCTCTGAATTTTATATTTATTTTATTACGTTGTAGTTGTAACACTAAAGAGGAAATACAAAATAAATAAGCAAAAAATAAACCCCTCTTTGGTTTTCATAAAGGGGTAAAGGCTAGATGGAAATAAATATTAAACAATATAAAATTCACCCTGGTTTCAAATCCTATTGTGAAAGCTACAGGCATGGGGTTTATTGTTTTCAATTACATTTTCACCTATAATCCCCAGGATCCAAATTAATGTTGTGTGCTATCTAAACCAACCCTCATTTTCTTTGTTGGAAAATTCAATATTGTCAGCTCTAGGAATAGTGCTAACACTCTGTCTTAACAGAGTAACTGCAAAGATACATCTTTAGTGGTATTTCTTTAAGCCAGGGCTCAATAACCACTGGTTCAATTGAGTTCAAGGTTATCACGCTAATGAACAGCCTGTCATATCATCTGCCAGCAGTGAATTAGTTCCTACTGCAGATAATAATAGCAGCTGAGTTGATGCCATGTTGCAAAAGAAATCACTTGCTTAAATCTTGTCCTCCTTTTTTCCTGTATTTTGCTCTGTTGTACAGAGAGAAACCCTGGCACGCTCTGTCAATCCCTGTAATTAGCAAGATACGTACTTCCAACTGGGGGAGGAGGAAAGGCCATATTGGATTTGCTAGTCAGGGAGGAAATATACACACATCAATACTGTAAAATAACTGCAAATGTGAAAATAAAGAAAGCCATTTGTACAGTGGTAGACCAAACAAAGGAAAGCTCAACAAGCTTCCTGGTTGGCAGAAATAAAAATATATTGCCTTCTTCATAATGGTAACTTGCAAAAAAAAAAAAAAAAAAAAAAGGTTTATTTAAGAAACACTGAGGTACAAATAATTTTTTCCTGTGAGAAAAAGCAGCTGAGAGAACTGCTGGGTTGAAAGCTTAAAAAAAATGCTTTAGTGTAAAAAATTAAAGTACACACACACACACACACACACACACACACACACACATATATATATATAATATAAATGTCTTTTCAATCCTTAGTACTAATTAAGAGCTTCATGTATATCTTCAAGACACTTCATACAAGTTGACTTCCCTTGACGGACCTTCCTGCTACCAAACACTGAGCAGGCACCCTTAGAAAAGGCAGGGATCTATCTTTACCTTTGCTGCTTTAACCAGCCTGTCACAAGTCCCACAGTGGTACAAGTTGTCGTAGTCAAAGACTTCCTCTTCCACATACATGTTCCAGAGTGCATCTTCCAAACCTGATACATTTCTGACCGCTACTGTGAGATCTAAGAAGTCTTCCTGAAATACACATGAATATAACATTGAAAAAACAATTCCACAGAGGTTCACAAACATCACCAATTCATACATACACTGGGAATAATCAGCTATATTTTTTTCTAAAACGCATATATTTTTTCTATATATGAAGGCAGAGATCTCCTGATTAGATAGATACTGTGAAATTCATAACAATAAATCATTCTTTCTAAACCAAACTATAACTTAGCTTAAAATACATCAGGAACCAGTTTACGAGTTCACTGTAGACACAACGAAACCTATTTCATCAGGAAATAAGACAAACCATTTAATACATGAATTGAGAAGAGTATATGTGCAGGGTTGTTAGTGCTGTCTTAGTCTCTAGGCTGGCATGGCAAGGCCAGGGTTGGACTCTTTCATGTAAACTCTTCTTCCTCCTCTTCTGCTAGGGCTGGCTTAAGAAAAAAATTATTTTGAGCCAGGATACAAAGGTATTTTTACGAAAATTAAGAGTGTATTTTGCAAAATGCGAGTCTACCAATTCTACTAAAAGTACATTTGAATTACAACATATTTCTAGTAATAAACAGTTACAGTTTGACAAGTTTAAAGCACATTTATAATTTTGTGTGCATGTCTGTGCAACAGCACTACCTTAAGGGATTATGGGGATTGTAAAATAATAGCACTGATTAGTTCAAGGTGGAAATCTCAAGTAATAAAAGTAACATTCATATATGATTTATAATATAAATATGTGAAAAGTTAATGTCTGTAGTTTATAACATGCCTTCATATATGTTATGGACGCGCAGGCTCAGCGGCCATGGCTCACGGGCCCAGCTGCTCCGCGGCATGCGGGATCCTCCCGGACCGGGGCACGAACCTGCGTCCCCTGCATCAGGGGGCGGACTCTCAACCACTGCGCCACCAGGGAAGCCCATATGTTATGTTTTGAAATTACTTTGTGAATCATTACATTATACTGGTCAATCATACAGTAATCCAAAGACATACAACATCTTAATATTTCCAAACTAGGCTGGCCAAACCTTCTATTAGCATAGGCAATAAGGGCCAAAAAGTCTTTTTTATGCCCAACACTTTCATAAAAAATAGAAATATATATATACATATATATATTCTAAAAAAGCAATTAATGCAACATTTAGAAAATGGCATTTAATTATTTTACTCATATAGTCAAATACAGAAACTTTCTATAACTCTTGCCATAAAAAATATTTTTATTAAAGGACAACTGTTCAGTGATAATCATTTGCTATATAAGATTTGTAGTGCAAGTAGTGATTATTATATCTATATGAGCAAATTTCCAATTAGATGAAATGGGCAATCTCTGTTATGACAAAGAATTGAAGGTTACACTAGCTTAAACAGGATTATAATATCTTTATATAAATAATATTTAAACCTAAGCACACACATACAAATGAACTTTCTGAGGGGTATCAATAAACTAAATTCAATATTTAATTACAGATCTAACTGTCAATTTAAACATTCCTCAGTATTCTCTATTTTTATTACTTCTCTAAGTAACTTTCTTTATAATATTCCAACCACCAACCATGATGATATTGGCTTTTCTCATAAGGTCACTGGTCCCTACTTGTAAACACCCCCCAAATCTACTTTCTAAATATTGGAGTACTAAATAAATGATTAAAGCTACATCTTAAGATATCTACTTCTTTCAGTTTACATGGAAAAATCTGGATTATAAATTTATAATCTGGGTGTAGCTAGAGTACAAGAAAAAAACTGATAAAGTTATTTCTAGTAATAAACACATTAATCCTCATGTGGTATAGATCACAGATTGAATTGCATGAATTATAATTTATGATTTAACTTATTACTAAAATACTCTTGCATATTCACCTGCTTTTCACTGACATTCTTACATTCTTTACAAACAACCTGGTTAACAATGGTTCCGTGATATAGACGACTGATGAGGTCATGGCCGGAGGTCCCAACTAAAGAAGTTTCCAGAGCACTAAAGAGAATGCGATTCAGTTCCTGTACATCATGTTGCCTCATTTCCTATAAAACAGGTAACTTTTAAATGTAATTTTGTGCTTCAGATTTTTAAAAACAGATTTTTAAAGTGATATTAGTTTAAAAACACAAGACGTATCTAGAAATCCAAAGGTAAGCCTCGATCAAATGTAAGGATGACTGTGCTAAACAAGCTGAGAGCAGGTAAGAGACCATCACCTATTTCTACTTTTACTACAAAATGAAAATATAAACAGACGGTGTTCAGTGTGTACATATAACTCAATTCACTTGAAAACAGGAAAGTGCATTTATTCTGTGGGACACCACACACATGGCCGGGCCACAGAGAGGAGAGGGGAAGAAGGAACATACAGGCACAGAGCAGTCTTTCTAAGAGCCGGCAGTGTGTGCACAGTGGAATCTCAGCTCAGAGGGACTGGTAAACACTCTGAATTATCAGCATTTGAAAAGAACCAGAATTTGCTGCTTTGATATACAGACCAACTAAAGGAAGACTAACACAGTGCTACTGAGAAAAATTCTGATGGAACCTGCTTTAATCTAAGAATCATGCAACTGTATGTGAACAGGCTGAACTACTCCCAAAGAACCATTTATAAACCCAAAGCCAAGGGGCACACCAACACTTAGAAGTGGAGAAAACAAGAAAGAACCAGCACAGGAACCCGAGGAAGAGCCAGGCAGCGGAGAACCAGGAGAGCGAGGTCACGGGAACAGCGGAGGGGTGGTGGGCGCTACTACTGAGGGCTGTGGAGAGACGAGCGGCGTCTCCAGGACCTGGCGTGAGGGTGCCGTGAGTGACTTTGACAAGAAGGCAGGAAGCGGGCAGAGAGCAAATGGAAAGCGCAGAAGTAGAGGCAGTGAGGGACGATGACTTTGAAGATAAGTGTCATATGAAGAGAAGCTGATAAAGTAGATGGAAGCTGGAGTAACACGTGGGACTCAGGATCTTTTTCTTAGTTTTTAACACACAAGACACTAGATCATATAAATTTCTCCAATATCACTGGTTCTGATGGGACAGAAAACTTGTGGAAGTTTCAAAATCTGTTTCTGAACGATCCTAAATTTGGCAAAGGTGACTCAGAGACCCTCTCTACCACTGCAGGTCCAGTCCTAGAGGGTTTACTACATGATTTTATTTAGAAATCAATCAATCAATAAAGTTTTCACAGTTTTTTAAGAAGTATGAAGCCAGCAATTGAGAGGAAGCTCATTATCAAAAACAAAGGGAAATCCATCAACTGATGACTAGATTAAAAAAAAACACAAACCACTGTGGCATACCCATCCAACAGAAGATTATCTGGCAATAAAAAGGAATGAAGTGATGATACATACTACAACACGAATGAATTTTGAGAACATTACTTTAAGTGAAAGAAGCCAGTTACAAAAGTTCACATATTATACAATACCATTTTTGTGCAGTGTCCAGAACAGGCAAATCCACAGAGACAGAGAGATTAGTGGTGGCCAGGGACTCAGGGGAAAGGGCATGCAGGGTGTGGGGGACTGGTAATGGGTATGGGGTTTCTTTCTGGGGTGGTGAAATGTTCTAAAATTGACTGTAGTGATGCTTGTACAACTCTGTGAATATACTAAAAACACCCACTGAATTGTACCCTTTAAAAGAGGGAAGCTTAGGGCATAAGAATTATATCTCAATAAAGCAGTTTTTTTTTTAAACAAGGAAAGAAAGAGAACTAACCCTAAGCCCCTGCCCTACACCAGAAACTCAACACACACTCTTTAGGGAATGTATTACACCCCACTGTACTCCCAAGCCCAAGCCCCACCTCTCTAACCACATGGCATCATCTAGTTAATGAGTGTTTCTGGTTAAAAGACAAGAGTTTATAGTTTATTTTTGAAGGCAACATACCCTTATTCTGATCATTGTCTCTTTAAATTCTGTGATGGTCTCCCATACCTTCATCTCTGCATCTATTCCATAAAAAACCGCAGACCTAGCTTTGATTTTATACAGCTAACAGCTCATCAATATCGACAACACACATCTTAGTGCTGACAAATGTTTAGTGTTTGTATACAGTGAAATACTTTTTAGGAACTCAACAAAAAAACAAGAGGACGTCCACACACAGTAGGATACAGGAAGAAAATGAAGACAGTCAGGAGAAAGGCAGGACGGTGAAAATGAAAAGACCTGCCGAGAATGGTTTCACTGTTTTGCTTGAAGCAAATGTTCAAATTGGAACACCCGGATTCAAACACACAAGCATGCCATAAAGGCAGACAGAATTACTGCCAGTCAGCTTTTTAAGTTGATACGCAGTTTGCTATAAAAATGGCAATTTCCATTAATGTAACAGGTGGTATATCTCAACTAGACTATACAAATGGTAGAAATGATAAAACCCAGCTCTTATACTTCTCCCTGTATCTTCAACCCTCTCCCTCAACCCCAAATCACACTCATTCATAAAATCTTGGATACAGCCAAGTGTCTAAAAACGTTTTACTGGTTTGTAATTATCTAATATTAGAAGTAAATATTTAAACAATATCTTGAGACCATAAGACAAAATTAAAGGAGAAGTTAGATAACATTATGAAGCCAGTGTTCAGTCTTTACTGCTGGTCACTCTTCCCTGGAGAAGCTGACCTTCGTACCTCATCACTGGTCCACCCAAAGCTGTCAGTGAGGTCTGCGGTGGAGGCGGCTTCCTGGTCTAAGAGCAGAAGCTGTGCAAACAACCGCTGTAACTGCAAAGGTATGATTCGGACCTGAATGAGAAAAAAATGCATTTCTAAATATCTTTTAAATGTTGGTTGGGCCTTTTTAAAAGAACTGCATACTAATTTTCTCCTACCTCCTAGTTCATTTAGTTCACTTGGGAGAAAATTTATAAATACTGTAAAGGGTGAATGAAGATTCATTTTTCTTTGAAAATTTTAATTCAATACAATTCTTAGCTATACTGACATATCACAGATCAGTATTAAAACCCAAACAGGCCCTAATAAACAACCCAATTATTTACAGAATGACAGTATTTCAAGTCTCTAATAGTTCATCCTTTCTCCAAAATACCTCAGTTACAGACATACTCCCTATGAGGAATTTTCCAGTCACAAGTATCTCACAGGGCTGGCTGCACCCTCCGTTGCTTTCTTCCTGCTGGTGCCACGCCCGTTCCTGCCTGTGTGCTCTGGGCCAGGGCCCTGAGAAGGCTGCCTGGAGCCTGATCTGAAGACTGGACTTAAATATCTAAAGTAAGAATAAACCTTTAGAAAACTTTATGGCAATTTTGCATTGCCACAGCATTTTTATTATATCCAATGAAAGTCTGATCTGCAACAGATTGCGAATAAAAAACCAAAAAACTGGGCTCTTTGCCACACGGGGAGCTGGAGAAGCATTGGGCTGGATCATGAAAGACTCTTAATAAGAAGTACAGGGCTGGACTTCCCTGGTGGCGCATTGGTTAAGAATCTGCCTGCCGGGGGATCCCCTGGTGGCGCAGTGGATAAGAATCTTCCTGCCAATGCAGGGGACACGGGTTCAAGCCCTGGTCCGGGAAGATCCCACATGACGCAGAGCAGCTAAGCCTGTGAGCCACAACTACTGAGCCTGCGCTCTAGAGCCCACGAGCCACAACTACAGAGCATGTGTGCTGCCACTACTGAAGCCGGCATGCCTACACGCCTAGAGCCCGTGCTCTGCAACAAGAGAAGCCACCGCGATGAAAAGCCTTCGCACTGCAACGAAGAGTAGCCCCCATTCGTGGCAACCAGAGATAAACCCTGTGCGCAGCAACAAAGACGTAACTCAGACAAAAATAAATAAATAAATAAATAAATAAATAAATAAATTTATTTATTTTAAAAAAAAAGAATCTGCCTGCCAATGCAGGGGACACGGGTTCAAGCCCTGGTCCGGGAGGACCCCTCATGCTGCGGAGCAACTAAGCCATGCACCACAACTTTTGAGCCAGTGCTCTAGAGCCCACGAGCCACAACTACTGAGCCTGTGTGCCACAACTACTGAAGCCCACGTGCCTAGAGTCTGTGCTCCGCAACAAGAAGAGCCACCACAATGAGAAGCCTGTGCTCAGCAACAAAGACCCAAGGCAGCCAAAAATAAATAAATGAATAAATAAATTTATTAAAAAAAAAAAAGTACAGGGCTTCCCTGGTGGCACAGTGGTTGAGAATCTGCCTGCCAGTGCAGGGGACGTGGGTTCGATCCCTGGTCCGGGAAGATCCCACATGCTGTGGAGCAGCTAAGCCCGAGCACCACAACTACTGAGCCTGTGCTCTAGAGCCTGCGAGCCACAACTACTGAGCCCACGAGCCACAACTACTGAAGCCCGCACACCTAGAGCCTGTGCTCGGAAACAAGAGAAGCCACTGCAATGAGAAGCCTGCGCACCACAACAAGGAGTAGCCCCCACTCGCCACAACTAGAGAAAGCCCGCATCCAGCAACAAAGACCCAACGCAGCCAAAAGTAAATAATAAATAAATGTATTAAAAAATTTATAAAAAAATAAGTACAGATTTTAGGAGACTTCCCTGGAGGTCCAGTGGTTAAGACTCAGCACTTCCACTGCTGGGGGGCGTGAGTTTGATCCCTAGTCGGGGAACTGAGATCCTGCACGCCACACAGCATGGCCAAAAAAAAAAGTACAGATTTTAGTCTGAGGGTGATGAAGTTCTGAATGATGTTTAAGCAAGGGAGAAACATGATGAGATACGCATTTACAGTAAACCAATCCCTCACTCAGTTTACTTCCAGAATACCAAACTGAAAGAATACTGGCCCCTTATTTTTGGTTGTTGCTACAAGTAAGTGCATTAAGTGGACTTTTTGGCGTCCTAGTGCAGACAACTCGTGAGTATGTCCTTAATGGAGAGAGAGGTATGTCTACAAAGCAGCAGCAGCATCGCATCTGCATAAGTAATTCTCTGTTGGAAGGGCAGTTCCCTTAACAGTAAGGTACAGGCCAAGACACCTTCTGAAAATAAAGATCATATTTGGTAATGAATAAAATTACTGATGCCTACGAATAAGCAACTTAATTCTTTCCTTAAAACATTTCCTCAGTACTCCAGAAAACCCCTGTGAATCAAAGATTTTAATACCTTTGCGTCAGGTTTATCCTTATCCTCTAACGAACCAAGCTCTTCCGGGCCAAGAGAAAATAAAGCTTCTAAACAAAAAAGTAGAATCACAGATGTAAATGACATTATCTCATTTTTGAAAACTGTTTTAGAAAGCCAAGGCCACCAGTAAGTAAAAATCAGTTAAAGATTCAGAAATATGACTTGACAATATTTACACCCTTACCCTATACATCTTGCTTTCTGGTACTGTTATTTTTAACCACTGACCCTATTAGAAAGTGGGAAGCTAAGGTTTCAACAAGGGAGAGCTGTAAAAGGAAAATTATACTTATAAAAACCGTAACATCAGAAATCTTTGGTGGCTTCCTATTGCCTGTGGCAGTGGGTCCCAAAAGCCACATGAGGAATACTAGGAAATACACAATATATAATAGTGTCACACGTGTTTGTTAACAAGCCACATGTGAGACTTCCAACCATTCTTTCATGAGAAGGAGCACCTTTAACTCTGAGATAACGCCCTTCCCATTTGGGTATGAAAATATCTTTTCTGCATTGAGGGTAATAACAGATGGTGGTGACCTTACCTGGAAAAAGACGTTGGCAACCCAGTGCCGGTCTCCAGAACTTGTTTATAATTCAATGTCTGGGTACGCCACCCAGTGGGGCGTATCTGAATCTGTTGGGAAGTCTATATTCAAACAGATAGGAACACCTACTGGGAGACTCTGATATACTCCAGGGAGATAAGGGATGGGACGGGTGTTGCCTTGCACTGAAAACCACTGCTGCCTTAGTGATTATTGTTATGTTATATTCCTCCTGAGCTCCCGGCAGGAACAGGGAAAGACACTACATGAAGGTTACAAACATAAAGGTTAAAGCATAAAAACCACACAAAGACTTCCACAATCGTCTCCCACTACTCCCAGGTACACTGATCTGGGAGTACAGTGGAACCCAATCTAGTCCTATTCATTTAAATATGATTCCAAAAAGTTGCAAAAATTTCCCCTCAGTTCTCTGCCAGTCCTTACCCTTTCCAAATTGTACGCCTTCTTCAATAAGCTTCAGGATCCGCGCTACGCCTTACTAGGAGTGTGCGAGTCACACTAAGGTGTCGGCCCATGTGCTTGGCTGGCCACCCCCTTTGCTAGAGAGAAGGGGGCCCGGGGCTCTGAGCCCTTTCTTCTCAGCGGCACTCTCCATGACCTGCCTGCCTTCCCCAAGAGTCGCCTTCCTCACCCTCTTCTTGAGGCTACTTCTCTACTTTAAGTTGCCCTTGAACTTCAATTATACTAAAACTTGGGAAAAACTTAACCTCCCTAGGAACCCGCTTATTCATGCTCCAAATTTCTAACGGTGGAACTACTGAAGGCACTGGGGGGATATTTTTATGGAGTGGATGGAGTCACAGACAAGAGGCAACACCCAAATCCACATGCACTTCGACCCATTAGAATGGCCCTGGGAAGGGGATAATGGTAATTATACACTAAATCTCTGGAGGCAGGACGTCTCTGTAAGCTTAGAAGCAACAGAAAATGTCACAGAACTTTGCTAAATTTGGTAGTGGTGGGAAGGGGGATGAGATACTGGATACAGGATGAGCCAGGTTGTCTGTCCTCAGAATATGGAGACATGGTGGGGAGCTGAGCTACAGTCATGGAGCTTCATAGCTGGGGGCCCCCAGTCAGGGCCATGTGAAGGCAGAGGAATCTTCACACTGAAATCAAGGGAACACAGAGACTAAGACCCTTGTGGAGGAGGCTGGTTTGCAGAGGAGGAATGGGACAAACATGTAGAGAAAAATAGGGGCAAGAAATCAAGGGTCCAAGGAGGTCAGGGTGGCTTCCTGTAGGTGATTTCTAGGAGATTCCTCTATATTCTTACAGTAAACCTCCCTTTTAATTGAGCTACTTTGAGTGGGTTTCTGTTCCTTATACACAGTGCCTTATCTAACACCTTGGATCTCTGGAATTCAGAATTTCCAGATTTTAGAAAGGTAATACGAAGAAAGGGTCCAATATGTTAACGTTACATCCCCAGCAGAGTCTGGGACAAACAGTATCTATTAATCAAGGACTTAATATTCCTGTAACAAGGGGGGGTGGGAGGGAGGGAGATGCAAGAGGGAGGAGATATGGGGATATATGTATATGTATAACTGATTCACTTTGTTATAAAGCAGAAACTAACACACCACTGTAAAGCAATTATGCTCCAATAAAGATGTTAAAAAAAAAAAAAACTTTAGGTAGTCTCTAGCCTAAAGCATTATACAATTCCAGAGAATAAAAAAAAAAATGTGAAAGTTAAAAAAAATATATTCCTGTAACAAATGTATGACTGCTCACCCAAGTGAGATAATTAAGGCTATAAACAGTCTCACAGCAGGTCAAGCTCTCAGGCCAAACAAGTTCAGATTATTAGGTCAGGCTGTCAGAGTTTTCCAGATTTCAGAACTTCAGATAAACGATTGTGGACTGTATGAATAATGTGACAACCTCTCCCCACTCCAAAAGGAAGCATATAACTGTACTGAGTAACTCTGGCTTGAGTGTTTATTACTTTGAGAAACTCAAAAATACAAATGGTGTACAATAATGAAGGCTGGCACTCATGACAAAATTGTCTATGGTGTACTTTAAATGATAGGAATTCGAAAAGAAATACATTGCCTCATTTTTTTTTTATCTTGTTACGGAACATGACTGATCACACAAAGTATTCATAATTTAAGCTTCACCTTCCTCTGCAGAATTACCAATTTAAGTCCCTCATTAGCAACAATTAACACACACTGTCGAATACACATTTAAAATACTTTGTCTATTTGCGATTCTGCATAATTAATTACAGGGAGATACGAGGATACATATTACCAGCCAAAGCATGTAACATAGCATACCTCTGAATTCAGGTGTGAAATGAAGAGTCTGAAGAAGGGAATTGAGGTAACAGGTTCCACCCTGATTTCTGATTCCACTTAAATTGGTGAATTCTCTAGGAGCGGGTGGCTCCAAAGCTTTGGTCTTTAATGTCTTCCCTTTTCCATAATGATCATTTGACACACTGGAATAATCCTCTTCAAACAGGTCCCCAAACATTGTGAAACTAAATACTACCCTTAAAAAAAATATAACATGTTACAGAAACGTTTTTATTTAAAAAAAAAAAAACTTCCCCACATCTCCCTTTTATACTTGGGAGTCTCCATTTTAAGTCACTCTTAGAAAGTACAGACAGTAGTTCGGGCTTTGGAGGCGGCAAGACCTGAATTTTTTCATCCCTGCTCCGCATTACCTGTGCGACCGTGGGCAGGTTACTTAACCCGCGTTCTTGTAAGTAAAATGCGATACCAACGGTCACGCGGGGTCATTTAAACCATCAAATAACATATTGAAAGAAAGGCATTTAGGGTACAGGGTTTAGCCCACAATAAATGACAGCTGTTTTTAAAAAGGCATATTGATATCACTTGTGAAAAAAGAAAGACAACCCATCCATACACCTAATCTGCTCAGGTAGCAGAGCCCCAGCTAGATTCTGAGCGTTGACAGTGGCCTAGGGACCATGAGTCACTTCCTAAAATCTCTGCTTCTCAAACTCCTTGCACCAGATTATGACACTTAAATAAGTTAAATGGAACAAACTAATCTTTATAGTAGTTTAGTACATGTCCCCGAAGCCGGACAGCCGGGTGGAGATTCAGTGGGAAAAAAACACTGCCTTTAAAAAAAACCACAAAAAAACAAACAAAAAAACCCACTGCCATTTAAATCATGGAGCCTCGAGGGCTTTACAACATGTATCCATCCAGTGATCCCAACATTAGCTCCTGGGATCTAAAGAATCCGCTCCAGGTCTCTCACATCGAGTGTGGAGGAGGGTCACCTGGAGACGAGAAAGGCCAGGCGCCTAGCACAGTTCCTAAGCGATAGGAAACGCTGAAATGCTATTATTTGCCTTTTCAACCCGTTCCTCAGAAGAAAAGCACAAAAAATGGAACTTGAAAGTGCGGCCTCGAGCGCGTGGTCTAGATTCCGGTCTCCTCCACTCCACGGTCAGACCAGGCCCTCAAGCCCTCCAAGCCACCGAGCCCAGGCGCGCGAGGAGGCAGAGGTCCCCGCGGCGGGGGACCGCAGCCCTACACCAGGAGGACGCCGCATCCCGGGGCCGGCCCGGGCAGCCTCTCGCCTCGGCCCCGCTCATCCCTCCCGAGATTCCCCGGTCGCAGGCCCCACTTACTGCCTAAAGCCCAGACCCCCGCCCCGGCCAAAACTCGAAGCGAAAGAACACGCCTCTACCGGGGACCGCCATGTTGACGTGGGTAGCTCTCCCGCGGCAAAGCGCGTGAGCGATTTATGGAACGCACGGACTACGTCTCCCAGGATGCCCGGCGGGGTAGCGCCGGCCCGCGGCGCGGGGCCTTATGGGCAATGTAGTTCTTTTGGCCTGAGAATGTGGGAGTCGCGTTGGGTGGACAGTGCTCGCTTCCTTGTCTGCTGGAGGGTTCGCGAGTCCGCTCGGTGAGCCGGCCACTCATTCGTTCACTTTTTAAAGTTTATTTTTATTTCTGTTCGCAACTCATGTGAGTTGCAGTAGAGATTACAAAGATCGCTTGTCATTTGGCCCGGCTAATGCCAAGTTACTTAAACCTTGGAAACATTTGTGTAGGGCTTCAAGAGTGCCGTGCACTTACAGAGACATTTTACAGGTGTATCTCCAGTGAAAAATGTTCCAAGTAACTTTGATCCTTTATAACATCCTCAGTGCTTACTTTGTCTGCGCCAACTCTCATACACAAGAGTACGCCAAAAATACTTCAAAATCTCCTCTCTTGCCCTCTTGAGCACCTTTGGTGGACTCTTTCAATAGCCTATTTAGGCTCTTCTGGCCGTCCCTCCTGTCGAATGAGGACGACGGGAAGAAAATCATCTTGACTTCAGCTAAAGATTTGAGAGATTGAGAACAGCAATAGCGATAGACGAAGCCACAAGGCAGGAGTCAAAGTGAATGCGAGCCTAAGGGATTTGTATTTGGAACATAGCGACATTCCTGTGGCTGCAAATGTTCAGGAAGTGTCGGTAGGGAAAGAACTGGAGGCAGGGGACCAGCTGAAAGGTTGAAGGTCTAGACCAGGAAACCACAGTGGGAATCGCATCTTCTCAGTTCTTATCAGTCTTCCCTCGGCCACCTTGCCCCCTTGGCAGCCTCCTCTCCATGATTCTCATCCCTGGCTCCAAGGCACTCTATCCTGCTGCTTCTCTTTCTGCCTTTTGACTGCTTCTTCTTTGCCTGCTGTGCTTCATTCCCCTCTTCCTAACAATGGATATTCCTCAAAGTTCTATTCCCTGCCCAAGAATTAGCACTGGAAGCTTAGCTTCTGAGGACGCAGGCTCACCCTTGTACCCAGCTGTATCCCGGCCATCTCAACAGTGCCTGGCTCATTACAGGATCCTAATAAATATGTGTTAAATGAATGAATGAAAGGTCTGTTAACACCACCATCCTTCCCCTCATCCAGCATCAAAGTCTCGGAGCTGTCTTTGAAACTTCATCTTTTCTCCATGAATCCAATCATTTGTAACTCAAAGTATCACCTGGACAATGCTTCTTCTGTTTCCATGGCTCCCTCTCTGCTTTCCATGGCTCCCTATCTGCCCGTCAGACCCTCATTAAGTCTCACCCACGTTAGAATGACAACATTTTAGGTGGACTGCCGCTCTCTCCATCCCATCATGCGTGTCACTACCAGATCCATCTGAGGCACACCCTGAGCTCGCATTTCTCTACCAAAGAGGCTTTGGTGATTCTCTGGTATCTAGTCCAGAAATTCCACCATGGTCCAAACGCTATTTTTTTTTTAAATAAATTTATTTATTTATTTATTTTTGGCTGCCTTGGGTCTTGGTTGCTGCACGCAGGCTTTCACTAGTTGCGGCGAGCGGAGGCTACTCTTCATTGCAGGGTGCGAACTTCCCTCACCAGGGAAGCCCCAACTGTGGGTTTCTCATATTGATCCATGCCCTTTATTAGGTTGAGAAACTTCCCTTCTTTTCCTAGTTTGCTGAGAATTTTTATCAGAAATGGACGTTGGATTTTATCAAACATTTTTTCTGTGCCTATTGAAATGATTACATGGTTTTACTTTTTTAGTTTATTTATATGGTGAATTACCTTGATTGATTTTCTAATGTTAAAACAGCCTTGCACTCCTGGAATAAATCTCACTTGGTTATGACGTATTATATTTTTATGTATTACATGGTACATATATATGTTTATATTATTGAATTTGGTTTGTTAAATTTTTGTTTAGAATTTTTGCATCTATGTTCTTGAGGGGTATCGGTCTATAGTGTAACCGAGCAGGGCCCTATGGGGCCTTCCCAGGACATGCCTTCCCCCATATCCTCTGCTTTAGCTCTTCTCTGAAGTACCTATATAATAGTAATTTTTTTTTCAGTTTCTATTCACAAAGAAAAAGCTCCAGTCCATCTTCTAATTTTTTTGAAAAATTCCTGACATTACAGAACTAAACTGAAATGTATTAATATTCTACTCTTACATTTCCATGACAAACAAAAGAATTTCATGAGCCAGAACAAACAAACAAACAAAAAAGCCAGGGTAGATAATAGTATTTGATGCAAATTTCCTGCGCTGTTTTGCAGATGTGGAAACCCCCCACCAAATGGAAAAACTACTTGCTGACCATGAGCACAGACCCCCAGGCCTCCTGGAGCCTAAGGACTGATAATCTTAACCCCTGTGACACCGCCCTGCTGCTTCACCATCAGCCCATCACAGAATTGTGCACAAGTTGGGGCTTCCCTGGTGGTGCAGTGGTTGAGAGTCCGCCTGCCAATGCAGGGGACACGGGTTCGTGCCCTGGTCCAGGAAGATCCCACATGCCGCGGAGCGGCTGGGCCCATGAGCCATGGCCGCTGAGCCTGCGCATCCGGAGCCTGTGCTCCGCAACGGGAGAGGCCACAACAGTGAGAGGCCCACATACCGTTAAAAAAAAAAAAAAAAGAAAGAAAGAATTGTGCACAAGCTGACAGTACCCTGTGACAGCCCCGCCTCACCTGCCCTTTAAAAATGCTTTGCCAGGGCCTCCCTGGTGGCGCAGTGGTTGAGAGTCCGCCTGCCGATGCAGGGGATACGGGTTCGTGCCCCGGTCTGGGAGGATCCCATATGCCGCGGAGCGGCTGGGCCCGTGAGCCATGGCCGCTGAGCCTGTGCGTCCGGAGCCTGTGCTCCGCAACGGGAGAGGCCACAACAGTGAGAGGCCCGCGTACAGCAAAAAAAAAAAAAAAAAAATGCTTTGCCAAAACCCTTCAGGGAGCTTGAGACTTTTCAGGGCATGAACCACCTCGTCTCCTTGCATGGCCTTGCAATAAACCTTTCTCTGCTCCAAACTCCTTATTTAGTTTTGTTATGTGGCAATGCTGGTCTCATAGACCAATTCTATGGTCTTGTAACAGGGAAGAGCAAAATCCGACTCCATGTTGGATCTGTTTCTTTTACTTTAACCTTTGCTACTTTAACCTTTGCTTTTCATTTACTTTTATTATTATAATCATACACAATGGCCTGCCTCAGGGAACCCTACCCCTCTGCCTGAATGTTAAACTAAAGGACCTTTGTTCAGCTCTCAGGGAGACAATCTGACCCTGCCCACCTGTGAATGGCTGCAGCAAAGAAGAAATTGACACATCCCCTCCCCCATGCTGGCCAAGCCAGGAGATATTTTGTGAAATTAATGGCCTTCTTACTTTACTTCGTCACCTCTTCACCCTCTCTGTTCTGTAAAAGAAACTGGTATCCAGACCCCGATAAGATTTTTTGGGGGGATGCTTGCCTGAACACCTTGTCTCCCTATTTACTGGCCTGTCGTGTGGTGAGCAGAGTGAGCCTGGACTCGGTAACTGTCTCATAGAGTGAATTAGGAAATTCCCTATGCTTCTACTGGAGTATATTGTATCTATATTCCAGAATATTTTCTGGAATGATAGTTGGTAGTACTTCTTTTTCCAATGTTTGGTACATTTATCAGTGAAGTTATCTGGGTTTGAGGTTTTATTTGTGGGAAAGTTTGTATTGCAAATTTAATTTAAATTTAAAATACATAAGTTATTTCTATTCAGCTTATTTATTTATTCTTGATTAAATTCTAGTAGTTTGCATCTTTTAAGAAATTTGCCCATTTCATCTAAGTTGTAGAATATATTGGCATAAACCTGTTCATGATATTCTCTTATTCTTTTAATATCTATAGAACCTGTAGCGATGCCACTTCTCTCATTGCTGATATTGGTCATTTCTTCTCTCTCTCTCTCTTTTTCTTTTTTTTTTTTTTTTCTAATCAGTTTGGCTAGAGCTTTATCAAGTTAATTCAGTTTTTCAAAGAATGAGCTTTTGGGTTCATTGATTATCTCTATTGTTTTCTATTTTCTATTTCATTGATATCTATTCTAAAATAAGCCTACCTGCAGGTAGACCACTCACCACCATTTTTATTTTTCAGACATTTATCTGAAACTTTTCCAGTCACCAAGGTAAATGGTGACTAAGCAAATGTCACCAGTTATAGTTTGGGTGTCCTGGACGGAGCCATCTGGACCCCTAACAAAGTTTATGCCCCTAGGTTGGCTCTAGAATCCCTCACCAAATGGTCCTCAAGATCTAATCTGACAACAATGAGTTTACCCATGAAGGTGTCTAGAAAACCTTCATAGTGTAGTTTGGTCCGATGCAACAAACATTTCCTTGTGTGCTTTCTCTGTACGAGGCATAGCATGGGTATTGTGGGAGGAGAGTACAAATATGAAGATATGTCCCCTGACCTCAAGGAGTGCTTGATAGAGTGTGAGACAGATACAGAGATTCCTGATGGAGGATACCAGGCCTATTGGGGCAATCCCACAGCAGATGTCTAAACAGAGGACTGTGGAAACAGAGAAAAGAGAAAGCAGTCCCAGCAGAGTGCTTCAGACAAACATTCGGTGGGTAACCCTATTATGTGACATATCTAGAGAAAGCAATTTAAAATAGATGACAAACACATTCCATCACGTCCCTAGAATGGGAGGTGGGGTTGTCAATCTTATCTCAACATTTCGGAAGCCTCAGAGGGTTTGGAAATGGAATAAGACAAGCAGTAACGTCAAGCATTGCAGAGACTCTTGTCGACCTCAAGTTCACTGCCAGTGAGGAGGTCAGTGGCAAGGTGCTTCCAATCTTTCCTTGGAATCTGGGATGCCAATCACTTTCTGGGCAAAGAGTCTTTGGTACTCTGAAGATAAAATCCAAATTTTCCTTTGGGACAAATTGCAAATATACCAGCTTTATTGAAACTTACCCTCTTTTTTTTTTTTTTAATCATTCTGAGTCCTTAGGTTCCAAGAACATTGCTTAATGATTCTGTTTCTAAAAGGGCATTGCAGTGCAATGTCTCTGCTCATGGTAAAGATCAAAAGCTATCTCATCTGGAAAACATACTACTACCTGTTTCAGCAAATGCTTCTCATTCATTATCATCCTTATGAGTAATTCATTGGCAATGAGTATAATTTTTTTTTTATGAATGTCTAAATACACGCCCTCTCCTGAAGCAGGTTCTGTGCCTGTACTTATGCCGCTCCTGTTACCTGAGCTTGGAATCCAGACAGCTGGATTGCTCTGGGCTGTAGTTAACAGATGGCTCCTGCGATTTTAACCGGCTTCCTTCCTCTGTGCATGTGTCTGCTGCTGACACCTGGCTTTGCTGAAGCAGGCAAACTGCTGGTAGTACCCATGGATGGGAGCCACTGGTTTACCATGCGTCCAGTCGTGGAGAAACTTGCCCACAGAGGGCATGAGGTGGTCTTAGTCATACCAGAGGTGAGTTGGTACCTGGGAAGCTCATTCAATTTGACGGTAAAGACTTATTCCACGTCTTACACTCTGGAGAATTTGAATAGTGAGTTCCAGAAGTTCACTGATTTTCACTGGAAAACTCAGCCGCGAAGTTTACTTTCTTTGTTGATGAGTCCGTCCAACAAAGCTTTTGACTACTTTTTTTCACATTGTAAGAGTTTATTTGAAGACAAAAAATTAGTAAAATACTTAAAAGAGAGTTCTTTTGATGCAGTGTTTCTAGATCCTTTTGATATGTGTGGCTTAATTGTAGCCAAATATCTTTCACTCCCATCTGTGGTCTTCACCAGGGGAGTCTTTTGCCATTATCTTGAAGAAAGCACTCAGTGTCCCATGGCTCTTTCTTACGTTCCTAGAGATTTCTCAGGGTTCTCTGATGTCATGACTTTCGGACAGAGACTGTGGAATCATATCCGACACTTGGAGGAACGTTTACTTTGCCACTATCTTTTCAAAAATGTTGTAGAAATTGCCTCGGAGGTTCTCCAGACAACTGTCACAGCATCTGATCTCTTCAGCCAAATATCAATTTGGTTGTTACGACGTGACTTTGTTTTGAACTATCCCAAACCTGTGATGCCCAACATGGTCTTCATTGGTGGCATCAACTGCTATGAGGGAAAGCCGTTGTCGAAGGTAAGTTACTTCTCCTTTAGCATATTAAGAATTAATCAGGCTTTGGACATTAAAAAAAAAAAGATGCCTTACTAAACTGTGATTTGTCCTTTATATCCTTTGCATTTGTAATTTCTCTCCGGTTGAACAAACTATTTTGTGCCAGTTCATTTAATTGTGCATCATCAAATTTTACAAAGCTGTCTTCTTTGATATGTATGTGTATACAATTGATGACAATTGATGTAATTGTATATAATTTCCAGGCTGCATTTTTAAATCCTGTTTTAGGAAAAATACTGAAAAATACAGTAAGAAATGAAACTTCTCTTTTGTTAATCCAATGCCACCCCCTATAGGAAAATGCTTTTAGCCGTTTTGTATGTATCTTTTCCAATTTTTCTGAAATTATTTAATATTATTTAATATAAGTGCATATGTCTAATGTAAATTCTCACACTCACTTATTAAAATACAATCTAGTATCAGACCAGATATATTGTCCCTTACCTTGCTTTTTTTTCACTTGCCAATAAATTGTGGACATCTACAGTCAGTACATACAAATCTGTCACATTCTTTTCAATGGTTGCATAAAATTCTTTACTTTGGATGTACCATAGTTTATTCAACTAACCAATATTGATAGATACTGATAGCTTTTCCCATTTTTTCTTTTATAAGCAAGACTGTATTCACATTCTTAATTTCTTTACCTTCATATATTTCTATGTTTCTTTGCTCTTATCTCTGTAAGCTAGAGTCCATAGGAGTAGTGTTGCTGGGTCAAATAGTATGTACATACTATATTTTAATGAATTCAATAAATTGCTTTCAAAATATTGAACAACCTGACACTTTGGTCAAAAGTATACAAGAGGTCTGTTCTTCTATACCCCCTCCACCTCCAGAAGTTGTCAAAGTTTAAAATTTTTAGCAAAATAATTCTACATAGCTGCATCAATTTTTGTTTCCTATTTTCTTAGATATACTGGCCATTTGTATTTCCTCTTTTGTGAGTTATGTATTCACATTCTCTAATCATATTTATAGAACTTTCTTTTTATAGCTAATTATTATGTCTCTTGAGTATTAGGAATATTAATACTTAGGTTTTTATATGTGCTGTAAATATTTTTTTCCTTGGCTGTCTTTCATCTTTCCTCATACGGGACTTTCATTTTTGGGTGGTCAAACTGGTTGACTTTTCCTTTAATGGCTTCTGGATTTCAGCTTGTTTAGATCTTTCCAAGTCTGACATATATAAGCATTTTTTTCCATATTATGTCTTAATGTTTTAATTCCACCAATGTTAATAGTTTTATTTCTTACAATAAGAACTTTGCATGGTATAAGGATCTAACTTCATTATTTTTCCTAAATGGGTAGTCCATTATCCCAACATCATTTAATAAAAAATCCTCCTTCATTCATTGAATTGAAATGCATCATTATCATATCTTAAATTCCCATATTTATTTGCATCTGCTTTTGTACTTCCAGTCTTGCTCCACTGATTTATTTATCTATTCATGTGCCAGGACCATATTTTGATTATAGTAGCTTTGTAGTAAGTTTTAATATCTGGTAGGGCATGCCCCATACTCATTATTCTTTTTGTTCTGAGTTTTCTTAGTGATTCTTATAATTTATTCTCCTTCACAAAAGTGAAAATTGTTTTATCTAGTCCAAAATATAAAAATAAACCATTAGGGTTCTGTTAATATTATGTAAAATAGTTTTACTCATTTGAGAAAGGTGAGATTGACTGGCTATTAGTATTAGGGAAAGGAGCCCCATTGTTAGGATCAATGATGGTGCGGATAGGGAGTCCGAAAAGAATATTAATGAGAAATTAAGGCTATTGTCATTGAATTGATTAAGAAGAAGTAAGCTTGTGAGACTAATTAGCAGACTATGGGTTGTGGAGTTAATTCAGATCGTGTTGCTTTTTGATAGTCAAGTTAGGGGTGTTAGTATAATTGTGGGGATAATAAGGCTAATCTGCGTGCCGCTTCACAGGCTGCGAACACCAGCAGGATGATGGGTATTATGCTGGCTGAAGTGAGGTGTGAATTTAGGATTGTTAGGGTCGCCAGGATGAATAGTGATAATATTATGCCTTCTAGACATAGTAGTGAGGATATTAGGTGAGATAGATATATTAGTAATCCTATAAGGGATATAGTGAAAGCTATAATAATATTTATATACACTAAAGACACTTGGTAATTAGGAGTTTAGTCATAATCTAATGAGTCAAAATAATTTGTTTTGTTTTAAACTAAATACAGTTTAGTTCAGTCCACTCCAGTCCTTTTTTAGTTCACTCCTAGGCCAGGCTAATTGCCAATAATGAGGTTAAAAGTAAAACCACGGTGAGTATTGTTTTTAGATTACTTGTTAGAGTTGCTCAGAGGAGGGGCAGTAGGAGGGCAATTTCTAGGTGGAAAAGGAGGAATGTGATTGCTACTAGGGAAAATTTTATGGAAAAAGGCAGGCGGGCCGATCCTATAGGGTCCAATGTGCATTCATAAGGGCTTGTTTTCTCTGTGTAAGTGTTTAGCTGGGAGAGTCAGAAGGCGATGAGTACAAGCAATGAGGCCAGTGCAGTATGTGTTAATAAGGTCAGTATTAAGTTTATTATCCTTTTTCGGGGGGGTACCGAAACTAACTGATTACAAGTCAGTTGCACCAATTAATACTATAAGAATGATGAGCCTCATCAATAGATAGATAGGAAAAGGAATAGTCATAAAACATCTACAAAATGTCAGTATCAAGCAGCGGCTTCAAAGCCGAAGTGGTGGTTGGATGGGAAGTGAAATTTTAATCGGTGCAGGAAACAAACAATAAGGAAGGTGGACCCAATCATTATGTGCAGTCTGTGGAATCCTGTGGCTATGAAGAAAGTTGACCCATATACCCCATCTGAGATCGTAAATGGGGCTTTGTAATACTCTGAGGCTTGGAGGGGTGTGAAATAGACGCCAAGGGCAATTGTAATAAAGAGGGCTTGCGATTTCCTTCCATAAGGCTGTGGTGGGCCCAAGTGATAGATACCCAGAGGCTAATAGCATGCAAGTGTTGAGAAGTGGCACCTCTAGGGGGTTTGGAGGGCGAATGCCTATTGGCGCCCAGCACCTGCCTAATTTAGGGGTAGGGGCGAGGCTTGAGTGATAGAAGGCTCAAAAGAAGAGGACTTCTGAGACGATAAATAAGATTATTCCGTATCAAAGTCCCTTTTGGACGATTGGCGTGTGATGGCCTTGGAAGGTGCTGTCTCGAATAACATCTCGTCATCGCTGATATACTGTGAGAGTGTTGGTTAGTAGGCCTAATATTAGTAGAATTATTGAGTTAAGTGAAATCACATGATTAGACCCGACGTTATGAAAAGGGCTCCTGTAAGGGGTCAAGGACTCGGGTTTACTATGTGGTACGCGTGGGTCTGGTGGGTCATTATGTGTTGTCATACAGATCTAAGCATACTAAGAGGGTAAATACATAGGCTGGAATTATAACAATGGCAAATTCGAGGATAGTGAGTAGGGTGAGAGCAATGAATGTAATGAGAGCCGTGATGGTGTTGATGCTTTTTAGCGCTAAGATTGTTCCTCTGATTAGATGTATTAATACATGACCTGCTGTAATATTGGCTGTTAATCACACAGCTAGTGTACCAGCTGGATAAACAGGCTGATAGTTCGATAATCACTAGCATAGGGGTGAGGGGGGCGAGTGTGCCTTGTGCTAAGAAGTGGGCCCAAAATGCTTTTGTTTTGTTACGGAAACCTGTAATCACGGTGACAGCTCATAGGGGAACGGCTGTTCCACATTTATTAAGAGCTGCACGGTGGGTGTAAACGGGTAGGGTAGTAGTCCCAGAAGGCTGGTTGACCCAATAAATAGAATGAGAGACATCTTTTTGCTATGCTTTTCCTATTCAGAATATAGTACTTCTCTTTACTTATTCAGATCTTGTTTTAAGTCTACCAATGAAAATTTGCATTTTTCTTTGTATGTCTTTTATTTTTTCTTATTAAAATTTATTCCTAGGCATTTTATTACTTTAGAAACTATTGTGAACAGAGTATATTTTCATTTCTATTTTGAAGTGGAAATTAAAGTATAGCTTTGCATTTGCACATCTATCTTGATCTAGCCATACTACTAATTACTCTTAGTAGTTTGTAAGTTTTTTTAGGTATACAATATCGTCTGCAAATAATAACCTCTCGTATTCATACCTCTTATTTTGTTTCACTGAAAAATATACCTTCAAAACATCATTGAGTCATTAGTTCAATAACAATTATTCAATAGTTTATGAATAATGTTGAATAGTTGGTCCAGACAGTTTGAATTGGAGTTCAATCACTTGCAATTGAAAAGGTATTTTCAAATACAGGAGTAATATTCCTGGCAAATGCAGAGTCTCTAAATCCAGATGAAATGCTTATCTCAGCCTATTATTTTATTAGGGAAGTCCTATTTATTTTTATCTATTGATCTGGCTGCTTATAAGGCTCAGTACATTTTATAATATAGTCATATTCTCTCACATATTGGGGGTCTTACTTTTCCCTTCAAACTAAGGAGAGGTTACAGATGGATTATGTACTCAGTGAATATATGTTATGGACACTCTGCTTATGTAACTCCTACTACTTAGAGCATGAATCAAGTCTGGCTAGGACAGCATTTTATAAGGGCCTCTGTTCACCTTGCCTTGCCCACTGGGGACCCCTGGATCCTCACACAGCTGAGGAAGTTTCACCCAGACTGGGTACACACACACACACACACACACACACACACAGATGATAATGTTTGGATTTATTTAGCATGACTGAATGCAAGAAAACGAGAATCAAAATATTGGTTGGGCTGTAGAATGTACAGACTTGTATAAAGCACCCCATTCTTAAGAGGAAATTTTTTTGGAATAAAAATAATTAAGCACTTACCATCATACATGTGCTAAAAGTGAATTTAAGTGTTTTTGGAGCAGAGAACATATTATTTTGTTCATGTAAATTCAAGATGTTATATCAGGCAAACTTTATGTAAAGGGCCAGAAAGTAAATGTTTTAGATTTTTCATGCCAGTAAATACCCCAGCTCTGACACTTAGCAGCAACATCACCTTGGGTAAGAACCACTGTTTCTAAATAGGTTAAATAGGGATAAAATAGTAGCATCCCACACAGCTCTTTTCCAGATCAGAAATGATAATGCATGTAGAATGCCAGGTGTGTGGCAAAGAATCAGTGACAGCTGTAACTGCCATAACTGCGTGGTGCTAGGTATTTCCCAGTATGATTATTTCCAACCCTCACAATATTAACAGTAACGATGAGATCAGGCTCTTTTCAGAACAACATGATCAGATGTCAATATTCTCCGCTTGTTGGGAGCCTCCTATGAATTATTTAACCCTCAGATGGATAGAGTCCCCTTAGGGAGAGTTTAGAAATTAAATATAACAAAAGCCAACATGGGTTGACATTGTTATTAGCCCCGTTTTGCAGATAATGAAACTGAGGCACAGAGAGGTTGAGCGAGTTGCCCATGGTCACAGCTCTGGTAAGTGGGGAAGACAGGATTCCAATGCAGACATTCTTTTTTAAAAAAAATTACAACATAATTCACCCTTTTAAAATATACAATCAATGGTCTTTAGTATATTCGAAGGTAGGAATAATCATCATCGTTGTCTAATTCTAGGTCACATCCTCACTCCAAAAGGACACCCCATGTCCCTTGGCAGTCACTCCCCCTCTTCTCCAGCCCCTGGCAACCACTAATCTACTTTTTGTCTCTGTGGATTTGCCTGTTCCGGATACAGTAAGTCCCCTACATTCAAACGAGCTCCTTTCTGAGAGTGCATTCATATGTCCAAATTGTTCATAAGTCCAGCATAGTTAGCCTAGGTACCCAACTAACACAATCGGCTATATAATACTGTACTCTAATAGGTTTATAATACTTTCCACACAAATAATACATAAAAAACAAGCACAAAAAATAAAGAAAAAAATTTTAATCTTATATAGTACCTTGAAAGTACAGTAGTACAGTATAGCAGCTGGCATCCAGGGGTGGGCATCGAGTGAACAGGCAAGAAGAGTTACTGACTGGAGGAGGGAGAGGAGGTGGGAGATGGTAGAGCTGAAGGATCGACAGCAATAGGAGACGGAGGGCAAGGTGCCATTTCACTCACTCACATCCTGGGTTTGAAATAAAGATACTGTACGTTATACAGTACCGTACAGTAAAGTACACAAAAGCACAACCACTTGTAGAGGATACATGCATGTGACAATGTACGCCAGACGCACGAACTAACGTATGTGATTGGACATGCAAACGCACCTTCTCATCTTTGAAAGTTCGCAACTTGAAGGTTCGTATGTAGGGAACTTACTGTATCTCAGAAGAATGGAATCGTACAATACATGGTTCTTTGTGACTGGCTTCTTTCATTTACTTTTCAGGGTTCATTCGTTTTGTAGAATATATTGGCATTTCACTCCTTTTTATGGCTGACTAATATTCCTTTGTATGGGTATGCATATCTATTCATCTGTTCATCAGTTGATGGACATTTGGGCTGTTTTCACTATTTTAGCTATTATGACTAATGCTGCTATGCACATTCATGTACAATGAATCCAGACATAGAGCTTTTAGAGGCCAAGGGCCTAACCTTTCCCCTATCTGCCTACCTGTGCAGACTGGAAACTCCTGGGAAGCACCTTGCCTGTGACCTTTGTGGAAGTTATATGCAGTGAAATTTGCCCAGGGGAGGATGGTCTGGATCTGGAAGTTGTGCATAGACTGGGCACTAGAAAGGGGTTCTTAGCTATGGGTGAAATATTTCAGCCCCTGAACTATTCCCCCAAACCAATTAAAATATCTGTGAGTATTGGGGTGAGGACAGGAACACACCTACAGAGCATTTACCCTTTTCTTCAAATTCTTGCTCACACTTATCTTCAGACTTTAGGTTTTTGCCAATCCAATAGGTGAAAAAACTCAAGGTTTTCTTAATTTGCATTTCTCTCATTAACTGTTTATCTTTAAAAAAAAAATTAAGTTGTTTTACCAGTGAAGAAGAGAGCTGGAGCTGACCTCCCTCAATGAATATAACTGATGCAACCTCTGATTATATTAGCTCTTCGGTTAACCCCACCATATTCTTGACTCAGTGAATTTGTTGGAAGGCTTTTCATTGCTTGCAATTTTATTGGCTCAAATACTGGGAAAATCTCAGGGTATACTGATTAGGTGTGGCTTGCTCCAGGGATGAAACCATGACACCAGGACCCATTTTTCACCTTTAATTCTTGTATCTGCTTCTGATGATATCCTTCTGGGTGTCATGATACCCAAGCACCTGGGGCTCTAGCCAGAGTCCTTTTCCCAGCATTCCTAGTAAAGTTCTTCTGCCTCACTGGGTCTCATTAAGTGACATGTCCATTTCTGCTCTAATCACTGTGGCCGAAGGGATGATATGTGCTAATCGGTTGAGGTCTAGGTCACATGTTCTATCCCAGAGCAGCTCACGCGGAGCCTCACCTGAAGTCCAGGGGAGGTCGCTGGGATGAGTCACTTCCTAATGACTTTCCACACTGGACAAATTAAAGATGTTTTCAATTTAGATGTCAGGTTTTTCATTGCTAGTTTATCTTATAAATCTATTATCATATAGATTTCTCTGTGTCCTAATCTGAGTTTATTTTAAGAAAATGTGGGTGGGTACTAAATAGGAATGTCCCCAGGAAAGGATGATCTGTCAACTTTTAAGGCAATCATTTTGGGGCTTATAAGCATTTTGTATTTGAAGTCTTTGATCTTTGTTCTCTTTTAGGTATTTTTTTCCCTATTGTGTTACTCATAGATACTTTTAAATTTAAACTTGAAATTTAACAAATTCCCCAGCAAGTGAAAGAAATACTATTAGCTATGGGTATTTTTCTTTCTCTCTCTCTCTCTTTTTTTTTTAAGGGCAGCCGTCTCCTTTTTAAATTTTTATTATTTTTTGGCTGCACCACGTGGCATGTGGGATCTTATTTCCCTGACCAGGGGTCAAACCCAAGCCCCCTGCAGTGGAAGCGCAGTCTTAACCACTGGACCTCCAGGGAAGTCCGGTATTTTTCTATTAATGCTTCTTAGAATATATATGTCTTTCCATGGTAGATTTTGGTCTTTATCAGCTCTGGAAAGTTTTATTCTTTTGCCATTGCATTGTATCTTTTCAATTTATCCTATTTTTAAAATAATTAATGCTATTGAGGTATTATTTACATATAACAAAATGCACCATTTTAACTGTACATTTCTGAGTTATAATTTTATATACCCATGTAACTGTCACCACAGTCAGGATATGGGACACTTCCATCACTCCAGTAACTGGCTTTGTGTTCTATCCCAATCAACCAACACCTTCCCTAGACCTTAGGCAACCACCGATCCGGTATCTGTCACCGAGATTAGAATAATCTTTTCTAGAGTTTCATCTGAATGGAATTATACAAATATGAATGGAAAAAAGCTGCTATGAATATTTGAGTACTTGTGTTTATGTGAGTGAATCGTTTTGTATTTCTTGGGTAGATACTTAGAAGCAGGATTGCTGGGTCATATGGTAGGTGTATGTAAACTTTATAAGAAACAGCCAAACTGCTTTTTTTTTTGTTTGTTTTTGTTTTTGCGGTATGCGGGCCTCTCACTGTTGTGGCCTCCCCCGTTGCGGAGCACAGGCTCCGGATGCGCAGGCCCAGCGGCCATGGCTCACGGGCCCAGCCGCTCCGCGGCATATGGGATCCTCCCAGACCGGGGCACGAACCCGTATCCCCTGCATCGGCAGGCGGACTCTCAACCACTGCGCCACCAGGGAGGCCCCCAAACTGCTTTTTAAAGTGATTGTACTATTTTACATTCCTGCCCCTACATTCTTGCTGACACTTGCTATTATCAGTTTTTTATATCTTAACCACTCGTGTGGATGCATAGTAGAATTTCACTGTGGCTTTAATTTTCATTTCTTTCTTTCTTTCCTTCCTTCTTTTTTGGTCACACTGCACGGCTTGCGGTATCTCAGGTCCTGGACCAGGGATTGAACCTTGGCCACAGCAGTGAAAGCGCCGAATCCTAACCACTAGGCCACCAGGGACTCCCTAATTTGCATTTCTTTATGACTGCTGCTGATGAATGTCTTTTCATGTGCTTACTGATCACATGCATATCTTTAAAAAGAAAAGTGTCCCTTCAAATCTTCTGCTCATTTTTATTGGGGTAGTTGTCTTCTTCTTTTTGAGCTGTAAGAGTTCTTTATATGTTCAGGATACAAGTCCTTTGTCAGATACATGTTTTGCTGATGTTTTCTCCTGGTGTATGGTTTATATTATATTTTTAAAATAATGTCTTTCAAAGAGCAAAAGTTTGAAATTTTGATAAAGTCCGACGAGTCAATTTTTTAATAGTTTGTACTTTTTGTGTCCTAAGAAATCTTTGCCTACCCTAAGGTATGAAGATTTGGTCCTATGTCTTCTTCAAAAAGTTTAAATAGTTTTAGTTTTTCTGTTTAGCTTTATGAGAGTGGCAGTGGGGAATACCATCTCTCAGGGGTCAAGCTCGAGAGACGTCGCTTTCTATTTCTGGCCTTTTTTGGGGTGACCTCACCCACACCCCTGGCTTCAATCACCACCATATCCTGATGGTTCCGAGTCCATCCGTGCAATCCAGGCCCCTCCGCTGCTCCAGATCCGTGAAGTCAACTAGCTTGGACATATCCTCACAGGCACGAGGAACACAGGCTCCTCCCTCCCCACAGCCCTGCTTCTCCCCAGGGCCCGCATCTCTGTGAAGGTACCACCATCCTCCCAGGGGTCCAGCTCTCCCCAGGGGCTCCAAGTACAAGAAGTGCAAGTAGAGATCAGATGACACCAACGTCTAAGTAAAATGCCACTGCATTAATGTAGAATGGGAGAGAGCCCTTTAATGGGACAAGAACAGTCTCACTCCTCTGCAGGTGTGTTCCTGCCCTCACCCCAATACTCACAGATATTTTAATTGGTTTGGGGGAATAGTTCAGGGGCTGAAATATTTCACCCATAGCTAAGAACCCCTTTCTAGTGCCCAGTCTACGCACAACTTCCAGATCCAGACCATCCTCCCCTGGGCAGTGCGGGATGCCCTCTGCAGCCCTGTCCCTGCCTTCTCTGGACCCATCCTTCATGCGCTGTCCTCTGTGAGCGCCCCCTAGCAGATGCTTCCTGTACTGCCTCTCACATCTGTTCTGTCTCCAGTGCTCCTGCAACTTTGATTCAGGCCCTCACCTCACACAAACAGCCTCTGAATATGACACCTGGGGTCCAGGGTGACCCCTCTGAACTATTCCCTACTTCTTTTGCAAAAGAGACTTTTAAAAAACACAAACTTGGCCAGGCCACAACAACTTTAGTTGTTGCCCGAGACTTCGGGATGAAGCTCTAGCCCCCAGCTTGTGGTCCCTAGTTATAGGTTGAATTGTGGCCCCCTCGAAAAAGATATGTTGTAATCCTAACCCTTAGCACCTCAGAATATGAGTTTATTTGGACACAGTGTGTTTACAGAGGTAGTCAAGTTAAATGAGGTCATTTGGGTTGACCCTAATCCAATATGACCAGTGTCCTTATGAAAAGAGATTTAGCCACAGAGACAGACATGCACAGAAAGAAGATAATGTAAAGACCCAGGGGGAAGATGGGAAGAGTGATGCACCTATAAGTCAAGGAAGACCAAGGTTGCAGGCAAACACCAGAAGCTGGAAGAGGCAAGGAAAGATTCTCCTTCAGAGGGAGCATGGCCTTGCTGACACCTTGATTTGGACTGTGCCCTCAGAATGTGAGACAATAAATTTCTGTTGTTCTAAGTCACCCAGTTTGGGGCACTTTGTTACAGCAGCCCTAGAGGTGAATACAGCCCTCTCCGTTTTCAGCCTCCTGCTTCCTGCGCTTGTATGCTTCATGAGTTTCCCAAGGTATACAGTTCTCTTACTGTTAGGAATGCTTCCTGCCATGTCCATGCCTCTGTGCAGGTGGGGCCCATCAAAGCACCAAATATGACTTGCCCTCTTGCATAAAGCCATAAAAATTTGTGTTGGGAAAGGCAGTCTCATGCATGCAGTGTTTTGGCCCTCACTTGGTGGCATAAGAATGGGCCTTGGCTTAGAACTCTTCCTTACCAAGAGCCTATGCTGGGCTTATCACCTTGTGTGGGAGTATCTTTCCCTGTTTCAGTTTCAATGACTTCTCTTTTGTCTTTGTTTGAAGTGCGTGCATCTTATGGCACTTGGCCAACCCTACTGTTATATCTGTCCTCCTTGGAGAGGGGATGGGGTCTTTCCACCGCGGCACAGGGGGGATGCATGCAGGCAAATTGCCTTGCATCAGGCGTCAGGGGAGACGGACTGGCCATGGAAGACTGATGCCCACTGTTGGAGCTGATCTTGCTCTGTGTCTTCTCTACATAACTAAAGTGTTGTCCCATCCAGTGCGTGACTGCACTGTGTTCTTCTTGGCGACTCAGATACCGACATGCAGTGGGCAGAGGTGTTTGTACTTCTGTTCCTGGTGGCTGGCATAGTGATGATCTTTGCTATTCTCCAGGTAGTTGGTGTCCTGCTCTGGGATCGGTGACCAGTGCCCGGTAATCTGCTTGACAGATATGATAGGATGTAAGCTGAGAGTAGAGGTCAGAAACTGAGCCTTGGGGAAAACCTGCAGTTATGTGTCTGGGACAGAAAAAGAGAGCATAGATGTTGCTGTTGGAGGGGAAATAAGAGAACCGGGATCATGGACGCACAGCTTCCAAGGATGATGCAGGGTTGCCAAGGAAACACACCACAGCTTGGTGGAGACATTAGGGGCTTGTCAAGTCCACTGCCCCAGGGTGATGCCAGCTCCCTGGGGGTGATGGGCTGACTGAGGTGCTGGCTACTTTCTGGCCACATGGGCACAGATGGGTTGTGGATATTCTCCCTGTTGAGAGGTAGGAGCTGGTGCATCGGGCGAGGGCAGAGTAGGAGAGGTGGGTGCTCTGATGAGCGGGGAAACTCTCCTTTGGCTCTTGGCCACCCTGGGGCTCCTATGCCATCTGCTGTCTCCTTCCTCCCTTTCAACCTCCACTGCTTTGGCTTGCTCTCCAGTGCCTTCAGATAGCCTTTCAAAAAGAAATATTTCCCGGGAATTCCCTGGTGGTCCAATGGTTAGGACCTGGAGCTCCCACTGCTGGGGCAGGGTTTGATCCCCAGTCAATACCACGAGCCGTGTGGCAGGGGCAAAAAAAAAAAAAATTTCCCAAGGGATTATAATCATTATGTGTGGGAGCATTGGACTGATAGAAATGCTTCTAGGTAAATTGAAAAATATATATATTTTTGGTCATATTACAAATCCCAGGGAGATTTTGCTTGGCCTGCCATTACATCTATAGCTTAATTGGGGGCAAAATCAAGAGTGTTGCAATGTTAAATCTTCCCACGCGGGATGTTGTATGCCTCTTCATTTATTGTATTCTAGTCTAGCTTGATACCTCTAACTGGAGCAGAGAAAACACCACCACCCTTTCCAATCCCCGAAGTGCACTATGTATCCTTCCTTGGCTTATAGCATCTGTATTGGGTTGAGTGGCAAACACACGGCAGCTGATCACAGTGAGGAAAGCCAGAATGTTGCCCTGGATACTCACTGACAGGTGTCCATTGCAGTTAGAGCCGGACCAGTAACAGGGGCTACTGAGTTCTTAGCAGAATGAAGGGGGTACAACTCTCCTAACTTGCTGCTTCTGCCACCAGATAGGGTGTCGCTGGATTCACTGGTGGCTGGAAACCCAAACAGCAGCTTCTCTGGCCAGCAACACTGGCGGCAGCTGCAGCAGCAAAACCCGACCTGAAGTCCGACCCTCCCGGCGGCCCTGCTCCCTTCCCTGGCATATCCTTATACCCTGAAAGTAGCACATGAGCAGCCTTGATCCTACACTCTCAAGACATCCTGCGTGGCCGTTTGTGGAAATGAATGGGGGACAGAAACGATAGGCTCTAACCTGGGAGTCGAGGACAGAAGTTGAGCCTTGGGGAAAACATGCAGTTAGTGATGTGGCTGGGAGAGAAAGAGGAGCCAGAAAAAGAGAGCACAGATGTTGCTGTTGGAGGGGAAATAAGAGAAGCGGGACCCTGGACTCACAGCCTCCAAGGACGGTTGAAGCAAACGCGCCCTGCACGGTGGCAGCTGGTATGACACAGGAGGCGTCTTGGTGTGCACGTGTTGCTCAGTGGTGGATCCCTAATGGGGGTAACTTTCTCCGAAAGGGAAGCCTCAGCCTGGCTGGTCCTGCAGCCTGCGACAGGATGTCGCTATGGCAGAAGCCATGGATGCAGAAGAGCGTGCTCAGTGAGAGAGAGAGAGCTGGGCAGCCCAAGGAGCCCTCCCGCACCATCCCCAGGGCAGACGGGACACGGAGATGTCAGTCTTGCTGAGCACGTGTGGGCATCAGTCTCTGTAGCAGGGCCAGACTCATGGGCCCCACCTCAGAAGGTCCCACAAATTATGGAGCCCCTCTGTTCTGGAGGAATCTGTCCTTATCAGGACTTAGGACTGTAAATGACCTTGGAGCAGAATCTGAACATAAACTATAAGATGTAACAAAGGCCCAGATTAATGTACACCCCAGTCCCTAAACAGAGTAGCAGAAGACTGGAGCCTCCAGCATCAGAAGAGGAATTCAGAGAGCCTGCTCCGAGGCCAGGGGACGGCACTCTCTGACTCCACTCTGTCATTGCTAAGGGTTGCCTTGTCCATTGACGCCTTAGATAACGGCAACCCCTATTCCGTGAGGTAGATACAGAATTCTCAACCAACCCTTCTGCTGTCCTTCCTCCGGAATTCCTCCAGATATTTCCATAGCTGACAGCCACTTCAATAGACTCTGCCCTGAACGTTGCAAGAGGTGTCCCCATGTGGAACGGGAACAAAACGGACAGCCGGCATCCCCTCCCCGCTGAGAGAAAGCTGTCTCGGCAATGTTATATATTTTCCTGGATGTGCTCTGCGTTCACCCATGATTGGGGGAAAGAGTTGAAAGAGTTATCAAATAAGGCCACATCCAGCAGAGAGGTTCTGGCTGGGACTAGGGCATAGGTGACCCCGCAGAGCTCAGTCACAGCCCCATAGAACATGGTTAACAGAGAAATAGGAGGCGATCAAAGGGAATGCACAGGCACAGCCTTGTTCTGGGCATTGGATGAAAAACAAGAGAGTGAACTAGAATGCTCCCCAGAGGGAGCAGCAGAGTCAGATGAGTTTTTCCAAGATAAGGGGGAGTGGTCTTTCCCTGGGTGAAGGCAGAGGTGATGAAACACAGGGATAGACTTATTCTGTAATGATTAATGTAATGAGGGGGCACTGCCTTCCAGTTACATGCCATTTTGCTTAAGTGGCCTGATGATAAGATAAAGAAAACAAATGCAGGCGGCACAGCCTGAACGGGAAGTCAGCTGCTTTGGGCTTCTGCAGAGATGTCCCTGGGGCTGCAGCTTCCCTGGCAGGTGCTCCCTGGCCTCTTGCTCTGCCTGTGCGTCGGGCAATGGGCCGAGGCTGGGAAGGTGCTGGTGGTCCCCATGGAGGGCAGCCACTGGCTCAGCATGCGGGAGGCCGTGCGGGAGCTCCATGCCAGAGGCCACCAGGCAGTGGTCCTTTCTCCTGAGGTGAATATACACATCAAGGCAGAGGACTTTTTCACCATGAAAACCTATGCCGTTCCATACACCCAGGATGAATTGGATTACATCATGACAGGCAAGATTCATCTGCTTTTTGAAAGAATACATTTTCTAACACTGTTTTTGGAAGTTATGGCCTCTTTGAAAAATGTGTCTTTGGTCTTTCAAAGGTTTTGTGAGGAACTATTGTATAACAAGGACCTGATCAGGCACCTGAATGCCAGTTCCTTTGATGTGGTTTTAACAGACCCTGTTTACCCGTGCGGAGCGGTGCTGGCTAAGTACCTGTCGATTCCGGCTGTGTATTTTTTGCGTTCCATTCCATGTGACTTAGATATTGAGGGCACAGCGTGCCCAAACCCTTTTTCATATGTTCCTAGGTTACTAACAATGAATTCAGACCACATGACCTTCTTCCAAAGGATCAAGAACATGCTCTACCCTTTGACTCTCAAGTACATTTGCCAAGTTTCTTTCACTCCTTATGCACGTATGGCCTCTGAGCTTCTTCACAGAGAGGTGTCGCTGGTGGATATTTTTGGCTCTGCATCCATTTGGCTGTTCAGAGGAGACTTTGTGATGGACTACCCCCGGCCAATCATGCCCAACATGGTCTTCATTGGGGGTATCAACTGTGCCAACAGGAAACCATTATCTCGGGTCTGTATTGGTGCTTTTATTCAATCAATGTTCCAAGTGGAGCACAGTTTTTTAAAAAACTTACTTGCAGGTGCTTATTTATCTACTGATCTTTTTAAAGATTTCCGCCGGGCTTCCCTGGTGGCTCAGTGGTTGAGAGTCTGCCTGCCGATGCAGGGGACACGGGTTCGTGCCCCGGTCCGGGAAGATCCCACATGCCGCGGAGCGGCTGGGCCCGTGAGCCATGGCTGCTGAGCCTGCGCGTCCGGAGCCTGTGCTCCACAATGGGAGAGGCCACAACAGTGAGAGGCCTGTGTACCGCAAAAAAAAAAAAAAAAAAAAAAGATTTCCACCTCTCATTCTCCTTCTAACAGTCTTTGGTGAGATAAATGTTAAGGTGCCTCCAGTACTGCAGTAAAGGTTTGCGATGGTCTTTGAGAGGAATGAGAGGAAGGGGTGAGGGTCCATAATAGGACTGACAAGCAATGGTGTGATTCAACCGTGATCGCCCTTTAGTAAAGGCACGTTCGTAACAGTTGTGCAATTTTCTCCAGCTGAGTGGGAGCAGAGAACTTGAGCTGTGAATCCATCCATCAGGGGTTTTTGCTTGAGGGTGTTCAAGAAGGAAGAAAGAGCTGGCAAATTACATTTGTTATAAAAATCTTTTTAAACACTTCTTTTTTTTGTTTTTTTTTTACAAGTCTGGCTTTTTTGTTGCTGTTGTTATTGTTTTTTAATTAATTAATTAATTTGCTTATTTTTGGCTGCATTGGGTCTTCGTTGCTGTGCACTGGCTTTCTCTAGTGGCGGCAAGTGGGGGCTACACTTCGTTGTGGTGCGTGGGCTTCTCATTGTGGTGGCTTCTCTTGTTGCAGAGCACGGGCTCTAGGTGCACGGGTTTCAGTAGTTGTGGCATGCGGGCTCAGTAGTTGTGGCTCACAGGCTCTAGAGCACAGGCTCAGTAGTTGTGGTACATGGGCTTAGTTGCTCCGCGGCATATGGGATCTTCCCAGACCAGGGCTTGAACCCGTGTCCCCTGCACTGGCAGGAGGATTCTTAACCACTGCTCCACCAGGGAAGTCCCAAATTACATTTGTTAACCTGATAGTTCTTAGTGGTTTTGTCTTGGAAGGGACGGAGGTGTGGTCACAGGAGACCTAAACACCAAAAGGAAGCAGAAGTTTCAGAGGGGTCGAAAAATTAAGTGGAAGTGAGACAATGCCAGAGAGAGAAGTTGGGGTCTCTCTGATCAGGCAAAGAAATAACTGAGTCCAACTTTTCAGAGATGGAGCTGTGCTGATGAGAAGTCTTCTGACCAGGAGTTGGTGTCTGGAGTAAAATGTGGGGATGTACCTGAATTTGATGGCATGTCAGATAGGTCTTCTACTTGGGACACTGAGGGCATCGAAGGATAGTGGCAGGGGCTAGAGAGGTGGTAAAACTGAGCCTATAAACTCAGTGAAGGTGGGAACAGTGATGCTGAGAAATGAGTCTCAAATAGGAAGGGTTTGTTAGGAGGGGCTGACCACATCACCAAACCTACCCCGGCCAAAGCCACCCCACCCCGAGTTTCCATGACAGGAACTACTGCTTTCCCCATCCTTTCAGAGTCTTCTTAGGTTAACCCTGAATATTTGGGTTTAATTGAAACAGGACTCTTGGGGGCCAGATTTGTTTCTTAATCCACTGAGTTAGCCATCTCTTTTGCCCTTTTATGTAATAGTCACTGAATTTATATTAACTTCCATGACTTTAGATCTCTTATAGTTTTTGTATTCTTACTTTTGTGTCTCTTTTTATTAATGTAGTATATGTTATTGCACAGGACTCTAACTTCATTTTTCTTTTTTGCTCACACCATAAAGGATCTATTCTACTTGTTTTTTCTTCCTATATGCAATGCATTTGACCAATTATAAAATATGTATGTATCTATTAGATTTGTAAAAAGGGAAAGTAGGGAGGCATTTAAAAAACAATTGCCGCTCTTTTCTTTTTACTTTTTCTGTGTGAATATATTCTCTAGAGTAGACTGCATTGGTTCAAATCCTCACTACCATTTTATAGCTGAATGACCTTGGGTGGGTGACCTAACCATTCTGACCTTAATACTGTCACAGAGAGCACACAAATATTATCTATTATCATTATTTAAAAGGTGCCAAGCAAGACAAGGTATGTCATCTGGAGGCATGTCATTTGGAGGCATGTAGATATGTTTGTGCCAATTTATTTGGTACATTAAAGATCATTTACACTGAAATTCTCAAGATTTATACATTGTAAGCACAGCATTATCTTTTTTGTTCCACTAGCTTTTTTTTTTACTTTGAGATTTTGTCATTCTTATTTATTTGGTTTGGTTTACCCTTAGATATGACTCCTTTAAATGTTTATGGAAATTCTTCTCAAAATATGAAAGATTAAAGTCTAAAGTTTTAATATTTTTGTTCCTTCTCCTTCTGAAAGCTTATGATGGGTTGAATTATATTATTGGTCTTCTCAAAGAAATAACTTTTGGATTTGCTTATTGTTTTTACTATTTTTGTTTTCTATTTCATTAACTGCAGCTTATTGTTTTTATTAATGCTATCATCCCTGTATCCCTTGATTTATGTTATAGCTGTTTTTCTAATTTCCTTAGGTAAGCATTAAGTTCCTTTATGTTTTCTTAATAATGAAGAATTGAAGGTCATACATAAAACATTTTCTTGCTTTTTTTTTTTTTTTTTTTTTTTTTTTTGCGTTACGTGGGCCTCTCACTGTTGTGGCCTCTCCCGTTGCGGAGCACAGGCTCCGGACGCGCAGGCTCAGCGGCCATGGCTCACGGGCCCAGCCGCTCCGCGGCATGTGGGATCTTCCCAGACCGGGACACGAACCCGCGTCCCCTGCATCGGCAGGCAGACTCTCAACCACTGCGCCACCAGGGAAGCCCATAAAACATTTTCTTGAATCCTTAGATTTTGGTATGAGTTGCTCTCATTTTTTTCCCTTAAATTTACATTATTGATTTCCTCTTTGAGTCAGTGGCTATCTATTTATTTAAACAAGGTTGTTTCTTAATTCCCATATAGTTAAGATTTTTTGTAGCCATCTTTCTCTTATTTTTCTCTGATGATTTTGAATTATAATCAGAGAATGTTTCTTTTGGGGTCATTGCTTTAAAAATTTTCTTAATAGGTTTTCTTTATGGTCTAGTGCAGAATTATCCAATAGAAATATAATGCAAGCCACATATATAATTGAAAGCTTTTTAGTAGACATATTACAAAAAGCAAAATGAGGGTTAAAATTAATTTTAATAATATATTTTATTGAATCAAATATATCAAAAACATGATCCATTAAACATATACTCAATATAAAAAATTTTTCAGGTACTCATTTGCCATTGTTTCTTCCAGTTTTATTGAGATATAATTGACATGCAGCACTGTATAAGCTTAAGGTGGACAGCATAGTGATTGACTTACCTAGATGATGAGATGCTTACCGCAATAGGTTTAGTGATCACCCGTCATCGTATATAGATACAAAATTAAAGGAACAGAAAATTTTTTTTCCTTAGGGTGAGAGCTCTTAGAATTTACTCTCAGCGACTTTCATAGATAACATAGCGCAGTGCTAATTATCTTTACCATGTTGTACATTACATCCCTGGCACTTATTTCTCTTACAACTGGGAGTTTGTACCCTTTGACCGCCTTCATCCAATTCCCCCTCCCCCCATTCCACGCTTCTGGTGGCCACAAATCGGATTTCTATTTCTATAAGCTTGTTTGTTTTTGAAGTATAATTGACCTATAGCACTATGTTAGCTCCTATCACACTACATAGTGATTCAGTACTTCCATACACTTCAAAATAATCACTACAGTAAATCAGGCTATGATAGTCACCGTAGAAAGATATTACATAACTGTTGACAGTATTTCTCACACTCTAATTTCTTACCTGTGACATATATTTTGCAACTGAAGTTTGTATCTTTTTTTTTTTTTTTTTGCGGTATGAGGGCCTCTCACTGTTGTGGCCTCTCCCGTTGTGGAGCACAGGCTCCGGACGCACAGGCTCAGGGGCCATGGCTCACGGGCCCAGCCGCTCCGCGGCATGTGGGATCTTCCCGGACCGGGGCACGAACCCGTGTCCCCTGCATTGGCAGACGGACTCTCAACCACTGCGCCACCAGGGAAGCCCTGAAGTTTGTATCTTAATCCCTCCCATCCATTTCTCTTCTTCCCCCACTCCCCTCCACTCTATCAACTACCTGTTTGTTCTCTGTATCTATGAGTCTGTTTCTGTTTTGTTATAGTTGTTCATGTTGTTCATTTGCTTTGCCTTTTATTTTCCACATGTAAGTGAAATCATACAGTATTTATCTTTCTCTATCTGACTTATTTCACTAAGCATAATAGCCCCAGGTCCATCCATGTTGTCGCAAAAACAAGATTCCATTCTTTTTTATGGCTGAGTAATATTCAAGAGCCAATATTCTTGTCTATTGTAAGTAATGCTGCAGTGAACATATGGATGCATATATATTTTCTAATTGGTGCTTTCCTTTCTTTGGATAAGTGCCCAGAAGTAGAAATGCTGGATCGTATGGGGTTTCTATTTTTAACTTTTTGAGGACGTTTCCTGTTGTTTTCTATAGTGGCTTCCCCAATTTGCGTTTGCACCAACAATGTAAGAGGATCCCCTTTTCTCTACATCCTCACCAACGCTTGTTACTTCTTGTCTTTTTGATAATAGCCATTCTGACAGGTGTGCAGTGATAATCTTATTGTGGTTTTGATTTGCATTTCCTTGATGATTAATGATGTTGAGAATCTTTTCATGTGCCTATTGGCCATCTGTATGTCTTCTCTGGAAAAATGTCTATTTGAGTCCTTTGCCGATTTTTAATCATGTTATTTGTTGTCGTTGTTGTTGTTGACTTGTATGTTTTCTTTCCGTATTTTGGATAGTAACCCTTATCAGATACATCATTTGCAAATATCTTCTCCCATTCGGTAAGTGGCCTTTTCCTTTTGTTACTAATTTCCTTTGTTGTTCAAAAGATTTTAGTCTGAACTTGGGCGGGGTCTGCGCAGGTCAGGTCCCTCCGGTCCGCGCTCCCCGGCTCCGAGGCGGTCGATGGGACGGAGCGCCGCGGAGCAAGGCGGCGGCGCCCGTCGCGGGGCTGGGGCAGCGCAAGAGCCCGCGGGAGGCTCGGGCATGGCGGGCCGCAGGACCTGAGCCCTACCCCTCGGGGAGCAACCTGGTGGCGGGCGATGGGGATGGAGCGGGGCTGCCGCCGCCGCCTCCTCGGCCCCGCAGCGAAGCGCCAGGTAGCTCGGGATCATGGCCCTGGAGCAGCTGTGCTCCGTCCTGTGTGGTGAATAACGATACTTGTAGTGGAAGGGATTGCTGTGGCCCCAAAGACCCAAGATGGACAAAATATTGGAATCAAGCACATTCCTGCAACCCAGCGTGGCCTTTGGGTTCGAACCAGCAACGGAGGTCATTTTGCTTCACCAGATTATCCTGACTCATATCCACCAAACAAGAGCTGTATCTACTTGTTGGAAGCTGCTCCACGTCAAAAAACACAGCTGACCTTGGATGAACGTTATTGTATTAGAACCATCATTTGAATGTCGGTTTGATCACTTGGAAGTTGGAGTGGGCCATTTGGTTTCTCGTGCACGTGTTGATCCATTAATTAGATCAACAGGGAGATTCATGTGGATTAAGTTCAGTTCTGATGAAGAACTTGAAGGACTGCAATTTCTAGCAAAATCTTCGTTTATTCCAGATCCAGACTTTACTTACCTAGGAGATGGCCAGTTTGAACTGTCAGGAGCTGACGGAATAGTACGTTGAGTCGGGTAGAACAAGGGGAGAAAACAAAACCCGGCCAAGCAGTTGATTGCGTGTGGACGATTAAAGCTACTCCAAAAGATAAGATTTATCTGAGGTTCCTAGATTATCAAATGGAGCACTCAGATGAATGCAAGAGAAACTTTGTTGCAGTCTACTATGGGAGCAGTTCTATTGAAAATCTGAAGGCCAAGTTTTGCGGCACTGTGGCCCATGATGTAATGCTTAAAACAGGAGTTGGGGTGATACGGATGTGGGCTGATGAAGGTAGTCGGCTTAGCACGTTCAGAATGCTTTTTACTTCCTTTGTGGAGCCTCCCTGCACAGACAACACTTTCTTTTGCCATAGCAACATGTGCATCAATAATTCTTTAGTCTGTAATGGGGTTCAGAACTGTGCATACCCTTGGGATGAACATCATTGTAAAGAAAAGAAAAAAAACAGGACTGTTTGAACAAATCACTGAAACTCACGGAACAGTTGTTGGCATTGCGTCAGGGATTGTCTTGGTCCTTCTCATTATTTCTATTTTAGTACAAGTGAAACAGCCTCGAAAAAAGGTCATGGCTTGCAAAACTGCTTTTAAGAAAACTGGATTTCAAGAAGAGTTTGATCCTCCTCATTATGAACTGTTTTCACCGAGAGACAAGGAGATGTCTGCAGACCTGTCGGAGGAACTGGACAGCTACCAGAAGGCGCGGCGCTCCTCCACTGCGTCGCTGTGCATCCACGACCATCACTGTGGATCGCAGGCACCCAGCCTCAAGCAAAGCAGGAACAACATGAGTTCCATGGAACTTCCCTTCCGAAATGGTTTTGCACAACCGCAGCCAATGAAAACATTTAATAGCATCTTCAAAAAGAGAAGCTACACTTTCAAGCAGGCACATGAGTGCCCTGAACAGGCCCTAGAAGACAGAGTAATGGAAGAGATTACCTGTGAAATTTGTCAGAGGGAGGGAAGATTCTGCACAAGCATCCATAGCCATTGATTTTTTTTTAACATCTTTATTGGAGTCTAATTGCTTTACAGTGGTGTGTTAGTTTCCACTTTATAACAAAGTGAATCAGTTATACATATACGTATATCCCCATATCTCCTCCCTCTTGCGTCTCCCTCCCTCCCACCCTAGCCATCAATTTTTAATCTTCTACTGAAGGTGATTAATTATTAAGTATGTACGTATGTAGCCTACAGAGCACGCATACTGTCTTCAGCAGCCAACCCTTTTCTCCTGTCAGAACTAGGAAGGCCTTCATTCCCCATTAACCTAATGTAATGGTGAAGTTTTTATTGTCTCGGGCAGTCTATATATGTTAACCCAACCAAGGAACTTACTCCATTCAGTAAAAAACAACAAAAAAAGCCTCTATTGCTCAGTGTCCTACAAACAAAGCACCAGGTACATAGTAGCATTTGGAGAGAGGAGGGGTAGTGGTGCGCCAGGCTCAGCTGCCTGCCTGTCTCAGCAGCAGGAAGACCGCTCTTGACTGATACAGCTCTGTCAATATTTTGATCCCACAGTAAGTTTAAAAGTAAGATTTTTCTTCACATTCCTTTAATTTTTTTCTTTTCTCTAAATTTAATTTGTTTTATAAGCCAGTAATTTTACCCTTTCAGTTTCTTATATAAATGGTTCATGTATCACACGTATTTCAATATAGGCATTTGTTCTAGAATTTGTCAAAATATAACTAGTTACTGTGGTAAGTGCCAATTAAGACACAGAGTTGTGTTCTGTCCGTCTGCTTCTTCTTGACTGGTTTCTATACTGCTGCCTTTTAATTACTGGATCCTTAATCTTTATTTTCTGTGATATGATTTAGCACCTTTAAGTCACATTTTGTCTTAGTTATATTATACGAGAAAGTTTCATAATCCTGGGATGTATGCACCATTGCCAGTTATACCTAACAACTTGAAAAAGATTAAAATTTTTAGAAATGCTTTGAAATTTCCCAAGTTTTATCACATTCAGTGATAGCCCATTCATTCCTGTAAGCAAAAAGTCATTTAATTCATTTTGGGGGAGACCTATCATTATATTTACTTCCAGTGTTTCTCATTACTAGATCTGTGTCTTTTATTATTTTAATAAAAAGATTATCTCACTCCGTTTGTGTTGGTTTATCTTATAGGATACGGTAACCAAGGTTGTATGAGAGTTAAAGGGAAATGCCTAAGAAACTGTATAAGCCTTTAGATTGCTTCTTATTTGGGACAATACATTTTTCTAGTTCTTACCAAGAATAACAATTTCTACTTTTTTTAAAACTGCACTCTTGACCTTATTTTTTTATGGTATATAAACAATAATTTATAAACATGATATAAAAACTCACTGCATTTTTTTAGACTTTTGATATTATTTGATACTGTACAAACTTTATTAAATCAAGATTAAAGAGCTACATGACAGATTTCTTTCAGTGTTCACATTAGCAGCTTTGTACACAAATATGCTGTGATGGAACTCTACACTATAATTTACTGTAAATACCTTGGTAATGTGTACATAAGCATTTGTTTCCTCTTGTTATTGCATTTAGTTTATGATAAATTTTTCACTGTGTAATGTTTATTGTTCTAAATCACTACACCAATCTGATATTAAAATATACATTATTACATGAAAAAAAAGATTTTAGTTTGTTATAGTCCCATTTGTTTATTTTGCTTTTGTTTCCCTTGCTTGAGGAGACATATCCAAAAAAATTACTAATATTGAAGTTAAAGAGCATACTGCCTGTGTTTTCTTCTAGAATTTTTATGGTTTCAGGTCTTACATTTAAGTCTTTAATCTATTTTGAATTTATTTTTGTGCATGGTATGAGAGAGTAATCCACTTTGATCTTTTGTATGTAGTCATGTTTTCCCAACACCATTTACTGAAGAGGCTGTCTTCCCCTCATTGTATATTCTTACTGCCTTTGTCATAGATTAATTGCCCATATAAGTGTGGGTTTATTTCTTCTCTATATTCTGTTGCATTGATCTATGCGTCCGTTTTTGTGCCAGTACCATCCTGTTTTTGTGTGTGTGTGATTCTCAACATTTTTATTTAAAATAATAGCGGGGGTGGCTTCCCTGGTAGCACAGTGGTTAAGAATCCACCTGCCAATGCAGGGGACATGGGTTCAAGCCCTGGTCTGGGAAGATCCCACATGCCGCAGAGCAACTAAGCCCATGCACCACAACTACTGAGCCTGTGCTCTAGAGCCCATGAGCCACAACTACTGAGCCCTCGTGCTACAACTACTGAAACTCACGCACCTAGAGCCAGTGCTCCGCAAAAAGAGAAGCCACCACAATGAGAAGCCCACGAACTACAATGAAGAGTAGCCCCTGCTCGCCGCAACTAGAGAAAGTCCACGCGCAGCAACAAAGACCCAATGCAGCCAAAAATAAATAAATAAAATAAATAGTAAAAAAAAAATAACATGTTTTTTTTAAAAAAATAAAATGAAATAATAGCAGTGGAGAATATGACCATATTTTCATATTTCCAAATGAGCACTTTAAATAATCCCCAGTTTTTATTACTTACATGTCCAGATTCTACCAGTTGTGTTTGGCTTCTTTATCTTTCTCTTTTAGCCCTCACTGGGATCATAATTATTCTTTCCATCAAGGGAAGTTCATTTGTGATGGTTTCTGGGCTATTAGATTTGGCATGTACAGTTGCAAACATAGTTGGAGCAGCACTCACAGCTACCATACACTAACATTAACAGCAAGAAGGAGTTTTTTACATGGTGTTTCCTCTATGTGTTTCATCCCACAAATTGCCTTCAATCATAGACTGAAGTACCATACTGTTTTGATCACTGTAGCTTTGTAGTATAGTTTGAAACCAGGGAGCATGATGCCTCCAGTTCTTCTCTTTTTAAAATTTGAAGGGTAGTTAATTTACAATGTTGTGTTAATTTCTGTTGTACAGCAAAGTTATTCAGATATATATTCTTTTTCCGATTCTTTTCCATTATAGATTATTACAAGGTATTGAATACAGTTCTCTGTGTTATACAGTAAGAACTTGCTATGTATCTATTTTATATATAGTGATGTGTATCTGTTAATCCCAAGCTCCTAATTTAACCCTCCCCTCTCCTTCCCCTTTGGTAACCATAGGTTTCTTTTTTGTGTCTGTTTCTGTATTGTAAATAAGTTCATTTGTATCATTTTTTTAGATTCCACATATAAGTAATATCACATGATTATTGTCTTTCTCTGTCTGACATAACTTCACTTAGTACGATAATCTCTAAGTCCGTCCTTGTTGCTGCTCCAGTTCTGTTCTTCTCTCTCAAGATTTTTTTTTTTTTCGGTTATTCAGGGTCTTTTCTGTTTCCATACAAATTTTAGAATTATTTGTTCTCATTCTGTGAAAAATGCTCTTGGTGTTTTAATAGGTATTTTGTTGAATCTGTAGTTTGCCTTGGATTGTATGGTCATTTTAACAATATTAATTCTTCCAATCCATGAGCACAGTGTATCTTTCCATCTGTGTCATTTTCAATTTCTTTCATCAGTGCCTTACAGTTTTCCTAGTATAGATGTTTTACCTCCTTAGTTAGATTTATTCCTAGGTATTTCATTCTTTTTTGATGTGATTGAAAATAAAATTGTATCATTAATTTCTTTTTTTGGATAGTTCATTGTCAGTGTATAGAAATGCAACAGATTTCTGTATAATAGTTTTGTGTCCCACAACTTTACCCAGTTCACTGATGAGTTCTAGTAGTTTTTGATCGTGCCTTTAGGCTTTTCTATGTATAGTGAGTGTCATGTCATCTGTAAAGAATGACAGTTTTACTTATTCCTTTCCAATTTGGATTCCTTTTATTTCTTTTTCTTGTCTGATTGCCGTGGCCAGGACTTATAATATTATGTTTATTAAAAGTGGCAAGAGTCTTGTTCTTGATCTTAGAGGAAATGCTTTCAGCTTTTCACCACTGAGTATGGTGTTAGTTGTGGGCTTGTCATATACGGCCTTTATTAGTCTGACGTATTTTACCACTATACCCACTTTGTGGAGTTTTTTTTTTTTTTAATAAATGGATGTTGAATTTTGTCAAAAGATTTTCCCACATCTATTGAGAGGATCATATGACTTTTAATCTTCAGTTTGTTAATGTGGTGTATCACATTGACTGATTTGCAGCTATTGAACAATCCATGCATCCCTGGGATAAATCCCACTTGATTGTGGTGTATGATCTTTTTAATGTACCACTGAGTTCGGTTTGCTAATATTTTGTTGAGATTTTTGCATCTATGTTCATCAGTGGCATTGGTCTGTAATGTGTGTGTGTGTGTGTGTGTGTGTGTGTGATATCTTTTTCTAGTTTTGGTATCAGGGTGATGCTGGCCTCATAGCATGAGTTAAGAAGCATTCCTTCCTCTCCTATTTTTTGGAATAGTTTGAAAAGGATAGGTGTTAACTCTTCTCTAAATGTTTGGTAGAATTCACCTGTGAAGCCATTTGGTCCTGGACTTCAATTTCTTGGGAGTATTTTATTACTGATTCAATTTCATTATTGGTAATTGGTCTGTTCATATTTTCTATTTCTTCCTGGTTCAGTCTTGGGAGATTGTACATTTCTAGGAATCTGTCCATGTCTTCCAGGTTGTCCATTTTATTGGCATATAATTGTTCACAATAATCTCTTATGATCCTTTATATATTTTATGGTGTTTGTTGTGACTTCCTCTTTCTCATTTCTGATTTTATTTATTTGGGACCTCTCTCTTTTTTCTTGATGAGTCTGGCTGAAGGTTTACCAATTTTGTTTATCTTTTCAAAGAATCAGTTCTTAGTTTCATTGATCTTTTAAATTTCTGCCCTGATCTTTATTTTTTTTATACTAACTTTGGGGTTTGTTTATTCTCTTTAGTTACTTTAGGTGTAAGGTTAGGTTGTTTATTTGAGATTTTTCTTATTTCCCGAGGTACACTTGTATTGCTCTAAACTTCCCTCTTAGAACTACTTTTGCTGTTTCCCATAGATTTTGGATTGTTGTGTTTTTGTTTTCATTTATCTCCAGGTATTTTTTTATTTCCTCTTTGATTTCTTCAATGACCCGTTGGTTGTTTAGTAGCACATTGTTTAGCCTTCATGTGTTTGTGTTTTTTGCAATTTTTTCCTTGTAGTTGATTTCTGGTTTCATAGCATCATGGTTGGAAAAGGTGCTTGATATGATTTCAGTCTTCTTAAGTTTACTGAGACTTGTTTTGTGGCCTAATGTGTGATCTACCCTGTAGAATGTTCCATGTGCCCTTGAAAAGAATGTGTATTCTGTTGCTTTTGAATGGAATGTTCTATCTATATCTATTAAGTCTACCTGGCTTAATGTGTTGTTTAAGGCCAGTGTTTCCTTATTGATTTTGTCTGAATGATGCATCCATTGATGTATGTGGGGTTTTAAAGTACTCTAAAATTGTTGTTTACTGTCAACTTCTCTTTTTATGTCTGTTAATATTTGCTTTTTGTATTTAGGTTCTCCTATGTTGGGGCCATATATATCTATGCATATACCTAATGCTGGTCCACTGGTAGGTGGAGCCAGATCCTGGAGTCTCTGGCTGCAGGGCCTGAGGGTCCTGGAACTGGTATCAGTATGCTGGAGGGTGGGGTGAGGCCCAGGGTGTCCCTGGGCTGGTGCTAATGCACTGGTAGGAGAGTCCATGTCCTGGGCCCTCTGGTGGACAGGGCCAGATCCTGGGCCTTCTGGTGGATGGGGCCACGTCCCAGGTGGCTGCGAGCTCAGGGGGTCCTAAGGAAGCTGGCCTACTAGTGGATGGGCCTGTGGCTCCACTCAACTAGCTACTTGGCCTGAGGCATCCTAGTACTGGTGTTGACAGGCTGGTGGGTGGGGCTGGGTCCCAATGCTAATAAGCTAGAGGGAAGATTCCAAAATGTCACTTACCAGCACAATGTTACTGTGGTAGAACGGAGCTCCCCAACAGAGCTGCTGCCAGTATGTATATCCCCAGGATGATCTCCTGTTGCCTCCTGCCTCTCTGGGAGGCTTTCCAAGATCAGCAGGCAGGTCTGAACCAGGCTCCTTTCAGATTACTGCTTCTGCCCTGGGTCCTAGTATATGTGAGATTTTGTGTGCATCCGTTGAGAGTGGAGTCTCTATATCCTACAGCTCCCTGGCTCTCTGGAAAGTAAGCCCTACTGGCCTTCAAAGCCCAATGTTCTGGTTCAGGACCCCCAGGCTGGGAAGCCCAATGTAGGCTCATATCCTTCAGTCCTTAGGGAGAACCTCTGCAATTGTAATTATCCCCCATTTGTGGGTCATCCGCCCAAGGGTATGGGTCTTGACTCTACCTCGTCTCCACCTCTCCTACACATCTTTTTGTGGTTTCTTCTTTATATATTTAGTTGTAGAAGATCTTTTCTGCTAGTCTTCAGGTCTTTCTCTTCAATATTTGCTCTGTAAATTGTAATGCTGCTGTGCCTGCAGCAGGAAGTGAGCTCAAGTTCTTTCCAATCTGACATCTTGCCCACTTGCCTCAATATAAAGTTATTAATGAGATAGTTCACATGTTTAAATTTCATACTAAGTCTTCAAAATCTGGTATGTATTTCACACTTACAGCACATATCAATTTGGGCTATGCACATTTCAAGTGCTCAATAGTCATGTGTAGCTAGTGGCTACTATATCAGACAGCATATGATCAACGTTTGTAAATGTTCCATAGATAAAACAAAAAATGTATATTTTCAATTTTTTATTTAAAAAAAAAACCTCACTGTACCCAAATCTGAAAATGGTGTCTGAAATTATTTTCCCATTTAACTGAATTTTGGCCAATTTACATATGGAATTTTAGTAGTTTTTACTTTAAACATATAGCTGCTAGATTGGTGCACATAGGTTTATGACTGCTGTGTTTTCTTCATAAAGTTTGCTTCTTAAAAATGTTTAATTGTGGTCAAACACCCCTAATATAAGATTTACCATCTTAACCATTTTTTAAGGTATGGTTTAGTAGTGTTAATTATACTCACATTGTTGTGCAACAAAACTCCAGAGCTCTTCATCTTGAAAAACTGAAACTCTACGTCCCTTAAACAACATCTCCTCATTTGCCCAACTCCCTAGTCCCTGGCAATCACCATTTTACTCTGTCTCTATGAATCTGACTACTCTAGGTACCTCATATAAGTGGAATCATATAGTATGTGTCTTTTTGATACTGACTTATTTCACTTAGCATCATGTCCTCCAGGTTCATTCATGTTGTCGTATATGTCAGAATTTCCTTCCTTTTTATGTCTGAATAATATTCCATTGTATAGACAGACCACATTTTGCGTTTCAACTGCCAATGGACACAATTTGCTTTCACCTTCTGGCTATTGTGAATAATGCTGCTATGAACATGGGCATACAATTATCTCTTTGAGATGCTGCTTTCAATTCTTTTGGGTATATACCCAGAAGTGGAATTGCTGGATCATCTGGTATTTCTATTTTTAATTTTTTGAGGAGCTGCCATACTGTTTTCCACAATGGCTGCACCATTTTACATTCCCACCAACAGTACACGAGGGTTTCAGTTTCTCCACGTCCTCTGCCAGACATGTTTTCTGTATTTTTTGCTTTGTTTTGTTTGCTTTTTGTATTTTTTTAAATGATAGCCATCCTAATGGGTGTGAGGTGACATCTCATTGTAGTTTTGATTTGCATTTCCCTAATGATTAATGATGTTGAGCATCTTTTCATGTGCTTATTGGTCATTTGCACATATTTCAAGAAATATCTAAGTCCTTTGCCCATTTTTGAATCAGGTCTTTTTGTTGTTTTTGAGTTTTACGAGTTCTCTATATATTCTGGATATTCATCCCTTATCAAATATATGATTTGCAAATATTTTCTCCCATTCTATGGTCTGCCTTTTAACTCTGTGATAATATGTTTTGATGTACACATTTAAAATTGTTTCATGAAGTCCAATTTGTTAATTTTTTAGGGACTTCCCTGGCGGTCCAGTGGTTAAGACTCTGCGTTTCCACTGCAGGGTGCATGGGGTTGATCCCTGGTCAGGGAACTAAGTTCCCTCATGCTGTGTGGCATGTCCCCCCGCGAAAAGAAAACCAAAACTATCAGCAATTTGTTATTTTTCATTAACTATGCCTTTGGTGTAATTTTCAAGAAATCTTCTCCAAATTCAATGTTGTGAAGTTTTGTCCTATGTCTTCTTCTAAGAGTTTTATAGTTTTAGATCCTTGATCCATTTTGAGTTAGTTTTTTATATGACATCTGTAAGAGTCCAAATTCATTTTTTACATTTGGATATTTAGTTTTCCCAGCACCATTTCTTGAAACGACTGTCCCTATTGAATATTCTTTGAACCCTTGAAAAAAGTAACTTGACCATGTATGTGAAGTCTATCTCTTTTAACTTGAAAACTTTATTTAAAAGTTTACTTAAAAATTTAAAAAATATAAAAAAAACTCCATCCAATCTATTTCTTTTGATGTAAGAATTCTGTTCATTCACACGATATAATTATTTTATTCCTTCTATTTAGTATAAGCTCATTCTTTTTGTGTTTCCTTTTTCCTTTTTTTTATAAACAATTTTATTTGTTGTTAATTTGGGAATTCTCTGGTACTTTTCCACTTCCATGTAAATGCAGTACAGCATCTCCAGATCTCTGACATTCTTGCCTCCCTCTCACTTATAAGGGCCCGTGGGGTTAGGTTGAAACTACCCAGATAATCCATGGTAATCTCCCTATGGCAAGACCCTTAACTTAATCATATCTACAAAGTCTCTTTGCCATGTAAGGCAACATATTCACTGCTTCCAGAGCTTAGAATGTGAACTTCTTTGCAGGGCCATTTTTCTGCCTACCACACACCATCAGCCTAAAGTTAAACCCAGATCTTATTGAAAACTTGAAAGTTTTCCTCTAAGTTATTGAAATTTTGTTCTGATCTCTTCTTGGGGAACATCTGTCACCCACAGATTTCTACTTTCCAGGCTCTGTTGCTCTCATGTTGCTCTTCAATCCTAACTACTCTATTTTTCTGACGCATTCTGGGAGATGATCTCTGGAAGAGCATACTTCCACACTGATTTTACTTTTTGCATTACCAATTATGATCTTTACTGCTTTCAATATGCATTAAAGAAATTCACTCTTTTGCTTCCTTCAAGTTAGTTACTGCCCCTCCCATAATATGAATATACTCATTTTCAACAAATGGTTTTGTTTTCATAAAGTTCCAAGGTAAAGAGTTCCTCTTTATTTTTCCAAATATAGATACCTCAAATGAAGCATTCTCCCTGATTTTACATTAAGTATTCTCATCCACTAAGTGGAAAACAAAAACAAAAACAAAAAAACAAATAAGGAGCTTTCCTTAGAGAGCTCCACCTTAACAAAGCTTATTTCTGATTGGGTATTCTACAAGTTGCATATTAATAGGAGGGAAGAGTTCTGTAAGTTACTAATAAGTCCAAAATTCAGCTGCATGGGTTAAAGATGGAGAATAGACTATTTCATTAATGAGGTTGTTGACTCTTTCCCAGAGTGTAGTCACATTAGATTGCCGTGTATGCTCATTGGTGGTCACTGAAATTATACAGAAAGGGTTCAAAGGAGAGTAGGAGAAGAGGAAATGAATCTGTGTTTACTGAGAAAGTGGAATTAGAAATTCCTGACAAGTAAGCATTTGGGTGAATGATTGCCCAAGATGAAGAGGAACTTCCTCCCTGTTTGGAGACAGAAGAATGGAATCACAGGGGAAAGAAGACTGATCCTTAACGGTTATTTGAAGAGAGTATTCTTTCTTTCAAATACTTTCTGTTGTGTGAGATAAGCTAAACTAGAACTGGTTACGTGTGGCACTCCAGCGGGGAAGTGTCTATCTGGATTCTGCTGACTACAGGTCCCCAGGTCTCCTGGAGCTCACAGGAACACACTTTTCCCTCCTGGTGTGTTCTGTGGGGTGGTGCTGGTGATTCCATGGAGGGAATCCAACGCAGGGGACTTGAGACGTCACTTTCGCACCAGAGGAAATGCTTTTCTTCCACTCTGAAACCCATTCAAACCTTTCCATAAAAGAGGAATACTTATATACAGGCCTACAGCAGTGTGATTTTTTGAGTCAAGACATTTAAAAAAGATTTTCAGTTTTGAAAAAAATTTTTTGGCCACGCCTCACAGCTTGCAGGGATCTTAATTCCCTGACCAGGGATTGAACCGGGGCCATGGCAGTGAAAGTGCCTAACCACTAGACCACCAGGGAATTCCCTGAAAATTCCTTAAATGTTTTCTATTTCTGCAAAAGGGAAACTTTCCACTTAGCAGTACTAATCCAGGATATATCAAAACTGAATGCTGTCTTTGCCCTCAACTATTCTAACTACCCAGAGTGGTTGAAGATCTAAGACCTCTGTGTCATCTTGGTGTGCCTGACTCTTACTGGATTCAACTGAAGACTTACCTGACCACTGAACAATGGGGACTTATTTTAACCATTTGTATACAAATGCACTTATTTTGCTCTATCCAGAATGGTAATTTTCTACCCTTAATTAGCATAAGCACCATGAAACTGTGCACCTTCCTTCCTATCACTTCAAAACTCCTAACATCCCTTCTCTCCCTGCTCCCCATCCCTTCCAGCTCCCTCAACAACCATGAATGTCTTCAACAGTGTGTTCCCTTGCCTGGCAAGCAAATGAACTCATTTTTGAAAAGCCCAAGTAGTCTGTTTTATTCTGATCCTGCTTGTACAGAGTATATAAGCAGCACTGCTGAGGTACTTCAGTGACTGTTTATTTGGTTTTAACAGACTCCGCGTGTCCCTGTAGGAGAGTGGTGGCTGAATCCTGTGTCCCTGCTGTGTATTTTTTGCATGTCATTCCATGGGGATTGGACTTTAAAGGACCAAAGGGTATCCAAACTCCATCTCATATATTCTAAGTTTGTTAACAATATGCTCAGGTCACATGACTTTTTGGTAAAGAACTAAGAACATGCTGCAGTTTTAGTCTGTCCAGTTCAGTTGTCTTTTTGCTCTCATGCCTTACGCAAACCTTTCCTTGAGAGATGACCAAGGAGGATGGAATATTTTGCAGTGGACTATCCTAAGGTAACCATGCCCCCTTTGGGGACATAAATTGTGCCAACAGAAAGCTATCCTCTCAGATGTGTGTGTGTTTCATCACTCAATCAATATTCCAAACTTTCCACTATTCCAATCCTTCCAATATTTCTGGCTTTTGTCAATCTAACTTGAAATGAAATACATCATACACATGGCAATGGGATAGTTTTGTGTAGCCTTATGGAAATGCTTTTTTACATTTCCAGCATTCATAGTTGTAGAACCAGTTTGGGTACAGCTAACAATTGAATAGTTTTTGAGTCATCACCACTGTTTTTTTTTTTTTAATTACTGTTTAAGTCAAGTTATCTTAATAGTGTCCTAAGGATCCTATTAACTAATGGTAACCATGAGGAATTTAAGTATTTTGCCTAAGCCTTTGGAGGGAACACGCTCCCTGCTAACACTGACTTCAATCCAATGAAACCAATTTCAGACTTCCGACCTCCAGATCTCTAAGAGAATAAACAGACACTGTTTCAAGCCACCAAGTTTGTGGTAATTTGTTACAGCAGCCATAGGAAACTAATACATCGCCTATGCCAGGTTTACCTGTTTTTAAAAAGCCTAGGTTTACCGCTATTTTTAAACAGTCAACTCTTACTATGTCACCAGCATTATGTAGAACTAAAAACCATCTGTAAGCCAGGAGTATTATTCATATATTCAAATCTCTTACTACTTTGTGCTAAAAAACTGAAGTAAATGTATTTATCTTCACAATGTTAACTTCAGAGCGAGCTACTTGGCTCACACTTCAAACAAAATTGAAAGGCAAGGTTCAAAGTGCGGTGGTGAACATTCTGTCTTAGTACCATGAAATAATCACTGTCAGCCTTGGGATGTTTAATAAATAGCAAAGTGCATACAGATATTTACCACAGTTTTAAAGAAAAACAGAGGTCCCATTCTGTGGTCCCAACAACAACAAATAGGCATCGCCTTGAACTGTTTCTAAATTCTTGAGTACAGTTGTTTTGAAAGTAGAGTTCACTTGCAATCTTCAAAAAAAAAAAAAAAAAAGAACGTCCTGCTCTTCCTCAAAATGTGCTCTGAATTCAACGTGGACCGGAATCACGTGGTGTCAAGGCGTAGCAACTGCTCTTTGCCATTTATTATCACGGACTTTAACTCTCCATCTTCTTCCACCTCTATCCTTTCTTGGCCATTCTCAATGATTCTCTTGGTGGTGATCTTCTTGCCATGAATGATTTCGGAGGAAGTCGACGTGGATTTGAAGTTGCCTGTCCCACCACTACAAGACATGGAGAAGGAAGAAAGGTCCCCATTCCCCAGGGAACCAAAGGAGGTAAATCCTGTATCAAAGGAAGAAAAACCGCCTCCAAATGCTGGAAATTCACTGAAGGTGGAGAAAATCGGTGCGGACCCTCTGCGTCTGCTTCCCTGGGAGTTCCTCCGACCGCCCAAAATGTTCTCAAGCGGGTCTCTGAAGAAGTGAGGCAAAAACGGGTCCCGGCCGCCGAAGAACTCCCTGAAGATGTCGGCCGGGTCGCGGAAGGTGAAGACGCCCTCGAAGGGGTCCCCGAAGGGCCTGCCGCCCCAGCCGCCCTCCACTCCCGCCTCGTCGTATCGGTCGTAGACGTCCCTCTTCTCGGCGTCTGACAACACCTCGTAGGCCTGGGCCACTTGTCTGAATCTCCTCTCCGCCTCCTCCTTGTTCTCAGGGTTTTTGTCCGGGTGCCACTTGAGCGCCAGCTTGCGGTACGCCTTCCTGATGGCCTCGATCGAGGCCTGGCGGGGCACGCCCAGCACCTCGTAGTAGTCCACCATGCTGGACGGCCGGGCACAGCCTGCAGGCCAGGGACAGGGCGAGCGGTGCGGCCATCAGCCCTGGGGCACGGGCCAGAGTGCCCACCAGGCCAGGCTGCCTGGAGGGGGTGCCCCTTGTGACGAGGCCCACGTCTCACTGGCTGAGGCCACATCCCGGAATGCTCTCCCCACGAGGCGCTCTGTGACGTGTTTCACGCAGGCGTGGAGGCCCCGCCCACCTATTTGCTCCGCCCACCCGGCCCTCGGCTGACCTGTGGTCTCCAAATAGGGGCAGTGGCTCTGAATGCCTTAGGAAATGCTTTCCTTAAAATAGGGTTTACGTCAGGTTTCCCCTCGGCCTGAGGTAGGGATAGAGCAACAGGAGTGAGTTTAGTCCGACCCTGGGCTGAAGGACAGTGGTATCATTTGTCTAGGACAGCATTTCTCCAACTTTTTGGCTTCAGGACCCTTTTGATTTTATGTGGGTTATATCTGTCAGTACTTACTCCATTAAAAATTAAAACAGTCAAAGTTAATTAGTCAATTTAATAACGATAAACCCATTACATGCTAACATAAATCATATTTTTATGGAAAAATAACTAGTTTTCAAGCCAAAGAAACTTAATGAAGAGTGGTTTCATTTCACATTTTTTTCATCTTAACAGAGAGCTTAACAGAGAGCTAGATTTTTATATCTGCTTCTACATTCAATGTATTGCTATATCACGTGTCATGTAGCCACTGGGAAATTCTACTGTACACGAAAGTCAAATATCATTATCATGGAAATAGTTTTGACTTTGCGAAGTTCTCTGATGAAATCTTGGGGATCCCCAGGGGGCTCTGGCCCATAGTTTGTGAACACCTCGTCTAGTATATCAAAGTGACTAAAGCTTGTTTGGCTATGTTTATAGTGCTGTGGGTAAACTTGGGGTTCAACGATTACTTCTGCTCAAACTGCTGTGTCATAACCATGATTTTCTTTTTGACATCTGACTTCTTTCCACCTCCTCCTTACTCTCTCCCTGACTCTATATTCTTTGCTTTCATAAATGGTGAGGCACCACCAATAAAGGTCACTTAGTTCTAAGAGGAAATGATTAACCAATGAACTCTCAACATTTCATCACGAAGGGTAGTGGATCCAAAAGGGTGCACCATTTCATCATGACAAACTGCTGACTCCATATCACCTGGAGAGACTGAAGACCTGAACTTGGCATTTGCTAAGCACGCAATAAACAGTAGTAGGAAGCAGTCTGGTGTACACAAAGCAATATGGAAAAATACAAGGTGTGTTTTGGGGGGGTTAAGTGATCCAGAATGGCAGGAGGGAAAGGGGCAGAGGGAGGGGTCAAGCAGAAGGGCTGGAGAGGAGGAGTGAGCTGGAGTCCGTCCCAGGGGGTTCTGAGGGCAAGGCTGAGGAGTCTGAATTCTATGCCGGGCCCTAGGGATGTGTTGACCAAGGTTTCAGGGGTGGTGGTGGCGTGGGGACAGCTGATGCAGGGAACCAAAAGGGACAGGTAGGGATTAGGGGGCTTGGGGGTTGAGGCCCTGAAGCAGGACCATGGCAGGTGGGTCTGAGAAACAGTGGTAGAATGATTCGGATTCGGCACTTTCTTGCTTGGACATGGGGCCTAGAGCAAAGGGAGAAGGGGTGTCACATCCATACAGAGACATTTACTGAGTCTTACTGTCTGCAAAACCATGGACGGCCACCTGCGTGAGAGAGTGGTTCCAAAGCTGAACCTGTGGACATATATGTGTATATATATATGTGAATAGATAGATACATAGACAGAGGCAGAGACACAGAGAGAGTCTAGTAGCAGAGACAGATAGGCAGAATGCTAAGGGGTACAAGGCAGAATAAAGCAAAATGCTACAGAGATTTAAGGAAGATGGCTTTGTTTCCCCCTGCAGGGTCCCACAGATTATCCAGAGGGCAAAGGACTTGTTTATGTAGCCCTTTTAGTTTAGTAGCAAGCAGCTCCAATCTGATTCCATCAAAAGAACTAGGAGTCTGTGGAGTGGTGGGTTTCTTAACTATTGGTTTCAGCTTTAAAAGAAATCACCTTCCAATGGGTTTCAGGAATGCTTTTGCAGACGCCCCACTCTTCAGTAGCCCCTAAAGCAAGACTACATCACTGGCCTGCTCAGTTTCCTTGGTCACCCATGCTCCCCCACCAGGGCACATCTTACTCTGCCCTGTAATTGCCTGGTTGTTTGTCCACCAGAGCCCTCTTGACAGGCACAGACCGTTTCTAACTTGGGTTTCTGGCCCCAGCTCCTAGCATGGTGCTGGGAGGGCCAAGACTTCCCATAAATATTTGATGAGTGGGGGAATTAACAATGGATTTTGAGTGTCAGATCTTCACAGGTTTCAGGGCAGGAGCTTTATCGAATTGCTTAGTTGTGGTTCTTGGTCATAATTCTTGACAGTGTGTGGATTGTCTGCTATTCATAATGGTAAAGAACATTTCCTGGTCATGGGCAGAGCCACGATCCCAAACCATCCAAGGGCACAGAGGCCTCAAAAATTTCTGAGTTTCTGCATTGTGCAGGAAAGCCACAAAATCATTACCGGGGTGACTCTGTGTACTTAGAGCCCCTTTGCTCTGTGTGATCTACAAATGAACTCTCACAACATTGAGACTTTGGAAGAATTACTTACTGTTCAAACTGGACTATGAGTTTCAGAATGGCAGATAAGCACACACCAATGAGCAAAAGCATTGCTACCTCTTTTCTGTTCACCCAGAATCTTGGTCCTGGAGAATTGCTGAGTGTCTGGGCAGGGCAGGGAGGGCAGGGAGCTTCAGAGTACATGAGTGTGAGCATGTGCACACATGTTCACCCATACGTAAGCACACACAAGACTGGAGGTCTGCGGAGGAAGGATGGTGGTACAGGAAAAAGGGACTCTAAGTAACTACTCTAAGTACCAGGATGAGGGGGGCCCTGTGAACAGGACATCAGTTTAAGTTAGCAGTTTCTCCATGAACCTCCTAACAGACCCCCAAGGATGGGACAGTGATGGGCCAGTGATGTCCATAGTGAAAAGTTCGGGCTCTGTGCTTTCATCCTGGGGTTGTGTCAGACAACAACAGATCCCAAAAGGAAAGAGCGAGGTGCTCAGTTCTGTCTGCACTCCGATTTGCCCTTTCTTGGGGAGGGGCACTTCTATTCGGCAACTACCATACTTGGCTCCCTGACCCTTCGCCCGATCTTTGGAGCACCAGCTAGTGCTGGGTATTGCTGTGGGAATACATTCTACTTAATCCCAAAGTCCTGCCATCTGCCTTCTCTCCATTTATCTTGATTGGGTAATGACTGTGGCGATTACAGCTCTACTTCTGTCTTCTGGTTTTTCATCCATTTCCATCTCAGTCTTAATACTGTTGTCTGGGCCCTGCTTGAGGCCGTGGGGAGTTGTGGTTAAGAGGCAGTGCTTCCAGGCTTCTACACCCAGGGCCTGGGTCTCAGATCTGCCACTTAGTAAATACAGGACTTTGGCAAATCACTCCATCTCTCTGAGCCTCAGTGTCTTTGTTTGTAAAATGGGAATAAGAGTATCAGCTTTTACAGCACAGTTCTTGGGGTTTACCTAAGATGTGTTGTAAAGTACTAAGCGTCATACCTGGCACATAGCATATGCTCAATAGATATGTATTCCTCTTAGTATTTTTGTTCATCTTGCCCCTTCGCCTTCAACTGATCATCAGAATTTCCCAGAGTGTCTTCTTTCCCCTAGACATTGGGCCTGTGTGATGAGCACAGTTGACCTTTTGCTGCCTGATCTCTTTTGGTTTCTTATTTATCGAGTGCTCTCTCACTGCCTCCCTGAATGGATATAGATCTGCCCTGAGAAAGGCCTTCTGTGCACACAGACTTGAGTTGGGCTTCCTTTCCCATCATTCTCTACTCCAGCAGCATTCATTTCCTACTTAGCCTGCTAGGTCACAACCTCTGATGTGTCTGTTTATTTGTTTAGATTGTCAGTCTGTCTCTCTAGATGGAGCATGAATTCTGGGGAGGTGGGAGACACATCTGTTTGGTTTCTGCTGGAGACTCCAAGCCCAGTACTGTGCCGGAATCAATAGATGTTGGCTGGATGAATGAATCAACAAATGATGCGGTGGCTGGGTATATCTATCTATCTATCTCACAATGGACTATTACTCAGCCATAAAAAAGAATGAAAGAATGCCATTTGCAGCAACATGGATGCAACTAGAGATCATCATACAGAGTGAGGTAAGTCAGACAGAGAAAGACAAATATCATATGATATCACTTATATATGGAGTCTACAAAATAATACAAATGAACTTATTTACAAAATAGAAACAGACTCAGATGTAGAAAACAAATTTATGGTTACCAAAGGGGACAGCGGGGGAGGGATAAATTAGGAGTGCTGGATTAACACATACACACTACTATCTATAAAATAGATAACCAACAAGGACCTACTGTATAGCACAGGGAACTATATTCAGTATTTTGTAATAACCTATAATGGAAAAGAATCTGAAAAAGAATATATATATATATATATATACTGAATTGCTTTGCTGTACACCTGAAGCTAACACTCAACCCCAAAATGGGCAGAAGACCTAAACAGACATTTCTCCAAAGAAGATATACAGATTGCCAACAAACACATGAAAGGATGCTTAACATCACTAATCATTAGAGAAATGCAAATCAGAACTACAATGAGGTATCACCTCACACTGGTGAGAATGGCCATCATCAAAAAATCTACAAAAAATAAATGCTGGAGAGGGTATGGAGAAAAGGGAACTCTCCTGCACTGCTGATGGGAATGTAAATTGATATAGCCACTATGGAGAACAGCATGGAGGTAACTTAAAAAACTAAAAATAGAACTACCATATGACCCAGCAATCCCACTACTGGGCATATACCCTGAGAAAACCATAATTCAAAAAGAGACATGTACCAAAATGTTCATTGTAGCACTATTTACAATAGCCAGGACATGGAAGCAACCTAAATGTCCATCAACAGATGAATGGATAAAGAAGATGTGGCACAAACAGACAATGGAATATTACTCAGCCATAAAAAGAAATGAAATCGAGTTATTTGTAGCGAGGTGCACGGACTTGGAGTCTGTCATACAGAGTGAACTAAGTCAGAAAGAGAAAAACAAATACCGTATGCTAACACATATATATGGAATCTAAAAAAAAAATGGTTCTGAAGAACCTAGGGGCAGGACAGGAATAAAGATGCAGACGTAGAGAATGGACTTGTGGACACGGGGAGGGGGAAGGGTAAGCTGGGATGAAGTGAGAGAGTGGCATGGACGTATATACACTACCGAATGTAAAATAGATAGCTAGTGGGAAGCAGCCGCATAGCACAGGGAGATCAGCTCGGTGCTTTGCAACCACCTAGAGGGGTGGGATAGGGAGGGTGGCAGGGAGGCTCAAGAGGGAGGCGATATGGGGATATGTGTATAGCTGATTCACTTTGTTATAAAGCAGAAACTAACACAAGATTGTAAAGCAATTATACTCCAACAAAGATATAAAAATATGTGATTCAAGTGATTGTTAAGGAATTCCAGCCAGTTAAACTGTTGTTGCCTATGAAGAGACCTAGTCCAGTTCTGCCCTCTTTATCTCTAAAAGTAAACTTCCAGGTACTACTAGCTGACTGACAGGGATCGTCATGTGAAATAATCAAACATTAACTTGCTGTGCAGTTTGGTTCTTGCTCTGTGTAAGTGGGAGAGGGCAGACCTCCGGCAGGTGACAGTCTTGGTAGCAACGGCAGGGGCACCATGACAGCAGGGTCCCAGGGTCCACGTCCACTCATCCTGGGCCTGCTGCTGTGTGCGCTTGGCCCTGCCCTGACGCAGGGTGGGAAGCTGTTGGTGGTCCCCATAGACGGCAGCCACTGGCTGAGTTTGATCAGGATCGTCCAGCAGCTGCAGCACAAGGGACATGATATAGTGGTCCTCGCACCCGACGCCTCCCTGTACATTAAAGAAGGGGCGTATTACACCTTGAAGAGGTATCCCGTGCCATTCCGCAGGGAGGACTTGGAAGTGGCTTTTGTAAACCTTGGGCGTAATGTTTTCGAGAACGATCCTTTTCTGCAGCGCGTGGTCAAAATATACAAGAAAGTCAAAGGTGACTCAGCTCTACTGTTTTCCGCCTGCTCCCATTTACTGCACAACAAGGAGTTGATGTCCTCCCTGACAGAAGGCAGCTTTGATGCTGTATTGACTGACCCTTTCCTTCCCTGCGGCCCCATCGTGGCCCAGTACCTGGCTGTGCCTGCCGTGTTCTTCTTGAACGGACTGCCGTGCAGCCTGGACTTTCAGGGTACCCAGTGCCCCAACCCACCGTCCTATGTGCCCAGGCCTCTGTCCTTTAACTCAGATCGCATGACCTTCCTGCAGCGGGTGAAGAACATACTTATTGCCTTGTCAGAGAGCTTTCTGTGCAGTGTGGTTTATTCCCAGTACGCACCACTTGCCTCGGAAGTCCTTCAGAAAGACGTGACTATCCAGGACCTTATGAGCTATGCATCTATCTGGCTTCTCAGAAGTGACTTTGTAAATAATTACCCAAGGCCCATCATGCCCAATACAGTTTTTATTGGTGGGATTAACTGCGCTAGCAAAAAGCCACTATCTCAGGTGTGTATTTGAGTGGGAACTTTATTTTTATTTATTTATTTATTTATTTATTTTTTGTGGTACGCGGGTCTCTCACTGTTGTGGGCTCTCCCGTTGCGGAGCACAGACTCCGGACTCGCAGGCTCAGCGGCCATGGCTCACGGGCCCAGCCGCTCCGCGGCATGTGGGATCTTCCCGGACCAGGGCATGAACCCGTGTCCCCTGCATCAGCAGGCGGACTCTCAACCACTGCACCACCAGGGAAGCCCCGAGTGGGAACTTTAGATGCCTGTAGTCTGGCAAGTGCTTTGGGTAGATGAGCTTGCCACAGATGCTGAATGAGCATGCTGAGATAGTCTCAAATGTCCTCTCTCGTTGATTTCTATCTCACCAGTCTCCTAGGTCTGAGTTGTAATTTATAGCTGTCTTTGGTATCATCTTCTGGGTTATTTCGTTTATCAGATACTTCAGGAAAGTGTATTTTGGCCACTTTATTCTGTGTGCTCCAGCAGATAATAATCAATTAGATGCAACATCACTTAAATGCCATAAGCACAGCATGCTGGGTTCAGGGTTCCTTGCAGAGAACAAAATTGTGCTTCATGCACTTTGCCTGTGACTGGGTCAGGCTCACAGGAGTCAAGATGGCTGAAATAATTTTTTGATATCTATAGATCCCAGCAGGGAAAATTGCCTTTATGTTCCTGATTAAAGGTCCATTTCTAGATGTTCTGATAGGCTGAATCCTGCAGTTCCATTTCCTCTACTAAGCAAATCACCAGATAGCCAGGTTCTGACAATGGGCAGAAAGTTCATGCATATCTCTTAAATGTTTATATGTAAATTTTTTTCCCCTACACCATTGCAAGTATGCAGAAAAGTAGCATTCACATCCTCTTCCAAGTCTCAACAGAGGAGATAGAGAATAGCAGGAGGGGCTCCTTCAAAAGGGGGGTTGGGAAGGATTCTTCAAGAAGATGACATTTCAGTGGGCGTGCATTCATTTGTTTTTCAAGTATTGGTTGAGGATCTGCTGGTAGCTCAGGCACTTTCCAGGTGCTGAGTCTGGCTCCTACTAAGGGGCTATCATCACCCTTGGAGAGCGATGAATCTTATTTCCAGTGTGCCCCTGACATGATTCATATTTTAAATGATCATGTAATTGTCACAGCCAGGAGAAACTCTGGGCAGTGGGAAGAAAACCAGGAGAAATCAAGTGTCAGGGGGATGCCTCCACCTCACTGCTGCAAGACAGAGTCTCCAGAATGGGGCTCTGATTCCGCCCCTGTAATGTGGAGAGAGATCTGATAATCCCTCAAAGGTCCTATGGCAATAAGATTCCGAGAAATGGCCCGTTGGACACATTTGTGTCTGATGGGGTGGTCTGGTGAAGAAAGAAGGAGGTGGTGTTGATTTTCTGAGAGCAAGATGAGAAAACCTAAGAGTATAGAAAACCATTAATGATTCTCTTTCAGACAGAGGAAAAGGAAGGGGTGAAATATCATCAAACCAATGGGCGTATCTCAGGTCAAAGGAAAGAAAGCTAGCCAGCACATCCAAGTGAGATTTTCATTTCATTGCTTTGCGTTAAGTTTGCCATTGGTTTTTGGCAAACAGTCTTTATTTATTTAAATGATTTCCTTCTTTATTTTGGATGTTTAATGGGAGAGGCTGCAGAACTTTATCAACTACCTTTCTTGATATCATATTTTTATGTCATTTATTGATATATTTCTTCCCCTGTAAATTTGTCTAAGTGGTGAATTGTATTGAGTATGTATTGGTTGCTGCCTTGTTTGGTGCAAATAAGATTAGGTGTGAGAATGTCTCTGTAAGTTGTACCAAATAGTAGCTCTCCTTGTCCTATTTTAAATGCTTTTAATTTGAAATTCCACTTTTTTTGGATATTAATATCACCATTCCTGCATTATTTTTGTTTACACTTCTCTAGTGCCTCTTTACTACTCCATATCTTCAACCTTCTTCTCTCTCTTTAAACAACATGGAGCTGATATTCTTAACCTAGTCAGGCAGATTCCTTTAATAGTTGAATTTTTCCTGTTTGTACTTAACAGTTGATAGATTTGATTATAATTCTTCCAGTTTATTTTTATTTTGCTTTGTCATCTCCCCTTTTCTTGATTTTTGCTGGTTTGTCACGTTGCTGTTATCTTTTTTCCTTTTTATTAATTAAAGAATGTTACTCTGCGCTTCCCTCCCTCTAGTGGGGACCATCCTACTCCCAGTGCTATTGGTAAAGGTCCAGAACTTTTCAAGAATAAAGATAAAATCTTCATTTGGTAATGAGAGTCCATAGAGAAAGCACAGCCTGGTGTTGGCCATACCTTTGGGGTGTCTGAAAGAATAAAGATGATAGAACAGTGTCGAGAGCAAAGGCATGAAACTCAAGAATTCCAAGATGTCAGTCCCCTCTCAGGGTGAGAGACCATCTTTACAGACATGTAGAGATACAGAGATGACATCCATACATCCACATTAGTTGTGAGCAAAACAGCCAAACAGAAGATGGGTGAGAACATACTTGAAGATGACGAGGGAAAGAAAGAGTGCCGAGCGGGGAAGCCTGCAATGTTTGTAAGTGGCTCTGAATGTATAATGAGAAAGCGACATGTTTCCAACAAAGTAAGGGTTTCACGAGGCTTCTTGCAAAACAAAAGGCATTTGGGAAGGAAAAATCTAATAAAAGCCTGGAACTAAACATACTGAACTTTCAGCAAAAGTCAGGATTTTTATATTAAAAGCTTCCTTGGAGTAGGCAAGTCTTTTCGTTTCGGGGAGCCTTATTTTTTTGGAATGGGATAAGAGGTGGGGGGTCGAGGTTTATTTCAGTCAACACGTGGCTTCGCTCTTTGGCCATTCCAGAGACTGTGAAATCGGGGCAAGGTGTAGGGGAAGTTTTGCCAAGTAGGAGGTAGACCTTACCATTACTGAATCCTGTACTGGACCAGAATTGACACTGGCCATGATAACACAAGCTGTACAGCTTGCCCTTCTGTGATCTGTAAACAGACTTTCATGGCATTTAAACTCCAGCCAAGTGATATTACCTAACTTTGGGTGTTTATGGCCCTGCACGTTCCTTCTGTGTTAATCATATCCTACTGTGGCTGAGTGGCTGTGGAAGGGTATGGAAGGAGGGGACGTTGGCCCTTTCTAGACAAGGTTAAAGTGAGAGTGGGTTTCATGAAGGAGGGGAGGTCCTAGGAAATTTAGGAAATTCAGCGTGGTCGGCGGGGAGGATGATACCCGCTCTCTGACCTTTCAGATGAGCCCAATGGGAAAGGCCAAGACAGCTGCCAGGAGCCAGGGGCCTAGAACAGGGCCTGAGGCTGGTGGGGGCAGACTAGACAGTGGGATGGGCTGGCAGTTGGGCTGGCAATAGGGCTGGTCAGTGGCTTTACCGGCATGTTTGGAATCAAGCTTGGCAGCCGTCTCTGAAAGTCATGTGTGCTGAGCCCGTCTGAAGTCTCCTAGCTCACATCCAGGGTAGCCAGCATCCTGGTTTGTCCAGGACTGTTCTGGTTTTTAACACTGCAAGTCCCAGGAAACCCCGCAGTTCTGGGCAAAGCCAACCACATCACACAGTCTCACTAATGCCCTTGGCACTCTTTGGAGACATATAAAATCATCTGGAGACTCTCAGGGAGTTAATTAGATCATTAATAACCGACAGTTGGGGAAAATTGCCCTACTTATGCCTTGCTGTATTTCCTTTAAGTGGATTCCCACTGTGTATGTGTGTGCCCCTGCATGTGTGTGCATGCAGGTGTGTGTGCATGTATTTCCTGAAGCCTGGAGCACTCTGGCATTGGCTCTGAAGTTTAGGAACAGATCAGGCTGAGCTAAGATGATTGTCGAGGGCTGAATCTAGGAGCTTACTTCCTCTCTTCCTGAAACACACCCACCACTCATCTCCAGGTTCTAATGCTAATGGCTAATGCTGCTGTTCTTCTCATTTTGTTGCATCCTTTCAGAGCTTTTGTTTGACATCCGTCTCTAAGTCTATTCCCTATTACTTTAGGGAAGGGCCTTTGCCAGGTCGTAAACTAGAATCTGTATTTACTAGTTGGGATACCTGCCGTCTCTGATTCTCACCGCATACACACAGACATTTTCTAAAATCCTGTTCTCCTGCTTTATTCAAGGGAACCACAGATTGCTCATGTTCTAGTGGTTGTAAGATTCATTGTTAACTGGAAAATCAATCACGGTGTACAGTTCAAATATACCAAAACTCACTTGATTAACAAAATTACTCCTTGGGAATTCCCTGGCGGTCCAGTGGTTAGGACTCTGTACTTTCACTGCCGAGGGCCTGGGTTCAATCCCTGGTTGGGGAACTAAGGTCCCACAAGCCGCACAGCGCGGCCAAAGAGAAAAAAATTATTCCTTGTTAAAAAACAATTCGACTTAATGGCAATAGGACGCCGTTGGCAAAGGGAAGGACTTTGAATCAATTCAGCCCCTCATTTTTTTCTTCAAAAAGTCCCATTGCCTCATCTTGAGGTTTGTCCTTAAATAGCCAATGCCGTAATGCCTGCGGATGATCCTTGTTGGATGCCTCCTGAGACAATGGAGCAGCCTTACATTTGCAGCCTTCCTTGGAGGACAGTGATGGACATAGTGATATAAGGAATCAGCTTCTGGAACAGGACATGAGCACTCTGTGAGGGTCATATGCTGGGTGGGTGAAGATTCTGCCTGTTTCTCCTTCCCACCAGTGGCTTTGGTAGTCAGGGTTTACTCACATGCCCTTGACCTTCTCTGAACTCCACAGAAGGGACTCAGATCGCTGGGACACACTCGGCAAGAGTTCCTGTCCCCTATTTTGTATTTTTCATACCTAGTTTACTTTCTACAGTACATTAAGGAACCAGCAAAGAAAGATTCAGATAAACTTCTGCATACTCTTCTTGCTCAAGCAGGCAAGTTCACTTAAACTCTTTAGAAACTCTTCTCCAGGAAAGGCGGAAAAATGCTTGGTTGACGGGTTGAATTTCAACACTGAGTTGACATGAATATGATCTTTAATCATCCAAGTGTGTTTGGCTGCCATATGGGAAACTGCCATAGGCTGCAGGGAAGCAAGAGCTGTGAAAGGATGTTTTTGCTCTTTGAGGCTTTTTCCTTAATCGTGAGTCTAATCCTTAATGCTGTCTGTAGCTTTTGGCTTTGACTCCATTCATTCTTTCAATATAAAAGAATATTCTAGAAACCTTGAAAAGTAATACAGGTCTTTACTGTAGATTTTCTTAGACAGGCAATACGAGAGCTTTAATGTCCATAGAAAGCTTTCCGAAGTCCTCTTTGGACAGTGTTCCTCTCCTCCAATGTTTCCTTCCACAGAATCTGCTGGAAGGCTCTCTCCTCTCTCCAGGATGCCCCTTTCCCTCTCTTCCCTCCTCCCTGTTGTCTTCAACCCTCTGCTTCAGCCCCACCCACCCTTAAAGGCCTGCTTTCCTCCCAGACTTTCCCAGCTGCCTGAAGCCCTGGGGAAGCGGATCTGGTCTTACCTCAGATCACTTTTCTTTTGGAAACTTGGCACATTACCTGGATTCTGTATCTTAAAGAAGAACCGAAGTGATAACTCTGTAAGCAGGAAGCCTTCCTCCTGTGGGATGGAAGGCAGTTAGGGAGGGAGGGATGCTCTAACACACACTAATGCTTTGTGTCTCTATCACACACACACACACACACACACACACAAACACACACTCCTTTAATCACATTCTTAAGAGGAAGATACCTGATTCATAGCTGAATGTATGCTATCGCCAAAGAATATGAGAAAAAAGTTTAACTGGAAATTTCTCTTCTGGTCCTAGGAATTTGAAGCCTATGTAAATGCTTCTGGAGAACATGGTATTGTGGTCTTCTCTTTGGGCTCAATGATCTCAGAGATTCCAGAGCAGAAAGCTACGGAAATTGCTGATGCTTTGGGCAAAATACCTCAGACAGTAAGAAGATTCTACACGATTTCTTTTCATCTGTCTTCACAAGAGTTCTAACCCCAGGCTTTCAGTACCTAAATTAATTCTATGAGTTGGGCTTTAGGCTTGGGTTTCCCTGCCACTTCCCAATTATTAATCCAAAGTTGTTCTTTTTTTGCAATTTCACTCTCAACTACTCTGTTAAAACATGATCCACTTCACGAGGAGATCTCTTTCTCTCTAAGTGACTCAAAAGTATATTAGAATTTATTTTTAAAAATAAAATGGGCAGGATAGTGTTTCTTCATATTGCATAAGAATATTTCTCCAAAAAGCTGTTGCTTAGAACGCTGGATTTGTTTCTTATATTTCTGCTTTAATAGTTCTATGGCCACTCATTTTGTTAAGTAAACTTTCCCTTGAAGTGCAGAGAAGTGCAAAAATCGTAAATGTAGAGCTTGATAAATGTTCACAAGTTCACAAAGTGAACATACCCGTGGAATCAAGCCTCTGGAACAAGACACAGAATGTTACACATCCCCAGAAGCCTTCTTAGTCTCTATACCTCCCACCCTTGCCAAGGTTATATTCATTCAGAGACTCCACTTTCTAGCTACTATAGCAGACGTCTTGCTTTGTTTTAAAAATCATATTATGTTCCTAAACTTTGTTTTTTTTTGTTTTTTGTTTTTTTGTGTTTTTGCTTCTGCAAGGTCCTGTGGCGGTACACTGGGACTCCACCACCGAATCTTGCGAAGAATACAAAACTTGTCAAGTGGCTGCCACAAAATGATCTGCTTGGTATGTGGGGAGGATTTGATGTGTAGGTCAAACCAAGGTTAAATTAAGAAAGTGGCTCAGGCAGGGCTATTCTAAAGAATTGTTTAGCTGGAAAATATTATGGCCAATGTATCTCACGTTGCTTTTTACCCAATAGGACATTTCAACTCACATTTTCTTCTGCACGTTTCTGCAAGGGCCACGTGTGGATGGCACTGGGTCCTGAGAGTGCTTTCAGAACCTAGACGATGTCAGGTTGTGAAACTCAGTGGCTTGACTGCTGGCATCCCTCCCTGTTTTGCTTCTCAGGTCACCCAAAGACTCGGGCCTTTATCACACATTCCGGCTCCCATGGTGTTTATGAAGGAATATGTAATGGTGTTCCGATGGTGATGATGCCCTTGTTTGGTGACCAGATGGACAATGCGAAGCGCATGGAGACCCGGGGAGCTGGAGTAACCTTGAACATCCTGGAAATGAGTTCAGAAGATTTAGAAAAGGCCCTGAAAACTGTCATCAGTGACAAAAGGTAAGAGAGAAGTTACCAAGGAATACTACTTATACTTTGGCCATCACTTCACAATAAATATTCAGATGTGAAAACAAATACATCAAGATCTAATTTATAAGTAAGATGATTTGGGGTTATTATTATTCCTTTTAGAAAAAGATGTTTTAATTCCTATGGAATTTATCACAGAAGTGATTTAAAATATTATTTCCCCTGGTATACTTAAAACTCCAATTAAAAAAAACAGTGTCAATATAATAGATGTCTGATCTATAAGTTCCTGCAAAGAGAGAAGTATTCCATTACAAGAAACATAGTATCCGTAAGATAAAAACAAACCAGGTGCTTAAAGGTAAGGCTTTTCCGAGCACTGAAATCTGTGAGAAATGTTGTCCATGAGGTTTATTAATGTGTGTGTGTGTGTGTGTGTGTGTGTGTGTGTGATGTGATATGACAAAGGCTTATAATAAAAGCAAAGTCAAGTTTGTTCAAATGTGGCTATGAAAACAATTCAAAAGGCAAAAAGCCACCAGATCAAATTATCTCTGCATGAACTTTATTGTATTGCTACAAGTGATAGGCTGATCAAAACCTTAGGAGAAGAAGTGATTGCCAGGAGTGGTTTCATCCAATAATCAATTATGTATGTGCGTGTGCACATGCATGTGTGTATGTATCTATGACAGTGTCAGGAGCCTTCACCCATACTTGCTTCATTTTGAAGGAGGACAGATGTGAAAAGACTGGAGTGTGTTCAGATGGGAGGACACACTACACAGGGGGACACCGAGCCTGGACAAGGAAAAAGTGCTAGAAATGATGGTGCTCGCATGTGTGTGATGCCTGTGAATAAAAAGAATTGTCTACATAACCCCAGGGTAAAGTGCTCACAGTGTCAGCAACAACCTTCCCAGAGCAGTTGGTGTGGTTCTTATACATCATTCCAATTGGCTTCTGGCAGCCCAGCATGTCAGCATCGGGTGGTGCTGCTCACATATCACAATTAAAGCCCGATTTCTTTCCATATGCTGGAAACTCATGCTTGAGGCTCATATTAGGGATGTAATTTTGACCTTTCATTCAGTGGTATGGACAACTACTTGTAACCTAAAAATGACTTGGTAGAAGTTCTCTGGTACATTATCATTAAAAAAAACCCCACTAATCAGTCAGCTTAAGTTACTGACTAACTTCATCTATGCATTTCTGAGCCATCTCCGATTGTGAATCTCCATGTTCCCAACACTCTAAGCTGGGACTGGACCTACATGAAATAAAAAGAAGTGGAAAAATTTCCAACACCAGATTATACAACCAGGCCATATCAGGTGCTCAATAAATATTGAATGAATGAATGAAAGTCCAAGAAAATCTATTTTATAAGAGAAGAGTTATATACAAGGAAGATGTTTAACAGAATTTATGGCCAAATATTAATAGTACATTATAATAATGATCCAAATAAAATGATGGACATATTCAAGAAAAGCAATGATCATAACTGCTCCTGAATAAGCGTCTCACTTTTCTCTTTCTTCTCTCTTTTCTTTCCCTTGCCTTCTTCTTGTCCTCCTCCTCCTCCTTCTCCTCCTCCTCCTTCTCCTTCCTCTTTTAGTGCATCCATACTAAGGGTTGAAGTATCTAACCCATTTTGGATTTGGATATTCTGACTCAGCTATCAACACAGTCCAAAATAAACAGGAATCCATTTTTCTTTAACAGGCTGCAAAGACACTGCCTCATGCAAAATTTAGCACTTGGAGGTTTGATGTTTCAACAGTTGAATTGAAAGTATAGCACTGTCTTGGAGATGGCACTTAAAAGTGGTTTTTACTTTGGCTAGAAGTGATTGTTTACAATCTCATTGAATGGGAAATCATTAATAATTTCTGAGATGACCTTTCCTTTATTTCTTTATCTTGTTACCAAAAAAGTATGATCAACTGCCCACAAAGATATCTCTCAAAAGAAAAGAAGAAAAGTAGGAAGCAAGTTTCAAATAATTTAAAATTATAATTTTGGCTTCCAGTTTTCTTTCTTCCTTTCTTTCTTTCTTCCCTCCCTCCCTCCCTCCCTCCTTCCCTCCTTTCTTTCTTTCTTTCTTTCTTTCGATAAAGAATATTTAGTGTGTGTTTTCTTTTCTGGTTACAATAGAAACTCTGCCAAGTTTGGAAAATCTGGTAGCGTTCCTAACTGGAAGCAAGCATAGAGAGAGGATGGTTCACTACTGTTGGTGTTCCAGGCATTCACATAACTGTCTTTGTGTGTTCAGCTATAAGGAAAACATCATGCGCCTCTCTAGCCTTCACAAGGACCGTCCCATGGAGCCTCTAGACCTGGCTGTATTCTGGGTGGAGTTTGTGATGAGGCACAAGGGGGCGCCACACCTGCGCCCTGCGGCGCATGACCTCACCTGGTACCAGTACTACTCTTTGGATGTGATCGGCTTCCTCCTGGCGGTCGTACTGACAGTCATCTTCATCATCTTTAAGGGCTGTGCCTTTGCCTTCCGGAAATGCTTCAGGAAAAAAGAGCGAGTGAAGAAATCTCATAAATCCAAGGCACACTGAGAACTGGGTTGGAAACTTGCAAAAAGAGTCAGGTTAAATTCATGTTATGCTTATTCAAGAAATACTTTGCCAGAAAATAACACCCCAGAGTGTGTTTTAAAAAATAAAAATGATCTAACCGTTAGTCACACATATAGGTAGAGATATTTAAATATATTTTCTGCTCCCTCCAGCATCTTTAATCTGGACTACACTTGTCATCTTTCAAATGACTTGCAAAGAGGGTTGGGTAGGTCCCTCCTTCAATCTGCAGTACTTTACCTACTCAGAAATGGGACCTGTTTGGGAGCCACCACTTCCCACCACCGCTCCCGCCCCACCCCCTGATGAGTTGTAACCTCATCTTCTGGCATCTGTAGATGGTTGTGATAGATTCCTTCACCAATAATGGCTGGTTCTAAATTATGCTCATGCTTCCCAGATGTCACTTTGTGCATTTCAGTAAGGAAACGTTTATTCCTTGTACTTGATATGATATGAGTGAATGGTATAGATTTCTGACTTGGGGGGGGAAAGAATGATGTATAAAATTGATGGGTGATATGCCTGAGCAGATAATCAGTGCTTGAGCCAAATGGATCTGAGTTTGACAAAAGCCTAAATTACAGAGACTGGCAAGTATATTTTCTCTGATGTAATAACTAAAAACATATTAATAAATTCATATAAATTATATTATTAGGTGGTGTCTTCATGGGTGTTGCATTTATTTATTGTTAAACTACATGTTCTTACTACAAAAGTAATGCATGATTCTGACAGAAAATTTGAAAAATATCGAGGTGTACACATACACACACAAGGAAATAAATTCACCATTAACCATGTTCCCTGCAAATAACCACAGTTAGTAAATATTTTGGCAAATGTATATAGTTATAAACTATTGCAAAGATACCAAATATATCTAGTGTTTTCTAACATTCTTCCTTCACTTCATCCTATTGTGAATGTTCTCTCCAGGTCTTTGTATAATATGTAATGTGTTTTAAGTGGCCAAGGAATATTCTATTGCATGAATATACCAGGATTTATTTAACCACTACTTCCTGGTGTATTCACTTTTATTTTCTTTTAGAAAAAAGACTTCACCGAATATCCTAGTAGCTAAGTCTTTGTACATATTCATGACTATTTCCATGGGAAAGTGCCTTACAACAAATCAATGGTTGTCTGTTTCGGTTCCTTTAAGGTGAGGATCCACAGGCAAGGAGTTTATCTGGGAAGTGAAGGAAACCCTGAAGGGGAGTGGGGAGTAGGATGGGGAGTGATGACTATCAAGAAGGCAGCTCTCAGGCTTCCCTGGTGGCACAGTGGTTGAGAGTCCGCCTGCCGATGCAGGGGACATGGGTTTGTGCCCTGGTCCAGGAAGATCCCACATGCCGCGGAGTGGCTGGGCCCGTGAGCCATGGCCGCTGGGCCTGCACGTCCGGAGCCTGTGCTCCGCAATGGGAGAGGCCACAACAGTGAGAGGCCCGCGTACCGCAAAAAAAAAAAAGAAGGCAGCTCTCTGTGGGCAGTGGGAACTGAATCCTGCTGGTTGACACTGGGAGCCAGTGCAGAAAACATGCCAGACTTACCCAGACTGGAGGGGCAAGGCCCTTGGGGGTCTGAGCACTTGCCCCTGTAGGTGATTGGCTGCTCCCAGGTGGTATTAATTTCCCTGCACTTCCAGTCAGCCACAAGTGCAGGCAAGGAGGGATTTAAAACCCAGAGAGATCCCACGGGAGAGAAATGCAGGTGTGGTGTTGGAGGTCAGGCCCTGTGCACTAAGAGATAAGAACACAGGGATCTGGGTGGGGCACTGATGCACGGTTTCCTTGGGCAAATGGTTTGAGATATTCCCAAACTGTGCCAGAGAGGTTCAATCAAGGTTGAGGGAGCCAAGTTCTCACACTCCCTTCAGTATAAAGTATTACCTTGAAAAAACTAAGTATCGGTTTCAAAGGCAAAAGTGGGATTTTGTTTTTAATTGCCTGTTATTATTATTAAAGGTTGATTTTTTTTTTCAAGCTCATGAGCCATTTGTATTTCTTTTTTGGAGAATATCCTTTGCCTGTTTTCCTGTGGGGTGTATTACCCTGATGATTTTTTAAAACTTTTTTCTTGTTTTCCTTCCCTTTATTTTTATTTTTTTAATAAATTTATTTATTTATTTAGGCTGCTTTGGGTCTTTGCTGCTGTGCGTGGGCTTTCTCTAGGGTGCGGCGAGAGGCGGCTACTCTTTGTTGCGGTGCACGGTCTTCTTATTGTGGAGGCTTCTCTTCTTGCGGAGCACGGGCTCTAGGTGCGCAGACTTCAGTAGTTGTGGCTCACAGGCTCTAGAGCGCAGGCTCAGTAGTTGTGGCACACGGGCTTAGTTGCTCTGCGGCATGTGGGATCTTCCCGGACCAGGGCTCGAACCGTGTCGCCTGCATTGGCAGGTGATTCTTAACCAGTGAGCCACCAGGGAAGCCCCTGATGCTTTGTTTCTTTTTATTGTTTTTTTTTTGCAGTACACGGGCCTCTCCCTGTTGTGGCCTCTCCCGTTGCGGAGCACAGGCTCCGGACGCGCAGGCTCAGTGGCCATGGCTCACGGGCCCAGCCGCTCCGCGGCATATGGGATCTTCTCGGACCGGGGCACGAACCCGTGTCCCCTGCATCAGCAGGCGGACTCTCAACCACCGCGCCACCAGGGAAGCCTGCCCCTGATGCTTTGTTGAGTGCTTACTGAATCACTGAAAATACCCTCCTGTCACGTGCATTTTTTTCTTCCACTTGTTCTTTAATTTTGTCCACACATTTGTTGGTTTGTTTTTTGCTTTGTGTTACATGTAGAACTTTCAGATGTGTGGGCTTCAAATTGGAGCTGGGGTCATGGCTAACTAGGATTTCTCCTGACCCCAGCCCAATTTATTCCTTCCCTAGGTGGCTTTTGGAACACAAGCCGTTTACACCAGTTCCATCCCACACCTCTGAGCCCCATGTTGATTCGTGGACTATGTCCCCCTTCCTTCAAGGTCCTTCCCAGTCCACCCAGGGACCGTCTCCCAGCCTCACTGCCCACGGCTCCCTGCTACTCCACCCCTCACCCCCCCAAACCCCAGGGACCCCGAGCTGCTCTGACCTCCCCCAGTTCATGCTCCTGTGCACCTTTGTGTTCCTAGTTTCTACACCCTCTTGTTTACAAGTAAGAGAACCCAACTTGGGATATCTTAAGCAAAAAAAGAGGTCATTTTGTAAGGAGACGTGCTTCCTAAGGGTGAGAGGCTCACAGCCAAGCCTCCAGAGGAGCTGAGCTGAGTGGAGCCTCTCTGGCCCCCTCCCGTCCCTGCATGCTGTGGGCGCCGGCTTTAGGGCTCCCTCTCCTCTCGACCTTCCCCGCTCCTCAGTCCCGAGAACCTTCATCCCCAAGATCTCACAGGGGACTGACTGCATTCTCTCTTGCCCAGAGTTCCAAATTCCTGTGAGAAAGAACCTGATTGGTCCAGCTGGATCAGGTGTCCACTCCTTGTCCAATCAGGAGCAGCGGGGGAGGGATTATAGACGGAAAACATGGCCACCAGGACCCCGTAACTGTGACTCTGGGGGTCAGGGAAGCGGGAGCCTTGTGAGCCGGTAAGGTACCCCCAAATGTGTTCACTGTATACATAGTCTATTTCCATTTTTTCCACTTTCTTTCTGGCCCTTCCATGCACTTAAGCTCACAGGTTTCTACGAATACCGTGTTTTCTTTTTTTCAGGTTGGTTCCCGTAGAAGCAGATGTGGGAAGCTCAGTTGAGCGACAGCGCTAAGTGTGGCTGAGTTTATGAGTGCGCTGTATGTGAGTCCTATATTACTGTCATGCTCAGAAAAAAGTATTTTCATTTGGAAAACCAAGCAGAACCCACTTCATTCTCCTGGATCTCATCCTCTTAGCATCCTCTCTAGATAACGTATTTGGAGCACCCCACTTTTGGCCATGGCTTACACCCACCATGTATGTAATAATAATAAAAAAGGACCCCTTCCTCCACCCCTTCTGCTAGCCATGTTCTTCACAATGTCACATTGCAGCTCTTCCTATCAAGAGGGGAATCTATATCCCCACCCCTTGAGTCCAGACTTGCCTGTGACCTCCCTTGGCTGTTAGAAGGTGGCAGAGGTGAAAGGTACAGTTCAGGTCTAGGCCCTGAGACGCCTTGGTGTGTCTGCCCGCTCTCCTGGAAACCTCCCCAGATGCTCTGAGAACAACCTGGGCCAGCCCTGGTGCATGATGGGAGACATGGTTCCTGATCACCCTAGTCACTTCAGCCAATAGGAAGCCAACTGCTAAGCATGTGTGTGAGGCCATCTTAGACCAGCCAACCCTCATCTAACCCACTGGCTACCACAGATGCATGAGTGACTCCAGTTATGCTTGACTGGACACAGCCCAGATCAATGGAACCACCTGGCTGACCCATAGACTTGTGAACAATAATAAACTGTTGTTTTCAGTCATTCAATTTTGAGGTCGTTTGTTACACAGCAACGGCTAACTGATACATTCACTTCTGGCTCCAAGTCCACAATCTTTCATGTGTTGTGTCTTCAGACTCTCAGAGGACAATGATGTGTCCTACCCACCTCTGTATCCACCACAACATGGAGAGCCAAGCTTAGCTGCATGGTGCAGGCACACAGTCAGAGTCTGTGGGATGGAATTGCAGCCATTTCACTGAGTAATCTTTGAAAGAGAAAAGAAGGCCCAGAAGGGAGTGGGAGGGAGGGCCAAGGGGACTGTGAAAGAAGGGGCATGTTATAACTGCCTTCTGGTGTCTGTTCCATCATGGTTTACACGTCTTCAAAGGGCAGACTGAGGAAAAATGCGTGAATTTTGTGAGGATGAGAGTTTGGCGCTGCATAGAGGAAACTCGTTTTCTAACCACCGGGATTCAGTGAAGTAGAAACGGGCTCCTGAGGGTCATGAGCTCCGGGGTATGAGAGGTGACAAGCAGGGGCTGCGGAGCTCCCTCTTGGCAGTGTGCACAATGGGAAATTACGTGGGAATTTTATTTAAGCAGTCTTAGACCTAGGTGGCTCTGGGTCTTGATCTGTTGTCCTGTGATGCCTAGAAATTCATTATTTTATTGCTCAGACTGTTGATTGGGACTGTATCTCACAGCTACAACTGACAGAGAAATCCTTTGAGCCCCACTTTTGGTTTAGGGAAACAGGGTCACTGCCCTGTCTTTCTTTGAAATTCTTTATCTTCAGGAGGAAAAAGGATCTGGGAGCTTTTATCCCTCAGTGTTGACATCTGTGTTGATGTTTGTCAGCCCTTAAGAAGCTGCTGATGTTGAGAGAGCCCCCTTGAGAGGAGCGATGAGACCTGCCGAGGGGGATTTCTCATTAATCATTAGTTTTCAGTGTCCAGAAAAGAGGGAGGAAAGGCCCTTCCTAACCAAGTGTAGCCATCAATAGCTGTGTGACAAATTACCTAAATGTAGTGGCTGTCAGTAGGGCCACACTGCCCCATCCTGCAAGCTGTCCAGTCCTTGGGGAAGAGAAATCCTCTTCTCAGGACCCCTCTGTCACCCCCATCTCCTCCAGCTGCCCGGATCACACCTCCCCACCTTGGGCTCCTATGACCACGTCCCCAGGGGACTTGGCTGTGAATCCCCCCCTCCATTTCCTTTCCCCAAACAGGCCACCATACCTCACCCCACATGTGGGTGACAGAAATGTTGATTAGCAAAATAATGTGGGTTTTTGAAATCCCAGGGCCCTGTGCACTCCTCAAAGCCCTGGGTTCACAGAGCTCAGGGAGACAGTTGGATCTGAGAGTTCCAAGGGTCTGGGACCCAACGGTGATGATTCTAGTGAAACCCTCCCACCCTGTCAGGGAACCTGTTCCCTGTCTGAGTTACGACTGAGGAGCCCGAAGGTCTCACTCCTTTGTCAACCCAACCTGCCAGTGTCCACATTACCATTGATGTGTATCAGGCAGAGAACGGAGCTTTTTCTTGTGGTGTATTTTTGTTCCATCCAGGAGAGAACTCTGAGAAAAGGTCAGTATTTAGGTCCCAGACTTGTTCCTTAAAGGATTCCCAGGAGGAAGGGAGCACAGGATGGTGAAGGGCCCTGGGATGGAGTTTGAGGAACTTGGGACAGGAGGAAAAAGGATCTGGGAGCTCTTAAGCCTCTGTGCTGACGTCTGTGTTGATGTTTGTCAGCCCTTGAGAAGCTGCTGATGTTCAGAGAGCCCCTTGAGAGGAGCGATGAGACCTGCCGAGGGGGATTTCTCATTAATCATTAGTCTTCAGTGTCCAGAAAAGAGGGAGGAAAGGCCCTTCCTAACCAAGTGTAGCTATCAATCACTGTGTGACAAATTACCTAAATGTAGTGGCTTAAAATAACACCTGTTTATCATGCCACAGTTTGCGTGGTCAGGAGTCTGGGCTTGGCTTAGCGGGGTCATTTATTTAGCGTTTCAAAGGCTGCACTCAAGATGTTGTCTGGGCTGCGTCCTTTCTGGAGCTTGGTCCTCTTCCAAGCTCATGTGGCTGTTGGCAGAATCCAGTTCCTTGTAGTTGTAGGACTGAGGCCCTCAGTTCCTTGTGACATGGCCCCCTCCATAGGCAGTTTATATCACCACTGTTTACTTTTCAAGGCCAGCATGAGAATCTCTCTCCAGTCTGCTAAGATGGAGTCTTATATGACATAATGTAATCATGGCAGTGATTGTATCATGGGAGATTCCCATCGCTTTTGCCATATTCTATTGGCTAGAATATGGGTCTAACCAAGTCACGGGTTCCTCCCACACTCTAGGGAAGGGGGTTATGCAGGGTGTGACTCATGGGGGGTCGTCTTATGGTGGGATGACACACCAAGTATTTTACAAATCTTATTATCTCAAAAGAGCTTGAGGAAGAGATGGCAGAAGCATCAACAGAGTCAAATGAGGACGTGTCAGAGGAGACAGAGGACCTGGAACCTCTGGAACCAGACGACAGTGGTAAGAAAGTCACCCCCTCCCTGCACTCCTGCCTCATTTCGGCTACTAACTCCTGGAGGGCAAGTCCTGGTCAAGATCTCAGTTCCTCCATCTGTACAGTGGATAGGAAGGTCCCTGCCCAATCATGCTCCAGGTAGAGCTAGAGCTGTGCAGGTATCAGGGAGACTGGAGCACAAGGAACAAGCCCTGTAATGGTCATCTCGGCATCACACCTGTGCCACCTTTGTCTCAGGTACCTTCCAGCAAGTCACAAACCTCCTCAACATCATGGACAGCGAGTCAACCAAAACGGACGCTGCTCGGGCAGGTCCTGACATGCGGAAGATGCTGGCCTCAGTGATCATCAGGGAGAAGGCCGCCACTGAGCCCTCTGTGGTGATGGACGCTCTCATCCGTTGCCTGCAGGTACTGGAGGTAGGACATCCTCCCCCTCAGCCGCTCCTCTGAGCCTGGCCACCTGTTTGCACGTCCGTCCACTGCTCAGCACACATTTACTGATTGTTGTGGATGCAGGCTAGGTGCTGGGGTACAGACAATGGCAAGACTATGAGGGTCTCAGCCCTTGAGGCCCAAGTGGGGCCTGGGCCACTCACAGGTTTTCAAAGCTCCTCGGTATTCTGACGCAGTGGGTTTGGGAGTCACCGCTCTAGAGCAAGTGAGCTGAGTTACAAAGATGTTGAGCAGGCGTGAAGCAGGTAGGTGTGGGGGAGCAGAGACACACCAGATGCAGGGTGCAGGGGTGCTTGGCCAGTGGGCAGCTGTTTACTGGGGCAGAGGCTGGGGTAGTGGATGCTGATGGGAGTGATGGAAAATGTAACCGAGATCATGGTGGGCTTTGTACGACAGGGTAGAGTTTGGACCAGAGCATCTGTATCCCCTGAAGACTTGTTAAAACTTCAGATTTCTGGGGCCCATCGTGAGAGTTTCTGATTCAGTAGGTATGGGGTGCAGCCCAAGAATCAACATTTCTAACAAGGTCCCAGGTGACGCTGCTGCTGGTCTGGGGACCACACTTGGAGAGCTGTTGAATTTTAGACTATTCTTGAGCTTTTGAGAGAGGGTAGCAGAGCAGGTCCTTATAGGAATTCTTAATAGCAAGCTTTATTTTATAGAAAGAAGATACATGGTAGCCTTGAGGGAGGTCGGGGTCCAGGAGCAGAGGCAAAAGTCTTTTAAAACGTAGGTTTTATTATTATTCAGGTATAGTGAGACCAACAGCTCAGGAGTTGATTGCCCTTGAAAAGATGGTCTGTTACTCACAGATCCCAAGAGGCAGGGGCACGCCATGCCATGCAGGCCCACAAGGAAGAAGCAGGGTCGGGCGGGAGGCAGAGGGAACAAAAGGGGGAAATGTACGCAGGAGTGTTTACTGTGGCTTCTGTAGGGGAAGATCCGGCGAGGCAGGATGAGCAGACGTCGGATTGGCTAGTGTGGATAATTTCAGTGAGGTCTGGGGTGTAGGGCCGCCCTGAGTCATCTGGTCCCTGGCCCTGGGGTGATTAGAGCAGGTGTATAGTGGTCCAGAGCGTGAGAGCCTGATAGAAGAGGTGGCCAGTACGTGGACTCTGGATTGCTTGCTTGTATTTGACAAGCTTGCTCGTGAGTGGGTGAGTTGTTTGCCATCTCTAGGAATTGACTAACCTTGGGCAGTCTCTCCAGGACCCACAAGGCCCCAAGAAGTCAAAGCATCAGGAAATATAGAAAAATTTTAAAAACCACGGTTAATACCCAGGCCATGATAAATGATCAGTGGCAATAAACAGATGATAAACAAGTAGGCATATTTTGTAACTTGACCTGTGTTAAAGATTTTAGTTATTCTTTTTTTTTAAATTTTTATTTTATTTATTTATTTTTGGCTGTGTTGGGTCTTTGTTGCTGTGCGCGGGCTTTCTCAAGTTGAGGCGAGTGGGGGCTACTCTTCGTTGTGGCGCGCGGGCTTCTCACTGAGGTGGCTTCTCTTGTTGCGGAGCACAGGCTCTAGGCACGTGGGCTTCAGCAGTTGCGGCACAAGGGCTCAGTAGTTGTGGCTCACTGGCTCTAGAGTGCAAGCTCCGTAGTTGTGGCCCACGGGCCTAGTTGCTTCATGGCATGTGGGATCTTCCCGGACCAGGGCTCGAACCCGTGTCCCCTGCAATGGCAGGCAGATTCTTAACCACTGCGCCACCAGGGAGGCCCTAGTTATTCTTTAATTAGTGAAGGAACCAGTAAGATGTTAAAATCTGTTAAAATGACAATCTTACTTATAGAGATTTACATTCTATAGCAGACAAAATTCCTTTGCGTTGTCACGAACAGGAATCATTTGCAGCATCAGTTTCCTAGAACTTACCTTCTGTCTCCGTGGAGATGTAGCTTAGCCTAGACGATCACAGGCGATCAAAGGCACACACTCCCACAGGCCGGATGATCCTGCAGGGGCAGCCAGACAGCACCAAGCCCGCCTCTGGGAGGCCACCCAGTGCCTGTTTTATGCCACTTTCCAAGTCTTTGACAATTTTTCCCTTGCGCCCATAAATATTCTCCAAAGATTAATTTTGATCGCAGAAATTAGGCTGGGCTTATTATAATTTGCCTGGCTGTTTACATATCTGCAGCAACAGTGTTAGCTACACATCTAGGCTTCCTTGAGTTTGCCTTGAAAATCTAGAGCGTGAATTCTCAATGGGGTGATACTGCTCCAAAGCAGGTAAAATTGGTTCTTGCGGCAGTGGGGTCGGGGGTTGGTGTGTGTGAAGGATATTTTAGTTTTTGATGTACAAAGCACAGATATGTATACTCAGCTATATAATATCTGTGGTATTACATTTTCATGGTGGGGGGCAATTAGGAAAAAACGCTTAAGAAGGCTCCTTAGGGGACAGTAAAAAAAAAAAATGAAGAGGTTGAGAAAACAAAGGCCATCGGACTAGGCAGCGAAGGCCACACGGTTCTCTTCGGTCCAGGAGTTTTCAGGAGGAATCTCTCACTGGAGTTCACAAGCCTCTATTACTTGCTGTATCGAGACTAGGAACAAAGGCCAAGACTCTCTGTACTGGATGTCATTCATATAACGTATAAATTTCATTGACTTCCTCTCCTCTTGAGGTCCCCAATTTGCTAAGGTCTTGACTGTTGGTAAGTGACCTCCTTACCAGCCAGGGGAGGGGGCCATCTTCCCAGAGCGTTTTGCAGGTAACAGCCCCCGTGGAGAGGAGTCCACCCTTGTGACAAGAGCTATCTAAGAAGCAAAATAGATGATGTCCTCTTGGACTTGCAAGAGGGTCAGTGCCAAATCTGTGGAGGACCCTGTGTGCTGACCACTTGACACCTGCCTAGCTGAGTATGCTGGGCTGAAAACAGCGAAGAGAGGACAGGTTTGCAGCCCACACTGACAGGGCCAGTTGGATGAGCCTGATGGGAGGAAGGGAGCGGGTGGCGTGAGAGATGGCAGAATTGGGGTCAGAGTCCTAGGCGGTTTCAGGATGGTGGGGTCATCTACCAGATGAGGCATTGATAATTCTGCATCCAAATCCAATGTGTGGGTGTTCCCCCCACCACCAAATAATTCTCTGACACCAGTTAGGTGTGCTACAATTTAACTCAATTCTGACACTGTCTACCTGGAGATAGTGTCAGATCCCAGAGGTTAAGGGCTCAGTCCCATAAGACGACCCCACCCCCACCCCAATCGTAAGTTTGGCCAACTGGCTATAGTTTGGAGGTTCCCATGACCTCCTCCTTGGGTTCAATTAATTTATGAGAGTGGCTCACAGAACTCAGGGAAACATTTTACCTACTAGATACTAGTTTATTTTAACAGGATATAACTCAGGACTAACCAGATGGAAGAGACACATAGGGCGAGGGTTTGGGAAAGGGCGCGAAGTTTCCAGGGCCTCTCTGGGCACACCACTCCTGCCAAATCTCTATTTGTTCACCAGTCTAGAATCTCTCTGAACCTTGTCCTTTGGGGTTTTTATGGAGGCTTCGTTATCTAGGCCTGGTTGATGAAATCACTGGCCATTGGGGATTGATTCCACTTCCAGCCCCTCTCTTCTCCCCGGAGGTCAAGTGGGTGGGAATGAAAGTTCCAATCATCTAATCAGATGATTGGTTCTCCTGCCAACCAGTCCCCATCCTTAGGATTGGACCAAAGATCATCTCAATATAACAAAAGACACCTTTGTCACTCTCATCACTTAGGAAATTCCAAAGATTTTAGGGGCTCTGTGCCAGAAACTGGATGAAGACCAAATATAAATTTCTTATTATAAATCATAATCTCACACTGTTTGGGAGGAGGACGAGTAGGAGGGAGAACGTGGTGAATTTGTGTGCTCTGGCAGGGCCGGGTCCCTCCCAGCCTCCACTGCCCCGTCCAGGACCTTCCCACCCGCCATACTCGTTCCCCAGATTTCCACTCAGAGCGAAGTCAACATCTACAGTGTCCTGCAGGAGGTCCTCCCGCAGGAGGGGGAGCTGGAGGAGTGCTGTGTCCAGAGGCTGGTCACCATCGCCTCCACGGAGATGAGGGAGATGCTGCAGGTAGGAGAGCCCTGCCGCCCACCGACCCAGGGGCTGGGCCTTGGTAGGTGCGGCCTGGGATGCCCGAGGCCCTTGTCCGGTTACCTCCTGGGGCAGGAGTATGCTGAGCAAGCCCAAGGGAGCCCAGCAGGGCTGGAGCAGGTGGTGACGCCACACATCCCTCTCCCGTCCCCTGGAGGTGGAGGGCTACGTGAGGGCAGAGGTGACCAGCGACACCCTGGTGGCCCTGTCCCGAAACCACTTCAGTTTGGTCATGTATGAGCTGCAGCACTGCCTCAGACCCCTCCACCTCGCCGAAGAATTTGTCATCATCACCCTGGCATGAGGAAACTCACTCCCATCCTGGCAATCGCAGCCAGGCCCCTGACCCCTAGTCTGCTGGAGGGGCAGGTCCCCAGTGGGGCTGCTGAGGGCACCACGGTGCTGGCTAATGGCTGAGGGGGCGAGTGTGGCTGCACCTGCTCCCAAGGGGTTTTAGTAACTATCCACACAGGCGTGACATGGGCTGGTGGGCTTGGGTCCCAGGCATCCTCCCAGAGCCCACCAGCCTGCCCTTCTTTGGCTCCCTGAGGCTTTTGGGGGTCGCCCTCAAGTTTACTGATGGAATGCCAGTCCTGGCAGCCCCACCCCTTTTGGGAACCCCCTGTGTCTGCCTGACACCTCCCCTGCTGTCCTGTCCTGTGTCCCTCTAGGCCTGTGTGGCTACCATGTTTCAGTGTGTGCACTTCTGGGGCTGGAAGGCCCTGGAGAGCTCCTCGGACCAAAGTGATGCTACTGCCCCCAAGGACATGACCAGTTTCCAGATAACCCTGTGCTCTGTCTTGGTGAGGAAGCTGAGGGGGATGGCCCCATGGGAGGTGGCCCCCGGGGGCTTGGGGCTTCATCCTGTGACCTTGCGCTCACCTTCTGGACGTGAGGTGTTGAGACCAGCTCTGTCCAGCAGAAAGAGAATGCAAACCACGTACCCATTTTTAAGATTTCTGTTGAAAAATGTGAAAAGAGGTGAAACCAAATTTAATAGTAGATTTTATTTAACCCAGTAGATCCAAATCATCATCATTTCAATATGCAATCAATATAAAATTATAAATGTCATAGTTTACCTTTTTGGGGTAGTGTCTTCAATATATAGGAGGCACTTTACACTTAATTCAGACTAGCCACATTTCAGGTGCTCAAGGACCGTGTGTGGTCAGTGGCTACCATATTGGACAGTGCAGGTTGTGGGCAAATGTAATCTCTCTGGGTCAGAGAAGAATAACTGAAGACTGAAGGTCCTTAAGTTGCTCAGCTACTAATGTGCTTTCTGTGTGACTTTGATATGTGCACTTGCCCTCTCTGGGCAGACGCTTCAGCCTCAGACAGATGGGACTTCTCTTTGTGAGCAGCTGGTCTCCAGGATCTCATCCTCCACGGCTCTGGGTGCCACTTGTTTTTTGCAGACTCAGAAAAAGCCTGCTGTTCTCTACAGCTTCTTGCTAGAAATAATGACCTATGTTAAAAGTAACTTGTCAAGGATCAGACTCGCTGCATGTAACCTGGCAGGTGAGCAGGCAAGTGTTTCCTGATGCAGGAGGGAACTTGAAGGCCATCAGGTCAGACCCAGACCTGGAGCAGGGGGACAGGTGTTGGGACCTGGGTTCAGGTGGAAGTCCCTGTCTGTGTGTCCCAAGGAGCTTCCTACATGCCCTATTCTCAACTAAGCATCCTCAGCTAAACCCTCAACAGGGACCCTCATAAGGTGAAACCACATCTCTCACTGACTCAATATCCATGTGATGAATATTTCCTGGCTATCATTTCAGGAATCATTATGAAGCAGATGTCTGCACGTTACCTGAAAAAGCTGGACTTTCCTACATTACGGAATTGTAAGTAATGGAGACTCAAGTATGAGTCAAAAATGAGTCCACTAAGCTCATTTGGGAGCTTAGGGAAACCGCCTGAAGGGAGAGGCAGCTGAACCTGGTTGTCTTTGGGGGTAGGGGTGTAGCCAGGGCACAGAGGGGTGGATGAACGGAACGTGCAGTGGGCTTTCCAGCAAGACAGCTCTGATGGCTCCCTGTGCTTTCTGCCCCCTCCCTGCCACACACATTGATGAAATAACTCGCCCTGATTCCTTTGGCTGATCCACACAGCAGTTGGGTCCTGTGGGTGGTCTTTCTGTCCCTGTTGAAGTAACGGAAGCCCCCAGAGATGGGAGATGTGTGTGGAGACATGGCTGCACCTGCCACCAAGTCCACAGCCCCTGTGAGCCCCTCGCCCCGCAGTCAGCTCCCCAGGCAGGGCTTTCATCAGCACACACTGCCCAGGGCAGGCGGAGGGTGCCGGCCTGGCCTCGAGGGTCCCCATCCTCTCCTGATTAAGCTCGCTCTCAGCTCTCCAGGAGCTACAGCTGGACTCGGATCTTGGGGTCCGGAAGGCATCCCTGGAGACTCTCAAAATCTTGGATACCTGTAGTCATCACTGGCTTTTGGTTTCACCCTAAGGAATTTCCTAGGTGGTCTGAATACAGAATGTACCTGCCTCTCCCCAGCGTGCCAACCCCACCACAGCGATTTAGCTTGTAAGAAAAGCATTGTTCTTAAATAATCAGTGTCCCTTTCTTTCCTCCCATTGAAATAAACCTCCCTTGCCATTTGGAAAGCAGATTCCTGACTGTAAGGTGATGTCGCCCCAGAGCCAGGACAGTGGAGCAAAGGGGAACTTCATTCCCGCTTCCCCCGAGTGTGTGCACGTCCGGCAGCTCCTCTCAGCCCAGAGGATCTGGAGCCCCCTTTGTGTCTTCACTGCATTTCACTTCCACAGTTCCAGCCATGAGGATGGTGTGTCCATTGCCAGGCACTGTGCTGGGGTAACCAGAGGAGCCCAGCTGCTGTCTGGATTCTGCTTCCAGGGACCCCGCTCTTAAAGGGACAGGAGGCATCTACCAGGGACCATGATACGCATCAGGGTGAGGGAGGGTGGCCGCCAGTGGGGGCAGTGGTGGTGCCGGTGCAGCGCACAGGGAGTGTTCACAGCCAGGAGATAATCCGGGGGGTTTCAGAGAGGAAGTGACACCACACTGTCTACCCTCACCCTTTCCACATCAGGGCCTGTTGGACCAGGATGGGGAGGGACCCAGCAAGGCCTGGAGCAGGGCCCAACAGAGGGTCAAAAAGGAGGAATTATCTCCAAGCCCAAGAAACAAGCAGGGGGAGTCAGGGGGAGAGCAGGGAAACTCTTCCGACACTCAGGCCATCTGCAGAACAGCCTCTGGTTGTCCCCAGAGCAGGTGAAGGTGGGATTTCCAAACCATTCTCACTGCAACTGCCCAAGGCAGTCACCACCCTGGGCACCATGGGCGGGAGTGCTGCTGAGCAGTCCCGGAAATCAACCTGCACCAGAGGCTTCCCGGAAGCGTGCTCTCACACTGTTTGGTGGCTCCCGTGGCATAGACAGTGAAGTTATTTCCTGCCGAGCGATGAAGATCGTTGCTGCCGGAAGACTTGAGTCCCACTGACACAGTTGAAAGGGATGTGCCCTTCGGTACAGGTCCTGGGGGAAGCCATACAATTGTAAAATCAGGTCTCTGATCAATTCCCTTAATGCCCCTGTGAAACATTTCCAGATGGTATACAGACCCAAACTCAGAAAGCAAAAATTTAAGACAACATAGTATTGTCTTAAACCTACCCTAGGTTTTCCTTTAAAAGTAATAGAAGCCAGCAAAAATAAAGCATCAACTTTTCTATGTTAAAATATATCTTCTGTACGATAAAGTATCATAAAGTTAAATAAGTCGCAGATGGAAGAAGTTACTTGCAATTTATATAAAACTAGATTGATTCATATAATTGGAGTGGCATACAGAATATGCCCAAATCAGTAATACAGCAAATTAAAAAGCAGTGTCATGAGAGAGTGCTTGAAAAGCCAGTCCCCCCAGGAAGGCATGCAAACTGCAATGCTGTGCATTTCACACCCACAAGAGTGGCGCTGACTAGTGGCAACAGTGTGGGGAAATGGGACCTTTTATTATTGCTGGATGGAGAGCAAATGGGATTAGGCATTTGGGAGAGGACTTCGGCCATAATTATGGAAGTTGAAGACATGACCAAGTCACCTCTGGGTGGGGCTGCCGGTAGATCTGCACATGTGCACAAGGATGGTGGCTGAAGAGTATTCTTAGCAGCAAACACCCAGTGGGACAGTGGGACACACCAGCTACCTAAGGAACTCTACAATGTAGACCCACGTTCATCAATCAGCTCCTGTCAAATGCAAACACCTCTTGGTGAGGCAAAGTTGCACAGTGCCTACAGCCCCGAGGTATTTATGTGAAAGTTAAAAACACATACCATTCTGTATAGTTAATGGGGTCCTTTATTGGCAGATCCTATAAATTGGCTGAGAGGATCTAGCCAACTTCCTCTAGGCCCTTCTGCCACACCTTCCTCCACTAGACGATAGAGCATCACAAACTCAGTTTTCCAGCCTCTGGCAGCTAGGCCTGGACAGTGAGACTTCGCACGACTGCTAGGTATGCAGGGCGGGGGAGGGAGGCCAGGCACAAGCAGTTTTGGGCAAGGATGATAGTTTTCCTGACGAAGGAAAAACGGGGGCTGTGCTCTTAGGAAGCCGCAGGCATGCGGGAAAGGTCTAGAATTGCAGGGCCACACCCATCCGATCCGAGCCTGAGCCAGCAGTCTCCTGCCAGCCTGTACGGAGGGAAAATGAACCTCCTGAAAGGTGTAAGGCTCTTGGCCAGGCTCTCAGCTCCAGGCAGTGCAGGCCCTGCCAGTTCACAGGGCTCTGGGCTGAACGTGTCCCCCAGATTCACAAGTGGAAGCCCTAACCCCCAGTGTGATGGTAGCTGAGACAGGGCCTTTGGGAGGTAATTGGGTTTGGATGAGGTCACGAGGGTGGGGCCCCCATGACAGGATCAGTGCCCTCCTAAGAGACACTAGAGCTCCTCCTCTCTCCACATGACATGGCAAGAAGGTGGCTGTCTGTGGGCCAGGAAGTGGGTCCTCCCAGAGCCCGACCGTGCTGGCTCCCTGATCTGTCTTCCAGCCTCCAGAAACAAACTTCTGTTGTTTAAGTACCCAGTCTTTGATATTTTGTTACAGCAGCCAGAGCTGAGTAAAACATGCAGGTAATGTCCTAGTGAAACAAGGTGTGGGTGGAAAGGGTACATCAATACAGGGAGAATGGTCACCTAGGGATGGAGGGTGGGAAGGAAAGGTGTGCAACTCAATCTCATCTCTAAACTTTTACTTAAAAAATCCATTACACACAGCAATATATTAACCATTTACTCAGGATGTTGGTACATGGGTTTTGTCGCTGTGTTCTGAGTACTTGAAATATTTTATTTAAAAAAGTCACTGTCCAAGGCCAAGTTATAAGGGGGGAATTTATACTTGGAGATCATTGAAATTCCACCAGAGAGATGCTAGAACCAGTGAATTGCCAGAGCTCCCTACGTTCCCAGTGTCTACCTTGGACCATTCCAGTACAAGCCAATAAGCCCTCTGTACCTTATGGTGACCTACATGAGAAACTGTCTCTACAACTGAAAAAAACAAAAACAAGAATTAAAAAATTTAAATGTTATGTGTATCAAAAATATAGACAAAATTAAAGGGCATAGAAATTAAAACCAAAAAAAAAAAGTCACTGTGATATCCTATTATAAACAGCTCCAATAAAAATCATGAGGTGTGCTCTCGCCACGTCGCCAGTGTCTGTGCCGCCCGCTCCTCCTCGCCTCTCCTGTCCCGGCCGCAGCCCGGGGGACCGGAGCGAGCAGCGGGCACCATGTTCCGACGCAAGCTGACGGCCCTCGACTACCACAGCCCTGCCGGCTTCAACTGCAAAGATGAAACAGAATTTAGAAACTTTATTGTTTGGCTCGAAGACCAGAAAATCAGACACTACAAGATTGAAGACAGAGGTAATTTAAGAAACATCCAAAGCAGTGACTGGCCCAAGTTCTTTGAAAAGTATCTCAGAGATGTTAACTGTCCTTTCAAGATTCAAGATCGACCAGAAGCAATCGACTGGCTTCTTGGTTTAGCTGTTAGACTTGAATATGGAGATAATGCTGAAAAATACAAGGACTTGGTACCTGATAATATAAAAAACGCTGACAATGCAGCTAAAAATGCAGAGCCTTGGTTTAGCTGTTAGACTTGAATATGGAGATAATGCTGAAAAATACAAGGACTTGGTACCTGATAATATAAAAAACGCTGACAATGCAGCTAAAAATGCAGAGCCTTGATCAGTTTGGATGTAAATAATCCTGATTTTAAGGCTGGTGTAATGGCTTTGGCTAACCTTCTTCAGATTCAGCGTCATGACGATTACCTGGTAATGCTTAAGGCAATTCGCATTTTGGCCCAGGAGCGCCTGACACAGGATGTAGTTGCTAAAGCAAATCAAACAAAAGAGGGCTTGCCTGTTGCTTTAGACAAGCATATTCTTGGTTTTGACACTGGAGGTAAATGCAGTTCTTAATGAAGCTGCTCAAATTCTGCAACTGCTGCATATAGAGGAGCTCAGAGAGCTACAGACAAAGATTAATCAAGCCATAGTAGCTGTTCAGGCGATTATTGCCGATCCAAAGACAGACCACAGAATGGGGAAAGTTGGAAGATGAACATTTTAGGATTTCAGCTTTTCACCTACCTAGTACAGTTGGGAACCATGTACGCTTTGGCATGTATTTGGAAACGTCATGTCTTCAAGGGAAGAATTCCAGAAAATTGACTATGTTCTAGAGATATTTACCATCACTGCATTTTCTTTAATAAAGTTGGGAAGGTAAAAAAAAAAAATCATGAGGTGTCATGGGTGCTGAGTGGCTACAAGTATGTTTTGGGACCATCACAGGACTGTTTATGTTTTCATCTAAAAATACTAAAATGTTAGGAATTATTTTATGGGTAAGTTGTACGATGGTTCGATTTGCTACCTCCTATTATGGAAGATACCAAGTCCCATGGGTCTGAATTTAAAAGACTAAGCAGCTGTATTTTCCTTCCAGGATTACTGTATCCAGGGCTTAAACTTAGGTTTCATAGCAAACGATTTCTCTAAGGAAATAGGAAATGTAAGGGAGGATTCTCTGGTCACGTCTAAATGTAACAAAGAAAACATGAGAAAAATCGGCCTATAAAGAATAACATTAAAAATTTTAATTGGTCAACTTTATTCACATAATTTCCAAGAACCCAGAGAGTCATCTCAACGGAACCAATTTCATAGAAATTTGCTTTGAAGGGCAGATAAGCAAAGCAAGTTGTCACATATTCTTGAGAATTTAAAAAAATACATAAAAATCAGAGAGGAAAGAGGGAATACTTCAGAATAACTTGGCAATAGATTTTCAGCTTTGAGGTTTTCTAACACGAAATCACTTTTCTCTTCCATCCTGAAAGATGTGTTGTTCTTTCCTCTAAAAAAAAAAAAAAAAGATTTCAGTATAATTCCACTACAATTCCCATTGCCTGCCCCCAAAAGCTTAACTGTTGTATTCAACTCCATTGAATATATATAAATATTTGAGTCATTATAGAGAATGCTATGATGCTTAATAAATACCCTACGGAACGTAAAGAAAAAAAAAGTAACAGTAACCCCTCAGGCAGGCAGTGCAAACTGGTGGTTAAGGCCACGGGCTTTCAAATCCTGGCCCAGCCATGCACTGCCTGTGTGGATTCAGTAGTTAAGACTACATTTCCTTATAAGAAGAGCTGGCACTGCCTATTGGACAGAACCTATCTAATCAAAGTGTTCGCATGGGGATTAAGGAAGGAAGGTGTGAAAAAGGGTTAACACGGCCTGGAGCAGAGGGCACTCAGAGGTTAGCCCTTAAAATTCCTTGCGTTCACAGCTCATGAGGATTCGGTCCCTTTCCTCAAGAAATTTATAATGTTAAGTAGAGAAAGAAAAGAAAATACAGAAAAATGGTTAAGTATGTTTATATTGTAGTTCCAGAAGGAGCCGGCCAAACCAAACTCAGTCAGATCCCATCAGCCAGTGGACAAGTGACATGGACTCGGGATACATCGTTCAATTCCCTGCGTGCAACATGCTGAAATTCATGCTGGGAAAGCTGGCATCCAACGTGAGAAAATTTAACCACTCAGGGCGGCTTGCCTCTGGAGAAGATACAATGGTGCATGCAGGGTAAAGCTTCAGCTTAAGGCACCTGAACAAGCTAAACCGTGGCCAAGGTTGGGGAACAGATGGGCTTCAGTGGGGAGGACAGGAGACCGTGGGCCAAGCAGCAGCGTGTGGTCCGGCCCCTCACGTGTGTGGGATGCTGCTGGGGGTTCTCCAAGGGCTGACTCCTGCTCTGTCCCCAGGAGGGATCCAGAAGGGGTCAGAATCGTCAATTCTAGATCAGTTTTGCCTGCAACAGCTACGTTCTGAGTGTGAGGTGAAGAGGCTGGAAGTGACAGTTTGACAAGGATGGGATAGAGTGTCTTAAGGGAAGCTTTTTAGAAACATCCCCTAAATGCACTCCAATAGAAAATGTGTAAAAATGCTGATTTTAGAGGAAGGAAAAGAATTTGGGAGAAAGTTCGGAAAATTAACACCCAAGAATCCTGTTGCAAAACACCCACATTCGACAAACAGAAACATACCTTCTTCTCTTCCCAGGTGGGCTGTAAAGAGCCAGCCTCTTCCCCAGGCCTCGGGATGGCTCTGCCCACAGGTGAGAAATCCCAGGGTCCAGCCCACCGTCTGTACACCTGAGGGTCTGATAATCGGCGTCGTTTTGTGGGGACTTGATGGCCCCAGCTGGCATCAAGAGCAAAACCTGTAGATGGAGGGGCCCCAATTGTGTTTGAGCCGAGAGGACTTTTAATGCTCTGCTGGGGTGATGATGACAAGTTTGGGGGGCCCTGGGAACCAGAGTCTGGATGGAATTTTCCTAAGAAGTCTTCCTTTTGATACCGAACTCCCACACTTGCTTTATCTGGAGATGCTCTGGTACATGAAGGCACATGCGTCTGCTGAAGCGATTTTTGGCAATACTTTTGATGAAGCTTGTCAAATTTTTCTTTAATGTCATTGTAACGATCCCTGGCATAGCCTGGAGGTTGTACCCTGGGTACTGAAATGGCTTTGTTGAGCGATACTGACTTCCTAAATCCTCCCAGATCATTTCCTTGACAAGCAAGGTCAGAGGTCTGCTCCGAGCGGCCTGGGCTGCATGTGCAGTTGGTCTTTGAAAGTGAAGGGAAGGAATCACTCTTTGGTGGGCAGCTACCCTCTCTGATAGATCTTTTGCCCAGGCTTTCAAAAGCCTCACTCAACCTCTTAGCTTTTGCTCTGCGGAGAGGGCTAGTCGGCCTGTGGGCTTCTACGCCCTGAGGGCTACCAGGGCTTGCTGGACCACCTCTGTACACATCCACAGCCGAGGAGCTGGGAAGGTAAGTCAGGCAGGGCTGCTTCCTAAGATTCGAGCAATATTCCTGATGAAGCTTGTCAAATCTGATTTCGATCTCCCTATAACGATTCCCTCCCTCGACCGGCGGTACTCTGGGTCTAGAACCTATTTTTACAGGAGAAATCAACCACTTTAATGTCATGAATCTATTTTCCTGATCAAGATGATACACTGCATTGGAGTCTAAGTAAGTCAATGAAGAATGATGCTTCTGAGGCGTTCTCGGAAACTCCTTCCAATGTGAAGCGAATGCGTGGATCTGGGCTTTGTTTACTTCAAGAAAAGCCCTCCCCAATTTTAAACCCATCTTATGGCCAGAAACATCGAGTATGTTCTCGCGATCTCTTAACACTGCCACGTCCTTCGCAGGTTCGGAGCTAGGTGGACGTCTCTCCTGGGGGCTCCTCCTAGAGCGCCCGCCTCCTCTGCAGCTCGTTCTGTTCATTCTGCTCTTACACCTGTGCCTCCGCTTGGAGCTCCAGTTCTGGCGGATGAACGTCTTGGTGGAGATGACGCAGGAGGGCCTCACACCCAGCAGGCAGCTCATGGAGTGCAGCATGCCCGCGTACAGATCGCTGAGTGTCGCGTTGCAGATGTCCTCAGCCTCAGAGCATCGGCTGCTTGAGAAGCTGCAGCCACCGGTCCCTCCCTGTAAGGAGATGCCATCACCCCTCGGCACCAGGGCCAGGCCTGCTGAGCAAGAGCGTGAAGCATCACCCTCTCTGGGCAATGAAGTTGGCTGAAATGGGCCACCGGGGCTCTCTTCAGAGATGTCACCGTAGTATCCTGGAGAAACACACACACAAGGCAAAGGCATGTTAACCATTTAAAACCGACCACACGCAGAGATCAGGGAACTGAAGGCTGGATGGGGACCAGCATGGGTTGTTTTTTTTTTAATTATTATTTTTAATTGAGATATAACTGACATATAACATTATGTTAGTTTTAGGAGTATAACATAACATTGTGATTTCTTTTTAAGCAATACGAAAAACAAAAGCAAAAGAAAAATTCACAAATATTTGGGAATAGACTCTTCTCAGAGATTTCTTTCTAGCTACCAAAACAATTTACTCTCCACTGACCTTCCTAAAAGGAGTCTTCCTTCCCTGTGTGATGGTTTGGAAATTGGTTGCCTTGTCAAAGATTAATTAGAAACCAGAAAATAATGACCCTGTTTGCCTACAGGGCTGGGTAGGGAAGGGAGAAGACTCCTGAACACACCTCTTTACACAGCTTTGACTTTTGCATCATGTTAAATGTTTTACATATTAGAAAAATAAAATTAAACCAACAAAGATGGGGATAACTCTAAAACTGAATACAGACAGGGAAAATGACCCTGATTGTATGTCAGACTGACAACAACCAAAAGAGAAAATAGAATCCAAATAACTCTGAACGTGCTCCCTCAGTGGGATATTATCTGAGGATAATATAATGAGGATAATATAATGCTGCTTGGAGATCTGGAACCTTCTTCAGCACATTGTTGAGCAGAGTGGTACCAGGTGCTGTGATCCTGAGGCTACTTTGTGCTGCACGACTGGCCAAATGAGCCTCGTTGTTAAGGAGGAGTCAGCGGGGGCTGGGGGAAAACTCTGGAATCAGGGTGGGGGATGAAGAGCTCCAAACCCCACGGGGACAGGTCGGAGGACGCAGCAGCCAGCACGGAAGGGGCTCCTCCAGGCTTAACGGGTGATGAAAACTGACAACTGATTCTTATGTGAATTAAAAAAAAAAAAAAAGTCCATGAGTTCTTACTGATTCTGGAAGAGTTAAATAAAGAAAAAGCACGTTGGGGAGGATAAAGGAAGGGAAAAAAAAGAAATGGAAGGGAGACAGCTCAGCCTCCTTTATAAAAGAATGCCAACGAATGCAGGCAGGGGGAATGGCAGGACCAGAAAAGGCCTGTGTTCTGCCCCAGCTCAGGCAACAGTCATGGCGAGATGCTAAAAACCATGGGGGGCGTGGGTTCTGGGGAAAAGGCTACCAGGCAACCTCAAGGGGTCATCCACAGATGACTCCAAGGATAAAAGGCACTTCTGCAGTGAGAAATCTGGTGGGGCCTGCCTTAACTGTGCGACCAGACTCAAGTCACCAACAATGGGACAGGCTGACAGGACGTCCTGAGAGGACAAAAACGTCACCTGTGTAGTATTTTTGCCAATAATGTTTAACATAAACTTAACCACATATAAGTCCAAATTGAAGGATATTCTGCAAATCTACTGGAGGCCAGGACTATTCAAGAAAGTCATTGATGGCAAAGATGATGATGGTGACAACAGCAAGGCCGAGGGGCCCTTCTGGACTGAAGGAGACAGTCAGCACGACAGGTGGTGCCCCAGTGGGTCCTGAGCTGGTTAAACAAACAAAAAAGGCTACAAAGGACAACGATGGCATGACTGGGTAAAAATGTATTGTGTCACTGTGACATTTCAACGTGTGCCAAGTTAAATGTGGTTCTGAGGGGACTCAGCCTGTTCTTCGGAGACACTGAAGCATTTAGGGATGGTATATACATGAATGCAAATACATATACACACGTGTACATGCGTGTATGTCGGGAGTGATAAAGCAAACGTGACAAAATGTGAATTGCAAATGTAGGTAAAGGATGTTTATTGTATGAGTCCTACATTTCTGGAGATTCAAAAATTTTCAAAATGCTAAGTTGGGATAAAGAGCTAATTAGCAATTAGCATGCGAGTCCCAGAAGGAAAGAGCCCTTTGTTTCTTAACACGTAATAGTTTACCTATGACGTGCACGTGTCTCTCACAGTTCATGGTGATGAAACACGCCCAGCTCAGGGCGCCGTGGCTCTACCACAAGTGAATGGTCCGTGCAAAGTTTCTATGTCACACTTACCTCGGGCAGGCCTGGCGGGCGAGGCCAATGAAGGGACCAGGGTCACACGGGTGTCCTTTCCCTCTCCGTAACCGGCACACTGAAATCAAAGCAGATGACTTTAACAAAGGAGTTATCAGGTGTCGGCTCGGGCTTCCTGCTCCAACTGCTCTCCCAACCACAGACGGCGCATCCATTTGCGGCTGCAGTGGTGACACGCGCGACCATGATGACAGACAGCGGCCGGCTGGGCCTCCAGCAGTGGTGGGAAGAGCTGTCTTAGCAAGATCCAGGAGCTCTGCCCCCATGGCCTCCAGGTACCGCCCCCTGCCCCCCAAGGGCCACCACTGCCCCACGTCTGCCAGAATCTCTCTCGGGAGGTCTGGCGGCTTTTCCTCCTCCACTGTTATCCTCTGACAGCAAGGACAGCCAGTCCAGGCAGATGGAGGGAAGGAGAACCCGTCGCTGGGACAACGGAGCTGGTCCCGGCCCTGGCCTCCTTCCCTGACCGGCAGGGCGACCAAAAGGCCACGCTTGCTGCTTCCAGACAAAGGAAAAAGGCATTTCCCATATATCCGCTCGTTCAGATACAGGCTTCTCACTGTCAGCAGCAGCATAAGAAAATATCCACGCTCCTGTTAAGCTGGCTGCCTCTGAGATGAATTATTTATTCCAGAACACATACTGCCTAGTTATTTGGTATTAAAATGTCCTTTGGGGGCTTCCCTGGTGGCGCAGTGGTTGAGAGTCTTCCTGCCAATGCAGAGGACATGGGTTGGGTTCGAGCCCTGGTCTGGGAGGATCCAACATGCTACGGGGCAACTGCGCCCGTGAGCCACAACTACTGAGCCTGTGCGTCTGGAGCCTGTGCACCGCAACAAGAGAGGCCGCGATAGTGAGAGGCCCGCGCACCGCGATGGAGAGTGGCCCCCGCTCGCCACAACTAGAGAAAGCCCTCGCACAGAAACGAAGACCCAACACAGACAAAAAATAAATTAATTAATAAATTTTTTAAAAAAGTCCTTTGTTTTAGGAGATGAGACTGACAGAACTTGGAAAACTAAAGAGTTGGCATCCTTGCGTGAAACTCCACCTTTAGCCTTTTGCTCTCCTTCAGGCAAAGCTCCAGGAAACTGGCTGCCGTGGAAGGTGGAGGGCACCAGGCCTAGGAGAGGGGCTGATGAGCTGCTCACCTCCCACGGGGTCCACCGCAGCCCCCGATCTTGCCAACATCACGGCTGAAGCAGGCAGAACAGGCGCCCTGCGGCCCGTGGCAGCCCCGGTCACGGCAGGGAAGGAGGGAGGTGGCCGCTACAGCTTCCCTAATTCTGCAGCTTAAAAGCCCTCTACCTGAGGGTGGGGGCCCTACTAGATCCTGTGAGCTGCCCAGAGCACAGCGGGTAGCCGATCCCGCTGCCCGAGGGTCCCAGAGTGTTTACTCAGGAAGAGCAGGAACTGGGGAGCCTGTGAGCGAAACGGTTTGCAAACAGCCATTGAAATGCTCTTTGCAGGCTCTGTAGCGAGTGAACAAGATGAGATGACACCTCAGTGTGTCTCTAGTTCATGGTTTACTTATATGAAGACACACCCTAGGAAACATTACCTCCAAAGACCCTTCATCCTGCAGCAGGATATCCACTTGTGTCAAGTACTTCCTCCTTAGCTCATTTTTCAATGGGCTCCAGGGCACTGCAGGCTGACACCAAAGAGAAGTCAGTATTCGTAAGAGCTGCTGGGTACGGCCGAGCTCTGGGATCCTGGGACACACTGGCAAGCTGGTTACTGTACATGTCTTTAAATGAAGTTCCTCAAAGTCACTTCTTCACCTCCTGCTGTTAGCAGCACAAAGTGGTCCAGCCCCCTCTGAAAATCTACCTGACCCTGGAATCCGACTTTAGGGAACTGACCCAATGGTAACAATCCAAAAGAAAATAGAAAGACAAAACATACCAGTTTGGAGAAGTTTATGACAATATTACTAGAACAAGAGAAAAAAAGAAACAATATTCCACGAGTTTAGGACACAACTACTGGAATTGACCCCAGTTGGTATGTTTATAAGAAAAGAAGTTCAGTGTCCGACTCAGGGGGCAGGAACCCTTGCCTCTCCTATCCCTCACCTGCCATACATTGGAAATAGGGGGCCTCAGCCTCCACTGTGCACCCCGGTGGGGCTTAGTCAGGGCCCGGGGCTGCAGGCTGGGGGGTCACAGGAACACACCGGGGAATGGCCGACACCTCGGCCCTTTACCGTCAGGGCCGCCTGCTCCCCTTCACTGCCACCCCAACACAATACCTCACAATGCACCCCTTTCCTCCCCCAGGGCCACTACCTAATTCTAGGTAGACACTACAAGTCACACACGGGTGTGTGGGCAAACCTCTGCACAAAAGTAGTGCTTTTAGAGGAAAACCACATGCCGGCTATTCTGGCATCTGACCCAGGGGTCAGGTCAGAGGCTCAGGTGGATTCTGTCCTGTGTGTTCCTGTCCATCCCGAGGGCTGACCTGGAAACGCTCCCCAGAGCACCTCCCTTATGACACCGTCTCTATGGGGAAAGGCCGACTCAGAACCCAACTTTCTACACTGTAAGGTTGGTCAAGGCCCAGGGCACACCGGGATTGTTCTATTTGCAGAGGGAACATCACCCAACATTTACGTAAGTTCAGCAAATCAGTCTTGAACTGGGACAGTACGTGCTGAACGGAGAAGGGGTGACTTGCTGCCTTAGGGGATCTGAACGTGGGGACAGAGACCTGAGGGGTGATGTCAGCAAAGAGCGAGCCTCAGAAGGGGACTTACAGGAAGATGCAGGTCGTGAGAATGTGTACTTGTCCCCAAGCCTCAACTCTGTCCCTCATTACAAAAGACAGGCCTTACCATCAAGTTACCAGCAACCACATCTTCCTGGAATAAAGTTGTCTCAGTGTCACTGCTTACTGAATCTGAAAGCAAAGGAAATTTCCATCAGAATTTTTAAAGAAAGCTTGCATTTTTCTCTCGAGGATAGTTTTTGCATTGCTTGAGTACACCTTACACTGAAAACTCCTATTGCTTCAAGTGGCCCCCTTTAATAGGGACGTGGCCATCTGTCGCCATGCAGAGAAACCATCAGAACAGGAACATGCCCAGAGTCGGGGAGACGTGGGCAAGCAACTTTTGTATCACCTCTGGCTCTTTCCATGGCCTCTGATCCTGGAAGCTGAGTCCCTCTAGGCCAGCACTGTCCAATAGAACCTTCTGTGATGGCGGAAGGTCCCCCAGCTGCTGTCCAGGATGTCAGCCACTAGCCACACATGGCTGTTGAACACGTGGAATGTGGGTAGGGAGGCTAGGGAACTGAATTTGAAACTTCACTTAATTTTCAATGAATTTGAAGAGTCACAGGTGACTGGTGGTTACCACACTGGACAGTTCAGCTCAAGAAGAACTATTTTTACTGATTTCAAGCAGTGCAGGAAATTCACGGACCCAAGGCTTTATGGAGTTAAAATTTGGATTGATACTGGTAAACAAATAACACCCATGAGTAAACATCTCCATCAAGCTCTTTCTAGTTCTGATCTGAAAGACCACCGGTTTCCCCTTTAGGACTCAACCCATATTTCTGACTGCCCAGTGCGAGCAAGGGCCTGGGCAGGGCGGACAAAGGCTGCAGAAAGGCCAGTCCCACAGGACATGGGTGTTCAAGAACAATTACAAAGTCTGTAATTACTCAGCTGTTTAGCTGCCACAAGGGGAAGAGCCAGGTGTGGAGAACACAGGTAAAAGTGGGAGTCTGCTCTGATCTGGGGACCAGGGGGCAGCGAAAAGACAGTGGGCAGGTCAGGCATGGTCTGAATTCTTTTCACTCTCAGAGGAATGGGCAGCCATTGCAGTGCTTTGAACAGAGAAGCCACGTGACCAGATTCGCACGTTTAAAGGTGCCAGCGGGGTGGAGGCCAGGTGGAGACAGGAGCTGGCACCGTGGAGGCATGGGGCAGAGGGGCAAGAGAGACGGTGGTGGCAAAGGCACGGGACAGCGCTGTCTCAGACATGAGGAAGAGGGAGGGGCTGAGGCCAAGAGGAATGCTGAGTTTCTGGCTCATTCTACAGGGAAGACGGTGGTGGCCTTGTCCTGAGGACAGGTCTGCTGGGTTGGCTTTTTGAGCTGAGATAGGCAGAGTGCAGACAAAGAGTTCAAGGAGAGAGGCCGCTGGCAATAAACACACCCAGAGCGGGTCTGGGCAGGGGATTCCACTGGAGTGAGGGACAAAGATGCCCAACTCTCAGGAAAGGGCACCAGCGAAGGTGGGAGGTGGGACGATAGAGGGGCTGAGAGGAGGGAGAAAGCCCGGGGGGCTCAGGGGCACTGAGGCCACGGCCAGACTTTCCAGAAGCTTTGAATGCTACTGAGAGGACAACAGGATAACAATCAAAGAATGCCAACCGGATTCAGCCACGGGGCCGCCGGGAGCCTCACCACAGGGTGTGCTTTTGAGCCGGAGCCAGAAGCCAGAAGGGGCCCAGCTGAGGTGGGCACGGGGCCAAGAACACCAGAGGCGGTGAAATGGGCCACTGTTACAGACTGGGTTGTGAAGGGAAGGTGAACACGGGGAGGCAGCTAGAAAGGGGCCCGAGACGGGAGATATGAATTCTGTTCTGTGTGTTCAAGGTGAGAGCTGATGGGATGTACCCAGGGTAGAGGGAGAGGCTGGGACAGAAAGAAAGAAAGATGATGGGTGGATTTCTAAGAAAACAGACTGGGCCAGGGGCTCAGCAGCACGGCTAGCCTGAGGAAGGGAAAGGAGGCCCCACGGGAACAGGAAGCAGGAGAAAGGACGCCTGCAGGGCGCGTAGGAGTTAGTGGTCCATGACACCAGCCCGCAAGGGCACATCAAAGTCTTACTGTTAATAAATTCTTGAGATTAACCTTTTTTTTTTTCTTTTTTGGCAAAAGGTCAAAACAAAACAAAATGGGTGGGTGGGGGGTGAGGGCTTTATTATTCTAGAATATTTGAGTACCGTTTATGTGTCAGGTACCACAATGTAACTGTGAGCGAGACAGCTCCTTAGAAGAGCTTAGAAAGAAGTAACAGGGCACTTTCAAATGTTTTAGTTTTTAAAGTACACCTTGGAAAAAGTCAGAGTGAGGGATCTAGACTTGAAATGTTCTGACAAAAAACCCACGTCCCTCCGGACCTCGCTTTCTAGTGCCAGGACACTCACCCTCAACTTGTGTGCAGGGCAAGGGAAGCTCGTGACCTCCAGCTGGGACTCGCGTGGGTCCATCTGTCCTGTCGTCCGTCTTCACCGGGGAGCCCTTGAAGTCGATAAGATACGCTTGATTCGGTCATAACACATTTCAAAGACACTGTCAAGTAACACACCGACGATCCTTCCTCTTCCTTTAGTGTATGAGAGAACAGGAAGTTTCCTGGGCCTTCTCTTCTAGAATATTACGGTACAAAAGGCCTCAAAACTCCTAGGAGATAGACAAGCTTTCCCTTGGAAAAAGAACACAGCTTTCTTCCTCTGACCATGCCAAGGGCTGGTGCCTCAGAAACCACTTGGATGGTAAGTGATGGAGCAGGGAAAGCGGGGAAACAGGGGCACGAGTGGACAGGCCCAGAACGCCCTGGCCTGGAGGCAAGCACAGGGCCAAGGCCAAAACAGAACAAGAACAAAACAGAACACAACTGTCACCAGATCCTCAGGTAGAATCTGGAAATTCAAGAGGCCCCTGGGGGACTTTCTGTGACTTTTTTATCTTAACAGTGAGTTTATCTCCATGTCATGAGACCTACAATTCCTTTAAAAGCCTCAGCATGTGGTGGGACCCTGGCATGGGGAGCCACTTTCAACCTGAGCTCTGGCCACGGGGCGGTCAGCTGTCCTGACCAGGACTCAGCCTGCAGGGCAGTCAGTGGGCCGCCCCCGAGGAGGCCATACTTCCCTCTCTAGAGCCTCATCTACACAACTGGCCTCTCTAACAACCATAACGAATGCCATGGATGGGCTCTCATTAGGGAGATTGGAGAATTCAAGATGCCAGATGGGCTAAAATATTTTTAGGACTACCCCAGCCTTGCAAGAACAGGAGTGAGAACGTGGTGAGGCCTGTCCCTTTCGGGGCAGCGCCCAGGCATCATCTCCTAGGTGTCTGTGAATCCTGCCTGGGGGATGTCACCACCTTTGCCTTGGGTGAGCTGGGATAGGGCAGAGTGTCCGGAGGCATCACAGAACTTGGCCTGAGAATCGTGGGGAAGCAGCCAATCGGCACCAGCATCTAACTACGGGCAGCGCTGGGGTCGGAAAGAGAACCCAGGCCATGTGATAGGACAAACCCTTGAGCCAATGCACAGTCCACGGGGCCTATTGCCTCCACAGCCCCAGGACAGGCAGCAGGTGGTGACTTGAGTGAGGCAGTGGACCTCTGAGTTGTCATCACAGACCACGCCCAGGTTTCTAATCCCAGGAAAGGGGCTTAAAATTCCGTAGATTCCAGGGAGGGCTCCTCCTAATTTTAAGTAAAAACATTAAATAAATGTCCGGATGAGAACGCTTTGCCACCAAGACCATTCAAGCACTGGCTGATCAGTGGGTACCATTATTATGTATAATTTAAAGAATGCATATCCTTTGACAGAATGGTCCCACTTCTTGGCATTTACTGAATAGGGGTGACAGCACTGGGAAGAGATAAGAATGGTTCTCTGTCTCTGTATACAATAGGGGTCTTATAAATAAAGTTTTATTGGAACACAGCTGTACCTGTCTGTTCACCTATTGTCCTTGGCTGCTTTCCCCTTACGATGCAGAGCTGAGTGGCTGCAGCAGAGACCACATGGGCAGCAAAGCCTAAAATATCTACCATCTAGACCGGCGGTCCCCAACCTTTTTGGCACCAGGAACCGGTTTCATGGAAGACAATTTTTCCATGGACCGGGCCGGAAGGGTTGGGGGGTAGGGGTGGGGGGATGGTTTGGGGATGATTCAAGTGTATTACATTTATCGTGCCCTTTATTTCTATTATTGCATTGCAATATACAATGAAATAATTGTACAACTCACCATAATGCAGAATCAGTGGGAGCCCTGAGCTTGTTTTCCTGCAACTAGATGGTCCCATCTGGGGGTGATGGGAGACAGTGACACTCGAAGTATGTTGCTTATGTCCAGTCTACTCCATAAGATGCAGCTTAATTGTCACTTGTCACTCACTGATAGGGTTTTGATATGAGTCTGCAAGCAACTGATTTATTATGGTCTCTGTGCCGTCAAACCTCTCTGCTAATGAGAATCTGGATTTGCAGCCGCTCCCCAGCGCTCGCATCACCGCCTCGGCTCCACCTCAGATCATCAGGCATTAGATTCTCATGAGGAGCGCGCAGCCTAGATCCCTCGCGTGTGCAGTTCACAGTAGGGTTCGCGCTCCTATGAGAAGCTAATGCTGCCACTGATCTGACAGAAGGCAGAGCTCAGGCGGTAATGCGAGCGATGGGGAACGGCTGTAAATACAGATGAAGCTTCACTCGTTGGCCTGCCGCCCACCCCCTGCTGTGCAGCCGGTACCGGTCCATGGCCCAGGGGTTGGGGACCCCTGATCTAGACTTTTGCAGGAAAAGAGTGCTGATCCTGACTTATAATAAAGGAAAGTGAAAATAGCTAAATGACTGTCAGTAAGAGAGGTTTTTTTAAAAAAGGAGATTGAATTATACAACAGATGACAAAGAGGAGTTTTCACAATATGTACTAAGTGGAAAAAAGAGGGTAAAAAAAAGTGTATTTAAAAGAAAAAAGGGGATAAAGAAATGTGTATTTATAAATACATACACAGGAGTCACAGTATACTAAAATATTATTATTATTAGTGACTATCTCTTATCTCTGCGTATACGAGTCAGGTTACTTTTCAGTAGTTATATGTATTTCTAACATTTCTATGACTAAATGTATTATGTGTTAAAATAACCAATCAGGAGGAAACTTGATTTCAGATTTGCTGTTAATTGCTATGTAACCCTAATACTGATGTTTTCATTCTTGGGCACCGGCTACCCAACTGGCCATGAGGAAGCACCACATGGTGAGAAGTGGTGATTAAGAGGATACCAGACATCCTTACAAAAGTCACTGCCACAAGAAAACAAGACACCCTGGGCCTCACAGTAGGAAGGCCCCTCCCATGAAGGTAACAGATCACATAGCTGCTGTGTCCATGGATAAACTCGGGAAAAACACACCTGGGTTTTAAAAGGTAGTGAACGGCACAGGGCACCCTCCCCCTAATCTCTTGCTCCTTTCAGAAGAGGGAAAGATACCTTTTTCCTTCCAGGAAGGACCTGGATTTGGTCTTTCCTGTAAGGACCCGGCAAAGCAAGCTGGTAGCTGTGGCTGAAGCTGGGGATGGGGGAGGTCTATCCAGCTGGCTCCACCTTACAGGTGGGCTCCAGTTGTCAGAGCCCCTTGGTCTATGGCAGGGGAAACATAGGGGGATGCAAGGGGCATAAGCATCACAAGCTCCTACCTGCACTTGACAAGCAACAGAAGACATGCATCTCAGTAAATCCTTACATACAAGAAAATAGGGCAGTTAGGGTGAGAAAACTGTGGAAGGACACCCTGCAGTGGCCCCTGGGTGCAGTTCCAGCTCAGCTCCACCTTTATTCACATCAACCTTCCTCCACGGCAAGGCATGTTGGCAATAAAATTTGACATTGAATACCTGGATTTGTCCTGGATTTCTTTCCTTTATTAATCTTCCTCCCCAAATTCGCAATCCTTAAGAAAAGAAATAAAAATGACTACTTAAGTAATCATGAATACTGCGTTTCTGTTCAATCTGAATTCAAAGAAAACCAAAGTGACAGGCAACAGAAAGATCTAACATAACCAAGACATAACCAAGCCATATTCCTGATATTCTGTTGTCTCATCTTTGTGAGGTTGAAGGTTTTTCAAAAATGAACACTAGACAAAAATCTGTCATTAACGAAAATCTCTCCTACCTAGTAGGCAGCAAGCAGCTCATTGAATCCAGCATTAAGCCACAAATTAAATGGAAACAACGAACATATGTATGCCGAGTACTGTCCTCAAAATACATATACTAAGAGTAATCCATATACTACAGAGAGAGAGATCACTTTTCAAAGGCAACCTCTCTACCCCATGTACCATGCAAGTGCTTTCTCAGGACAATGTACACGTTACAGAGCAAGCCTTTGGCACAGGGGGTAAACACTGAGTTTTGGAGTCCTGCACTTACTAGCCAGCAGAATCTGGGCCAGATACTCAACCTCTCCCTAAACCTCCATTGGCTCCCAGGTAAATTCAAATTAATAAAGAAGGGATGGTTGGGTTGTGAGACTTGAGATGGCTGCTGATGATGGTAACAGCAGCAATAATTACACGGTGCTTACTCTTCCAGGCTCCAGTCTATCCCTTTCCAAGTACGCCTCATTTACAACTCACTGACATATAACTCGTATGGTACCCTTAGTTCCTTTCGGATAGATACTCAGCAAGTTCACTGTACAGATGGGGACAGAGGCAAAAGAAGAAGGTGAAATAACCAGCCCAGGCCACTTGCCCATGTGGTGAGGCCAGGCTGTGAACCCAGGGGAGTGACTCTCTGGGGTCCTGACCACTGAGCTGTGTGGCCTTTCCAGAACAGAGTGATGCTTGAACAGAGGCGCTTGGAGTTAAACCAAAGCTTTGCCACTTTGGCTAAGTGACACAGGCAAGTTCCTTAACTTCTCTCTGCTGTATCCTCTGCTATGAAACACTGATGATTCTAACAATGCCCACCTCTCAGGGTGCTGAGAAACCTGAGACTCTTAGAAGCACAGGCATATGCTTAGCTGTCAACATGTGAATGACTATTACTCACCTGCTGTCTTCACCATAATCAGTGTGGTTGTTAGTTCCAATCTACCCCCTATGGTTTTGCCTTAAATTGCAGGAATTCACCCTGTAAGAGTGGTCAGCTAGCATGTAATCAAAAAGGCCACTCCCTAACTAAGTGCCTCTCCAGGGGAAGCTACAGGTCTAGGGAGCTGCGCTCCCATCAGCTAGAAATTTGTTAGAACACAGACCCACCGAATCCACATCCAGCATTGCTGTCAGTGGCCCCAGGAATCTGTTTCAACAAGCTCTCCAGGAGGTCTTCCACATGCTACAGTGTTTGATGCTTCGACTACTGTTCTCATCAAACTGGAGTCTGAAATGAGTTTTCACTGGTGAAATTAGTGATGTTCAAGATATGTGAACTGACCAAAACATTCCAGACACTGCCCATCCTTGCATGAACAGGCCATGAGAACACTGTGAAGCCCGTTGACAGCACCCTTAGGAATGATTTCTACACACTCCTGAGTCCTGCATTCGGGTTAGACTTGTCACCACCTGACAGAGGCCAGAGTAACAGAAACCTACTACTGGAATACCTTAGCTTCTGCCTGAATAAATTTTTCACCCAGGGTATGGCTAGGCCAGCTGAAAAAGCAGAGCTAGGATTTCATTTAATTACGAACTGTTTTGTGTCTGTCTGTCCGGTGCACAGCAGAACCGGGTCTGAGATTCACTTTCATTAGTAGGTAATACTGAGTTGGAATGAGGCTGAATGGCAGGCACTGACCTCACCCAGTGCAAACTTTCTCCAGCTATTTACCAAAGAGAATCCATGAGATTTAAGTCAGTTTGCAGCATCAACCATTAAACAGAATGGGTCCTTCTCCTTAGATTCAGGTCAAATTCCAAAGTACTCAGAACCTCAAATCAAACAGGTCAAATAACAGTCAATACTGTTACTAGTGCCAGGCACTGTTCCAAGAGCTTCATCTTCTGTAACTGTCACAATCTCCACGCCAAGTAAATATTATTGTCATCATCTTTCCATTTTACAGGTGAAGAAACTGAGTCACAGCCTGGCTAAAGCAATGGGCCCAAGCTGACATGGCTATTAAACAGCCAGCGGGGATGCCAACCCAGGCGGGGGCATTTTTAATGAGGGTGCCTCTATGTGTCATCAGAATTCTGTCTTAATAAGTAATTCTGTTGGAAATAAGTAATTTAAGTAATCTATAGGTTCAAGGGAACTAGTGACGGTTTAGTACCTACTAGGTGAACAAGGTTTATTTTCAAGAGAACAGGGACAGCATTTCAAACTCTAGTAGGACACTATTCTAGTTACACTCTTAACCGTAAATATTCAGAAAGGGGGGCTGACTCGTACCCTGGGGCGTCTCGTAGGTCAGCGTGGACATCTGCACCACCGGGGAGTCCTCGAAGGGATGGTTGTACTGCGGGAGAGGAAGGGGCATCCCGTCAGATCGGAGGGCCGAGGGGAACCCCTGACCCGGGCTGAGAAGGCGCCAGCGCGAGGCTGCAAGTCTCGGGGGTCCCGAACCCCCGTCTCTGCCCCCCAGTCCCCAACCCTGCCTCCTCCTCCCTCCCCTACTCCTTCCTCTTCCGTCCCGCTCCCCCTCCCCTCCAGCGAGGGGAGCCGCACCTTCTCTATCAGCTGCTGCATGCGCCTCTGGAAGCGGCGGCGGCTGTCCCTGAGCTTCCGCAGCAGCTCATCGTCTCCCAGGACCTCGCCCTCCATGGCGCACGGAGAGGTAAGTGCCTACTTCGGCGGGAAGCCGAACAGGGGACCGCTCCCCGCGCCGCGGTTCAAATAGCGACTCCCGCCCTTCCGGCCCGCCCCTCCGGTTTTCCATTGGCTGTCTCGGAAAGGCAGGGCGCTGATTGGGCCTTTCAAACAGGTCGGCGCAGCTTTCTCCCAGCCAATCCGTGCCCGAGTTTCCGGCCCCGCCCTGCCCGGGGCGCGCGCACGGAACGGAAAGGGGAGGCGGGGATCCGCCGCCTAACGCTGGGAGGTTGATGGCGTGACCTTCCGTGCGCGCGTCCTGTGCTTGTTAATCAACAGGACCAAACGAGTTTGATTTCCCCTGTCGTGCACCAGAGATGTCCAGGTGACTTGCGCTGGGACTCGCCGCCGGTGGGGGGCAGCCCCTCACCTGAATGTCGCCCTGAGCCCAGCCCCGGGCCGGCTTTCTCGCCCAGGCCGCCTCTGGTCTCCGCGCAGTTACGAGAGCGGAGAGCCGAGAAAGACATCTCGGAATAACGAATACAAAAGGAGGCAGGAAAGTGAACATGCATTTAGAAAGGAGCAATACGATAAACGTCACTGAATCCAGGAAAATATAATACGGTATTTTCATTAACCTCCTGGGCACACCTTTTTCGTACATAATTTTTATTGCATACTCGGCTCCATTGATATTAATTTTGTAATATTTTCTCTAGAGAATGGATAATTCAGCATCATCACTGAGCCGTATTTATGTGCTTGTGCGGTTACCACAATGTGTGATAAAAAATGAGTATAACTTTGGGCATGATTAGGACCCTTAGATGGGGCTCTTCACCTCCTCTCAGCCCGCACCCCAATCCTATCATGCGATCCAGCGGAAATTAGGGGGGAAGGGGGGTGTTAGAACATCGGGGCTCATGTAGGAAATATATTGTGATGGACACAGAGATGTTGCCGGCCAGCCTCAGGCTGCAGCTGCCGGGAGGGCTTCTCCCCCGCTTCCTCTGCTGTCGGCCTCTTCAAGGGTTGCCTCAGTTGTAGAGAGCTCCTCACCCGATCCTGCAACCCCAGGGCGGCCCAAATCCAACGACAGATCCAGGTGGGAACTTGAAGCCCTGGCCATTTCAGCCAATGAAGGACACTCTAATGGGCACCCAGTCTTTCCCTTCCTTTCACAGCCGCCAATCTGAAGGGCATTCCCTAATAATAAACATCCTGCATGGTAACTCCGTCCCCCTGTCTGCTCCCTGGAGAATCCCACCTGTAACAAAGGACCTTGCTGCAAGTGGCCACTGAATCTACACATCCCATTTGTAACTTTCCCAATTTTCACAAATAGGCTCAGTTTTGTGTCTCCTCCTCCCTTGGGGGCGCTCATAAATTTAGCGTGCTGTTCCCTAGACTCAGTGTTTCCATATACGTTAGTTTCAAACACTTATCTCATTTAGAGACTTGGGACGTCCAAACTGACCTCTCCTAGGGCTTGGTCCCCACTCTTAGGACACCACTCCCAGGTTTCAGGGTATCCTTCCCTCACTTCACTGACTATCCGAGGATCTGCTCTACCCCAGGGGCTCATGGATAGGTTCATGGAAACGATTTCTCAAGTTCACGTCTTTAACTGAAGGTCCAGAAACATACCCACTTTTTTTCCTTTTTTTGAATTTTATTTTATTTTTTTATACAGCAGGTTATTATTAGTTATGTATTTTATACATATACATGTATACAGGTCAATCCCAATCTCCCAATTCATCCCAACCCCCACCCCCCGCCACTTTCCCCCCATGGTGTCCATACGTTTGTTCTCTAATTCTGTGTCTCTATTTCTGCCCTGCAAACCGGTTCATCTGTACCATTTTTCTAGGTTCCACATATATGCGTTAATATACGATATTTGTTTCTCTCCTTCTGACCCACTTCACTCTGTATGACAGTCTCTAGATCCACCCACGTCTCTACAAATGACTCAATTTCATCCTTTTTATGGCTGAGTAATATTCCATTGTATATATGTACCACATCTTCCCTATCCATTCATCTGTGGATGGGCATTTAGGTTGCTTCCATATCCTGCCCATTGTAAATAGTGCTGCAATGAACATTGGGGTGCGTGTGTCTTTTTGAATTAACATACCCACTTTGGCCGCTCCCCTCTGAAACAGCTAAAGCCCGTGCATTGGCCCGCTGGTCTCCCAGTCCTTTCTGACCAGCTTTCCCCATGCATGGTCCAAAGTAGTGGCCCAGCTCAGGAAGAAGGAGCCCGGAATGATGCTCCTAATTTGACACCATCCCTACGGAACACCACTTCCACCCCACCCTAGTAACCTAAACCTGTGGCCTCAGGAACCAGACCAGCTATGCAGACTCCTCCCCCACCACCCCCATCGCCCAGTAATGGGGAAGGATCACAAATCAGCTCCTTCCTGGGCAGCGGAAGTAGCTGGGTGCCGCACCTCTGAGTCTCTCGGGGTTTTGGTAGGCGGCAAGGAAGAGGGTGATGCTCAGCTGGGCAGCAGCATCTCCGCCTCTGGCTGCACTTGCACAGCGCCCCCTGCTGGCCCAGCCAGAATTTTCACCCCTCTAAGCGCTGTTCAAATTACAGGTGTACATAGGAAATAATTCTCATTTGAATGATTTTACGTCAGCTCTCATAAAATGTGCCTCCATTTTATAAAATTTTATATAATAAGTGGAGATTTATTCTGCACAGAGTTGCTGTGTGCATAATTTCATGTTGGAAAGGTGTGGACATGTCACCACCAGTGATATTTCTGTGGTTGGAGAAGCACAGCTTTTGGCTGGTCCCTTTGTTGACACAGAAACTGCTGTGTAACAGTGAAAACGTCGTTCCGGATGAATTATCAACCACAACCATCAAGGCGATACGTTTGGCTGCCAAGAAAAGGGTTTACTTTCTTCCGTTGTTTCAGGGCTGATGGAAGTGGAGAGGGTGTAAGTAGCCAACAACAAATTGACTTTCCAAAAGATGTCAGTCAAAGCTCACAAAATGTGTTTATTCTTTGATTTAATGAGCCCTCTTTTTGAGATCTATCCTAAGTAGTTAAGGTTGTTGGCAAGGATTTAGCTGTAGGATCTTTAGTGAAGCACTGTTTATACCGTAAGTCTCCTCCATAACGAACCTTCGAGTTTCGAAGTTTCAAAGATGCGAAAGTGCGTTCACATGTTCAATCACGTAATTTAGTTCACGTGTCTGGCGTACATTGTTACGTGCGTGCATCCTCCATAGGTGGTTGTGCTTTTGTGTACTTTACTGTAGAGTACTGTTGCTGTGCAACACGAGGAGCTTACTAATGAAGACCTGAAGGAATTGGAGGCCCAGAGAAAGGATAGAGACACGAGGAAGAAGAAGTAATGGAAGAACAAAGGAGATTCACGATGCAGGAAATGGCAAGGGGATTTTCTGTATTTGAAGAGGCACCGTTAGTTTTTGAGGCGCAGGACCTGAACGTAGAACAGTACACGAAGGTGGCAGCAGCCGTTCAGAATGTAATCCAGTGCTACCGTGTCATCTGTGACGAGAAAAAAGAGCTACTACCCAGACATCACTGGATCGTTTTTTCAAGAGGGTAGATAGAATTGAATCCAGCAAGGAACCAGGCGTGTGCTATCAACGTCAGGTGTGAATGAAATTGCAGCTTGCCCTCGGTCTCCTATTGCTGACGACCCTTCAGCTCTACCGTCTCCCACCTCCTCACCCTCCTCCAGTCAATAACTCTTCTTGCTTGTTCACTCGATGCCAGCTCCTGGATGCCAGCTGTTGTACAGTACTACTGTACTTTCAAGGTACTGTACTGTAAACTTGAAAATGTTTTCTTTACTGTTTATGTTTGTTTTTTATGTATTATTTGTGTGAAAAGTATTATAAACCTATTATGATACAGTACTATATAGCTGATTGTGTTAGTTGGGTACTTAGGCTAACTTCGTTGGACTTACGAACAAATTGGACTTACAAACAGGGTCTCGGAGTGGAACTCGTTTGTACGTAGGGGACTTACTGTAAAGTCCAATACAAGAAGGATGGTTGAGTGATGGTGATAGATATGTATCTGTGCTCCATTTAACAATTTTGAAGAACTGTATGTATTGGCACCTAAAATGTTACTTTTTAGAGGTTGCAAACATATGTATTGCATACCTGCATTAAAAAAATATACATTAGGGGTTTGGGATTAACATATACACAACTACTATATATACAATAGATAACCAACAAGGACCTACTGTATAGCATGAGGAACTATACTCAATATTTTGTAATAACCTATAACAGAAAAGAATCTGAAATAAATAATAAAAAAGAAATAAATGTGAACACTGAAAGTTCAAAATGTTTTTTAAAAAGATAATTTTACACTTCAAAAAATATATACACATTATATGTTTTAAAAATTTGAGCACGTATATATCAAAATGTTTCTTGTGTTACCTCTGGATGATGGTATTAGGAATTATTTTTAATACTAGTTTTCCTTAGCTGCATTTTCTAGATTGAACATTGTTTCTGCAATTGGAGCGTGCATTACTCACATGATAAAAAACACAGCAGAACCGATCTTATGATTTTATCTTGACTCTACAAAATTATTTATCCAAGTAAGACACATGTGGCTACAAACATTCTAAAACTGCTCTCGTACAGCTGTATTGTAATACAGGGCTGATAGCAACACACTCAGCTTGGTTCAGCTATTGAGGTGGTCTTATTCTGTGACAGCTCTGGAGTTTCTTCTGAGATGATTTCAAGGGCCCCTAATTGGAAGCATTCTAGGGCATCCTCAGACCAACAGGGGCACTCACTGGGTCCCTTGTTCCCAAACTCCATTTGTCCTTCTTCTCTGCTGCCAGGTAGGTCTGCCTCAGCGGTGATCTGAGTTCTAACAAGTCTCACTGAGCTCGCATTCCTGAATTTATTTTGTTATCCTAGGATTTGTAACCAATAGGTCTTTGTTTAAAGTAACTAAATCTAGGTCTTTGTATAAGATCCTTAGACCTTTTGGTTTGGAGATGAAACATTGGAAAATATTTGCTTATTCTCCAGCTCCTTGCTTTGCCTCTGTGTGTGTGTATTTATAAGTATGCAGTCTTATTTCAGTTGTCTTTTTTTATCCTGGATTATCTTGTGTTCCACAAGAAACATATGGTTGTATAAGCTGATTATTCTCTGCTCCAATCCAATCCAGCCTTGAAGACAAGTGATTGGCGGTCCATTAGACCAGTGAACAATTTGTGAAAAGGCAATTAGTCAAATCTAGACTTGGGTGCCTACAAAACCTTCATGATGTCACTCATCATCTTGCCAACTTATGAAAGAAGGTCCTTTTGCTCAGTCTATATTTTAGGGCAAACAATTATTGGGTCGTGGATCGTACAGCCCCTTCTTAACCTGCTTGGCCAGGGAACCCAAGACACCATTCATGAGCCCATACTGTGGACCGCCTGTACTGACTCATCTTCTTTGTGTGTATTTGGCTAAATTGAAGTCTCAAACTCTGCAAGAAAGTTTTATTCCTATATTAAAGTCTCATTATGATCTTAACTCTTGCACGTTTTGGGGGGGTAAGTGGCAAAAAATGGCAAAAAGAATGGCCATTTTAGAGAATGTTTGCTGTGTCACAATCAGTAAATTCCAAGAATGACACAAACGCAAAAGATGTAAAGAAAAATATATTTTAAAAGAATGTTAACACATAGAAATGAAAATTTTCTTCATGAAAAAAATACCTAAGAAACATTTAATAGTCAAACAACAAAATGGGAAAAATAGCTCTATTATATATTACAAAATGTTAATAATATTAAAATATAAACAGGAACATGAAAACCATGAAAGAGAAAAGTACAAAGTTCATAAATGACAATCAACAAAAGATGGAGTACAAAAGGCCCATAAACATATAAAATGTCCTGCCTCCAAAACCAAATTTAAAGCTTTGAATCACTATTTTAAACTGTCAAATTAGTAAAGGTAAAGAACAATAAAAATAATTGGTAGAAAAAATATTGGTGAGAATACGAAGTGAATATTTTCTCATATTTTGGGAGAACGTTAATTTGTACAATTTCTCCTAAAGTCAATTTGGTAGCATGTTATTTAGCTGCAGAATCTTTAGTGAAGCATTTTTTATAAAGTCCAATCCTAGAAGGATAGTTTTGAGCAAATGGTGATACACACACACACACACACACACACACATATATTTATTGTCATCTAATATGTATATGATCTTCTAGTACAAAAGTTTCCAAACATGTATTATATACCTGCATTTAAAATATATACATTGTATACTTTAAAAATTTGAGTGTGTATATATCAAAATGTTTCCAGTGTTATCTCTGGATGATGGTATTGTGGATTATTTTAAATATTTGTTTTCCTTAGCTGCATTTTCTAGAATAAACATGTATTCTGCATTTATGAGCAGATATTACTCATGTAATAAAAATCCCAGCAGAACTAATCATGTGTTTTCACCTTGGGTCTACAAAATTAAAGACCATTTATCCAAAGAAGACACACATGGCTCCAAACCTTCTAAAACTGCTCTTTTACAGTTGGACAACATTTTATCACGATGATACTTCATGTCCCAGCTTTTACCCAGAAATGATTTTCCTGGGAAAAGTAGGGCTCCAGCCCTCTTTTGTGCTGTTCCGGCCTCAGTTTCATGTGGTGGGAAATTGCTTTTTACTCTTCACCTTAGGCTTTTTGCAATACAAATACCCTCTTAGGGTCATGGTTAATGTGTTTTAATGGGCTATCCATTTAAAAAATCAATGAAAAGAACTTACATTAAAAATAGAAGGCGATTAGGTTGATTTGGATGACCTATTTTTAATCCACCCCATTATTTATGGATCTGAAAAATTTCAGGACATCTTTCTCTGTAGCATTCAAGGATCAGCTCTTCTCTGTTCCTATGTATGAATAACTTTAAAACAGGAGGCACCAGGATCATTGATAATTTGCTAAATACTTAAAAAAATTACCTACCTTAGAAATGTCCCAGGATTGCCTCCCCTTTCTTCTTTCATCAACCCATCACCCCATCACAGATCCTTCTTGTTTCCCATGGTTTACTGGAATATGTTTGAAAGGCACAGAAGACGCTGTCGTGTTTTTTGAAAAGTTTTAGTGCATGCAGTCCTTACTCAAAATGAACTTTTTGTTAATAGTCTTACCCCTTTTCTCAACCATCCTTATCTCTTTATATTCAACCACTGACACCATTGCTTCTAAGGTTATTTCTTGCAAGAAATAAGAATTATTTCTGTCTGTCTCATTTATCACAATTATTTAGCATCGTTATAAAATGCACAAAATTTAGATTCCTTTTAAAGATTTTTTTTTTGATGTGGACCATTTTTTTAAAAGTCTTTTGAATTTGTTACAATATTGATTCTGTTTCAGTTTTGGGTTTTTTTGCTTTGTTTTGTTTTGGTATTTTGGCCACGAGGCATGTGGGATCTTAGTTCCCTGACCAGGAATCGAACCTGCACCCTCTGCATTGGAAGGCGAAGTCTTAACCACTGGACTGCCAGGAAAGTCACACAAAATTTAGATTGTTTTTTAAAAAGGAATTCTCACTTGTTTTCTCATCTTCTGTATTTTAAACGTCTTGCTTATATCCCAATTTTTTTCTATTGCTGAATGGGATATGCATTTCAGAACTCTATGAATTTTCTTAAGTCTATAGTTTTGCAAGTATGTGACAGAGAAAAATAATAACTCCCATTTCAATACCTATTCCTTTCTATGGTCTATTAGTAGTATTTTTACCACATATTGAATTTATTATGAAAATGTTATGTTTTTCATTTGCAATCATTCTTCTGAAATTAGTAACATAATTTGCTAGTGCTCATAGGGGAAGAAACTGCAGAAAGCAATGTCTCCTTTACCTGAAACATTCTGCAGTCATTTGCAATATGTAAGTGCTATTGAACCTAACTGTCCCCAAAAGAACTGTGAACTCCTTACACCCTGAAGGGTCTTGGAGTTTAAGTTAGTGTGTTTAAGAATATGAACATCCAGCTATAACCCAGACAATGCCCATTATTAAGGCAGTGTTGGTGATAGTTTCCCCTCCCATGTGGCCCCAGCTTATGTTTACTGTGGGTTTTTGATTCACCAGACTGGGGCATTGTGATGGTTAATTTTATGTATCAACTTGACTAGGCCACCAGATAACCAGATATCTGGTTAAACATTACTTCTGTGTCTGTGAAGGTGTTTCCAGAAGAGATTAGTATCTGAACTGCTAGACTGAGTAAAGCACCCCAATGTGTGTGGGCCTCATCCAATCCATAGAGAGCCTGAATAGAGCAAAAAGCAGAGGACTGGGAGAATTTGCTCCCTCTCTCTGCTTGAACTAGGAAATTGGTCTTTTGCCCTCAGACTGGGACAATCGTCCTGTGGTTCTCTGGCCTCTAGACTCAGGCTGGAGCTACACCACCAGCTCTCCTGGGCCTCAGCTTACAGAAGGCAGATCGTGGGACTTCTCAACCTCCATAATCCTGTGATTCCTAATTATATATACGTATATATTTCCTATATATTTATAATTTATATTTTATTTTAAAAAGGTTGGTATCACACATACTCAAGTATGTTATACCATATTCATTCTTCAAAAGTGGCACTTCAAAGTGTCAAGCATTGTTAAATATCATAAAATACAACTCTGTTTTACAATGTAGTACTGGCGAAAGTCAAGGTAGTATGCCAATTATAAATAGTATAATCAAGTTTCAAACATCTTTTCAAACATATTGAAAGGAAAGCAGGTAGACACACATTTATTGCACCTTGTGTGTGTGTGCATTCTCTGGGGGCCCGTGTGCCACTCAGCGGCAGCAGAAGGTCCTCCCCCTCAGCATCCTGTGTTCGTTCCTGCTCATCTGCAGCACGGTCTGCAGGGCTGGTGCCTCCACCTCAGAGCGCGGTGCTTCCCATGGTCCTCATGGATGGCCCAGATAGAATGACTCTGTGTTAGAAAATGTAAGGGGGTGGGGAGATGGATCCTGGGGCAATCCAATTCCTGCAGTAATACCATTAGTAATAGCAATAACACTATTCATTGAGCAGAGACTGTGCTAAGGGGTTTCCGTATATTGTATCCCTTGATCATCTCAACAAAGGAGAGTGATGACCTGTCTTACAATCTTGCAGTTTGTAACCAAGGCCACCTTGGGCAATAGACCTGAGCCTCAGTTATGTCATCTGTGAAATGGGAATAGTATCTGCTTCATGGAGTTATGGAGATTAAATAAAACAAGCTAGGTAAGAGCACCTGGCACAGTGCTTGGCATAAAGCATAACGGTTACTAAGAATGTAATTTCCTAACCATGCAGGTGTGGGGCTGGAAAACAGGCAGAAGAGAGGGGCTACCTCTAAATCACATAGCAATACCTTGAGTGGCAGCAAGAGGATGATGTCTATCCAAGGTACGTAGTTAGGAAAGAAAGCTGGTCGGAGATGTTTTTTTTCCAATTAACATCCCAAATTTCATTGTTTTGCTGAAACCTGGAAAGAACTACCAACTTATTTTAGAAAATAACTCTTGGATCTAGCTTTATAGTTTTTAAAAAAAATAAATTTATTTGTTTTATTTATGTATTATCTTTGGCTGTGTTGGGTCTTCATTGCTGCGTGCAGGCTTTCTCTAGTTGCGGCGAGCAGGGGCTACTCTTTGTTGTGGTGCACGGGCTTCTCATTGTGGTGGCTTCTCTTGTTGTGGAGCATGGGCTCTAGGCGTGCGGGCTTCAGTAGTTGTGGCGCACAGGCTCAGTAGTTGTGGCTCATGGGCTTAATTGCTCTGCAGCATGTGGGATCTTCCTGGACCAGGGATCGAACACGTGTCCCCTGCATTGGCAAGCGGGTTCTTAACCACTGCGCCACCAGAGAAGTCCCAGCTTTTTAGTTTTAAAAAGCCAAATGGAAACCAAATAAGTATTAGTGCAGGTAAGAGGGCAGAGATTTCTAAGTGGCTCTGGTACAGAGACGTTAGCTAAATTATTTTCCTTCTCCTCTGTTTGGAGGGCAACACTTTTGTGTTTTCCAGGTGTCTGCTTTGTGTTTTCTTTCTTGGCTTTTATGGGACACCTACCTTGTTGTAGATGGAGCCTAATGGACCAATTTGCCCCAGAGAGGTCTGACACTATCACACTTCTTTGCCACAAGTTTGAAAAGGCTGTGAGTAGGGAATATTGCCTCTCAGGCTGTGGCTTTCCTCCTTACTGTAGCAAAGCCTTTTTCTGACATTTCTGATGGCTTTGAGGATTATGGTGAGGTCACTTCTAAGCTATGGTGTTGCTTCGGATTACATTCCCTCAAGCAGCTCTTCTGTTGGAGAGAAGAGGTTCAGCTCCAGTCACATTGGTTGGGGATTGTTATATCTATCTTGATGTCTACATGTTCTTTAACTGAATATAAGTTTCAGGAAGGGGAGAGTGTCTATTAATATCACAGAGAGGGTCATTTGATGTGAAACTGACATTCTGGAAATTGGGCTCATACATCCCATTGCTGAGAAGAGCAGGTCACAGGGGACCTGGTTTCATCATCCATGGAAGCAATTAGACCTGCTGCAGGTCAAAAGGGGAGTCATTTCATCAGAGTACCTGAGAAAGCCCTCATTGCTACTTACCTACACTGACCTTACCTACAATTCCATCTATTGGGAAACATGCGTGAGAACAGTTGGGGACATAGTTGCCTCACAGCTGCAGGGAAAACCTTTCCTTCTTCCTGGTTATTGGAGGGGACAATGGACAATGATGCCACTGAAATAATAATAGTGACAATAGTGGTGACAATAAGTGGTGACTTTTTCTGGTTAAATATTTTCCCTTTTAATGTGAGATTGATCACAGAGCACTGTATAAAACATCCATGTACAGCTGAAAGAATACTCATAAGCAAACACCCCTGCCTATAGCCATGGTGGTAATAAAATTAAAATTTAAATGAATTCAAATAAAATTAAATTAAAATTTCAGTTAGTCACACTAGCCACATTTCAAGTGCTCAATAGTCAAATGTGGACAGTGGGTACCGTACTAGGCAGAGCAGATATGGGACAATCCATTGCCATAGAACGCTCTAGGAGAAAATGCTGTTCTAGATAGTTGATCACAGCACATAACAGAGGAATCTGTATTTTAAACCAAGACTCATAACTTGACTTGGAAGGGTATCTATTAGTGCTCGTATATTATAACTAATAATTCAGCCTCATTTGCTGTCATTTGTCTGAAGTGGGGTCTCCAGGTAGAAGCAGGCACTGTTGCTCCAGGGAGGACATGTTTTACATGTCATAACAATGCTCGAGGTGGGCAGTTCAGACTCAGTAAGACTTTGCTTTCTAAATGCCTCAGTGTTAATTTTAAATTCTCCATAAGACTGTGAGTGCCTTACGGACAAGGACCACATCTTTGTGCTCCAGAATGCTCCATGGTACAAATCCCAAGGCTCAGCATGTGACAGAAGCTTGCTACTCTAATGATTTATTTTCGGATGATGGACTTCAGAAAGCAAGTCATCTCATTTGAGCCAGAGACAACCTCTCACAACAGAACTTCAAAGAGTACTTTAGTTAATGACTGTGTTAATGACAGCTCTGTTAATGTGCTGGCCCAAGTCACCATATAGACCTGGTAGAGTGCTTTGCTTTAGTGATCAAAACCCTCAAATCCTAGACATGGTCTATGAGACACTATGTGATGTGGATCTGCCTCATCTCACACCACTCTCTTCTCTTTCTAGAATGCTCCAGTGATACTGACCTTCTTCTGGGTCCTTGAATGCCTGGCTTCTCTCTCTGATCCTAGTGGACAAGCTCAGCATCCTGCCCCATTAGAACGAAATGTCATTCTGATGTCAATCATATGGCCGCACTTTCCTTGCTGCAAAGGTGAGGGTGTGACTTAAGATGGACCAAGGAGAGTCCTTTCGGGGATTTTATCCAAAGGTAGTGGGAGAGAGAAGTCCTCTTTCTTCTGGATTTGCCAGTTCCAAAGACAAAAGCTGTCTGCAGCTCACTTGCCCCCAGGCTTCTCTCCTTATGGCATCTTGGAAGCCATACGCAGTAGGGGAGAATGAGGGCATCGCTCAGAGAGAAGCAAAGCTGAGGGAGGGTGATGGAGGAGCAGAAGGGTTTCTTAAGTCAAGCACAAAAAATATTAACTGTAAAAAGAAATGGGGACTTCCCTGGTGGCTCAGTGGTTAAGAATCCATCTGCCAATGCAGGTGACACGGGTTCGATCCCTGGTCCGGGAAGATCCCACATGTCACGGAGCAACTAAGCCTGTGTGCCACAACTACTGAGACCGCGTGCCACAACTACTGAAGCCCACATGCCTCGAGCCCATGCTCTGCAACAAGAGAAGCCACCGCAGTGAGAAGCCCGCACACCACAAGGAAGAGTAGCCCCCGCTCGCTGCAACTAGAGAAAGCCCGCGCGCAGCAACGAAGACACAATGCAGCCAAAAATAAATAAATAAATAAATTTATATAAAAAGAAAAGAAATGGATACATTTGGCTACATTAAAAATTAAGGGGCTTCCCTGGTGGTGCAGAAGTTGGGAGTCCGCCTGCCGATGCAGGGGACACAGGTTCGTGCCCCGGTCTGGGAAGATCCCACATGCCGCAGAGCGGCTGGGCCCGTGAGCCATGGCCACTGGGCCTGCGTGTCCGGAGCCTGTGCTCCACAACGGGAGAGGCCACAACAGTGAGAGGCCCGCATACCGCAAAAAAAAAAAAAAAAAATTAAGAACTGTTCATTAAAAGACAACATGAAGTAAAGAAATAGAGTAAAGAAAGACAGTTGTAACTAAAACAAAAGAATATAGTCTTTTGAATACATAATAATATAGATTAATAACACATATATATTCCAGGTCAGTATGAATCCATCCATAAGATTAAGACAGACAACACAATAGAAAAATGGGGCGAAGGTTGGAACACACCCCTCTCAGCAGTGGAATTCTGGCCAGTAAACATTAACAGTCAGGGAAATACAAATTAAAACTACAACAAGATACCATTTTGTACCATCTGATTGGTAAAAATTTTAAAGTCTGGTAATAATACCAAGTGTTGGCAAGGCTATGAAGCAACTGGAATTTACTGACAAGAATGTAAATTAGTTCAACCACTTTGGGAAACACTTGGGCATTATCTACACAATTTTTTTTTTTTTTTTTTTTTTTTTTTTTTGCGGTACGCGGGCCTCTCACTGTTGTTGCGTCTCCCGTTGCGGAGCACAGGCTCCAGACGCGCAGGCTCAGCAGCCATGGCTCATGGGCCCAGCCGCTCCGCGGCACGTGGGATCCTCCCGGACTGGGGCACGAACCGGTGTCCCCTGCATCGGCAGGCGGACTCTCAACCACTGTGCCACCAGGGAAGCCTATCTACACACTTTTAACCAACCACTTTACTCCTACCTAAGAAGTCTATACCCCAGAGAAGTTCACATGCCCTAGAGAAGCCTAGGAACAGGTGCACCAAGGAACACAGATGAGCATGTCAGTAACAGCCCTAAACTAGAATCATACTGCAGTGGTCTGCAAAGGCTGCTATAACAATGTGACACAGACTGGGTGGCTTAAACCACAGAAGTTTATTTCCTCCCAGTTCTGGAGGCTGGAAGTATGAGAACAAGGTGCTGGCAGAGTCTGTTTCTCCTGAGGGCTCTCACCTTAAGGTCTTCCCTGTGTGTCTGTGTCCTAATCTCCTCTTATAAGGACCAAGTCATACTGGGTTAGGTCCCATTCCTATGACCTCATTTTAACATAGTTGCCTTCTCAAAGTCCTAATCTCCAAATATCAGAGGTGCTGGGGGTTAGGAATTCAACCAATGAATTTTGCAGGGAGACACAATTCATCTCATAACACAAACCTAATAATGTCAGTCAACAGGAGAATGGATAAATAGATTGTGGTCTATTCCTACAGTGGAATCGATTGCAGTGCAAACAGCTGAACTATATGTAATGGAAACCATGGCTGAATCTTACAAAAGCAGCGTTGAGTCTCGGAAGCAGAGTTGGGCCCCTAGATGTACCACGTAGTCTTCTCCTCAAGGAAGGGCCTGGGGTCTCAGCTGCTGGAGTTGCTTCTAGCAGGTGCCTTCAGCCCTCAGCTCCTCCAGGAACTGCTTCAGTTACAGAGGCTGCCTCAGCCGAGGGCGCACCCAGCCAGGATGGCCCACACACATGACGATCACTGCGGCCATCTTGGCCCAGCTCCGGGCAACTCTGAAGGACCCCACAGGTCAGCCAAGGCTGTCGTTGGACCTGAATTGCAGCTCAGTCCTCTGCCCACTCTTGCTTCTCTCCCCCACCTTTCCTTGCACAGGTGTTAGTCCCCAGGGCAGTCTTTAATAAATATCTGGTGCGCTAACTTCCATCTCAGCATCTGCTTCCTGAGGAACCCCACTTGGGACAGCTGGTTCCAGGAGTGGTCCTAGAAAGGAGGTTGTATTAGTTTCCTGGGGCTGCCGTAAGAAATTACCATGGACTGGGTGGATTAAAACAACAGATATTCATTCTGTAGCAGCTCTGGAAACCAGAAGTCTAAAACCGAGATGTTGGCAGGGTTGGTTCCTTCTGTAGGCTCCCAGGGAGAATCTGGTGGCTTCTGGTGGCTTCTGGTGGTCCTTGATGTCCTTGGCTTGTAGATGCATCACTCTAATGTCTGACTCCGTCTTCACATCAACTTCTCCTCTGTGCTTTCTCTCCTTCTTTCTCTCTTTTTTAGTTTTTGGCCACACTGTGTGCCTCGTGGGATCTTAGTTCCCCCACTAGGGATCGAACCTGGACCCCCTGCAGTAGAATTGCGGAGTCCTAACCACTGGACTACTAGGGAATTCCCCTCTTTTTTTAAATAAATACACTTGTCATTGGATTTAAGGTCCACCCTAATCTTGGAGGATCTCGCCTTGAGATTTTTTTTTTTAATTAATTAATTTATTTTGCTGTGTTGGGTCTTCGTTTCTGTGCGAGGGCTTTCTCTAGTTGTGGCAAGCGGGGGCCACTCTTCATCGCGGTGCACGGGCCTCTCACTGTCGCGGCCTCTCTTGTTGCGGAGCACAGGCTCCAGACGCGCAGGCTCAGTAGTTGTGGCTCACGGGCCTAGTTGCTCTGCGGCATGTGGGATACTCCCAGACCAGGGCTCGAACCCGTGTCCCCTGCATTAGCAGGCAGATTCTCAACCACTGCGCCACCAGGGAAGCCCCTCGCCTTGAGATTTTTAACGTAACTACATTTTCAAACACCATTTTTCCAAATACAGGTACAGTCTGAGTTTCCAGGACACATATAGTTTTGTGGGGCCACAGTTCAACCCACTACACAGGTGGTAAGATGGAGTTTTGAACCTTGTCCTGATGGTAGCCGGGCACAAAGTGGAGCTCTAATTGCTGCCACTTTCTCTGGTGGTGAAAGGGATGGCAGAGTGTTGGAAGAGAATGCATTAACTGTTGCAGTATTTCAGGTAGTTGGGAAATATGGGTGAAGCAGCAGCTGTAGGAACAATAGGATTGTGTGGCTGTACTCAGCTGGACACAGACAACAAAAAGCTGAGAGCATAGAAAGAGGCTCATCTCCTGCAGGAGGAAGGCAGGAGGGCCGAGGCCCAGGTCCAGGACTGAATGCTCAGCGTGGCCGAGCTCCAGAGAAGGTAAAATGCCCGAGCAAGGCAGGTCTGCTGTGTCAGGTCAGGGTCCTGGTTGGGAAAGAACAGGACCCCGACACACACAGGATGGGGACAGCTAGGCTGGTGTCTCCAGCAACCTGGAACTCCCAGACCCTTCAGAAATAGCCCACTTTTCCTCATAAGAGTTAGAGCACCCCCTTTTTACTCAGAGCCTATGCAGAGGTGTCATCTCCAGACGACACGTGCTCTCCCAGCGTCTGCTTCCCTCCCCTCCCTCCACCCATTGCCTATAACTAGAGCTAAGTCAAAACAGAACCCAGTGGGGTTGCCCTGGGGCTGCTAGAGAGCTGCAACACCAAGGCAGCACGTTCCAGAAGGAGCCAGGAAACCTGCAGATGTGATAAGGATGAAATAACAGGGGTATAACTGTTTACGTGGAGAACAAGAAAAGGATGCCTCTTAGTATCATTATAAAGAAAAGACAGATGATTTGCAGATGATATGATTGTCTACCGGGAAAATTTAAGAGAGTAAATCCATTGGGAAACATGCAATCAATACTAAAAATTTTTTTTTATTTTCGGTATGCGTGCCTCTCACTGTTGTGGCCTCTCCCGTTGCAGAACACAGGCTCCAGACGCGCAGGCTCAGCGGCCATGGCTCACGGGCCCAGCTGCTCCGCGGCATGTGGGATCTTCCCGGACCGGGGCACGAACCTGTGTCCCCTGCATCGGCAGGCGGACTCCCAACCACTGCGCCACCAGGGAAGCCTTAAAAATTATTAATAGGATATTTTATATTCTTTGTTTTCATGCTAAGCATTTGAAATCTGGTGTGTATTTTATACTCATAGCACATCTCAAGTAGGACTAGCCATATGTGAAGTCTCAATAACCACAGGTAGTCAGAGGTTACTGTAATAGCACAGATACAGACTATTAAAAATTAAAAGCCAGGACTTCCCTGGTGACACAGTGGTTGAGAGTCCGCCTGCTGATGCAGGGGACACCGGTTTGTGCCCCAGTCCGGGAAGATCCCACATGCCGCGGAGCGGCTGGGCCCGTGAGCCATGGCCGCTGAGCCTGCGCATCCAGGGCCTGTGCTCTGCAACGGGAGAGGCCACAACAGTGAGAGGCCCACGTACCGCAAAAAAAAAAAAAAAAGAAAAGAAAATTAAAAGCCAATGACAACTTGAAAAGGCAGTTGTTTATTTTGTGTGTATGTGTGCATATTTATTAAAAGGGTTTACATCCTTAATATATAAAGAGTTCTTAGGAATCAGTAAGGGTAGGCAAGAAGGCCAGTAGAAAAATGGGCAAAGGATGAGAACAGGTAATTCACAAAATAATCAATAAACACATAAAAATATCCAGGTTCTAATCATCAAAAAAATGCACATTAAAATACAATAAAATAGATAGTTTTATCTGTTACACTGTGAAATGTTACAAATTCTAATTTCCTGTGTTAGTAAGAATATAATGAAGTAGACACTTATACATGCTGCTGTTGGGAATGTAAATAGGTACGACCTTTCTAGATGCAAATATGTATCAAAAACCTTAATATATGTTTCCTTTGAAATAGCAATTCTACTGTAGGAATTTTCCTAGGGAGGTGTATCAGTTTGGTAGGGCTGCTATAACAAAGTACCACAAACTGGGTGGCTTAAAGAACAGAAATGTATTGTCTCAGTTCTGGAGGCTAGAAGTCCAAGATCAAGGTATCAGTAGCTTTGATTCCTTCTGGAGGCTCTGAGGGAAAAATCTGTTCCATGCCCCTCTCCTAGCCTCTTGTGGTTTGTAGCAATCTTTGGCGTTTCTTGGCTTACAGAAACATCACCTGATCTCTGCCTTCATCTTTGCATGGCCTTCTCCCTTGTGTTCATGTTTGTCTCCAAATCTTCCCTTTTTATAGGGATATTGGTCATACTGAATTAGGGACTCACCCTACTCCAGTATGGCCTCATCTTAACTAATTAACTCTACAACAACCCCATTTCCAAATAAGGTCACATTCTAAGTTCTGGAAGTTAGGACTTCAACATATGATTTTTTTTTTTTTTTTTTAGGTGGGCGCTGGAACACAATTCAACTCATAACAGAAGGCAAAGATGTGAACAAAGGTTTGGTGGCAAGAAACGCTTCCCTCCATCTCCACTTTCCTGCACTTGGCTAAGCCACCATCGGATTTTGCATTTGCCTTCCCTCTGGTCTCCGTGCTTTTACCCTTGCCTTCCTATTGCCCGTCCTCCACAAGCAGCCAGTTATTTGAACACAACATAACACAGCAACACTTATGAAGAACACAACTCAGGTTGTGTCCCTCCTGTGCACGGAACCCTCTATGCTCCCATCTCACTCAGAGTTAAAGCCCAAGTACAGACTGTGTTCTCCAGTGTCATCTGCTTCTCCATCTCCCTGCCCCTTCTGATCCATTTCAGGCACAGGGGTCCTCTTGATGTAACTCTAGCACCTTGGGGTCTTGCCAGCGTTATTCCTTCTGCCTGGATGCTCTTCTCCCACGTGTCTGCTGGGCTCACTCCTTCACCTTGTCCACTTCTCTGCTCCAGTATCAGCTCCTCCCCCACGCATCCAGTAACATACCGACTTCCCCCTGCCCTCATTAGATTTTCCATTTAGGCCTTGTCACCTCTCAACATAGTATGTATTTATTTGTTTGTTTATTCTCATTCTTCCCCCTTCAGAAGGGATGGCAGGGATTTCTCTTCCTCCTTGCTGTGCCTTTATTACTTTCAACAATGCCTAACAAAAGACAACACTTAGTAATATTTGTTAAGTGAAAGAATGAATAAACACATTGAATGAAGGCTTATTGCCTTCATTCAATGATGTAGAGAAACTGGAGACAGCTTGTTTGTCCAAAAAAAGAGGAGGGATGGTTAAGTATATCATGGTGGTTTCTAAAATAGAATAATAAATCTTAGGAAATATATTTATTGACATAAAATATTCAGGAAGTGTTAAAGTGAAAAATGCAGGTTATAAAATGTGCACCTCAAATGATCTAATTTTGGAACCTATACATATTTATTAAAATCTGGACTTGTGTCTGACAACATGTGAATAGTTTTTCTCAGTGTGGGACTATAGGATTATAGTGTGTTTTGGTGTACAACTCTTTTCTAATTTCTAATTGCCTGTGTAAATTTTAAAGTTATTAACAGAAAAAAGGCTGTGGGAAAATATGCAGCATATTTAAAGAGCTTTCCCACAAGAATAACTAAGATAAAAGGAAAATCAGTAAAGTGGAAATCAAAAGTTATCCTGAAGCCCCATCCCATGAAGCTGTAGGTAAACCAGCTGGGAATTGCACATAAAATAACAAGAAAGGCCATATGTACTGAGCAATACATGGGGTACCCGGCCCTGTGATTTCCATCATTAATTTGGTGGGTATCAATGCTGCCTGCACATTAGAATCACCTGGGGAATTTTTACAATAGTGATGTCTGGATGGCCAGGCACCACCCAGATATTCTGCTATCATCAGTCTGGAGTGGCCTGAGCATTAGCGTTTTTTAAAAGGCTCCCCGATGGCTCCAATATACAGCTCAGATTGAGAACCACAATATTAACTTCTTTTATATCTCGCGACGACCCTAGAAGGAAGATTCAATTGTCATCTTCATTGTACAGAGAGGTTAGGCAACTAGGGTCACACAGCTAGTCTGTGATGAATGTGATTGGGACAAGGCAGTCTGGGTTTAAAACAGACCCTCTTAAACAAGATCAATATGGCCTATATACTATACTGATATGCTGGGCACCTAGGCTTAATTTTATCTAGTCTGGCACTTAACTGAATTATGGTTAAATAAAAAGGCACAGTATATTCAAAAGTACTTTATAACTGACAAGGAACTATTTAAACATGAGAAGTTATTATTTCTGGTTATATTAGTTCCCATTTACAATCTTATTCTTTTACTGAATGAAACCTATGATCTGACCAATACCAGCTTCTTCATCCTTTTCTATGAATAAGGTCTTCAAAGCCACTCCTCTTTTAGTGGGTTATTTTTTTTTACCAGCTATCTAAATTTGAAATGAAATCACAATTTAGAATGTTTGTGAGGGGAATCTAATGTGTGAATCATTCGGAAGAAAAGAATTCAAATCTTGAGATTTGAAACTGATGAGGCATTTCTGAGCTTGTCAACAAGGAACAGGTTCCCCTAAGCATGCCCAGGGTTGGCTGGTTTGCCTGTTTTTTGTGAGGTTCATGAATTAAGCAGCACAAACCAAGCACTCTCTACCTGACTGCGCTGAGAACACAAGAATGCCCTGAGAATGCCAGGATGCAGAAAGCATCATCTGCATCCTCTTGGAAGTCACAAGACAGGGGGGAACCTGACAAATGAAGTGGCAGTTATGGCCTTGTGATGTAGGACACGGAGGAACAAAGGGCAGGAAGTGGATGGTGCCACTTGAGAAAGGTTCTTGAAATAGGAAGTGCTTGACTTGGACCTTCAAGGCTGAGCGTAGAAGGTGAGAGAGAAAACATCCGAGTGCGAGAGCAAGGCAACAGGCAAAGCATGGAGGAGAGAAGGCACACAAGGCTGTGGGGCACTGATGGTCGCTCAGCCTGCTGGGAGCATTAGATCAAAGACAGGTGTGAAAGAGGAGAGATGCACTGGCCAGCTCCCTGGTATGCAAATAACAGCCAGGAGGCTGAAGGCAACTAGTCTGAACTAGTCTGAACTACTCTGAGACAACTGAGCTCATCTTGAAGTTAAAGCACTCTTCCCTAACGTCGCCAATGCTACTGCTCCTATCTTGGAGCCATCTTCACCATTTTTTCCTAATTCTTCTTCCCTGACATTCAGGAAGTTTCTGTTCTGTATAGAGCAGGCACCTTTGTTATCATTAGAGAGCCAAGATCTGGAAACAGCACAAAAGTAAAAAGGAAAGAGAATAAAATATCATCAGCTGGACTTGAATTTTGAATTCGTGTTGCCTAGGGGGTTGACCAGATGTCATGAAGAAATCAGGAAAAACTCTGATCTTATAATTGTGTGTGTGGCCACAACACCCAATGAGTCACCTAATCAGGAACATATCTATGCTAGGACAATTCCTAAGAGGCCCATTGTGTTGGACTACCAAGGATATTCTTCTTAAGTATAGCATCATCTCTGTAATCAGAGAAGCTAATGGGAAAAAAAAGTTGTAAAAATTCTCACCGTAACTTTAGGGGTGGGGGGCAAAGGAAGTAACTTCATTGCAAGGACCAGGTGAGTTTTGACCCCAACAGTGTATTCTTCCTTTCCATGTCAGTCAGGAAAAGAAACCCTTGAAGAGGAATCTATAATCTGTCCCTTTAAAGAACACATTAAAGCAGCCAGTCCTAAGTGGTTTCCAACACACAGCATCACAGGACTCGATAAATAATTGATTTAAATTAATGGCCAATGAAAGAAACATATCCGCACTGATCTATAATTACTGGAAGCAACCTCATATATTTTTCATAAAAGTGTCTTTTCATTGCAGTTTTTTTTTTCTCTAAAATTCCATGTATTTAGAGTTTAAATTGCTTTCAATAACTGCTTTCAACTACTTTCAGTAGTGGAGCTTCTCTGTCAATCTGGGCATCAGAGAAGCCTATGATTTGGGGGTTCCTTTCTCACCTTCTGATTCTGCCTGACTGTCCGACCTGGAATGGCGACAGCAAAGAGGGAGATTGGGATGGCTGGGAACACCTGCGGGCACACTTCAGCAGCTGGTTGTTCTGAGTGTGGCTCCCCAGAGAGAGCCTCAGGGGGAATGTCATTGCTTCAGAAGTTTGTAGGAGCAGAAGCCAGGTCCACGGTTGGCATGAGAGCAAGTTTACAGCCCAGCCAACTGAGGGTTCCATTGGGTCCGGTGTAGACATGTGATTCCACAATGAAATGAACCTTTTAGGCAGTGATTGAAGTTTCAGCTAGGGTTCTGAATTAACTTTGCCAAAACAATCATTCGGACAAAACAATAATAACAAAGACCCAGTTCTGATCTGGAAACTGACTTCTTGTTATTAAGAGCATGGTTTCTGGAGTTGGACCGACTGGTTCGATTCCTGGCTCTGACACTTGCTAGCTAAACTTGGGCAAGTTACTTCATATTTTTCAGCCGCAATTTCCTCATCTGTGAAATGGAAAAATAATACCAATTCCAAAGGGTGATTGTGAGGATTAAATGAATGGAAATATCTAAAACTTTTGGTATAATGGCTAAAAGTTATCATTTGAAAATCAGTGAAGACCATCAAAATTGGTAATGAGAAAGGATCTGTTCCCAAAGTGTGCATGTGCCCACGGATCCAGATGTATCATATGAGGAGAGCAATATAAGTCAAAAGGTCTCGGAAAGCTTGGCAAATCATGAAAGGACGATGAGAGTTTTAATAATCAAACTTACCAATGAAGAACCAGTTCATATAGCGTTTTTCTTTTGATGTGCTTTTAAATATACAAATTCCAAATTTTCTGTTAAATATTACACATTGGAAAGTCCTATTTCCTGTCATTAAAAATGATTCCCTACCAGTGAAGCCATGTGCTAGGCAGCATCCAATAATTATAACCTACCCCTGAGGATTTGGTTAATGGTCAAACAAACAAGAATTCCAGAAAACAAGTGTTTGGGTTATAAACTCACTTTTATTTCTTCTTTTCTTTCTTCTTCCACCTCCTCTTCCTCCTCTTCCTCCCCCCACCCCCTCATTTTTCTTCTTTTTTTCCTGATTGGCCTGGGAAATTGAACCTTTTGTAGCTTAGGATGAAAAAGGGAATTTTTCTTATCTTGATTTTTGCCATGAAGCATTAAATGTCATACTGTGGCCACTGAGATAAAGATCAAAGTAAATAAGACCCTTCATTTGCTTTATAGCTTCTGGTAGAAGCTGGCTTATTGTTCGCAGACCTCATTTTCTTTTCTTTGTGGTCACACAGCTAGATCCATACCTCCCAGCCTCTCTTCAAGGTAGGTGTGTCCACAAGGCTGCGTTCTGGCCAGTGCAATGTCGTTAGAAGTGATATTTGTCACTTCTAGACACAGCCTCGTGATTTCCCACTTTCCTTCTTGTCTGCTGGATTGACAGGTGACCTTACAGAGGACTCCAAGGGGATGCAGAGCCACAGAATGGAAGAGACCGGTCCTTGAACTGCCTCTTGAAGACCAACATTCAACTTGGACGTGAGTAAAAAATAGGCATTTTTTGGCATGAATCCTCAGAGAGAGGGTTTGCTTGTCACAGCAGCTAGCCTGCCCTGACTGTTCCAGAAATAGCCTCTAGGCACTTTTGCACACACACACACACACACACACATCCCCATTTTATCCTCCCTGTAGCCTGCTGAGGGCTAGAGGTTTCCCTGAGGCCCATGCTTGATGTTTGATTCAGCTGGAGCTAGTCCCCATAGACTCTCCGATTAAGAAGGTACCTTTCATTTATTGATTGGTAGATTGATGAGTATAATTCAGCAAGCATTTTGCATGGCCCTCTTTATATGAGGCACAGTGCTAAGTATTGGGAACAAAAATGAAATTGGCCCTCAAAGTTTATTTAGTTCTGCTACACTGAATTCTTGAATTCCATCTAAAATAGTGTCCAAAATCAACTATCTTCCAGGCCCAGGCAGTGATATCAGACTGAGAAGAAAGTAGGAGGATCTATAGGAAATTGGAGTGTGGAGGCATCAGACGATGGTGTTCAAATAAAAAATCTTAAAACACTGTGCTGCCCTAACAAAATATACATTTGGATCGTGTTCAGCCCACCAGCTCCCATTTTGTGACCCCTGCTCTATATCATCCCCAGGGATGGCCTTGTGATGTCGGCTCAAGACAATCAGTGAGTTGTATTTGCTGATAACAGTAATTGCTTAGGGTAGACTCGTGACCTCCGTCAGGCCAATCAGAAACCTGAAGATCCAATTCTGAGACTTCTGTTTGTGTGGTCTGGGGAGTGGGCACTCTTTCCCCCATTTTCCTTGTTCATGAGATGATGTTAGACCGAGCTTCTCAGGCCATCCTGCAATCGTGAGTGGAAAAACAAAGCCCAGATAGAGAAGGCTGGACCCAAGAAATACATAGACAGAGGCCAGGTCCTAGTGATGTCATCTGAGCTCCTGACCAAACTGCTCCTTAAGGCGATACGACCCTGTTACTTTTAGTTATCTGAGCTAATAAATCCCTTATTAAGCTAACTTGTATTGGGTTGGGCTTTCATTTATCTGCAGCAGAAATTCAAACTGATACACAGATGTCTTTCAAAGGAGATCTGGTGAATAAAATTTTTCCAAGTCTTTACTATAATAGATATGCCACAGAAGGTAGAGCAAGATCTAGCAACTTCCAAGTCTGAGTATCAGTGGTTGGGCTCCGTGATTATACTGGAATTACCAAGAATCCTGATCCATTGGTGAAAGAGAAAGTATAAAAGGAGGATTAGGAAAGAGAGAGAGAGAGACAGAGAGACAGAGAGGCAGATAGAGATAGAGACAGACACAGAGAGAAGGAAATCTCCTTCAAGCAAAAAGAATCATGCTGTGAAGAAAAGTACTCATATGCATTCCATTCCATTCTGCAGCATGAATAGGATGGGACCTGTTGTTTGGCCAGCTTTGGTGACTTTCTGTTACTTGAACCTAGAAATAGAGTTGTTTGTAGGCAAGAGTCTCCTGGTATAGGAGACTTCTTACCTTCCAAGGTAGGAAAGGGCCTCAGGTTCTACAGGTGGTGGAAGCATAGGCAGAAAGCCTGGGTTTGTTCTCAGTTTCACATCACAGTGTGCAGCCTGGCCATCCGAAGTGGCCCTGGTCATATGCAGATGACTGAATCAATCAATCAATCAATCAACCAACATTTCTTGGGCACCGACTATGCCAGGAAGCATGGGAGGCACAGGTGTTATGTTGTCACCCTCTCTAAGGCCTAAGGTTGTTCGCACCTGAGATATCACATCACACAGGAACTAATTTTCCATTTGTTTGGGGTTCATGGGAAAATACACAAGAAAACATCGAATGTATTTGAGCCTGGATTATTGATCCTATTCCAGGATTAGGAAAAAGTGAGTCAGGGGCCAGAAAAGTTCAAAACACACACCAGTGTACCTACGGTTCCCAGAACTCCATGTTTGTGTGTGTTCAGTCTTGCTTGTTGTCAGAGCTGTAACTTTTTGGGTAAAGGCTGAAGATGTATCCATTGGAGCTGATCCTTAACCCACAGTCTCCAATTGATCAAAGATGATATATTCAAAAGAAAGTACAAGGCTTTCTTCTACTGTGTTTTGTGGCTCTAGCCTTCTCCGTCCCGAGGGTCCTGGGTATGGATGGATTCAGGTAGCACTGGGCCCCTCCTCGCGTCCCCTGATGCTCGCTGGGAGAGCTGCCTGCTGTGGCTTCAGCTAAGCCTGATTTAGCATCACTGCGAGCTGGGTGCTTTATTACATGAACTTGGGCAACAGCAGGACAACCCCAGGGAACAAAGAGCAACCAGGCACAAATAGATGCATCTCCACACATGGAAAATCGACTTCTGAGGCAGCCACATCCAGGCAGGGAGGTATGACTGCTTTGCCCACGGCTGAGAGCACTGATGGGCAGAGCAGGGCTGTGGGTTCCAGAGCAAGCACCAAAGCTGGCGCTCAGGCATCAGTTTCTGACCCATTCACTGGCATCTTTTGGCAAAGTCATACTGTTGCCAACAAAACATAACCACGTTGCCTGGACTTCTACCACATTTTCTGTCTTTGTTATCATAATTAATGTAATAAAGACCAATAAAAGTAATAATAACAGAGTCAATCAATAAAAAGTACTGTGGAAATGTCCTTAATTGGTTTCCGCTTAGGTGAGTCACCAGATATGAACTGGTGCTGTTAATCTGCTTTGTAAAATCTGCCGGGTTTGGCCCAGGTCATACCAAATCCTTGCTGCTCCTAAGTCACTTTTTAGAAGGACCTTGAACCTCTCCTTTCACCACTAAAGGAAGGTGATGAAACCAGCCTTGGACATGTGTGTTCCCGAATACTGTTTCTGCCAGTTTTACTTGATGTTATAATGATGTAAATTAATTAAATACTCCATAAATAGATGAGAAATAAATGTGAGAATGAAGAGTTGCTCTTTCTATGGAACTATATTTGTTTTCAATTGCTGCTGTGACAACTTACCACAAACTTCATGGCTTAAAACCACATAAATTTCATGTATGGCGATTCTGTACCTTAGAAGTCCATCATGGGTCCCACGGGGCTAGCATTAAGATGTTGGCCGGGGTGTGTTCCTCTCTGGAGGTTCTAAGGGAGAATTGTTTCCTTGATTTTTCAAGCATTGAGAGTCTGCCCACATTTCTTAACTCTTGGTCTCTTCCTTGTAGCATCTCTCTGCCTGTTTCCATCATCACATCTCTTTCTCTGACACTGACTCTCCTTAAGAGGACACTTGTGATTACATTGGCCCCCTGGGATAATCCAGGAAAATCTTCCTCCTTTAAGGTCAGCTGACTAGCAACCTTAATTCCTCCTTGCCACGTGATCTAACGTATTCATAGGTTCTGGGCATTAGGACGTGGACATCTTTGGGGGTCGTGATTCTATTTACCATAGCATTTTATTTTTATTTTTATTTATTTATTTATTTATTTATTTTGCGGTACGCGGGCCTCTCACTGTTGCGGTCTCTCCCGTTGCGGAGCACAGGCTCCGGACACGCAGGCTCAGCAGCCATGGCTCACGGGCCCAGCCGCTCTGCGGCATGTGGGATCCTCCCGGACTGGGGCACGAACCCGCGTCCGCTGCTTCGGCAGGTGGACTCTCAACCACTGTGCCACCAGGGAAGCCCACCATAGCATTTTAAATTGAATGCATCTCAAGAGTCTTTAAATTTTTGCTGCTCTTCAAAGAAACTATATCCTACTACTAGCTCTGATGGTGTTTGCAAGAGGGTTTTTACTGAAATTGCAAGGAGCACAGTGGTAGTGAATTAGCAGTAATTGCATGTAACTCCCCAAGCACGGCCTGTACGGCTTGGTTGATTCCTCCTCTTTCTTATATCCTACCATCCAGAACTTCTAAGGTTATAAAACCCATCCCTCCTCCTCCTCATCTCTATCACTCTCCTCATCTCTTGCTGGGACCAAATTGCTTCTTTGTTTTCATTCTTCACTTGACCACTGGGGAGACTCAAGGATGATCTTTGTAAAACACAATTCTGGAGATGACCCTGTGATAAAGCTCTTCGGTGCCTGCATGCTCGCAAGATAAATTCCAAACTTGTCTTCCAGGCTCACAAAAGGCCTGTTCAACCTCCTCTCCCTCAGCCCAGCTACCACCTTTAAACTCCAGCCACACCCATCTGTTTGTTGATGGGCATCCCGTGTTTGGTTCCTGCTCCTGTAGGAATGTGATGGAGAGGCAGTTTTTCTCATCCCCCTGGGCTATGTTGCTGCCCCTTTGGGTATTTCAGTTATCCATTTCTGCATCTTTGACCTTGGCCATGCTGCGATGCTTATAAGCAGGTACCGGGTTGTACTAGCCTAGGTGACTTCGGTGCTCAGCGTTAGGCCAGTATGGGGTTGGTGCTCAGTTATTGTCAAGCTGATGAATGAATCAAACGATGACTAAAGAAATAAATTAGTGAGTAAAGAGAGAGGGGAGAAAGGGTAAATATGAGAGGGTGTGTCTGCGCTCAGGCACCAAGGTAGACTTGCCTTTGAACCACAGAGACTTCTGCTCAGTGGCAGCCACGTGAGAACTGCAGAACATACAACATGATGTCAAGACCTCCCGTTAAGGTTTGAGGTGCAGCGATGACTGGACACAAACTTGGGCAGCAGAATAACAATCCCAGGGAACAAAGAGGGACCTCGCACAAACAGAGCATTTCTGCACATGAAAAATTGACTTCTGTGACTTATGCTGTTCATTCGGCTTTTATCGAGTCCTACCATGTGCTAGGTTGTGCTTCAGGCCCTGGGGAAGCCCTTGTGAAAAAGACAAGGCTGCTGCGTCCCTGGTGAAGCTGAATAAAGGCTGGAGGGAGAGAGAGGTGATCAATAACACAGAGCAGCACAATCTAATAGCAAGTGGTGATCAGTGTAGTGAAGGAGAACAAGACAGGGCGATAGGACACAGAGTGATTGGTGTTGGGGCTCAGGGAGGGCTTCTCAAACGAGGGAGTGGTTGAACAGAGACCTGGAAGAGAATGCTATTAAGAATATAATGGTGGGGCTTCCCTGGTGGCACAGTGGTTGAGAGTCCGCCTGCCGATGCAGGGGACACGGGTTCGTGTCCCGGTCCGGGAGGATCCCACATGCCGTGGAGCAGCTGGGCCCGTGAGCCATGGCTGCTGAGCCTGCGCGTCCAGAGCCTGTGCTCTGCAACGGGAGAGGCCACAGCAGTGAGAGCCCTGCACACCGCAAAAAAAAAAAAAAAAAAAAAAAAAAAAAGAATATAATGATGATGATGATGAGCATTTCTGTATGCTTACTGGGTGCCAAGTAGTATCTTGAGTGTGTGACATGTATTAACTAATAAAATCCTCACAGAATATCTATGAGGATGGTATAATTACTATCTCCATTTTACAAATGAGAAAACAGGGCACAGAGAAGTCAAGTAACTTGGCCAAGGTCACACAGCCAGTAGTGAGTGGTGGTCGGACTCTCCAGAGTCCAAGCTCACAACTGAGTTGCTATTAATAATGCTAATAATAATAACCACAGCGAACATTGCTTGAGAAAGGCACTGCTCTGAGTGCTTCACTTGGGTTAACAAGAACCCTGGGTAGATACTATGATTATCTTCACCATTTTCTAGGTGAAGAAACAGGTACAGAGAGGCTAAGAAACCTGCCCAAGGTCACACAGGTGCAAGAGTGGCGGCAGTGCCCTTCGGGAGCCTGAACTCTTCACCTCCACCCTGTGCATCCTCGAGGCAGCCACATGCTGGAAGATCTGGGGAAGAGGGTCCTAGACATGGCAGATGGAAAACACCAAGAGCCTGAGGGAGACAAGAAGAAGAAGGCTGGGAGCTGAGGCTGGCGGTTGCCCCAGGCCATTGTAGGGGCGCGGGTTTTATCCTGATTACAACAGGAGGCCACCTGAAGGGTGTAAAGCGGGGACAGATACAATCTGACAAGGGCTTTGATGAGATGGCTTTGGAAGAGAGGTAGACAATGGATCCTGGGAGCAGAGAGGGAAGCAGAAGGTCAGCTTCCAGGAGAGAGATGGCAGAGCCTTGGATGCAGGAGGTAACAGCAGGGATCAGGAAGTGGCCGGGTTTGGGGTTCACAGGATTGGAATTAGAGGCGGCGCCGACAGGAATTATGGGTGGATTGGGTCACGGGGCGGGGGTGGGTGGGAAGAAAAGATCTGGGAATGACTCCAGAGTGAACACCAGGGTGGAGGACAACTCCAGGGGACCATGAGCTGCTCTGGGGAAGGCAGAGGTTAAGGGTTTGGTGGGAGTGGATGGCTAGGACTCAAACACTATGGTGGGGGCCTGCTAAGTCTGAGATAACGCTTATTAGACACGTAAGTGGAGACATCAAGGACAATCCTTGGCAATTCCTGAAAACATAACTTGTCCCACAGAAACATGGCTGGGACAGCCTTGACCTTTCTTTGCATTTTATTAGGGCCAACCTGCCTCTCTGTGCCTCTGTGCTGAGTAACTCTGAGGGCGTGTGTGTGTGTACGTGTAGGTATGTGTTTGTATGTGTGCACGTATCTATGTGTGTGTAGGTATGTGTTCGCGAGTGTGTACACCTGCACATGTGCCTGTAGCAGAAAAGTCAGACAGAAGAACTCTGGAACCGCACAGCCTGGATTCCAAAGCTAGCTCCAGCACTTGCTAGTTATGTAACTTTTGGCAAGTTAGTTAAGCTGTCTGTGGCCTAGTTGCATTATCTGTAAAATGGGGTTGGTGATAGTATAAAGACATATACTTGGTACCTGGTACCTCCTTGCTGGGCAGTTCCACGAGTCAGCACATGTAAAACACCATGTGCCTGACACAGAACAGGCTCTCCATAAATATTAGCCATTGTCACAGGTGAGTGTGTACACATGCACTTAACTGTAGAGAGAGTTTATGATGGTAAACTTGTTCAAAATTAGGAATTCCTTATTGGGTGAATGGTCCAGTACTTTCCTACCTGAGATGTCATTGTTACAGAATGGATAAAAGGAGAAAAGCTTAACAGAAATCCTGTCCTTGGTCGTTGGATGGACTGCCTCGCTGCACCTGGCCAGAATCCCACATCAGACATCAGTTTCTTCTGCACAATTCTTACTGGCTGAATTTCTCATGTCCAGTCTTTTCCTTCAGTGTGTTTGAATTTGCAGCCCCTAGCCCGGATCCTGGCAGCCAGCCCATCCTGGTTTGATGGATGGGGCTTCTAGGGGTCAGCAAACTGTGGTGCTCACTCTCACCTTGGAAAAGTGTCTTTCCCGTCAGATTACTTTTGGGACAAATATTCAGTTATCATTTGGGGTCGCTTGGCTATCTTTGTTTCTGACATTTGAACCCTTTTCCACTCAGGGACCACTCTGTGTGATGGTAATACTTATAATAATCCTAATTGTCCACTGTTTTCATGTTCTTTCTTTCCATTACATTTCATCACCCGTAGCCATCATGCTTTTAAGTAACAATCAATCATCCTTTCTGTCTTGGGATGGGTTTCTCATCCCCCAAAGCAGAAAGAAGACAAAGCAGTTCTGCTAATCCAAGTGGGCCTGGAATGTGTTTTTATTCTCATGCTGCTCTCATGACCATATAATAGTGGTCAGAAATCACTCAGAACTTATTTTGTCTCCTCAAGCAAAGTTTCGGTAATTTGGGTAAAAGGAAAGAAATGGCTTCTTATTGTTCCGGAGCTCTAAAATGGGATGGAGCAGGGTCATATGGGCCAAATGGACCACTGTGTGAATTTTCAATATACAAGGTAGTTTCATTTCCTCTCGTACGCAGGAGCTGAAGCACACTTGGGCTGGAATCAGGACAAAAACGTTTCCTCAAAAGACACCCTTCCATTTCACCATCCCATTTGCTTTATCTATTTGAATTGCAGATTTTAAAAGGCAGTTTCCTCTGTAGCTCTTTGAAATGATCTACTTTAAGTCTCATAATCCTCTTTGTAATTCCTGTACATCAGCATCGTTGACAAGCTTGTCCGATAGTCATGGAGTGTTTATGCACTACTGTCAGGGGGCACACATTCCTGTGTAAGGAGCTTAACCCTCTCAGCACACTCTATATTCACAGATTCTTTACCCTGCACCATGGCATCTGAGCTGAGAGCTTTACAGGTGGTGCTAGAGGCGAGGACACTAGGTCAGGGAGGTCAGGGGCCTTGCCCGAGTTTGCCCTGGAGCCTGAGCTTTAATTCAGACCCATCTTCCAGAGGTGGAGTGCTTGATGGCTACAGTATTCTGCCTTATTCTGAGAGATTTCTTATAAAAGCATAAGGAAAATTGTCGTTGTTTACATTTATGTTGGTGAATATCAAATACTTGATCTCTGAGTCTGAATTATTCTTGGTCCTTTTCACTTTGGTACCTCTGTCATTTCTCTCTCTCTCCCCCTCTCTTTCTCTCTCTCTCTCTCTTTCTCTCTCTCTCTCTTTCTCTCTCTCTCTCTCTCTCTTTCTCTCTCTCTCTCTTTCTCTCTCTCTCTCTCCCTATCTCTATCTCTATCTCTCTATCTCTATTTCTATATCTCATCTCTATCTCCATCTCCATCTCTCTCTACTTTCATCCTCATCCCCATTCCCATCTCCATCATCTTCATCCCTGTCTCCTTCCCCATCATCTCCATCTACATCTCTTTACCTGTCTCTATCTCTATTTTTATCTCCATCTTTATTTTGTCTATAAAAAGTACTGTTCAGGGCTTCCCTGGTGGCGCAGTGGTTGAGAGTCCGCCTGCTGATGCAGGGGACATGGGTTCATGCCCCAGTCCAGGAAGATTCCACATGCCGCGGAGCGGCTGGGCCCGTGAGCTATGGCCGCTAAGCCTGCGCGTCCAGAGCCTGTGCTCCGCAATGGGAGAGGCCGCAATGGTGAGAGGCCTGTGTACCGCAAAAAAAAAAAAACCCAAAAAACAAAAAAAACCCAACTACTGTTCATTCTTGTTTCCAGTCCCAGTTCACATGAAAAGCAACTTGGCTGACATAGAAAAATTATTGAGGAGTTTCATCTAGCCTCTCATGTCTGGCATAACTGAAGAAGGCTGGCCATGAGCATGAAAGAGTTTTAAGCTCCTACCTCTTATCAAATCACTCAACAAAACCCTGATCTCTAAGGAGGTGTCAAAAAAACCACACAAAAACATTAAAGAGGTGCCAAGCCCCACAGTTCCCTTGTCAGGTCACCTACAAGGGAATTGGGAAGACGTGAAGTTTAAGTGGCCCAGGGCAAGTCAGGCTGCGGCTGGCCAATGTTCAGATACCTTGAACACGGCTAGAACAGGAGCCTCTCACTTGAGACCAGAGGAGAGACTGGTGCCTTAGCGAGCCGGCTACATCTGGTTCGGTCATGGGGAGCAGAGGAGATGTCTGAAGTGCACCAAATCCAGAGGCGTTCCTTCTCCCCTAGGCAGACATGGTTCCTGGGTTCACCTGACGGATCATCTTCAGGTGGGTGGCACTTTATCTTGACCGCTTTTCTGGTTCCTACCTTTCTCACTGCTGCTTGTCTTGAAGCTGACCACGGTGCTGGCAGAAATCTGGTTCTTTCTGCTAAAGATGTAGCATCCCAGGTCCTGCCCTATATGTGCTGAACCAGAATCTGCCTTTAACAAGATCCTCAGGTGGTTCATGTGTACATAAACATCTGAGGCGGGGCCGGGGCCTACCTGGGACTCCAGCTTCATGCAGGTGGTCAGGGGAGGAGGCAAGTTCATGGAAATTCACATGCGCAGCCTCTGCATGAAGGGTGCCCTCTTCATGTAATGCCCAGGTGGGCCCTCCTGCACTGGGCCAGAGGCCATGTCCTTCCAGCCAGCTCAAGTGGAGCAAACTCAGTCGGAGGGCATGGCTGCCATGCACAGCTGTGCCCAGTCTTCAGGGGAGGGGAGAGATGGCCCGAGTGCCTGGAGAGGAGGTGGCCCCAGGGGACAAGGAAGCTGGGAGTTTAGAGAAAGAGCATGCTGGGGAGATGGAGGGGAAGCAGGGCGAGGCCCTTGAACACCTGCTGACGTCTGGGCTCCAGTTCATGGCCTCTGTGTGTCTCCTATAGGGAACCTGTGTGCAGGAGGGGACAGGACAGCCTGGCTTTCAAGAGGGGTTCTTTGGGGGCACAGATGGCCAAGAAATCTCTCCCATGACCCATGGGGTCTGCAGTAGCTCAGAGCCAGTATATAGTATATACTGTATATATACTGTATATAGTCTATACTGTATATATACTGTATATAGTCTATATGGGCTATTTACTATACTATACTGTACACATATATGCTATACATATATATATATGCTACACATATATATGTATACTATATATACATATATATAGTATACAATACAATGTATAGTAAGTAGACAGCCAGTATAGCAGAAACAATCCAAGCTCTGGTGGAAAGTGCATGTGTTGACCTTTTCCTTCCCTTGTAGACAATGAGCTTTGGGGGTGACATTGGGGGTCCCCCACAGAGTGTGACCACTTCTCTGTGCGGTTACCCAGCTCCCGCCGGCTGTCCCTGTCCCCAGGGCAGCACACTCACCACCGCCCACCTGCCTGTGTTTTTGCCTTGTTCTTGCCGGGTGACAGCCTTTTTTCAGCTGGCACTTGTTTCTTCAGAGCTGAGGTTGTCTAACTCTGCCGAACTTGAGAAACATCAGATTCCTGGTTCAAGATGTCTAGGGTGGGGCCTGGCAATCATTTTCAACCTGTGGCCCTGAAAGGCCGATGCAGGCGGTCATGGGCCACGAAGGGAAACACCAGTGGAAGCACGCGGGGGCTCATCTTCCTGTTTCAGTGGGCGCTGGACAACAGAAAGAAAGGCAACCTCTCCCTGCCCCATCTGCAAAGTGGAACCCCAGACACAGGGATGCTGAGCTGGAGGGACAAAAGCAGCCGGAGGAGGATGCTAACACGGTTGGTGCATCTGCCATGGTTGTCCTTTCAGTATTCCCCCCAAATCCTGACACAGCCTGAGACGTAGGCATTAGAATCCCACATGGCTGAGGAGGAGCTGGGGTTCGGGGGTGGAGTAGTTTTTTCGAGCTCCCACAGTTAGCAAAAGCTCAGAGCCAATTTCATTCAATATTTTTAAAAACTATTTTTCACTGTGGCAAAATACACATAACATAGAATCTACCATCTTGCCCATTTTTAAGCATCCCGTTTAGCAGCTTTCATTACTTGCATCCACATTGTTACTCAATCACCACCACCCATCCACTTCCAGTTCATTCAATTTTGACGTTTTCTCACAGCACAAAAAATAGGGAAGCAAAGCTGAGAATCCAGTCTACACATGGAGCTGACGGAATCTGCTTACTCTTCTGGGGCCAAGAGGGCTCTGAAAGGACAGGCCAGGCCGACGTCATTGTTCACCTGTTAAACCTGCTTTAGGGATAAAGGTGGTTGAAAATGTCTCTCCTGCAGCCACTGAATTTGCTCAGAGAAGCCACCTGCTGGCACTGAGAGAGAATGCAACAAGCTGGTATTTAAACATTCTTTAAAAAATCACGTTTGCCTCCGTAGAGGAATTTGGTCATTTTGTTAAGTCTTGGATAAAATGGCAAAGCTGTAGGTTATATACCTATGCATCTATACCTATACATACAAATCTATGCTATATCTATTTCTGTACTTCTATATCTACACCTATACATCTGTATCTGTAACTATACCTGTATCTCTACCTATACATCTCTGTTTCCATCTCCACTTCCACCTTCTCCACCTCACTTGGTTAGATGTATTTTGAATCTTCCCCTGTAAACACAGCTCTAAATCACCATGTGCAGTGGCTCTGCGATGGTGCACCTGCTGAGATCATCCTCCTTCTCCCCATCTCTCTCATCCCCACCTCTGTGCTCATCCCTCTTCTGCTCTCAGCTTTCCTTCTGCCAGCCTGGGATCACTCACCTTCCACAAGGAGTATTCCTCCATAACAGATCAGTGTGCGGTTGGTACTTCAGTCTCTATAATTTTCTAGCTTTCTGGTCTTTTGCAGTTCATATTTTGGTTTTCAAACTAAACTTTAGGTTCTGCTTTTCAATATCTTTGCATCTCTGAAAATACCTGGAAGGATGCTGTGTAGATTGCAGGCTGAGGACAGAGAGGACCAGATCCACAGTCCTGTGTATGTGCATGCATGGGGTGGGGGGCCAGGAAGGAAATTGCGGCAGGTAAGGGTATGGGAGTTTTTAGTCCTACAATCCACATTCAGGGCAATTTTGAGATTTCTCTGATTCTCTCTCTGTTTCTGGCTAGATCTCTTCTCACATGGGTCCTTATTGAGATGTGGCCCCTGATGTTTCCAATATTCCACAGTCCTTACCCTTCCCTATTGCCTCACACTTGGTCACTCCATTCATTTTCACTACCTGTCTGACTCTTGGAGTATTTGAGTTTGTGATCTTACCTTAAGTTTTTTCTTAAAGATTTTCTTTGTCTAAGGGGTTTTCTCCCTGAATTGAACATGTTTTCTGAAGGAGTAATTATCATTAATTACATCTTATGTCTCCTTACAGATCTTGACCAAATCCCTCTGCCTTTACAAAATTGCCCCTGACTCTCATTATGTTTAATCTCTAACTTCTTTGCATTTGTTTGACTGTATAATCAAATTTTAAATTATACGATCTTATTTCTACTTGCCTGAGACATATACTTCATATATGAATACGTAATAGAAATAATAGCCAATACGTAAGTAGTATTAACTGTAACAAAACTATTTAAATGATGCTTGTGGTACATCATTTAAATAAAATGACTAAAAATTGCCCACTAGGGATTATTATTTTATCTCTCCTAGTGGGATTTTCAAAAAGACAAAATGTAGTTTAAAGGGAGCATGGAAATAACTATAAGTTAATAAAGCCAGCCTTGCTGAGTTTTCAGGTCACCCTCCTCAGCCCTGCCTAGCTAGCCCAATGCTGAATATATTTTGGTGTGGATAAAGTTAACAAAATCGACAAAAAAACAATGTTTGTTCAATTTCCTCTACTTAACAACTTTTTCCTAATCTTAATTAAAAGCTTTTAATCTATTAATTAATTTTATCATGACTTTCCATAATGAGCATTTCCCATTTCATTTGTGGTTTTTAAAATGTGCCACAAATTGTAGAAATTCAGCTTTAGTATGTTTAATACTCTGATACAATTGGCAAGCCAAGAGTGGGGATTTTGTATTCTTACTTTATGAGCATTTAAAATACCCTGTTCTATGAATATGCATTCTTTACTCATATTCAATTGCTACACTGCTACGGTATCCCATGGTGTTAACTGTCTTTTTTCAGTGGCTTGAGTTTTTTTTTTTTCTCCTCCTCTTAAGAGAACCTCAGAGAAGAAGGCGGGGCTGAGAAATCTCAAGTTATAAAAGCCTCTTCCTTTTGCAAGTAGATCAGAGGAGCAGGATCTTTGGAGTGAAAGCAAATCCTGTCTGATAACCTCCAGAGGTATGTTATCAACTTTTGCTTTTCATCTTTCCATAAATGTTGCAGTTGTGTAACTTGTAGAATTGATGTTAGTTTAGTGAATCTGAGGAGGGCATCATTTATTTTTTTTCTATGAAGATAAGAAACTAAAGGAAGACAAAATTTGAAATTTCTCCAAGATCTTTGTGGATAAGCAAAATGCTAGTGCACAGGTATCTTCAGTACCCATTTGGATTTATTTAGAAATGTAGAAATCTGTGCTAGATTTTTGAGCGATTTAAAATATATCTGTAGTTTTTTCTCTTTTTTTCTTTTTTCCTAATTGCCAGAGTCAGAAATGTCCTCAAATGAGCTTTACTAAAAAAAGTCACTGGGATCTTAAGTCTGCAACTGACTATCTTACCCAGTCCTATGGTCTCAAACCTACTGGGAACAGAATAAAACAGGTTGTTCTTAAATCAAGACTATGGTGAAACATAAATTAACATCAAGAAAGGATGCATTCAAATGGTCAATATTCTTTGATAATAAAAGGAGAAAGGTATATTTGACTTATTTTTACATACTGTGGTTCCCTTAGTTTTTTTCAGCTTCTGAAACATGCTCGTTGATTGTATTATTTAGAAGAAACAGAGAAACGCTGAGGAGTTGGATGAATAATTAAAGGTTTTATTTCTATTTAATTTTGAAGCCATTATTGCTAAAGCTGACTTTTTCAGTGTGAAGATTCTTAAGCTGAAAGTAAGAAAATGGTTATTCCTTAATCTATTCTATATAGGTGCTCCGACAAATATGCTTATCATGATAGGAGTTTTAGCTCATTAGTATCTTAGAGTGTAAAGAACTTTCTTCCAAGGTTACGACTTTGGGTTTATAATTCTTTAAAACTTGGAACAAAGTTGTTATCCTCCATTATTAATTTTTAAAGAACTGCTGTGACTCTTGGCACCTATAAAGATAATAGCGTTCCGGGCACCATAGGGACTCCACACTTTTCTCCTTCCAGACAGTACCTTTGAGCATCGTCTCCTGCCCCAGTTCTAACTCCGGTCTCTTGCCTCTACTCTTTGGGATAGAATATATGGGATTGGTGACTTCAGGAGCCTCCATTGGCTTTTGCCATTTTCCTGGTTTTTACCCATCTATTCAAATCTCAAAAAAAGTGGTCGACAGAGGCAATTAGAAAAGCAGGATGATTCTGATAACAAAACAAACCTCATTTCTTCTCTAGGGTTGAAAGACATGTGGAGGCAATGGTGTACATTAACCCTTGCAGGTCACTGGAACTCTTGCAGGTACCGCTCTAGCACTTTTGCCAAAATGAGAATTGAGAAGATTTCTCCGGATGGTGTCATTTATATCTGAAGCCTCTGCAAGTGTCACACTCATCATTACAATGAATAATTGATGGAAGCCAAGAGTGGAGATGGCTGGGGTTTGGTACGGGGCCTTTTGGAACATTCTCATCAGAGAATGAACAATATAGTTCCTCTCTCATTAAGTGTTAATAAGGAGAACTTCTTATTTCTTCTTATTAAAAAATTTTTTTTTAAACAGAGAGATTTAGAACTTGAAAATGACATCTTAGGACTGATTTGAACATGGTGATAGGCAGGCTGAAACACAATTTTAAAAACATGCCAAATGCCATTCTTGTGTTAGGACAATAACATAGCAGATTGATTTTTGTTTTTGTTTTTGTTTTGGGCTCACAGGATGCAAGAGTATTCTGTTGTTGATGGGTGACTTCTAGACCATTTGAAATTATTCATGAGCGTCAATGATAAAAATAACACTAGGTCAGCCTCTCCCCCAACCAACAAAACAAGGTTTCTAATTATTTAAATGTTGATAGTGTATTTATATAGTAAAAATGACAATCTATCCTTTCACAAGGACGTATTAAAGTGGCACAAAGGAGCTTAAATTTTAAGGATTGGGCTCTCGGGCCAGCCTGCCTGGGTTTGAATGCTGTATCCTCCACTTATCAGCTGTGTGACTTTTGGAGAAGTTACTTAACCTCTCTGTGCCTTGGTTTCCTCATCAGTTTTAGTGGGAAAATAATAATCCGTATAATTCATGAGAAGATTAAAGGAGCTGACACATGTAAAGAGTGTAGCACAGTGCCTGGCACATAATAGGCATTATATAAGACAAAGCTGTTATTAGTTATTCTTGGCCTGATGAAGATGTATGTTCCATATGCTATCAGGACAAATCGTGTTGTTCATAAATACAAGTTGCAACCACAGAAGAGAACTCAGCCAAAGTTATATGCTGTCGCCTCTTAAATATCCTGTCAATTACATGCTTGTGTTTGAAGAAGATCTGAGTACAAGCTTTGAAAAAGTCTAACTGGTGCTATGTGTAGCATCCTGGTTTAGCTCAGTGGTTCTCCAGTGTGGGACCCTCACCAGCAGCATCTGCAGCATCTGGAAACTTGTTAGAGATGCAGAATCTGGGTCACCCCCCCCCCCCAGATCTGTGGAGTCCTTGAGGTGGGACCCAGGAGTCTGAGTTTGAGCGAAGTCCCCAGTGATTCGGTCTGCCCAGCCATCATGTGTTTCCCTGAGTGGGAAACTGCAGAAGCTGGGCAGCTGTTAGCATGGAGCAGCTGTCCTGATGTGGATGGTGGTCCATATCTTCACGATCTACGGTGAAGTCTGAAAATGTGAGTGCTGGTTAAGCATCCACTGTGGTTTTAATTTGCACTGAGGTCGCCTTCATGATGGGTATTAGGACTCCATTAATTTCGTCAGACCCATCTGCAATCTGAGAATAAGGACCGTAAGTAAAAATAATTGAGATCTTGATGAAAATATGAAAGCAAAGACTTTGTATCATTCAACAAGTAAGTTGAACTAAATCTGGCCAAACTCTCAGTCATTTCTATACTGGGGCCCATCATTTGTCCCTGCTGTGGAATTGCCTGCACTGAATTTTACCTTAGTGATACATCTTCCACTTGCATTCAGGACTTTATAAGAAATAGCCACACAGTTTTGTGCTGTAGACATTGCAGGGTTATGTCAAGATGTTTCCTATTGTGTGGCCCGGAGTTCTTTTTACATAGAAGTTTATTCCTTTTAACTTATCATTTTGAGATAATAACAGATTCACAGGAAGTTGAAAAAGTAGTACAGAGAGGTCCTGGGTAACCTTCACCTGGTTTCCCCCAAAGGTAACATCCCACATCACCATAGTATAATATCAAAACCAGGAAACTGACACTGGTATACTCCATAGACTTTATTCAGATTTTACTCACTTGCATGTGTAGACTTTTATGCAATTTTACCATGAGTAGATTTGTGTAATCACCACAACAATCAAGTTGTGGAACTGTTCCATCACTAGAAAAATCACCCACGTGCTGCCCCTTTACATTCTCACTGTCTTCCCCCCGCCCCCCGCCCACGTACAGGAGCTCTTTGTACATTGGACTCTGGATCGGGGCAGGTGGGTTTGATCTTGCTTTATGGACACCGTGAAGCTTGCAGTTGACCACGTTCGTTCCCTTGCTTTGGTCCCTTGCAATTAGGTTGCAGTTTCTAGCAACGCCCCACAAGCAGGCTTTCCATGTGCTGGATGAGCCCGTCATGTTACCAGTTTCTCTCGTTTTACTCTCTGCTCACTTCTTTCTCTTTGGTTCCTTTGTATTCAGTAATATCTTAGGAGGTGTCTTCAAATCCTTGTGCACTGAGATGCAATATAAAAAAGAAAAAAAAATTAAAGTCAAGGGACTTCCTTGGCAGTACAGTGGTTAAGACTTTGCCTTCCAGTGCAGGAGATGAGGGTTCGATCCCTGGTCAGGGAGCTAAGATCCCACATGCCCTGTGGCCAAAAAACCAAAACTTAAAAAAAAATAGAAGCAATATTGTAACCAATTCAATAAAGACTTTAAAAATAGTCCACATCAAAAAAATCTTTTAAAAAAATTAAAGTAAAAAAAAAAGTTCCACCATGTCTTCTCCATTTATTATTTAAACGCATCACCCCCTTCAAATTCCTGAACTGCTGAAAGTTGTGTGGGTGCCTTTCTACCACCTCCTCAAATTCCTGAGGGTGCTTTCTGCTGCATTCACATTTGTATTGGCTGAGGATGCAATTCCTAGGTCACAATCTTTTCTTCCAAAGATTACAAATATTGCCACCTCTTCCAGCTTACAGTCCTTTTAGAAGAGAAGTCTGATGTCAGCCTGATTTCCCCCCTTCTGTAATTTACTTTTATTCTGCTATGTTGTTTGTATGGTTTTATGTTTATTCTTACCCTTAAATAATTTCACTGGGTATCTCTAAGCCTATTAATTTGCCTGATATGAGGCTCTGGGACTTCTTTGTATTGAGGACCCAGTTCTTCCCTTAGCCCAGGGAAGATTTCTCCTGTTGACTTTGTTGACTGCTACGTCTCCTGTGTGGAAACTTTTCTTCTTCTGGAAGTCCCTTTGCTTACGTGACGCATCTCCTAGACTCTAATACATGTTCCCACGGCTCCACGGAAAGGGGCGGAGCTTCCTGAGGAGCTCCCGTCCCTATTGGACAGGTGAAAGCCGATGGGCGGAGCCTCGTGACAACTCCACCCGTGCTGTCGTTACTCAGCAAGCTGCCTGTGTCAGGGGTCCCCGTGAAGGACGCTGTGGGCTGGCACTCCCTGCACATCCGAGCACATCTTCTGGTGTGACATTGGGTCACATGACGATGCCAGTTTTTGCCACCCCTGAGTAGGGCGCCAGCTCCATGCAGAAATAAGGACAGTAGTCCATTCTGGAAGGCAGCACCGTCCTTCTCTCTTTGTCACAACTGCCTTCATTAGACAGTTACTGAACTGGGGAGGCCACACACTCCCCGGGATGCTGTCCATGCCCCCGGGAGGCTGTAATCAGAAAACAATAATGAAATAGCAAACTTTCTAGAGCTGAAAACAACAAAACCAAAAACCCCACCAAACTCGAATTTGCATGTAAAAAGAGCACACAGTGTAAAAAATTTAGACGAATATCTAGTCAGAGTCAATGAAATATTAGAATTTAAGGAAAAGAGGAAGAAGCATATAAATGTTGGAAAAAAAGATAAAAGTGAGGCTGCCTCAGGGTTTTCCTTTACAAGATCAAAACCCTAATAAGAATGGAACTGTTCCTACGGTGTCAGGGGGGAAAAGTGTTGGTCAAGTTATTCATGTGTGAATGCAGTAAAAAGGCATGTGCACTGTAAAAAAATTTAATAAACAGAAACCTCAATAAACAGAGTTGAAGGAATTTCCTGGAGGTCCAGTAGTTGGGACTCCACGCTTTCAATGCCGAGGGTCTGGGTTCAATCTCTGGTAAGATCCCTCAAGCCCGGGGGTGAGGCGGAAAGAAAAAAGGAAAAAAAAGAAAAAAAACACATAGAGTTGAGAGACCACAAGGGCGGAGCTCTCACACCCTGTGATGACAGCAGAGCCCAATAGGAAGAAGACTCTCCTCCCCCCTCCCCCCGCGGGGGCTAAGCCAATGAAAAGCCAGGGACTCTGTTTACTACAGCCCTCCCTCCCTGTTCCCTCTATATAGGAGTCTCCTTCCCTTGCTGTGCAGGAACTTGCAAGTGGTTCACCATGGTTGCTGACCCTGAATAGCAATTCTCTGCTGGTTCTGAATAAACCCATCTTTGCTGGAGAAATATCTGGTGGTCTATTTGTTTTAGGTCAACAACATGGATAAGAAACTCCTAACACACACCTCACTAAAATCATCCCCAGGGACACTCTGATGCCGACAGAGGAGTCCAATGTGGACAAGTCGGATATGGAAGGACTCACACTAGACTCATGGACACCAATGACACTGGCACTCAGTCTAAATGAGTGTTGAAAATACAGAATAAAAATTAATATGAAGATAGAAATTATTCTCAAAGGGGAAATCTAGAATCTAAAAAGAATAGCTTACCTGTAACAGCATGGATCTAGATCCCAGACTGAGTGGACCGCTGTAGTGAGGTTGGGTGATCAGTGCTCAGACGGCAGGCAGTCAGCGGATTAAGCAAAAGCAAACTTTTACCCATACCAACTTAGCGTATGGTCACCAGGGGTGTGCAGTTAGAAGGGAGGCTTGTTGCGGGTTCTGTGCCACCATTTTTCCTAAAGTTAACCTGATTTCTTGCTCAGGGTTTCTGCTCAGTCAGATACCTTAGGAGTCCTGCTTTGAATTTTACATTTATAAGACCCCAGAAATTGATGAGTCTTATGGCCAGTCTTGGCACAATGCTATATTCAAAAGATATTCAGATATCTTTTCAGATATTCAGATATCCAACAAAGCAAGAGCACTGGAAATAAATGTGAGTTAAAGGTGCTGTGGTAGGTGGGCTTCTAAGATGGGCCCCCCACCTGTGGAATTCATGGCTATTCACGCCCTCATGTGGTCCCCTCCCCTTGTGTGTAAGTAAGACCTAGTGATTTGCTTCTAACCAACAGAATGTGGCAAAGGTGATGTGTACTGTCGCTTGCATGATTAGGTTACAAAAGATTGTGACTGTGTCTCGCTGGCAGACTCCGTCTAATGCCTTGTCAGCTTATATGCTTTGATAAGGAAGCTGCCATATTGGAAAGGCCCTGGTAGCCAGACACTGAGGGTGACCTCCAGCCAACAGCCAGTGAGGTACAGAGGCCCCTGGTCCAACAGCCCTCAAGGAAACATATCCTGTTAACAGCCACGTGAGCTGGGAAGCAGGTCCCTCCCCGCACCCTGCCAACCCCGGCCCCAGCCTTGAGACAAGACCCCAGCCCCTGCTGGCATCTGAGTGCAGCCTGTGAGAGCCCCTGAGCAGAGAATCCAGCTCCACTGAGCCCAGATGCCTGACCACAGAAACTGGGAGATCATAAGTGTGTGTCATTGTAAGTAGTCACATTTTGGGATAATTTCTTACACAGCAATAAGCAGCTGATACTAATGGTTGGACTCTAAAAAACATCCAAAAGATGCCGTCCACCCATCTTGCTAAAGCCTTACTCACTGTGGCAGCCGCCTTCCCCATAGTCTGTATATATTCTTGCCTCTTCCTCTCCACTCACTGAGCTCTCCTGCTCACACCCCATTCCTCTCTCACGACCTCTCCCCACATTCTACATGTGTCCCCTGTGACTGTCTCTGCATCCTTTTGAATGTAAACCTATCTAGCTCCCCTAGGCCACTTCCAAGTTTTCACCCTGCAAGGGCCTCAGGAGCTGAGCAGATAAAACACAAGTTCCCTGGTGACACGGGGGGGAGTGGTCACAACACTTGTGAGTCCCTGTTCCGGACTCTTCCTGTCACAGCGATTTTCGTCCCACTCCTTCCTTGCTCTTCTCGTGAAGCCCTGACGCTAGTAATAGGAGTATTGATAAAAGCACCGATGTCTACATGACTCAAGCACGTGCCAAGCTTGCTGTAGGAGCATCCTCTTCAGTCCTGTCACAAGCAAGCCATGGGGCAGGGACACACGTTTTTAGAGATCAAGGAGCTGAGACCCAAAGGGGCTAAGTGAGCTGTTAGTCAGTGATGGAGCTCAGTCCCACGCTTGGATTTTCCTGACTCCCAAACCCAGGCTTTTGTTTTGTTTTCTTCTCTGTACCTCTACAGTCCTCATTTTCCTCCAGGTTTGATTGTAGTAATAATAGATGTCTCTTGGTGTGTTTATTTGAATTCCTCTTGACATTGTACTTTTCATTATTGAAGAAAAGTACATGTTTCATTTTTGCCTGAACTTTTGAATCTCTGGCCTGTGTTATGACACCAGTGCTTTCCTCATGCATTGACCAACCCTACGATCTTTTAGAAGTAGAATAACAGAGTGAACTGGGTTTGAGTTACATGAAATCCTCCTCATCAGACCTCATATACACGTTACGGGGCATGCTTGGTGTTGTGTTACTGGTGGATTCTACTTGGGGAGGTCCCCTCTGTGGGGTTCGTCCACATCCAGTGCTATCATTTTCCTGACTCTATTTTCCCACTCCTCAGTGAGAATTTCATTAATTTATAGAAATACACTCAGATACAGTTAAAGGTAAAGCAAGAAGATGGTCTAGCCTTGAAACTCATGCTTGTCAGCATTATACTCCACTGCCCTCCAAATGGGTGGAACGTCAGTGCCATATACCCCATTTCTGATCCAGAGAAAGACATAATATCCGAGAGATAACTTTGGTGAGGTTTTAAGACCATAACAATTATGTATCATGCTTATATCATGTCATGTTATGTTGTGTTATAGTTTGGGAGCTATGAAATCACGTATTCCAAGATGTATGTGAAATGCCAACCCCTAATCATTGGGGTTATTGGGAATAAGTCCATCACCTTTAAGTTCTGGAGCTTGGCAAACCATCTATAAACTCACTTTTCCTCAAGGAAAGTAGTGCTTTCTTACCAATTCCAAGAGATGGAAGCTGCAGACGTCCCCTGGCTGCCTGTGCAGTTAAGGTGACCAGGAGCAAACTTGCAGCACAGCTCCAGAGCGGATGTGTCCAGCTGTTCTTCAGCAGCAGAAACCTTTCCTCAGGGGGAATCTGTTAGGACCTTGGAGATGTAAGTCTGATGAAGCAGCATTGCTCCCATTGACGTGAGGAAGCATCCCTGAGCCCCTCACAGACTCAAAGCTCTAAGCCCTGCCTTTGAAACCACTACTCTAGACTCGGCTTTTTCAACAACTATTTAGAGTTGTTTTTTTTTTTTTTTACATCTTTATTGGAGTATAATTGCTTTACAATGGTGTGTTAGTTTCTGCTTTATAACAAAGTGAATCAGTTATACATATACACATGTTCCCATATCTCTTCTGTCTTGCGTCTCCCTTCCTCCCACCCTCCCTATCCCACCCCTCTAGGTGGTCACAAAGCACCGAGCTGATCTCCCTGTGCTATGCGGCTGCTTCCGACTAGCTATCTATTTTACGTTTGGTACTGTATATATGTCCATGCCACTCTCTCACTTTGTCACAGCTTACCCTTCCCCCTCCCCATATCCTCAAGTCCATTCTCTAGTAGGTCTGTGTCTTTATTCCCATCTTACCCCTAGGTTCTTCATGACATTTTTTTTTTCTTAGATTCCATATATATGTGTTAGCATACGGTATTTGTCTTTCTCTTTCTGACTTACTTCACTCTGTATGACAGACTCTAGGTCCATCCACCTCACTACAAATAACTCAATTTTGTTTCTTTTTGTGGCTGAGTAATATTCCATTGTATATTTAGAGTTTCAGAGCCCTGAAAATGTATGCAGTGTCCCCAGCCAACCTCCTCTCTGGAGCGGACTTGGCATTTCTTCTCTGGAGTAGAAGTCAGACAGTCCAGATAAGACCAAGGAACTGTGGCCAGTGGGAAGTCAGTTTCATGTCCAGAAATGATTTCAAAGAATATGATGTGAGAGAACAAAAATCCCCCCATTGTCATCAGTATTTATTATGTTATTGTTGACTCTCTTTTCCTTTTACCTTCAATTTATCATTTATCCTCAATCAATCATTTTAGTGCTGATGGCTTCACTGCTCCTGCCTACCTCCGCAAAGTCCTACTCCATGCCCTGCTGTCATCATAATTATTACATTATTATATTTGCCCTGTGGTTTAATTTCTCCCTCTCTGCTAGTTTTCCTCCACAAAGATTTAAACATGATCCCACCTCTCGGGAGGAAACAAGTCAGCCATGGACCCTCCCCTCCCTTCTAGCTGCCCACCTGCCACGTGCTCTTGTGGATGGAGAGGTCTGCCCTGGTGGTCCTCAGTCTCTCATCCCACTTACTGAAATGTTCTCACTAAGGTCACTGGTTCTCTTAGCCTTGCCCAGCTTCTAGACGCTTTTCCTATTTATTAAATATATTTTCCAGATTATTTAATTTGGGCAAATATAAAAAGTGAAAGAATAAAATTAAAATCACTCACAGTCGCAGCCCCACATATGGCAATGGTGAACACCTTGGTGTATTTACTTCCGTGTGCCTTATACACATTATACATAATGCATTTACATCCCTTACCTCAATAGCTCCGCTTCCTGAAGGTGGGTCGTATGTCAGCTGCTGAAACACCCTTATAAGGAAGCTGAGAGGATGAAAGACTCACTCAAGGTCACAGGGTGAGTGACTGAACTCGAGCTGACTGTCTCTAAAGCCAGAGCTCCTGACCACGGTGATTTCTTGCCTCCTGCTTTTTTTCTACTCACAATAAATCCTATGACTTTTTCCATGTCATTAAAATGCACCCACTTCATGGTATCATCCTCTTACTTCTTCTGGGTGTAATGTGCTCCTACTGATGGAAATTTAAGTCATTTCTAATTTTTCCTATGAAATGAATATCTTTTGAGTGTACCCTTTAATGTGTTTCTGATGATTTCCTTTATCTAGAATTCTCCAAAGCGAATTCACTGGGTCAACAATGATAATACTTAAATGTCTGGCTACATTATTGCCACATTCTTTTGCAGGCAGGAAGATGATTTTTACCCCCCCAATGATATGAGAGTGTCTGTCCCACTAAGCTCTTCCCAACATCAAATGCTGTCATCTGAAATACCTCCCCTGGGTGTTTCATCATAGTTGGACTTTTATTGTTTTTATTACTAGGAAGGCTTAGCATGTTTTTGTGTTTATTAGTGACTTGTGTTCCCTTGTTTGGTGGCTCTGGATTCTTTGGCCCATTTTCTCTACTGGATTTTGTGTTGTTCAACCCAGTGGTGTGATTTGATGACTTTTCCTTAGCGTGTGATGCATCAACTGGTTTCTCCCTGGTGTGACTTTCCTTCCCTCCTCCTGGTTGTCATCCTACTTTTCCAGTTCACCCCCTTTCAGGGGCAGGCCACCCTCTTTCCCAAGGTTCCTAGGGGGGCCCCTCTGGACCCTCTCCTCTCCTCTCCAGACCCTTCTGGAAGCTCTTGGCCCTTGGCCTATGTCCCTCCTCCTGGAAACCCCTTTCACACCGAACCCTTAGCTCCTGCATGTGTTTAGGAGATGGATAAACGGTCCACCTGGAATACCTGGTATATAGGATGGTATGAAGACCGCCTGGACTCATAATTCGTCACCTTGAACATCACCTGGCCTCAGAAAGCCAGTTAGAAACTAACATCGAATAAAGGCATGTGAAATGTCAGAACAGGGCAGATTCTGCACTTCTTACGCAGCTTTCCCATTTCTTATTTGACTGAACTGTGATGAAAAAGCAAAAATACACTTTTCTCCGTTGCAATGAAATAAGCAGTTTTTTCATTGTGAGCAAATGAAATCATTTCCTGACTGTTGGCGCCCTACTTAGAAGCCATTTGCTGTATGGGGATCATAGTAAATACCTTGCAGGATTGATTTGCGGTTTTGCCGTAATATATGTAAAGTACCAATTAATACTCTGAGCCTCTCTGTGAAATGCCTGGGGAGAGAAGTAAAAGAAGCGCTCCTTGTTTTAAACAGCCTGGCCTGAGGGTTCTGAGTGGGCTTTGAAGAAGCGTCGGTGTCTGTGGTGTGGGAGGGTTTTGAGGCTGGGACAGGTGACCTGGAGGAGGAGACAGGCTGAGGGCTCAGGAGTCGTGTGGCTGAGCCGTGGGTCTCAGGCCTTTCCTCGTGCAGAGGGTATGGAAGGCGAGGTGGAAGTAATTTGCAAACTGAAAGAGGATTTTGAGGGTGGGAGGGAGTGTTATATAATCACTTAGATTATTCCCTCAGTCAATATTGGTACAATTCTACTCTGTGCTCTGTGCCAGGCTCTGGGAATACAGTGCTGAACAGATAGATCTGGTTTTATTTTTTATTTTTTTGGTACGTGGGCCTCTCACTGTTGTGGCCTCTCCCGTTGCGGAGCACAGGCTCCGGATGTGCAGGCTCAGTGGCCATGGCTCACGGGCCCAGCCACTCCACGGCATGTGGGATTTTCCCGGACCAGGGCACGAACCCGTGTCCCCTGCATCGGCAGGCAGACTCTCAACCACTGCGCCACCAGGGAAGCCCCAAGATCTGGTTTTTAACTTAAGTAGGCAGACAGGGGCCAAACAGATCATGTAACAAATCAGGATACACACGGCTTGGTGGAGGGGAGATGGTGCTTCCAGAACAGGCCACCAGGCACCTGCGCCAGCCTGGGCATCAGAGGTACCTCCCTGAAGAGATGGTGCATAAGGCCCGTAGGATGGGCAGGAGATAAGCAGCTGGGCAGGGTTTGGGGAAGAGGGTTCCAGACAGACGGTGGGACCCAGATGGGAAAAGCGGGGCCCCGTGAGGAGCCTGGCCCAGAAGGAGAGGGAGGTGGGTGCAGTCATGCGGGGGAAGCAAGCAGGGCCCAGGTGGCAGCTGCGGGCCACTGGAGGGGCTGGAGAGGGGCAAGGGCGTGGGATTGCCACTTGGATGTGGTGATGATGGAGGCGAGGGTGGGGGCAGAGGTCACAGGCAGCTGGGGGAGCTTGGTCCCAGGAGGAGACACAGGGAGGCGGGGTGTAGGAGAAGGATGATGCTCTTGTTCTAGAAACGTCTTGTTTGCTGTGCCTGCCGGACAGCCTGGGGATGTGGAGTAGCTCTCTGTGGATACGGGTCTGAGATAATGTTTGGGAGACAAGAGGGACAGGGGGCTTCTGCAGCTGGGATGGGAGGGTCTGAGCCCTAGAAGAGCAGGGGGCAGCCCGGAGGCATCTCCGTAGCAACTGAGGCTTCTGGGATGCCCGGGCTAATGGCCTGCTCTCCAGGCTGGGAGGGAATTATTGCCGGGTGTCCTTGGGAACCACGTGCCGGCTCCGAGCCTCAGGGTGACCTGGACCACACCGGCCCTCAGACCCTACTGCCCCTGCGGGTCAAGGTCCTTGTCCCACTTCACTTGACCGCATCAGGGCAGGACTCCTCTCTGCCGCCAGCCAGCCGGTCCTCTAGCTGCCACAAGCCGCTAGCTACAGTTCTACAAATCCATTAACTTGGAAGGAGCTATGGTGTACCTCCTATGCGTGGTGGTCTGGGATGCGGGATCCCACCTCCCATAGGAGAGGGGAGTGCACCCAGGAGGGCCCTGCCCAGACGGGAGCGGGCAGGGAAGGGGTATGGAAGGACTGAATTCAAGCTGGATCCTGGAGGACGAGGAGGAATGAAGCAAGGAGAGCAGAGGCAGGCGGACCAATGTCCTTTGGGGGTGGGGGCGGGACGGGGCTGGGGCATGGCAGACAGCGAGAGGGGGTGGGGAGGGCAGGGGGGAGGGCATGGCGGTAAAGCTTTCAGTGAAGCCCGTCCACCGTTTGTGACCCCATCTTACCCTCCCACCCCTTTCTCCACAGGGGAACAGATGTCCTTCAAGGGCGCCCGGCTTAGCATGAGAAGCAGAAGGAACGGCACGCCGGACAGCACCCGGACCCTGTACTCCAGCGCGTCTCGCAGCACAGACGTGTCCGACAGCGAGAGCGTGAGTTGAGCCACGCCCCACCAACCCGCTGTTATGTCAGAAAGCAGCCCTTTGCAGCTAGGATTCTTTGGAGACCAATACTCCTTCTTTAAAAAGATCATATCTCAACGTATGGCATTTTGTTCTGCGGATTATTTTTGTCGAATGTAGAGGCCTTTTCTTTTCTGTGTAGTTTTTCAGGCATTCCTGTTTTGAAGATTGTGACTGCAGCCTTGAGTTGCTAAAGAATGTACTTATTTTGGGCCTTTTTAAAGAAATAGCAGTGTTCATTTCTGCTGTAGAGCAAAGTGATTCAGTTACACATATATATACCTGCTTTTTCATATGCTTTTCCATTGCGGTTTATTACAGGAGACTGGATATAGTTCCCTGTGCTGTACAGTAGGACCTTGTTGTTTATCCATTCAAGAATGCACTTGTTAAGTGACTTTTATGAAATCCTAGGTACTGCACTTTGAATATTCCTTTTACTATTTAATGCTTGGTGTTCTTTTTTTTTTTTTTTTTTTTGCGGTACGCGGGCCTCTCACTGTTGTGGCCTCTCCCGTTGCGGAGCACAGGCTCCGGACGTGCAGGCTCAGCGGCCATGGCTCACGGGCCCAGCCGCTCCGCGGCATGTGGGATCTTCCCAGACCGGGGCACGAACCCGTGTCCCCTGCATCGGCAGGCGGACTCTCAACCACTGCGTCACCAGGGAAGCCCTAATGCTTGGTGTTCTTGCTTCCAGCCCTGTGGGTTCACCTTGGAAGTGATTCTTGAAGTCCTGTTCTTCCTCTCTATGGCCGGGGGCTCATTCTGGGTCAGCCTTTCTTCTTGCCGTAGCTTCTAGCTGTTCTCCATGGCACCTGTCTCTCCTCCTTCCAATCCCGTGTCCACGCTGCCTTCAGGACATAGAGGAACACTGAGCTGCTGCTTAGGGGTGAGCGGACTCAGGGTGGGGCGCCCGGCAGGGGGCTCCCCGCTGGGCTGCGCTGCCTCTTCCGTCCCTCAGCCACCTCGAATGGTTCCCACAGGCTTTCTGTTCACTCTCACGTCCTAGCGAATACTCTCATTTGTCAGGAAATAAAGATAACGTTCCAGTCTGGTACCAAGCTTCCGCCGACTAGAGTGTTAAAAGTCGGGGCGGTGGCTAACTTTGGAAAAAGGAAGGAGGAGGGACTGGGCAGGGGCTTCTGGGGTGCTGGGCATGGCAGTATTTTGATCTGCTGGGTGGGGCTCTCGGGGGCGCCCATGCACTTGCTACTCTCAACACCCAGCGCCTCCTTAGATTTTGCACCTGCCGTCACCTTGACCCTGCTCCGGTGAGAATTACACAGTGGGCAGAGGGCGCTGGTGGCCTCTCCAATGCCCCTCCTCCAGCCTCCAGCAGTGACAGACCTCTGGGAGGGCAGGAAAGGCCTTTCCGGATCACACTTGGACGCAGGCATGGGTGCCTCTGGGAGACAAAGGCTGACTGTCCCTTGCCCTGCTCCTTTGGGCTCCCATGGGATTTCTGGATGGATTTCCCGCTCCCCTCAGAGATGCCAGCTGCCCTGTGGGTAGAATTTCTGAGACCACCCAAGTACATCCCAGTTATGGCGGGGGCCTTGTTTGTCCCTGAGAATACACTCCTTTGCAAAGTACATTTTTCAGAGGGAACTTATTTTTTTTAAAGGCCTTTATTTTTTAATTAAAAAAAATTTTTTTTGGCCACGCCTCGTGGCATGTGGGATCTTAGTTCCCTGACCACAGATCGAACCCATGCCCCCTGCAGTGGAAGCGTGAGTCTTAACCACTGGACCACCAGGGAAGTCCCCAGAGGGAACTTTCAGCAACAAGGCAGTTTTTATCACCACCCCCTCCTCCACCAGCATCGATTTCACGAGCTTATACTGTTGAGTTTTCTTCATCTGTGTTAAGTAGACTTAAAATTAGTGAAGAGCTAGAAAATATTCTGAGGAAGAAAGGGCATTAGAGGTTTTCCAAATTTTTCACGTTCAGATGAGTGTAGGATTTATTTTTGCTCTCTACATTTTTATTATTTGTAGAAAAGAACATGCAAATATAAATTCCCAGCCTAAGGAAGAAAAATAAAATGAACACACTTGCACCCACCATCAGCCCTTTTCAGGAGTCCCCCATGTGCCCTCCATGCCAAAGGCGACAGCTATCCTGAATTTTGTGTTCCCTGGTCCTGCTTTTATTTATAAGCTTATGATTTGAATATATGTCTGTAAACAATACATGGCTTTGTTTTGTCTGTTTTGATATTTGTGGAATTACACAATAAGTATTCCTTTGTGAATTCATTGCTTGCTCACCATCCTGTGTTGGTGGTCCCTCTGTGTTGCCAGGTGTAATGGCTGTTGATTCACTCCTGCTGGGCCACGCTCCATCCTGTGCATGTCTGTCCAGCCTAAGTGGGGTGAACATTTGGGTTTCGGGTGTTGCTGTTAGGAGCAGCGCCACTCTGAGCCTTCCTGGATGTGGGATGTTCTCTCTGGAGAAGGTTCTTTGGCTTGAGGCTGATGGGTAAAGGCGAACGCCTCTCCCTCATGGGAATTGGGGTTAAGACACGGGACTTCTGGGGCAACTTGGGGCACGTGGTCCCCATGCTCTGATGTCTCAGGATGTACGTTGGTGGGGGTAGGGGCTAGCAAGGGGGAGACTGCTGGAGGCGTGGGACCTTCTTCCAGGACAGGGGCTGCCGCCTCCCTTTTCGTGGTGACCTCATCATGGGGGGGTGAGGAGCCAGGCCTGGCTTTGGTGCAAGGCCGGGGGGCAAACCCACATGACACTGTCTGAGAACTGCTGGCGCCCGGTGACCTGAGGGAAGTGGGTTTGGGCTGCCAACCCCACCTCCGTGGAACAAGACAAACCCCTAGAGCTGGCAGTGCGTTGCCAGGCATCTGAGCTTGCAGGTCATTCACAGGACACAGGGACTATTTCTAGGAGACAGTGGTGGACAGTTTCCCAGAGTGGTCGAGCCAATTCACTCATGGCCCATAGCGGGATGAGGCCCCCTGCCTGCCTCTTCACTGGCATTTGGTGCCAATGGCTTCTCAATTTTTCCAGCCTGGTGGGTGTGTAATGGGATGTCATTGTGGTTTCAGTTCGCATTGGCCTCATTACTGACAAGGCTGAGCTCTTTTTCACACATCTGTGTGTCCTCTTTTATTTAAGAGGACATGTCCTGCTCATGTCTTTTGCCTTTTTCCCACGAGGTAGTCTGTCTTATTCTTAGTGACTTACAGTCTTTTATATATTCTATTTGCCAATCTTATGATGATTAATATATGTTGCAAATATCTTCTCCCACTTTGAGGAGTGTAAATATTTTCGAAGTATTCTTCAACTCCAAGGGGTTTGTTTCTGCCAACTAAAGGGAAGCGTTCCGTTGTTTGTCAGAATTAGGTCCCGGACATGCCTTACCACCTTGCCCGTGGGGGGACAAGTTGCAACTCTGGAAGGAGCATTTGGAATATATCTTCTTTTGAACCGCAAGCATAAGAGGAACTAGAATCTGCAATAAACCAATATTTATGCTAAACTATCAATGAATGCTTATATTCCCCCAGTTGCCTTAGAGTCAGAAAAACATACTTTGTATGTATATAATGACATTTGTTCCAAGATGATGCCAAGTAACTTTTAGAAAAATTTGCATTTAGTTATAAAAATGTAAACGTATGCCTCTTTTTACAGACTTTGTGTACTCTAAAAGCATGAATGGATGCTGGCTGCTATGATGTGTGGTGAATCCTTAAAACCTTTGAAGTAGGTTTAAGTCATTCATGAAGAGCAGCAGGGGCTGAGAACAAATTAGTGATGTGTTGTTCCAATGTTCTTTCTCCAAAGGACTTGGTGAATTTCATTCAAGCAAATTTTAAGAAACGGGAGTGTGTCTTCTTTACCAAAGATTCCAAGGCCACGTAAGCAACTACTTTTTCTCCATTTTTTGCTACCATGTTCAAAAATAAATTATTGACCACCATGACAACAGACAAACAAATTGCTCACTAGTTCATTATTCAAGTTGTTTGCATCTTGCAATTCTCAGAAATGGTGTGTGCACAGGAAGAGTTTGGCAAGCAGCTTGTCCCTGGAGAGGTATCATCTCATTTCATATTTTAAGCTTTGTCAGTAGTTGGTAAAGGCTCCAAGACAGGCTGTCACTCTCTTTGATATTCCCACGAGCCTGGGAGCCCACCGGAGTGGCCATGGCAGTGAACCTTGTTGTTTCATGGCGGTTGGCAGGAGACACCAGGCATGCGCGCACGTGGCAATCTGACCGGCTTCTCTGCCGGGCTGTTGACTGTGGCCCTTCCTATCTGACCGGGTGTTTATCTTCTCTGAATCTTGTGTGTTTTGAAACATCGAGGCTGAGTCACAGAAGCCTTGGGGAGCACCTCCAGCAGCTCTGCCCACAGGAGGTCCTCAGCGAATGCAACCTAGTGGGCCACTGATAAGTGGACTGACCTCTGGTGTTTCCCACAGAAGGTGCCCTGGGATCTAACGAAGTGATTTTTGTCCTCCGTCCCTCTCACCTTTTTCCTCTCTGCCCCCTCCCTTTTGCTAACTGGTGATAGGAGAGAGTCTAGCTATTAATATTTTTTAATTGAAGTGTAGTCGATTTACAAAGTTGTGTTAATTTCAGCGAAGTGATTCAGTTATGAACATAGATACCTTCTTTTCAAAATATTCTTTTCCATTATGGTTTATCATAGGATATTGAGTATCGTTCCTGGTGCCATGCAGTACGACTTTGTTGTTTATCCATTCTATATGTAATAGTCCAGCTATTAATTGATTGTTTACCTGCTGCTGTAGTTTGTAATTAAAGCACTGACTGTGTTGAACAGAGGCAGTGCCCAGAGGAAGGCAGTGAGAGCAGGGGCCTTAGAATCAGCGTTGGATCCAACCTGGGCCTGGCTGCCTGCTCATTGCATGAACTTGAACCAATTATTCTCTTTTCTGAACTGAATCCTCTTATCCTAAACCGCTGGCAAAGTACACCTCCTGGGTTGTAGTAAGGGTGCAGTGGGACGATGCATAAAATTCCTGCCGTAGAAAGTTCTCAGTCAATGTGTTTTCCTACTTTGTACGAATTAGAAAGCGAACATTGGAAAAACTAAGAGATCTCTATTTTGTCATTGGTATAAACTTAGTCATTATGAGTCATTTTGACAGAGTATAAACTCTGTGAGTTAGCTATTTATCCCCCACATGTTTCCCTGAAAGAGTTTGCTGTTAATCTGTTTGTTTGACTGGTAGAAAACACTGTTTGGATTCGTCCACTCATTCAACAAATATTTATTGGGCCTTGACTATGTCGTGGGGACTCAGGTACTTGACTGCTAATTCTACAAATGCCCTGCCAGGTAGCTGTTATCATTTGACTGACAAGGCAAGTGAGGCCTGGAGGGGCTCAGTGTTTTACCCAGGGCCACATGGCTGGCAGGGGATAGATGAAGGATTGAACTCAGTTTTCTGATTCCTCCTTGTGCATTCCTTTTATGCCCAGCTCCTGCCCCTTCTAAGGACAATCCTGTCTCGGGCTGACTGTAATCATCAGCACCTTGTCAGTTGCAGATATCCAGTCTAATTGGCCTAAGTGAGTGGTGATTGTAATGGGACAGCCACATCCCGGGCTCAGTGTCACCAAGACCCTGCCTCTTTCTACCTGTGGTTCTGCCCTTCTCTGGGTGGGCAGGCTCCTTATTAGTGGTGGCAAAATGGACACCACAACTCTGGCTGACACCTTTTCAGCTTACCAGTGGGGGGAAAGAGGGCCTTGTTCCCAGCAATTCCACCCAAAGTCCTGTGCTCATGTTCATGGCTCTTATTGGCCTGGCATGGGTCAGGCACCCACTCTAATCCCTGCAACCGGGCGATGGAATATGTGACTGGCCAGCCTTGGGTGTTGTGTCCACATGGACCTGGTGTGGAAAGGATGATTCCTCAAAGGAAAATCAGGGTGTTCCTACTAGCAGAAGGAGAAATGGATGCAAGGTAGGGAAACCTATGGCTGCCCACCTTATGGTGCTTGACTACCACTCAAGTCTGGCCCCAAATAAAGGGAGATGTGGTGAGCAGTCCCTGCCCTCCACAACACCAGCACAGGACAGGAACACCTCAGGGTCTTCCAGTGCCCATATCAGAGGGGACCCAAGGATATAAACCAGAGTCAAGACTCTATAAGATTTTAACTTCTTGTATTTATTATTTTCATCTCTCCATCGGCAGTGGGGATGCTCTGTGTAATCTGAATTACTCATCGGACAAGTGAATCAAGGGAAATGACTAGTAATAGTGTTACTGTAATTTTGCAGCTACTTTTGCCACATCAGCTGACATAGGCTGCCCCAAATCTCCCAAGAGCTGCTTCACATATGCTAAGCCCAGACCACTCATGTTTCTCTACTTTCAACCCTTCGGATATCTGTTTCTTGTGTGGTCACTAGGGAGTGATGCTGGACCATGGCTCCTCTTGCCAGGCACCCTCTGAGACACTGCTGTCCAGCTTAGGGGCCACCTCCTGGCACTCCTGAGGCTGTAAGTCCCTGGATCTGGGTTTATTCTCTTCAGTTCTCACTGCCTCGGCCAGGCTGGGTTCTAGGCAGAAAAAGGAAGAACATTAATTTTGCTGTAATGGGCTGTGTGTAATGGAACTTTCTGTTGTTACTATGATGGAAATATTCTATTTTAAATTTTAAAAACTTTATTTATTTAATTTATTTTTGGCTGCATTGGATTTTCACTGCTGTGCTCGGGCTTTCTCTAGTTGCAGCGAGTGGGGGCTACTCTTTGTTGTGGTGCGTGGGCTTCTCATTGTGGTGGCTTTTCTTGTTGTGGAGCATTGGCTCTAGGCACGCGGGCTTCAGTAGTTGCAGCATGCGGGTTCAGTAGTTGTGGCTCACGGGCTCTAGAGTGCAGGCTCAGTAATTGTGGTGCACGGGCTTAGCTGCTCCGCGGCATGTGGGATCTTCCTGGACCAGGGACTGAAACCCCTGCCCCCTGCGTTGGCAGGTGGATTCTTAACCACTGCACCACCAGGGAAGTCCCAGAAATATTTTTTTTTCTGCATCGTCCCATATGGTAGCCACTAGCCACTTGTGACTAGTGAGTGTTTGAAATGTGGCTAGTGCAACCATGGCATTGAATTTTCAAATTAAGTTAAATTAAATTACATTTAAAGTCAATTGCCATACATGGCCAGTGGCTGCTATATTGACAGTGAGGCTCCAAAGGATTCAGACTTGTCCTGAGGGGTAGAACTAGCGTCCTGACGCTCTCCCGTCCTCTCCATCTCCCCTCTCTGTCACTCCTTTGCCTCCTCCATGTATCTGTGCTCCTGACGTCTTCCTGGCATTCTTCTTACCTCTTCTCCATTTGTAAGCCAGTTCATGTAAATTGGTGCTTGGAGGGCTACCAGCCCCATCATCAAGATGGAGACAGAGGTCACCCGAGACACACCCCTACCCCTGGAAGGGAAAAGGGCTCGAGAGTCGGCCTTCAGTTGTAGCAAAGACAGGTGGGGCAGGGAATTCCCTCCCCAATCCTGCAATGAACTTGGGTGGGTGTGGACAAACCCCAAAGGATGGTGGGACAGTAACAGCTAAAGAGAGAGGGGAGGAAGCCAACTTGGACCCTAGTGAGGAGGACCCTGAGACCAGTGGGAGCAGCCTTGGCTCAGGATGTGCCCCCAGGCTTAGTTAGAGAAAAGGCTAAGGCAATTGTTGTCAATTCTGGTTGACTTATTTTTTCTTGGCCAAACTGAGTGATGCCCCAGGCAACTGTTCCGAAAGAGGCAAGATTTCTGGTGGAGGAGTGACTTTGGATCCAGGTTCTAGCTCAATTTTTATAGCTCTAGAAAATATTGAATGTTTTGACGTATATTTTTGAATACAGATAATTTCCATACTTCTAGTAATTAAGACTTTCAGGTGCAAGGAACCCGAGCTAGCTTAACCTAAATGGGGAGATTTACTCTAAGGAAATAGAAATGCCGTGCAGAACCTGAGAGAGAGAAGTGGCTGGGAGTCTAGAATTGTTAGGACCATGGCTGGAGCAGGTGGAGGCTCAACAAGTCTTCTCTGTTTGTCTTTTATCCCCACCTCTCCCTGCATTCATGCTTTCTTCTTTCTCAGCGGAGATACAATTGTATTGTGTTGCCTGGATCTTCCATGTCACAGGGGTAAAACACCAAGATAGTTTTTAAACAACCAACTGAGATGATGAAAATAGTCTGAAAATTAGATGTGATGGTGAAATCTCTTTTTGTGTTTATTTAAGCTAATGGTGTGTGGTCTATTCTAAGAAATGTGACAAAATATTTAAGCAGGTTTAATGAAAGCTATTCCTTCTCATCAATATCCTTCTGCTCAGGGAAAATGTGTGCAAGTGTGGCTATACCCAGAGCCAGCACATAGAAGGCACCCAGATCAACCAAAATGAGAAATGGAATTACAAGAAACACACCAAGGAATTTCCCACTGATGCTTTTGGGGATATTCAGTTTGAGACTCTGGGGAAGAAAGGGAAGGTAAGCAATGCTTTCCTACTTGAACTAGCTAATCCATATGCTAACATGGTGTGGACTACCTTGAGTTACCTTGAATTGTCTAATAGTACGCATGGAGGTGGGAGAGATGAGTAGTCAATCCAAAAATGATTGCAGAAGATAAATCTTGTGAAAATCAAAAGCTGTGATTAGATTATGTGCCATGGCAACACTCCACGGGTGAGGACTGGCTTGTCACCCAGGGTCCTTTCTCCAGGCACAGGGCAGGGTCATGTGACATCCACATTGGCCCTCATTGCTACAAAAGGCCCGACAAATGTGCTTGTGAATCATCTGGTTTAGTTTGGTGTGTGACGTTCTTGAGAATAAATGTGGCCTTGAATAAGGTGACATTTTCCTCTACACGATCACACTGCAGGCTCTTACACAGGATTCTACAAAGATGTTTAATGATTATGTCAAATGAGAAAAAAAGCACAACATGAGAGTTGTGAGTTAAGTTTTATTTGGGGCAAAATGAGGACTGTAGCCCAGGAGACAGCGTCTCAGATAGCTCTGAGGAACTGCTCCAAAGGGGGCGGGGGCGGTGTTATCTGTGATTTTAGAGAAGGGGGGACGTGTAGTCAAGCACACATTTTGGCAGAGGTTTCTTGCCCGTCACGAGGAGCAGATGTCTCCGTTAACGATTTTAGTGCTTTTCCAGATACGAGGAGGTGCAAGAATTTGGGCTCATAAAATCTCCTGAAAAATATCTAACTATCTGAAGGCCTGTTCTGCCAGTTTTTCCCAGAGCACAGAGGGCCTCATTCCTGATCTCCACCCTGCACTCCTTTCAGGGTGTGTTGAAGATCAGCGACTGCAATGGCTATTGACTTCATCCTTGTAGAGGCAGATGACAATGCCAATTTTCAGTAGGCAATTATTAACAGTCTCCTTAAATCCTCCTGTGTCCTCTATCCCAGTGACACAGCTGTCCTCAGGCAGCTGGAAGCTGGGCCTTGACCCCTCACCTCCCCAGGCCCTGCCGTGGCAGCCCTGGAAGGTGACCTGGCTCTGTGCACTCTGTCTGTTCCTAAGGCCTCTGTCCCAGGATGGGCCACCACTATCTCACCTCCCTGCATCTCTCCCTACCTGTCTTGTCCCATAGTCAACGCTGCCGCTGGAGGACTCTCTAAAATGTAAATCCCATCCGGCTTCTACTCTGCTTAGAACACCTCACAGGTGCTTCACTCCCTTTAGGATAAAGTCCCAAGTTCTCCAGCCGGCTTGGGATGGGGGGTCCCTGCAGGGGCACCCACACCCGCCTCCACTCCACTGCCTTCCTTCCACTTCCCCAAGGGGACGCTCCTCGGCTGCCCCGCGCTCCCCTCTCCCCCTCCCTAAGGAGCAGGTATACTGGGCTAAGCCCCACCATCAGGAGAACACCTGCGGATCCTGATGCTCCCCTCTTCCCTGTAGTATATCCGACTGTCCTGCGACACGGACGCGGAAACCCTCTACGAGCTGCTGACCCAGCACTGGCACCTGAAAACGCCCAACCTGGTCATTTCGGTGACCGGCGGCGCCAAAAACTTCGCCCTGAAGCCGCGCATGCGCAAGATCTTCAGCCGCCTGATCTACATCGCGCAGTCGAAAGGTGCGTCGGCCCCCGTTGCGTCCACGTGGCTGTCCCTGCTGCAGCCACAGGACTTTCCTTGCGGCGGCGGGGACCTTGCGCCCGCGGGTTTGTCCATGCAGGCTGTGCAGCGTCTTCAGAGACGGAACGAAATTCTCCTCTGCAATCATGCGCAGACTCCAGATGCTCTAGAACTGTATGATTAATCATTATCTTAATTAAAAACAAGATCCTTCCATGAAGGGACTGACCAGGAGCTCTGGCCGATGGTGAGGGGGGTAGGTGGAGGGTGGGGACACAGTAGCTCTTTAAACCCAGCGTTAAGGAACTTCCTTTTGGGTAATTTTATGTTTCTTTTAATTTAATTTTTCATTTTGTTATTTTTACGTGTGAACTTTTACCCAGAGTATTCTGGCGAATCAAAAAGCAAAGTTTCATTCGTTTGCTCTTTAATTTTGGGATCAGTGGTGTGTTTTGGAAATAGTGTTAGTGCCTGGAAGGTTGTAAGCACCATGTAACTGTCTGATGGAGATCAAAACAAATAATCGTGGCTTTGTTATTTGAAATATTCCGCTTATTTTTTTCTTTTTAACTTTTTTTTTTTTTTTTTTTGCTGTACACGGGCCTCTCATTGTTGTGGCCTCTCCCGTTGCGCAGCACAGGCTCCGGACGCAACTTTTTATCATGAAAAATGTCAGACCTACAGAAGAGTTGGAAGAATAATACAAGGAATATCTGTACCCCCTTCACTTAGGCTCACCAATTGTTAACATTTTCCCATATTAATCTTCTCTCTCTCTGTAAATATCCACATATTATGATTTTTAAAAAAATTACTGAGAGTAAATTTTAGGTATCATAACCCTTAGTGCCTAAATATGTGACCATCCCTGAAGAACAGGGGTGTTCTCTCAGATAACCCGATACAACTGTCAAACCTGAGAAAGTTAACCGTGACCTACACTGTTATCTAACAAACAGTCCTTGGTTTAGTTTTGCTAATTATCCTAACAATGTCTTCAGAGAAAAAAAAATTTCTTTTTCTCCGTCTGGATTCCAATCCATTTAGCTTTTCATATCATAGGAAACTGAAAACCTTTCATCTGGAACTGCTCTTTAGCTGTTTTCAGTCTTTCAGGACATTTTTGAAGAGTATAGGCAAATTGTTTTTGCAGCCTTACTTCCATTTGAGTTTAACTAGAATGTTAAACTCTAATTTCAAGATTAGATTCTATTTATCAAAGCCTAACCTTTATTTTATTAGTTTATCTAAGGCTAACATTTTAAAAACTTCTTAAGAATATTAGTTCACAGAACTAAGGAAGCATGTCTTGTTTTAGATACCTTTTTCCTTAATGTCAAGAAGAAACTGTGGCACCCCTCCCCCATTTATTCCTAATTTCCTGACCAGTCAGAGGGGACCACACAGTAGGTAGTTACTTTGTTATGAAACCCAGCAACTCAACTTCCTTACTACTAGATCTGAACATACATAATTCAGTCATTCAGCAAATACTTCTTATATGCCTGCTATGTGTCAGGAATTGTTTTAGGTGCTGGGAATAGAGTAGAACAAAGCAGACAAAAGTCCCCGGGCTGGGACATCTACGTAGATGAAGTGAGGGGCCAGAGCAGGGAGGTTACTTGTCTCCTTGTGGAGAGCTACTATGCCTCCCATTGCCTCATTTGAAAGGGGGATGTTGACAACTGAAATCTGTCTGCAGGAAGGAGGCTGGCAGCCAAGGGGTCTGGAGTTCACATCCAGTGAGAGCTGGCTGAAGGAATTGGGTCTGAAACTTCTAAGAACTACATCACATTTACCTTAAAATATTGGAAGGACTTTTATGTGGGAGAGGACTCAATTAGTTCATCATCAGGAAGACTGTAGCAAAAGTAGAGAATGGAGACAAAAATGAACAAAAGGACATTCTAACAGCTAGGGGAGGGGGCTGCTTCGGGACTCCAGAGGCTTCCATTACCAGAGCTAATCAGAGGAGGCTGGTGACCCAGCCTCAGGCTGGATTTCTGTGTGGGTAACATATTAGACTAGGGGCATTTCCAACTTTAGATTCTATTATTATGTGAGATAATATTTTGTAGGTATTATTTACTTCAATTTTGAAAACAAAAACAAAACTGTGCAACACCTTTGACACTGCAAAAATCATCAAATAAAAACCTTAAAATACCAGTGTGCAAAACTGTGTAATTGTAAAGTTAAATCATAGGCACCAGGGTCATGCCAGGAAGGTCACCAGGATCCCTGAGAGGGCTCTGGGAGGAGAGCGCTCCGCTTTCCATGATGACGCTGCCTAACTTGCTCAAAGGCTCAGGCCAGGCATTCATTACCCATAAAAAGATCTACCTGAGAGGCTGGTTAAAGAGGCAGGTTCCCTGGTCCCACCTCCCAGAGAGTCTGATGATGTGGGTCTAGAATGCGGTCCAGAATCCGTATTGTTTTTAAAGCAGAATCTCTTAGAAACTTGGAGATCTTCTTCTCCTTCCTGTCTATATGGTCAGAGGTCAAGCCCAGTCCAAAGTGTGGCCAGTAATGCCGCGTCCTAGTGCTCAGGGGTGGGGCTTCTTTAGGGGTCGAGCAAAGGATGGGAAACTTATGCAGAGCCAGCTGAGTGTTTGTTCTTCTCTCTCGTTGACAGGTGCCTGGATTCTCACTGGAGGTACCCATTATGGGCTGATGAAGTACATTGGAGAGGTAGTGAGAGATAACACCATCAGCAGGAATTCAGAGGAGAACATAGTAGCCATCGGCATCGCGGCTTGGGGCATGGTCTCCAATAGGGACACCCTCATCAGGAATTGTGATGTCGAGGTATGGGCTGGACATGAGGGGGTCTGCGGGATCACAGGGGAGAAAGACCATGGCACAGGGCTCTGGCCTGAACACCGGGGCTCTGGGATGGAGTCAGCTCATAAGGAAGTCGACCTTACAAGGTTCCTTTGGAAACTCAGGATGACATAATCAAAGAACTCCCGGGAAGGAGTTACCAGTGGATGTGTTTTGTTCATTAAAATTTGTTCCCAGCAAATCCTGTTAGAGTCAGTTCTTCAGTTTTTTATTCTCTGGTATTAAGTGCGAGGACAAAGTATCTATTTAATTGCCTCTTTTCATGGTCCCGTAGCTACGTGCTCCTCAAGGGCTAGGACTCCATCTCATTCATTTTCTAATCCCTAGACGCTGTCATAGGTCTTGGCATATGATGGATTACAGACAAATATGTGTGTGTGTGTATCAATGTCTACCTCTACCTTATCCAGACACACACACATACAAATGTATGTGTCTGGATACACACACACACACACACACACACACACACACTTTCCTGAATGCTCTCAGTTTCAATGAATTTATACTAGAGAGCACAGGGCAATGGAACAAGAAATGGATTAGAATCTGATTCTTACACTGCCACCGGTCATTTATGTGACAATAAGAAAGTGATGCAACCATTCTGAGCCTTCATTTCTTCATATTTAAAATGATGGCCTAAGACCCTTCTGCACTTAGGAATCTGGGAAGAGCATCAGTTGAACCCAAAGGGTTAGCCTTAATATGAACCTGTGAAAATGTCATCATGCGTTTTGGCCAACAGATAAATCTCAAAGACAAGCTTCTCTGTGCTTTTCAGGGATATTTTTCAGCTCAGTACATTATGGATGACTTCAAGAGAGACCCTCTGTACATCCTGGACAACAATCACACCCACCTGCTGCTTGTGGACAATGGCTGCCATGGGCACCCCACAGTTGAGGCAAAGCTCCGTAACCAGCTGGAGAAGTACATCTCCGAGCGCACTATTCAAGGTCAGTGTTTAGGAGGTGGGACCTTAGACAAACATACTAACAAGAGCAGCGGCAGTACCGCCGACGATAGCTCCCAATTATTGAGTAAAGCATGGTACTCCCCCAATTAGATGTTCTATTGCCAAAGAAGAGCTGTTATATCTCTTCTTTAATATACTAGAGGTGCTCCTGCCAAGGTTACTCTGATATGTACCCTTCAACGTGCTGGAACACTGACAAATGCTGCCTTGTCCTACCCTGGTTTGTCCCACCCAGTATAGAGAACCTGCTGTCCATTCTGCTCGACAACATTTAAGAACAAAGTAAAATTCACAATGGCAAATTTGCGCTGACAAAGCAATGCGGTTAGCTAGGACAGAAGCGGTAAAAACCAACCCACTAGCTTAACAGTTAGGTGGTTTACTTCTTTGGTTATTGGCTACTTCTATATACTAGAACCACCTAAAACATTGGTTTCAAGGGGAGAATGCAGCAGGTGAGTGAAAGCCTTTATTTGCTATGGTAAATGATACATAACTCTCTCTCTTCCTATTGTTGAGATGTGTCCTGTTGTGGAACCAGATTACCTCGTGATCTAGTGATAGACTCCATCACAGGGACTTGCTGGAGATAATCTCAACCTTTTTCCTTTCTCAATGGGACGTATACAAAGGAAGACATTTATAGATGCGATACTCTCACTGGAAAGAACACAGAGTTATGCAAATTTTTCACCCACTCAAGACAGCATAGGGTTATGCAAATGAGTGAAAGTGTAATGATTCTAAGGATAAACTTGAAGCTGGCCTAATGTATGTTAGCAAAAGTCAGTCATTCACAGACTTTGGCATTTTAAATATCAGTAAAAAATTGCAGTGTGACCCGTGTCATGCTCTTACTGGTTTGGAGCACAGGGATGCATCCATTGTGATCAGCTGGTAGATGGTCAAGTCTGTGAGATCTGCAGCCATCATCCCACACCTTGGGCTCATGTGGCCCACCACTTCCTTGAGGTAGGTGCATATTTCTGATGTGCCCAAAATAAGTTTTACGTTTTATATTTTACAGATTCCAACTACGGTGGCAAGATCCCCATTGTGTGTTTTGCCCAAGGAGGTGGGAAAGAGACTTTGAAAGTGAGTCTTGGTTTGGTTTTCTAGAAGATCAGTCAACAAGCTTACTCCACAAATTTGCACTTTCAGGGCTTTGAGGTTCACCTAATCTAACACGACCAATTTCTTTTCTACAGCAAGTAGGTAGCATTTTCCCAATCACACAGTGTTGCCCTAATAGGCTTAAGTTGTTTCCTCAGCTGAGAAAATTTAGGAAGAGAGTTTGTAGCAACATGAATAGTCTGTGCACTTACTGCTCTCTTTGGCCATCAACCTGCCAAAGAGAAGGCTTGACATGAACTCACAGGACTTAGGGATCGTAACCAGCGCATATGTTGGAAAACCATGGCCACCCCATGATCATATACACCTGGAGTTACATGAAATTTCTGGCAGAGTTATTTGGAATCATAATCTAATGCTTCTCTTTGTTTATTCTTTTCTATAACAATGATTCATTCATCCATCATTCATCAACGTGCATTCATTCACCAACAGGTATTTATTAAGCACCTAAAGACTTTTCAGAGAGAAATTAAAATAGAGATTTTTTTTCAGTGTGAAACAGTCAGTATGGAAATGCTTGAAGAAGCAGTCACATTACAGAGGAAGAGAGATGGAGAAAAAGTAATTGAAGATGGTTACATTTATTATCTCTCAGATTTTAGATTTAGAATTATGGTTTCTAGCAAGCTGCTCCTGGCCTAGAGTACTGCATTTCTATAGCATTTCCCACAAGGTCTGTTCAGCCAATTCACAACCCACAGAACCCGCAGGAGAGAGGAGAGAGGGAGGAGAAACTGCCTGCTGAACACTTCATCCCCCCATCCTTCAGCTCACTCTCTTATCATCCCCACTTCCGCCCCAGCACAGCCCCGACACCCACCTGTATCACAGGTAGTGAGGTGAAGATGGATCTCACCCTGATTTGATGAAGGCACCACACTCTTTATGGCCAACATCTTCTCTAAGGGAGACATCACTCCTGGCTAAAGGAAGGGGCTTCACAGTTTCTTCTGTACCCACGTGTACATCACTTTGTTTTGTTGTCAAGTGATTAAAATTTTTCATACCTGGTTCTCATATGCTGGTCTCTGTGATTTTTACCAAGGAAATAAAAATGTGGTAGGTGTTTATCCAGAAAGCAGATATATTTTTCTTTTCTTTCAATGGAAGGAGCAAAGGAAATTATTTGAGGAGGGAAATATGTGAGTCAACATAACGAAAAATGTATGGCTGCTGCTGTGAAGGTATTTTCATACCTTTAAAGTATGAATACTGTTAACCTCCATCAGAAAAGCTATCAACGACAATGCTGAGTACCGTCTTAAGAGCTGTCACTCAAATCTACGATGATGTCAGTATTTGGAATGATCGATTTTGTATAGAGGGATATTTTAAAGCACTTATTTATGGAAAACTTGCCAGTCACACGTGTCCTCATTATGGAATTCGGTATTAACATAGGATGTAAGACAACTAGCTTACATTTCTGATGCTTAAAGTGGTTGCAAACATTTGGTTTGCTTCTGATTGAAAATAACCCCCCCCACTGCCCCGCCAAATGATGAAGTGCAGAGATGTGTCGATGTGATTTGTTAACCAGCTTGATTAGAACCTCGGTCCTGAGCTGGGTTCTGTTGATCACCTGGTGAACTCTATCTCCCTTCTCCCAGGCCATCAGTACCTCCGTCAAAAGTAAAATTCCCTGTGTGGTGGTGGAAGGCTCAGGGCAGATTGCCGATGTGATCGCCAGCCTGGTGGAGGTGGAGGATGCCCTGACGTCATCCATCATCAAGGAAAAGTTGGTGCGCTTCTTACCCCGCACAGTGTCCCGGTTGCCTGAGGAGGAGATCGAGAGTTGGATCAAATGGGTGAGTTGCAGGGAGTAAGTTCCTGGGAAGGGAGAGCGCCTTCAGTGCCCAACTCCAGTAGCAGCTGTGGGTCTTTATACTTTCTCAGTGACTTTGAAACTGCACTCTGGCCCACCCCAGGTTTTTTGCTAGAAATTGAAGCCCACATAAGTTAAATGACTTGCCCTGTTTCCATACCTCACAAGGGGTAGCAGATGGGGCTTAAATTCCAGTCTGTCTGTTTGCAAAGCTGATAGTCCTTCTTTTACACCCTGTCAACAAGCATTGAGCTTCTGTGTTTTGTAGGTTATCAGCAGCGGGGAGGAAAAAATCCCTGTGATGCTGTCTTAGAAATGCAGATTCTAAATTGAATCTATGTCTAGTGGAGAAGCTGTTACTACAGAATAATTGCCTTTCTAAGTTAACTGACCTGTGATTAATTCAGAATCTCTCACCTTTCCTATTGGATCATATAAGAAATATGTACTAATCGAAATATCTCGTGCTTCTTATTGCTAAGCCTATAAAGCATTTTAACATAGTGCTATGCTTTCTCACCTTTCTCTCTTGTTTCGTGACTGGTGTTGACTTGAAATGACTTTCATTCTGTTGACTGTTCAGTTTGTGATAAAGCTCACGTTAATATCAGTAGGTACGTTCACATCAGCTCATTCAAAAATGGCCTTTGCTGTTTGGATATTCTTAGGAGCACGTGCTGCTACTTGAAAATTTTCCCATAAAGGAAATGACAGGCTGTAGACAACAAGAGTTACTTTAATCATACAGCCCATTTCATCATTGGAGTGAAAGGTTGAATTTAGTATAAATAATTTTAAAAGTTCTTTAATTAGCTTGGTATTTAAGCAGTATTTAGTTGTGGAAGATCCTCAAAGTGTCAAGTTTGGCAAACTGAAATCCTGGAGTAGTGAAGATTATCTTGCTCATGGCAGCCTTTGTCATTATTTTTTTCTTTTACTGAAGTATAGTTGATTTACAATATTGTGTTAGTTTCAGGTATACAGCAAAGTGATTCAGATACATATATATATATCCAGTCATATGTATGTATATATATATATAAAACTTTTTTTTCCAGATTCTTTTTCATTATAGATTATTACAAGATATTGAATACAGTTCCTGTGCTATACGGTAAATCCTTGTTGTTTATTTTATATAGAGTAGTGTGTATTGGCCTTTGCCGTTATTTAAAGCAAGCCTGGATAAATCAAATTCTTATAAATAATGAGAAAAATCAACCCTGCTTTCTAGGCTGACAGGTACTCTGTACAAAATTAACACACAGTGAGACCCTATTGGTTTTGTTTAATTTCACATGAGTAGGCAGTTGGGTGATAATCCCTGTAAGGTACAGCAGGGTCGAAGTGACCAGGAAACAAGTCCTTTCTGGATTAAGCCTCATTACTAAGACTCAGGATTAAAAAATGCACATGCATCTTCTGTTTGTAGCTGAGAGTCAGTGTTGGTACTGAATGATGCCCTGGCCAACAAATGCGTATATGATGTTCCTACTTGAGATACTGCATTTTTCAGATTTTACTGAAAAAGGTGAAGCTGGTGGTTTTACATGAAAGTTTTTGCTGGGATTTTCTTGTATCTTGGCCAAGTCCAGTTGAGAGACAGACACAAGAATTAGGTAAATAGAGAGATCAAAATATCAGCTTCGTTGATGATGAAGGCCAAGTTGAAAGATGTGGCTTAGGGGTGCAGCCACCATGGCCCTCCTTATGCTGAGCCCCAGAAAGAGACAGATGAACCCACCCAGACAGGGGCAGCCCTGGATGACTGCTGGCTCCTATCTGCCTAGCCTTAGCCTAGGCATGTGGCTGACAGCAGACACCAGAGCACTAGCACCCTGCAAGGAGCAGATCCCAACGGAGAAGCAGGAAAGGACTGGCTGGGCAAGGCCAAAGTCATCAACTGGCTATGTCACTCCCCTGCCTGGAGTAGCAGTAAGCGAAGGGCTGGGGGATACCTAGGGACCTGATTTGGATGGAGGTCCCTCTGCATGAAAACATATGGGTGAGGAAAATATGTATCACCCAAAGTAGTTATCTTCAATTCTCCATGTATTCAGACCTAAACAGTTTGAGTCATTCCAAACACATCAGGGGAGCAATCCCAAAGTGTAGATATCAACCTAAGACCTTGTGTGTTGAGCAATATCCTCAAGGTAACTTCCTGTGATGGATGGAAGAAATGTTGTGGTCAGTTCAAGGATGCCCACAGAGGAAAGAATAGACCACTCTTAATTCACCCACCAAAGATGGCCCTGGGTCCATTCTAGTGACTTTTCTCTTCTTCTGCGAGTTGGCTTGTTTAGTCCAGACCAGGTCACATCCAGAGGGCCATGCCACCTTACAGGTCCCCACATCCTTTATGAAGGATTTTGATTTCTGCTTCAAGGAAACTGATACAGGAAAGTCGTCTGAAGCAGGCTAAATGTCAGACACATTTCACTCCCTGTGATTATATTATTCTTTCTGGGATTCACATCTAATTCATATTCATATGCTAATGATTTATCATAATTATAATCAAGTCAACCAGAAGACATACAACAATAATAAAAATTAGTCTGGCATTTTGATTATGCACTTGTATGGGGTTTTGCAGTTGGTAGAAATTTCCCAAAAGACCAAGCCCAAGAGTGGAATTATTAATTAATGAATGTATACATTCAATCAAAAATTTTTTTTGGATTTTTGAATTTTGTTTTATTTTTTTATACAGCAGGTTCTTATTAGTTATCTATTTTATACATATTAGTGTATATATGGCAATCCCAATCTCCCAGTTCATCCCACCACCACCCCCACCCTGCCACTTCCCCCCCTTGGTGTCCATACGTTTGTTCTCTACATCTGTGTCTCTATTTCTGCCCTGCAAACCGGTTCATCTGTACCATTTTTCTAGGTTCCACATATATGTGTTAGTATACGATATTTGTTTTTCTCTTTCTGACTTACTTCACTCTGTATGACAGTCTCTAGATCCATCCACGTCTCTACAAATGACCCAATTTCGTTCCCTTTTATGGCTGAGTAATATTCCATCATATATATGTACCACATCTTCTTTATCCATTCGTCTGTCGATGAGCATTTAGGTTGCTTCCATGACCTGGCTATTGTAAATAGTGCTACCATGAACATTGGGGTGCATATATCTTTTTGAATTAAGAGTTTTTGTCTTTTCTGGATATATGCGAGGGCCCTTTTTAGTCCACATCTTCACCCTTCCAGCCTGACTTGAGGCTTCCCTCTCCACCCAGCTGAAACTCTCTGTAGTTTCAGGCCCTCATTTCCAAATGTTGCCAGGAAAACCCACCACCATCTTGAACTCAGTCTAACCACAGCCAGACTCGTTTCCTCCTCCAGAAGGAGCTCTTCCTTGCCAAGCTCCCACCAAGCTCGCCAATGCCTGAATCCTGGGAATCAAGGGCTCTGCCTCTCCCCCAGCTCTTGAATCTTAAAAAGTGTCTCAAAATTAAACTTTACAGAAAAATCACAAAGGATAATATAGTGAATTCCTCATCTCTTTAGTCAGTCACCAAGTTGTCTTGGCTTTTGTTCGCACTGAAATTTCCTTCCTATAATCTAAGCCCTACGTGCACACTCAGATGATTTCTGTGTTCTTCTGTTGTCTTTTCTGCATTTATTCACTTATTCAACAACTGAGCACCTACCATGTGTTACACACACACACACACACACACACTCATCCCTAGTCAATGAGTCTCTCAGCTTTTTTTTAAAATTACTTTTTATTGTAGCATAGTTGATTTACAATGTTATGTTGGTTTCTGCTATACAGCAAAGTGAATCAGTTATATATATACATAAATCCACTCTTTTTTAGATTCTATTACCATATAGATCATTATAGAGTTGCCTGTGCTATACAGTAGGTTCTTATTAGTTACCTATTTTTATGTATAGTAGTGTGTATATGCCAATTCCAATTTATCTTTCCTGCCCCCCCTTTCCCCCTTGGTAACCCTAATTTTGTTTTCTACATCTATGACTCTATTTCTGTTTTGTAAATAGGTTCATTTGTACCATTATTTCTTAGATTCCACATATAAGCGATATCATATGATATTTGTCTTTCTCTGTCTGACTTCACTCAGTATGACAATCTCTAGGTCCATCCATGTTGCTGCAGATGGCATTATTTTGTTCCTTTTTTATGGTGGAGTAATATTCCATAGTATATATATACCACATCTTCTTTATCCATTCTTCCATCGATGGACATTTAGGTTGCTTCCATGTCCTGGCTATTGTAGATAGTGCTGCAATGAACATTGGGGTGCATGTATCTTTTTGAAGTATGGTTTTCTCTGGATATATGCCCAGCAGTGGGATGCCTGGATCATATGGTAGCTCTATTTTTAGTGTTTTAAGAAACTTCCATACCGTTCTCCATAGTGGCTGTACCAATTTACATTCCTACCAATAATGTAGGAGGGTTCCTCTCTCAGCTTTTTGATAAGGACTTGTTGATATATGTGCCCTTGTAGAGCCAGTACTTTATTCTCATTGTGGTCAAGGACTCACTGTTCCAATTTAGAAATTAGATGCTGTGGGTACAGGTGCTGTAGAAGAGGGAAGGAGATTTGGAACATTCCTATAAGTGGTCTTTAAAAAAATGGAATAAAATATTCCTCACCAAAAGAGAGTTTATGCTGCTTGTGCCTGAAATCACTTGGCTGACAACTCTGCTCTTTAAATCTCGCCAGCTCAAAGAAATTCTCGAAAGTTCTCACCTATTAACCCTTATTAAAATAGAAGAAGCTGGGGATGAAATTGTGAGCAATGCTATCTCCTATGCACTGTACAAAGGTGAGTAAAATTAGCTCCTGTAGATGTTTCAGCTTTGTGTTGCTTTCTGTGGCTTTTAATGGCTTCCATTTATTTTTTAAAACAGCTTTACTGAAATATAATCTTGAACTTAATTTCGATTAGCATATATTAGAAGTTGGAATAACTACTATTGACCTGCTGAGTTAAATCTCCTTGGTTGTATATTTAACAGAACAAGAATTTTTATGTCATCAAAATATCAGTTAAATATGATCACAGTACTTTCCAAAGAGCTGTCTCCAACAGTGGTTTAGAATCTTTATCTGAGTCTCAGACACTTTGAGAGTATGATAAAAGCTATGGACCTTTGTCCTAGGATTCTACATCTGTGTACACACGTGTGCACACACATAGATAATTTTGCGTTCAGTTTCAGGGGTTAACACATTTCCTATGCTTATGAATGAACCTCAGTTTTAAAATCCTCAGGTGTGAACTTTGCTGTCTGAGAATCCCATCAAGGTGGAATTACCTGAAGTAAATAGACCCCTGGCAAAGACCACGTAGAGTTGAGCCATCTGATTAATATATTTAAGGCATGCAGAGCAGGGCAAGGCACAAGAGAAGTGCACTTTAAGCATTAGCTATTTATTAGAATAATTCTTACTGTGCTTGTCAGAACTTTGGTTGTAAGGATATTTATTAAAATGAGACTATATCTGTAGAGATACATAGGTACAGAAATTATTAGCGCTGAAAAAGACAAGTGGAATATTGTTATGATAGAGCTCATTGTGTCATAGATTTAGATATAGTAAAAGTCAGATGTGGTCCTGGAAATGTGACATTTATGGAATCTGAATCTATGGAAAAATATCAGTATACCATATTTACACTGTTAGGATATGACATGGAAAGATATTATCACCTAAATTGATCCACATTACATACTTTGGGACATATAGAATATGGATAAGATTGAGTGAAAATAAACTGTCAGTGAAATGACAGGTCTTAGTGTCTGATTCTAAGAGAACATGCTTAGAATCTCCTTTGATAAATGGCTCTGATAATTGGCCATATGGAATGGTTCTGACTCTCTTGTTTCTGGGTGTTTGGTGAGTTGATTTTTTTCCCTGTCCTCTTACAGCCTTTAGCACCAATGAACAAGATAAGGATAACTGGAATGGGCAGCTGAAGCTTCTGCTGGAGTGGAACCAGCTGGACCTAGCCAGTGATGAGATTTTCACCAATGACCGCCGGTGGGAGGTACATAGGAAGCCCTCCTGGGTTATTCCAGTGACAGGTCTGGTCCATTTCTGACAGGGTCTTTGCCCTTGAATATTGTAAAGAATTGTCCTGTCCTGGTACATCAGTGTTGCCAAGGCTCACTTTCCTCATCTGTAGTAGGGGATAATAACATTGACTTAGTAGGTTGCTTGCAAAGAGATAATAAAAATAAATACACTAATGTAAGGTAACATCAATCTACCGTTACCATCCAAAGTTTATAGCTGTCCCGCCATGATGTGAGAGGCGATTCTCCATTGAGGTGTTGAGGTGCAGATTTCCTCCTGGGAGTTGATGGACAGAAATGTGGGGAAACTAAGTGCAGGATGATTGAAAGGGGTTTATCAGAAGTAACTCAACTCAAACTCCAGGCAGCGGTACTCGTTTTGTGCCCTGCCCCACCTTCTTAGCCAAGTTCTCATAAGAGAATTGTCAGCAGTGAGACGCATAAGAGAAAAATAGAACAAGTTGATTAAAGACATATAATGAATATCTTAGAGTTAGAAAATCAGGACTCCCCCAGGCAAACGAGTACCTCCAATATGGAAGTTGTATGTCCAGAAAATCTGTATTTTTTTCCAGGAGAGTGATTTTTCTCACTTTGAATTTGATGAGAGTTGTAAGACTGCATTTTCCAGCAGCATCCTCTTGGGTACAACTAAAGTTAGATCCGCCTTAGGAGCTCTGTTTTGTAGGAACAATTATAAACCATCACACTTGGATCTGTAAGGTGGGAGCTTCTTTGTTTTAAGCTCTTCAGTCACTGGTGGGCAGTGAAAACACTTTTAGGCCTATCGTTGTATAATCAAAGATGAAGACTTCAGTTATCCTTACATGTGATCAATTTTTTTTTTTTTTTTTTTTTTTTGCGGTACGCGGGCCTCTCACTGTTGTGGCCTCTCCTGTTGCGGAGCACAGGCTCCGGACGCGCAGGCTCAGCAGCCATGGCTCACGGGCCCAGTCACTCCGTGGCATGTGGGATCCTCCCAGACCGGGGCATGAACCCGTGTCCCTGCATCAGCAGGCGGATTCTTTTTTTTCGGTACGCGGACCTCTCACTGTTGTGGCCTCTCCCGTTGCGGAGCACAGGCTCCGGACGCACAGGCTCAACGGCCATGGCTCACGGGCCCAGCCGCTCCGCGGCATGTGGGATCGTCCCAGACCGGGGCATGAACCCGTGTCCCCTGCATCGGCAGGCAGACTCTCAACCACTATGCCACCAGGGAAGCCCCATGTGATCAATTTTAGTAATAGAATCCAAATAAAGTCATGGCTTATGGGTTTTTTAATTATTAATTCCTTTAGCAAACATTATCTTTGGTTTTTGCAGTATAATGGATGCTATCTCACATGGCAAGCCTTTAGTTAGTTGAGGGAACACAGAACTGTATAAAAATCTAGGTAATTGATTCAGAAATGAACCCCTCTGTGTGAAATGTTCTATTTAAGTGACATCAGATGGTACAAATAAACATAAACTCAGGCATGCATTGAATAGTACATTTAATTTTATTAACTCAGCTAAAGAGAGTTGAGTGAAGGACATAATGGTTGAGAGTATGGACTCTGGAGCCAGCCCATCTACATGACTTAACCTCTGCAAGTTACTTAACCTTCCTCAGTTTCCTTATACAGTGGTGAATTGGGGTCAGTTCATACTGGTTTTAGCAAGAGCTGACTGCTAAAATTTTTAGGGTTTTTTGAGTCGGTTGTTAAATACAGTCATTAAAAATCAAATACTATACTCTTAGAACTAAATAAATTTTATTAAAAACCAAGGCAATCAATAATCAAACTCATCCCTTTCTAACTATTTTACTACATTTACTCTGATCTATACTCTGGAGGTTATGTCTATTGTATCTGCATTCTGGAAACACCGTATTTGCTACTCTGTGTTGGGTCCCAGTTGTGCATTCAATGATGTCACATGGTAACCGAAGACTGGCCATGTTGGGAGCATTTACACTGTAGCAATGGTCAAATACTACAAATCAGGGCTTATTATTTTCTTCCAGAATGTTGGTTGTAAAGTATTTACCAACACACCACTGATCATCTGAAAACAGAGATGGTAATAATAGTGGTAGCTACCTCATTGGATTGTTATGATTAAATCAGATAATATTTCTAAACTGCTTAGAACACTGGCACATATTAAGCCGTATATGTCTTTGTTTAAACATAACTAAAAATCTTTGCATAACCTTTTGCAGTGCACAAAGCAGCTTCACTGTGCTAGTTCACTTGGCCATCATGCCAGCCATCACAGGGATTATCTCATTTTGCTGGTTAATAAGCCAGGGCTCCATGGGTACCACAGAAGGGCCATTCTGATGGTTTTTTGAGGGCCTGCTCCGAACTTTAATCTCCGAAGGCATCTTGACCTGTGTTATCTCATTTCATCCCCACAAGCACCTATTTTACAGACAAGAAAACTGAGGTTGAGACACAGTCTTGTTCGAGGTCACACATAAGGTAATGGTAGAACCAAGGTTTGGAAACAAACGTGTGTCCGACTGCAAAGCTGCTCTCTTCCCCGTACGCCAGTGGTTCTCAAAGGGTGGTCCCTGGACCCGGAGTAGCATGAGTATAACCTGGGAACTTGTTAGCAGTGCAGATTATCAGGGCAGCCACCTCTTTTTGTCCCTATCCCCCCTGGAGCCACAGTGTGGGGACTCAAGGGACCCTTGGCAGTTGCCTCTGCAGGCAATGTGTGATCCCGGAGAGACCAACATCAGACAGAAACAGAAACCGCTAATGCTGCCCTTGGCAGGGGATATTCCCCTGAACCAGGGCTCAGACAATTAAAGTGAGGACAGTGGGCTGGGTGAGCAGCCGCGAGGCTAGTGGGGGGCTCAGGGCTACAGTGCCCAGGCTCCTGGAGCTGCCCCAGTTGGCTCCAACTGACGGTTCTCTGTGTTGTCAGAGCTTCTGGTATTTACTTGTGAATCTGGATTTTAATGCTGGCAATGTGGATTTTTATGAACTGTCTAATTTTTAATGTTGGCAACTGAATCAAATTGTAAGAAATAGTATGGAGGACAATCAGAACATATCTGAGAGCTGGTGTGGCCCGTGGACCACGGGTTTGTGTCTGAAGTACACATTAATTATCTTTATTAAGATTCTTAATAAGCTTCTATGGGATAAGGATACCAGCAGCCCAGACAGTAGAGGTACAGGTAAATAATAACTAGGTATCACTGTCAAGTGTTCCAGTGACTCATGGTTATATAACATGACCAAGCATTTGCCTCATGGCATGGGAAGGGCAGTGGGTCGACCCCATGGCACAGAAGGAAGAGTTGGCTGGTGGTTGGCTCACAATTGGTGTCCAGTGTAGACCTCAGAGAAATGGTGTGAGCTGTACCATGAGCCCCCTGCCCCCTAATAGAGTGAGTGCTTCCTTTATGCCAGACACTGGGATCAATTCTTGATCAACAACATCCCTTTTTTTAATGTAATTTTTCTTTTAGATTTTTATTTGATGTGGACCATTTTTAAAGTCTTTATTGAATTTGTTACAATATTGCTTCTGTTTTATGTTTTGGTCTTTTGACCATGAGGCATGTGGGATCATATCTCCACAACCAGGGATCAAACACGCACCCCCTGTATTGGAAGGCAGAGTCTTAACCACTGGACCACCAGGGAAGTCCCTCAGCATCATCCTTATGTGGGTGTCATTATCTCCACTTTACAATAGCAAGAGACCAATTCCCATCCAAGCTCACATCTCGCTGATTTCAAAGATTCCACCTTGCTGCTTCCCCCATCTCGATGTTTGAGCTGTAATCTAATATTGTGTTACAACTGAAAAGATAAATTTTATTTACCCCATGGTTGAAAATGCGATGTGGCTGAGAAAGAAGATGCCTTGTTTTCTTGATTGGATTTAGGCTGTGCATTGTCTCTCTGCTCTTTCTTCTCAGTCTGCTGACCTTCAGGAAGTCATGTTTATGGCTCTCATAAAGGACAGACCCAAGTTTGTCCGCCTCTTTCTGGAGAATGGCTTGAACCTGCAGAAGTTCCTCACCAATGACGTCCTCACTGAGCTCTTCTCCAATCACTTCAGCACCCTGGTGTATCGGAACCTGCAGATTGCCAAGAATTCCTATAATGACACCCTCCTCACGTTCGTCTGGAAACTGGTTGCTAACTTCCGAAGAGGCTTCCGGAAGGAAGACAGGAATAGCAGGGATGAGATACACGTAGAGCTCCATGTGTGTACTGTCACAGTTGTCTGCTGGAATTCTTTGCTCTCTTGAGTCTTCCCTCAAAAAATCTCTCTACTTCCATCTTTCCTACTCCCTACCTCATTGCTGTCATGTAGTTAACATGTTGGGGTTGTTATTTTTTCCTACTGCCTTTATTTAAGCTAGCAAGTCCTAGCGAGGTAACAAGTGGTACATTTTCTTGCTTTATTCTTTGTGCTATCTTTACAACTAGTTATTGCAGTATTTCCTAATTGCAAAGCTTGGTGTGACACACTTTCTGAAGGCATCTAGCAGGGAATGGGGACAAATGACTGGCTGTCTGATCATGTTGTAGCCTTCTGGACATGATCTGCCTAAAATAGTTCTCTGCTTCCTATGCAAAGAACTGGAGAACTGCCGAGTTTCCTTTTGTGAATAAAAGGGGCAGTGAATCTTTGTACAGAGATAATCCAGGTTTCCATTTGAGAAGGTGTTGTGGATGTACCACTTATATTCTCTCAAGATTTCCTATTTTAAGGACAGGCAGGCCCAGTTTCTAGCACCTCCAACTCTTTGCTGAAGGTCTGCTCTGGTCAGAGCCCAGTGACTGCCAGAAGTTGGTGTATAAATACCTCAGCAACCCCCCTGCTCAGAGGAGATAATTCTGAGACTTGTGTCCTACACTGGCTCCAAGGATTGCCTAGTGGGATTAGTCTCTTGTTATGTACCATGACAACTTGTTGGTCCTTTCTTTTCCAATCTCATTTCCTCAATTTCCTAGTGGTTTTCCTGCAATCATGTCCAAAATAAACTACTTGTCTCAAATGCTTGATTGCTTCTGGGAAAACTCAAACTAGGTCATTATCTTTTATAGTTTTAGAATTTTATTATATGTGTGTTGCAAAAATCTAAATGAGCTAGGTGTTTGAAGGAATTGGAAATGTTTAAAAAGCTGTTTGATGCTATTTATGTTAAAACTCTCCACAGTATCCATAACTATGCCAGAAACATTTTGGATCTTGGTAAAACCTGTAGGGAAGATTAAAAGGAATATATACATAGAGTTGTTTTCTATCTGAAAAGGTTCCCTTGGAAGATATGGGAGGCTGAGTAGGAGCTGGGATTCTTAGTTGATGTATTAGAAATTGTAACTTTGAATAACACTCCAAAGAAATAACTTTACTTTTACGTTGTGATAATTGAACTTCAACTATTGGAAAGTTAGAATTTAGTTAGAATGATTTTTCTAGATGAGAAAGAGATTTCTATGATGAGAAGGAACTGCTTTCTCTCCAGCCTGTCAGAAGTCATTCAGTTTTTAAATTGCTGTCAGCCCATTTTTTCACCCTTTATACTTTTCCATCTACGTGTACTTTGTCTTTTATGATAGATCAAAGATTCTGTTGAAACTCACATCACTGTTCTGTGAAAATGGATTCAGACACCAAGTTACAGAGCCCTCCAAACATGGGGCACTCTCCTAGGGCATCCTGGCCCTGTTTTCATTCTTATACTGGTGTGTCTGCCAAAGTGATGCTCCATCTGCATGTGCTGACCCCCTGCTCTAATCCCTCCCAGGATGTGTCTCCTATTACTCGGCACCCCCTGCAGGCACTCTTCATCTGGGCCATTCTTCAGAACAAGAAGGAACTTTCCAAAGCCATTTGGGAGCAGGTAAATGTCTAAGTCTGTGACAGATGTATGCTTGGTTGTGGTTGTTCTGACCCTTTCAAACCTCACATACCTAATCTAAAACGTCCTCAGTAAAATGGAATATTTGATGTCAGTGGATATGGTTGTGCCTGTTTCCATGTGAACAGGGGTGTGTTTGGGAGGGGAGGTCCCTGGAAAGTTCTGGGCTTGGTGGGTAATCCAGGAGGCACCTGCTTCTTAGGTTTGTGTGGATGTGTGATTGTCTTTCAAGTGGAGGAGGTTTTAAAGTTTAATTTAAAATTAATTTCTAACTTTCTTGCATTATAGGCAGGAAGTAGGGCCTGTACAAAGCCTGCTTTAGGAAATGATTGAGATTTTTCTTTGTGATTCCACACATAATGATTTTTATAAATGATTTATGAACAGTTGAAAAGAAGCTGCATTCTCTGTTTTTAGAGCCTAAGATTAGGTATTGAATATTGATTCACACACACACTCTCACTAACTATAATTGTCAGTCTTCACGTCCTTGACCAATTTCCCCCTCTGAGCTGTTACAGCATGATGGTGGGTCATTAAGCTTCCCATTGCCACGTCTAACTATCAGCTTCTCCTGCATTTATCTTTTTTTTTTATTGGAGTATAATTGCTTTACAATGTTGTGTTAGTTTCTGCTGTACAATGAAGTGAATCAGCTATATACATACCTATATCCCCTCCCTCTTAGACCTCCCTCCCCCCTTCCCTGCCCCCCCATCTAGGTCATCACAGAGCACTGAGCTGAGCTCCCTGTGCTATACAGCAGGTTCCCACTAGCTATCTATTTTGCACATGGTAGTGTATTTATGTCAAACCTAATCTCCCAATTTGTCCCACCCTCCCATCCCACCCCTGTGTCCACATGTCTGTTCTCTACGTCTATGTCCCTATTCCTGCCCTACAAATAGGTTCATCTGTACCATTTTTTCTAGATTCCACATATATGCATATACAATATTTGTTTTTTTCTTTCTGGCTTACATCACTCTGTATGACTGACTCTATATGTCCATCCACATCTCTACAAGTGATCCAGTTTCATTCCTTTTTATGGCTGAGTAATATTCCATTGTATGTATGTACCACATCTTCTTTATCCATTCATCTATCATTGGACATTTAGGTTGTTTCCATGTCCTGGCTATTGTAAATAGTGCTGCAATGAACATTGGGGTACATGTGTCCTTTTGAATTATGGTTTTCTCAGGGTATATGCCCAGTAGTGAGATTTCTATGATGAGAAGGAACTGCTTTCTCTTCAGCCTGTCAGAAGTCATTCAGTTTTTAAATTGCTGTCAGCCCATTTTTTCACCCTTTATACCTTTCCATCTTTCCATTTCTGTGTCATATGGCAGTTCTATTTTTAGTTTTCTAAGGAACCTCCATACTGTTCTCCATAGTGGCTGTATCAATTTACATTCCCACCAACAGTGCAAAAAGGTTCCCTTTTCTCCACACCCTTTCCAGCATTTATGATTTGTAGATTTTTTGGTGATGGCCATTCTGACGGGTGAGAGGTGATACCTCATTGTAGTTTTGATTTGCATTTTTCTAATAATTAGTGATGCATTTGTCTTGATATTTTCTTTTTGTATGTTAATTCCATGTTCAAGACTGTGAGTATATTCAGGTTCAAGACTCTTGGTGCACATTACAAATTTTACTGGGAATCATTATAAACAGTTCAGATTTTTACCATTTCCTGCTTTTGCCATCAATCTGTGCTTGTCTGACTTTGATGTTGACTCGACTGCAAGGGCTTACGAATTAACTGTGACATTCTCACCCCTCTGGAAGACCAGGGGCTGTACTCTGGCAGCCCTGGGAGCCAGCAAGCTTCTGAAGACTCTGGCCAAGGTGAAGAATGACATCAATGCTGCAGGGGAGTCCGAGGAGTTGGCAAACGAGTACGAGACCCGAGCAGTGGGTAAGCCTCTGGGAACGGGAGCCGTGGCCGGCACAGCCACACCACGTGGCATTTACTGACTTTTCCAAGAATGAAGGTGGTGAGATATAGGCTCTCTCATCCCACAGCTGCCCAGGGCCACACCCAGGCCAGGTCTAAGTAACTCAGCACCATAGGGAAGCCTTGGGGTGTTTTGTTTTGGGGATGCTATTCAGAAACCTTGACACGTGTGAGGTTTTACCTGACGTGCAAGCTAACAGGTTAGCCTGCCAGCTTCCTATACATATACTGACAGAAGACCCCAGACCCCTGGGTTAGGGACACAGATGGTTTACTACTAATGGCAAAGACAGCAGCCAGAGCAGTATCTTGGGTTGGTCCCCGTGCCTCGATTCCCCACGAGGTCACGTGAATAAGGGCTGGTGTTGGTGGTCCCACATCTCCACAAACTTAGGAGGCTCAGAGCTTCTATAACACAAGGCAACAGGCGAGCTGCCCAGCTCCCCTCCAGGGCGATGTTTCTCATCACCTGGAACGGAAGAGGACAGAGGCCCCGCTGAGTGTGATGCTCCTGAAACATCTGTCCTCTGTTTGCTGTTCACCTGCCCTTGAACACAGCTTGCCATTGCCCCTGCTCAGAGGGCCTGGACCATGCAGGACTGTGAGAAATCCAGGACCAGTTGCCTCGCAGCAACAGAGAATTTTAGGCCGGCTCAGTTTTCTTCTTTCCACTGGGGAGTTTTAAGTTTGCAAGGTGGCACGTTGCAAAATGCAGGCATGTCTGTTGTCTGATCTAATGAAGAAATGTTCATGCATTTAGCCTCTCTGTGTTGGGAAAAAGGTGTCTGATTATTTCTTCTACTATATGAAAAATTTCAAGGTATTACGTTGTTTTTGGATTGACTTCAGCTGGGCAATGGCTCCGAGCATTTCGACTTTTAAAGGATTTTCTCTGAGGAGCTACACACCAATCTGTTTGTCATAAGGTCTCAAACTATAAGCACAGCCTCAATGCAATAGGCCAGTGTTGTTGTTGTTTCTTAATTTTTATTTATTTTATTTTTGGCTGCGTTGGGTCTTCATTGCTACGCGCGGGCTTTCTCTAGTTGCAGCGAGCGGAGGCTATACTTCGTTGCGATGCGCGGGCTTCTCATTGCGGTGGCTTCTCTTGTTGCGGAGCACGGGCTCTAGGCACGCAGGCTCAGTAGTTGTAGCACGTGGGCTTCAGTAGTTGTGGCTCACGGGCTCTAGGCATGCAGGCTCAGTAATTGTGGCACACGGGCTTAGTTGCTCCGCGGCATGTGGGATCTTCCCAGACCAGGGCTCGGATCCTTGTCCTCTGCACTGGCAGGCAGATTCTTAACCACTGCGCCACCAAGGAAGCCCTGGGCCAGTGTTTTTTATTACGTTATTTTGACTTTTTTTTTTTTTTGCACTGTGCCTTAGCTGCAAAGAACCTCACCAAGAAAGCACAGAAGGTAAATGAGATGGAGGAGGGCTCAGGGTCTGGATCCCCTCCCCAGTGGCTGAACCCCACCAAAGAGGGCATTCCCCATGTTCACTGCAGCTCAATTCAGTGGGCATTTCTGGACACCTGCTGCCAGGAGGCGCTGTGCTGTGTGTGGGGTGCCCAAAGAAGGGCCCTTTGTTCAGTAGAGAATTATATTGTACTGGTGTTCTCTTTGCCTTTTATAATCCAGGATGCTCACAGCCAGGCTTTCATGGAAGTCAGGGCTTGGCTGGTGGGCTCGGGGGGCGGGGGGAAAGTTCTGTGTATTAGCCAGCCCTGCCTCCCGTTTCCCTCTCTCTGGGGACCATGCCACTTAGAGCTGTTCACGGAGTGTTACAGCAGCGACGAAGACTTGGCGGAACAGCTCCTGGTCTATTCCTGCGAAGCCTGGGGCGGAAGCAGCTGTTTGGAGCTGGCGGTGGAGGCCACGAACCAGCATTTCATCGCTCAGCCCGGGGTCCAGGTAAACAACACGCAGTCACCAAACATCATGCCCAGAAATGGGCCTTTCTATCAGCTGGGTGTCTGGAGCCAGTGTATCTCTAACTAGGTGTAGGCATGGACCAGGTTACATGAACTCTCTGAGCCTTAGTTTCCTTATCTGTAAAATGGGCATAATAGGGGGTAAAGGAAGGGTTGCTGTGAGGATTCGATGAGATAATATGTGAGTGGGGCCAGCCCTTTTATTATAGTAGCTGTTACTCTTAGAACTATTACTAGTAGTAATGGCAGCAGAGAAACTAGTATAAAGTGGGTTCAGCCAGTGTAGACGTTTTCTGCCCCAAATTACATTAACAGCAGTTTGCACCTGGTATCTCAGGTTTCGGAGGGGAGATTTTTTCCACCCACCATCCCAGCTGTAGGGGTCTGGTGTGAAGGGGAGGAACATGGGGAAGAGATGGATGGACTGACCCTCGTCTGCATAGCCCTGTACACGCGACCACACTTCATCTTCACAGCACGCGTGCAGGTCGACATCATCCCATTTTACTGAGGAGGACTCAGGAGCTCAGAGAGGTTCTGGAACGTTCCCCAGGTTGCTAGGAAGTGGCAGGGCTGGGCTTTGATCCCATGATGATTGCCCGCCTTACGGACTTTCCATTATACCATGCAGCCAATAACTAGCACAGTGTTTACAAAGGAATCCGTTTGCTACTCCAGCCAAGTGGATTCAGTGAGTGTGGTCATGGATGACAAGGGACACACAGGGAGCCTTGCTGTTGTTCTGGTTTAGCCTCTGTGTCGTAGTGGGCTGGAGGGAGGCCAGTGCTGGGGTCAGGGTTGCCTGGGAGACCCGGCCGGCTGCCACGGCTGCCTCGCTCTGCTCATGGCTCTGCTCGCAGCTTCTTAGCCCCCAGACCCCTTCTTGCCAGTGTCCCAGCACTTTGGGCCCTGGGGAGGTTGATTCATGCTCCCGTCCAAGTTCATCAGGCCTGACGGTTTCCACCAGATGCCCGTTCAGTGATGTTTATGGAAAGTCTCCCTGCCCAGCCCGTGGGACCAGGGAGTGTGGTTGCTCTGGGCAGGCTGACGTGTGGGGTCAGATGTCGCCGGTGGCCATGGAACTCGAGCTAGTGCGGGAGCTTTCTGTGACCGAGGGCCTCATGGTGCCGCTCGGAGATGGCCTGGTGGGCTCATCACCCTGGAAGGATCTGGACAGTGAGGAAGACTGGACCTCACTTGTCTCGGTGTGCCCCGCAGAAGCAGACTGCCAGACAAGGATTTGACTGCAAGTGGTTTATGCTGGACATGAGTCCAGGAGGTGCATGAGGGGAGGGGAGGCCGAGAGGCTGGGAAGGGAAGGGAAGGAAGCAGACACAGGTATGCTAAGGAGAAGTTGCCTTCTGGGGGCTTCTGGGAGCTTCATGCCGCCTGCCCCAGTGTTGCTCATCCGAGCATCAACCCACCAACTGCAGTTTGCAGTTCCCTGGGGGCTGCCCCTCAAGAGTCAAGTACACGCCCGGCCCCAGAGGCCCAGGCAGAGCTGGGCAGGGCTCTCGGGAGGAGCTGTCCTCTCCTGGAGGGGTGCTCCGGGGTATGGATGGGGCACCCGGGTCCCAGCCCTCCAGACAGTGCTGGGAAGGCCTCAGGTCCCTCCTGCTCTGCCACGGAGACACACCGGTCCCTTCTGATTGACATATTTTTGTTCTTGTGGGTTTTCTTTTTTTTTGGCTGTGCTGTGCAGCTTGCGGGATCCTAGTTCCCTGACCAGGGATCGAACCCAGGCCCTTGGTAGTGAAAGTGTGGAGTCCTAACCACCGCATCACCAGGAAATACCCAATGCTATCTTTTCTGAGAGCTGCGGGGTCCTTCTGTGTGACCCAGCCTATGCCCACCCCTTCTGTGTTGACTTTCAGTGCTGCTGTCAGAGACAAAATGAGTTTCTAATTCCTGTCTTCATGGGAGGCCCTGTTCCACCTTTCAGGGGCTGATACAGTCTGGGGAAAGCTTTTCCACGCCTTTTTAGCTCAAACGGGTGTTGAGACACCAGTGGTCTCTCTCTTGGTGACTTCCTTTCAGTTTCCTGACAGGTGTCACCTGTCTGCCTCCAGAAATGAATCCTTGGGGCCCCGCAGGTAACACTGGATGTCGTGTGAATTTGTGATCTTTCAGGGAAAAGGAGCTACAGAGGTGCTTGTTTAAACTTACACAGTGAGAATTAGAGTTGGTTAAAATTCATAGGTTTAGTGAATTTGGACTCATACAACCTCTGTTTTAAAGTTCACAGAACCCAACATAGAAAAGGACTGAAAATCAAACAGAATTTTATATGGTTGAATCGTAGCCCCTTAAAATCCAGGTAACTAATATAAAAGAATAAGGATCTCAATTCAGAGAGTTATTTATTTGGAGAGGTTTGAGGGCTAGGAAGAAAGGTCGCACACCATCCAGCATGTCACTGCATTAATAAGGACCTGTGTCCTTTGCCTCTCTTTCCTGCAGAATTTTCTTTCCAAGCAATGGTATGGAGAGATTTCCCGAGACACCAAGAACTGGAAGATTATCCTGTGTCTGTTTTTTATACCCTTGGTTGGCTGTGGCTTTGTATCATTTAGGTATGAAACCAAGGCACATAATCATGTGTGTGAGTGTGTGTATACATACATCTGTGTGTGTACAAGCGTCTGTGTGTGTGTACATGCATCTGTGTGTGTGTACGTGTATCTGTGTGTGAGTGCTCTTGTGCAAAGGATCATAAGGCCTGGAAATTACGATGTTCACTCTAGTCCCTGCACTTTAGGTCTGGGATCTCCGTGGGTTTCCCCCAGGTTTGATTTCAAAGAGGTAGGAGTGGGCTCATGTCTTCAATATCTGAGGCAGAATTTGGATCTATTAAGCATGAAATGCCGAGGCTGAATTTTGGCTGGGTCAAACTTAGAACACAGTTTGGACACCACCTGTCCCTGGCCCAGCTGTGGGTCTGAGTTCATCTGTGTTCAGAAGGAGAGGTGTAGCCCGTGCAGTGATGTTGGCCAGGATGGTGACAATACTGTCACTCCTCGGTCCAGGAAGAAGCCCCTCGACAAGCACAAGAGGCTCCTGTGGTACTACGTGGCCTTCTTCACCTCCCCGTTCGTGGTCTTCTCCTGGAATGTGGTCTTCTATATCGCCTTCCTCCTGCTCTTTGCCTACGTGCTGCTCATGGATTTCCACTCTGTGCCGCAACCCCCAGAGCTGGTCCTCTACGCGCTGGTCTTTGTCCTGTTCTGTGATGAAGTGAGACAGGTAGGTCAGCCCCGACGTGGGACGCCCCCTCCTTTCCTCAGTGAGCGGCATCTTCCTAATGCCAAAGGGGAGCAGAAGTTGCTCCTCAAGTTCCAAAGTCATTATTTCCCCCAAATAAATGTTCTCATTTGGTGGCCACCCATGAACGTGAAGATGCTCTTCCATGAGATCTCCTAGCCCCAAGCCCAAGCTTTGCTCTCTAATTAATGTTAATTGATGGAGATGAATTACTCGGGAATATGTTCAAAGAGCAGGTTGACCTTGGACTTTTAAACCCACTCCCATCATGAGGAGCCATTTGTGATCCTGTCATTACTGTCACTGGGGTAAGCAGCACCATGAGTGGCAGGGGAATTGGAAGGACTTTCCAGCTAAGAGCATCTCAATGCCCAGCATGTCACATTGACAATGTCGGAAATTCATATTCGTCATTGTGAATTTCAGGGAGTTCAAGTCATTTATTCATGGTGTTTTCTCTAGTTTCTTGGGATCTGATTGTTTGGCATCCTCTTCCCACCCTTAATCCGAACTTAGCCCAGGCCTGGCACGTAGCAGGTGCTCAGTTAATAGTTGTTGAATGAATAAATGTTGATGGTGAAGGTCAGTGCTGTCCCTAAACCATCATGAAAAGTCATCACAGAAAATCCTTTTAAAATGGTAGTTTACAAAATATTTGAGAAGTGCTGTTTCTGTCACTCTTGTCCCATATGAGCCCAAACCCAAAAACATATCCATTCAACACGTATGGCCTAGGTGCTTACAGTGTAGAAGGTACTGTGCCAAGTGATACCAGATATTTGGAGGGGCAAAGGATGCTGTTCTTGACCCCACAGAGTTGCTGCCTGGAATACGATTCCTAAATTGTTTCGACTACCATGCTAACTCTAATAGGTTCTTTTATTTTTTGGTGGCTTCTAGGAGCCCTGGGCTGAGAAAGATCCTGAGCCTCTATTTTCAGCAGGAGAACATCTTAATGAATTAGAAGTGTCTGCCATGGGCACAGGGGGTGGCAGGAGTCCTGGTACCAGTGCCCTGGATCTGCCTTTGCTTGCCTGGTAGGTGGGAGGTGCAGACGCAGGCTGGAGATGGAGTACAGGTAGAAGTGTGTTGAGCATGCAAGATTATCAGGCTTTCTGTTTACCAGCAAATCTCCCCCAGGACCTGGTCCTGCTCACGTTCAGAGGGTTTCTATGACTTCAGATCAGCTTCATGGGTGCCCCAGGCATTGGGTCAAGTGGTCACAGTTCAGTCCAGGGCACTTCTGTATTAGCTCACTAGGGCTAGGGCTAGGGCTGTCATGATGAAGCCCACCAGCTGGGTGGCTTAAACAACACAAGTTCATCATCTCATTGTTCTGAAAGCCAGAAGTCTGAGATCAAGCTGTGGGCAAGGTTGGTTCCTTCTGAGGATGTGAGGGAGGACCTGTTCCAGGCCCGTCCCCAGTTTCTGAAGAGTTGCTGGCCATCTCTGCTGTTCCTTGGCTGTAGATGCTTTGCTCAGTCCCTGACCTCATGCTCACACCGAATTCTCCCTGTGTGCATGTCTCTGTCCAAATCTCCCCTTGTCATAAGGACACTAATCACATTGGATCAGGGGCCCATCCTGCTCCAGTATGACCTCATCTTAACTAATTACATCTGCAAGGACCCTACTTCCAAACAAGGTCACATCCTGAGGTGCTGGCGGGTAGGACTTCAATGTATGAATCTGGAGGGGATGCAATTCAACCCACAGCCCCTTCCACAGAGTCTCAGAGGCCTTCTTTTACTTGCTAGTTCTCTCTTTTTTTTTGACTTCTGTGTATCAGCAGCCAGGGTGTGAAAATATCCTGCTGGAGAGAAGCAGAGAAAGATGGAAGGAGAGTCAGCATTTAAAACGGGAATGGGCCCTGGCCATTGTGAGAAAGTTAACGAAGAACTTTTAAATTAGGAACCTCCCGAGTTACGTTGTCATGGGAGCTGGCACTGCACGGGGTCGCACGTGTTCCCTCCTAGACCAGTCGGGTGCTGGGGCCCTGACTCCCTTCCTTTGCTGTGCTCCCGGGCACGGTTGACCACGTTTCAAAGGCACATCAAAGAGAAAGTTTGGCTTTTGCAGAGGAAGAGGATGAAAGGGTGAGTTTGGAGGGGTTTGTCTGGCTGCAGGGGGAAAGCCCTGTGTCTCATCCTGTTTGAGAGACCAGCAGACCTCTCATCCTCTGTGGACGGGGAGGCCCAGTGGGGCAAATAAGTCACGAGCACAAATAAGTGGAGAGAGAGAGAGAGAGAGAGAAAGGGAAAAACCAGTGGGAATTGCAAATAGCATGGTAGTAACTTACTTAATTTCTTTGACCTTCTGGTTCCCCATCCTTAAATGGGCATGTTTCCTACTGCAAGCGGTTATTTTTTTCAGCTTATTGAGATATTATTGACATATAGCATTGTATACTTTCAAGGTATACAGCATAATGAGTTGACCTACATATAACCAGGAAGTTACTGAGGGGAACAAGAGGACAGGGTGTCCTACCTGCAAGCCTTGCCCATCTCATCCGGTACCAGCTCCACTGGGGAGTTCCAGCTCCTCACATACTCTGCTCTTGCCCAGAATTGGGTGGCATGGAAATGACTTCATGCAGATGTTTGTTCCTTATTCACATTTGATCCTCGGGGCCTAGCACAGGAGCAGGCGTTGTCACGTTTCTGGCAAGTGGGTGTATCTTTTTTAAAAAAATGAATTGACAAGGCAGGGTCTTACTGATTCAACCTCAGAGATGTGCAGTGACCGAGAGTAAGGGGGGAACCATGAAGCCAGCACCGGGCACGTGGGGAGGAACCTGGCAGGAGGGGGCTCAGACGTACCCTTTTGAGCAGAGGGTGCTGTTGGCAGCTTCTTGGAATGGTTGGTAAAAAGTAAAAAGTTCTTTTCCTGCTTCTGGCTGCCCCTCACTCACGCTCCCAACACTTCTCCGCTCGTCCCGTTCCTGACCCTGCCTCCTGGCTGCATTAAAGTCACAGAGTCCAAACGTCATTTGTATCCTCCAGGAATCTAAAGGAGCATGAGGTCTGGAGAGACGACTTATCCTGGGTTGCTCTAGGGGCAGAGCTTGGCCTGGAAGGAGGATGCAGGGAGAGTCATCCTGGCTTAAGCCAAGCACTTCATTCACGCAGTCTTTCTTTCAACAAATATTTATTGAGCACCTACCGCAAGCAGTGTCTTAGACCCTGGGGATACAGCGATGAACCAAACAGGCAAATATCTCTGTCCTCATGGACTTTCTACCAGTTAGCGATGACCGGCAGGGTCTTTTCTGGGAGCTTTCAGGGAGAGGAGGTGAGCGCCGCCAGTAGCACTGAATGAGCGAGTCTTGAGTTGACGGGGAGGTTGGCCTAGAGGACTTGGAATGGTAAAATCTGGAGTCCTTACGTCACAAGCATCTCCCTTCAGATTCGCATGTACATTTAACTGCTCATCCCTTATTCGGGTCATGCAGGAAGGAGACTCAGGACAGGTACATTTTTGCATAGAGAGGGGCCCCCGGCAGGTGGAGTGTGTGGAGCTTTGCTCGGGAGAGACACAGAGCGGGGGCACTGAGTGGGGGCAGACGGTGGGCAGGAGCCTCAGGGGGAGGTTCTGGGTTTCTGATGTGCTTCCCAGTTACTCCCCAGGCCTGATGTGATGCCTACAGGGTCTGGCTGAGTCCCAGCTGTTCTACCTTCATAATGGGTGGTATTTGATGATGCTAGGGATGTGTAGCTTTGTCCAAGTGTGTCCTCTGTTTCTTTGTAAAAGTTATTTTTGAAGGGGTAGTTTTTTTTTACCTCTTTATTGGAGTATAATTCCTTTACAGTGGTGTGTTAGTTGCTGCTTTATAACAAAGTGAATCAGCCACACATATACATACATCCCCATATCTCCTCCCTCTTGCATCTCCCTCCCACCCTCCCTATCCCACCCCTCTAGGTGGTCACAAAGCACCGAGCTGATCTCCCTGTGCTATGTGACTGCTTCCCACTAGCTAGCTGTTTTACATTTGGTAGTGTATATATGTCCATGCCACTCTCTCACTTTGTCCCAGCTTACCCTTCCCCCTCCCCATGTCCTCAAGTCCATTCTGTATGTCTGCGTTAGGGGCAGCTTGAATTCAGCAGTCCTGCATATTAAGGCGATGGTGAGGGACGTGCCTGTGCTTAAGGTCAGGAGCGTGGGGTCAAGGCCACCCCTGCCGGCTGGGAGCAGCTCTGCCTGTGTGGTCTGTGAGCCCCATCTCCACAGCACAGCCTTGCTGATTCCTGTCATTACAGGACTCTGACACTTGGGGTCGCTGTTTCCCTTTCGGGTCTGCAGACTCAGGCCTTTGGAATCCTTCATGTGGTTGGTTTCCTCAATCAGCTCTGCCGGCCTGGTACTGTCTTAATTAACCTAATTCACACTTGTTAGCCAAAAGCAAAACCAGGCAGGATGTTACCTGCTTCAGATAGTGTCTGGGTGTCAAATGCATGGTTGTCAGTGTCTCCCTGTGTCCCCTTCCCCAGGAGACAGAGGTTGCTATGTTAACTGGAATTTTTAACCAAGGCAATCAATAAGTGCAAACATAGTTGCTAAATAACTCTTAGGTCTATTCAACAGACTGTGAATGTTTATTTAAAGTGAGGTAAGTCCCAGCGTTCCTTCATGGAGAGCACATTCAGTCTTGAGGCCCTTGAATCCCCAAATCCGGAGAGATAGGATGAAATATGCTCCCAGTATTTTATGAATATAGCCAATTGCTGGCATTCCATTCAGAAAAGAGGCGGCTATTCCTTTTTAAAAATGTCTTCTTACTGCAACGGTGCCTCCCAACCCCAGACTTGATCTACTTATGGTTCTTCCCGTCATGTGGCCCGAGGCTGAGCCAGGCTGGGGCTGCCCTGTTGCCCTGTGCCTACCTGCCTCTCAGGCCAGGGTTTCAAAGAGGGAAGCAGGTGGCAGGGAGAGCCTGTCCCAACTACCCTCATCTTGCCAATGGTTCTTGGTGGGTGGTGATCAGTTTCACTGGGACCACCCAAATGGACAGTTAGGGATCCTGACTAGATTTCTGAGCCCAGGAGTTCAGCCATTCCACAGGGGAACATGGTCAAATTGGGCTGCTCACACCTGGGGGATTTTAATATTTCCTTGGTTCTTGATTTCATAACGCCCTCACCCCTTTGTCCACTAAAGTTGCTGTTTGCATTTATAAATGAGTGAAAAGAAGTACTTGTTGAGAAACCGATGATGTTTCTTGAATCTCTTCCAAGTCTAAGATTGTGGGATCTCTGTGCGGTGGTGGTGGTGGGGGTCTAAAGAAGCAGGGTGATGCTGGAGAGAGGAAACCACATTTCAGAACCCTAAGACCCATCACTTGCTGGCTTTCTGCCTAAGGGCAAGTTCCTTTGCTTCTTTTTCTTAGGCCTTTGTTTCAGGTGCAGAATAGAGATAAGATATCTTAATAGCAGGTGGACCCATGTTGGTGGTTCATTTAGTAGATTTGAAAAGTGCCACGTTCCTTTGATGACACATCTTTGCTGTTGTTTTCCTGCCTTGCACAAGTCTGGTGGTTTCCTTATCTGAGCTCACTTGGACCTTTGATCTTACCTCCCCTCCGACCCTTATCACGTTTCATTTTAAACATGTTTAACGTCTGTCTTTGCTGTGGGCCAGTAGATTCCTTGAGTGTTGACATCACACCCAATCCGATGATGTCTCTGTGTCCCAGGAGCCCAGCACAGGTGTTTGCAATCCCGTGGATTCTCAGTAAATATGTTTTGAGTGGATGGACGAATGAAAGGGTTAGATGACAACCCTGGAATCCCCCAAATCCAGCGTATGGATTGCCAGAGAGGCTGTCCAGATGCAGCCTTCTAATGGTTAACCTTATCCCTCTTTAAGTGTTTTCCTGACATGCTTTCTTCTGAGAAATCATGACCGATATATACAAATCATGATGGAAGGATCACTGAGGCACACTCTTCCTGTCGGTCATTTCTGTGACCACGTCTGTCCTCCTAGCTGCCACACATAGCACCGGTCTGCAAGAAACAAAAAAGTTTTTAAAACTTAAAAAAAAATCTCTTTAATAAGATGTTTTATTGCCATGTGCCAGAAAATTTTTACAGTAAACACACAAATCTGTGATGACGGCAGTATGGATAACACCCTCTAGAGTTGTGCAGTGCACAGCCTATACCACTGTACGTGGCAGCCATGGTGGGTGGGATTCCACCTTTGCCCGCACAGGTTGTACTCACTCTCTGCAGGTTTCTCTTTAAAAAACAGTTAGGATCCACGAGTCTTTTTATCTTGACTTTGTGAGCAACACATGAATAACAGCACAGCAAGCATGCAACCCACTTTCCAATCCCCCTGGAACAGCACAGGGCAGTTGCAGGGTGTACTTGGCACATCATGGGCTCAAAAAGGATCTGGAAGGAAATTTGTGAGCAAGAATACATCTGGAAGCAGTTGATGTTTCCAAGCTGCTGTGTCCTCTCTCTGTCCCTCTCTGTGCTGCAGTGGTACATGAATGGGGTGAATTATTTTACCGACCTGTGGAATATCATGGATACGCTTGGGCTCTTTTACTTCATAGCAGGGATTGTATTTCGGTAAGTAGCCCTCACCACGTTTTCAAGTTTCAGGTGTTTTTGGATTCTCTTGGGTGGAAAGGCGGAGGAAAGACGTTTCAAGCCCAAGATAAGAGAGAGAGGATGAACTATGGTCCCATTATTTTATGAATATAGCCTATCTCTGGAATTCCATTCAGAAAAGAGGTCGCTATTCCTTTTAAAAAATGTTTTCTTACTGCACTGGTGCCGGTTCTTCCCATCACATGGCCCAAGTCTGAGCCAGGCTGGGGCTGCGCTGTTGCCATGTGCCCTCCCCGCCCCGTTTTAGAGATTATTATAAAGGCCCATTGTCTCTGCCTCTTAGAGACACAGCTTGGCTGGCATAAACCTGGGTCTCCTCTCTTCCCCCCTCCTGGTGATCTGTAACTGAAAAAGGGTTCTTCATGGTTTTTCTCTTTGTGCTTATAGAATTTGGAGGAGAGAATTAGAAACTGAGGAGAGAATGATGAGGGTGTTAAATATAGCACAGTGTTTTTGTTTGGGGCCATATAATCTTCTAACATACACTTAACTTCAACTTAAATGCTGGTTCTGGAGCCTGCCCTCCCAGCTACAAGAGTTCCTCAATCCCCGAGGATTAGAAAAACCAGTTGAAAAGTACGGTTGAAGGCAAAAAGCAACATGACTCCACGTGATAGGGAAAGCGGGGTGCATACAAACCTTGGCCCCCCTTGCCCAGCCCTGCTCGTTTCCGGGCTGCCTTTCCCGAATAGCTTCAAGGTGAAGCTCGTGGTCTATTGGAGCAGAGAAGCCTGACTATTAATATTCACACCTACCCAGAATGAGGTGCTTTACAGTGAGCGCTCACTCTACAATACGAACGGGGTAAGAACTCAATTTCCTCCTCCAAAAAAACCCTCCCTTTCTGCTTGGGTTAAAGGCCCAGCATTGTTTTTTTTAAGTTTTTATTTTATAGTGGAGTATAGCTGATTAACAATGTTGTGATAGTTTCAGGTGCCCAGCAAATGGACGCAGCCATACATATGCATGTATCCATTCTCCCCCAAACTCCCCTCCCATCCAGGCTGCCACATAACACCGAGCAGAATTCCCTGTGCTCTACAGTAGGTCTTTTTGGTTATTAAAGGCCCAGCATTTGAATCACGGTTGGATGTGATTTCTAGAGCATTCCAGTTAGAAAGCACATATGGCTTTCAATGAACACGCCAGCAGGTGGTTAGCTAATCAAATGATCTGGTGCAAATGAGGTAAGTTTCACTGGGGGGAACCTGGCAGGGTCAAGTCCCAGGTGGTCGGGGTCACTGTAGAGGCCTGTGAGCCAGGAAGTTAGCAATGTCGGAATTGGGTCCTGCGGGAGTATTTGGGATGAAGGACTAAAGTGTCCGGCCTCTCCTGGGGTCCACGAGGGCAGTAGACGTGGCCTTTGGTTTTCAGTGGCTGATGGGCCGGTGATGTCCCTGGTCTATTTCCACTTACTCTCAGTTCCCAGGCTTTTGGCTGTTTCTTCATGTTTGGTTATTTTTTATTATTATTTTATTTTTTTGCGGTACGCGGCCCTCTCACTGCTGTGGCCTCTCCCGTTGTGGAGCACAGGCTCCGGACGCGCAGGCTTAGCGGCCATGGCTCATGGGCCCAGCCGCTCCGCAGCATGTGGGATCTTCCCGGACCGGGGTACGAACCCATGTCCCCTGCATCGGCAGGCAGACTCTCAACCACTGCGCCACCAGGGAAGCCCCTGTTTGGTTATTTTCAAAAGCAAAATTTGATTGTAAATCAACTGTACTTCAATAAAATTAAAAAAAATTAGCAAATAAAATCCAGAAATAAATAAAAATGATAAAAAGCAAAACCTTGAAATATTTTGTCAGCATCTCACAGCTTCTTTCTTCTTCTTTCCACAGGCTTTACCCTTCTAACAAAACCTCGCTGTACTCCGGACGAGTGATTTTTTGCCTGGATTACATTATATTCACCCTAAGGTTGATTCACATTTTCACGGTCAGCAGGAATTTAGGACCCAAGATTATCATGTTGCAAAGGATGGTGAGAATGAAGAATATTTGTAGTTAGTTGTCCTTCTTCTAACTGCATCCAGTGTTCCTTTCATTGTTGAGAGGAGGATTTTGTGCATAGAGTGATGGCTGCATTTCACAATCAGTAGGGTTTACTTTCTTGATGTGTTTTCATCAGGGGCCCCTCTTCCAGGTTAAAATTTCACAAAAGATGGCTGTTAGGAGCAAACAGCTTGACTCAGTGCGTTGCTAAGAAAGATCTCTAGATTTTACATGTTTCCAAGTGCTTTCACTTGAGTCTTAACAACTCACTAGAAGCCGAGGCGGGAGACGGACTTTTATACCCATTTTACAGATGTGGACAGTCAGGTTCAAGAAGGTTAATATGTTTGTCTGGAGACATGCAGTGAGCTAGAAGCATAGCGTGGACTGGAACTTTAATCTTACAACCATGCGATACAGACGTCGCGAAAGCACTACCAGCCCCGTTCCATGGGGACAAATAACAGAAAGATACACACTGACGATGTTGCTTCTCTCAGCTTGTTTTCCACGTGACCCAAACCTCCCGTGTTTCTGTCTTTAAATCAGATGGGCGTTTGGATGAGCTCATCTGGAGGTTCCTTTCCAATGCTGAGCTTCTTCGAGTTTGCGGTTTTAATTCAAAGCATATCTGGGGCATCAAGTCACCATGAAGTCATGCTGTGTGTGCAAAACATTAAAAAAGATAAAACGGTGCATTCTTGTCTAAAAAGGAGAGCTTTTATTTTCCTTAAGAAAAAAAAAAAACTAAGGCAATAGCTTAGGGGTCTGCAGAACGTGAGCTGGAGAGGAGGGGGGGGCGGTCCAGAGTTGGATCCCTCTTCTGCTCCCAGGCTGGTCTCATTCAGAAAGTCTCTGCTGCTGCGCTGGTTTGGGGACCTGCAAGGAAAGATGCATCCGTCAGTTTTAGTGCCGGGAAGGAGATGCCCCGAGACCCAAGGGTGATGATGGCCATTTTTAAAAATTAGTGATCAAATGCTGGGCACCTTAGGTTCCAGGGTCCCAGAGCCTCTGTCCTTCTCCGTGGTCAGCGGAGTGGACAAGCCGCCCTGGTGCCGTCCTGACTTCACTCTCCTGTCCTCCCGTGACAGCTGATCGACGTGTTCTTCTTCCTGTTCCTCTTTGCCGTGTGGATGGTGGCCTTCGGCGTGGCCAGGCAAGGGATCCTCAGGCAGAATGAGCATCGCTGGAGGTGGATCTTCCGCTCGGTCATCTATGAGCCCTACCTGGCCATGTTCGGCCAAGTGCCCAGCGATGTGGACAGTAAGCCTGATGTGGCCTGGGCGGGGGACAGCTGGGAGGTGGCAGATGCTTCTAGAACCAGCCTCCGAGGCTCCCCACTCTGACCCTGGGGACTGTCTTAGGAGCAGGCGGCTGGAATCTGGCCAACACCAGGGAATGGACACTAACCCTCAAAGCCATTTCTTTCTCCTGAGCAGGATCTCATGTCCACCTTTGTAAGCTTGTCCCCAGCATTTCAGCCTGCAATTTTTAAACCTTTTTAAAAAGAATGTTTCTCATATTTCCAACAGCAACGTGGCCGATGAGAGCCAGGAGCCTCACTGGTTTAGAAACGAGTGTTGCAAGTCTGTCCTATACAACAGAGTGACGGGGTGCTCATTTATTTCAAAAAGTGCAATATTGAAAAATTTTGCACTGGAACCTGGAATTTAAACTTCCAGCATTAGCCTTCTGCCAGCTATCTTTCGGAGGCAGGTTAATGGTGGCAGAGATGGCATGGATTTGGCCACGCCCAGTTGACATAAGGAAAGTGTCGGGTGTGTGCAAACTGGTGTGTGTTTTGGATAAACTGTCTAAAGCATCTCTGTGATGCTGACAGTAGCCTGAGCTTGTCATGTTCTGTCCTGCCACGGGAAAACTACCCCGATGTTTGCCTGGCCCTATGCTCTCATTTCTCAGCTCCTTGGTGTTTTCTCAATTATCTCCGTGGCCTCGTGTGGTCCTTCTGGCCTCTTCTGCTGCAGCCTCTTCCAAGACCTTAGAAACAGCTCTTTTCCGGGCAACGATGGGAAGGCACCTTGTTATTATTATTTCCCGTCTGCATGCTGTACTTACCATTTTACACAAAAGCGAGTGTGTGTTGTCCTCACGGCAACCTTATGTGTCGGTGGTTTTAGTCCTGTGAGGGACAGCTCACAGTGACTCACCTAAAGAGCCAGTGGCAGATGGGGTTCAAATCTTGGTCCAGCCACGTGTGTGCTGTGTGCCCTGGGACGCAGCTTGGCGTCTCTGCCTCTCAGTTCCATTGCAGGTAGAAATGGGTGTAGCACCTACTTTTCTGCCGGGCGTCTCACCGACCGGCAGGACTGAACTCAAACTCACAGGCTCGGATGAGGATCTGTAGCCCAGAGCGACTCCCAGAGGGCCAGACACTCACATCCATTGCCTTCTCTGAGATTCTCAGACTCACCTCTCCATCCTCCCCTCCAGACTCAGACCTTCTGCAAGTCCCCATTCTAGGATCTGTCACCACCGGTCGCACAGATGTGCAAAGCAGAAGCCTCGATGGAACGTCCTTGACGCCTCCTATGACTTCCTCCCCCACCTCCAGTTCATCAGCTAGTTTTGTTGATTTCATCCCCTAAATGTCTTTGAAACCCAGCCACTTTTTTTTTTTTTTTTTTTTTTTTTTTTTTTTGCAGTACGCAGGCCTCTCACTGCCGTGGCCTCTCCTGTTGCGGAGCACAGGCTCCAGACCCGCAGGCTCAGCGGCCACGGCTCATGGGCCTAGCCGCTCTGTGGCATGTGGGATCTTCCCAGACCGGGGCACGAACCCGTGTCCCCTGCATCGGCAGGCGGACTCTCAACCACTGTGCCACCAGGGAAGCCCATACCCAGCCACTCTTTACCATCCCCACCACCACTGCCCTAAGCCATCCTCACCCCCTGCCCGCGTGGCTCTTAGTCAGAACCTCCTCACGTCTCCCTCTGGCTCCTTATACTGCAGCCAGAGTGATCCTTGAATAAAGAGAATCCGATGTGTCACACCTCTGCGTCAAGCAGTCTAACGGCTCTCCGTTGGTTTTAGTATAAAGATAAAATAGTTAACATGCTAACTGCACATCCTGTTCTCTCATTTCAACAGACCTTTCCAGTCCCCCTACCACAGGGCCTTTGCACGTGCTGTTCCCTCTCCAGATGCTCTGGGCACCCCATCTCTCCCCATTCATTTAGCTGCTCCTACTCATCCTTCTGTCCTCAGTTCAGAGATGCTTCCTTCCAGTGGAACCGCTCTCAGATGAGGAGCCTCAGTTTGTGCCCACGGAGCACACTGTACGTGTCCTTCTTAGCGCTTCTCAGGGGCTGAAATGTTCAACTTGTGTGGTCATTCATCTGCCTATTCTTCCAAAAAGGTTGGAAGCTCCCTGAGGGCAAAGACCATGTTTACCTTACCTTCCTTTTTGTCTTGCATCCTAGTGAAGTCCTGGCTCATAGTAGCTGCTCAATAAATACTTAAAAATCTTTTATTGAAGTCTAGTTGATTTACAATGTTGTGTTAGTTTCAGGTGTACAGTAAAGTAAATCAGTTATACATATGTTCACTCTTTTTTAGATTGGTCATTACATAGTATTGAGTAGAGTTCTCTGTGTTATACAGTAGGTCCTTATTAGTTAACTATTTTATATATAGTAGTGTGTATATGTCAGTCCTAAGGTATCTCCCCATTTCCCCCTGGTAACCATAAGTTTGTTTTCTACATCTGTGACTTTATTTCTGTTTTGTAAATAAGTTCATTTGTACCATTATTTTTTGGTTCCACATATAAGCAATATCATATGATATTTGTCTTTCTCTTTTTAACTTACTTCACTCAGTATGGCAATCTCTAGGTCCATCCATATTGCTGCAAATGGCATTATTTCAATGCACTGTTATTCAGTCAATAAATACTTAATGAGTAGATGAACACATGATTCTGAGGCTTACCCACGATTCTGAGGCTTACCCATGATAGAGTGCCTTGGAACAATGCCCGACACATTGCATGATCATCGCACCTTTGTGGTGCTTTAGCACTGGCCCCTCCAGAGGGTCCTCACATTGCCTGTTGCTGTATCCTCAGGTACCACGTACGACTTCTCCCACTGCACCTTCACTGGGAATGAATCCAAGCCCCTGTGCGTGGAGCTGGACGAGCACAACCTGCCCCGCTTCCCCGAGTGGATCACCATCCCCCTGGTGTGCATCTACATGCTGTCCACCAACATCCTGCTGGTCAACCTGCTGGTTGCCATGTTCGGGTATGTGCTTGGCCATACACTGGCTGGGGGTCCATGCCGTGCCGGGCCCCGTGCCAGGTGGAGCTGGGGGAATCGGGAGTGAAGCAGCAAAGGTCCACCCTTGAGGAGCTTATGATAGAGGTCTTATGATAGGGGATTGGTGGTCTGGGGTGGGGAGAGGCCTTGAAGGGACTATATTAAGATAGAGCGAGTCCTATAAGCTGTAACATAAGTTTTTGGACCCCAAAGATAGGTGCCTGTAACCCCCTCCAGCACGTTCAGACTGCATGTTTAGTGTCCATTTAGCAACCTCCCCGGAGCGCCAAGATGCTGGCCTGACAATGACTGTGGCTCGGTTCCCAGGTTCTCATTTTCTGTGGACTCCGTGGGATGGATTCTAGGGCTTAAGGGACTCAGCTTTTAGTTAGCTGCTGCTTTAAAATATTTAGTTTAAGTACAAATCAAGAGAGCAGAGTCAGGAGAGCGACTCTCCTTTGGGGCTCATGTCTAATGAGGTTGGCGTGAGAGCACGATGGTGACTGAAACATTTTTTTTGCTTTTGGCCATTTAATCCATTTAGAAAATCATGTTTATCTTGCCCCTTTGTCTTTCTTAGGAGCGTTTCAAAGAACCCCATGTGGTGGGTACAGTGGGGGTACCTTAATTTTAGGCTGTTGTTGTGAGGTAGGGGGTTATTCTGGGTACATGAATCCTGGCATAGACAGGCAAGCAGTTTAGAAACAAAATTCAAATTAAAAAAAATTATTTGTTAAACTTTGGAGTGAAAGAAAAACCATAGTTGAAACCAGAAACTGAGAAACTATGAAGGATAAGAAAAACACATTTAATTTCGTTAAAGAGGATACCTCAGATGAAGTCATGTGATAAATGATAGACTGGGGACAATGTTTGCCTAAGGTGAACAAAGGCTTCTCATTCTTGCTGTAGAAAGAGCTCCTGCAAATCGGTGAGAGAAAGATGAGGCAGTAGAGAATGGGCAGAGGAATGCAATTCAGAGAAATTCAAATGGCCACTAACTGTAGGGGAAGGGGCTCAACCTCATGGGTGGGAAAGGTCAGCTGAAACCAGCAACGAGGTGTTGGTTTAGGATCCATCAGGTGAAGAGACATCGTAAGAAGTGCTGGAGATGATGCTGGGAAATGGACACTGCTCTGGGAATGTGAATTGTCTCCCACTTTTGGGAAAGTGATCTGAAAATAGCTATTAAAAAATATGCAAACCTTTGGCCCAACTCCTGTGTCTGGGAATCTTTCGTAAAGATATCTAGGCAAAAAACATTTATTAGATCATTGTTTGATGCCTATCAATAAGGGGATGGTAAAACAAAGCATGTCGTATCCATAACATGGAACATTATGCAGCTCTTAAAAAGAAAAGCTGAGGGCTTCCCTGGTGGCGCAGTGGTTGGGAGTCCGCCTGCCGATGCAGGGGACGCAGGTTCGTGCCCCGGTCCGGGAAGATTCCACATGCCATGGAGCGGCTGGGCCCGTGAGCCATGGCCACTGAGCCTGCACATCCAGAGCCTGTGCTCCACAATGGGAGAGGCCACAACAGTGAGAGACCCGCGTACCACAAAAAAAAAAAAAAAGAAAAGCTGAGATCTATATTATTGACTTGGAAGGATGACATTTTGTTAAATATAAGAAGCTCAGTGCAGGCTTATTTTTATAGCAAAATCTTATTTTCTGACAGTAAAAAACAAGAAATTTTTAAAAGGCAAGTATATATTTCACTCAACACAATGATCACATATTACTTCCATAATTTAGAAAAAAAGAATCAGAAGGTAGTTGTCTTATAGAGACCTGAGGGGCACCAGGATTGTAGACGAGGGTCATCTTTCTTTGTCGGTCAGTGGCCTCCCTTTGAGTGAGGCTGCGTGGGGGAACATGTGCCTTCGGGGACATCACGCATCCAAGGGGCTGAGCCGTGAGTGGTCATCTGGTCTTCAGGTGTACAGCGACGTCCTCCTCTAGACTAGCTTCTACACTGTGGCCACAGTGGTGTTTCTAAAATGTCACTTCTCTGCTTAAAATTCTGGAAGTATTTCAGTATTTCCCCATAGTGTTCAGGGTAAATTTCAGCCTCCTCAGCTTCCTCCAAGGCCATCGACCTGGGCTTTGAAAACACCTTCAGCCTTCACCTCTGCTACCTGTCTCCGACAGGCATCCCACCTGTCTATCCCTAAACAGTGTGATCTGTCGTGCCTGACACTTTTGCAAATGTCACCCCTCTGTCGACATTACCTGTTCTATCTTGACCGTCTCTTTCCCATTCCTCTTGCCCTCTAAGGAGTCCAGCAGCACCCTTCGCCCGAGTGGTCCTCGTGCCCTCCCCACTGTGCATAGAGAACCCGTGGGCCCCCCTCACAGCGATAGCTTCCTCTTCTTCCAGACCGTAAGCTCTGGAGAGTGGAGATTGTGTCTGTCTCAGCACCTAGCCCTTCCTGGGTTTGTTCCATGAATGAAAAGAACAGGATTCTTTCTGCTTTTTGTTCATTATTCAGTTTTAGTTAGGAGAATAGCTTCCTGGTCTGTTATTCACCAAGTAGTGTCAATGGTGAATGTCAGACCAGTGAGGGGTTCATCACCTAGATGTATAATATCTGTTCTGTGCCAGGTGCCTGGGCCATGGAGATCATGGAGCCCTTTGTCCCACTCAGCCTTAAAGAGGGAATATGCACCCCACCCCACCCCCAACTCCATCACCGCCCCTAAAGGGGGGCCTGGGAAGTACTCAAGAATCCAGACGTCTATACTGCTTACGGGAAGCTGGACCATGTCACGCTGCCAGAGGTCCCCACGTCTGAGCTTGCAGAGAGAAGTGGCAGAGACGGGTGGTTATGTATCCACGTGAGGGCAGAGAAGGGAGGACCGATTCCCAGACTCGAAGCAAGAGTGGGGAGGGAATGAGATGATTTGGGGTCCTATTTTATAGTGATAACCTCTCTTATCAACCTGTACATTGAACATTGGGTAGTCCCTGTAAAAACTGACCACTAATATAATATCTACAAAAATTAAACAGAAGGGCCGACAGCTCCCAATGCGATGGCCTTTGAGCTACACGAATTCAGTAGATCTCAGGAAGCAGAGTGGAATAGTGCTTAGAGTTCTCCCGAGTCTGTGTGCTGTGAGCTGTTCACCAAAGCCATTCTTGAGGACCAGGTCAGTTTGTAATTCATTATCCCCATGACAATCATAAAATGATAGAATTTGGAGCTGAGAGGGACAGGAGTCCAGCCTGTGATTTTCAGGTTGAGGAAGTGAAAGTTGGGCAGCTCAGCATCTGTGGCTCTGGCCGCAGTGACGTCCGTCTTGCCTGTGTCCATTCGAGGCTTGAGCTTGAGTCTCTTCCCTGCGAGGCCTGAGCCATTGGGCCACACCCCACTGTTGCCTCATTCCGTGTGTAAGTGTGACCACTGGGGAACTTCCCTTCCCTTGGGGGATCCTTAGATTCATCTTGGGCTAAGGCAGAGGTCTTTTTTTCTGTTAATACCTGTCTGAGCAGCTAGAGCAGCCCCCTTGCCATCCTTGAGCTAACTCGTCAGGACACTGTTTCTGATGGTTGTGATGGATATTCTGGGTTCACTCCAAGCCGACAGCTCCGGGCTGTGACCCCTGTCTGGCACCGCATCAAAATATTCATGTAAGAGTTTAACCATGCACAATGGCAGCCTTTTGAACTGTAACATAAATGTACACTTGGGAATTTTAAAGTAATATTGGAATGCTCTCTAGATGGTATTCAGCAGGGAAAGGAAATGGGTGTAAACATCTGCGATGATTCCACATTAAAATTATCGATCACAGGCCCTATGTGGCTTATCAGAGGCACGATGTGATCTTAAGGTTAGTAAATGACTCGGGGTCGTCTTAACACGGAGCTGTTAATGCTTTCAGGCACCGTGTCCTGAAGATAAATTCACCCACGGCATTTCTGCTGGAAAGGACTCATCAGACATGCCGTTTTTTTAATCTTAGGAATAATACATGTTCATTATGAATATGTAGAAAAGTAGACAAAAGAAAATATCTCCTGGTACAGATTAAACGTTCGGGTGACTTCACCAGTCCCAGGCAGGCTACTGAAATGGGATGAAAAGAAGAAAAAGAGAGCAGATAATTGTAACAATAACAATAGCTAATATTGATACTTTTCCATGCTAGGCACATCCAAGTGCTTTACATGTGCAGCTTCATTTAATTAGTCATCATTTTTGTGTAGGTGTAGCTTTATAATCATTCATAAATGAGGAGTTGGAGGCAGAGAGAGGTTAAAGTCTCTGCTATCTGAGCGGGAGATGGGCACATAGACAGTAATATAAGATGAGGTGAAAAGATACAGTACGATCCGAGCGGCACGAGAAACCTATTCACAAAGGACTCTGGTGCAGGGCCGGGGTTATTAATTGTGACAGATCTTGGGGCTGGGCAGCAGCAAATGGAGGAGACATTTGCTCAGAGGACCCTGGGGGCTTTGGTTGGAGAGGGAGAGAAGCAGAGGAAATAAAGCTGTTCTGGGGAGAACTAGAGACTGCGGATGGGGGAAGGTCAGCAGGGGCTGGGTTATGGAGTGTGTCTTATGCCGTGTTGAAGAATTTGGACTTTTCCCTGCAGGTGAAGGGAGACTTCATGGGTCTTTACACGGGCAGTGGCACAGTCTTAGTTGTGCTACTTTGACAGAAACATGCCCAACAGTTAGCATCTCACAGTCAGGCAGTGAAATCGCTGGCTGTCTCTTACTGTTAGCGTTGACGCTGTTTCGGTGCTGCAGAGCGTGAGGGGAACCAGGACGTGCGGAAGGTTTTAACGTGCCCGCTGGGGCACTGAGTGGGTGCAAAAAGTCAGGGTCATCAAGGTTCACTGGATACTGCTGCAGAGTCTGGGAAGGAATGGCAGGTGGAAAAATGTATGAAATCTGTGAAAAGCTTGGAAGAGGGGTTTACCTGATTGCAGTCTAGCTGGCAAGTTTCTCGTATTTCAGTTTCTTCTAAAATTCTGCCGTTGTTTTAGTGTCTACTTTTTCTTTGTGAATTTTTTGCAGGCTTTTCATTCTGTTCTGTTAATCAGTCTTTCTATTTTGGTTTTTACTACCAAATGGCTTTAATTACTGATTTTTAACATCTGTTGTATGAGTGCCCTTCATTATTCTTACTCAAAACTTTCCTAGCTTTTCTGATATATTTGATCATGTGGAGAGCCTAAGGCTCATCTTCTGCAATCCTTTTTTCTTTCCTCTTCCAAAAAATTTCTTTAATGAATTTTATTGTGATGATGTTAACTTTGCAGGGCCATTTAGGGGAAGCTGACGTCTTTAAAAAATGCCAGAAAAAATGGCGTGATTCTCCATTTATTCAAATACATATAGTTTCCCAGTAAACTTTTATGGCTGTATTCACATGGATATGGCCAATATTTTGTTACATTTTTTTTTCTAGCCATTTGTGGTTGTGAGTGAGATATTTTTTCTATTATGTTTTTTTCAATAACTACTTTTTGATATGCAGGAAGGCTATGAAGTATTGCTTACTTATTTTGGAACAAGTCTCCTTACTGAATTCTTCTTTTTTTCCCCCTCTCTTTTCCTTTTATCATATCATGGAAGTTTCCTCCTATTTCTTATTTATTAAGCTCCTTCCTTCTTCTTCTTCTTTATTTCTTCTAATCAGAAATGGATGTTGCATGCTGCCAGAAGACTTTCTAGAAACAGTTTAAATGGTATTTGTCTTTTTGATCTGTGATGTATTATGAAAATGATGAATTATATAAATGACCTTAATATTTAGTCATCCTTTTGTTCTTTGGTCAGGCACATTACTCTTTGAACGCACTGCCGAATTTCATCCACGTACAAAGCTATGTGAATCCTAAACATTTATCTCTTGGTAACATTTGCACTGTCAGTGGGTGTCTGAGACTTTGTCTCTCCTGCTTCCTCTTCCTCTCGTGCTTCTCTGAGGTGCTCAGATGCTCTTAGGGGACAGAGCTCCCACCAGCTGGGTAGCTGAGGGCACAAGATATCACGGGAGATGTCAAGTCAAAGGGGACCTTGCAGAATTCCTCTCAGGGAAGACGCTAGGTGGCCAGTGGTTGGCAGGGACAGTGAGAGCCATCAGAGCTGGGTGGGCGAGAGCCTGAACACGAGAGTTGGCCCGTGTTCTGCTCTGGACATTTGGGTTTGCTGAGGGGGGTGGGGATGTAGTAGCCCCAGAACTCAGCCTGTCTGCTATAGAAGTGGAAAACCATGTCTAAAAAGCATTAAAATTATTTGAGCTAAGCAGTTGGAAGCCTTCCCTGGGGAACCCTCATGTCTTGTTGGCCGAGTCTGGACCTGACTCTAGAGAAAAAGAACAATTTGGAAGGTTTGGGGTTGGATTTCGCCTCCAGGTCACATTTTGCCCATTCCTGCTGCTCTCTGGGGCAGGTGGACGTAAGTAAATAAACCTCAGCATGGCCAGCCCCGGAAATGTGTTATTTATGCAAAGTGGCTTTTGGGTATTAATGTCCAGTAATCAATCAGTTCACCCACACCCCCTGTGGGATGCGGATAAGGGCTTTTACCGTTTGCCCAGGAAAGGAGCGCTGCTCACTGGATGCACATGGACCCTGAGGTGCAGAGGAAGCAGAGGTTCCAGCAGGAGGCTCCTTGGAGCCTGCTGGGTTGTCCCGAGGAGCACATGGGGCAGTGATGGGAGGCGGAGTTCTTCAAAAGAAAGAATGATACAGGGCTTCCCTGGTGGCGCAGTGGTTGAGAGTCCGCCTGCCGATGCAGGGGACGCTGGTTCGTGCCCTGGTCCGGGAAGATCCCACATACTGCGGAGCGGCTGGACCCGTGAGCCATGGCCGCTGAGCCTGTGCGTCCAGAGCCTGTGCTCCGCAATGGGAGAGGCCACAGCAGTGAGAGGCCCACGTACCGCAAAAAAAAAAAAAAGAATGATACAAACACCAACCCCTGTTGTCGGCACTGGCCTAAGTGCATTCCAGACCAGGGCTTGGCGGCTTTTTCTGTAAGGGCCGGCCAGGGTCTTGGCTTTGGCCAGATGTGCAGAAAGAAGCAGTGCTCGGCGACCCCACACCCATCCCTGCCTCTTTGCTCGTGGGCCCTACAGAACAGGTTGGGTGTTAGATTTGGCCCCTGGGTCACAGTTCACCGATTCCTTTTCTAGATGACCTGGAAGACTTAAGATGTTTTTCACTACCTCTGAGTAACCAGTTAAGCTAAAATGCGAATCTCTTCCCACTAGGACCCTTCTTGGCCACAATTCCACTTGAAGATCCCAGGGAAGGGAGGGAGAAGACACCTTCCCCAGCTCTAAGCATCTGAGTGTTCCTCCCTTCAACAGGAGCTATTAATTCCTTCTGGATAAAACCTCAGCAAACAACATTCAATGCATTAAAATGGATGCAATTTGGGTGTCTGTTGAGTTTTAGGGGGCAGTCAGTAGGATCCATTTTTGGCTAAATACATAAGATTTTAAGATGCTCCTAGGGGCTCATTTGAATGGTGATACTTGTTCTGGAGCAAAGTATGTAGTAAAACGTGATTCCTGGCACGTTCTTCACCTGGACTTCATTAACCTGGGTGTGCCTGCCGTCCTCTCTTATTGCAGTGACAGAAGCCTGCAGTGCCCTTTGCAGACACAGAATCAGCAGGGGCTGGCGAGGACAGATAATGATGCTTGGTATTCATCTTAGAGCAAAACCTGACCTACATTTGGAAGAAACAGCAGGCTCACTGCCAGACTCAGTTTGCTGCATCAAACTGAGTCTCATGCATCACAGTCCTGTCTGCTTTTCACCCAGAAAATCTACCACATAGAGTTGACACTTGAATCAGTCAAGAAACCGTTTTACATGCCTAGTAAAGGAGTTTACATATAGTAGATACTCAACAAACATGAATTCCCTTTGCTTTAAAGACCACACCCAGTTGAAGAGGCACTTTCTGGGAAAGCCTGCCCTGCCCAGACCCCAGGACCTGGTGTAGAGCTCAGAGGGGTCTGATTCATAAGTAAATGCCAAGATAAGCAGAACCAAGCTTATAAGCAAAGCCACAACCATGATCTGTATAGGCTAGTGTTTTGCTCATGTATATGATCCTCACTTGGCTAAAGATATTTAAGTCTTAGGTTGTAGTGCGCTAATAATAATAGTGAGTAATAGTAATAGTAACTATTATTGCTAATAGTAATAGTGAGGTCTCACAACAAATGTATCCCATTTCTCTGCCTGCAAGGTTTGGCCTCTGAAGTTTTGGCCTCTGATGTTTTTACCCAGAATTTGGAGAATTTAATCTATCTGCAGTCAGGATTTGCTGTTAGGCAATTTTAAGGGGTTTGTTGCTGCTTCTTTGGCTCTTGAAGGAGTGATTTGGTGTTAATGATAAAAGTATCTCAGATGATTGAACTTCAGCAAATGGTAAAATGCTTCACAGTTATCTTTTACTAAGTAGTCCAACCCGATCCTTTTTAAAAAAATTTTTTTTAATAACAAATTTCATCAGTTATACATGTACATATGTTCCCATATCCCCTCCCTTTTGCGTCTCCCTCCCACCCTCCCTATCCCACCCCTCCAGGCGGTCACAAAGCACCGAGCTGATCTCCCTGTGCTATGCGGCTGCTTCCCACTAGCTATCTACCTTACGTTTGGTAGTGTATATATGTCCATGACGCTCTTTCACTTTGTCCCAGCTTACCCTTCCCCCTCCCCATATCCTCAAGTCCATTCTCTAGTAGGTGTGTGTCTTTATTCCTGTCTTACCCCTATGTTCTTCATGACATTTTTTTTTCTTAAATTCCATATATATGTGTCAGGAGTCATGTACCAAAATGTTCATAGCAGCCCTATTTACAATAGCCTGGAGATGGAAACAACCTAAGTGTCCATCATCCGATGAATGGATAAAGAAGATGTGGCACATATATACAATGGAATATTACTCAGCCATAAAAAGAAACGAAATTGAGCTATTTGTAATGAGGTGGATGGACCTAGAGTCTGTCATACAGAGTGAAGTAAGTCAGAAAGAGAAAGACAAATACTGTATGCTGACAACCTGATCCTTTTGAAATGGAGCACGGCTCAGAACATTCACGCTCCACGTCGTGAGGTGGCATCATGTAGTGACAGAGCAAATAGGTACTGGGCTGGATTTTGGGGTCCAGATTTTGGCTTCATCACCTGCCAGTCGGGGGACTCAGACAATTACCTACCCCTGTTGTGCCTCAGTTTCTTGATCTGTTCATCACAGATGATAATAGCACTTAACGTTCTACAGAGAGCTGTTTGCAGACTAAATCAACTAATACAAGTCGACTGCTTAGAACACTGTCTGGTATGTAACAAGTGTTAGCTACTTAACAATCTGGGTTTAATTTGTAACAGATAAGTCAGTGGTATAGTCAGACATTTTCTGGATAAATAGACGTTTTCCTAATTCTTTGTTATGGGATCTATTTCTCCCTGTGAATTGTGATTTACATAGTGAGATTGTGTTGTGAGTACAGGTTTGAGCCTCATTATTTTCACTCACATGTAAGCATTTGCCCAAAATATAAAAGTTAGTCATAAACATATTTTTTAACGGCAGCTGCATAGTGTAATCACATTGGTTGGCCATAACTTGTGATATATTTTCTTAGGGTTGAACATTTTCGTTGTTCCATGCTGCTGGGTGGAAAGTGGGAGCGGCTGTTACTCAGCGTGCTGTGGCAGACACCCATGTGTGATATCCATGTCTATATTTTCTTTTCTCAGTATCTCCTTATTCTTAGGTTAGATTTCCAGAAGTAAAATCAATGGGTCAACTGGATAAATATTTTTAAGGTCCCTGATAAATATTAACAAACTGCTCTCCCAGATTGTTTATAATTAAGCTCCCACAGTGACGTTGGCAACTTACTCCTCCGAGAGTCGCCACCTTGGGCCTCTGGGTATCGAACACAATACCAGACTAACGGAAAAAGGGAATCCTTGAAAGGTCTTGAAACACGCCTCTACCGTGTGGGCACTTGGCGGGTCCTTCAGCCATGCCCTGCCTGCCCCCTCGCAGGCAGGAATCATTTTAAAGTTCATTGGACAATCTTTTGTGATTAAAAAAAAAAAACCAAAATAACAAAAGCCAGACCCAGTTTTGGCCCAGCATGAATGGAAGGGTGCCTGAGTTGTTCAGGCCCCGACACCACCATAGATTCTTCTCTCCTATGGCAGTGAGAGCTTGGTACCAATATCACCATATTCGGCAATGAAATGGCCAGGCCTATGGAAAGCTGAGGCTTGACCTTCTCTCCCCCCCCACCAGCTACACCGTGGGCACCGTCCAGGAGAACAACGACCAGGTCTGGAAGTTCCAGAGGTACTTCCTGGTGCAGGAATACTGCAGCCGTCTCAACGTTCCCTTCCCCTTCGTGGTCTTCGCCTACTTCTACATGGTGGTCAAGAAATGCTTCCGGTGCTGCTGCAAAGAGAGGAGCGCAGAGTCTTCCGCCTGCTGTGAGTGGCTCGTCTGTTGTGCTTGGGCTTAAAGGCAGGGATTCCTTCTGGGGAAGCGTGTCTGGTCCACATCTCAACAGGAAGGGTTAGTCCCAGTTATTTCAGCGCTCACAGGTGTCTGTAAAGTTCAGGCATCGAGCCCCCCAGTGACTTACTCGAGAGAAAGAGTAGATTGTTTTTTGAATTTACAGAGAACAATATTAATATTTTAGTAGACTTTACAATACTTAGAGCAGTTGTCCATGCCCACAGGTTTTTTTTCTTGTTTTTTCTTTTCTTTTTTTAACGGTAGTGTTATCATAGCTGTTTTATTTTATTTTTTTATTGAAGTATGGTTGATTTACAATGTTGTGTTAATTACTGCTAGACAGCAAAGTGATTCAGTGATACATGTATATGCATTGAAAAGGTAGATTAAGAAAGCCTTCTAGTGGGGCTTCCCTGGTGGCGCAGTGGTTGAGAGTCCGCCTGCCGATGCAGCGGACACGGGTTCGTGCCCCAGTCCGGGAAGATCCCACATGCCACGGAGCGGCTGGGCCTGTGAACCATGGCCGCTGAGCCTGCACGTCCGGAGCCTGTGCTCCGCAACGGGAGAGGCCACAGCAGTGAGAGGCCCGTGTACCACAAAAAAAAAAAAAGAAAGAAAGAAAGAAAGAAAGCCTTCTAGATCTGCCAGGACAGCCTTATTCCAGGGGGCTTACTTGTGGATGTACATAATAATGATGTAAGTAGGATGTTGAAGCAACAGGATTCATGGGGTGGTGTCAAAATGTGACTTGGTCCTTGCTCTCTGTTGCTTATGTGACATTTATTCTCTGGGAGATCTTAACTTTGATTCCAGCAGGGATCATGACTTTCCTGGTTGTTCATAGAGAACTAGAAAAGCTTATGATGACTTTACTTGGTAAAGCAGTCTCAATTTAGAAATTAGGACCTGCAGTTCAATAGGTTAAGCAGCCCATTCATCGTCATTCAGAGGGGAGACTCCTCTTACCCTGAGGCCCCTCTCAGCCGGTGGAGTTGTCAGGAAGGATGGGCTGCTGGCTTTTCTCTCTTTCTTATTCCCTTTCCTCCCACTCACTCACCAGCTGCTGTTCCTGACCTTCTCTGGGTTGGAGCACAGGGAGAAGGGAGGGGAAAGAGCAGAAATCCTGTTCAGCAACGGTGGTGCTGCCCTGGGCTGGCTCTGTGCTCGCCGGCCTGGTGCATGCTTAAAACTGACCCTCTGCTGTGTGGGCGCTTGGTGGGTCCTTCAACCATGCCCTGCCTGCCTCCTCGCACCAACCACAGCTCCCGGGACTTGGCGATGCTCTCTCTGGGGGGCGCTGCCCCACAGGAGCCTCTGGTTTCCAGGGGTGCACTCTGCACAGACTCTCCCTGCTGGGGGCTGTGGAGTTTTTTCTCCCTCTCACGTGGTCACCCACCTCCTCAGCCCCGACAGACTCCGGGCAGACGGGTCCCCACCTAGCCCCTCTCCTTGCCCCTGCTGTGGGAGCCGCAATCTCTGACCCTTGACCCTCAGTCACACCTGGGTCCCCATCATTTTGGCTGCAGGGAGCACATGTCTGGCTCTCTTCCCCACAACCTGAGATGTACTTAATGCCCCTTCCTGGAGCCACTGAGCCGCACAGATCTCCCTTACCCACAAACTTGTTTCAACCAAATTCAGCACAAGGGAGGAAGAGGCCTATTTTCATTCATCTGGATGTCTGGATGCAAAGGAAAAGATGGAAAGGGCACCACTGGCTTGTACACTTTGTCTTCTAACCTCAGACTTAAGCTGGGGACTCCATCTCCCGGTGGGTGGATAGGCGCGCAGCCACAGGACTGACGTCTGCGCAGCGACGGGGTCCAGGCACTTTGGGGTCCACACAGTTCTTTTCATTTCTTTTAAAAATCAGAAGAAAAAGAAAGAACTTTTAGGTGACAGAAAACCTATTGGTATATACTTGTCCTTATACCAACCCAGTCATATAATCTTTTGCATATTTTCTTAATCCAGGAAGGGGCCCACAATGGCAAAAGTGCTGAGGGCCTAGGGTGGCTGACTTGTCCTGGTTTGCCCAGAACGTCCCTGTCTTAGCGCTGAGGGTCCTGCATTCTGGATGTCTACTTAGGGTGACCGACTTGTCTCAGTTTGCCAGGGACCATCCCTATTGTAAAACTACAAGTCCTGCATCTCAGGAACCCTGTCAGTTCAGGGGCTGCTGGTCATCCTAGCAGGGCCCACAAAAGTCATCAGTGTCCCCGTGTGCTGACTAGGTAGGCAGAGTTAAAGACTCAGGTTGGGCCCAGCCCTGTACCTGCGGGATTTCCATCCTCAGTCCCATTCTTGAGGAAAACAAGCAGATCTGAGTCTCTAAGCAGATCTGTTGTGTCTTATTGTGAAACAACCCTTTGAAATCTGGTTCCCTAAAACTACCACTTTTTATCTGCCCATGACTCCATGGGTCAGTCCTGGGCTGGGCTCTGCCCCTTGTGGTGTCTGGCTGTTGGCAGGTAGGCTATGGGCTGGCTGGTCCCAATGTCCATGTGTGCTCACATGTGTGGGGTTGGCTGGGCTGTCATCAGGGAGCCTCAGTCTCCTCCAGCTCAGGCTCCCACAGCTGGAGCCTAGACTCCCACAGAAAGCAGAAACTGCATAGCCTCTGAGGCCCTGGGCTCAGAACGTCAGATGACATCACTTCTGCCACATTCTATTGGTCAAAGCAAGTCACAGGCCCACCCACCTCAAGGGAGAGCAGCCTACACACGGGGTGGGCAGAATCTGTGGCCCTGTTTTGCCATTTATCACACCAGGCATCCCCTGAACAAGCTGGATGAGCTGATCTCCGGAGAGTGCCCTTCCCCCCGCCCCCCCGCCCCTGCCCCCGCCCCCGCCCCCGCCCTGCCCTGCTCCCACGCTGGCCTATCAAGAGAAAGCAAGGTTCTCATTGCCCTCTCCACCCAGGCATCACAGCTGAGCTGAGTCCTTGCCGTTGGGGGCGGTGTGCATGCGGGCTTATCTCTCATTAACTCACCTGCCATATTAAACCTAGATCTGACACACTAGAAATGAAAACATTTCTCTAGCCAGATTGATCTGACACACTAGAAATGAAAACATTTCTCAGTCCAGAATTATCTTTGATGCCTCGAACAGTTTAAAATAAAATTTTCTCAGCTATAATGGCGATAACTGCGTTCACCATAGGGAAATGCTCAATACCTAGGCTGACCCTATGTACATACACAGCCCTATTTGCTGTGCTTTTCTTGAGCCTCAAAAGCTTAGACAACTGAGCATGGATCTTTAAGAACAGCTTCTTGATCTTTCTCTGTCCTTTGCTGCTCTTTCTTTGCCACTTTCTAAAATGATATATTTTCATGAGCAATTGGAATATCTGCTATGTTTTCCTTCCTTGAAGTAAGCTTTCCTGAGCATTTCCTTTCTGAGCAGGGTCTGTGATAGATGTGGATGGTATAGAAAAGTACAAACTTGGTTCCAGAAAATGACCTTCAGCCATTGGGACAGAAGTGGGTGCCTCAATGTTTATGAGCTATCCAGTTAGTCTTATCACTTAGATTCTAGACAACCACCAAGAACCAATGAAAACATTCTCATGAAATGTCTAAATAGAGTGATAAAAAAGGAAAATCACTGAGTTCTTATAAATTCCAAAAGCAAGAGCCTACCAACCTCATTTCCTGCCACCGTTGTCTTTGGAAGATTTTTGTAAAACCCATCCCACATTTTCTGCAGATCTGGGTTTAAAAACAGAGGGAGTGCAGGGATGGATGGATGGATACGGTGCATGGGAAAGACAAGCAAAGCGTGAAGAGGGGCCTTCCCTACCTGTGCACATGAAAGAGAAATACTGTAAAATTATTACAGGAGGCGTTCATTTCTTTACACACATTTACTCTCTGTTCTGTGGATACAGCTGTGAACACAGCCATGTGGGAGCTGGGCTCATGGGCCATGGCCTGGAGGGATGCCAGCCCTGGGACGAGACGATTAGTGTCACAGGGAGCCTGCCAGGCAGGGAGTGAAAGGGGCCTGGGGATCATTAATTCAACAAATATGCGTCAGGCGCCCACCATGCGGCAGCCAGGCGCTGTGGAAATGGTGCTAGCGGCTAACCTTGCCCTCAAACAGGGCTCATAATCTCAGGAGAAGAAAGAAAACGAGAAAGTCTTAATAGAGAAGTGTAGGAAGCATGAATTTAGAGAATGTGCAGGGTGCCATGATAGCTACATTGTGGACACTTACACCCCAGACTAGAGTGAGTCAGGGGAGGCTTCCTGGAGGAAGGGGATATTGAAACTGAGACCTAGAGGATGAGTTGGAATTAGCCAGGCAAAGGCATAGATGCTGGGAGGGGCCCAGTGAGTGAGGAGAGGTCAGAGAGGGAAGTTACAGAGGTCAGAGGACAGGTGGGAGGGGTCCGGGGGGCCAAGGGTTGCAGGGAGACTAATGAAAGACCCTGGTCCGTGTCCCACAGCCAGATTCTAGCCCCACACAGTCTCCTGCCTCCCATCCTCTGCCTGCTGTGTCACAGTATACATCCTGAGTCCCAGGGGAAGGAAAAAATGCAGACAGAAGACACGATAGTACAAGAAATGGTAACATAAATCATGAAACACCCTTTTGCTGATTGAACTTATTTCCCTCAAGATGGAAGTGAACAAAGAAACTCCCAGGGCCAGTAGCAGACACCCTCAGATCACTATGTAAAATGATGCTTCTCAGATCCTGACGTTCGTTCTCCTGACTTGGGGAAGAGCAGTCAATTTAGGGTTTGGAGAGTGGGGCAGGATCTTGAGATGTGTCCCCCGAATTGATCACTATGGGTAAAAAGAAAAGTCTCTGTTAAATAGCAAAAAACTGGGTGTTGGGGGCAATTTGGGAAAGGGATAATCTAAGGGAGAATCCAGTACAAACAATTAAAGGAATACCATTAAGCTGGTCTTGTCTCCAGCTTACTGATTTTTGTCAGGATGCGTTAGAGCTTGTCTGCTTTGTCTGTGCCTTGTTCCTACTGTTTACTGTGCTGTGTCTCCCTGGGACTGCTGGGTGTGTGTTTATGTGTTGCCCTATGGTCTTTTCTTTATTGCACCTGATAAAATGGTCAATGACTACCATCATGGGATTCATGTTCTGTATTGGGCCAATCATTCCTGTCCCTTTAGTGTATCCCCAATATTTTGATGATTCAGAAAGTAAAAATACGAATTTTACTAACCTAGACATGATAATTGGTGGTAATTAAGAAAAATTTAACTTGCCAAGAACCATCATTTTTTGTGGGATTCCTTAACTACACAGAAAAATGGAGGAAAGATACTCAGGAATATGACCTTAAATGTTAGTCATAACTTACTTCTGTGTTATCCCTGGAGCCATGATCTCCTAAAGTCTGGCTTTCAGAATGTAAAGGTACCAACAACCCCCATCTCGTGTCACAGTTCAAAGAATCCTCATCATCAACTCTTTTAACAGCATTATTTCAAGACATTAAATGTCACTTTGGGGAATGTCATTAGCTATCACACATATGTAAATGCCTTTCCTAATGAAGAAAGGTGTTTTGACAATTTGGATAAGTTGCTGTCTTTCCCCTCATCATTTTGCCATGGAGGACAAAGTGAGTCATTTCTAACTAAAAGAATGAAAAGTCTTTATATCTGGGATGGGAATTGAAAGTTGAGACCTGGAATTTGTACTCAAAGGCCACACCCAAAGATCAGAGGTGCGTAATGAAGTGTCTCAGAACTATCTTTGAGTCCGTTTTTTTTTTTTTTTGCGGAACGCGGGCCTCTCACCGTTGTGGCCTCTCCCATTGCGGAGCACAGGCTCTGGACGTGCAGACTCAGTGGCCATGGCTCACGGGCCCAGCCGCTCCACGGCCTGTGGGATCTTCCTAGACCGGGGCACGAACCCGCGTCCCCTGCATCGGCAGGCAGACTCTCAACCACTGCGCCACCAGGGAAGCCCTGAGTCCATTTTGAAGCCATGTCATGGATAAGTGTCTATAGAACCTGAGGGAGAGCTCAGGGGACCAATCCATGCCACAGATTTGGAGGCAAATGCAAAGTAAATTTTGGAAATATATTGCTGACTAGAGGCTCTGGCAAAACGTTTCATACTTCTTCCTGAATCGTTCCAGAGAACAAAAACAAACGATGGATAAAAGTGGTGGGGAGGAAGATTTGACGCAATATAAAGGCAAAGCAATGTCTAACAACTAGTGCTATCTGGAAATGATGTGATACCCTGTGAGGTAGTGAATTCCCTGTCACTAGTGGGATTCCAGGTGGGGGTGGGTAGGTAGCGGGGCCGTATGGGATGAAGGTCCACTCTCCAAAGGTACATTGTGTTCAGCCCAGGATCAATGGAACCAGGAAACTCGGTGTTATAGGTAAGGACAAATCAGTCCTCCAGATTCAGGATGGGTTGAGAAGGCAGAACAAAATGCATTCCATTCCCCCGAAACTTATTTAATGATTAAGTACAAGAAAGAACATAAAAATGAAAACAAATCCCCCAATCTGGCCAGCAAGTGGACAAGAGCTTCAACTAGAGAAAGCAAACAGGTCAGAAATGAGCTGTGTTAATCTGCACCTGTGTCCCTGATAGGCCCCTGGGAAAGTGATGCTTTCACAACAATTGGAGAAACAGACAATGAGCCATGGATGTTCTCTTCTAATAGTTCTTAGTCTCAGGAAGGAATAAAGAAATAAGGAGAATGGGAGACCACAGGGCAGGATCCTTTAGCCACTGGGCAGTGATGACAGAAGACAGGGAGCCAAGAGCCCCAGTTTACTCCCTGGAGACTTCTGGGGGAACCTGGTCACCACCTGCTCATTTGTTTCTCCTTAGGGATGCCTAATTCCGGAACCACAGCATCCTGTGGTTGTCGAATCTCCTCATGGTAATTCATTTCCTACCTTTACTTTGCATTTGCCACCAGTGATAGGACAATCATGGGGTTTAAGCTTAAAATTGCTCTTCTTTAGAGGAAAATGCAAGATTTTTCAAATAACTTTCAGAAAAGATAGAATCCAAACTGCCATTTTTGGTACTTTTTTGGTGACATCTTCAAGTAATAGTAAAACATATGCTACCCAGTCATTGCATTTTTATAAAATTTGCTGTTTTTCATGATTGAAAAAGTAATCCAAGCTCATTTATAAAATGTTCAAAAAACACAGAAGAGCACAATTAAGAAAGAGCAAGAGCAGATGTAACCCACCATCCAGAGATAAATATTGATAACATATCGGTATTGATTCTATTGTTCTTGCGTGGGTGTATGATAATTTGATTGCTCTGTGCATACACATTCAAAATCTAATTTGTTGGGCTTCCCTGGTGGCGCAGTGGTTGGGAGTCCGCCTGCTGATGCGGGGGACACGGGTTCGTGCCCCGGTCCGGGAAGATCCCACATGCCGTGGAGCGGCTGGGCCCATGAGCCGCTGGGCCTGCGCGTCTGGAGCCTGTGCTCCACAATGGGAGAGGCCACAACAGTGAGAGGCCTGCGTACCGCAAAAAAAAGAAAAAAAAAATCTAATTTGTTCATTTAACTAATAATCTCCCAGAGAACATCTCCCATGGCCATAAATATACATCTTTATGACAATTTTTAACTGTGGAATATTCCAGCCTATAGGTATACCATACTATTTTTTTTTTTTTTTTTTTTTTCCGTACGCGGGCCTCTCACCGTTGTGGCCTCTCCCGTTGCGGAGCACAGGCTCCGGAAGCGCAGGCTCAGCGGCCATGGCTCACAGGCCCAGCCGCTCCGCGGCATGTGGGATCTTCCCGGACCGGGGCACGAACCCGTGTCCCCTGCATCGGCAGGCCAATTCTCAACCACTGTGCCACCAGGGAAGCCCTACCATACTCAATTTAACCAATCCCTTGTTAAACACGTAGATTGTTTCTCCTCTTTTGTTATTATATAACACTATGAGAAACAGTTTTATGTATTCATTTTTGAGCATATCAGTGATATTTTCCTTTGAGTTCTTTCTAGAAGAGAAATTTCTAGATACATTGTATGTACTTTTGATATGTCTGCCCCCCTTCCTATCCCTCATTCCCTGAGGCTGTAACAATTTACAGATTTTCCCATTATTTGGGAAACCTGTTTGTTTACATCTTCTCCAACAGAAGGTACAGTCATTATTTTAGACTCTGCTAATTTTCCCGTTTGGTTGTGACAATGCTATGTTATCGTTTCAATCAGCATTTCCTTGACAGTGAGAGAGGTTGGACATTTGGTCATTGGTCATTCTTGCTCTTTAGCCACCTGAATTCAGGAGCATCTATCCTTTCCATTGATTATTAAGTACTCCTATCGGGCTTCTACATACATTTAGTTTGAGGAAAAGACATTGGAGATGACTTTGCTAGGAAAAATCTACTTGAAAGAAATTCCGTTAGGAATTATTTTCTAAAGTGAATAACCACCATTTAAAAATAAATCTTTATTTGCTATATAGGAGTTGCTTCAATCCTGCCACTTTCGTATGTCTTTGACTCCCAATTAATTCTTTCTATATCTAGGAAGATCTTAAAACAGTTCCTAAACTCTAACATGTAGATGAACACATTTAAAAGTAAACATGAGATACATTTATTCCAAGTGGACACTTGCATGAACATATGTGCTTTTCTTTCCCCGTGAATTCATATGGAGGATTGCTGTCCATTGCACCAGTACCTGAAATACAGGTGACAGGTTGATTTGTTCCTTTGTTTGCTTGCCATCTGAAAGGTTAAGACTCTGTAAAAAAAAAAATTGAACGAAAAATCTTGCTGGAACATTCCCCAGGCTAATTTTGCAGCACACCTGGCTTAGGTGAGAGGAAAAAACTAAACATCAGAATTATCCTTGAGGTCTACACCCAGACTGCCTATTTCAAGAGGGTAGGAATGATGTCCAGGGATGATTTTCCTCTCCTCCAAACTTTCTACCCCTGTGTTAGGTTGAGAATAGACAATCCATCAGTAAGTATCTAACTGAATGATAAGAGTAGTATTTTGATGTCATCAAAATGGAACAGGAGCACATAAGAAATGTGAGAACCAAATTCACTAGGGAAATGGTTTTGTTAAGTCACAAGACACACAGACAGGCTGTGGATGGATCTCTAGTTGGAATGAAGATTGCGTTCCTATTTCATGCAAGCTCCCATTCCTCACTGTTACCAAGACATTCATTGATTTTCCATCGGTCTGCTGCTCTCACTAGTAAGTAGCATTAATCAGATAAGCCTGTGCAGGACAAATCTAATTCTCTTGGTTCCAGAGTATATGGCAAAATGCCTAGCAGGTATTGATTTAGGAGGGAAAGGGGGCAAATGAAACAATTTGAATGTTTTTCTTTGTCTCATTATTCAAGGTTTCAAGAATGAAGACAACATGACTCTGGCATGGGAGGGTGTCATGAAAGAAAATTACCTTGTCAAGATCAACACAAAAGCCAACGACACATCAGAGGAGTATGTCAGTCATTTATTCCTGCTTTGAGAGCCTCCCCTTGTGTACAGAAGCCGGCAGAACACAGGCAGCTTATCTGAGCAAACTCTGTAAAGAGAATTTGCAGCAGAGAGGAATGGCACCAAAAGGATATGGCTCAGGCAACTGAAGGTGACAAACACAAAAGGGTGTGTCAGCCTTTCAGGAAGGCCAAAACCCACCCACCTGCCATCTGATTGTCCTTCTGATTGAAGGGCAGAAAGAGGGATTTGGAGCCTGCAGGGCAGGGCTGTGGGCCCAGGTGACAAGAGCGTGGGTCCCTGTGCCACTGCTGCCGAGGTGGATTCTAGGAAGACCCAAGGATTGTGGGGAACAGAAGTTACCTTGTAGGGTCTGCACATATATCTCTGTGAGGAAGAAGCAAGAGATTAGAAGATGGCAAAACCCTTTGGTTGATCTCCTACAGACAGTGGTCCCTGAGAAGTTCTGAACGCCCTTTATGAGTCGCATGGAGTTGTTGTAAACATCCCATAGAACTAGCTAAGTCACTGACTCCCTAGGTGGTCCATGAGGAATGTGGGATGCAGGGCATCCAGGGGCGTGCCCTTCATATTTAAAGTGGAGTCACTCTTACAGAGAGCTCCAAACACACCTCAGAATTCAGTCTAACAAAGAAAGCGTAAACATAAGAACAACTAATCCCTTTGTTAGGTTCAACACAGCTATTGCGAGCAGGGGATGGGAGGCATACTTTTGCTCTTTGAGTAACAAAGCAGATGCCCTCCATTCTCCTCCATCCCTAGATGCGGAGATCTTAGTTTTGGAAGGACGGACCTTACAGGTCATCTTCCACCCCCCCATCAACAAAGGTAGCATCTATTTGCTGTCCTTCCATCTGGGGTGAGAGTGGAATTCTGCTTCGCTTGGGTATTAGGAAGAAAGTAAAAATGGTAAAAGCAGATGACGTTGATTTAGTTGAAGATGAAAATGATCTGTATTTTGTTCTTTAAAAGACTGCAAAATGGAGCCTAATAGCCTTTTTTGTTTCTCTCTCTCTCTCTCTGTCCTCGCTCTCTCTCTTTTTTTTAACTTCCTTGAAGAATGAGGCATCATTTTAGACAGCTGGATACAAAGGTATAGTTCTGTTTATAGTTTGGGAATTAATTTTTTTTTTTTTTTTTTTTTTTTTCTTTTTGCGGTATGCGGGCCTCTCACTGTTGTGGCCTCTCCCGTTGCGGAGCACAGGCTCCGGATGCGCAGGCCCAGCGGCCATGGCTCACGGGCCCAGCCGCTCCGCGGCATATGGGATCCTCCCAGACCGGGGCACGAACCCGTATCCCCTGCATCGGCAGGCGGACTCTCAACCACTGCGCCACCAGGGAGGCCCGGGAATTAATTTTTTAAATCTCCATTATCTTTGAGCTTTCAGCTAGAGGCCAGTGTCCAAAAATAGATGAAGTTAATTGTTTAAAAAAAATGGATGTGACCCTGTTCTATACTCAGGTTTCTTTATTCACTGCATACAGTCGGGGCGCTGGAATGGAATTGCTTCTCCGATGCTCCCAGCCCCCACAGGAATAGTCCTGAAGTCCCATTTCCACGACTGTCTCTGTCTACCCCAGGACCCCTCCTTTCTTTTTCTCTCAGGTGTAAGATGCTTGCAGTGACAGGGAGCACCAGAAAGGCTCAGAAAAGCAGGGTGGGAGCCTAGAGACTCTATGCCAGTCTTTGCTGCCGCTCTAATTTGTCATCCACTTCATTTGAATTGCGACTGCAAGAGTACGCACGTGAATTAGACGTAGAGAGAGAGTATGCCTACCTCCACCCTGAGCTGGGTAGCTGGAAATTATGATTTGGTTCAGCAGAAGTGACAATCGATTCATAAATGTCGGCTCCCTGTTAGGCTCTGAAGAGAAGGTGATATCCATGGCATTTTGGCGATGGCGTCCTGGGTGACACAGTCACATACCCTCCCCAGGGCTGTGTGGTTCCACAGCTTGACGATACCCCATCAGGGGCGGCAGGGTCTCCAGCGCCCGATTCCTTGCCTATAGTAAGGTCTCAAGGAACATTGAATAAATGAACAAAAGGTGCTCTTCTCAGAGCTATAAGATGATCATTTATTCGGTTCACAATTTCTCGTATATGTATTTATGTGTTAGTTACCAGCAGCATTTAAAAGATCTGAGGCCGTGTTTCCATGGGCCTCCCTTCCTGAACTCTGGCCTTGTGCAGGACGGTGGGCTGATGCCTGGGACCTTCCTACTTACCCCAGCCCCCGCCCCCGCCTTCCCTCTTCTCTTCCTTCCTCTCCTTCCCTCCCCTGGAGCTGCTTGCTCCATATATTGGACTCAGCCATTCAGGGTGATGGCACATTCTGTGCTGACAGTCGAATGTTTCCATCACAGTTTGCTTTAGTTCCCTATTGCTGTGCAACAAACAGCCCCACATTTTTTTTTTTTTTTTTTTTTTGCGGTACGTGGGCCTCTCACTGCTGTGGCCTCTCCCGTTGCGGAGCACAGGCTCCAGACGCGCAGGCTCAGCGGCCATGGCTCACGGGCCAAGCCGCTCCACGGCATGTGGGATCCTCCCAGACTGGGGCACGAACCTGTGTCCCCTGCATCGGCAGGCGGACTCTCAACCACTGCGCCACCAGGGAAGCCCCTACACCCCCACCTTTTAGTGGCTTCAAACAACCATTTTATTTCACTCTTGCTTTTCTGGGTCAGGGGTTTGGGAAGGGCTCAGCCTGGCAGTTCTTCTGCTTCATGTGGTCTCAGCTGGGTTTACGGGGCTGGATTTAGCTGGCGGTGAGGCCAGGATCTGGCACCTCAGTGCTCCTCCTCATGGCCTCTCTCTTCCACGTGATCTCTGATCCATGAGGCTTGGGGGTCTCGGGGCAGTTCCCCTTTTCCCATAGGGACTGGCTTCCAAGTGTGAAGAAACAGAAGCCGCCAGTGCTCCTAAAGGTGAGACCTGGACCTGGCATGACATCACGTCCACCAGCATCTATTGATTAAAGCAGCCCCAGGCTGGCTGGGATCCAGGAGGGGGAGCAGTAGACTCTACCTGTTCACGTTCCACCTCTTGATGTGGGAGTGACACGTGGACAGGGAGAAACGTGGCAGCCATCTTTGGAGACACGCCATCACGCAGGAGTATACCTTGTTACAGCTGCTCTCCTTCTGATGTTGTACTGGTACTGATTTTTAATTGAAGGGCTGGGAAGACTCCTACGTTCTTAGAGTTGAATATCTGGACATAAGCAATCATGCCAGGATGTATATCATGATTATAATGAGTGAATAGGGGAAAGAAAAGTGCTGGATATTTAAAAAAAATCTTTAAATGTTAGAATGGGGCTTCCCTGGTGGCACAGTGGTTGAGAGTTCACCTGCCGATGTAGGGGACACAGCTTCGTGCCCTGGTCTGGGAAGATCCCACGTGCCACGGAGCGGCTGGGCCCGTGAGCCATGGTCGCTGAGCCTGCGCGTCCGGAGCCTGTGCTCTGCAACGGGAGAGGCCACGGCAGTGAGAGGCCCGTGTACCGCAAAAAAAAAAAAAAAAAAAAGTTAGAATGCATGAAAGGAAGCATAGGGGATAGTATTCTAACACTGAGTATGTATATTTGATGACTATAGTATGTAATATAGAATATATATAAAGCCTTATAGGATTATTCACTTTCTCTACATCATATATTTATATTTAAATATATTGCCTGCTGCATCAGTACCTAAGCTACATAGCTCATAATACTTACTGAGCACCTGCCATATGCCAGGCGTTGGGCTAAGCGCTATCAAAGAAGACATGGACCCCAAATTTCATGAATGGATTCCTTGTTAAGTGGTTTGGGTGTAGGAGCATTTTCCAGCTGAATTATGTAGGATTAAATAGCAATAACTCTTTTCTTAGCCTTATCAGGCATATGTTCCGGATTGCCCATGTCTGCATTACCAGGAGCAGGGTCAGCAGCTGTGAAGGCCCTGAGTCCAGAGACGCATGGAATGTTCTGGGCAGCTAGAGAGGGATGGCATGGATCAGGGGAACCCTGAGTAGGAAGAAAGGGGGAGGCTGGGTCGTCCTTGGCAGGAACGTGCTGGCCTCTTTAGGGTTGGATTTTATTCCCGTGCAGGGCAAGCCTCTGGGGACACACCTGGAAACATTCCTTTCAAAGATATCCCTCTGAGCGGTCAGAGTGGCCACATAAGAGGGGCTTACACAGTTTGCTTTGGGGAATAGAGGTGCTAGGGACTTGTCTAAGTGTGTGTGTAGAGAAAACAGTCTATTTTTGTTTGTTGTGTTGAGTTGTTTTACTTGTGGATTCACTTAAGGTGGCTTAGGAGGGAGCCAATGGAAAGTACCCTTGGGGCTGGGCTCAAGCTTCTGCAAGACTTGCCACTGCCCCTGCTCTGGGGCACGCAGAACCTAGGCAGGATGGCAGCCAGGGGATGGGGCGAGCGGGACCTGGGTCGGAGGTCAGCCGGAGATCCAGGTAGTGGAGCAGCTGAACTGACTCCCAGGGGCCAGGGAGGCCTCCCAGCCAGTGCGTGTCTGGGTGCGGCGGGGCGACCCTCTGGTGGGGACAGTGGACCTGAGCATGGCAGTTGTGGGCGTGGTGCCGAGGGGGTCACAGATGACTGGAGTCCCAGTTGGGGGCTGTCCACACACACGTGTGAGCCAGGGCTCTGTGGGCTCCTCAGAGGAGTGCCTGTGGGTCCAACCCCCTCTGCATCTCGCTGGCTGTGGCGCTCCACCCCTTTGTTGGTTCCTGCAAGAAGTCCACCTACACCATGCCTTTTGCAGGTTTTAGTTGAATTTGGGCAGATCCCAGGGAAACCTCAAACCACACAACACTGAGACCTGGGCCACCACCCACAGGATTTCACTGCCTCTCTCCCTGCTTCTCTCCTGCTCCCCTGCCCTCTCTCCCCTTTTTATTCCCTCCCTCTTCCTCTACCCCTTTTTTTCTGAGCAACACGAAGTCTCTCCTTTCTATCCAAGGAGAATTTTAGGGTTGGCCACTTGTTTCTTGAGCAAGCTCTTGGTGTCTTAAACCCTGCTAAACATCATACTAAAGTCCTTTTACTGTCAACCAATACAGAACTCTCTCCAAAGCCCCTCCAGTGAAAAAAAATTTATCCATCTCATTCTTACACCAGAAAACAAAGTTATTCACATTGACCTGAAGTCTGTAAGTAGGAATCTTACTATGCCTTCTTTATTTTAGGCAGCCATTAGCCCTTATGGTTTCTTTTTGTCCTTTTTAAAAAAAGAGTTAAAGGAAGAGGTTAATACTGGAAATAAGCCTAAGTTAAACAGAAAGTTTTCCTTGAGTGAGTGATATAGCAAGTTGGAAACCAACTGTGAAGAGATTGCGTTATGTCTACAGCTTTTATTAAGTGTAAAAATATAGCTTGTAATTTAAAGTGATCTTCATGCATCTTGTGTAAAAACTTGTGAAATATGCATGTATTGAAAGTAATTATATCATGCTTTTCACTTAAATTGTTTTGCTACTTATACTGTTTGTGTGTGTGTCTGTGTGTGTGTGTGTGTGTGTGTGTGTGAGGGGAGACACTTTATTTGCAAAAACTTGATTAGTATTGTATCACATTATTTTCATTATATTATACTTTTATCAAAGCAAAACTTTATTGATACCTTATAATTTTATTAGTTACATATAACATTTTTATTTCTATATATTACTTCTCTGTGTTGTAATCTATCCTTTCTATGTAGGAATCACTAGTGATTTTTATTTGAGTAAAGCTAATCCTAATTGGTGCTAATGATTATTTGCTTGTGATATGATTTCAGAAAGTTAGTAATGGACAGAGTCTGAAATATCACCTGGAGCCTGCCATACTCCAGGCATGAACCATACTTGCTATTTTATATATACTACATCTATTTCATAGAAAAGCCATAGAGTCATAATTTAAAATTTAAAGTTGGAAAATTGATCTTAAGACCAGTTTTATTTTTTCCCCTTTCAAGCTTAATGATCTCAAGGGTCTTCTGAAAGAGATTGCTAATAAAATCAAATAAAACTGCATGGACTCTAATGGAGAAAAATCTAATTCTAGCAAGGTAAGTAATTTTAATGGCTTTTTGTTTTGCTCTGAAAATTTACGTATTTTAAGACTAATTCAAAAATCATGATATTTTCTCAGTTACTTTCACATATGATCAGATTTGAAAATAAGGCATGGTGTAAAAAATTTGAACAATAGAGGTATAGAGAAAAGAACAGGTAGAAGCCGCCCTCACATTACTTTCCCTGTCTGCTCCCCGGCCTAAGGTTAACTCTGCTAGCAGCAGGTTACAGTATCCTTTTGGATCTTTAAAAAAAAAAAAAAAAACTTCCAAACTATACAGCTATTTTTGGCATTAATTGAATCAAGGTCACACTATTCTAAGACTTGGTATTATTTTTTTTCTTACTTAACTCTAGATCATGGGTATCTTCTCAGACATGTACCTCATTCTCCTGATACATCATTTATGTTTACTGCTATAAGGGATGTACAGATGTATGGGTTCTTTTGGTTAGTTTGTTTTAAATATTTGCTATCATCAAATGCATGTTGATCACATTTTACTACCAGAAATGTTTTAGTAAGGCTTTCAAGGTTTTTAGCAATAGCTCATTTGCACAATAAAAATGTAATTCAGTTAACAGACAAAATTGAGGCCAAGGCTTTGCTCCATGATCTTACCATTTGCTTTAATTATGTTTTCCCATTACCTGTCCAAATGCTGAAACAAAATGTTGTTAGGGACTTGTAAAGCTAGGAGAAAACAGCAGTGAGCGATCCATTTGATTAGAATATTTTGAGAAAGTGAATGGTAAGGAATGGAAACAATTAAGCCTCCCTCCTTTCCTCCCTTCCCTTTGTGTTTACTGACTGCCTTCTAAGTGCTGAGAGTACTGTGCTCAGACCGTGATGAGGCTCAGACGCTGATTTTTGCCTTTGCATAAATCCTCACACTGCAGAATTTCTATTCACAGGGTGACTGTGTTATAGGGGTAACTGTGTTAGGGTCCTTTCAGTATATCTGGTAGCTCAATGCTTTTCCTTGAGTTCTGACAGTTATAGATCATGTTACAAGCCCTCTATCCTGGAAGACTTTGTAAGAGCAAGATTGATGCATATTACATTTGCATATTTATTTGCATATTTATTTTCTGTGAAAGCAGGTATAGTCTCCCAAGCTGCTCAAGAAAACAAACCTTGTATATTTAGGAAGAATTTATTTCAACTCTTTCATCATGGTGTTTCATGAACACAATATTATACTTTAAATTATAATTCGAGTTTTGAAGCATTTATTTTGTTTGATTAATGAACTGAAATATAGAAAAGACAATTAAGAAGAGACAAAACAATTTAAAATGATTTTTAAAACCCTTAGAGGTGTAATAATTAGAAAAGATTCAAAATGAGCTGTACGCATCCATCTCTTAAAGCTCTAATCTCCTCATCTCTCCTTCTTTTTCCAAAAGTGTTGACTATAAGGAAAATGAGCAGACAGACTGGTTTCTTAGCAACTTGCTCTTTGCTTAAACTTAAATTGTTATTACTATATAGAGAGTTCATTAATTGGTGAATGAAGATGAATCGGGAGAAGGATGTTACTTAATGTGCAAGTGGGCATCTTTAGAAACAATGCATTTGGCATGTACAATTTGTTGGTATACCTTTTACTTCTGGATATAAGATCCATTTTCTTTTTTTGATGTCATCTGTTCAGCATATCCTTAAGACGTTCACTGAAAATGTAATTTTATAGGCAACCACCTACATGCTGCTAAAATATATATTTTTTGATTCTTTAAATTGAAGTATAGTTGCTGTATGATATTATATAATATAGGTGTACAGTATGGTGATTTGCAATTTTTAAAGGTTATACTCTATTTATAGTTATTATGAAATATTGTTATTTTATAATAACTGTGTTGTACAATATATCCTTGTAGCTTATTTTCTACCTAATAGTTTGTACCTTTAATCCCTTACCCCTGTGTTGCCCTCCTCCCTTACCTCTCCCCACTGGTACATGTTGCTGAAATATTATTCTTGTAGTGTCTCTCTGATACTTCTTTCTCTAGATGGGTGAGTGTGTCTTTCCTGGGGTTGGAGGCAAAGAAAGAGAATGCCAGCTTAAGTGGGTGTGAGCTGGCACCAGTGGAAGTAGGGCAGGAGTGGACATCTGGGGACAGGTCTTTGCCAATTTGCCCATCTGGGTTTTCCATCTCAACTCAGCCTTTGAGCCAGTAACTTGGGATGGGACGTTTGTGTATATATTTTCTTTGCTCCCACACTAAATTTGAAAGGAAGTAAGAACCAGGGTGAGAGAAAGCTATTTGTTTTCTCATACCCTTATACCTTCCCTGAGAATGGGGGTGGGTTGGGGGTGGGGGAGTACTTCCCTGAGGACACTGGAAATTGTTTGATCCCTACATAATAATCCATTGATTCTTGTATTTGCTGCAGTTAAATTCTAGTTCATTTCGATAAATTATTGTGGTTCTTAACTTTCTTATCAACTCATCCTTTACTTATCAGAAATCGTTCAGCAAATAAAGCACTTGGAAACTTTCTGGGTCTTTGAGGTGAGTCTTAACCATTCAACCAGAGTAATTCTGTTCATACTGGCAAACTGGTCAGAACTCACATCTTTAAGAGAAAAAATGGTTTTGTAATTACTTCAATACCAGAAGGCAATCTGTCAATTTTTGGTAGTACATTTGGACCCGTTACCAGCATATTACCAATGTATTTTGAAGCACGTCGTATCCTGAGAACGAAAGTGGGAAATCCTTCTCAACACAGGGCTCTTCCTTTGTTTTCACAGGTGGTATCAGACATCTAAATGGAAAAAATTCAAGGGATGCTCCTGAGTAGTTTTGTTCCCGTCTAAATGAGAATTGTTCAGGCCCCTGGGTGCACAGCAGTGGTCTTAATCACCCCAGTGTGCTCAATCTGAGAATAAAATGTGCTACTGATTTCACACGAAAGATGGATGTAAAGGAAGAACATCTCCTACAACTTGCTTCCGCTGAAGGCTATCTATTACTTTCTGAGTCTCAGTGGCCAGAACCTGCTGTTGATAGTTTAAACTGTACTGTCTTCCTGTTTCCTTCTCTCTTCCTCCTTTGACCCATGCATATTAGAGAATATCTCTCCTAGGAACTGGAACCTGGTCATGATTTTCCTCCTGTATTGTTATTTTGTTTATTTCCGATTGATTCTCCATTATTTCTTTTTTTTTTTTTTTTTTTTTTTGTATAGTGTGACTAATTAGCTGGCGTATTGTTAAAAGTCTCCCCAGTCAGGTCAGATTCTAAAAACATGCTACAGCAAGAGGACTCTCCTTTCTTCAGGAGAAACTATTTTCATTTCTCATTATGCTTTTATTCATTAAAGCAGGTGATAAAACAGCATCTTCCTGTCTCACACTCACCAGGAGCTCCACTTGAAGGAAATATCCCCTTCCTAACCATGTGAAAAGGCACCTAAAAATGAAATCCTCAGAGGTGCATCTGATTTTGTTTTCACTGGGTGTTCCTCTTTCTCCTCCTATTTATTATTTTCCTATTAAAAATAATTCGTGGATATTATAGAAAATTCATGGGTATTATAGAAAACACAGACTACATGGAAAAGTAGAAAATATAGTCTCACTACCTAAAGGTAATCACTGCTAACAAGTCAGGATGTTTTTCCAAGTCTGTTTTTTTTTCTATGCATGTTTTATTTCTCTTTTAAAATTTTACATAATGTCATCATACCACGTATACAATTTTATATACACTTTTTCAGTTAATATTTTATCGAAGATATTTTCTTTATACTCACAGTCTTCTTAAACTTTACATTAACAATTGCATGTTGTTCAGTGTCTAATGATTTCCACTATGTTGGTCATTGAAGGTGGTTCTCCTTGGCCAGGTGGATGAGCATCTTTGTGCCAGCATCTTTTTCCACAGTTGGGAAAACTTCCCATGGCTAGATTCCCAGGAATATGTATTGTTTATCAAACTATTTACAAGGCTTTTTCAAAAATGTTTAGCAAATAGGAATTATTAACTTGATATAAGATATGAGATACATGAACCTAGAACTCTTAAGATAAAATATTATATCTAATCCTTAGTTTAGGAAGAAACCAATATACTTATTTCAGTATTATAGATGGTGAAGGCATTGGTATAGAATTGGAAAAATTATATTATTGAACATTTGTAGTCCCAGCTTTGTCTGGAAGTGGTGTTATTTTTGCCCAAAAGAGATGCGCTTGGAAGTATGTAAAGTCATTTAAATGTGCATGATTAGTTTTTCCACTTTGAATAGAGTGTGCTCAGTGGCTAAAGAAGAAAATCTTAGAAGGAAGCTGTTAAATGATTATCTAATTAGAAAAACTACAAAAGCATGAACCAAAAAAGCTTTTTCTGTTTTGTCTGGGAAGTAGTTAAAATGACTACTCACAATATTCATGATGTTTTCAGGGCATGAGCACAAATAAAAGGTGTCTTTTTACTTAGACCTCGTTAATGGTCTAACAGGGATTCTTATTCAGTAACAGGATTGATCAGTTCATGGTTTTGGATGCTGAAAGTAGATGGGATAAAATTAATGACAAATATTGTCAACGAAAGGAATTTTCAAGTTTTCTCTGTTGGTGAGAGAATTTCACGTTTGTTTCAACATGGCAACTAGAAGAGCTGCCTTTTCTGAAGCCACCAAGAAGAGGCTTGTGTTATCTCCACGGTGACTGGAAAAAACAAAGTATATGGCACTGAACATACCGTGCAGAGAGTGGCAACTGTCCTGACCTCTTACCTTCAATTCAAGTGGTGAATTTGAATAAAATCCGTAAATTAAATTGAAAACCTACCAGAAGACAAAACTTAGCATAACTATTGGCTGATCCCCTTAATTGTGTTTGTCCCTACATTCACATTTCCACTGACTGTTTTTTTGTTAGTGTAAGAAATAGGCCATGTGCTCATCAGTATCATGAGTAAAAGCAATTCTCCCATTGATGCTGATGACAGAGAACTTGAACAATACTCGGAATTCACTTGTATTGGAGAGGGAACTGCCCAGTGTTTCCAGCTCAGCTTGTCTGGGTGATGTTTTTGCATGGTGACTCTCCATGATTTTTGTGTAGGCCAATTCATTGTTTTAGGTGTAGCTCATGAAAATAGCACACGTCTTGGATGCACCTCTCATCAAGGGTGCTCTGTCTTGTACATGGTACTAAAAGTGTCCTGTGCACGTGTACATCACTGCTGATAACCCTACAGCTTGGTTTAAATGAGTGGGTCAATGAATTAACCAGGAGGAAATGTCATGGGTTGCCTTTGTCATTCTACTGAGCGTGAAAAAATACAATTCCTTCCTTCATCCAGATGCATTTCTATGGGGATTTGATTCCCAGAGTTACGTGAGCTGACTTCACTAAGCAGATGACTAGAACATTCTGAGCAAATGCAAGCAGAAGAATGTCCCCCGTGGTTCTGATTCTTGCCAGCAGGGCCACATTTGGATCCCATGGTTAAGCACCCATCTGTAGCCCAAGGGTCTCCAGCTTCTGTGACTTGGAGCTAGCCTCCTATGTCACCAACCCTCAGACATGCATAGCAGTTTCTGAGATTACAGGGGTCTCCTCTGGCCTCAGGATCTGTCTTGGGGCCAACATGGTGTCTTTTGTCCACAGCCCCATGTGGTGATGGAGCCTCAGGCCCAGACTGACGTACATGGTTTCCTTGCTGAGGGCAGGGTCCTCCAAAGCCACCTTGGTTCCAGGCAGAACTGGGGAAGTGTGTCTCCCTCTCGCCACCCCTTCCCCTTCTTGGTCCATGTGGGGGACTGCACTGTGTGGTTGTCATGGAGACGGCCTCTGCCCATGGCCTCCGTCTCAAAAGGAAAAGGCTGAGAAGTCAGGCCGTTGGCCGAGCTGGAGCTGGATATTGGAGACAAACGTCCCACTGCCTTTCCCGACCCCCATCCCAGGCATGCGTGGACTGGACGGGACTTTATTCTCCTGAAGATGAAAATCGTGAGGGGAAAAGCAGCCTTCGGTGGCCCACCCCATCCATCCATCAGACCTCAGCAGATGTTTCTGAACCATAGTTCATTTAGGATCAAGCTGGGGCTTTGGGACTGCACGCGCACACATTTATAGCCTCAATGTTTTTAATCAATGTTTTTTCCCCCGGCAGAAGTTCTGTGTGACTAGGAGAAATTTCCCTCATTTTTTCATAATGTGCAATGTGTTGTCACTAAGTGTCCACTGTGAGCACTTCCTGGGGACCCAGAATAAAATAAGTAAAAAATAAAAATTAAAACAAATCAAAAAGGAGAAGGAGGCTCTGCCCTCCACGGTCTTGCAATCCATTCGAGGACATTGATTTAAGAAACAGGAACTTGACGCGACAGACAGCATGCCAAGCGCAAAGGCAGTGGGTTGCAGACCCAGGAGAGACCTGCGTGGGCGGAAGGGTTCAAGAGGCACCTGCTTGTGCAGCAGAGGCAGGAGATTGGCTTCCCCCGAATTCCTCCGTGTTTGTAACTGATAAGTGCCTTGAGAAGTTCCCTGGGGTAGAGAGTGAGGCCCAAGTGTCTAAAGCGGGTCACTAATTGATGTGCACACGCAGGGCTGAGGTGTCTGAAGTTGCTCGGGGGGAAACTGAGGCAGATTTATGGAGATGGGACACAGCACAAAGGTGCAGGCTAGGAGGGGCGTGTTAAGGGGTGTACAGGGTGCAGTTCTTGGGAGCCCCTCCCTGTGAGGGCACCAATCGTCAGGAAAGAAATATACAAACCAGGAAGCAATCATGGCAGCAGACAGAGCACACGTGGTCATCTAGACTACGGACCACATCATGCCTGGGAGCCACCCTCGGGCTCCTGTCACGCTGGACTACAGCAGTACCCTTCAAACACCTGTCTCCATCATTGCCCTCATGTCTCCTCCTCATTCTCGGCACTGCCTGAGAGTTATCTTCTTGATGCTCCCCCACGGAGCATCCTGTCCCCTGCTCATGAGTCTTCAGTGGCTCCCCATTTAATTTCTGCCCAAATCCCAAAAAGGGAGCTTATGACATGGGCAGCCTGCCCCTCATCTGCCTCTGCAGATACATGATGTGACCTCCCTGCCTTGTCCCCAAACTCCATGTGGCTGTCCTGTTCTGAGCTGAATGCTGTGTCCTCCTCCCAGCCCATTTCTTACCACTGGCTGCCCAGCATTCTGCATCCCAGGAAAGCCACACTGCTTATGTGGTCCTGCCTTCTCCCTGGACTTTTTCACCTCTTTTGTCGTGTGCCTTAATGGGTCTTCTAATGGGTAGCAGTGGAGTGCCATAGTTTGGAAATACAGGACACATTTACCTTGCTGTGAATCCCAGTTTCACTGCTTGCTGGCTGTGTGACTTTGGGAAGGTTACTTAAACTCTCTGTGCCTCAATTTACTCATCTGTAAAATGACTCCTTCCCCTCAGAGGGGTGGGAGGATTAAATGAGATAACTGAAGAGGTGCTAAGGTCCTGGCTGGCACTTCCTAGCTGCTCAGTGAAGGTTAGCACTCTTTATTGTCACCACTCTTAGCTGCTCCTTTGTTCAAAATCTCTTCCACCTTTCTTTCTGATGAACTCTTACTCTATCATCAGGGCCCAACTTGGGAATCACCTTCTTCAGAAAGCCTGCCTTGATCCTCCGCTCCCAGAGCAGCTCTGTCCTAAGAGAGCTTCCCAACTCTTCTACCTCCTGGCTGTGCAGAAGATGAGAACATCTGTGGGTCACCTGTGTGCTAGAGAGGGACTTCTCGAGGCCACGGGCCCTGGCCAGCCCCATCCCCCTCCAGCAGCCCCGAGCTGGAGGATGAGCACCTCACTCACTGACCTCCAGCCTGGCTGGGCATCCTGGCCGGGCATGTGTGGTTAACAGTTCCCACCATGGTCTGTTTGGGGTCTCCCTCCCTCTCTCGCTGTGACATTCGGGAGGGAAGGGCTTTGTGTTCCCAGTTTGTTTGGCTCACTGCTTCTAGATGATGCCTGGTCTATTGCTGGAGCTCAATCAGGTGCCTGCGTGGTTGGATTGAATTAGTCACCACCTTCCACGGGCGCAGTGGTTTCCTTATTAGTGTTTCTCCTCCTCCCTTCTTGGTTGGTTAAGATATGTCATCCCCAATTAAGTATCATCCTGCCCTTTTCTTGCACCCCAGGCAGAGGTCACCAGTCCTTCCCCATGTGAGTTTGGAACCTGATTTATAAACTTGACTGCAGCCCTTGCAGCCTGTCCATAAGGTGTCATGGTCATCGTGTAGGGATCTGTCCTCCCACTGGATTAGAGCTCTTGTAGGACAAAGACCAGGTCTTTTTCACCATTTCATTAATTTGTGCACTCAGACACATATACTGTGTGCCTTACCATGCTTGGATATCACCCTAAACCTGTCCCCGGAGATCTTACTGTCTGCAGGGAGTCCTGAGTCTTGGGTGACGACTGGGGCTGTAGTACAGGGGTCCAGGGGGCAAATACGAGGGGCTCCCAACCTAGCTCTGGGGGAAGGGGCAAGAGGGATCCCCAGAACCAGCAAAACGATCAAGAGGGTTGATGCAGGACAGGTGGGGCTTGTTTGAGGCAGAGGGAACCCATGCAGGGGCAGGCGAGTGGTTGAGAGCATAAACTTGAACCAGCTTGCCCGGGTTCATATCCTGACCCTGGAGTATACTTAGACCCGAGCCTGGCAAGCAGCCCCGACCCACTGATGTTAGCTTCATACCTGTGGGTCCCTTATTAACTTCCTTTAAGTTCTGAATTCTGTGTTCTTGGCACAATGTTTCACCATGTGGTGATCCTGTGAAATGTGCCCTCACGTGGCAGGAAAGTTTTTGCTGGGGAAAAATGAAAAGGAGCCAATACCTCCAAGGAGCCATCCTCATACAGATCAAGAGGATGCGGGCTTCCTGCAGGGGTGCAGGGGACCCGGTGTAGGGGGCACTAGGGCACATCCTCAATGGCTCCTTCCCACCCTCAACCCCAGGGTGAATTCTTCACACAGAAGAACACTTGTTTTTATTTTAAAAATAGCAAAAAGGATATAGCTCCTAAATTAAGAGAGTTCGTATAATGTGTACACACACACACACACACACACACACATATACACACACACATAGTTATGAGGTGGGGGAAATAGTGTTTGTGGTAATTTTGTGTGGCTGAAAGTGAAACCTCACGTGCTCATTTGCCTTTCTGCTTTTAAGTGAGTACAAAAGAACAAATACGAGTGTTACAGCCCTGCTGTGACTCCAGTCAACGGAGTTAAATAGCGATGGTCTCTGTCTTTGTTTCCTCCTGTCCTGCATCCTCCCCCCAGGGCTCTTCCATCCCCTTCCCTCCTCTTTGTCTCCCTTCTTTCAGTTCAGCGCTGGCAGATGGCTCTGACGTCTACTTAATTTTTCTCCGAGATGGGTCAAGAATAGAAGCAAGGCTGCCCTTCTAGGCTGATGGAGAGGGCTTTTGCCTCCAATTTCACCTCTCACATCCCCTGGTTCAACCTCCAGGCACAGACAACCCCCCCGCAAAGTGGAAATCCCCTGGGCGCCCTTGGCTTTGCCTTGAATCTGCTCAGTGGAAGCTGCAGCACTCTCTTATTATTCCAGAAATGGATTTTCTTTCAAGCCCCACTGTCAGTTTCTTTCGGGCAGATCAGGCAATTTATGGATGCTTAAGGAGCCGTGTGCCTTCAGTGACCCAGAACTGAAGACACTCGGGTGTCCTGGCGCTGGTCGCAGCACCCCCGTGGGTTTCCCTAACAGCCCAGCTCCCCCGGGGACAGCCCAGGCACAACCAGCAACCTCACTCCCGGCAGGCCTCCCCCCACTCTCTACCCATCAAAGCCCCAGGCTCTGACCCCTGCTGTCCTTGGAGTGTCTGGAAGCAAGAGACTCTCATTCCAAGTGTGAGTTGTTTCCAGATCAGGAGAATACTTTCCTCCCACTCCTGGGAGCACTCTGCGTTCCAGCTCCAGAACCCTGGGCTGTGTCCTTTCTTCGTGGGCTTTCCTCTTTGGATCCTTCTGAAATGAAGTGACACAATTTCTCCCCCAATTAAAAAGAGAGGCTTTGGTATTCAGACTTGAGGTGCCTTTGACTTGGATGCAAGCATTTTTGAGTTCAGAGAAGGGAGATAAATTCACTTTCATCAAGCCCTCACTGCCTCTGTATCCAGTGTGCTCAGATTAATTATCAAAGAACGCGGACACCGCGGCTGAGATGCAGCCCTTAAACGTCCCTGCGCTTCGGCCTCCTTATTAGAAAAAGGAGAAGTTGAGCTAAACTCTTACCCAGGTTGTCCCCTCTCTGAAACACCAGCATCTGCTGCTCCCTGGACAGATGAGCAGAGCTCGGCTGTGGCCAGAACACCGATGAGCTTTCTCTTCTTGGTCATTTTGAGTGCTTCGAACTTATTTCTGTACACGTGACAGGGACGGGAGGGTGGGTATGGACTGTGGACTGCTGGCAGTGTCCTTCCCTCTCACCATCCGCCCAGCCTTCAGAGGGTTCCGCAGGCCGCCTCTTGTGGGAATGATCCCAGGGATGGGAAGATGAGGGGACTGACACCAGGCAGGCCAGAGAACGGAGGAGGGAGGCGTGGATGTGAGAGAGCGTTTACGGAGTGTGGAGAGACTTGGGTCCTGGCCAGCGAGTGTGTGCATGCGTGTGTGCATGTGTATGGGTGTGCATGTGTGCGTGTGCATGTGTGCATGTACGTGTGTACGCATGTGTATGGGTGTGCATGTGTATGTGTATGGGTGTGCACGTGCATGTGTGTGCATGTGTATGGGTGTTCATGTGCGTGTGTGTGCATGTACATGTGTGCATGTATATGGCTGTTCATGTGCATCTGTGCATGTACGTGTGTGTGCATGTGTATGGGTGTGCATGTGCATGTGTGCGTGTGCATGTATATGGGTGTGCATGTGCATGTGTATGGGTGTTCGTGTGCATGTGTGCATGTGTATGGGTGTTCATGTGTGTGTGCGTGCATGTGTATGGGTGTGTGTGCATGTGTATGGGTGTGCATGTACATGTGTGCATGTGTATGGGTGTTCATGTGCGTGTGTGTGCATGTACATGTGTGCAGGTGTATGGGTGTGCATGTGTGCGTGTGCATGTGTGTGCATGTGTACGTGTGCATGTACATGGGTGTGCATGTATGTGTGTGTGCATGTGCATGGGTGTGCATGTGCATGTGTATGGGTGTTCGTGTGCATGTGTGCATGTGTATGGGTGTTCGTGTGTGTGTATGTACATGTGTGCATGTGTATGGGTGTTCATGTGCGTGTGTGTGCATGTACATGTGTGCATGTGTATGGGTGTTCATGTGCGTGTGTGTGCATGTACATGTGTGCAGGTGTATGGGTGTGCATGTGCACGTGTACGGATGTGCATGTGTGCGTGTACATGGGTGTGCATGTACGTGTGTACGCATGTGTATGGGCGTGCATGTGTATGTGTATGGGTGTGCACGTGCATGTGTATGGGTGTTCATGTGCGTGTGTGTGCATGTACATGTGTGCATGTATATGGCTGTTCATGTGCATCTGTGCATGTACGTGTGTGCACGTGTATGGGTGTGCATGTGCATGGGCGTGCATGTGCATGTGTGTGTGTGCATATGTGTGCACGCACATACAAACCATCCGGAACCCTCCTTATCTTCCTCTGTCCCACCACTTTCTGCAGTGGCTACCTCAGACCACCGTGAGACCTCCGGCTCCCCCTCTACCTCCGTCCCCTTCTTTGCTCTTGGCAAACAGACTTCCTACTCCCCCCACCCTCACTCCCATGCGCGCTCACTCAGCCCCCTCTTCCAGATTTGCAGACACCCCCGCCCACTGGGCCGGCTTTTCTCCTTCCTTCCCACTGCCCTTTGTCTTTTCCAAGTCGATTCCTTCCTCCTGCGCTTTGGACTCCATCCCCCGTGCTTCTCAGGAAGCTTCTAGGATTGGTTACTCCTCCCCCTCACTTTTCCTTTCTCACTGGAAGTATTTCCACTGCTTCCACCTTTCCTACCCTCAGAATAGAGCAGCCCCGCCCTCCACCTTCCCCCGGGACTCCTGTCCCCTCCCTCTCACAGTCTGAAACCTCACAGATGTCCCCAGACTTACGGCCTCCGTTTCCCTCCCTCTTGCACATGGCTGAGCCTCCTCCAGCTGGCCCCACACCCCTCGTCTCCCGAGGGTCATCACCAGGGTCCGTGTCTTCCATCCGGCGGCATTTTCCGGTGACCTCTCTTCTCTTGGCTTTTTGGAACCGCAGTCTCGGGTTTCTCCCTGCCTCTGTCAGCACTTTCTCAGTCGCCTTTGAAACTTGCCCTGCTCTATTCCTCTATTCAGGTTGACTTTCCTAGGCTCCATCTGCAGCTCTCTCCTCGTGTGCCCGGGTCCCCTCCTTCACACCCACAGCTTCAGCTACCATCCAGATGACCCTGATTCCCAGGTGTACAGCTGCAGCCCGTACTTCCCACCTGAGCTCATACCAGCTCATCCCACTGCCTAGCTAGCGTTTCTCCTTATCTTCACTAATGTTTCCTGCGATAGTGCCAGACAGAAATCCTAGCATCATTACTGATGCTCTCTTTCCTCCCACATCGTAGCCTGTCTTCGTACCCCCTAAGTATCTTGAGTCTAACCATGTCCCTCTTTCTCCACTTAAATCTAACTTTGTCTCACCTTACTACCCGCATCCAAGCCACTGTCTTCTCTGCCTGAAACACAGTCACAGATTCTGACCCCTCCCGGATCACCTGGTCACCTCCTCGAAATCCTTCTCTGTATTGAGACCAAAGTGATCTCTGCAAGATGAAAACCTGCTCATGTGATGCTCTTGTTCAAAACCCTCAAATAGCTCCCCGTTGCTCTTGGGATAATGACCCAGGTTGTTAGCAGACACTGCAGGGCTAAAGCCTACTCTGGTCCCATCTATCTTTCTATAGCATCGTCTGATACACGCTCCCTGAACACTGACACTACTGAGAGGGAAGAGGGATGCTATTCGTGGTTAGTCTGTGACAACACGCGTGAAACAGTCAACAGTCTTGGGAAAACTGTGATTTCCCCACTCAGGGCTGACATCCTCCCTCTGGCCCCGGGGCCTTTGCTCATCCTGTCCCATCTGCCTGGGAGTCTCTTCCTTGCCTCGTCACACTTTTGTAGCTCCCACCATGATATATATAACTCTATGGTGCCATTGACGCCTCCTCCGAGGGTCTTCATCACTGTTGCCATTTTGCATATATTTATGTGATCTTGGACATATACTGACATTCCTGGCTGAAACTGTAAGCTCCCTGCAGTCAGGACCCATGTCTGGGTTTGCTCCCTGATGTATATCCAGCAAGCAGTGCAGTGCCTCACATATAACTGCTAAATGATGTTCGGTGGGTGAGCGAATGGATAAATCAGGTAATTGCTGGGAGAGAGTTATCCATTGGTCTCTTTTCTTTCTATCCCTCCGCCTTTGCTTCTGACTCTTCAAGGATTATCGTCTGACAAACAGCCTTGGAGACACAGATAATTTCTCCCTTCAGAACAAAGAACAGGCACAGTAACTTTAATAAAGACAATGTCTTCCTCTGGAGAAAAGGGCAGGCAGCCCACAGCTCCTTAGAAAGACTCGGGCTCTCTAAATCACTGTTCTTCTGTAATGCAATTGACCACGTGCATAGGTATCACGTGATTCTTTTCATGTTGCCTTGTGGGAATTGGGGCTCCGGTAACTAAAGCAAGAAATGCTGATACTTTGGCTACTGCTGTGACTGATGAATCCCTTGTCTCTGACACAGGGGTCTTGGGTCCTCTCCCAGCATCCACGCCAGTCACATGTTGGGTGAAATCTCAGACTTTTCCCAGGGCTTGACATTAACTAGAGTAATTCTCTTTTGTCCTTTCTGTATGTTTCTTGGAGTTCAGTATCAAAATGTGAACAAATGAAGCATGAATGCCTTGAGTACCATCCCTTTATCCCTTTTACACAAACGGCATCCCCGGGTGACACTGTGAAGTCAGCAATGTTTTCCTCTCTTTCTTCTATGTTCTCTTTTTCTCCTTCTGGTTTTGTAATTTTTTTCCCTCCTAGGTCTTTGGTCTATATTCTCTTCCCTTTCAAGTGGTTAAACGAATTCCTCCTACATTGTTAGCCAAATTTTATAGAGGACTCTTAAAGAGGAAACACATTCAAGGTTTAGTAAAGTCTAGAAGAAAAAGTCTTGGATTAGAAGTTAGGAGACAACTTTTAGATTCATTCAGGACGAACTAGTTATCCGAAATTGGACAAGTCGTAAAACTTGTTTTCTCATCTGAACGCACTCACCCGTTCATTTAACAAATCAGCTACTGAATTTTATTTGGAATAAATGACATGGTTGCTGCCTTTCAGTGGACTCACCCTCTAACGAGGGAGGCAGACAAGAGAACCTAAGATCCTAACACAGTGAAGGGTATGATAACAGAGGAAATTCTGGAGAGCCACTGCAGGGCCCAGGGGCTGCGCATGGGAACACGATTGGTCAGAGTGAGCTGGGGCCTGACCCGAGTCCCGTCGGCTAAGTGATTTGCCATGAAGAAGGCCAGGAAGGGGGTTTTAGTCAAAGGAAGGAGAAAGTCCTTACAATTTCTGTTGAGTCTTTTTCTGACTTAACTTGCTTACCAGGCTCTGCCTGTACAAACCTCTTGTGGTGTCTCTAAGGGAGAGTCTTTCTCGCGTCGAGGACCACGGCAAGTGCACCTAGTAGACGGCAGTATAAGAACGCTGTGAAGGGCCCAGCTCCACCGCCAGGCTAGGCATTTCCTCCTAGCCTTGAAACCCTTGTAACCCTACTAACTGGGCCTAGCCTTCTTGTCTGCCAAAAGGGGATGCCAGTAGGATCCCACGCGGGGTGATGATGGGGATGAGATTGTTTGACACAGTCCTTGGTTCAAGGCAAACATCCAAGTGCCTGTGTCAAAATGGGGGGGGGATACTTTGGAAATAGTTCATGTACTTTCCTTTTTGTCTCTTTGAGAACATGACCATTTCCCCAGTTGGCCCAGGATTTGCATCTGCCTGGGGTGAGAGGCGAGATCAGAAACATCCCAGAATCCAGCAGGGAGGCAGAGGGAATTCTTGGTTTCTCCCGTGCCTAATAGGATTAAACAGCAAGAGGTTAGCCCTGGAAGGCAGGACGTTGTCTAGAGGTGGAATTACAAATTCTTTACTCTCCTGTTTTGAGTCTTCTCCCACCAACACCTTCCTCATAGTCTTTAGAAGGAAGACAAGGGAGATTCAGGGCATCTGGTGAGAAAATGCAAGATTGTCATTATTATTTACATCTATGTGAGTCAATAACAAGGGTTTAACAGTCTCCGTCCCCTGGGGCTGGCTGCCCCGCCGGGAACCCGCAGGAACACAGAGATGTGCTGGCCCCAAACAGCTCCTGCTCTTTCAGTCCTTCAGACAAGCGTATGCTTAGAAAATGACTGTTCTGAAAATATCCACACCTTACCAAGTAGAAACAAAAAGTAATACTTCTTATTCATTTCAGAGAGGTACAAAGCAATCCCAAGAATTTGGAAGCATCACAGAAGCTTTTAGATAAGTCTTTGGAGTGCATTCAATGGTTGAGCCTGCAAACATGTCCACTGATTTACATTTTTAAAAGGGAAGTGTGTTATTTTAAAATTATCTGGATTCCTTCCAGTCTCATAGAAATGGTATTGTGCTTCCAAGGGGTTATCACAGGGTTAGATATGGTTAATGGACGGGTAAAAGTCTGCAAATCATCATTCAGTGGGGCTTACGGAGTTCTTTTGTTTTCTTTGCTCTTAAGTGGTGCTTATCTGTTGGTTGTGAAAATGGAAACAGACAAAGGATCTGCTCCAGGTCTGAGTACCTGGAGTTGAGCGGCAAAGATGCCAGTAAGGCAAACCATCGCATTCATCCCTTTTCTGCAGAGCATGACATGTGGAATTGTTGTACATTTAAAAGATAAAGAGATGATCGCTATTAAATATTTGAGGTATTTCCTCCTAGCCTTGAAATTTTAAATTTAATTTCTTTCCTTTCCAAAATAATATTTGACATATTTTAAAAAGCCAGAAAGCTTCACTAGGCTTGTTGTGAAAAATAGCCATCCCTGCCCTATCCCACCCTAAGCACTGAGGCAAACACTTACAAGCCTTTTGCCTATTTGTTCTGCTTTTTTGTTTTCATATTTCTAAATAATTGGCGTACACTGCTATTTCTTAATTCTTGTGACTTCGTCCTGTGGAAGATAAGGACTCAGTTCTTTTCTTCCCTGTCCCCACCCTCACCTCCATGCAATAAACACCTCTCAGACCCTCCATCCTTCCAAGTATGCTTGTTCAGTGTGTATGTGATTGTGACCATATAAATATCATTCACAGCAACACCACGTTTCCTTTTGTGGTTGTCACTAGTGCTCTGTGTCAAATATTGGGGTGACAAATATTTGGGTTTCTACCTTCAGGGTACATGGCAAAACTTTTTTCTTGTTCCCTTGAACTTCGGTGAAATCATGAGACTGGATCTGGTTGATAGCTCCAGAGTGTGAATTGCCCATGTGAAATTCTCCACGGCTCTCTTTATACTTGTGTTGCTAACTGCCATTGTTCAAGAAGATGGTTGCTCCATCAGACTGCGACCTTTTGTTACTATGATGAGTAAAGCTCCTTTTCAACCAATACTGAGCATAAGCAAAAGATATTTTACTGTTTTAAGCTACTGTGGTTTGGGGGATGTTTGTTACCACATTCTAACAAAAGTTTTCTTAACGTATACATCTTTCTTGAACAAATGCTTGTTTTCCCTAGAAATAACAGTGCTTCATTTAAAAAGTTTGCTTAAGTTTCTCTGTACCCATCAGAAATACACTAAAAGGCCTTTGTCAGGGCCTCTTCATTTCTTCTTTTCTTTGGGACTTTCCATTGAAGGGTTGCCTCCAGCCCCCCACACAGTGGTCTTCCTGGAGATCCTCTTCATCTCAATACTGTGGAGCATAAAACCCCTGGTTCCTGCAACTCAAGATGACAAAGATTATTCTTACTACCCCAATATCTACTAGTTAATGGATTACATTTCCTAGCCTCCTTTGCAGCAGGTGGGCTCTGTAAATTATTTTTGGCCAAGGAGATGTAAGCCATAATGGATGTGACCTTTAGAAAGTGTTCTTAAAGAGAAGAGGCTCACCCATTTTGGTCTTTTTCTTCATCATGCTGCATGGAATAGAATGTGATGGCTGGAGCTCCAGCAGCCATTTTTTAAAACTCTTTATTTTATATTGGAGTATAGCCGATTAACAATGTTGTGATAGTTTCAGGTGCACAGCAAATGGGCTCAGCCATACATGCATGTGTATGTATCCATTCTCCCCCAAACTCCCCCAGCAGCCATAATGGATCATAATGACAAGGACCTCTTGAAGGAGTCTAGGTCACTAATAATTAATTACAGAGCCACGAAACGAGCACTGGTCTGCTTATTGCCACACTTTTATTTATTTATTAATGTGAGAAATAAATGTCCATCTTATTTAATCTGGCATTAAATTTTTGGGCACACAAGAATGAAGCTGATTCAAACTGATCCTTCCTTTTCCTTAGTTAATTCCCTTGTTTTGGTGAAGCACATCCTCTTAGCCATGGCTTGGTCAAGAAATAGAAGTGATTTTGTATATTCCAGGTACAAAGAGTTTTAATACAATAAAGAAATTGTTAGATCATTACTTCACAACTTTTATCAAAATTCATTCTAAATGGATTAACTATTTAAATGTAAACAGGGAAATCATAACACATAGGTAAACATTTATGTGATTCTAAGCTGGAGGAAGACCTTCTAAAGATGACACTAGTAGAAACCAAGTTGAGTGGGTTTAAAATAAAAATAAAATCATTTGGAAGACATAAAACCCTGAAAACAAAATAAAATAATAAATGAAAATGAATAGGAAACTGTGATTAAAACCCAGGGTTGCTGATCAAGGTTCTTTCCTTTCACCAGGATTTCTCAACCTTGGAGCTACTGACATTTTGGACCTGGATTCTCTGTTATGGGGGAATCTGGCCTGTGCCTTGTAGGGTGGCCAGCAGCATCTTTTGTTTCTACCCACTAGATGCCCAGTGACACCCTCTCCCCTAGCTGTTGACAACTGAAAATGTCTCCAGACGTTGTCAAATGTCCTGGAGGAAAAACTCACCCCTGGCTGAGGACCATTGCTCTACACCAGTGGTTCTTAAGTTTGAGTGTGCATCAGAATCCCCCAGAGGATTTGTGAAACACCGATGGCTTCGTCTTCTGCCTAGGGTTTGTGATATGGTAGGGTTTGTGGTATGGTAGGTCTGGGTTGGGGTTTGAGAATTTGCATTTTCAGTAAGTTCCCAGGTGGTCTGGGGACCACACTTTGAGAACTTCTGATTTCTGCTACTTTGCTTGCAAATAAACATGCTGTCCCCTATAAAATAAAAGTAACAATATTATTCACATTTCCAGAACATGGAAAAGGATGACTATTGGCCATCCTCTTGACAATGGAGTTCAGGAGTTTAGAAACCAGGCTATTATAAGAAACTAGAAGATAGCTGCAAAATCTTTGATTTATGAATCAGATGAAGATTTGGTTTATACTTGCTCTAAATTTAGTGATTTTTTTTCTCAACTAATATTACTGTAGAGATGAGCAAGATGAAAAGAAACTATCTTAAGAGAAATGATCAAGATGATAGCAATGAACTGTATTAGTCTATGATATGGATGTCCACCCATCTTTATTCAACCTTTTCCCAATAGCTCATTAAGCTTCCTCTGATAAATTTTATATAAATTTCCAGAGGCTGCATAAGAAAAGCTATACTCTACTCTTCACTTAGTGACACATGATTTTTTTTAACATCTTTATTGGAGCATAATTGCTTTACATTGCTGTGTTAGTTTCTGCTGTATAACAAAGTGAATCAGCTACACGTATACATATTTCCCCATATCCCCTCCCTCTTCCATCTCCCTTCCACCCTTCCTATCCCACCCCTCCAGGTGGTCACAAAGCATGGAGCTGATCTCCCTGTGCTATGTGGCTGCTTCCCATTAGCTATCTATTTTACATTTGATAGTGTATATATGTCCATGCCACTCTCTCACTTCGTCCCAGCTTACACTTCCCCCTCCGCATGTCCTCAAGTCCATTCTCTAGGTCTGTGTCTTTATTCCTGTCCTGCCCCTAGGTTCTTCAGAAACTTTTTTTTTTTTTTTTTTTAGATTCCATATATATGTGTTAGCATATGTTTTTTTTTTTTTTCTCTTTCTGACTTACTTCACTCTGTGTGACAGACTCTAGGTCCATCCACCTCACTACCAATAACTCATTTTCATTTCTTTTTATGGCTGAGTAATATTCCATTGTATATGTGTGCCACATCTTCTTTATCCATCATCTGTCGATGGACACTTAGGTTGCTTCCATGTCCTGGCTATTGTAAATAGTGCTGCAATCAACATTGTGGGCCATGACTCATTTCGAATTATGGTTTTCTCAGGGTATATGCCCAGTAGTGGGATTGCTGGGTCATATGGTAGTTCTATTTTTAGTTTTTTAAGGAACCTCCATACTGTTCTCCATAGGGGCTGTATCAATTTACTTTCCCACCAACAGTGTAACAGGGTTCCCTTTTCTCCACACCCTCTCTAGCATTTATTGTATGTAGACCTTTTTGGTGATGGCCATTCTGACCAGTGTGAGGTGATACCTCACTGTAGTTTTGACTTGCATTTCTCTAATGATTAGTGATATTGAGCATTCTTTCATGTGTTTGTTGGCAATCTGTATATCTTCTTTGAAGAAATGTCTATTTAAGTCTTCTGCCCATTTTTGGATTGGGTTGTTTGTTTTTTTGATATTGAGCTGCATGAGCTGCCTGTATATTCTGGAGGTTGCTTTGTCAGTTGCTTCGTTTGCAAATATTTTCTCCCATTCTGAGGGCTGTCTTTTCATTTTGTTTATGGTTTCCTTTGTTGTGCAAAAGCTTTTAAGTTTCTTTAGGTCCCATTTGTTTATTTTTGGTTTTATTTCCATTTCTTTAGGAGGTGGGCCAAAAAGGATCTTGCTGTGATTTATGTCATGGAGTGTTCTGCTTATGTTTTCCTCTAAGAGTTTTATAGTGTCTGGCCTTACATTTAGGTCTTTAATTCATTTTGAGTTTATTTTTGTGTATGGTGTTAGGGAGTGTTCTAATTTCATTCTTTTACATGTAGCTGTCCAGTTTTCTCAGCACCACTTATTGAAGAGGCTGTCTTTTCTCCACTGTATATTCTTGCCTCCTTTATCAAAGATAAGGTGACCATATGTGCGTGGGTTTATCTCTGGGCTTTCTATCCTGTTCCATTGATCTATATTTCTGTTTTTGTGCCAGTACCATAGTGTCTTGATTACTGTCGCTTTGTAGTATAGTCTGAAGTCAGGGTGTCTGATTCCTCCCGCTCCGTTTTTCTTTCTCAAGATTGTTTTGGCTATTTGGGGTCTTTTGTGTTTCCATACAAATTGTGCAATTTTTTGTTGCACAAATTTTTTGTTGTTGTATGATCCTTTTAATGTGCTGCTGGATTCTGTTTGCTAGTATTTTGTTGAGGACTTTCGCACCTATGCTCATCAGTGATATTGGCCTGTAGTCTTTTTTTTGTGACATCTTTATCTGATTTTGGTATCAGGGTGATGGTGGCCTCATAGAATGAGTTTGGGAGTGTTCCTCCTTCTGCTATATTTTGGAAAAGTTTGAGAAGGATAAGTGTTCGCTCTTCTCTAAATGTTTGATAGAATTCGCCTGTGAAGCCATCTGGTCCTGGGCTTTTGTTTGTTGCAAGATTTTTTTTTTTGGTTTTTTTTTTTTTTTTTTGCGGTACGCGGGCCCCTCACTGCTGTGGCCTCTCCCGTTGCGGAGCACAGGCTCCGGACACGCAGGCTCAGCGGCCATGGCTCACAGCCGCTCCGCAGCATGTGGGATCCTCCCGGACCAGGGCACGAACCCGTGTCCCCCGCATCGGCAGGCGGACTCTCAACCACTGCGCCACCAGGGAAGCCCTGTTGCAAGATTTTTAATCACAGTTTCAATTTCAGTGCTTGTGATTGGTCTGATTATATTTTCTATTTCTTCCTGGTTCAGTCTCAGAAGGTTGTGCTTTTCTAAGAATTTGTCCATTTCTTCCAGGTTGTCCACTTTATTGGCATATAGTTGCTTGTAGTAATCTCTCATGATCCTTTGTATTTCTGCAGTGTCATTTATTACTTCTCCTGTTTCATTTCTAATTCTGTTGATTTGAGTCTTCTCTTTTTTTTTCTTGATGAATATGGCTAATGGTTTATCAATTTTGTTTATCTTCTCAAAGAACCAGCTTTCAGTTTTATTGACCTTTGCTGTTGTTTCCTTCATTTCTTTTTCATTTATTTCTGATCTGATCTTATGATTTCTTTGCATCTGATAACTTTGGGTTTGTTTTGTTCTTCTTTCTCTAATTGCTTTAGGTGTAAGGTTAGGTTGTTTATTTGAGATTTTTCTTGTTTCTTGAGGTAGGACTATATTGCTATAAGCTTCCTTCTTAGAACTGCTTTTGCTGCATCCCATAGGTTTTGGGTCAGCATGTTTTCATTGTCACTTGTTTCTAGGTATTTCCTGATTTCCTCTTTGATTTCTTCAGTGATCTCTTGGTTATTTAGTAGCATATTGTTTAGCCTCCATGTGTTTGTATTTTTTACAGTTTTTTCCCCCTGTAATTGATATCTAGTCTCATAGAGTTGTGGTCGGAAAAGATACTTGATTTCAATTTTCAATTTTCTTAAAATTGAAAATTTCTTAAATTTCAGTTTTCTTAAATTTACCAAGGCTTGATTTGTGACCCAAGATATGATCTATCCTGGAGAATGTTCCATGAGCACTTGAGAAGAAAGTGTATTCTGTTTTTTTTGGATGGAATGTCTTATAAATATCAATTAAGTCCATCTTGTTTAATGTGTCATTTAAAGCTTGTGTTTCCTTATTTATTTTCATTTTGATTGATCTGTCCATTGGTGAAAGTGGGGTGTTAAATTCCCCTACTATAATTGTGTTACTGTCGATTTCCCCTTTTATGGCTGTTAGCATTTGCCTTATGTATTGAGGTGCTCCTATGTTGGGTGCAAAAATATTTATAATTGTTATATCTTCTTCTTGGATTGATCCCTTGATCATTATGTAGTGTCCTTCTTTGTCTCTTGTAATAGTCTTTATTTTAAAGTTTATTTTGTCTGGTATGAGAATTGCTACTCCAGCTTTCTTTTGATTTCCATTTGTATGGAATATCTTTTTCCATCCCCTCACTTTCAGTCTGTATGTGTCCCTAGGTCTAAAGTGGGTCTCTTGTAGACAGTGTATATACGGGTCTTGTTTTTGTATCTATTCAGCTAGCCTATGTCTTTTGGTGGTAGCATTTAATCCATTTACATTTAAGGTAATTATCGATATGTATGTTCCTATTACCATTTTCTTAATTGTTTTGGGTTTGTTATTGTAGGTCTTTTCCTTCTCTTGTGTTTCCTGCCTAGAGAAGTTCCTTTTGTTGTAAAGCTGATTTGGTGGTGCTGAATTCTCTTAACTTTTGCTTGTCTGTAAAGGTTTTAATTTCTCTGTCGAATCTGAATGAGATCCTTGCTGGGTAGAGTAATCTTGGTTGTAGGTTTTTCCCTTTAATCACTTTAAATATGTCCTGCCACTCCCTTCTGGCTTGCAGAGTTTCTGCTGAAAGATTAGCTGTTAACATAATGGGGATTCCTTTTTATGTTATTTGTTGCTTTTCCCTTGTTGCTTTTAATATTTTTTCTTTGTATTTAATTTTTGACAGTTTGATTAATATGTGTCTTGGCATGTTTCTTCTTGGATTTATCCTGTATGGGACTCTCTGCACTTCCGGGACTTGACTATTTCCCTTCCCATATTAGGGAAGTTTTCAACTATAATCTCTTCAAATATTTTCTCAGTCCCTTTCTTTTTCTCTTCTTCTTCTGAGACCCCTATAATTTGAATGTTGGTGCACTTAATATTGTCTCAGAGTTCTCTGAGATGGTCCTCAATTCTTTTCATTCTTTTTTCTTTATTCTGCTCTGTGGTAATTATTTCCACTATTTTATCTTCCAGGTCACTTATCTGTTCTTCTGCCTCAGTTATTCTGCTATTGTTTCCTTCTAGAGCATTTTTAATTCCATTTATTGTGTTGTTCATCATTGTTTGTTTGCTCTTTAGTTCTTCTAGGTCCTTGTTAAACGTTTCTTGTATTTTCTCCATTCTGTTTCCAAGATTTTGGATCATCTTTACCATTATTACTCTGAATTATTTTCAGGTAGACTGCCTATTTCCTCTTCATTTGTTTGGTCTGGTGGGTTTTTATCTTGCTCCCTCATCTGCTGTGTATTTCTCTGTCTTCTCATTTTGCTTAACTTACTGTGTTTGGGGTCTCCTTTTTGCAGGTGCAGGTTCATAGTTCCCATTGTTTTTGGTGTCTTCCCCCAGTGGGTAAGGCTGGTTCAGTGGGTTGTGTAGGCTTCCTGGTGGACAGGACTGGTGCCTGTGTTCTGAAGCATGAGGCTGGATCTTGTCTTTCTGGTGGGCAGGACTGAGTCTGGTGGTGTGTTTTAGGGTGTCTGTGAACTTAGTATGATTTTAGGCAGCCTCTCTGCTAATGGGTGATGTTGTGTTCCTGTCTTGCTAGTTGTTTGGCGTGGGGTGTCCAGCACTGGAGCTTGCTGGTCGTCTAGTGGAGCTGGGTCTTAGCTTTGAGACAAAGGTCTCTGAGAGAGTTGTGGCTGATTGTTATTATGTGGGACTGGGAGGTCTCTTGTGGTCCAATGTCCTGAGCTTGGCTCTCGCACCTCCAAGGCTCAGGCCTGACACCTGGCCAGAGCACCAAAACCCTGTCAGCCACACAGCTCCAAGCTTTCTTTGATCTCTAGAGCAGAATGCTGGCTAAATCCAGTAAATCAAAGTGAGCAAAGCTCTTTCTCTCACTGGACAGATTCCTAGAGCCTCCCTCTCTGAAGTGTTCAGAAGAGCTACTAAAGGAGGTGGGGCGACACAGAATTTTTAACACCTTAGCTAAAAAATTTTTGTTAGAACAGCAGAAAGCTGCTGGAATTATCGCTATGTACATTTCTGCAGATCGGAAAAAGAATAATGAAAGAAATAATTATGGCTTGAATTTCAATTGTTGACTTCTATTTCATCTTCTAGGTTTACCAGACATGACGGAGCTCTGCAGAGGCATTTTTAGTAGTAATCGCTTTTTAGCACTAATCGGTGGCTGTTCTGCCTGCCCGGTGTCAATGTTTATTATAACCAAATGAATTTGAGAAATAAAATGGTCTATCCTTGCATCAGCAAGCTATAAGCAAAATCAATAGCCCTGTGCTGGCAACATTATTTTATTGTTGCCTCCTTAATCTCCTATACTCTTTTGCAATTACTTTCATTATTACTGCTCATTTAATGAGACCGTGGAGTTTGGAACCAGATGGTGCGGTTAGTTAAATCTGGAAGACTTTAATGGAATTGAGTTCAAACCAGGTTAAGAGTAACAGAATCACAAATCTTAGTGGTCATCGTCTCATAATCATTGCTTTGTGTACATTTTATGCACCAGAAATCAGTGCAGGCTTCAAACAGAATGACTCGGATTGAGGTTCAGAGAGACCCAGTGTGCTTACTCACTCTTTCATTCATTCACTCATTCATTCAACGAATATTTAATCGTGTTCCTATCTGGGTACTGCAGTATGGCATCAACAAGACAGGCACATTTCTGGTCCTATGGAGCTTGTAGTCTACTGTAGGAGAAAGAAAATAACAAACAAACAAGCAAGATTACTGCCCCTTGTGTTAAGAGGGAAGAAGCAGGGAGCTGAAGAGGGGGGAGAGGATGTGTGAAGTTCAGGTGGGTGGTCAGGAAACTCCAGGACACCTGTGTGCAAGAAGGAAGGTGGCCCAAGATGAGGCCAGGAGCTGCTGGACCCAGAGATGCTGCATGGGCCAATGGGCATTTAGGCACTGAGATTTTCTGGGGATTTTAAATACACCTTTGTGCCAAGGTGCTGATGAATAAGACTTGTAGGAAGAACATCTCTTGGGTGAGGGCAGTAAATATTGATGATTCAGACAATATGTAAAGTCAGAAGCATGATTTTAAACATTTGTGCAGAGGGCAGGCAAAGCAGAGGGATCATTTTGATTAAAAATTGCCCTACAGGGCTTCCCTGGTGGCACAGTGGTTGAGAGTCCGCCTGCCGATGCAGGGGACACGGGTTCATGCCCCAGTCCGGGAAGATCCCACATGCCGCGGAGCGGCTGGGCCCGTGAGCCATGGCCTCTGAGCCTGCGCGTCCGGAGCCTGTGCTCCGCAACAGGAGAGGCCACAACAGCGAGAGGCCCGTGCCCGGTTACCGCAAAAAAAAAATTTCCCTACATAGTAGCAATAATTAAAATTTTGTATCACTGCACTTCCTGTAAGGCATATCTTTCTTGTTAAATCTACCCAGCATCTCTTCTCCCCTGTCCCCCACCCACCCCCCTCCTCCTCCTCCTCCATGTTGGTAACAGTGCCCAACCTGCCTCTGGTGAACATCACTGCCCCACACCACATCCTTGGTAAACGGCTGCAGTTCTCTCCCAGTGGTTTCCTGTCTGCTCTTTCTTCCTGGCCTGAGTCTCCTCCTCTCCTGTTGGGCACTTCTGCATCTGTTAACCAAAGAGACACAAGACCACCAAAGTCAGGAGGACTGAGCAAACTGCCAAAGTCTCCACCCTCTCCCAGAATTCTCATAGCAATTTATGCTTCCCTTGTTGGCACTTATATTTGCCTTGTTTAAGCAGAGTGACCTAGATGATTCGTTCATGTTGATGTTCTCTGGACCTCTTACCTTTTACACAGCAGATACTAAAAAATATTTATTGAATTGAATTCTTACCAGCAGTTACTGTTTATTGAGCCATTAATTTGCCAAGCATTCTTCCAAAGGTTTGTTATTTAATTTTTATGTGATGCTTAATTTTATGTGTCAACTTGGCCATGGTGCCCACATATTTGGTCACGCATTATTGTGGATGTTTCTGTGATAATTTTTAGATGAGATTAACTCTTAAATCAGTGGACTCTGAGGAAAGCAGATTGCTCTCCATATTGTGGGTAGGCATCACCCAATCAGTTGAAGGTTGGAATAAACACAGACTGATCTCCTCAGCAGGAAGGAGTTGTGGCAGTAGGTGGCCTTTGGACTCAAACTGTAACTCTTCCCTGGGTCTCCAGCCTGCCAGCCCATGCTGCAGATTTTGGACTCACCAAGTCTCCACCATTGCATGAGCCAATTCCTTAAAATCAATCTCTCTCTCTCTCTCTGTGCCTCCCTGACTAATAATACACCTTTACATCTAACCATTTATGCCCATTTTATAGGTGAAGAAGCTGAAGTTCAGAGACATTTAGTACCATGCCCAAGGGTACACGCCTGACAGGTATGGTGCCAGGATTCTGATCCAGGTATTTCTGAGCCCCAGGACACTACAGCTTCTTATGCATGAATTCAAGGAATAAGATCACCATGAGTTGCATGTAACACAACCTGTGTTTACTATAAAGTGACTCTTCTTTTTAATGATTCACAAACTACCTTGGGATCGTATAGTGCATGAGACTCATCAGTATGCAAATACCTTACCATCCAAGTGAGATGTGAAAACGCCCATTAGCAGAGAGGGTTGGTGGACACGGAGGCATGTCACTGTTTTTTATTGCACGTGAACTTGTTTGGCATATTTAAGTCCTGCAGATTAAATTCTCTCCTTTCCAGTCATAATTTCCAGTATGATCATGAAATAACCACACAATTTTTAATAAACAGTCAACTGCAGGATCTTTAGGACTATGAGAGGGAATTAAATGGACAAAAATGTAAAATTAACTGTTTTGTTGAAAGTAAGGTTGCATCCCCTCCCTCCAAAAATGAAATGAAAATAAAGAGAAATAGGCAGCCCATGTGGATGAAATTAAACTAGAGAAGAACAAACAGTGCACGTGGAGTCCCCGCCTCTTGATGGCTTTTGCTGCGGGCTAAAGTCCCATGTTGAGGTCCAAACTTCAAAAGTGGCCTCAAACTGTACCCTTTCCCTAGGAAAAGGCAGCTGTAAATATTGACTGCAGGATCAACTGTCTCTGTTGAAGCCGCAGTCTGCTTCAGTCGGAGTGAGCAAGCCAGGTCACACTTAATAAAGAGCTGCTTTCGGGACGACTGGTCACCCCCAAAGCACATAGACACAGTCTGCTGGGATCGGAACTGAAATTATCCTTCCCAGAATGGAGAAGATGGTGATGAAGGTTTTGATTATGTTTGTCCTTGGAACGAACTACTGGTTCCACTACTGTGCAGGTAAGGAGCTCAGGGTCAGGCCACCTGCCCTTGATGATGGAGAGCTGTCCTCATCCATGCATCCTGTCTCACTGTGTCCTCATGTGTTTATGAGTCCAGGTTTTCCCGTGTATGACTATGACCCGTCTTCCTTGAAGGAAGCTGTCAGCGCCTCCGTGGCAAAAGTGAATTCCCAGTCGCTGAGCCCCTATCTGTTTCGGGCATTCAGAAGCTCAATTAGAAGAGTAAGTGCCTGGTATGTCTTCTCTAGTCCTCTTTATACTGCTTTCTGTTTTTTTCTTGTGTCCTTTTTTGGGTTACAAGTTAAAAATTTTCCAGTTTAAAAAGATAACAGCTACTCATCTCTTTCACACTCTTTTTTTTTTTAATACAGAAAGGATTTAATTATAATTATTGTCGTAAAGCTCTCAAAGCTACTTCGGATGACTGATTCTTCTTGCATTTTTCTTCCCTCTGGCATCATTTCCTATTTCCAGATGTTACCCTCTGTACATCCTGCTTCTGGACCCAAAGCTCCCATGGTTCCTTTTGAGATATTTTATTAAAAACTGCTTGTTTATTAGAAATGAGTCTTTTTCAAGTTCAGCAGTTCTGCTCCTAATACTTATAGGAAATAAATTCTGGCTTTTGAGCCAAAGAAATCCACTTTGCTTTGTCAATTTTGTAATAGTCTGTTTCCTGTTAGCTTGGGGAAATGGGGAAAAGATGAATTTTCATGGGCTTCCAATGACTAAGGCCGCGATTGGCAAAGAAAGAAACACAGAATTATCCTTCCAAGGAAATGAGAAACTAGCCTGCAGGTCGCCTCCCTCCTGGCTGGGCCCCAGGTGATTTCACCGCCTGCTCATCATCCCGTGCAAGGGGTGGTGGTGGGAGTGGGCAGCAGAAATACCTGCCAGAGAGTTTAGGTTGAGATGTGGGGTGAGGAGCTTCTGCAAAGTTCCTGGTCCTACAAATGAGAACTCATTGCAGACAGGCTGCCTGGGAACTGCGAACTGTGAAGACATGGCCAGGGGTCCAGGCAGCGGCCGCTTCCTCGCAGAGGCCAGAAGGCCATTGCTTCCTCTCCACCTTCATGCTCACCTCTCCCATCCCTGCCGGGCACCACCTTAGCACACCCCTGGCTTGTCCCCTCTCCTCCTGTGAAGGGCACACAGCTCATGGCTCCATAGCTCAAGTCTCTAAATACAATACATTCATCTTGACCCAACTCCTTCATAAACTAGCTCAGTTTCTTATTTCCAGATTCCCAGGAAATTAATTGAATTGTCCCAGTTGTCTTTTCTAATTGGGTCATAGGTCACAAAGATGATGCTTTAGCTAGCCCAGGACCAGGCTGTTGTGGCCAGACTGGGGTCACTTGGCCTGGCTGTCATGGTACGGGAGCACGGCGAGATACGTGTGGTCAGCTGCCAGGCCAGAGGGCAATTTCCTTCTGGAGGAGGACTGGACAGAGTGAAGAACCCCTCCATCGTACACTGGCTGTTTGGGCTTCCATCTGTTGCATTTAATGAAATCCACGTGTGGTGCGGGGCAATCAGTGTCCTCTTGCCAAGCTTGCAAATGAGTTTAGATTTACTTGTAATTTAGCTAGTGCTTGCTACAGAAGAAAGTTAGTAGTCAGTTAAGTGAATAAGAACATGAGGACAGGTCCCCAGAGAACCAGTTACTGACACCATGGAAATCTGGCCAGTGGAAACGAGCTAGCATGAGGTGTAGTCATCCAGAGAACATTCCAGCGTGTGGGCCATCTTGGTATCAGACACCTGAGCCCAGACACACAGGCACCTGCAAAGAAACACACCTGTGTATGTGGGCGTGTGATCTTTAGTGAGAACACAGGAGGGAGATGCCCCTCCGCCTCCTGTGTGCTGCTCTGCTATCTGGAATTCTGCCTATTCTTGTTTCTTTCCAGCCTTTTCTCACTATTCAAATTCATTAACCGAGTTACATTCACCATGTCCCTTCCATGAAAACTTCCTTTCTTCTCCCAGTGGAGGGAAAACTCTCCTACTTTGATCTGTCCTGGTGATACATCTTTCTTCTTAGAAGTGGTTCACATTTTGCTTTGTTGTATGCGTTAGTCATGCCTTCTATAAACACCCTAAAGATGCCCCCAAATATGCCAATTCCCTTCATAACAGTGGCCATGAGAGATCCACTCAGAGCTAAGCAAAGTCCTCAGGAAAGAGATGAGGAAACAGATCAGATCACTGTCCTTGAGGGTACAAAACAATGCACAAAATAGTAATACAAATGAGCTTGAAACATTGGGAAAAATATGTCACTTCTCCGACAGCTGACAAAATCAGAATAAAGATAACCAGGGAAAAGGTGAAAGGGAAATCTCAGACACTGCTAGAGAAAATGTAATTTGGTAAAATTATCTTTGCAAACATGCAATTTGTTAAGCATGTTTATAAACACGTTAAACATTAAAAATAACAAATATTTATAACATTAGATCTCATAGTTTCATTTCTAGGAGTATGTCCGAAGGAAATAAGTGGTTTGGTAATGTTTGTGTATGTGCAGGAGGTTTGGGGTAGAGTTCAGTGGGCTTAGGACGAGGGGTCAGGCCCCGCTACTTTATCCCTGAGTTTGCTTCACAAGCCCAGTGGTTCTCGACCCCGCTGCACATCAGCATCATGTGGGAGATTGAAATACTCCTGATGTCCAGGCAGGATGGTGACTAATTAAATCCCAGTCCCTGAGGGTGGGGCTCATATTCTTACATGTTTCCTGGTCATTCTAATGTGTAGTCAGGGTTAAGAACAACTGCGATTTACCAGGGACTTGGATCAAATGCTCTTGCAATTGACTGTAAGTGACTTAACTCTTGGGTTCCAAGTTTAAAAAAGATGGGAAAGCATGGGGAAATGTGACTTCAGCCACGACGATGTCCTTGTTCCCACATTGACACTAGGCACACACAGACTGTTCCCTCAATGTACGCAAGCAGAGAAAGGAAAGGTGGACACAGGCCCTGTGCTGGGGGTGAGGAACAGAGAGGCTGGACCAGACTGTGCTCCCATGGAGCTCAGATACCACTGCAGAGAGAGAGGGGAGGGAGAGGAGGGAGGGGATGAAGGGAGAATGGGGTGCAAATTCTATAAATAAGTGAAGGTAGTCTCAGAGAGTGGGGAGTCCTGTGGAGAAAATAAAATAGGATGATGGATGGGCCTGGGCCTGGGCTGGGGTAGCTGTCAGATGGGACAGAAATCTCCACAGAGGTGCCATATTTGAGCTAAGACTCACTTAGTGACGAGAACCTCCAGCCGTGGGAGGACCTCCTGCAGGGAGTAGTTGGGAGGAGGTTTTAAATAAAGTGCAAGAAGACCTTCTAAGATCTCTGCAGCTGTTGTGTGGAGTGGGATGCCAGGAGGAAGCCCAGACAGCAACTGTGGGAAGCAGATGGTGACCTATGGCAACTGAGCCTCTTAGTGTGGGGAAGGTGAGGAGTAGATGGATTCTGGGACATTTGGGGCAAAGCCACGGAAGCTTTGGGATCCTTTATGTGTCTATGCCCATTTCTGTCCATTTTTACCTTTCCTCTTTGCACGTTTTGCTTTTTGGCTTTCTACAGTATGATAGGCAGCTATACCTGAGCTTTACTTTTTGTCCAATCATAAGGGCTTAGTTTGAAAAATCTAAATGATCTCACTTCTCTTCTTCTCCAGAGAAGCAGAGAAGAGAGAGGGACAGAGACAGAGACAGACAGAGACAGGGAGAGATTGATTTTAAAGAATTGGCCCACACTATTGTGGAGGCTTGGTAAAGCCAAAATCTGCAGGGTGGGCCAGCAGGCTGGAGACCCAGGGAAAAACTGACATTGCAGCTCAAGTCTGAAGGCCGTCAGTTGGCAGAATTTCTTCCTGCTGAGAAACAGGTCAGTCTCTGTTCTAGTCTGACCTTCAACTGATTGGATGAGGCCCACCCACATGAAGGAGGGTAATCTGCTTTCCTCAAAGTCCACCACTTTAACCTCATCCAAAAACCTCTTCACAGAAACATCCAGATCAATGTTTGACCACAGATCTGGACACTGTGGCCCAGCTAAATTGACACATAACATTAAACATTGTACTCTCCAAAAGGAATTGTTATGGGTATTTTATGGCTTGTATATTTTTATTTCTTTTTGAAATAAAAAAATCAAAATATACTCATTATAAAGAGTCACAGGATACAACAAGAAACAGAAAACCAAAAGTAACATTCATTATCCAGCCCTCTGAGACACACACTATGAACATGTGGCAGGATGACTTTTTTGATTCTTTTCTCTTCATATGTGGGTATAAAATATATTTTTTTAAAAAAAACAGGACCACACTGTAACACCGATTGTAAAGGACTATGATTTATTTCAGCCGTAACCCTGGGTTTGGGATTTTCTCCATTTGATTCCTTATGGTTGAGTATTTGGGTTGTCCCACATTTTTCAAAGAACACAGAGCAGAAATTCACTGGCTGAAAGTGAACTCAAATGAAAAAACAGAGTTATTTGACTTTTCTCCATATTCTGGAAAGGGTGCTTAAAAGTGCTTAGAGATGCAAAAAGTTTGCAAAATCATCTCACAGTTAAAATTATCAGTACTCAAACCCCCTGCATTTTCATCTTTTAAACTAAGCTTTTGTCCTGCCAGTTTGCTTTCATCAGGTTGCTTTAAGAAATTGTGGAAGCATGATCTGGGGGTGGTGGTGGGGAGAGCCTGCTTGATGCGCTCCAGCTGAAGAGTTTTTAATTTTTTAAAGAGATTCAGTTTTAATATCTAATATGTAAAAATGATCAGTAAACAGGGTCATAAACAATGGCAAGGCTGAGTTTTTAATCCTACTTGTTTTTAGAAAACTCGGCTTGTATCAGCACTCCTCATCCTGTGTCAGAAAGAGACACAAAGACGCCCCCTCCCGAGCTTGGAGCTGACCACGTATTTCCAAAGCAAACTATCCTGTTACTCCCTAACTGCAAGTGGTCTGTGCTGTCACAGTGTTGTCACCACCTCTCTCCCCACTGGGCAGTAGGTGAATGTGTGGGTTGACTCAAATTTGCCAAAGGATGGGCTCAAGACCTCAAAGGGAAGGCATTTTTGGAGCCTGGGGTGGGGTCGGGCAGTGGAGCCCACCTCCCTGCTGACATCTTGTCCCTGATCCCATGTGCTCTCCTTGTAGCAGCCATGGTGACTCAGCTCTTACCTCTTAGAAGCCTCTGAGAACTTCTCATTGCAATGAGAATGAAATCAAAACTTGTTCCCATGGGCTATGGGACCATTAACTATCTGGCACACTCCTTTCCAACTTCAGGGTGTTTGGTTTTCCTCTTGTTCATTTTGCTTCACCACCACCGCTGGGCTTGTTCTGCCCCAGGACATTGGCTCTGCTTTTTCCTCACAGGATGGGCTCCTTCCCATCCTTTAAGTCCCAGCTTAAATACACCTTCCTTGGGAGGATTTCTCAGGTGCCTCGTCTAAACTATCCGCTCTCCATCCCCACTGCCACGTTGTTTTTTTTGCTCCTAACCCTATAGCCATCTGGAAGGTCTTTGTTCAGTTTTCTTTAGTGTGTTTGCTGTGTGGTGCCCCACCACCCTGCCCCAGGTGGAATCTAAGCTCCGTGGGGTCTTCCCTGCTGTGCTTCTGGTGCAGCACACACAGTGGGCATTTAGTAAGTCAGGAGACGTCCATGTCATCAGAACAGCACACTCATCAGGAAGTTTGGAAGGTACCCCCAGTATTCCACCCTTGGTGGAAAGGAGTGGAAAACTGTGTAATCTTGTTCATAGATCCGAACTGATCAACCGGGAAGCGGGGCTGGATAATGCTGTACAGCAGAGATGTACTTGCTACTTACTTATTTCAGGAATTATTAAGAAAGTATGGAACATTCTTTTAGGAAAATGACACTTAAAATACTTTGATTTTGCTTTGGAAATAAGTGGCTAGCTCCAAGCTCGGGATAGGGAGGTCTTTGTGTCTCTTTTTGACACAGGATGAGGAGTGCTGATACAAGCAGAGTTTTCTAAAAACAAGTAGGACTAAAAACTCAGCCTTGCCATTATTTATGACCCTGGTTATTGATAATTTTTACATATTAGATATTAAATCTGAATCTCATAAATACGTTGGCACTTAAAATAAGTTGATTCCAGTTATTCACGGCAGTTATATTCCATAAAGATTCTGCGAACACTGGGTTAGTGAATCCTGAGCCGTTTATCCTGGGGAAATTCAGGGTTAGGTTTCTGAGAGTCTCTGGTCACAACATTTCGGTTAACTGATCAATATGTGCCTGTTTTATGTGTGTTTCCACTTAAAGACTCATTTAATATATATGGTGATTCGTTACCATTGAGCTCACTGTACCAGCGCTGTCACTCAGACCTGAACAAAGCTCAGCTAACACATGTATTTTCTCCATCAGGCACATCATAGCCCTCCTGTGCTTAGGAAACTAGACAGCTTGTCAGCACTAGGCTTGGGGGCCAATTTAAAAAGCAAAATCACCAAGGAAAAGCACAAAAATGAGAAAACCGTGACACAAAATAGACCATGAAATTGACTTGTGTATGGTCTGGTTGCTGAGGCAAAGAGCCTGAGCATCACCTTATCTGACCCCGGTCGGGAGCATGTGCATCTGGCGACTCAAGTTCTTTGCCGCCCAGCGTGTCTTCATGAATGGCTGTGAGGGCACCCAGTACTGATTGGGGTTAGATGTACATTTTAGCAAGTAGGCAAATTTGCAAATATGGAATCTATAAATCCTGAGGATTCATCATAAATGTAAGTCATTAGCAGCAGTGCTTAGCGTGGAGTCAGGACACCCAAGTTCTGGTCCTATTGTCTCAGTAAAGTCTTGTGAGCCTTTGGTAAAGCACTTCTTCCCCTGGTCTTCAGAATGAGGGTGTGGAACTGGGTGATTGCCACGACAATTGAAAGCTTTAGTGGTGGGGTATTCTGTCACTTTTTCTCCTTGTGCAGGGAGACACATTTCTAGCATGTGACCTTCAGAAACACATCTATGGCAAACTGACGCTTTGTTTTCATGAAGGTCAACATCCTGGATGAGGACAGCTTGACCATGGACATAGAGTTTGGCATCCGAGAGACGACGTGCAGGAGGGGTTCTGGGGAAGACCCCGCCACCTGTGACTTCCAGAGGGGCTACTACATGGTAAGAGTTGGGGGAAAGGCCACCAGGCCAGAAAACAACGCGAGGGAGCACCTGTCTTCCTACATCACCGGGATCTGATTCAAAGCCACACAGAGGGCTTGGCCACTGCCTGGCGTCTGGACACCCTGGGAGGCACCACTAACTGTGTCCACGCTGTCCCCTGGGCAGGGACGGCATGACTCAGTGGTCGAGGACTCAAGCTCTGGAGTCCACAGTCCTGAGTAATCCTGGCAAATTATTTAATCCCTGCTGCTTCAGTTTTCTGCTGTTTAAAAATAGGGATAATGATGGTTCCAGGCAAAGTGAATATGAAGAGGCCAATAGCCAAGAAAAATCCCAGAGACATTTCAAATTCTATTTTAAATGAATTTAAAATGCCAGCTGTGTTCCTGATGCGAGGTGTACTGTTTTATAGTTGACTGTTGTATAAAATCTGTCTCCTCCACCAGCTTGGGCTCCATGGGGGTCAGGACCACAGCGTGGTCAGTTTTATCTCCCCAGTGACCAGCACATGGCCCCATGCTTGGTTAACCCCAGGGACGGGAGGCACCCCAAATTCACTGTCCGAGGCATTCTTGTTCAGATGTTCGAGGTCTCAGGGTTTTGTTACTTTATCATTGTGATGTCTGGGTCGTTACACAGGGATGTCAGTCCTGATAAGAGGACCTATTGTTTTGTTGTTTCGTGAGAGTTTTCGCTGTGGCTCTGTTTCACAAAGGTCCCAAACCCAGGTGTCACTAGCATTTGTTTCTAACGAAATCTGAGGCCAAGGGAGAGCAGGGTCCTTGGGAGATCTTCCCATTTCTTGTTGTTCAAAAGGGAAACCATTCAAGGGAACCCACTCAGTGCTCAGGAAGGGAACATTTGATTTCCCTCAGGGCTTGTAATGTAGCAAAAGCCTAAGAGATATTTAAATCATCATTTGTGTCTGCTTAGGTCTTGAGAAATTTTCATTTTGGAAAAATGAAATGTCTCTGTGAATTTTTCCTTTCTGTCTGCATCATTGCGTCAAGCCCTATGGTGTTGCCTGATTTCTTAGATAGGTCCTAACCATTTCTACCAGCTGTCGGGCATAGAACTCACTGTTTCCCCTTTTCCAGCCGGCGGCTGTTTGCAGAAGCACCGTGCGGGTGTCTGCTGAGCAGGTGCAGGACGTGTGGGTTCGCTGCCACTGGTCCTCCAGCTCCGAGTCTAACAGCAGTGAAGAGGTAAGTGCAGGGGCTCGGCATCCTTTGGGACAGCACCTACCTCTTAGGGTCTGTGTGGGTCTGTGGCAGGCAGGCCGGTGTGATAGAGTAGCTGGAGCATCACTCAGGTATAGCTCTGCTTACTCAGCTGGCATCTCCCTTTTACACCTGCAATCTCATGTTCAATATCCCTTACTTCTTCCAATTCTCTCTCTTTTTCTAAGATTTAGGATATGAGCTTAAAGTAACAATGAGCAAATCTTCAAAGTTTTAGATCTAAGTATGCATCTCACTGCCTCTGTGGTTTAGTGGAATGAAGAGGAGAATTTTTGATACATCAGTGTTCATTTACCAGCTCTGCAACCTAGGTCAGGATATTTAATCTCCATGATCTGAAGCTTCTTCATCTGTTAAATGCCAGTAATAGAGACCACCCGATAGGATATTGAGAAAACCAAGTAAATCGATGGACGTGAAAGATCTGGTCCAGAATCTGGTACGTAATAGCTGCTTGGTAAATGGCAGGACACATCTTTTTTCCTTCAATTGCACTGATATTCATCTGCAATAATACTGTGAAATCAGTAATACATACATTTCTGACTTGGAATTATATTACTTATTCGTCTGTGTATTGACTGCTTTCCTTACTGGGATGTACATCAAATGAGGGCAGGGAATGTTTGTTTTGTCATCTAGGACAATGTTTGATACAGGATAAATGTTCAGTCAATACTTGAATGAATACAAGAAAAATGAGGAAGAAATTGTCAGGAATATGATATGAGGAGGAAGCTTCTAGACTCTAATTTGGGATAAAAACATAACCATTAAGTTATTTGTTTATTCATAATGGATAATATCTTTGACTGCTACTTAAAAAATGTTTCTACCATTATACAGCCAAATCTGTCCAATGATATCTTTCTCTATGTATATTTTTATTAAATTTTCAAGATTTAAATCTGTAGTGAAAATTACATGAAAAGAGTATACAATTTCAACTTCAAGAATTACACATAAAAGTAATGTTCCTCTATTATGAACATACCCAGGACTTACATATTTTATATGGAAGTCCATTTTAGAATTAGGAAGGAGTGAGAAACTCCTGTTACAGGGGTGTTTTCACTGTTGGAAGGAGAATTCTGCAAAAGTGTTCAGTTGAGCATCAGATTATTGATCAATCTCGTTCTCACGGGCAACATTTGAGGGTCAATCCCCAGGGGATTTCTGGATCCTATCTCCTTAATGCTAGTTCAGGTACCCAGGGCCTCGACTCCAGTAAAGTATCCAGGAAGTGAGGTGTGCTTCACAGCTGACACAGTGGTGCACACCTGGCCAAGCTAACCCAGAAGTGACAGGGACCAAGCATCATGTCACAAGCATTTTGTGCATATTGATTTTGTGGTTTATATGGGGGAAGCTAGGAGACAGTGGAGAGCAAGAGAAGCACTGCTCTGGCTCTTGTGGGATTTGTGGATGAGTCTGGGGGTGTCCATTAAGCAGGGGTTACCCTGACTACCAGGCAAGCTTTCAGGAGCTCGTAGCAAGAGGATGCAATACTGTGTGGGGTCAGAGCGAGCTTTCCCCGGGGGGCTGGAGGGTCGGTGACCTCAGGACAAAGGGCACAGGGTGTAGAGGGGAAGGATGAGGAGATTCCCAGCACAGGGGAGAGCATGACAGAGTTCCCTGATGTGTGAGGGAAGCTAAGCTGATGGGTAGAAATGGACAGAAATCCATCATGACTGGGAGAAAAATATGAGAAGAGAGGCATAATGGTGGGGCTGGAGAGGACACCAGCCTGGTCAAGGTGGACCTCATGGGTCATGTCAAGGATCCTTGGCTTGGGGCTATTCAAGGGTTATAAGTAGGGCAGTGACAGAATAGATGAAGAACAGACTGGAACTAGGTAAGAATGGATGGGGGCACTGGGAGGCTGGCAGGGCAGGTGAGAGAGAGTGCCAAATAGAGCTAGGAGTTAGTGGTGAATGTCGAGAGAAATGGATGCCTGTTCTTCTATGACCTTTAACACATTAGAAGTTAATAAGTGACCCCCTAATTTAACCCCTCTTCCATCTCTGATTTGGAAAGTTGATTCTGATTGTTTGCACAACCCACAAACCTATTGCAACTTTCTAACTGCAGACTGAAGACTACTCACTTTTCTTCCAGTCCCAAGTTTTGTAAGAAGACTCTGATACTAAGTTAAGTTAGTCCCGGAAACAAACAAGATTTTAAAATAAACTCCCAGGTTGCTTTGCCTCAAAGACTAAGAGATCATAAAGAATTATGAGCAAAGAAAAAATTCCTTAAATTAAAGGATTCTGCAATTCGAAAGAAAGAGAAGAAAGCAGATGGAGATTTAAAGTAATTCCTGGCAACTCTAAAATAGATTTCTTACATGAAACAGAAAAAAAAATTAGACGACAGCTGTTAACCATTTTCAGTGAAATAAATGATGATACTACAAACATGAAAGACAGTTGACTGGAATGAATTTAGACACAGAACAAATAAATCATTGTTGGAAGTAGGGAATAAAAGAAAGAAAACTGAAAAACAATATCCCAGAGCAATGAACATAAAGGCCACTTGAAAAACATATGTAGATAGTAAAAGAATTTCCAGAGAAAGGAATATAATGTGAAGAAAGATGGAAGCCATGGAGAATAAGATCAAACATCCTAATTATTATGAAATAGGACTTAGCTCAAATGGAAAATATCTGGTAAGCATACAACGAGAGAAATTGTCTCTAGTACAAAAACATTCCGGTTTTCCACTACATAATTTTAATAAGTATAAATGCTTTGTAAAAAGATTTGAACAAATAAATTTCTAAAATTGTTAATATTCTCCTCTCTTAACCAAATAAATATTTAAATTATGGGCAGTTTTTATTTTTACTTTTTTAATTTTGAAAAAGATGTATGTAGAGGATAAACGATTTCTGTATGGCACTTCAGTCAACCACACGATGAAATGCTAACATCTGTAGGATGATGAATGGCCTAGACTTTGGACATATCCTTCTGATTTCAAGTGGACGGGATGAGGTTTGGCTAGAGTTTCAGCCATGAGACCCAAAACAGTGCAAAAGGAGAAACTGAGGAAGAGTGAACAGGAATTCTGAACTCGGGGGAGGAGAGTTACAGGCATTTCATTTATTTACTCTCTCCCATTTCAAATGATAGAAACTCAACTAGAAGTGGCCTAAGCCAAAATGAGATAATTCCTGGCTCACGTTCCTAGAAAGGAGAGGGAGGAGTTGTCCTCTTGGACAACTCAATCTAGTGACTGTCAACACTATCTGGGCCACATTCATTTTTTTCCTTCTCTGTCCCTCCTCCCCTTACTGCAAATGAGTTTTCTCCTTGTAGCAGGAGGCAAGACTACAAGCTACTCCAGATTCATATCGTCTAAACTTAGGAGGAAACAGAGCATTTCTCTCTAGCTCCAGCTGGAGATACCTCTTGGTATTATTCCCGTTGTCATGTGTCCCCCCCCCTTTTTTTTAAATAACACTGTTATTGAAATATATTGGGTTGGCCAAAAATTTCGTTCGGGTTTTTCCATACGATGTTACAGAAGAAGCCGAATGAACTTTTTAGCCAACTCAATAATTCACAGACCATACAATTCACCCCTTTAATGTGTACAGTTCAGTGGTTTTTAGTATACTCATAAGGCTGTACAACTCTCATCACTATCTAAATCCTGAACACTTCGTCATCCAGAAAAGAAACCCTAAGACCCCTTACCCTGTTCCTCATTCTCTCCAGCCCTTAGTAACCACTAATCTACTTTCTTTGTCTATAGATTTACCTTTTCCAGCCATTTCATATAAATAGAAACATACAATATGTGTTCTTGTGTGACTGGTTTATATTAGTTAGCATGTTTGGAGGTTCATACATGTTATAGCATGTATCAGTACTTTTCATTGTCGAATAATAATCCATTGTATGGATAAACCACATTTAATTTATCCATTCATTAGTTGATCAAAATGGGGGTTGTTTCTACATTTTTTTAATACATATCTTTTTTTAAAAATTTTTTATTTATTTGGTTGCACTGAGTCTTGGTTGCAGCTGGTGGGCTCCTTAGTTGCGACATGAGAACTCTTAGTTGCGGCATGCGACATCAAATTCCCTGAGCAGGGACTGAACCCAGGCCCCCTGCATTGGGAGCGTGGAGTCTTAACCACTGTGCCACCGGGGAAGTCCCTGTTTCTACTTTTTGACTACTGTAAATAATGATGCTGTGAGCATTCATGTGCAAGTTTTTGTGTGGGCATATATTTTTATTTATCTTGGGTATTTACCTGTGAGTGTAATTTCTGGGGCGTAAAGTAACTCTATGTGTAACTTTTTGAGAAACTGCCAAGCTGTTTTCCATAATAGCTGTACCATGTTACATTCCCACCAGCAATGTATGAGGGTTCCAGTTTCTACACATCCTTATGAATACTTATTATTGTCTGTCTTTTTAATTTTAGCCATTCTAGTGGGTGTGAAGTGGTGCATCATTATTGTTTTGATTTGCATTTTCCTAATGAGCAATGATTGACTATTTGTATATATTCTTTGGAAAAATGGCTACTCAAATCCTCTGTAGGAATTCCCTGGCGGTCTAGTGGTTGGGACTCCGCGATTTCACTGCCACCGAGGGCGCAGGTTTGATCCCTGGTTGGGGAACTAAGATCCTGCAAGCTGTGCAAAGTGGCCAAAAAAGAAAAAAATTTCCTTTGCCAAATTTTAAATTGGCTTATTTGTCTTTTTTTGTTGAGTAGAAAGACTTCTTTATATATTTTGTATATAAGTTCCATATCAGATACACAATTTGCAGATATTTTCTCCCATCTGTGAGGCTTTTTTTTTACTTTCTTTATGGTGCACTTTGAAGAACAAAAGTTTTAAAGTTTAATGAAGTCCAGTTGATCCATTTTTTTCTTTTGTTGTTTGTGTGATTCTTACATTTAGATCCATGGTCCATTTTGATTAGGAAGGGGTCCAGCCTCAGTGTTTTGCATGTGGATATCCAGTTGTCTCAGCACCATTTATTGAAAAGATTCTTTCCCCCACTAAACTGTGCTGCCTGCTAGACCAATCACTCTGACAAAAGCCAGCAGGCTAACTGACTCTTCACGATGGAGAGGGTAACAGGTAGGTCGCCCAGACACCTGGTAGAAAGGTTGTGAGTCAAGCAGCCACCTTACTTTGTGACTATGGGCTTTCAGTGGCTTCATGAAGACTACTTTTTGTTTTTTTTTAATTGAACACATATGGGGACTTCATAGAGCGAAAACTCACAGATTTGACCTAAACAGAGTTGATTTGCAGGTCCATATAACGAGGTTCCGTCTTTCTCATCCACAACAATTGGGGGTCATTTTGAGTCTAGTGGAAACGTTTTTAGACAATTTAAACTTCATGTAAGTTGTTTTTCCCCACATGCCTTTTTAGACATACATGTTCAATACCATATAAAGTTATTTAATGTAATGTATTGCCTTATTTCATTAAAAATAAATTATATAATACATCTGAGTCCTCCTGATAATATTTGCATATTTTGCAGTGTCCTTCTTTTTTCTCTCTTTCATGTGCTGATACATACTAATGCCTACATTTACTTAGATGGTTTTGGGGGATATCTTGGGATCCTCTACATCAAGAAACAATTATCTGCTTGGTAAGTTGAGATCTGTTCTTTTTAATATACATATATATATTTTTTGTGTGTGAATCAACTTCATACTGAAGTTATCAGGGAGTCATTTAAAATGAGAAATATCTGTACATAAGCTTTGAACAATTACAGAAATCACAGAAAATAAACATTTGCTTTTGCTCCTTTCTTAACAGTAAGCAATAATGTTACAACTCTTCATTTAGGCAGCTCTATATTTATGCAGAGCCTTTCCATCTATGATTGCATTTCATGTCCCAACATCTCTGCCAGTTAGGCAGGACAGGTGCTGGTTTTTACCATAAGAGGGTCCCCCAGCTTCAGCATGATAGTTCCCTCCTGGGTGCATGACCAGTTTTAGGAGCCAGGTATGCAACAATGTGGAGGTGGAAGGATCTGGACTAAACCTCATCTGACTGGCTGGGGCTGAATTCTGTAATCCTCCAGCCATAAGACCAGAGGTGACCATCCCGTTAAGAATCTTGCTTCAGGGAGGGAGGGCTTTCTTTTTTTCCCCTTCTTAAGTGGTCTCTCATTTGAAGTGGGATTGAGTTAGTGTTCTATGGCTTAGGAAACATTTCTACCTATTGGTAAAATAGGTAAATAGGAGGATTTTTTTCTATTGGAGCTGATGACAGCAAAACTCTTTGGTGATCTCTCACTGCTTCCTTGCTGGAAAAGCGTATTTGTGGCATCAGTAATAAAGTCATAGAACATTCCAGAAGTGGGCAGAGGGGGCCTGCCTTATGACTGGTACTACGTTACAGGTCTCACTCCTGACATATCAAGAAGTGAGCCATTTTATGAACGGTCACTTAGTAAGTGGTCCTGTTTTCTTCTGTAGGACACCAAACACATCCTTTTCTGATCAAGCCAGACTCTGCTGAACTCATGTCATAAGAGATAAACCCCTGAAATGCAAAATATTTTAAGGGAAAATGAAAAAAAAAAAGAACAGTCCTTCATAAACCAGCTTTGTAAATCATTGAAAAGCTAACTTTGAGGCATCAAAACTCACTTAAAATTTGTCAGGAATCAAAATATCAAATCTAGCTGAGGAAATCAGCACTCACCTGCCTCCTGTTCCAATCTGGAGCATTTTCTGAAAAACCCAAACTCTTTTAAACTTCTTTTTGCCCTCCAACCTCAACTGTACTTTTCAGCAAGCAGACAGAACTAACAGTTATTTAGTTTCTCCCTTTTACCATCACTTTTCTCATTTAACCCTCATGACAGCACTGTAAACAAGGTGTATTACCTGCTTACACAGAAGAAATGAGTAACAACTCATGTTGTTTGTTGTAGACACAAAATACTAACTCTCGACTAATTGCTTGACAGTTTTCTCCTTCAACTTCACAGCCATCTTGAGAGACAGCACTATGTTCCTTCCCATTTTGTAGATGGGCAAACTGAGGTTTAATGAGTTTCTGTAACTAGTCCAAGGCTACACGGCCAATGTAGGACTTTGATCCAGGTAGGGAGGGGCAGAGACAGGACTTAGAGACAGATCTGTCAGACTCTAAAACCTCTGTTTTTTTCATGCTGCTTTACAGAAGAGTTGTGAAATTTACCCTCTGATCGGAGTTCTCCATTAAAATGAATAACACAGATATTAATGTTTCATTGAGCTCAGTGTCTGACCATCCTTAGGCTTTTTCCTAATTTATTTGAAGTACTAAGCTTACAATATGAGGCTTACTTAAAAAAAGGCCTGAGTTTAGACTTCCTCCAATGTGCCACTTTGGGAGAAATATAGTTATTCTAACAATGTGACCACTGCTGAGAACATTTTTGAACAATTTTTTTAGGAATTACCTTCCGAGTCTAGGGCTCATTCTTTTGAATCTCTGTAGTGATGGAAAACATGTGCTCTTGGATTTAATTTTGGAAATAAATTCAGTTAATCAGATTAATAACCAACTTGGGTGCATTAGTCATCTATTGCTGTGTGTCAAATTACCACAAAACTTAGCAGCTTAAAACAACGAACATTTATTATCTCACAGTTTCTGAGGGTCAGGAACCTGGAACTAGCCTAGCTGGGTGTTTCTGGCTCAGGGTCTCTAAAATGTTGTAGAGAAGATGTTGACTGTGGCTGTGATCTCATCTGAAGGCTTAGCTGGGACTGAGGGATCCACTTCCAAGGTTACTCACATGGTGGTTGACAGACCTCAATTCTTCAGGGGCTATTGGAATGAGGGCTTTGGTTTCCTACCATATGGGCCTTTCCACTAGGCTGTCTGAATGTCCTCAAAACATGATAGCTGACTTCTGCCAGAGAACATGATGCAAGAGAGAGAGAGAGAGAGAGAGAAAGAGAGAGGAGAATGAGCAAGCAAAAGAGCACCCAAGACAGAAGGCACAGTCTTTTATTACCTAATTTTGAAAGAGATATAGCATCACTTCTGCATATTTTATTAATTAATCGCGCAGTCCAACCCTGGTCCTATGTGGGAGGGGAATACCCAGGAGTGTGAATACCAGCAGGCCCTCTCTGAGGCTGGCTACCACACTGAGAAAATGTCATTTGGGACAAAAAAAATATTATATGGATATAAATTAATGCGACTGATCCTTTTTATATTCCTTGGAAGGTAATTCCAGAGCTGAATTCTAAAAACATTTTGGGCATTGGGACCTTCATTGATGCAGAGGTGCAGCCATCTCAGAGACTGCTTAGAACATGACAATTTAATTTAATTCAACAAATGTGTGTGACAAGCCCTGGGCAGATCCCTCAGAGGACTGAAAGATAACTGTGACAGTCCCTGCCCTCGAGGGCATACGGCAGTGGGTTCAGCTGTCACACCGTGCAGGCAAGCATGAGGAAGAACTTGATAAGCAAGATGAAGTCATGGTGTTCTTGGGTAGCCTCTTGGCAGGAGGGCCTCTGGTGGTGCTGGTCACAGCCTTTCTCATTAATTTATAGTCACACAGTCCATGTTGTCTTAGATTTTGATGTGAATGACAGAGCCTGTATATCCCCTTTCTATCTTCAGAGATCATGAGAAGGGGCTTTCCTCCCGGAAATAGAAGGAACCTGAACCTGTGGCCCAGAGCAAGAATAAACACTGGCTTTGAGTGACAGCCTTGAGGTAAGGGGACACAGCTAAAAACAAGTGTATTTAGAGATAGAAGCTACCAGCGGGGGGTTGGAGGGTGGGGATGTCTTAGAGTTGCTGTTCCCACACCTCCAACGTCTGGAGTCTGCTCTTCAGCTCCTGTCTGGCCTCCCACCTTTTCTTCTCTCCTCCCAGATACTGATCCTCGACTGTCTCTTCATTCTTGCACCCTCAATCTTTTTCCTGTAGCTTTTTTTTTTCGCTGTACGCGGGCCTCTCACTGTTGTGGCCTCTCCCGTTGCAGAGCACAGGCTCCGGACCCGCAGGCTCAGCGGCCATGGCTCACGGGCCCAGCCGCTCCGCGGCATGTGGGATCCTCCCGGACCGGGGCACTAACCTGCGTCCCCTGCATCGGCAGGCGGACTCTCAACCACTGCGCCACCAGGGAAGCCCCCCCTGGCTTTTATATGTGCTGTTGTTGATGTGATCAAATTTCTCTACTCTGAGAACAAACAACAAACCACAAACAGAACAGCGCCCTTTCTTTGACCCAGTCTCCCCATCTCAACAGCTGCCTTCCCTCCCTACTTCCTTCTCTGCTAAGCGTCTTGACAAAACTGTGGTCTATGATTCCTGCCCCTACCTCCCCACTTCCCATTCACTTTTCTGCTTTTTGCAAACTGGATAGTGATCTTTCAGATCTCTAGCATCTAATCTGCCTTCCTTTTCTTGATCAGTCATTTCAATCCTGGTGACCATTTGTCTTGTCTCCTTTGCCTAGTCCTTTCCTTCTTCTCTAGATTACTGTCATCTATTCCACTTGCCTGACTTGATCACTGATGTACAGTTGCTTCCAAACACACATTCCTCACCTTACTCTATCCCGAGATCCAGGCTCTTACATCACCTGCCCACTGGAGGCAGTTGCATGAGCACCCCTGAGCTCCTGAAGCTCAACTAGCCTCCTCTTCAGCTCCCTGTCTTCATAGAAGGCATCAGCATCCACTGAATTTTCTCCAGCGCAAAATTTTAGAGTAGCATTGGCTCTTTTTAAAAATTTTTATTGAAGTATAGTTAATTTACAATGTGTGTTAGCTTCAGGTGTACAGCAAAGTGATTCAGTTTATATATATATATATATATATATATATACATATACACATATATTCTTTTTTAGATTCTTTCCCATTATATGTTATTACAATCATTGGCCCTCTTCTCCCGACATCCACAGGGTCCACACATTTTCTCTGGCTTTAGCCCATCATTTCATCACTGTCACCAACGACCTGTTGCCTGAGATCTTGCCTCGGGTCCTGATTCCACGCTGTCCACCTTGCACGCTGCCTTCAGGTTTATCTGGAAATGCAGAGCAGACTCTGATCCTTCTCCATTTAACCCCCTAAGGTTCACTTCATTTATATAGCAAAGCAGAGGCAGACCCTGAACCAGGAGGAAGAATAGCCCATTTGCCCGAGTGCTGGAGGCTGAGTCCTGGTTTTGCAAACCCACACTGAGCACCACTTCCTCATGCATATATAAATCGGCAGCTACTAGGGACTGGAGCAAAGGCAGCTCTGTCTTTTTAAAGGCTCCCAAGTATTAAAGGAACCTGATGAAAGGCACATTTAAAAGGAATCTTTGGATGTAATTATAGATATGGATTCAGTGTACATTCATTTTTACATACACACACACAAGTTAATCATGAAGCTTGGGCTTTCACGGGTTTTACAGTTTACATAACACTGTATGCCTTCAGGATAAAGTCCAAACTCCCTAGCGTGGCCTGCAAAGGCCTTCGTGATCCGGCCCCTGCCCACTTCTCCAGCCTCATCTCTCCCAAGGCCACCAGCCCTGAAGCTCCTGCAAAACTGAAATACCTGCAGTTCCTCCTGCTCAGACCTCTACCTGGAACATCCACCTGGCTAATTCCTCCTCCTCACTTACATCTCAGCTCAGCGTTTCTTCCCCAAGGGGTCTCCGCATGTCAGAGGTACATCCCTTTATGACTTCCCTAAAGTCCTCATCACAGGGCGTTGCAATTACCTATTTCCTCTCTGCTCCATCTGGCTCCACCAGGGCCCCCCAAGGTGAGGAGAGAGACAATTTCTGTCACCAGCATCTCCCATGGCCCCGCACAGAGCCGGGCACCCAGCAAGCATTCTGGAAGTATTTTTTGAGTGGATGACAGACTCTCACTTTGGGTTCTTGAGCTTCTGTGATCAAAAAATTCAGCCAAGCCTAGTATGATAAATCTTTAACCCTGGAATTTGAAAGAGGTCAATTGACATTTTACTAAAATCGAAGGGAAATTTACCAGTGAGGCTGTGTTGGATAAAAGATGCAAATGGTAGGTTTTCTTTTGAATCTATACACACCCTAAAAATAAAAACCAGCTTCAGGCTGAAATCAAGAAAGTACTCATTACAAAGAAACAGACTCATCATATTCTTTTTTTATAAACTTAAATCATTTCTTTTTGCTTTACAGAACATCCTCAGCAGGAGAAAATAGAATTCTTAGTGGACTGGCTGTATGTTATTTATTAATGATTATATTGCATACATATATATATGTATATATAAACATATATATGTATGTATATATATACATACATCCCAATATATACATATTGGGATGTATGTATATATATATACATTGGGATATATACATTGGGATACATATATTGGGATATATATCCCAATATAAATTTATGATCTGACTTCTGTAAAGAAATTGATCACTTAAAAAAATGTCTCCTTAAAGGCAGCACAGACTAAAGACCAAACACTGCCACCCTGGCCTGGACATTGACCTTGATGTCCCAGTTATATCCCTGCCCTCCCCTGACCCTCAGCTGGGCAGGTTTCCACACTGTGCTCTGAGTTTCCCAGAATCCTATGATAAGGCCAGCACAGGGGGTCCGGTGAAGAGGCCAATCCACTGTGTCTGGAATCCGTTTCCAAGCTTTCTCTGCTTCTTAGGAGATGGGAGAGTGACGTAGTCCCTAAAGTCTCTGGCTCAGTTCTTCAAAGATTTATGATTATTATTTTATTTGCTTTTGTTCCTGCTAGACAATGAGCTCTTTTAGGATATGTTACCTTGTCATCTTTATTATTTTAGTTTAATAACATGAAAAATACGGTTAATAATATGTCTATACTAAGTTATTAATACAATATCATTGTCTAGTTCCTAATGCTAAAAATAGTGCCTAGACTATAATAAGGGTTCCCTCGGGTTGAAAGGAAGGAATGAACCGATGTGGGAACAAGTTCAGGACAACTCTTTTCAAACTGTGGATGACATGCTTCCAGTGGGGAACTTTCTGAAGGCAGAGACTTTGGTTCATCGAGAATCATAGAATCCTCAGAGCTTAGCTCAGTTTCTGCAACAAATTAGGAGCTGAGGAAGTATTTTTGTAATTTAACAACCACTGTTCTAGGATTCTTTCAGATTGCTAGAAAATCATTTAATATGTAGGTGTGGGTAGTGAAAGGGAGTATTTAAACAAAGAGGTCTGAGATTTTTTTTCTTATTTGCTACCCTAAAATAGGAACAGGGGAAAATCAGGTCCCAGCTCTCATGTCGAAAGAAATCTGTTTGAGAGTTTCACACTTTCTTGATCTTTATAGCTGGCCTAGTTCTGACTTTTGCATGACGTAGTGGCCTGAAGACCACAAACCACACTGCCGTCACCCAAACCACAGCAGTGTGAGTGATACTCTTTCCTTTTTGTTGCAATCATTATTTAGTGTGGAATTCCTATGCTATATGTCCAAGAGCAGCAGTTCTTAGAGAGGTCTTTTGTCAATAACTGCATGGTGAAAAGAATCAGTCTCCTGATTTTATCAATTTGTCCAAAAAATATTCATCGAATCCCAACTTCGTGCCTCTCCCTGCACCCATGAAGATCAGAACTCTTAAGGGTGCCTGGGTCTGTGTTTGGACCTTCCACCTACGTTGCCTTATATAAATCTTGCAACCATCTAAGTGAAGTTTTATCACTATATCTCCATTTTGTAGATGAGGAAGCTAAGGCCTTGGAGGCCCCTCCTCTCAGAGCTGGTGCTGGTTTAGGATTAACTCCCGATGTCTGTCTGCCCCCAAAGCACCTCTTTTTCTTCCTGTATTACTTGACCTCATGTCAATATCTACACATTTAGAAAATAGCACAAGAGGGCAAAACCTCAGGGATCATTTGTTTAAGAAACATTTGTCATGTGTTGGGTGAAGCACCTATGGAGTAAAGCATGCCTGGAAGGCAAAAACCTGAATTGACTGGCAATGTTAACAGCATACCTACCCGCCAGCGACTATGTAGGGGGGTGACCCTAAAACCTGGGTCTCTTTGGTGAGCCTATTGAGTGATTTCACTATTCAGAAATGAAGTTTATTAGTCACAACCTCTTGTCATGATCTTCCATGACAGCCCACCCACTGGGGAAGACAGACACCCTCCCTGTCCCCCACACATAAGACAGACAAGCCCAGCCAGCGCCCAGAGGTGGAAAGCTGGCGTGTGTGGCTGGATTTTCTCACACGCTGCTCTGAGGCTCCTTCCCTGCACATGCCTACCAATTGCCCCACCAAGTACAGTGCGTTTCCATTACTCACTGTAACGATGTTCTATAAAGTGGCTGCAGATGCTGAATCAGCAAATCCTGAACTATTGCTCCTGCGGGAAATACAGGGTTAGGTTCCTACCAGCCATTGGTCACATTTTGTCCAGTAATCAGTAGGCTTGTTTTATGTGTGTGTCTGTTGAAAGACGTCTTATTTAATACATATGGTTGATTCATTAATACTGAACTCACAGCCACTGGCACTGTCACTCATGCCTGAGGGAAGCTTATCTCATGGATGTATTTTCTCTGCAAGCCACATCACCGCCTTCTCACGCTCAGGACATGGGAGCACTTCAGGACTACATGTGGGGGCCATTTTAAACAGCAAAATCAGCAAGAAAAAGTACAGACATGCAAAAATCATGGCACTAAGTAGGCCGCAAAAGGACACTCGTTTACAACATGGGAGAAGAGACAGGGGGCAGATAGCCTTGAATGAGCTCACTTGGGAACGTGGGCAGATTTCTGTCACTCTGTGAACATCCTAGAATGACTCAGAAGCACCAGGAGTACTGATGTGGAGGTTACAAGTAAATATTAGCAAGTAGACAAATCTCTGGGAATGATGAGGATCTACTGTACAATGGGCTCCCTACCCGTGGTTTATCCCTAGTTTCTCTGTGATCCCTCTTGTTCCTTTCCATCTGGCTCTGCCCTGCTCTGTATACGCCCTTTGTCCCTGCCTGGTCCCTGTCCATCCCTTGCCTGATGATCCTCATGACAGAATTTGACGCTGATGGGAACTCCCTTCTTCCCTGAAATCCTCTGGCCTCTGAGACATGGCCTCCTTGGCCCTCCTCTTGGTCAAGATATCTCTGTTCTTCGTAGATCTCTTTTCTTCCGCCCGCTCCTCGAATGGTGGTGATGGTCACCAGGGCTCTAGCCTTGGCTCTCCCTCCACTCACTGTCTTCCCTCTCCCAGATCATCCCAGGCGCCCCAGGGCTTTGAGGCCCACCTGTCTGGGGACTATGTACACACTGTCCCTCTCACCTGAACTCCAGGTTTGATTAAACAGCACCGGGATGTTCCACAACATCCTCAGAATGGAGTTCTTCCCTTCAGAACTTACTCTTCCTCCTGAATCCAACTCAGCTTCCAGTTACACAGACCAGACACGGATTTGTCTTGGACCCCCTCCCTACCGTCATTCAGCTACCACTGTGTTCTGCCTGCTGGTCCTTCCTTTGAAGTGTTTCTTGGCTCTGACCCTCCTCACCATGTTCTGGCCTCATCACTCTAGCCTGGTGTGGTCAGCATCTTCCTGATGGTCTCAAAAGCCACCTCTGTACTGTCACCAGAGTTATCTTCACATCAGTCCTTACAGGTCAAAGTCCTGACCACCTGGGAGGTGGAATCTAAACTCACTAGTGATTTGGGACATGAGAAATCGGGCACGCCCCGCAACGGTAGGCTCCCTGTCTGTGTCCCTGGTTTCTCTTGGCCTTTGCTTCACATGGAAGACTCACACGGCTGACTGCTCCATGGTCCCAAGTCTGGGTCTGACCTTCACTCCCAGGCCCAGTAACCCTGCCTCCCAGCTTGTGCTTGGAGTCTAGCTCACACGTCTTCTGCAGAAACCTTTTTCCTCGAGGTCTCCTGCACATGGGAATCTGGAATTGCATTTACCATTCTGTCCTCTGACTGCCTCTGTCTTCTCTACTTGCCTGTGATTTCTGTCTTCTTCTTCTGGAGATTGGGACTATGCCTTACTCATCTTCATAAGCCCCAGTGGATACTCAATGCACACATGTTTATTGAATGGACGAATAAGACAGATGAATGAGTGAATGAATGAATAGTCCTACCTCCAACGCCAGGCCTCAAAAGACCACAGCTACAGCCAGTCTCTTCTTAAGTGGCTTGACTGATTCCCTCCCTCACAACCTCCCACCACCAGCACCTCCTTAGACCAGACTGAGTCCGGGATCTGGCTGCAACCTTTCCTCGGGGAACCTCTGACCCTTCCCTTTTTGAGACTTGACCTTCCTTTCTGGGCCTTCATCTCCATTCCCTGGACTCCATTACCTCCTCTTCTCCCTTCAGGTGTCTCTCACCCTTTTCCTTGTTCAAGGAACTGGCTGCTTTGCATAGTTGCTCTAGTCTCTGGTGCCCTCTTGGATTCCTTTTCGAATAGCGCCCAGGAATCCTGGGCCCTGGGCCTTCATAGTAAGAGTGTGAAATGCATGCCACAGGGTCTAATCCTCCCCTTCTTTCTTTTAACAGCAAAATGCATTGGAAGGAATAGAAGTTCCAGTGAAGAAAGATACTTTACAAATTGTGTGATTTTTCCTTTGATCAGTTCCAGTCGATAATAAATGGCTTACTTTTCCTCTTTCTTTCATCGCTTGATCATTTCTTTTCTTTTCTTTTTTTTTTTTAATAGGAGTAACTCTCACATTTTTAGATGAGAAGCTAATGCCATGAGGAGAGTTCACTCAGTGTCTCTGCCTGCGGGCCCGCTGACCCCCAAGGAAAGGCAGTGCCGGGCTGAGCTAGCGCAAGGTGGCGGTGCTCAGGGAGGGGACTGGCTGGAACAATCCCCATGTACATGCTGACATCACAAATCAGAGTGTTCTGTTGCCAGATACACGACCTGACAGACTCCTGCTTCAGGTCCCATGACTATCACGAGGCAAAGACTGAACTGTGCAGGCTTAGTGTTTGTTTAATCCTATTCTCTGCCTCCAGAATAAAGTGACAGGAATGTGTTAGCCCAAATGTTTGGGAAAGGCTGGTGGATTCAGAGACTGGGAAATTACGGAAATGTAGGTTACTTTATATGCAGTTAATATCTTATTCTGACCATTAAAGACATCACACCTGTCCTCCATGGATGTTCAGGTAAGGACCAGGGTGCTGGGGGTTGCCGGGCAGGGGAGGCGCCACGTAGAGATTGTAAAGATAGAAGGGGGTTCATAATATTGATACCCAAACCAGATAAAGACAGCAGAGCAGGAAACCATAGATTACACTCAGTTATGAAGAGGAGGAGGCAAAACTAATACTATTTGCAAAAGCTATGGCTCAATGCATGGAATATTCTAGAATATCAACTGAAAACCTGTTAAAAACAATATGAGAGTTGAGTAGGAAGACAATCCCCAAACCTCATACATACTAGTCAATTTTATATTATAAGATATAAGACAAAAGATGTTATGGTAACAATAAAAAAATAATATCAACAAATAAATTTTAAAAGAAATATGCAGAACACACACACAAAACCCTTAAACTCTATTAAAGGACATAAAAGAAGATTCAGTAAATGGAAACATATCTTATTCTTTTCTTTCTTTTCCATTACAGTTTATTACAAGGTATTGAATATAGTTCCCTGTACTATACAACAAATCTTTGTTGTTTATCTATTTTATACATGGTAGTATGCATCTGTTAATCCCAAACTCCCAATTTATCCCTGCCCCAGATATATCTTATTCTTATAAAGCAAAACTTGAAAGCCTAAAGATGTCAGTTTTTTTCTAAATTAATCTACAAAGTTGATGTAATTATATTTGATTTAAAATGTCAACAGAATTTGTTTTCATAACCTGACAAGCTGATCTTAAAGTCAAAATAAAACAAGCCAATGGGAATAGCCAGGAAAGTTCTGAAAAATATAGAAGATCGGATGTGAGGTGTGGTCTAGCCTTGCCAGCATTTATAAGCTGTAGTAAGCAGAGCAATTCCCTGAAGGAGCAGGAAGAAAAAAGCAAATTGAAATCAAGGTACAAATGACCAGTAATGACTTAGTGTATTATCCTGACACTTCGTGGAAGCCATGGTAACCGATGTCAGTTTCAGTCTCACTGTGGGGGGACCACGTCTGGGTTTAGGGGTTCTCAGATCCTTCAGCCCTGGCTCTACTGGGTCAGCAGTTGGGGCCGTTTTCTAAGTAAATGGCTTGGGGGACAAAGACCTCAATCCCTTGGGTACTTTCTTGGAGATTCCTGCTTGGGCAGAAAACTCACTTTGCGGAGTGGGAAAGTTGGCTCACTGGCTCTTGGCCACAACTGAGACTTCACAAAGGATGGGGGCTGAGTGTGGGACCTACATGCTCTGCTCGTTGAAGCGGGGTTGTTCCTGAGAACAAACAAAGTGACCTCGTGGCTGTCCTTTGAATGGTGCAGCCCTGTCCTCAGCTGTGGATGGACGAATATGGTCACCACTAGCCTTCCCTCCTAGCTCTGACCTCTTTGGGAACCCTGAACAGGACCAACAGCAGGGAACCTCTCCATAAAAATACCCTTGTGGGGCTTCCCTGGTGGCACAGTGGTTGGGAGTCCGCCTGCCAATGCAGGGGACACGGGTTCATGCCCCGGTCCGGGAAGATCCCACATGCTGTGGAGCGGCTGGGCCCGTGAGCCATGGCTGCTGAGCCTGCGCGTCCAGAGCCTGTGCTCCGCAACGGGAGAGGCCACAGCAGTGAGAGGCCCGCGTGCTGCAAAAAACAAACAAAAACAAACAAACAAAAATACCATTGTGCTACTTCTACACACATTGTGAAATGTATATTTCAGGGTATCTCCACCTCAAGATCTTTAACTTAATCACATCTGCAAAATCCCTTTTACCATGTAAACTACCATGTTCACAGACTTTAGGGGTCAGGACATAGACATGTTTGGGGAGGACATTATTTAGCCTGCCCTGCAACCATGGTCAAATCACCAAACAGCTGTCGCCTATTGAACGCTGCAACCAGTCAGGCACTTTACATGTATCCCATCCCTTAATTCTTAAAACTGCCCTATTGGGTAGCTACTGATACTACCCCAGTTTGACTGACTGGGGAAAAGATGGCTTAGAAAAAAATTCTCTCATGGCTAGTAAGAGGCAAACCTAGGGCTTAAATCCCAGCTTTCTGAATTCTGCCCTCCCTTCCCTAAAAAAATGAAAAAATGAATTAAATCTTTGGAAAGTTAATCAATGGATTTGAAGTTCTCTCAGTAGATGTGAAGCAAGGGACATCGTCGCCAAACTGTTCTCTTGATGGACCACTCTGGCCATCAGAGGCTGCCACGCATGCTTCCTACCAAACCACTGCCAGTGGCCCCTGCATCCCACCTGCCCCTCTGATAAATGTACATTAAGTGACTCCACGAGCTGATGTAGGGAGCTTGGTTCTCTGAATCTGCCACAGGGACTCCAGGCGGGAGAGGGTGACGAATTGTTTTACCCCAAAGCATGCTGTTAAACACTCACACTGTTGCCCGTCTATTTTCTTCTTCCCTAGACCAAAGGTCTGGACTTCTCAGCTGATGAAGTGAGATGAGCAGCTGGGGTTTATTCCAAGTTTTCCTTTTCCTTGCCCAGGACCTTGGCATTCTTTCTTTGGTGTCCAAATACATTCTCTTTACTATCACTCAACAGCAAATTGGCATCCCTCAAAGCCAAACAAAGCCTACCTCGAAAGAAAAACCAAAATTCATGAACAGATGAGACATCCAAGCCTTATTTTTCTCTGAACTAGGGTACTGGGGAGGTCATAGCTTGGTGAATAAAGAAGAGAAGGGAAAGAAAAGCAAGCGACCTCCCTAGGCTCCCGGAGCTGCGGGCACTAGGTGGCAGAATTGGCTCAGCACAACTCTGCGGGCCGGCTCGGTGTTGTCGCCAGGGCCTGGTAACTAGGTCACGGTGAAACCGGGAAATGTGTGTCAGCCCGTAGGCAGAAGCACAGGGGCTGTAGCTGCTGCTTCAGAGACAGAGCTCTGCGAGGCCCCAGCAGCCGCTGCAGCCTGCCCACTTCTCCCCTCTCCTCCCCCTCCTTTTTGCTCTGCTTTGTCATAGCGGGTCCCTCTCCTGTGTCCCCTGGCTGGGCCAGGACCTGCTGGGACATCACCCAGTTCAACACCGGTGGCTCAGAGGGCGGGTGTGGTTACTACCTCCCATTCCAAGGCCACTCATTCTCCACTCTAATAGTTAGCTTTTGTGGTAGCAAAACTCACATTCTCGAGGAAGTGTCATTCGTTGTAAAAGGAAGCTCCACATTAAAACATAAATAAATAAAATTCACGGAAAATCCCACCCATGTACATTTGTCTCTCGAACTCCCTTTAAAATCTCTAAAGAAGATGTGGCACATACATACAATGGAATATTATTCAGCCATAAAAAGAAACAAAATTGAGTTATTTGTAGCGAGGTGGATGGACCTAGAGTCTGTCATACAGAGTGAAGGAAGTCAGAAAGAAAAACACAAACACCGTATGCTAACACATATATATGGAATCTTAAACAAAAAATGGTTCTGAAGAACCTAGGGGCAGGACAGGAATAAAGACGCAGACGTAGAGAATGGACTTAAGGACACGTGGAGGGGGAAGGGTAAGCTGGGACGAAGTGAGAGAGTGGCATGGACATATATACACTACCAAATGTAAAATAGATAGCTAGTGGGAAGCAGCCGCATAGCACAGGGAGATCAGCTGGGTGCTGTGTGACCACCTAGAGGGGTGGGATAGGGAGGGTGGGAGGGAGATGCAAGAGGGAGGAGACATGGGGATATATGTATATGTAGAGCTGATTCACTTTGTTGTAAAGCAGAAACTAACACACCATTGTAAAGCAATTATACTCCAATAAAGATGTTAAAAAAAAAAAGCTCTCTGGTTAATTTTAGTCCTAAAACAGCCTTGTGTCTTTAATGAGGATAATGCTGTGTTACAGGGCACGGATGGGAATCACATACTTATGTACACATATTGGCCTGTATCCCATGGTATAGTCAAAACTCTAAGCCGAGCATCCCATCTTCTCTCCAGGCTGAGCCTGTGGTGGGCAATGGGGCTGGGACACGGTATTCCGTTCTCATCCTGGCTCTGCAAGCAGAGAGGGGGGACTGGACAATTCTTAGGGGGCTGGGTGGCTTCGTGCCCTGAGACCTGGCATACGGTAAGGCTGGTTTTATTCTTCTACTTGGGGCTCTTTGGAAATGCCCTCTGGTCCCTCCCTCCTGGAGTTCCTTGGTCTTGGCCCTGAGCTCCATTTCAAATGGTCCCTGTGACCCCCTGCTCAGCCTTGGGGCATCCTGCAGCACCCGCCACCTCCTTCTCCAGGTTCTTCTGGCCCCTCCGTGCAGCCACACTGGACTGAACCAAGTGACCCGTGCCAGCTGTCCTGGGTTGAAATAGTATTCCCCCAAAATACATGTCTACCCAGAACCTCAGAATGTGATTTTATTTGGACACTGGGTCTCTGCAGATGTAAGTAGTTAAGATGAAGTCATACTGGATTAGGATGGGCCCTAATCTTGTGACTGGTGTCCTTATAAGAAGAGAAAACACAGAGATGCAGGGAAGACATCCACGTGATGACCCAGGCAGAGGTTGGAGTGGTGGCCTCTGCTGGCCAAGGAAGTCCACGGATTGCCGAAGCCACCAGGAGCTGGAAGAGAGGATGGACCAGATTCTCCTTCAGAGTCTCTGGAGAGAACCAGCCCCACCTCTAGAACTGTGAGAGAATAAATCTCTGTGTGTGAAGCCACCCAGTTTGTGGTACTTTGTTATGGAAGCCCTGGGAAACCAATGCACTGGCTTTCCCCCTTAGTCCACATCTGGTCCCACAGTCCCACAACCACGAGTTGTGAGCGCCCATTAACCCTGGAAAGCAGGATGACCTCCCACCCCCATGGCAGCCCTCCCCTGGTCCTGCCTTCAAAGCCTTTGGTCAGCTCTTCTCTTGTTCTCGCCACCTCCTGGGGGCAGTTGAACCCCTGTCCACAGTCCATTTCCTCTTTCTTGCTGTGGATTAGACACCTGTCCTCAGTATCACCCAGCTTCATCTTGACCCTACCCCTGGGCTGTGGGTTGGGGACTAACATCCTCTCTCCTCTCCCCCAAGGGGGGGTGCCCACAGCAAGGCCAGCATTGGCCTTCACCTGTATCCTCCCCAGAGCCTCTCTCTGATCCTTTACAAATCCGGTCTTGCTAAGAGGCCCAGGTGCTGGGCCACAGGTTCCTTCATTCCCTTTGAAGTTGTGCATCTGGGGATGCTTTGGGGTTTTTTTCACACTCATTTGGGTTTCCCTGTCCCATTCTAACATCCTGTTACAGGTGTGTATATACACACACACACACACACACACACATATATATATAAATATGTTATTACATTGTTGAGGTGGGACCATACAAAGTTTATATACTGCCTTTCTAATTGTAACAGGTGGAATTGTGCTCCACCCCGCCCCCCCCAAAAAAAAACCCATGTCCTCACAGAACCCGTGAATGCGATCTTATTTGGGAAAAGGGTCTTTGCTGATATTATCCATTTAAGGATCTCAAGATGAGATTGCCATGAATTTAGCGTGGGTCCTAAATCCAATGGCGGGTGTTCTTATAAGAAGCGGGGAGACAGAAACACACAGAGGAGAAGGTGATGTGAAAAGAGAGGTTGAGATTGGAGTCATGCAGTCCAGCGAACACTTTGAGACTCCAGCAGCTGGGAGAGGCCAGCAAGGATTCTCCCCTAGAGCCTTGGGTGGGAGCTGGTCCTGCTGACACTTGAGGTGACACCATGATTTAGGACTCCCAGCCTCTACAAGTGTAGAGGATACATTTCTGTGGTGTTAAGCCACCCAGTTGGGGTAATTTGTTTTGACAACCTGAGAAAACCAATACTAACTATATTATAAACATTTTTCCATGCTATGAGACATTGTGGTAATTGTTTTTAAAGACAGCACAGTATTCTGTAGTATAAGGAAGCCAATCAATCCTCTGTTGTAAAATATTTAATATTTGAAAATTCAGCTAACTGAATAATAAGGAATTAAAGGCACGTGAACATTCATTTTGAGTATCTGATAATTTCCATATGAAGGTGTCCTAAGGGTGGAACTACCGGGTCCAAGGATACACCCTTCACTCTGCATGAGCCTGTCTTGCATGAAGCCTGTCATTCAAGGCCTGTAATTTCTGTAAATGTTATTTTATGCTAGTTGATGCAAGATGTGTAATGACTCCGTGACTCATTTATACATCAATACTTACAAATGCTGTCCTTGTGAGCATGAAACACAACCTTCTGTAAACCAGGCACAACCTAGTACTTAGCCTGTCTGGGTCACCCATCTGATGCATTTTAGTCACAAGTAGCTCACATCCCTCAAGTTTGGCACCAGCTGTATATTGAAATGTGTTTCTTTGTGCCTTTTCTTTTATTGGTCTCAACTCTAAAAGCAAACCCTGAAATACAGCAAATCATCCTTAAGTCTCCAGAACAAAGGCGTCTTGGGTCAGCTTCCTCCTCAGTCTTTTATACTTAAAAACATAAACATGATAGATGCTGGAAGTAATGTTATCCCAAGAAGTCTTTTGGTGTCTTTGTTCTGAGCAAGTCAGCATAGAAAAAAACATCACTGAAAACTATATTTATCTAGACCCAAAGGATTTGGGATTCAACTTGTATTTTGCTGACATCTAATTATTTTTACCTTGGGAATGTTTGTATCACTTAACCTTGGTGACCCATTCTGGACCATGAGGGTAGTGGGCTAAAGAAGCTCTAAGATTTCCAAGATTCTATCCTCCTGCTAACGTTTAAATGGCCCATTTGAAGGGCATTTGCACATTCATTTTAAAGTACTGAAGCAGGCGTGTCTGAACCACATGAAGCCTTCCTATGTACATCATTCAAAGATGGTATCTGGAGTCAGAATAACAGTCACAAAGATCACAAGTATATTAACCTGATGCAACAGTACCAGGAGCTTTTACCTTATTTGTTCGGCTGAATAAAACATCTGAGTTTTATACAAACTACTATCTTGATACACAAGGTTATAATTAGAGACAATAAGATAAATCATGGAATCATTACCCAACTAGTTATGGTGTCTCATTTGTAAGCTTATAAGAGATTGTGGCCTGCCATAAGCTTACAAAAAATATCTATATAATCCTGACTCGGAATCTGAAATGACTTAAAAAATTGAGTCTAGTAAGAAGCTGATTAGTACAATCAAATAGGAGATTCATTATTAGTTTGTTATCAGTTTGTTATTAACTATTGAATAATCCTCCTTGATTCTAAGAGATAAACATAAACATGTATGCACGTATACACACGTGTACACACAGTGCATGAGCACACACAGACACACACATGCACACACACCAAAAAGTATGAAACAGGTGCAGAGTAGCATTCCCACCTGCTTCTTCTTGGCACCTTTGTGCCAAGCACTGTACATCAGGAGGAAAGGCCTGTAGTAGTAAAAGTATCATTAAGAAAGATGATATTTCCACATAACACTTGCTTTTTAAAGGAATTCCTTTAAATTCCTTTTTAAAAAAATTTATTTATTTAAAAAAAAATTTCTGTCCATGCTGCATGGCATGTGGGATCTTAGTTCCCCAACCAGGGATCGAACCCACACCCCCTGCATCAGGAGCACAGAGACGTAACCACTGGGCTGCCAGGGAAGTCCCCACATAACACCTTTTTGAAGTTAATGAAAAGCCAGTACACAGTGATCCTCAAGTTGCCCACTGTATCCCTAAGAAGACCCAGGGACAATTTACTTAAATTATTTAAATTTATATTTCCTTAATATTATGTCACCATTTGGATCTCCTTAATTTTTCTAACTTGGGATTTAAATATTTTTGTTATTTCATAAAAGTTGTTGAGTCTTTAGGGTCAAGTGAAACTTTGGAGAGCATCTGCAGTGGAAGTGTGGAAGTCTTCTATCTCCTCGGAAAACTGGGTCAGCGTGGTCTGAGCCCAGCATGGGACTGGTTCAGAAATGGACATGTGAATCCACGCAGGCCAGGCACAAGCAACCAAGAGTTTGCTGGAGGCTGCTGGACACATTTTCTTGCTTTTCAGGTATATCTTTCTTCAGAATGAAGTTGATGCATGGCAGAGGGCAGAGATGACAGAAGCTGAGATGTGGAGCCAGAGCCAGTGGATTCAGCTGAGCCCCAGACCTGCCCTACAGCTGCACTTCCAGAGCCGACCCATGCTTCATTGTGTAGGTCACTTGGGGCTGGCTCTTAGGGTTGTGTGATAGGCTATCACGTTCAGTTCATCTCATTTCAGACAAGAAACCACAGTCCATTAGGCCATGCCTCAAGTGCTTGCCTGCCATCATCAGCTACTTAGAGAAAGACCAGAAACTGGGGCCCTGTTTCCTGATGACAAGTCCACAGCTCTTCCCATCCCATTACCTGTATGCACTTGAGCTGACCGTCCACATGTTTTGCCGAGCACACTGTGCTTTGGTGGATCAGTGGACTGCTCTGGACTGGGGTCAGAAGGGGAGGTGGGGTCTTTAATGTTCAGAGAAAATGGATAAAATCAAGGAAGCAATGTTTGCTTGGGAGACCATATCTTGATGACCCAACTTACTGAGATCCTTCTTGATCTTTGCTCAAGAACCAAGGTGCTTGCCAGGCTGATAACATTTTAGAGCTTTGATATTGACAGGCAAGCTAATTGAGATTCCTGTTCCCCAATTAGTCTTGTCTTTTGATTAGAATATTTCTGCCCCTTGCTGTTGTAATGCTCAGAAAGGGCTTCCAAGATATCCTAAGAATATCTTGCCTGTGTGTTATAGGGAAGAAAAGAAGGAGATAAGAGAAAGCTGTAGTCTGCCCGTCCCCACCATGCCTGGACCTTTTTCTTTGTCCAGAAACAAAGGACGCACTCTTCTCTGTCTTGTTTTCGTGGAACCTGTGATTCCTTCCTCCATAACACTCCTTTCTGTTGTTGTTGTTCTGGGCATTACATTAAAGGACAAAGGTATTAGATCATGAATCAGACAACCTGGTTTTGACACCTGGAAGTGACCTTGAGCATGTCATTTCAATGTCACTCTGAAAAACTTAGTATCCCCAGGCCTCCACTCACTCATCTGAAAATGAAGATAATAACCCCTGCCTAGCACATTTCCTGCCTGAGCTGCACCCCAGCTCGTTTCGGGGGTCAGTTAGATTAGCTGGGTGCCTACTCTGTAAGAGGCACATCTGTCGGGCGGGGGCCCGGAGTGATATAGAAATGTAAATCGTGGAGCGTTAGGTAACTGTTAGGTCTTGTTCCCGTCATAAAAACACTCATCTGGAAACTATACCAAAAATTTTATTTCTTCTTCAACTACTGTTGTCTTCCACATCCATAAACTTCCCAGCTCTTCTATTACTCACATTAGTGGTAAAAACAAAATGGCATCCTTTTCATACCCTGCCACCTTCCTCACTGAGCAATAACCATGTCAACTGGAAATATTATAAAGGGCACTGGAGGAAGCATTTATTCTGCAGTCCTGCATCACTGGATTTTTAGTGTCAGCTAAATATTTACAAGTGATTGATGCCCCTGACAATTCTCACTTTTCATTTTCTATTTAATCAGTCACACGTGGATCAGGAATAACGCAAACCTTTACCCTTCGTGTAAAGGTTGTGGTCAAAAGGTTAAGCTGTTTCTGAGTTGTGTAACTCAGAAAATGGCATCATGCTAGTTAAAAGCATCCTTTTATATGTTAGGGGTTGGATTTAGTCCCCTTCCCCCCACAAAAAAAGATAGGTGAGGTCTGAACCCCTAGTACCTCAGGATGTATTCTTGTTTGGCAATAGGGTCATAGCAGGTGTGATTAGTTAAGTTGAGATAAGGTCATACAGGAACAGAGTAGGCCCTAGTCCAATGTGATTAGTATCCTTATAAGAAGATGCCCATGTGAAGACAGACACACAGGGAAGAGGCCATGTGACAGTGGAGGCCCAGACTGAGTAATGTGGCTTCAAGCCAGGGAACACCAAGGCTTGCAGCAATTGCCAGAAGGTTGGAGGAGGTAAGGCAGGATGTCCTTACAGGTTTCAGAGAGATCATGGCCCTACTGACACATTGATTTCAGACTTCCAGCCTCCAGAACTGTAAGAGAATACATTTCTTCCATTTTAAGCCATCCAGTTTGTGGAACTTTGTTAAGGCAGCCCTAGAAAACTAATACTAGGGCTTAGTATATAAGAAGTTTGGGAAAAGGAGATCTTCCAAATGATGCTGTATTCGTTATCTATTTCTGTGTAACAAATTACCTAAGCTTGAAATAATACATCTTTATTATCTCACAGCTTCTGTGGATCAGGAACCTAAGCGTGGCTTAGCTGGGCTTTCTGCATCACTGTCCCTCACAGGCTGCACTCAGGGTGTTGGCCAGGGCTGGGGTCTCATCTGAAGGCTCCCTGGGGCAGGATCCATCATAAACTGAAGATGTTCTTGGTCCCGACTGTAGGTGTGTGAAGGCAGCAGGGGGGGCTCTCAGGTAAGTTCCGGAGACCACTTGATGCTTGTCTCAGGTACTTAAGAAAGAGAGATAGCTCATCATGATGTAAAAAGTTAAGTCTTCAAAGACAGAAGAACAAAGAGTATATTTCTTGATACCAGCTGTTACCTCCATGAAGATTACATGTTTGTTTTCTTTTTTTTGGAGCATATGTATTTTTGGAAATATGCCAAAACAGGTTTAAGGAAAGACTGGAGAAATTAAGTGATCTTACCAGTTCCTTTTGTGATATCTTGGGGAAATCAGTGGTGAGATCTCTGTCCTCTCAAATACTGGGATTGTAGGGAAAAGGAAAACAGCAACATACCTGACATTTAGCACAAATTTATTACATGACTGACCCTGTGTTATCTACTCAATTACTTTCCCAGAGGAAGCCTATTAATGCATATATTTATACACACTTTAAAATATCTACTGAGCATCTACTGTATACCAAGTGCTGTGTTTGGCACTGGGGATACGGTAGATAATGAGACAAGTTTTTGGTTGGGCTTTAAACGGCACAAATAATCCAATCTCCTGTACTCAGAGTTCTGAATACTTTCACTTAGAAACACAAGTATCTACTAGGAACTGAAACTCCTGTTTTGTTACTGACGGATTGGAAAGACTATCTTTCTACTTGTCCATCAAACTGTAGTGGAGACCCTGGCGAACATTTCTGCCCAGGGCAGCAGCAGACAGGAGAACCTCTGTGGTCTGTGTGCAGGAGAGGGAGGGAAGTGGGAGGGGGAGAGAGAGACAGAGACAGAGACAGAGAGACACAGAGATAGGGAGTCTTGCTTGAAGTCCTTTCCCTGATACCCTCCAGGGAGCAGGTGAGGCGGGTATGGCCAAGGTGGGTGGATGTTTCAGATTTGGTTCCTGGTTAATAGCTCAGTAGAGCTGTGGGTCTCTGTGGGGCACTTTGGAGGAGAGGACCTGCTGCTTGGTTCATCTACAGGGACATTTCTCTTATCTGAATGGCCTCTCTGTATGGCAGGGCAACATCTAATTACCAAGCATTGGCTCCTCTCCTCTCCTGTGAATGGCCCTCCTCGCCTTTGGAGCCTCAGGTCCCGATCCCATTCCTTAGTGTAAACGAAAGTGGGATCCGGCTGCTCGCCGCTCAAAAGCCAATAGGGAGGCCAGGTTGGTGGAAAGGAAAGTTTGCTTTATCTTGGATGCCGGCAACCGGGTGCGGGGGTGGGGGGGGAGCGGGGGGCAGACTCCCGTCCAAAGGGTGACTCCCCCCCACTGACAGTCAGGGAGCAAGAGCTTTTATAGACGGATGCAGAAACAGCACAGTCAGCTCTGACCATCATCTTGAAATTAGTCATGCAGTGGTCTGATCAGCATCATCCTGATTGTTTTAAGTAGTGCGGTTAATCTTCAGTACCAGGGTCAGTTTGTTTCTATTTCTTTGAGGCCAGTTCTCGGAATTGTGGCAGCTTATGTCATGGTACAGCCTGATCATCATGTAGTTAACTTCTTCCACCTGGTGGGGCTGTCAGTATCTATAAGACGGCTCACAGGATACGCCTCAGAATATTTTCTGTAGCCCATGAAGAGGAGCTAAAGGTCCTTGACTTTGTTTACTGACTAGACTATTATTATTTGGTCTCCCTCGACTATTTCCCTTTGTTTCTGCATTTTCTCACTTCCCTGATTAAACTTATTCTTGGTTAAAGTTTTTCCACAGGCAAAGACAGGCTGAGGACATGGGGTGGGATGGGGGGGAAGGACCATAGGGCTCTGTTCCATTTCATTAGCTCAGGATGGCACATTACTCTAGTCTCATATCTTTGGGACTCCTGTATGCATGAAATTAAATTTGTTTTTCTCCTGTTAATCTGTCTCATGTCAATTTAATTATTAGACTAGCCAAAGAACATAGAAGAAAGGAAGGGAAAACTTTTCCACCTCAATAATAGAAAAGAAAAGTGAACTAGAACCAGTGCAGAAAGAAAGCACTGCCATTGAAAGCAGATCAAAGGTTATGGGTGACAGGATTGAGAAAGATGGGGAAAATGAAACTAATATGAGTCAAGAGTTATAAAAGAATTGGAGAGAAGTGAGAACTAAGCAAGACGGACAAAGGAGATCAAACACACACATAATCGATTTCTCTAAAGAAGGTAAAAACATAATGGACAGGAACAATATTTAAAGTTGTAATTCAAGCACAATTTCCAGAAATAAAGGAAGAAGTGGCTCTTTAGTTTGAAAGATTACAACATTTGTCCTAGAGGAAAGTATTTACATTGGATCATCAATGTGGACACTCCTCTTAGTAAAGTTACTGAACTTCAGAAAAAAAGATAGAATCCTTTGGACACATAGACCAAGAGATCAAATGAGCTCTTAGGGGGGAAAATCAGTCACGCTCAGAGCATTCAAGCCTCAATCAGTCCCTGAAATGACAGAGCAAAGTCTACAAAGTCCTAAAGAAAAAACCCGTTGACACAAGAATTTATAGCCTCCTATGCCTTATGTGACAAATAAAGGCAGCAACAAAGCATCTTTGAACCTGCAAGAGCTTAGAGAATATCATCCCCATGAGTTGCTTTTAAAGAAACTGCTAGATGACATTCAGCTAGTTGAAAGGTCAATGGAAAAAAATATAGGGAAAAGACCACCCGTGAGCACTGAATTCATTACGCTGTAGGGTTAAGACCAAAGCACTTGGTTACGGGCATTAGAAATGACACAATCAGTGAAAACCAGGAGACAAATAAGGGAAATATGTAGCTGGAGAAAGTAAATGAGGGATCTATTCTTCATTACTTAACATTTCTATTTTTTTTTTGAATTTTATCCCAGGTGTATTGATTACATATTTAACAAATAAATAATGCATTTAAAAAAATAACATGAAAAAGATGGACCAACGTTTTAGACTTTACTATTCTATCAATTAGAAGCCAGAAGATGAAATAGAGTTTTGTGCCATCTCAACGACAACCAATGTGGGTAGAGAGAAGCCATCTAACCTCTCACAAAACCAGAAGAAAGGCTGAGAGGGAAAAGCAAAGGAAACGTAGCATCCTGTATGGGGTTTCATGATCGACTGGGTATTTTTCTTGTGGCAAACATTCAAACGATCTTTTTATAAGGACACCATATTACATTGGTGTGCAGTTTTGTGGAGGAGGAGGTGCTTGAGGAGCCTTTTCAGATCAAAGTGACTTCTACTGTGGGCCTGTGGTCTTTACCCTGTGAGTCTCCTGTGATCCCCATGGCTGGGGAAAGGGAGCAGAATTTGCCGCCCCAAAATATGCATCTTTGGCGTAAGGACTATCTTGAGCTGGTTATTTTTTAAGAAGCAGCAGACACAGAAAAAGCTCTGAAAACCAAGTAGAAGTCATGAAACTCTTATCACTGGAGAAGACAAGGACATACAACTGGAAGACCACCTTACCCTTGTTTACTGTGCTTTTCCTGATAACTTCCTTTTACTGGCTCCCTAACCCCTAGCATCTTCTTTTATCTTTAGCTGGCGATGGTGTGGTGGCTTGGGCCATTTCAGAGAGTTTTACTCAGTTTTCCTGGGTCTCTCTCATGTGTACGGGAGGTATATATGTTATTAGACTTCTGTTTGCCTTTCTCCTGCTAACTTGCCTTTTAACTCTGGAGTGGAGAGGCAGTCTTAGCCAAGAACCTAGAAGGGTAGAGGGAATTTTTTTTTTTTCTCCCACACTGGACTCACCCATCATTTTCTTTCTTTATTTTTTTTTAAAACATCTTTATTGGAGTATAATTGCTTTACAATGCTGTGTTAGTTTTCGCTTTATAACAAAGTGAATCCGCCATACATATACATATATCCCCGTATCTCCTCTCTCTTGTGTCTCCCTCCCACCCTGCCTGTCCTACCCCTCTAGGTGGTCACAAAGCACCCAGCTGATCTCCCTGTGCTATGCAGCTGCTTCCCACTACCTATTGTACATTTGGTAGTGTATACATGTCCATGCCACTCTCTCACTTGGTCCCAGCTTACCCTTTCCCCTCCCTGTGTCCTCAAGTCCATTCTCTACATCTGCGTCCTTTTCTGATGGTTCTTCCCTAATCCTGGTTCTAGGGTATTTCGGACAGCATCGGAGCCTCAGTGGAGGACCTGCAGTGACTTAGCCCTGGATGCTGACTCCATCCTCAGAGTCTCCCATTTCCCCTGCTTCAGCCTCACTGATGTCTGTGTCCTCAGCTCCCTGGCTGGGGCTTCTGTGTTGGTTTATGTTGCTCTGGCTCCTCCCAACTCCTCTCCCAAGGGCACATGGCCTTCTCCTCCAATCCCAGCCTGGAGGCCAAGACTCTGCAGTCCCTTAGGAAGAGACGCTGCCTCGCCCCTCTTTGGGTCAAAGTCCCCTCACTGGGGTACCTCAACTTTCTTTTACAATTTTTGTGCCATTTTTATGTTAGGTTTCTTTTTGGTGGTGTTGGTATTGTTTGAAAACTATCGATACCTTGACCACCCCAAGCTCCACCATAAACCAAGTTAACTTTACAGTTTCTGGCTTGAACGAGTAGGTTTTCTGCCTCCCTCTACAATCCCTCCTCCTCCTCCCTTGCTTGCTGTTGGAACAATAAATCACCAATTCTTATGCCTCATTAAATGGTTTATTCATAGAATTGTCGACTGAAAAAAAATGCACAACCTAGAAGTTGAGAATTATGTTTCATTTGGCAGACAAAACTGAGGACTTAGCCCTGGGACACAGCCTCTCAGATGCTCTAAGCCACTGCCCCGAAGAGGCAAAGGAGAAACCAGGATACACAGCAGTTTGTGCAACAAAGACCAGCTAGTCAGAACATCAAAAGATTGCTGTTAATTGAGGAAAACCAGACATCTCAAGTTAAGGAAATTAGCGCTTTTCTATGTATGGGAAGATGCAAGAGTCTGGGCGCACTGAAATCATTCCTTTGATACGCACCTCAGCTATTTGGGGCCAGCATCCTGTGTTTTCTCATCCTGAGTGTCCTCAGGTGAAACTTCGGGGGTGGCTGCAGCAGCCAATTGCTAGATGGGGGGCATCCTGCCTCTACCCTGAGTTCCCTTAGGGCTCACCATTGGGGCGGTTATAATGTGATGACTCGATGGCTACAACATCCTTTGTTTACTGATATGGCAAGCAAAATTTTCATTCACATAGTGCATCTCAAACTTTGATGTGCGTGAAAATCACCCGGGGTTCTTATTAAAATATAAATTCTGTTTCGTTTAGGTCTGAGCTTGGTCTTGAGATTCTTTTTGGGGGAGGAAAAAGTTAACCCTTTTAGGGTTCCTGGTTGGGTCTGAAAAAGACAGATGAACAGTAGGAAGGCACACAAATATATTTACTGTAAGTTTTACATAACATGGGAAACTTCATAAGGAAATGAAGACGTGAAGAAACAGTTAAACCTGAGTCTTTTTGTACTGGGTTTGATGAGGAGTGAGCAGTAGTGTAGAAATAAATATAAGTCAAAAAGTGCGAGGTAAGTGTACAAACTAGGGGAAAATTAGCAACCCCTTCTGTTCAGATTCTTCTCAGTGTTTCTTCGGAGAGATGGATGCTCCTTTCCTCAGGGAATAGGGAAGGCACCTTTCACATGAGGGTTCTGTGTCCAGGGGAGGAGGGTGAGGGTCAAGGTCAAAGTGACCTTGCTGTTTCTGCTCTTTTCTCAAACTCCTTCAGCTAAGAATACTCAATATGCCAAGGTTCCATATTTGGGGGTAGCATGTCTTGCACCCCATCCGTCTGTACTTCTGACAGGTTTCCAGGTGGTGATACCAGGCACTCCTTGGATGAAGACCACACTTTGAGTGGCAGGGATTTCTACTGTTTCACTTTAATTACAACAGCAAGACCTCACTCAATGGCTTTACTACCTAGAACAAAACAAGGTCCCTACTCCTTAGTATTTAAAATATCAGCTCTTATTGCTCCAGGGTCTCTGCTCTTCCTTTGGGCAAATAGATAAATCTGCAATTCCGATTGACAGTGACTTTGAGTCCTGTACACTCAAACCCAATGACAAGCTATTACACGCCCCATTACTAGTTACCGATGTACCACAGGTAACCGAACACGTGGTTCCACATTCTTTTAATGAAGTCGTGTCGGGGATGCCTTCTTCATTAGGTATAGAAGGCATAAGGTACATGACACTTTTAGGAGCCCAGAAAAATGTTTACATTTCTTGTAAAAATCAGAAGAAAAAAAAAAAGAACTTTTAGTGTTGAATAAAATGTTTTAGTTTGGGGTTTTTTTTGTTTTTTTTTTGTTTTGTGGTACGCGGGCCTCTCACTGCTGTGACCTCTCCCGTTGCAGAGCACAGGCTCCAGACCTGCAGGCTCAGTGGCCATGGCTCACGGGCCTAGCCGCTCTGCGGCATGTGGGATCTTCCCGGACCCGTTTTCCCCTGCATCGGCAGGCGGACTCTCAACCACTGTGCCACCAGGGAAGCCCATGTTTTAGTTTTTAATCCAGCCAGGATTATAGTTGTCTTTCATCCCAGTGGAGTTGTAAAATGTAAGTTTTAATGTTTTTTGTGGAGTAGGGGCCCATGAAAGTCATAATGTGGCCCTGGTCACATCCTCACGGTCATGAATTAGAAGATGGCACCACAGAAAACAAAACGATGGTACTTTTTGTGAGATTTTAAATTTCGTTGGTAATTAGAACTGGTTTTACAAATCATCATCTGCAATGTGTTGCTTGTAACCCTGAGAGGCACCTTATGCTGGCTGGGCAGACTTGGGAACAGCCTGTGGGTCATCAACACTGATTATCAGAGGTAAAGGCAACAACTCTGGCCTCACGTCTGCCCCCTGGTACAAGTTAGAAGCTTTGCTGCTCTTAAGAATCACCTGGGAGCCAGAACAAATCCTAATGTCCAGGCCATACCCATGCCCGGGCAACCAGAACCCGTGGGCATCAGTTGGGTGTTAAGAACCCCCCAGTGATTCCAAAGTGCAGCCAAATTTGAGAACCAAGATTCCGTTCACCCCAGGGAGTGACCGTAGGGCAGCATTCCATGGAGCCCTGGTTCCTCAGAACTTGACATCGCTAAGGTTCATTGATAGATCTTCCTTAGAAAAAAAGGGGTTCTGGAGTCAAATATCTTTGGGAAACATTAGATTTAAGAAAGTAAAGCAGTTGTCTTTACCGTAGGATGTCTGGGAGAATTAATATTAATATCAATTAATATTTTAATTAGTAGGCCCAAGATGGAGCCACTCCTGCCTATGGTGCCACATCAGCAAACTGAAACTTACATAACTTTAGTGTCTCTGTAAATGATCCGCTGGACCAGAAGAGCAATGTATCAGTTGGCTCAGCCAACCCCCAAACACCAAGTCGACTCTGAGCTCTATGCTTATTTCCTTGTTCCTTGTCACCTCAGACAAGGTTACTATATGGTCCCAGTCAGTCAGATATTTTCTGTTTTTCTCTTCCTTCTTCTTTATTCTTTATCCCATAAAAGCTTCCTGCCTTCTGCCCACTTTGCAGTTCTCCGAATGGAGACTGTCCACTTCATGAATACATTTTGTTTGTATCACATAACTGTCTTCTTTAATCACTTTTTAACATACACCAATACGACCTGAAAATTTCTAAGACAGAGGAGGTATGCAGCATTTTGAAGGGTAGCAAAATATGCCACCCCAAAATATGTCTCTTTGGCATAAGGATTGTTTTGAGTTGGGTATTTTGAGAAAGAGCCAACACAGCACAAGTTCTGAAAATGGAGTAGGAGCTATCCTTTTGGAAGGGAAATTTCCACATATAAAGGAAATCTCTATTTGTAAGGGTGTCTCCCTCTCCGTACCAGGAAGAGAAGGATGGCTCTAAGTCTTTCACGGGAAACGTCTATCAGTGGAGAAGGCATTGAGTTGAATCTTCATAACAACCTTACCTTTGTTACCATGGGTTTCCTAGGACCTTCTCTGTAACTGGCCTCCCCTACCTCACACACACCTTTCTTTAGCTACAGATGGCATTTAAGCTGGTGGTTTAGGCCACTTTGAGGAGTTACTCATTTTTCCCTGGGTATCTCCCATGTATGTATATATAACATGTGTACCTCATATATGTATGTGTGTGTGTGTGTATATATATATGAGATATACATTTTAATAAGCTTCAGTTTGTTTTCCTCTTGTTAATCTGTCTTTTATGACAGGGGTCTCGACTCAGATGGGTAGAGGGAAAATCGTTTTTCCTCCTCTACAATTTCCTAAATTTATCTGATCAGTCTTCCCCTCCCCCCTCATTTGGGAAGCTTCCCAAGGGATGCTTTGGGAAGTGCTAACCTAGAGTTACATTTTACTAAGTAAAATTTAAACCCACTACAGTTGCCTGTTTTGGCTCTTGGGTATGAGGAAGATGTGTTCTTGGCATCACGACTTGGAATTCAGAATTCACTTTCCTCAAAACAATGCAGTGAGAAGTAGCTGAAAGAGTATGATTAGACCGTAATTTGGGTGTATGTGGGTAAAACAAGCTTTTGTGAACTAGTCTGGAAACCAAACCACCAGAGATAGAGGAGAGAATCACTGGGGGAGAATCCACTCCGGGTTGCAAGCAGATTAGAAACATACATATGGAATTCAACCCGGGCTTAACTGGGGAGCTGATTTTGTTGCAATTCTCAAAGCGAAGTTTTTATGAAGCTTAAAATATGCACCCATTTTTTGAATGACTGAACGTAACATGAATGGTTCTTACTTGTTGCCAGCTTATATGCCTCAAAATTCTGAGACATTCTTTCATGCTGTATCTTTCTTAAGAATTAAAAAAAAAAAAAAACCAAGCAAATGTCATCGTTATAGTCAACTTTAATTACTTGTTGCTATGGAGTTTTGCTTGGCTACAAATTCTTCGTCTGCTTCTCCTAATTCAGCTAAAGTTTCAGCAGCTGAAGGGATATTCTGACTCTAATGAGAGACAATACATAAATTTTTTAATAGTTTTAGTCTTCACTCTAGCACGACCTAGACAAGGAGTGCCAAGAAATGAAAACAAAACAGGAGACAGGGATATTTCATAAGCCCTCCAACACAGATCTTCAAGAAGAGAGATTTGAAATATTTTCTTTTTAGGGGATGGAAATTTTGTTGTAACAGCTTGAGAATGAAAGAAAAAGCCATTTGTCAATGGGCTCATTTTAAAACTCAAGCTGTTAGTTGGGAAGCAGGCTCTCCCTCAGAAATTTCATGTTAACTTGTTTTTCCTGAAGAAAACAAAAGTTTAGCAGTTGTCACAACGGTTCAGATAAACTTATTCTGTGCTTGATGGAGCAAAATAGAATTGAAGGTTAGACCAGGCCAGATGAATTGAACAAACTCTTTTTTAAAAAGCAGCTATTTTATTAAATAAGAGTAAAATCAAACTGCAGTGGTGCATGGGGCTTGTTTCAAACACTTTACTCCATAGGACACATGGAAGCTGAGCATTTGCCATTATAAGTTCCTCAAATGGCTGTTCTCTCCTGCCATTTAAGAATGGAATTTGGGATAAAAGTTGAAGTATTTAAGAGGTGAAATGGCAACATTTTTGAAACAATTTGAAACGGTGGCTTTGTAATGTCTCAACTTGGTTAGGTCAACCTACATTTCCCAGAATTCCCTTTCTGGTAGGCTTCTTGTTAGGGTGGGCCACAGACGACATCCTTGGGAGGCTTTGAGGGCAGAAAGATGCGGCAGCCATTCTGTCGTTCTTGCACATCCTCCCCGAGCAGCTGGCTCACCTCTCACCTTGTCGGCATGAGAAGGCAGTAGGCCCTGAAACCACTCCACCTTCCCCAAGATCCTCCTCCTGATTCTCCAGCTCCTGGGCCAGGTGTGTGTTCAGCTCTTGAGGTAGGGCCCTGGCTTCTGCAGGACTCCTTTTTCTAAGGTTGGTGGTGGTAAGAATGCCGTGAGTTTATGACTTGCAGACTTCCACTGCTCTCTGCTGAAGACTCGCCATCTGTCCACCCTTGTGAGGTTCCAGCCTTGATCACCCCCATTTTACATCAGTCTATCCTTCTGACTCCTGCCCTGCCCATGGACTTCAACCTCCAGCATCAGACACAAAGATAGCAGCCTTACAGATACATGGAAACAAATACAGATATGCCGATATATAGACTTCTAGTGGTTCTTCCTCTCTGATGAACTCTGATACACATGCCTACTCTCATATATAAAAATATATATGATATACACTTATACATATATAAATGCATGTAATATTGAGAGAAATAAATCAAATATATTAAACCAAATACATTAAATAATTGTTAACAATTACTGAACCTAGATAGTGAGCACATGAATGTTTATTTTACTATTCTTTCAAATTCTTTTGTATTTTGAACTTATCCATATAAATGATTTGGGGAAAGACAGAGTGGCTCTTAGTAATGAGTAAGGTTTCCAGATTCTCAGTCCAAAGAACTATGGAGTAATGTCTCAGCAAATAATTTTTTTTTTAAGTGAAATTAGGCAGTATACTTATTTAATGTGTTGAAGTGCCCAGTAGGTGCCAGGCACTGTCCTAGATGCTGAAGATTCTGTGGTGAACAAGACTACCAGAGCTCCTGCCCTCATGGAGTTTACAGTCTAGTGTTTTGTTTATTTGTTTGTTTTGTTTGTGTCTTGTTTTTTTTTATTTTTTATTTATTTATTTATTTTTATTTTTTATTTTTTGCGCAGTACGCGGGCCTCTCACTGCTGTGGCCTCTCCCGTAGCGGAGCACAGGCTCCGGACGTGCAGGCTCAGTGGCCATGGCTCACGGGCCCAGCTGCTCCGTGGCATGTGGGATCCTCCGGACCGGGGCACGAACCCGTGTCCCCTGCATCAGCAGGCGGACTCCCAACCACTGCGCCACCAGGGAAGCCCTTGTTTTGTTTTTAGACATCTACAATTAACTGCAAGTCTTACATTTTGGCCCCTCATGGCTACGCCTAATGGCAATAAATAATGCAGATGGCGGTCACTAATCGAAGATTTCCTCTGCTCTCTGAAGAGTAGCCATTAACTGACCTTCCTTGTTTACCAGCTGAATCCTATCATGTGCTTGGTCTGATCAATGAATAGGATGCCAGGGGCCATTTTGGGTCATTGTTCTCCACGTGTGCATAAACAGTGATACTGACCTAAGCCAAAGAACCACTGGAGTTGCCAAGGTCTCTTTTCCTCAGGGACCAGCCTCTAAGTTGCGTATCTGGGCAGTGCTTTTGTGGGAGATGGTGGGTAGAGGGTAGTGGGGGGTGTGATGCTAGATAGTGGATCCCTGGACAGGAGATAGGAGGGTGATGTATGGAGAGATACTGGAGAACTGCATACACCTCGCAAGTTGGGATCCACATTTACTAACAAGACCAAGTGTTGTTATTGTAACAACACTATAAAGATTTTAAATGTCTTAAATGACAGTATTTTGGGATTTGCACCTTTTGTTCTTGGCAAACCCCAAACAGGAAATCAAACATGTACAATTTGGAAGGGAAGGAATGAGTGAAAGATTAAAATATGATTTAAAAAACCACTCAGCTTCTGTAAGCTCAAACCCAGAGGAAAAACTTACCAGTTATCATTGTCTGCCAGTGAATCAAGTCCACTTCAGCAGCATTGTCTCAAATGTCTATTCTGTTTTGGGCAGGGGATGAGATTAAGACAAAAATTCATAAATAGTGCACAGGGAGATTAAGACAAAGAAATGAAATCTTTTTTGTAAGATTTCAACAGTGAATATTTGGAGAAAAAGATGAGTGCCTGTTTTGAGCCTGTTTGCCCTAAGATCCATTCCTTTCCCAATCCCTTTCTTGTCTATAACCCAGGAGGCCTGACCCTTGCAGGTGACACTTCCCAGGCTTGCTTGTGGTAGACAGACTACTGGCCCCCCAAAGATATGTCCATGTCCTAATTCCCAGGACCTGTGAATGTAATTCTTTACATGGCAAAAGGGACTTTGAAGATGTGATTAAGTTAAGAGACCTTGAGATGGGAAGTTTACCCTGAAGTATCCAGATGGGTCTGCTGTAATTGATCAGAGTCAGAGAAGGAGATGTGACAACAGAAGCAGAAAGTGGGAACAAAAAGTCAGAGAGAAATTTGAGGATGTTACGCTGCTGGCTTTAAAGGGGGAAGAAACGGCTAGGAGCCAAGGAATGCAAGAGACGTAGTTCTAGAGCTGGAAAAGGCAAAGAAACAGTCTCCCCTCAAGCCTCCAGGAGGAACCAGTCCTGCCAACACTATGATTTTAGCCCAGAGAAACAGATTCTGGACTTCTGACCTTCTGAGTTGTACAATAATAAATTTGTGTCATTGTGAGTTGTAAGTTTGTGCTAATTTGTTACAGAAGCAATAGGAAACTAATACACCTATCAACTGGCTTCCAGATAGAATTGGCTAAAGGGAGGCACTGTTGAGAGATTAGAGGGTGAAGGAAGGGAAAAGCCATATTTCTTTTCCTCTCTCTCTGCCTTTGGTGGCATCAATGGCAGGGGCCATGGTTCCTCCTTGGATCCAGCTCAGACCAGACACACCCAGCTTCTAACGCAGGACCCCATCCCTGTGCTTTGGTAGCACCACCTCTTCCCTTTGTTTCTCCACCTGGCAATGACATCAGCTTCAGGCTGTTGCTCATCTCTGGGTTGCCTCATTGATTCTTGTTGGGCTTCTCAACAAAAAATCTCAAATGATGTGCATGAAAAATACATATATTTCTAATAATTATACCTATATAGTCTTTAATATATATTGCAGCAGGTTTGTTAAGATCCCTTCCCAACTGTACCACCCCACCTCCTATTAGCAGTGCCATCTCAGGTCGTGCCACTATTGTATCAAAATCAATTTTGACTTGTTGTAGAAATGTTTTTATAACCAATGTGCATTGATTCCAGTTATCTCTTTGTTTATGATATAAAAGCAACAACAACATTGCTTTGATTAAGATGCTCATATAAAACATCACCTCTGAGACTGGCTAGTGTTCTTTCACTGTATTATCAAGTATATTAGTATATCATACTTTATAATCTTAGATAATGAAAATCTCACCCATGACATTTCACATCTTATTATTCTGTCATAGCCAGCCTCTAAGATGGCCACAAATGATTCTCATCTCCTGGTATTTATACCCTGTTTATACCCTGCACATTGAATCGGTAATGGCCCTGTGTGCCCAGTAGAATATAGCAGAAGTGACAGTGTGTGACTTCTGAGGCTATGTCTAAACAACATTTTAATTTCTATTTTGATCCCTTATTCAAGTTTTCTACATATTTACTGATTTTTTGCTCTATTTTAAAAAATCTTTTATTGAGTACAAAAGAAGTGAAATCTCACACTGTAAATGTGAATTTGTCCATTTTGTTTTTCCTTTCTATCAGCTTTTGTATTTTGAAGCTCTGTTATTAGATGCATACACATTTAAAATTGCTATGATCTCTTGGTGAACTTTATAACTATGAAATGTTCCTCTTTATCCCTTTTAATATTGCTTGCTCTGAAATTTGCTTTGTCTGCTATTAATAAAAACACTCGGGCTTCCCTGGTGGCGCAGTGGTTGAGAGTCTGCCCGCTGATGCAGGGGACAGGGGTTCGTGCCCCAGTTTGGGAACATTCCACATGCTGCTGAGTGGCCAGGCCCGAGCCATGGCCACTGAGTCTGTGCGACTGGAGCCTGTGCTCCGCAACGGGAGAGGCCACAACAGTGAGAGGCCTGCGTACTGCAAAACAAACAAACAAACAAAACACTCTAGCTTTCTTTTGATCAGTGTTTGCTTGATATATCCTTTCTATATCCTTCTACTTTTAACCTATTGGTGTCTTTATGTTTAAAGTGGATTTCTTGTCAACAGCATAAAGTTGAGTTTTGCTGTTTTATCTACTTGGAAAGTCTCTGCCCTTTAACTGATAGGTATATCAGTCAGGGTTCAACTAGAGACTGGGAGTTAGTAGGAGGTAGATATTAAGAGGGTTGCTGCAAGGAGCTGGCTTATGTGAGTGTGGGAAAATCTGAAGTTGCAGAGGTGGCCGTCTGGAAGGGGAGACTGGAGCTCTCAAGCACCAGCTGAAGCTGCTGTCCACAGGCAGAATAGCTCCTTCATCAAGGAAGCCTCAGTTCTGCATCTAGGATAGTCTCATTTACTGACAGTCAGCTGATTATGGACTCTCTATTCATTCATTCCAGTTTGATTGAAATATAAGAGATATACAGCACTGTATAAATTTAAGGTGTACAGCATAATGATTTGACCTGCATACATCATGAAACGATTATTAAAATAAGTTTAGTGAACATCCATCATCTCATACAGATACATTAAAGAAATAGAAAAAATATTTCTTTCTTTGTGATGAGAACTCTTAGGATTTACTCTCTCATCAACTTTCATAGATAACGTAAAACAGTGTTAATTATGTTTGTCATGTTGTACGTCACAGCCCTAGTGCTTATTTAACTTGTAACTGGAAATTTGTACCTTGTGACCACGTTTATCAAATTCCCCCTCTCCCTCCCCTCCCCACCTCTGGTATTTTTTTCTATGAGTTTGTTTGTTTGTTTGTTTTTGAAGTGTAATTGACCTGCAGCACTATGTTATTTCCTGTTACACAGCATCAGAATCTACTTTCAAATAATATTATATCACTTTATATATAATGTAAGAATTTACAACAGTATATTTCTGTTCTCTCTCTCTTACACTTTGTGTTGTCTTTTTCATATATTTTACTTTTAAATATGTTATCAAGCCAACAGTATGTTATTAATTTTTAATAAACAGGTAATTATATTTTACAAGATTTTAAAGATAGGAAAATGTCTTTTATGTTTACTCAAGTAATGATCATTTTCAGTGCTCTTTCTTCCTTTTGATAAAACCAAGTTTTCATCTGGTACATTTTGCACAAACAACTTCCTTTAATATTTCTTGCAATGGAGTCCTGATAGAAATATATTCACTTAGCATTTGTTTTTCTGAAAAAGTCTTTATTTTAAAAATAGGTTTTTTTTTTTTCACTGAATGAAGAATTCTGGGTTAATAGTTTTTTTTCTTTCAGTGTTTTAGAAAAAATATTGCCTCACTGTCGTCTGGCTTGCATAACTTCAGATGGGAATTCTGCTGTCATTATTATCTGTTTCTCTCTGATTATGAAGTATCCTTCCTCTTAGGCAGATTTTAATATATATTTTTTCTTTGTCACTAGGTTTTAGAAATTTTATTATTATGTACCTTGTTACAGTTTTCTTCAAGTTAATTTTGCTTGACCTTCTTTGATTTAGGGGTGTATAGTTTTCATCAAATCTGGAAAACTTTAGAGTTAGCCATTTTTTCTTCATATATCTTTTCTGTCCTCTGCCCTTTTCTCTTGGGATTCCATGTATGTATCTCAGACCAGCTGACTTTGTCCCATAGTAATTGATAGTCTGAACTTTTTTTTTCTTGTCCTTTTTCTTTCTGTTTCATTTTGGATAGTTTCTGTTGGTTTGTATTCACATTTGTCTTTTTTTCTGTAGCACCTATTTGATGTTAATTGCATCTAGTGCATTTTTCATTTCAGATATTTTATGTTTCACCTCCAGGTGTTCTATTTGGGTCTTTTGATATATTATAGTTCTTGCCTCATCACGCTCATGTTTTCTTATACCTTCTTGAACATATGTAGACTATTTATGATAGCCATTTCATCACCCTTTTTCACTAGTTTTATTATCCCTCTCATTTCTGGCTCAGTTTCTATTGATTAATTTTTCTCGTGCTCCCTTGTTTGTCTATTAGCTTCTGATGAACACAGGACATTGTCGATTTTTTGTTCTTGAATGCTAGATTTTTTGTATTCCATTACTAGTGTCGAATTTTATTCTTTCACTTGGTTAAATTAGTTGGAATTGGTTAGATATTTCTGAGCCTGCTTTTAAGCTTTGTTAGGGATCATCCAGTGCAACTTTTAGTTTAGAGCTAATGGCCAGACTAGTAGCCCCACTACTAAAGCAATACTCTTTGAGGATTTTACCCAATGCCCCATATGTCTCAAGGCCTTTCCATTCTGCATGGTGGGAACACAAGCTATTCCCAACCCTACGTGAATTCAGGGACTCCTTCTGCCTTCACTTCTTGGTCATTCTTTCCTGGACTCAGCTTCCTCTCACATATTCACAGGTCAACACTCAGCCCAAGATCTGAAGACTCTTCTTTGGCAGTCTCCAGAATTCTCACTCTTTCTTGGTAGCTCTTTCCCTTCCAGTATTTTACCAGGAAAATTCTAGCCACTTTTGCCTTTCCAAACTTCAGTCTCCTTTTCCTCAACTCAGGGAGACCACTGGGCTCTGTTTGGGTTCCCTTTTCTGTCCTGCAGACTGGAAACTGGGCTTTTTATGTTTCTTTCCTCTCAGGGAGCCTGTGCTTCCAATTATCCACTTTCTAAAATACATTATGCATATATTTTGATCATCGTCTGGTTGTTTAAGGCAGGAGTGTCTCTGTTAATCCATCTTGGCTAGAAACATACAGCATTTGTTTTGGAAAGTATAAAATATTTTCACAAAATAAACTTTTAATTTTAAAAATTTTACTTCATAGAAATAAGGAAAGAGACACAATTGTAACCACAGGAGCGATCTTGGAGTTCTAGTTTACATTTCTAACTTTAACTCGCAGTAACTGAAGTATAAAATTCTCATGGGGAAATTAAGCTAATAAACCATCACCTTTTCTCAGTTTCAGCAGCCAAGTTTTGTACACCAGCAGTGAATCCTTCAGGATCCATGAATTCGGTTACAATTTCCACTCCATAGGAATCTGTCAGGTCAGTGAGCTTCTAGCCTCTGTTCCTCCTTGAGCTGTGTAAGTTTATTTTTAGGCAGTAGAATTAAAAATGAGCCCTCTGCCCTTACTGTAATGATTGGCTAGGTCAACCCCAAATCTAATAGTGCTGACAACACAGTAACTTACTTTTGAAGACTGTGTTACAAACAGCCAAGATCACTTAGACAGATAGCAACAGAGAAGTGATTTGAGTTCTAGGTGTATTGAATTTCTGGCATTGTGTTTTGCAATGAATTTGTAAAATTATTGCATACATGTAAATTTTTATACCTTATCTAATGGTCCCTTTTGTTTAAATATAATTATATATATATATATATATATATATATATATATATATATATATATATTTCTTTTTTCAGTAACAGTTACCTTAAAAATTAAAATTTAGTTTTGTAGTAAGTATCCAAACATTGGTAATATGCACTGATTTCATCCTGTTCTCTTAATCCACTAACCACAGTTATACCACAATCTTCAGTCACACTTCTCCTTACCTCTCCAATATTTCTTCCCGTCTAAAGGAAGTCTTTTATGACTTCAAAATCCTTCAGAAATTAATTTTGGCATAACTCCTTTTTTCTCTCCAAGTTGCTTTGAAACTTTTATTATTTCTCTCACATCATAAATACAGTATTTCTTTTCCTTTCAAAAACAATAAAAATATCTCTCATTTCTCTTTGAACTGTATTTTCAAAGTCTGTAACACTCAGTGTTTGGTAAAACATGACAATCTAAGTTTATACCAATATTTACAAACCACTTGTCACAATGCCCACTTGCATTGTTGAAGAATTGTTTAATAAACTTAAATATTTCAACTGTTAAAAAGTTTCCCCAATCCCTGCTATAATAGATAAACCAACATGTTTGGGAATATTAGGTAGCTTCTAGTATGATACAGCTTTCTTTGCTTTGTTGATATTTTTAATTTGCCAATCTTTTTTGTAAATGCATAAATCAGATCTTATAAAGATTGCCAATTGTGATAGAGATTTCTGTTTTCCTGTGCAATATTGATTCTACTGCCTTTCTTTAGAAAATCAGAAATAACCCTGATTTTAGCCACTTGGAATAAAGATGACATTTCCCAACTCTTTTTGCAGGTAGTCGTGGCTATGTAATTAAGTTCTGGTCAATGTGGTATAAGGAGAAGAATTGCAGGGGCCTTCCAAGAAGCTCCACTAAGACGTATGCCCCCTTTTTGCTACTCCTTGTCCTCCTTCTTCCTTATAGTCTGGAATTCGGACTGATGGAGCTCTAGTAGGTGTCCATCTCGGATTATGAAGCAAACATAAAATGGAAGCCAGGTATTAGTCAGGTAGAACAGGAATAGAGAAGGAGCCTGAGCCCTTGATCATCATGAAGCTGTAGTACCAGCCTGGACTGCTGACACCTGACTTTCTTTTAAGGAAGAGAGAGAAAACCTTCTATTTTCTCACGATGGAAACATCCTCTCTGGAGGGGCTCTGGGTAGGATGGGGCACAGTTAAACTTGCTCAGCTAGCCTTGAAGAGAGGCACCTCATTATGCATAAGGGGAGTGCCTCCAGGTAGAAGGAGGAGGGTTGACACAGTACCCTGCACTGCACAGGTGTTGGTGCCTGCTGTTTGCATGGATGGAGGCCAACTGGCTTTTCAGTTAGATGGACCTGGGACTTGATCCTTATGCACCAACTATGACCCTATGGACAAATTTACCAAAAGTCATTATATTTCAGCCTTCTCATCTACAAAGTCAGGGTAACAGAACTTCCCACAAAGAGGTATTGTCAGGACTAAATGAAGGAGTGGAAGTCCAGTGCTTCACTCAGTGCTGGGTGAGGCTCGGAATCTTCCAGTAAATACTCAATACTATTGAGTATTTGCTATAATGAATTACCACGCTGCTATAATGAATTACTGTGGACAAAGGGGCTTAGACACAGACATTTACTTCTCACAGTTCTGGAGGCTGGAAGTTCAAGATCAAACCCCCAGATCTGGTGTCTGGTGAGGAACTGCTTCCTGGTTGGCAGTCTTCTCATTGTGTCCTTATATGACAGAGAGCAGAGAGAGAGTGATCCCAAGTCTCTTCCTCTTTCCATAAGGGTGCTAATCCCATTCATGAGGGTTCCATCCTCATGACCTAATCACCTCCCAAAGTTCCCACCTCCAAATACCATCACATTGGAGATTTAAGCTTCAACAAATGAATTTGGAGTTGGGGAACACAAACATTTAGTTCACATCACAGCTGGACTATTATTAATCCTCTCCTCCACTCTTTCCCCCATCCCCAGGTCACCCCAGTCTACACCAAACTGAGGTAAAGACTCAAAGAAACTTCTGAAGAAAGTAACCCAAGTACAAAGCCATGGGGTTTTTGTAGAACCAGTTTTCCACTTCGAAGACTAGAAAGGTCAGCTGGGGGGAAGGCAAGATGCTGGAAAGGGGTCACTGGGTAGAAAGAGGAGGAAGAGGCAGAATCCTCCCTGTGCAGATGAAGGAGGACCTACGGGCATCCTGAGGGCAGAGTGGAAGGCATGCAGTGACCACATAGCTTCCTTGGGTATGGACCCCACTGATAGGTCCTCTGGTCTCACAGGTAAGGCCTCTGTAATCCCACCTCTGAGTAGAGGGTGGGACCTGGGCTCCTGGCCCCAGGAATGGGATGTGAAATGTAAACCTTACCCTCTGACCAGGTGACAAGGGGGAAGGACTGGCTGAGAACAGCCCTGAAGCCAGGACAATGGTGGACATCTCCTCCTCGCCCTGTCCTGGGCCCCTGACTCCATCCTACCTTTGCTGACACATGACAGAGGCAGATGCTGGTTGGGTCCCTCACAGACCCTTAGAGAACGTGGCTCACAATGGCTTATCAATATGTATTTGGGAGACCATATATGTTAACAGATATTCATTTCTTAAAAATGACATTAAAAGAAACAAACCACTTTGTCTTAGCACCATCAGTTGACCAAAGAAAGGACATTCTATCATAAAAGAAATTTTCAGAAGGGCAATATCAGAATAAAGGAGCATTCTTTTAGTTGAAGAAGTTTGGTTTTCTTCACAATTAACAGTGTCAGGACTCTCTCCTGAGTCAGTGGAGCCGGCCTGTGACTGGGGCTGGAATGGGAACCTCTCTGAGGATCCGCCAGCCTGGAGCCGCCTTTCTCATGGGCACTGGCACAAGGGTCCCATATGCCTAGCTGGTCTCTGCGCTTTGCTGCTAGTGTCTTCGTGACCTCAGGAGAACAGGGTGGCTTTCCTGGGTCACAGTTTCCTGCTGGGTAACAGAGTATTACCGTATTATACGCCTACCAAATAGAGGATAAATTAATAGCTGCAAAGCATTTAGAATTTAGCGTAGTGTCCAGAGTGAGGAAAGGGGTTAGAAATGGCAGCAATGGCTGTTTTTCATTATTTTAGTTTTAGACCATCAACAACTGCCTTGTTTATCCAGGAATTACTGTTTTCTACTAAGTCAATATATTGCTTCAGCTAGCTTTAGACATTAACAATAATATCCATAACGTACTCACGCTTGCCCAAGTAGAGGTCCTCATTTCTACCAAGTTTCCGAGTGATCTAGAACATGTTTTACAGTTGCCTTAGTTGAACCAAGTGAGGGGTCTTATCCCACCAGTGTAGTCACTCCTTGACCTCCCAGCGCTTGATCTTCAGGCTTTGCGCAGAGATCAGTCCTAAGCAGGCACTGCCTGATGACAGAGTCTGGAGGAGAGATGAGCTTACTCCCTCCCTGCTGGGCTTTAAAGGAGGTTAATCTGGCCTGGATTTTCTGGAGTCACCTGGGTTATTATTTGAAGGGTGATTTTGAGGTGTCTGTAACTTTTTCCCTCCTCCCCACACACCCCACCCCTTTCCACGCAAAATGGGGAGATGATTGTGTGAGACAGCTTGTGTTTGGACAGAGTCCCTGGAGTGGTTGACATGGAGGCTGTGCATCCTGCCTCCAGCTCCCAGTCCTACACACAGCCCCTGAACAAAGGATGACCAATAAAGCAAATTCTCTTCTGTTTCTCACTTTTAGCCTTCCTCTGCTTTTATCCCGACTTTTGGCTTAAATCTCAAAGTGTAAAAGTGCCCATGTTAAGCTTGTTTTGAATATTAAAAAGATGGAGATATGAATTATTTTCTGTAACATCTATATGAAATGCTGAAGGCATGGGTACTCTCTAATGAATTAGGTACACAATATCATGAAATAAAAGATCAGATATACATTCTTATCGATTTATGCAAGTGAGCACATCTCCGTGATTTACAAGTCAAGAAAAAAACGATCAGAATTCACAGTTCTGATGGAAGACCTCCCTCAGAGACCACCCCTCCCTGTGATGTTCTGTAATGTGAATATTGCAAAGATATCCTGGAATTGTATAAATGATTAGGGAATCTTTGGAGAAAGGGAGAGATAGAAAACCAGGCAGTTGAAAAATGGGAAAAAGAATGAGGCTATAGCTGAGAAACCTCATCTTGTGTTGTGATGGAGGGCCAACTCTGATTGGTGCAGAAAATATAGTGTCCATCCTTCATCATAAGGAATTCCTCCTGGTACCATCTGGTTGATTGTATCAGACTGCTAAAAAAACAAATAAACAATAAACAGCAAGAGCCTGGGAAAAGCTGGAACCAGAAAAGAGGAGGAGAAATGAAATATCTAAAGCACCCCCCTGAGCCCTATCACAGTCTCATTTCTTTACTTTCCTGATTGGAGGATGCAGACATTTATAGTCACATCTGATTAATATAAAGGTCTATGAAGAGGTAATTTGAGCTAACTGGATTTTATATTTTTATTTGCAATCCTGGAGTTTTATTAAATACCTCATTTATCCATTGAAAACATATTTGCCAAGGACCTGTGTTCCTCTGGGTGAGAAGTAGAAAGGAGTGAAGACCACCTTTTTTGATTCAGTTAGGAGGGGGAAGGAAAATTAATAATAAAATTTAAAAGATTTTGTTGATGGAAAAAAATTCACAACCTAAAAGTTGAGAGTTATGTTTTATTCAGGGACCTTCGTAGGACTTGGGAGATGGAATCTCAGAGAGCGGATATAAGCCAGGATATATAGGAGTTTTTGCAACAAAGGCCAGGTAGTCATAACATCAAAAGATTGCTGTTAATAGAAGAAAACCAGATATCTTAAGGATTTTAGTGCCTTTCTCTGTATGGGAAGATGCAAGAGTCTGGGCTTACTGAAATCATTCCTTTGATATGCACCTCAGCTGTCTGGGGCCAGTATCCTGTGTTTTCTCATCCTGAGTTTCCTCAGGTGCACCATCGGGGTGGCTGCAGTGACTATAATGTGATAGCTTGATGGATGCAAACATCCTTTGTTTACTGATATGGCACGCAATATGTTAGTTCTCTCTTTAAATAATAGTATATGTTAGGTGTATGGTAAAGTGAATCAGTTATACATATACATACATCCACTCTTTTTTAGATTCTTTTCCCATGTAGGCCATTACACGGTATTTTTTTTTACATCTTCATTGGAGTATAACTGCCCCACAATGACGTGTTAGTTTCTGCCCCATAACAAAGCGAATCAGCTATACATATACATACGTTCCCATGTGTCTTCCCTCTTGCGTCTCCCCGCCTCCCACCCTCCCCAATTACACAGTATTGAGTAGAGTTCCCTGTGCTATACAGTAGGTCCTTATCAGTTATCTATTATATATATAGTAGTGTGTACACCTGAAACTAACACAACAGTGTAAATCAACTATACTTCAATAAAAATAAAAAAAAGAAACACAGCAAACATTAAGAAAAATGAACAAAAAATAGTATATGTTAGATCATTCCATAAAACCAAGGTCATTGGAATCAAAACTAACTTTTCCATACTTGAAGATGTATCTTTTTGAAAATAAGAGTAATTGGTAAGAAGGGAGGCCATGGGTTTTTCAGCTGCACCCATCAAAATGACCATTTTATGGGAATGCCATCAATACCTACATTCTGAACACCCACCTGCTAGCTTAACAGTCTCTTCCTGGTGTTTTCTTGCTCAGTGATTCCTCCATGGTGGGAGTCCATGGTGGGAAGACAGCATGGCTCTCCCATGATCCTGCTGCTGTGCTTAGAGTCTTGGGTGGGTGTCCACCACCTGCCGTGCCCCCTGTCCTTGGCTGGGGTCCCTGAGCTCAGGAAGGCTCTTCACCCTGCTGGTCACTTGCTGCTGTCCCTGTCCCTCTCCTCCAGCCTCCACCCCAAGCTGTGTGACCAGCTTTCCCGGGCACTCCCTTAATCATTTTGTCAATTTGTTTTTGGTGTAGAGGATAGAAAGGCACTAAACATAACAAGTCCGGCTGTCAGCCTAAGCCTCCCCCCACCAACACCTGGCTCTGAGGCTCACTGACCCTGCCTCTGGGGCCTTTCTGCTTGCATAGTTAAAAGAAATATTATAATAAAAGCAATGTGATTCAACTCTTTTAGAAGGGATAGGATTTATGTAAAATTGGGAGACAGTATTTTCTAAAATATTTGTGATATAGACTAGACAGTGTCTTCACAGATAAAGACATGAGTACAGGGAGAACATGGCTTCTGAATTGAAGTTGTATTCCCTTTTCTCTACTCCAGGGGTTGCCCAGGCATGTTCTGCAAGGCCCCAGAACTAGGATTCCAGGGCATGAATTAATGGGGAGGGAGCAGAACATTGATAATCGAAAAGAAAACTGTCCCGATACCCAGAGCTGTTCTGCGGGTCCCCCAGGAAGGGAGGGAGGGGCGTGGTGGCTGCAAAGATGGGGTCAAGATGCCCTGATGCCACAGGTGAAGAGGGCAAGAGAAGACGTGTCCTGGTACCAGCGGGTCTCCTGGCAAGACACCCAGGCCCTTCCTAAGGAGAGGATATGAGATCTTAGATGCAAAGGTTACATTTGCAAATCACACAACAGGGAGTCAGAAAAGGCAGCTCCCGAGAGCCACTGGGGAAAATGAGCAGATGTTAATGAACGTGTGAAGAGTGACAGAGAAATGTCTTTGTCCTCATCAGTGAAAGTCATCTCCAGATAGCACTAAATTGATTCTTGAATATCCTGTGCAGCATAAATAAATAAATAAATAAATAAATAAATAAATAAATAAATATATAAATATATAAATATATAAATGGCCCAGAAATGAATTTCTAATAGAGTTGGTGGGAAGTAATTTGAGAACAAATCTTTCTGCTGCTCTGGATGGGAACTGCGTCTCTGGGAGAGGTCGTCAGTACCTCTAACACATTTTCTAATTACTGATGCTAATTACTTGCATCATCATTTGCATACTCTTATGAGGCAGACGCTACAGAGGGCTGAGGCTGTTGGTTTTTTTCCCTCTTATTCATTCAGGAATGAGAAGACTTCCATCTTGGCTAAGCATTTGCCAACAAACAGGATGGCTAGAACAGGGTTTGCCCCTCTCCTTGTCCTCTGGGAGGCTGGCAGCTTCCAGCTCTCAGATATAAACATAAAGGCAGCTTGATCTATGTCTGTCTATCTATCTATTCTCTATCTATCTATCTATCTATCTATTTATCATCTATCATCTATCTATCTCCATGGCCAATTTGCAAAGTCTTTTAGGCACTCCCAGGTCTTGGAGCCCCATGGTTAGATGTCCAGGCTGTGGAGTCAGACCCTGACTCAGCCGGATGAGCACAGCTCCAGGTCTAGAATAAGCTTCAGTAAAGATACATTCCGATCCCTGCCAGTGCAGGACTAACATTGACTCCTGTCTTGCTCCATCAGTCATTTTCTTTTTCTTAACTAAATTGGTGGTGAGTTGAAGTTCTTTGACTAGTGAGGTTGGTGAAAGGCCTGGCTTCCCCTGCAAACAGGGGTCCTGGCTTGAAGCTACCCTTACTTGCAGTTTGGAGCATCCCAGGAAGCACATCCCCTCTCTTGCCTTCCCTGCTGCCTGCTGTGAGTTCCAGTCTTAGAACTGGAGTGGGAGAGAGTAGGTGATGGGGAGAGGGCTTGAAGGGAGAATGATGGTCTCTGGACCTACCTATTCCAGGAGACAGTGTCTGCAGAGCTGACTGATGCTTATCTGGCTTTTTGGCTTCCGGGGTTTTTGTTTTGTTTTGTTTTTCTGGTTTAAAAAAAAAGGAGCGAGAAATTGTAGAGAATCAATTTTTTTTTTTAAGTTCAGAAGATGGAGTGTATATTTCCAGTCTATCTACATAGTCTATACTATGGCAGAAACTTCACCTCGAAATTGATCTCTGGCTTTTTCTCTCTCTATTTGACTATCTTTTTGGGTTTTTAAAATAAGAAGTAGGATGAAGCCATTTAAAATACAGCTAGTTTAACTTTGTTATTCTAACCCTGACGTTTAAGTGTTATTTCTTTACAATAAATAAATTAAATTAAATAAATGGGAAACTTTCTACTGCTAACAAATATAAAGTTATTATAATTACATTGTAAGTAATATAGAGCAATTATTTGAGATATGAACTGTGGGATTTTATTAACAAGTTAGAGAATCAAAATCTTTGTGGCTTGCTAAATTATGATGTGTTGTGTGCTGATGTGCTTGAGCTGATCTGTATAAAGCTTTGTAAAGAGTCCCAAAACGAACTTTGCAGCATTTAACTACATGTTGCTTGGTGAACGTATCATGCCACACTTGATAATAGTTTTCTAATTCCTTTTCCTACAGGTATAATAAGAGTCCTTGTATTTCTGGAATCTATTTAAACACATATAAATGCTAGTTATCACATGAATCACAAATTTAGTCCATTACTTAATGTTGCCCTATGTTAATTTTCAATTGCTGCCTATAAAATCATCACAAATTTAGCAGCTTAAAGCAACACATTTATCGTCTCAGTTTCCATGGCACAGGAATTTGGAAATGGCTTAGGTGAGTCTGCTGCCCAGGGCCTCACAAGGTTGCAGTCAAGGTGTTGATTAGGCTGTGTTCTCATCCGGGGGCTTGACAGGGGAAGAGGCTGCTTCCAAGCCCCCTCCTGCTATTAGTAGGACTGATCTTATGCCTGTGGGATAGAGGCTTCTGTTTTCTTTTTTCCCTGGCTGTCAGCAGGCCACTGCTCTCAACAGCTTCCAGATACCTCCTGCAGTCTGCTGCTCCATGGCCCTCCCCATCACCATTTTACAACACAGCTGCCTGCTTCTTCCTGCTGGCACTCAGGGGAGGGATTACTCAGGGCTTCAATGCTGGGACAGGGATCCTGGGGACCATCTTAGGATTCTGACTATCACTGGCCACTTTGTGATTCCGGTGTAATGCTTTAGGAACTCCTAAGGGGCTCACAGACTTGTTTTGATGGGCAGGGAAGAATGGCATTTTTATCCCCAACTTAGATTTAGAGGATTTGAGAAATTCCACTGTTTGTTTGCTTAATTATTTTTGGAGTAGTAGAATCTGCTAGATTCTCTTTACCTTCTGGGACAGCCATCCCTTAATGGCTGACTAATACAGAGAGTATAAGAGCCAGCTTCCCTTGCTTCCAGCTGGCACAAGTCTAAGGAGCATTTTATGTTCCAGAGACACCCTTCCCCTCACTCCATGGATTAACCCATGGCTCGAGTTCACCCGAGGACATGTTCTTCCTTTGCTCCTTCACCTTCCCTCCTCTGCTGCTTCCTTCCTTACAAGTGTCTCTTAAAGAGCATCCTCTCAATATATCACCTGCACCCGAGTCCCTGGTTCAGGCTTTGCTCCTAGAGAATCCAACACAAGGAATCTGCCTTCCTTCAAAAGAGATGTCAGGTGCTCCAGCACACCCATTACCTGCCTGGATTTTGGCACCAGGCAGGTTAGAGTTTGTTCTGGCTCTTCCACTTACTAGCTGTGTACTTTTTACATAACCGCCCTAAGTCTCAATTTCCCTACGAGTAAAAGGGACATTATACAGGTAAGAGAATTAAAGAGAGAGGATGTGTAAAATGCACATCATAGAGAAAGTGCCTGAGATATTTAGCTATTTTTATTATTTCCAAAAGAAGAGTTGAGAATATAGACACACTTTTCATGCAAATAGTTTATTAAACATTTAAGCCCCACATATGTGTTTCCCTTCACATCTAAAATAATTATGCAAGCTCTCTAGGCAGCGGCTTTGGCTTGTTTTTGATATGCATGGTAATGTGTTCCCATTGGAACGTTGTCTCTTTCAGCATTGCCCCTGGACCAAAGGCCCTGCAACGAGATGGGCTGCCCTTTCTTGGGCAGCCTAAAGCTGGAGGTCCAAGCCCAGCTTCCCTGGGTACCAGGAGCATGTCTTTGAATTCTTTAGCAACTTGCTCTTGTTCGTTTTTGAAGCAAATCAATCTAGGCATCCTGGGTTTCTTCTAGTTCTGTGGCTCACTCATCACCCTAAGCAGTGAATTAAAGCCCAGATCATGGTAGCCTCCTTCATTAGAAGGTGTATATGTGTGTAGAGGGCAGTGGGCAGGCTCACAGAGGAGAAGGAATGTAAATACTTATCAAGTAGATTTTATTTTATCCCTGTTCCATTATGAATGACCTTATAATCCACGGTAAAGAATTTGAATTTTACTCTAGGCAATGAGAGTCATTAAAATGTTTTAAGTAGAGAAATGACATGATCAGATTTGCATTTTAGAAATCTTTGGCTGGGCGGAGAATGGATCTTGAAGGGGAGAGGGGAGGCTGGGAGAGCAATTATGGAGTTGGGGGGGTTTATCCAGGAGAAAGGTAATGGGACCCTGAATGAGTACAGTGATTATAGGGTGGGTAGAGAGAGGTGGAAAAGATGGTAGACGTCTGGAGAGCAGACCCAGTGGGATTCAGTGACTGGCTGCACGTAAGGGCAAGAGGGGAGTCAAGGATGGGCTGTGGGTTCTGTGCTTGGCAACTGGCTTGGTGGTGAGTCATGCACTGAGATGGGGACCACAGTGGGAGGGCCAGGTTTGGGAGTGGGAATATGAGTTAAGGTTGGCCACGGTGAGTTGAGATAGGACATCCAGTTGGAGATGTCTGGTGGGCAGCTGGCTATAAAGAAGGAGGGGTCATATCCTGGATGTAGTAGTGAGGAGGGGGAGTATGGTGGTGTCGGAAACCCACCAGAAGAGTCTTGGGGAACACTACCCCCAGGGTGCACCGGGCTTATGTTAAGGCAAGAATGGAGAAGGAATATTTGTTGAAGTGTTTCATTCTTTGGTTGGTGTATTAACCATGAAATTGTTCCCCCCATCCGGGAGGATATGGAATATTTCGGGGGCAGAGGAAGAGTGAAAAGTTGAGTGAGGGGAGACGAAGAACAGAAATTATGGGAATTAGTTTGGTAGAGAGAGATGGCAGTGGCACTTCCAGCTCAAATGGGACCAAGAAGAAGAGGGGTGCAAAGCAAGAGGGTGTAATTAACTGTTAGAATTCCAAAATAACTAGGCACGGATAGGTGTTAAGGTCCCCACTGAGGTGAACAGCCCAGAAATGAGTTTTTCTGGTTCCCATTTGTTATTTCTCAGCCCTGCCCAATAGACAAAGGGTCATATGCTCCCATTGTGCCCATGAGAGAGCTTCGTGCCAAAGCCGGGCTATGGACCCCATCTATAGACTGCTCAGGTATGTGCCCAAAGCTTGGGTTCATTTTCTTCATCTTCTCCAAGGCTCCTTGTAAACCTCTTCACCATGTCTGAGTCATAACTCTACCACATTCTCAGTTCTCAGCACCTTCTTTTTCTAAGTATGTCCAGTATAAATGACTTAGGATTCATGGGTACTTAAACCAGAAGCCTCAAGGTGAGGATTTTGGAACATAGAAGAGAAATTGAGGGTGAACTAGTGAAAAAAAAAAGTAGGACTGGGGCAGAAATAGGAATGGAAACAGAAACAGAACTTTCTAGGGGGAGAATCCAGAGATCCATCAACTAAGACTGTAAAACAGAAGTCAGGTGGAGATAGAAATGTAAAGGGGGGCGCAAACAGGCAAGGGCATCCTGCATCAGGAGTAGAAGGAGGGCCAAAGAAAAAAGAGTGGTCCTAGACTGCAGGTAAAAGCAGAGCAATAGCAACATCAACTCTTACCATCACTGCTAATATCATTATCATTCTTTACTGTGTACTATATGCTGGGCACCTGGAATATTCATGCTATGACCAGATTCAAGTAGAGCACAGCTACTCCTGGGGACCACTGCTTTTTTGTAAAGCAGAAATGTATTAAAATCCATTTATATAGTGTTTAATGGACTGGAACTAGGTGCAGCATTCTCAACTTTCAGACAATCAACTCTATTCTCAGAAGTATTTTGTGTTGAGACAGAATTCTTTGCCCTTCCCACAGCAAGAGACTTCTGTTTATCCCCATAAAAGTAATGCACTTCATTACATCACCCCTCACAAGAACAATCCCTTTGAGACCTAAGACAGCCTCTCACAGCCTCTGCGGACAGAGGAGATATATTAGCAGAGAGCCTTCTCCAGAATGCAATGCCTCATGACAGAAGTGCAGGAAAGGGTGGCTGCTTCAGAGAGTGACTGTGGGTGGGCACAGCTTCTAGCCCCTCACTGCGGAGTGTGGTGGGGGGCGGGATGCTGCATGGCCTACAGCACCTCTGCCCCCCCTCCCCCTCCCCCTTCTGAGTCCCTATCACTCCTGCGGGTCCAGGCTCTGGAAGGGTGTCAGTCCCTTTACCAGGTGCTTTGCCCAAGGCCCTCCTATAATGTCAAACACAATTTTGTCAATTTCCATTTCCACTTCTTCCTCTTCTTCCTGTTTATGCTTTCAAAAGTGTCCTGGAGGGCTTCCCTGGTGGCGCAGTGGTTGAGAGGCCGCCTGCCCATGCAGGGGACACGGGTTCGTGCCCCGGTCCGGGAAGATCCCACATGCCGCGGGGCGGCTGGGCCCGTGAGCCATGGCCGCTGAGCCTGCGCGTCCGGAGCCTGTGCTCCGCAACGGGAGAGGCCACAACAGTGAGAGGCCCGCGTACGGCAAAAAGAAAAAAAAAAAAAAAAAGTGGCTGCTCTAACCCAACGAGAGTTTGATTCCTTCCAAGCACGAAGTGTGCTGTGGTCATTTTACAGTCAGCTCCTCCCTCCGCCCAGTGCCCAGGACCATGTGGTGGGTCAGCAGGAACTCACAGACCTCTCAACTGACCAGATCAACGAACTTCTTACAAGTAGGTAGCTTACTTCCTGGGCTGAACAACAATGGTCCCGTCTGAGGTTTTTTGCTACAGAAGAATGTGTGTGACGTCATTGATTCAGTGCCGGACACACTCTATCTGAAGAGTGGTGAATTACACCCGTGAGTTCTCCAAATCCAACTGACTCCTCATGTGACAGGGCTGGTGACCACGACGGGGACAGGGTGGCTGGGAGGCTCATTCTGAGATTGTTCACCTCCTTGGCTCATGCCAACAGGAGACACCCCCAAACTTTTGTAGTTGTGTCTATCAGCTCAAAAACAGTGAGGTCTGAAACGCAGAGGACATGGACATCTCCAGTGGGAGATGCAAGCTCAGATGGCTAAAGGAAATCTCCCCTGGGACCCCCACCCCAGGACAGAGCCGCTGGTATCCATGGGAGTATCACTTGAAAGGGGAGTCTCCAGGCCTTCAACAAGCACTGTGGATTCCTGAGTCCTTTGATGTCCCTGAGCTCCTGGCTCCTCTTCTGAAAATGATTGTGAACATCCCGCCTCCCTACCTCCCAGCTGGCATGAAAGTCAAGTGACACAGCTCGTGTAAAACCCTTTGTCAACTGTGAAGGGACTCACAGCGGAAGTGACCTTCAGCATTCCTGGGGCCAGCATCTAGCCCAGCTTTCTCACACCTCCCAGAGGATGAGCATCCTCTGGACCGAGGCACAGATTCCCAGCCTCTTTCCTGGAAATTCTCATCCAGTGGGGCTGGGTGAGGGCCTAGGAATCAGTGTTTTAACAAGTTCCCTCGATGACTCTTCTCTTTGGGGGGTGGGGAAACACTGCTGGTCTCAGGCAGTGGTTCTCAGTCTTGGCTGCCTGGGGAAATGAAATAAAGGAAGCCTCCATTCGTGATATTTGGTCACTGAGAGTCTTCAGATGCTATCCACTCCCTCCCCATCTGCCCACATTCAGGCAGGCTGGTAAGAAGGCTGAGAGACCTCCCTCCCCTGGCACAGCGGGGAATTCAAATCCTGGCCCATATGCTGGAACCCCAACCTGCTGTCTACCCCTACCAGAGTCACGCCCATCACCCCCTCAAGCTCCTGGACTGGCTTGCAGACAACCCGATCTCCCCGGAGTCCTGGGATGTGAGCAATAAACGTTTCCCCGTCCTCTTGGGGCCCAGTCTTATTATCCTAACCAGTTTGGAATGGGAGTTAAGCCCACCCTCTGTGGGGTAATCATGCGCCACGGACCTTTAAAACACTATGGCCCAGAAGGATTGAATTTGGGAGTCTGTGTGGCAGCCTGGTCATGAGGTTCCAGGCCTGCCGGGTGATGGTGATGTGCAGGGGGGGTGAGGATCCCGGTCCAAGCCCTCCTCACTTCCTGTCCAATGACTGCACTTTGCTCCTCTCCAGCCTTGCCTCACCCCACGAGGGCAGAGACTGTGTGCCTTTTGTTACTTTCTATTCCCAGACCTTACTACCACATAGGGAATGATGGAGGTGCTTAATAACCAGGGAAAAGAAATGAAAATAAAATGGAAGCTTGGCAACAACGATACATACACCAAGAGTCAGGCCCAGCCCAGCCCTATCCTTTCTACCTCCAACTGCTATTCATTTTTGGAAACGTTGGGGTAAAGGAGCAATTTAAAAAATATAAGGAACGGGACAACTGTGGAATAGGGCCCTAGCATCTCGAGTTGTTCAAAAATGTACCTCGAGTCCCCGAGAGGCTGGATCTGGGATTCTTTAGAAGGGATTCTTAAAATGAGTGGCCCCTGGGATTAAACAATTGCCGTGGAATCTTCCAGTCCTACTTTCCCGGTATCCCCAGCCTCCTGAGATGGGAGCCGTTCAGTTCCTCTTCTCGGGCACTAGATGGCCACCTGGCATGGATAAGGGCTCAGCAACCAGGGCTTGGGCGCTGCAGCCTGGGTTTGGCTGGTGTCATCCCCACAGCGACCCGGAGAGGTGGGCATTGTCATCCTGACCGTGGGCAGGAGACCAGAGAGGGCCAGTGGGGCCAAGGACTTTGCCTGAGGACCGCACGGTTCTACCACCACATCCCCCGGCAGTGGTCGGGGCCACAGCTGAGGCTGCAAGGCACAGCCGGCGAGCAGGGCCGGGAAGCGGGCGAGGGCAGGGGCGCTGTGTGCGGCCAGGGATGGGGAAGCCCGTCGCTGCAGCCCTTTTGGAATCTGTCCCACTAGCCTGGGAGGTGAAGGGCTTGTGAAGCCTGATGAGACCCTGTGCTCCAAGCCTGCTGTCCAGGGCGGCCCCGCATCTGCCCAGACGGTGTTTAAGGATGTTTTAAGAGTAATGACACCTATTAAGCTCTTACCACCGACCGAGCACTATTTTGAGTACTTTCCCTAGATCAACGTCTTTAATCCTCCCACTAAGACTATGGGTTAGATCTTGTCATCATTGTCATTTTACAGATGAGGGCACTGAGGCTGAGAGATTAGGGGGCTTGTCCAAAGTCACACTGTTAGTAGGTGACAGAGCTGGGATCCAGACCCAGGGCTCCTGGTCTAGGGTCGTTACTCTATATCACTTGGTGTCGCTTTTGAAATGACCAGTGTGGACAGATTTGTTCAGCTCCATTCATTTATGGACCAGAGGGTTCTTCCATGGCCTTGAAGTTATAGCATCAGCGTGGACCCACCTGGGAGAGTGGGGGACAGGGCCTGTGAGTGAGGTCACTGACACACGTGCTAGTGGGACCCACACAGCTGCTTCCCCAGGCTTTGCCTGCTTTGCATAAGTCAGTCAGACCATTTTCTAGAAGATGCCTGCACCTTAAGGAGAGCGTTCCAGAAATTTCTGAGCGGCCTTAAGATCAGCAAGATCTTTCTTTTGTGAACACTTTGAAGGCAGAAGATAAAGTTACTATAAGGAAGGACTCCTTTTTTGCTAAGGCTCCACCTCTCATGTCCCATTTAAGGCCAGAATAAACCTTCTTCAGACCTCCTGGGGATGAAGCAACTGACCCCCTTTCATGGGAAGTTTCTGTGACAGTCAACAAAGCTGTCAAACTGCCATGCTTTTGTTCTTTTTTTTTTTTTTAACATCTTTATTGGAGTATAATTGCTTTACAATGGTGTGTTAGTTTCTGCTTTATAACAAAGTGAATCAGTTATACATATACATATGTTCCCATATCTCTTCCCTCTTGCGTCTCCCTCCCTCCCACCCTCCCTATCCCACCCCTCTAAGTGGTCAAAATGAAGCGAGCTGATCTCCCTGTGCTATGCAGCTGCTTCCCACTAGCTTTGTATCTTACGTTTGGTAGTGTATATATGTCCTTGCCACTCTCTCACTTTGTCCCAGCTTACCTTTCCCCCTCCCCGTATCCTCAAGTCCATTCTCTAGTAGGTCTGTGTCTTTATTCCCGTCTTGCCCCTAGGTTCTTCATGACCTTTTTTTTTTTTCTTAGATTCCATATATATGTGCTAGCATACAGTATTTCTTTTTCTCTTTCTGACTTACTTCACTCTGTATCCTGAGAAAACCAGAATTCAAAAAGAGTCATGTACCAGAATGTTCATTGCAGATCTATTTACAATAGCCAGGACACGGAAGCAACCTAAGCATCCATCAACAGATGAATGGGTAAAGCAGATGTGGCACATATATACAATGGAATATTACTCAGCCATAAAAAGAAACGAAACTGAGTTATTTGTGGTGAGGTGGGTGCACCTAGAGTCTGCCATGCCTTTGTTCTTGAGAAATTAGAACCACCTCCGCCCCAAGTGCCTGAAGGCTATGTTTGCAATTAGTGATTCATTTCATTGAAGTGAATTCTTTCCTACATAATGGTGTCAGGTTTTGTCACTTTTGGGTCTTAGTGTGAATATTCAATGGGAACTAAAAAGAATTCCACAGCCCAGTACTATTAGCCACTTAAAGCCTTTTAATTCTGGTAAAACTTTACCAAGTGGCAGGATGAATGTGTCTCCACAGCCCCACTGGGCCAGCTCAGCAGCAAAGTCACACCACCCAGAGGCACTGACCACAGACTGGGACATTCAGGACTCAGTCTGGTTTCTCAGCCCAAAGGCCCCTGGCTGCCATGGATGGAATTTTCTCCCCTCTCAGTTCTTTCCTAGAATGGCAGGCAGACATAAGGCAGCTTGGGGACACCTTCCTACATGCTTGGCCTCTGCTAGGAGACTTGACCTTGAAAGCAGAATTTAAACTCATGTTTCTTTTGCTGTTGGTGCTATGATTCAAAATATATTCTCTTTCAAATTAAGTGTCGTAAGCATCAGATTTTAAACTCCTGGCAAAATGATTCGAGACCAGCGATTTAAGAGGTTTGAGACAGTCCTCAGATTTTAGCTAAATGCCACTTTCTTAGGGAAGCCTCCTGTGACCAAGCCCTCCCAGCCCATCCATCATTCAGTCAAGTTCTTCTGTGGTCCCCTCCCAGCACTGTGTTCTTTCCCTTTAATAACATCTTAGTTTGTGGTCGTACACTGAAGTGTGTGATTATTTGATCTGTGCTTCCCCCCTCCCACCTGCCCACAATACACTAAACGCCATGCTTCAAAAATGCTTCTCCCACCCCACTAAGTGTCTACATCTCTCTCACCTCCTTCATATCTTTGGAAATACTGTTGAAACTCAAACCATCAAGCACTTGAATTACTAAAAGAAGAATAAAAATAAATGAGACTTTTAATTAGAGAAGAAGAAAAAATTACCCACACAAGTCAGGCCTTGTCACATGATAGGCTGATTAATTACATTATGGCATCTACGTCCAGTGGCCTACTGTGTAATCATTAAATTCATGATATAGAGATATCAGTGGACTAAAAAAGATTTTTATAATCCGCCTTGTGAAATAAGCAGTTTATAAAGCAGTCCATGAGTCCGTTAAAAAGTACAAAAATGTGCATAAGACAAAGTGTGGAATTGTAAACTCTAGAATATTAGGAGTGATTGTATCTGTAGACATGCAGATGTGGCACACACTGAAGCTGAGCACCTGAATCATCTCCTTGTCTTTCTGAGTTCTCAGTGAGGTCACATTTCCCAGCCTTTGCGGAGGAATGTGTCCGTAACTGCATCTCGCCAGTGTGATCTGGGCAGAATTGATGTGTACCATGTCTGGCCTGGAGAAGCTCCCCATGTGCTAACTTCCATGCTCTTGGACCATCTGCTGGCTGGACGTTAATGCCCAGGGTGACTCTGACTTTGAAAGCCATGAGGGGAAGGTGACAGAGTTGTCAGCAGCCTTGATTCCTGAAAGGCTCCATTGTTGGTGCCATGAAGAGGGAGAGCTCTTCATGGCACAAACACACACAACAACCTGAACCCTCTGAACAATGTCTGTAGGGCATTTTAAATGAGGTCGGACCTCGAATGGAGGCAGGAATCTTGGGGATGGCTGGGTGTCTCAGTGACTCGTCTTTGGGGGTCTTTCCCTGTGCAGTGCTGTGACAGGGACCGTACTCTTTCCACAGGATCTGATTGGATCCATCTGCCTTGATCCATCTGCCTTTCCCACCAGGGAGCAGGCTCCCTTCCCACAACTTTACTTGGATCTCATCACCTTCCAGGCTTGCTCCCCTACTGAAGAAATCTCATTTTATTATTGAGATTCAGTCTTGTTCACTAGTTTCAATCTCATATTTGACTTAAAGTTCTGGGCAGGCTCTAATGGCTTGGAATGGAGGCTGTTGGGTCTGGCCTCCTTCTTTCTGGCCTGGGGTTGGGGCAGTAAGGAGGGAAAGGAGAAAATCTGTCCCCTTCTCTGTCTCTACGTGTGGATCGGCTGTTCCCTCCTGGTTTGGTGGAACCATGGCTCCCATATATGGCAACCCCCTCTCTGTGGAAGCAAGGTTCTGGACCTGTGACTGTTGATGGATGGTCTTCTGCCTGCTTGGAGCAGCCATGAGTTCTCTTTCTGCAGCAGGCATCCACGCGCTGGCTCTCATGTGTCCAGGGACGGGAGAACAAGCTAAGACTTGATAGCCTCATCTACCCCTCAGCTCCCACCACTGTGGTCCATCTCCTGACCTCCTGCTTCTGGGCTCTCTTGCCAAGTAGGCAGTCTTCTTAGATGCTGCCAACAGTGTAGTTTAAGCCCATCCACCTTCCGTGATACCCACTCTACCACTGGATAACGATGGAGCCTTTCCATCCCCAGCACTAAGTCAGTGGTATGATGGAGATGGCAAGAACCACCTCATAAGAGCCGATTATTAAATTTTCAGGAATTTTGTGAGCAGATCGATGTTGCCTTGGCATCTTGAAATAGCCTTGGTGGGAGTAGTTATACCATGGGAATTGGCAAAAGCCACACATCAGAACTTTTGTTTTCCATCTGGAGAGCTGGTTAAAAATTTACCAGCATACTGCTGACTTTGTGGGATTAGTGGTTCAGCTACTTTCAAGCAAGAGGCAACCTCTACTGTTGATATCTGAAACCAAAGCTGAGAGCATTGCTCTCTAAGAAAGGGGGAGATACGCTTGTTGGACCCATGAGTCTGTAAAAAAGCAAGCTGCTGATCTTATATAGGATGTGAGAAGCATGGATTCGGGGATTGAAGGACTTTCTTCAAAGGAATAGTTGTCCTTTAAGTGTGGAATGGTGGTTACTGACTGGGATTTAGCTGTTACCAATTGACTGGTTCTTAAAGTGTACCCACCGATGGGAGGAAGATGTTTTTCACTGATGGAGACAAGTTTAAAACCTGACTGTGGAGGTTCCTTAAAAAACTAAAAATAGAGTTACCAGATGATCCAGCAATCCCACTCCTGGTCATATATCCGGAGAAAACTCTAATTCGAAAAGATACATGCCCCCCAGTGTTCCTAGCAGCACTATTTACCATAGCCAAGACATGGAAGCAACCTAAATGTCCATTAAATGGATAAAGAAGATGTGGTGCATATATACAATGGACTACTACTCAACCATAAAAAGGAATGAAATAATGTCATTTGCAGCAACATGGATGGACCTAGAGATTATCATACTAAGTGAAGTAAGCCAGACAAAGACAAATATCATGTGATATGACTTATATGTGGAATCTAAAAATATGATACAAATGAACTTATTTACAACACAGAAATCGACCCACAGACATAGAAAACAAACTTACGGTTACCAAAAGGGGAAGCAAGGGGAGGGATAAATTAGGAATTTGAGATTAGCAGATACACACTGCTGTATATAAAATAGGTAAGCAACAAGGACCTACTGCATAGCACAGGGAACTATATTCAATGTCTTATAATACCCTATAATGGAAAAGAATCTGAAAAAGAATACACACACACACACACATAACTGAATCACTTTGCTGTATGCCTGAAATATTATAAATCAACTATACTTCAATTAAAAAAAATAAAAACTGACTGTGGTGGTTACTATGGCCAAGAACAGTCAACCCTTTTCTTTCTTGAATTTCGAGTATAGACATGCTGCTCCTCACCATTCTCAGACTTTAGTGATGCTATCCTGGCACTCAAAGGAAAGGCAGTTTAAGGGGAAGGTCCCATGGAGAGATGAGGAGGAAAGTATGGTTTTGGCTCTTCAGCATCAGCGTTTTCTGCACAAAAGGCAATCAACCTTGACTCCCCCGGCCCCGCTCTCAATGGCAGGAGCCTCTGACCAGTTTGGCCTCTCTTTCCATGGGGACAGCAGAGAGTTTCATGCTGCACATTGGCTCCTCTCTGATGGTGGCCCTGGAGAGGTGAGACCCGGAGAGGTGTGTCACCTTCATGGAAAGCGCTTCATTCTTGAGTATCTTCTGAGGGCAAGGAAAGATCTTGTCAGTATCTCACACCATCCTGCTTAATCCAAAGAATGGTCCAGTCTGTGGCTTCCATTCCCCAAATCTAATTCATAGAAATTCCTTCTATGAACTGAGCTGAAGACTGTCATCTTTTAACTTCTCCCCAGTGACTCTGGGGCAACATGAATTACTTGATTAAGTGAAGAATACAGAACTCACTTATGACTAAAAGCATTTCCTTGGAAGCATTGGCTATTATATTTAAAAGGGACGGAAGTAAACATCTAGGGTCAATTGTCCTAAAAAAAGATCACATACAGCCAGTGTTTACCTACAGGGCAGCGAAAACAGCCAACACCTCCATTAATAATTTAAGCAATAACATCTCTGAGTTGCTGAAGTGATATTTATGGTATTTGCCATGGCAACTACTCTTGTTTTGAATATTATTAAAAATCTATCATGTTGCAGTAGTGGACTTCTGGTTTAAAATTGTAATGGGGCTAGCAGCCCCTGAGACAGCCTTTCCCAACTTACTACTAAGATTCCTGTTGAAGATGAAAAACGAGGAGTACAGTGATTTGGCTGTGGGCTGGCTGGTCATGGTGACCCTTGGGCAGAATGATCATATCTACAGAGGGGACAGCTGTGCCTGCTCAGGGTCGGATGTGATGCCATTTCTTACACATGTATTAGTTTCCTATGGCTGCTGTAACAAATGACCACAAACTGAGTGGCCTTAAAAAGACCCCAGAAACGTATTATACTACAGTTCTGGAGGGCCATCCTAAAATAGGTCAGCAGGACTGTGCTCCTTCTGGAGGCTCTAGAAGAGGCCCTGCTTTCTTGCCTTTCCAGTTTTTAGAGCCCAGCGGCATTTCTTGGCTCACGACCCCTTCCTCCATCTTCCAGCAGCAAAGAATTTTCAATTTTCTCTCTCTCTCTTGATCTCTGTCTCTTTCTCTGTCTCTCTCTCTCTCTCTCTCTTATCTTTGCCTCTATTTTTCACATCTCCTCCTCTGAGTCTCGACCCCACCCAATAATCCAGGTTAATCCCTTCATCTCAAAACCTTTGTCTTAATCACATCTGCAAATTCCCTCTTTGCCATTTAAGGTCACATAGTTACAGATTTGGGGGATCAGGCCATGGACATCTTTTGGGGGTGGTGGTTATTATTCAGTCCACTACACACAGCTTCACATCTCCTGTTCTGGAAACATCAGGATCTCCTGGGAATGGGCTCTGTGAAGCTCAGCCCCATGGGACGCTTAAGAGCCCCCCAGGACCAGTCTAGCCCCTTCTGCCTTTAGGTCCTCTCTTCTCCTTTTGCATCCCTGACTCGGTCCCACCCACTTGCCTGCCTTGAGCATGCCAGCCTCTTTCATGCCTCTGTGTTCTTGTAGATGCCTCCCCCGGCTGACATGTCCAGCCCCCTTCTACACTGGATGGGCCCACATTTCCCCGCAGAATCCTCTTGCATTGGGCCCCGGCCCTGCCCAAGCCCTGCCGAATTGGGGGACAATGGCCAGGTAATAAAGAGAGCTCAAGTGGCTTCTTGATCTAACGAATAACCCCTCTATCTCATCAAAGTCACACATAAAATTTGTATAATTGCTTCGTGCTAAGTGAAACACTCTCTGTGACCTCTTACGTGTCCTTTCCGCCTCTGGAATCTTACTTGCATTTCAAACGCATCAATGAGTTTAATCAAGCGGACTGAGAGATTTTGCCCACTGCTGGGGTACAGTCACCTGGAGGCGACATTGTTCTGACTATGAATCATTATCTGAGGCCTACTTGCTGATTATTAAATCAGCGTTTATCAAAGTATTTCTAAATTGCCTCACCCCTCAAAGGTTCTCGGAGGAGGCTGGATTACAGAATGGCAAAACTTGTTTATCCCAGCGGTCTGGCTTTGGGTCATAATGAAATGAGAGCTGCTGTGCAGGGCACCCTGGGTGGAATACAGGGATGGAAACCAGCATCAGTGGGAAAACCAGTTTCAGTGCAAAATGGTCCAGGTGCTCTCGGTGATGGTGGGGCTGACTTCTCCAACAGGTACGAGGGGCACTGTGCTCAAAGCCCACCATACTTCAAGGGGCCCACAGAAATGTTGCAATTTCTTTTAAAACCAGAAAAAGATAAACGTTTAGGGTCAAAGGCATTTTAAGTTTTTTTGTCACATCAGAAACAAATGAAATTTTTTAGGGCCTGGATTAGTTTGCCTGGAATGTCATAACAAAATGTCATAGTCTAGGTGGCTTACTCAACAGACATTTATTTCCTCACAGTTCTGAGGCTGCAAGTCCAAGATCAAGGTGTCAGCAGGATTGGTTTCTCTGAGGCCTCTCTCCTTGGCTTGTGGACGGCCATCTTCTCACTGCCTCTTCACATGGTCTTTCCTCTGTGAGCTCACCCCTGATGTCTCTGTGTGTCCTAACCATTTCTTATAAGGACTCCAGTCAGATAGGATTAGGGACAGCCTCGTGGCCTCATTTTATCTTAATTACTTCATTGAAAGCTCTATCTCCAAAAACAGTCACATTCTGAGGTCCTGGGGGTTAGACTCCAACAGGGGAATTTGTGGGGCTGGGGGTGAGCCATACACTACAGCCCATAACTGGGCCCACAAAAGTTCTATCGGAATGGGGGGGATCTACAAAGGCAAAGGGCCCATGAGAGTTGTGGTGTGGTCCCTTTGACAGTAGATTAGCTTGGTTTCTGCAAGGAGGTGGGCGGAGCAGGGAGATGCCTAGTCAGTGTGGAGACATCCAAGGATGATCAGCTGACCTATAGCAAGGGTGTTAACGCATTTACCAGCAGCATCTACTTAGTTACTTTGTTGGCTGAAGCTCAAAAGAACACAGGATCAGGAAAGCACGTTACAACAATTCTTATTTCACCTTCTCCTTAAGAGATCTTACTATTTGCCAGGTCATCTATAAAAAGAGAAATTTTATAGACTGGATTCATTCGACAAATTTTGAATTCTTTTATACTAAACTGTGAAGAACTGAGCTAGACCGTCTGATGAGCTTAGGAAAGGAAACCATCAATGTGTTTTCCAGGACCCATAGCTGATGAGGAAGCAGCAGGAAGCAGCCCAGTGACTCAGGATGAGGCACCCGGCCCAGAACTTGACTCACTCAGGACAGAGAAGACCACATCCTCTCTCCCATTTCTGCTTTTTATTAACAGGCGGTCGTGTGTGTTCAGAGTTCTATGGACATTAATCACGTCCACAAACACCGAAGGAGACTTTCTAACGCAGAGGAGTGTGTGCTGTCCCTGAGGTCAGCAAAGGTCAGCCAGAAAGTCAGTGCTAAAGGAAGAGGCAGCCATGCTGTCCAGGGGAAGGAGATGTCCCCAGTGTTGGCCTGGGCACAGAGGGTGTGTGCATCGCCACCTTTACCAGGGAGCATGTGCACTTGGCCTCCAAGGGCTGCACTGTTTCTCTCCCAGGACTGCTGGGAGGAGGAAGGACTGTTGGGAGAGAAAGTTCTAGCAAAATGTCCAGTGTCATAATTGTGAGTTGTGTGCAATGCTGCTTGTTCAAGTTCTAGCGTGTTTTCTTTTCTTTCATTTGGGGGCAGTGCTCAGGCCTCCTGGCTACTATGTTCAGTGGGTTGCATCTGGCTGGATGACCCACCATGAGAAGACTTGGTGAGCTGCCGCCATGAAGAAATGAGGGTCAAGATTCCTCTGTGGCTGGAGAAGATGTGAGGACATTCTGCTGTCCGTTCAGTGACCAGACAAACTAGGTGAAGCCAGAGGCCTTGCAAACGGTTGGCAAGGCTTTCGTGATTCCTTCTTCCCAGGTGAGCTTTGTGGGAACAAGTGGCTTAACCCAGATCCAGGGGCTCCGAGTTGACAATGACCTCTAACAAGTAAACTGTTAAAGAGGAACCTATTAAGACTAGTAAATAATTAACTTGGGTTCATGGAGATGCTCAGTGAAGCGTTTCCAGGGCATCTAACCACTCAGAGTAAACGTACATTGGCACCTTTAGATTATAGACTCAGACAATGAGATCAAACGGACAGGAAGTCATAACTCCTGATACTGCTTTCCCAATGCGTCAAGTTAGAATAGAGTCCTAAACTCTGCAGAAAGCCTTTTCAGAGTTTCTGCTCCGATAGGTGGGAAAATTTAATAATAGAGTGACCACCGTGAAGGTGGATTCTGCCCTCCATCACAAAGCCTGGAAAATTCTGTGCGATGAATCTGTGTTTAGAAAAAGGCTGGCGTTTCTCTCTGGAAGCTAAAGCACAACTCTGTTGCCAGATTAGTGATTAAATGAAACAATTTTCAGGTCAATTCAATACGATGGTCTGAGTTTGGGTGCACAGTCTGGAGGCTACACCTATTAAGAGGTAGTCCTAGGTACGTCCAACAAGGACCTACTGTATAGCACAGGGAACTCTGCTCGATATTATTAACAACCTAATTGGGAAAAGAATTTGAAAAAGAATAGATACATGTATATGTAAAATAAACAAACAAATAAATAAATAAAATAGAAAAAAAAAAAAGAGGTAACCCCGTGGTTTCCCCGATACTAAACTCGAGCCCAAGTTCCTTGAGTTATGCTGAGTGTTGGGCAGCCTGCCGTCGGCCTCGGATGCACGGCCCCAGCCTTTCCGCTTTCCCTACATCTAGGTTTCAGGGGAACTCTTCAGGAGGGTCCCAACCATGAAGGCTCCACGCTGGAGGAGTGTATTCCACACGGACTCCCCACAAGGGCAAGTCTGTGAGGAAAAAGAGAGGAGAACCTGGGAAGAAGGGCCAGACCCAGCCGTGCTGATGCCCATTCTGAACCGCACTTGCCCTGGTTTCTGGGGCTCCACCCAGGCGTGTGGTCCTGGGAGGTCAAGGCGTGGGAGGGAGGAGAGGTGAAGCCACCCCAACTCAACTTGGGAGATCTGGTCATTGCTCTCTTGACCTTCTGAGTGTCTTCTTTCCTTCAAAGTCAGTAGGATTAGTCTGACCCGTTCCCCAAGCTCCCAGCACAGCCCCATATTACCCAGTTCTCCCCACACCTCAGGGCTGTCCTCTTTCTGCTGTCCCCGGCCATGTGATGTCCCTGGGGCCCCAGGGTGACTTCCTGGGAGATGAAGACCACATAATATACAGGGAAATGATGGGAAAACCCACTTCCTGCCCATCCTGAGCCCCAGAATGCTGGACACAAGCCCGGGCAGACCTTCCTCTGTCTGTCTGTCCATCTGCTCACTGGAGGCCACCATGCTGCTTTGCGGGACTGGGTAGGAAGTACATGTGAACTAGCCAGCCGCAGACAGGCAGCATCTCCTCTCACCCGGAGGCTGATTTCCAGAGCTTGTAGGTAAGAGATAGGCCAGCATGAGTCTAGCAGAACGCTCTGGTCATGAACTTCACTTGCACTGGGCCAACGGCTGGCATCAGTGTTTCAGGGGAGGCAGAATCCCTTCTGGGGAGGGGACCTTCCGACGGCTTACTTAGAGCAGTACCCTTTTTTGCTGCCTCAGTTAAACCTGCTCGGCTTTCCTGAGGCTCCAAGTGTTTCTTGTGTTCAGACAAGTCCTGCCAAATTAAGAATGCAGGCAGACACGTGGAGCACTGGAGGGCTTCCAGGCAGAGCCCCTTTGAGATTCGAATATAGTTTTAATAGAGGAAGGAACAATGTGTCATGGGTGAAGATAGATGAACGTTGTCCGTGGGCCAACACATGGTTTAGGAACAGATTAATGGCGCTGGCAGGATCAGCTCATGAGGTGAGGAAATTCAGGCCAAGAATAAGGCCAAACTCTCCTCTTCTCGTTTAAGCCTGTGATGTACTCTCCCAAGAGTGTGGAGATTGGCAAACAACCCCACAGCTGCACTGCAGTTGTGTCTGTGCAAGGACTCAGACCCTCGCCCTCACGTAATGCGACACTCCATCCCCAGATCTGGGGGATCCGTGACCAGGGGCCCAGGAGGGAGAGGTGGCCCCTGAGACCACAGCAGGAAATACTGACTCAGAGGGGTGGGAGGTCCACGAATGTGGGTCAGGCTGAGATGCAAATCCAGCCAGCGCTCATTCTCACCATAAACCACGTGTCTGCTTTCTTCTCTATGGATTTCCATATTCTGGACATTTCATATAAAGGTTCACACATGGGGGTCTTTTATGTCTGGCTTCCTTCACTGAGCATAAGTTTTCAAGTTCTATGTCACAGCATGATCAGGCCTTGGGTTGGGGGTGTTAGTCCTTGAAACAACAAACCCAGCTACTAGCAGGTATTCGTGCCCCCGTCTCCCTTCCATTGTTAGGGGTTTGGTAGTTTTTTAAGGGCAAAATGATTTAATAGCTGGACATTTGCACATACAAGTCCCATTTTTCCTCCTATGGTTTAGCTCAGATTTTCACACTTCCAATTGCACAACAGTCGGTGCACAGGGATGTATATAAATAAATGCAAAACAAACAAAAACACCCAACCTGGGTCTATCGTACTTTGTGGGCTATTTAAAGGCTATCAAACGTAATCTGAATGTCAACCAGTTTTGCGACTGGGGCCAAACTCTGCCCAGAGCCAACCAGGGGTTGCAGTGATGCTGCTTTGTGTTGTGTGTAGTTGCTGTGGCCAGAAGGCTTGTGGATTCTCCTCCATTCGTGGTCAGGAGCCTTCCCTGAGCTGAGGTGTGCAGCCCCTTCCTGATCTTCTTCTTGAAGAATGTTAACAAGACAAGGCTGATACTTCTGGGATTTGACCCTAACAGGGTCTTTGCAGTTTCAGGTACCGTTCTTTAACTTGAAAGGTTTAGACATTTCATGTTGTCAATCGCCCCAAGATTGATGAGGCCTTGGGAATCTGATTTATCCTAACTACCCTTAAAGAAGATCGATTAAAAGCCTGAAATTTGGTTAATTTACTGTTGGGGTTTGTATCGGTCAGAATAGGCTTGGCAATGCTGCCATGATGGCTTCAAACCTCGGAGGCTTAAAGCAACAGAGCTGTTGCTCTTGGTGCAAAGGCCACTGCAGGCCTCCTCTGTGCGGTGGCTTGGTGTCACCTCCGCAGTCACCGCATTTCTTTGACTGGTGAGACAGGGAAAGCGAGTGCACTGGAGGGTCTCCCTGCTGCCACTTAAATGTTTCCCTCTGAAGTAACACATGCCACCGTCACTCGCAACTGCCAAAGCAAGTCATGCAACCACATCTGGACTGCACGGAGCAGGGAAGAACAATTCTTGGACTGTCTGGAAGGAAAGAACTGGAAATACTGGAAAGGAACATTGATGCCCCCAGAGGGACCTGCCTTTCTGACACCTGGAATCCCCATGCCTGTATTCCCTTCAGATGGTAAAGGACCTCAGAAATGAGGTTGCCAGGCAGAGGCCAGTGGTCCCAAACCACACAGCAGGAGCTGGATGTGCAATTATTTTTATAATAATGGCTAAAATCCACTAATAATAGCTAACATTGTTGTGCCTTCTTTATACATGTTATGTCATAGGATGTGTACTTTTTTTATTGACGTATAGTTGATTTATAATGTTTCAGGTGTACGGCAAAGTGATTTAGTTATCACACACACACACACACACAGACACGAACACAATTTTTTCAGATCCTTTTCCATCATAGGTTATTACAAGGTATTGAATATAGTTCCCTGTGCTATACAGTAGGTCCTTGTTGTTTATCTATTTTATATATAGTAGTGTGCATGTGTTAATCCCAAACTCTTAATTTATCCCTCCCCTCCCTTTCCCCTTTGGTAACTGTAAGTTTGTTTTCTATGTCTGTGACTCTATTTCTGCTTTGTAAATAAGTTCATTTGTATCTTTTTTTTTTTAGATTCCACATATAAGTGATATCATATGATATTTGTATTTATCTGACTTACTTCATTTAGTATGATAATCTCTAGATCCATCCACATGGCTGCAAATGGCATTATTTCATTCTTTTTAAAGCTGAGTAATAGTCCATTGTGTGTGTGTGTATGTATATATATATATATATATATACCACATCTTCTTCATCCATTCACCTGTCAATGGACATTTAGGTTGCAAGTTGCGTCACGTTGACTGTTATGATGAGTCTGATGAGCCTTCTTTGCTCTTCTGTCAATTCAGTTTGAAGGTCAGATTATTTGTGGCCATTAGAAACAGGGTTGCCTATACCCATTCATTTTTGGAATCACGCTGCTTTACGCAATAGATCTGGATAGATCCAATCATTACTTTATCTTTGTATCACATGTGTGGATACATAGACAGACATAGACATAGTTTGTGTGTATGTATGTATAGGTATATGTGTGTGTATATATCTATATCTATATATCTATAGCTTTTATCTATAATCATCAATGATCAATGCCATGATCAATTTCAGTGAGGTTTCTTCTTATTTTTTTGTGAGATTTGTGGAAGCCCACTGGTTTCCTTGATTATTTTTGAGAGATATCAGAAAAAACACTTCTCTTATCCCCAGATTATGAAAGGGACCTCATAGCAACGCTCCATGAATTAATGACAATTCCAAGTTTTGAAGATCTCATGTTCCCAAGTAAAAAAGTAATGATTTTATCATCTCAGGATTTTCCGTGACTCAGTTTGGAATCTTCCTCTAATTAGAGGACAGAGTATTTTTGACTTATTTATCTAGTTTAATATTAAATATCTCAACAGATGGTGCTCATGAAACTTTCTTCATTGATAATTTTATGGTTGTATAAAGAGCATTTCCTCTTCCTTTTTAGTTAGCTTAAATTACCATAACATTTCCTTAATTGTATTTAATTAATCTGTTTTACACCTACTTGTACCACAATGGGTTACGCAACCTCACTTGGATGTTTAAACATTTTTAAGGTTTTTGATGTTTGTTGACCTTTGCCACACAGAGCACAATTAAGGGTAAATTAAAATGTACAGACTCACTGAGAAAATGCAAGCATTTCCAAATGCCTGTCTTTTCTTTGAGAAGGTTTACATCAGATGCAAGCTTCCTATCAATGAGCAAACATTTACTGTATACAGTCTGGCCACAGTCTTCCTTGGGAATCCTAAGGCTGGTTACACTTCAACTCTCAGTAGCTGATCTGAGCCTTCACCTTAAAATTTGAGGTCTTTGGAACTTCCCTGGTAGGACAATGACAAAGAATCTGCCTGCCAGTGCAGGGGACACGGGTTTGATCCCTGGTCCGGGAAGATCCCCCATGCCGCAGAGCCACTAAGCCCGTGCGCCACAACTACTGAAGCCTGTGCACCGCAATGAAATGTAGTCCCCGCTCGCCGCAACTAGTGAAAGCCCACGTGCAGCAACAAAGACCCAACATAGCCAAAACATTCAAACATTAAAATAAAAATAAAAGAGCAGACTTGCTTAAAAAAAAAAATGGGGGTCTTCAAACTCAATAGATTTCCCTGGCAAATTGTTCGTCTTTTTTTCCAGAGTGAAAGTTATCATAAAAGAACATTTTCTTGCTTTCCCTGGATGTCCCGTTCCAGTGTGTCACAGTAGGATAAGGGGAGGCCCCATCTTCCCAGCTGAATTCTCTCTCTTCTGCCCGTGGTGGTCTGCGTTGGCAATGGCTGATGATGGTGGCTTTTCATGGTGTAACTTGATATCATAGCCTCTTATCAGATCAGCTCTTGGTGTGGGTTTTATAACCAAACTGTTGTCAGTTGAAGGTGAATCTTCCTGGCAGCCACATCAGTAGCTGCTCGACAAGCAGCCCATATCCAGTGATGCCATGCAAGAGTAAACAGCTGCTAGCAATGTGTCCCCAAAGCAACTGTGGCTGTTCCTTGTGATGTACAGTAGCTCTTGACAACAGCACCTTTTGTTGTGTCCTGGAGCTTCGATATTCTTATGTCTACATTAAAAACAACACAAAAGCTTTTCAGTGTGTCCATCTTGCCTGTTGAACTGTCAGCCACACCTCTATCTAAGAGTAGCTCAGTGGGATCTCTGAAAAGTTGCCTTTTGGAGAGCTAGTGCTAGGTCTTCCTCAAAAGTATGAGCCCTACAGCAGAGTCCTGCACATAGTAAGTGCTCAATAAATGTTTGGTGAAAAATCCAGCTTCTAGGATGAACCATTTGAAATTGCCAATATGTAACTATTTTCTGACAGAATGACAATTTCATATGATTTGACTTAATTTATAGACATAGCAATATTCATCTCATTAAAATTGTAATGTATATTATTCTTATTACTTCTCAAAAATGTTCCTAAGATAAAATATGGTTACCTGAAAATTTGGGACTTGGCCTCTTCTTAGTTGGAGCCATTTTATTCTTTTCCTGAATAATCTATGCTTTGTATAATTTTAAGGCGTGAGAAAGATGCTACCATATGTACTTTTTACATTGTGTAATGTCTTTTGATGCAACACTTGGTGCCTTTCTTGTTCTAAATGTAAAATAACTCAAAGAATCACTCAGAAATTTGGTCTCATTTCCAGTCTGAAATCATGCAGCCCCTCCTCTAACTTCTCACTAACACAGCCATAAAAACAGCAAAATGCTAAAACTCATTACCACGTGGAACACTGATAACTAGCAGACATCTTAATGCCATTATCATGGAGGAGGAATTGACATAAATTGTAACACAAAACAGAGCTAGGTAAAATCGAACAGGCAAACAAATAAACAGACAATTCTGGGGATTCAACTAATGGTGGTACTCCAAGGCTTTGCCTGAACAAAATCAGGATGACTTTTTAAAAAAAATCACTGTCTCCTAATTTAGGGATCTAGGGTCTACACCATCAAGGGAATTGTGTGGTCAGCTACTTCTCCCGGCTTGGGGGCTACATTCTCCTTTTCCCACCAGCTCTCATCGCCGCTTTTCCCAGAATGGTGATGAGTAGGCAGCGGGGCTGGATGGAAGAGGAGCAGCTCATTTTGGGATTTGTAGGCAGAATGAAAGAGGAGTAGTGCATTTTGGGAATTGTAGTCCTCAGGAACGTATAATAATAATGATTGACAATATCTACGGAGTGCTGCCTATACATTAGGCATTGTTTTGAGTGCTTAGCATAAATTATTCAGGAAAATAATATTAAATTTCTACTTTCCACTTCCCAGAAGTAGCTGCTCTTAATTAGTTTTATTGCTTTACTATTGGTAAATCCAGTTATCTGGACTCCCCCCTCCCCCCATTCCAAACAGTTCTTATGCATCTTTCTGGATAAATCTAGAAGTCCTTGAAAATTACAGGTCAACAACACATCAATCCCAGCAGATTTGTGCTGCTCTCCAAAAGAGCTCTTTCCATTCTGGGATGATTCTAGAACTGACCACGCTAGGGTGTGCTCAGGTGAAAATATACCTGTGGATAATTATAATTGCTCCAAGGGGCATTCACATTAATCATGATCTATACTATGAATTTTTTAAACTGCTTTTTTGTATCTTGCATATTTAGCTTTTAACCCAATTCTGTAAGGTCAGGTCTGCAAAGCTGTAATTACTTGTATAATTAAGGTCATAAAATATATCATTAAAGTATTCCAATTTTTGTTTAAAAAGGTCCTTTTTAGTTTTTGTAAAAATTATGTATGCTTACTGTGAAAAATTCAAGCAAGGCCGAAAGAGTTCAAAGAGGGAGGTGAACGGGAAAACTCACCCAAATTTCTGCCCCTGAGAAATATTCTCTTCTCTTCTTGATTTGAGGAGAATACAAGCTCCAATGAAAGAGTCTTAATAATTGAAGACCTACTTAGGAAAAAGGATTTCCAGAACATACTTCAAATGAATTATATTTAGAGTTTGCATTTAGATTTGAACTGCCTACAGAGTGTGATTTAAGGCTAAAACGTAATTCTTCCGGGCTGTCAGACGTGTGAAATCTTGCCTCCACTCCCTCCTTCTCCCACCTTCCCCTTTGCCCTCACCCCACACTCTGTGCCTCGCTAAGATTTCTCTCCAGCTTCCAAGATAATGCTGACCTTGGGCAAGTCACGCTACCTCTCTGGTCCTTAGACTTCCCAGCCTCAAGATGAGGAGGCTGGACCAAGTTGTCCCTAAAGTCCTGCCCGTCCCTTCCCCCACCATGCCTCACATTCTATGAGCTATTTTCCTAATTAAAATGGAGAGGCTCCTAGAAGGTGCTTGGGTGGTTAGGGAAGAAGGAGGGACATAAGGGAATGAGGGGCAGGTTGGCAGCTGGGGAGCCCTGGGCTTCCAGAGTATACAGTGGAGGAAATGTGGATACTTGGGTTGGAGACGAAAGTGAAGAGAGAGGGACCAAATGTAGGAAATTTCATTTCTTCCACAAATTAATCTAGCACTGACTTAAATTTTGTTGTGTGTCTTTGATTGCCAGTTCATTACAAAATAATAATCATATGGGCAATTAAAGCCTGAAATGAAAAACACACACACAAAGTCAGAAAGAGATAAACAATATCTTATATTAACGCATATATGTGGAACCTAGGAAAATAGTACAGATGAACCGGTTTGCATGGCAGAAACAGAGACACAGATGTAGAGAACAAACGTATGGACACCAAGGTGGGGAAGTGGCAGGGGGGTGGTGGTGGTGTGATAAACTGGGAGATTGGGATTGACTTACATACACTAATATGTATAAAGTAGATAACTAATAAGAACCTGCTGTATAAAAAAACAAATTAAATAGAATTCAAAAAAATAAAAACACACACACATTAGTGATAGGTCTTTAAATTACACTGAGGCTGCCTGAATTTCCAGTCCTGATGGTTTTCAGATCATTAACCAATTGACAGAGAGGTGAAGGGTCAGACAAACTTCTAATGCAAGTGTCAGGGGAACAAAAAGAACAGTTCCAAAGTGAGTGCCAAGCTTCACTGAACAGGAAATCTAAGTCAAAGGCCACACGTGCCTCAGTTTATGAGAATTTGATTATCTCACACATTTTCCTTCCGGGTTTACTTTGAGAGTTGATACTCATATCGAGGGCTCTGGTTTGCAGAATTAGAGAGTATGTGCTAAGTAATAGACTGCATCAACAAAAATAACTGAATCACTTTGCTGTACGCTAGAAACTAACACAACATGTAAATTGACTACACTTCAATTTAAGAAAATTAAACAAACAAAAAAACTGGTCCACTGCGTGGAAAGGCTTAAACCTTAGTCACTGATTGTCTATTTACTGCTGGTCTAAAGTGTAAGCGCCCAGAGGGCAGGGACTTGCTCCGTTTTCTTCTCTGTTGTGTCCCGGAGCCTGGAACAGAGCCCCGTTCAGGGAACATTGGTGTATGACGCTCCTGGGCTTGCCTCCTGCTCGGGAGAGATGATTCACCACGCAGTCAGGATGGAAGATTCCTTCCAATGACTGTTCCACACTCAAAGATGAGGATCAGGAAAGGACCTCCCAAAGCACGACTAAAATGGAATATCCTGACAAGCTTAGTAGGTTGGGGGTCTGACCACATTTATTTGATTTAAGAAAATAAAGATGTGGATTCTTGTTACCCATTGCTGTGTAACAGACCACCCCAAACTTAGTGGCATAAAACATCAACTTTTTTTTTTTAATACTCACACTGTTTACACTGTTTAATGTCACACTGTTTAATGTCACACTCAATACTGTTTCTGTGAATCAGGAATTTGGACAGAAATGGCTCATCTCTGCTCCATGGTGTCTGGGGCCTCACCTGGGAAGATGTGAAAAGTAAAGGGCTGGGATCTTCAGAGGCTTCATCCCATACATGTCTGGGCCCTGGGCTGGGACCACTGAAAGGCGGGGTCTACTGACCAGACCCCTACACGTGGCCTCTCCCTGTGGCTTGGACTCCTCAGCATGGTGGCTGGGTTCCAGGTGGAGCTTCCTAAGAGAAGAGGTTGCCTTCCCTTTCTGGCCTAGCCTGAGAAGTTACACAATGTCACTTCCCACATGCTATTGTCACAAGCTGCCCAGATCCAAGGGCCACAATCCTGCCTCTTGATGGAAGGGAGGCCAAAGAACATGTGATCACTTTTTAAAACTGCCCCAGAGCCTGAGGTCTTCCATCAGATGTCTGCATGGAGACAAAAGACATTTGATGATGTACTGAAAGCAGCTGGTAGTCATCTTTTCCACAACTCTGTATTGAATGTCTACCCTGTACCGGGCACTCTGTAGGTACGGGGCAATCGTGTGGAACAAAATGGAGAAAAATATAGATCCCGAACTAGCCTGTATTTCAACATGGTGAGGTGGACAATAAAGACGTAAATACGTAAAATACACAATATTAGATAGTTACCACTTCATGGAGAGAAATAAATCATGGCAGGGGTTCGGAGCGTGGGGCATGCAGGGAGGGGCAACAACGATTTAAAATGGGGGGTGAGGCAGCCCTCAGTGAAGAAGTGACGTTCAGCCACCAGACCTGAGGGAGGAAGGGAGAGTGGTGGATTAAAGACAGTCCTGGTTCTTTGACACGCTTCCCTTTGAGACACGGCGTCCACACCCCTTCCCCTTGTACGCAGGTGTGCTGCGGGATGGTTTGACCAATAGAACATGGAAGAAGTGACTTGGTACTAGTTTCCCCATTAAGCCCATAAGAAACAGGCAGCTTCTGATTCCTGTCTTAGGGTCACTTGTTCTCGGAGCCCTAGTCACCACGTCCAAAGCTGGAGAGACCACGCGGAGAGGCGCTGAGATTCTACAGCAGAGGATCTCGGCTGAGGCCAGCCTTTGGGGGTTGCCAGGATGTGTGCGTGGTCTCTGGGACACCCCAGCCGCCAACTCAGTGTCACCCAGTCCCTAAGATGGTCAATGTGGGGAGAGATTTTTTTAAAATATATTTATTTATTTATTATTCATTTTTGTCTGCGTTGGGTGTTTGTTGCTGCACGTGGGCTTTCTCTAGTTGAGGTGCACGGGCTTCTCACTGTCCTGGCTTCTCTTATTCCGGAGCATGGGCTCTAGGCACGCAGGCTTCACTAGCTGTGGCACGTGGGCTCAGTAGTTGTGGCTCGTGGGCTCTAGAGCGCAGGCTCAGCAGCTGTGGTGCATGGGCTCAGCCGCTCCGCGGCATGTGGGATCTTCCCAGACCAGGGCTCGAACCCGTGTCCTCTGCACTGGCAGGCGGATTCTTAACCACTGTGCCACCAGGGACACCCTGGGGAGTGATTTTAATTAAAATGAATCCAGAAACTTACTAACTGAAATAGGAATGGTGACCTCCTGGCAGTGCTGATAAGAGAAACGGCACCATTTCCTGGACACTGCTGCTGAGTGTGTCCCAAGACCTCAGTTAAGTAACAGAGTGACTCTGTGAGCGGGCTGCTATCACTCCTATTTTACAGACAAGAACACCAGGTCTGTGGAGAGAGGGAGTGACTTATTCAAGATGGCACAGCACCACAAGGCTGAGTGAATACAAAGGACGTTCTGACTCCAAATCCTGTGTTCTGTCCACTGTCTTATTCTGACAGAATGGAGACCCCATGCCCTCCCCACCCTCCTCCACCCTGGTGACACCTCTGAGAATCCCCATCCTCCACTCGTATCCTCTGGGGGCCTATGAACATGTTTTATAAATGACAAGAGTACACGTGGTAAAAATCACCTCCATTCCTGCATATTTCCAGACGTCGTACAGTTATGTCCTCCAGCGGATTGAATTAACTTCTTCTGGGGTCTAGACTTTAATGCTCTCTGTAGCCAGGAGAGTGCACTGGCTTCCGAGTTCAGTAAAGGATGTGCTGGCATCAGGGAGGGGGCGGCCCCGATGCCACCCTACCTGCCCCACGGGCGTGCTGCCAGCTCCACCCTGATGAACAGGTGTGGAGAGACGACCAAGCGACACAACTACTGAATCCCAGTGAACCATCCAGAGCACGAGGCTGTAATCCCTGCAGATAAATGTTAACAATTCCTTTTACATATTTTACCTTATGCTCAGGTGGGTTTGCTCTTCAATTAAAATTTCAGTGCAGTGACTCGTTAGTGGTACCATCTCAGACCCAGCAGCATCCATTAGGTGATCTGGGTTCGGTCAGGAAGGGGTCTCTGTTCAGGTGGTTCGACTCACTCTAGATTAACGTCTCTACCATTCAGACGCGGCCTGAGTACCAGCTGTCCACATGCCCCGTGGTAGCAGGACCAGGGCACAGCTGAGTGAGGAATCAGCTCCGTGAATCTGAAGAAGTTCGGCTGACCTGACCTGCAAGGCAGGGGGGTCAGACCAGGTTCCAGGATCAGAACTAGGCAAAGGGAGAAATGAGGCATCGGTCAGCTTACATCCTAGAGCCCACAAAGAAGGATGACGGTGATCTGTGTGTGTGTGTGTGTGGTGTGTTTTGTATGTGTCGTGTGTGTGCTGTGGATACTGTGTGTGTGCTGTGTTGTGTATATATTGTGGGTGTATATGTTGTGTGTATATATTGTGGGTGTGTGTTGTGTGTAAATGAGTGTTGTGTATATATATTGTGTGTGTATGCATGTTGCATATGTATTGTGGGTGTGTGTATAAGTGTATACATTGTGTATACATTACGGGTGTCTACTGTGTGTGTTGTGGGTGTGTGTGCACACGCACATGTATGTCTACTTGTGTGAGGAGGGCACAGACGCAGATTCGGCAAGCTGAGCTCAGGGTCAGGAGGACAGGCAGTCCAGTGAGGTGGGATGTGATCTGTGTCCGGCCAGGCAGTCCTGGAGGGACTCGGGAAGCAGATTCAGGTAAACAGCTGAGCTCAGAAGACTGGCCACACCTGTCCAGGTGAGGGCCATGACGGACAGGCTCATGGGATAACTGAGAAGTGCACAGTTACTTCAAGATTAACATAGAAAGAACCCAAAATTGAGGCTGGCCAGGAGGAAACTAAAGACCAGGGAAGGAGACATGAAGTCAAACTTTCTGTCTCTTTCCCAGTGAGGATTAGAGTAAAATACAATTACCTGCAATATCATATATCTTATGTGATCTCTCTGGATCTGAGCTATAATTTCCCCCCTGAAACCTTCTATGCCTTATGCATCTGGCATATCCATTTATCTCTGAGTAACTATTTACATTTGCATCTGCTCATTTCTACGTAGTTTCTCCTTCTTTTTCCTTGACATCTTAAGCTCTTTGTCTCTCACCTGACAACCACACACACAAAAGGAATGCCTGACTTTGCACCCTCATTTGGCTTTATTATGAAGTCTGCTCTCCCGGTTCTTACTAAAACTGGGTTTCATCAGAATTAGAGGAAGAAACGTGCATATTTTTCATATAAATAATGCAAGGGACAGTGGCTAATGGCTGCTTTATGGAGCCCATTTCCTTTCCTGTTTCATTTAAAACCTCTAGCTTCTGATCACAGTGGTCACTTCACCTAGAAGTCCACTTCAGAAACCCTGGAATCTCAGAAAAACAGGGGAGAGGACCAAAGGAGACAAGACAGAGCAAGACAGAGGCCAGAATAGAAGCCACGGGGGGCAGAGGCTGTGCATCTCACGGGGCACCCGCCTCCACCAGGAATGAGATCAGCTAGGGGCCAGATCTTGGTCACCAGTGAGGAGTGCACTGAGGCTCTACATGGTGAGCTTCTTATGACCTTGGCCACGTCCTTGGCCAAGTCTATATCACTTTCTCTGTGGAGGTGACTATAAATGCACAGGAGCCTGGGAGCCTTGAAAGCCTCTGGGGCTTTGATTACTTGAGGGAAAGATGGGCTTGGGCGAGACTTCTAGCTTGTGAAATGCTGAGCAGAGGGTCATCAAGGCAGGTCCTGTCTGGTGGTGTAGTGCAAATGTTGGCTTGATTTTGAATCGTGACTCTGTCACTTATGAGCACTGTGAGCTTGGACAAGTCACGTGGCCTTTCTGCACCTTTGCCTTCACATCTGTATAATGGGTTGATGGCACTCCTCTCAGAGGCTAATACTGAGACAAAGGGGACCCTGAGTTAGAACAGCATCCAGAATGATGGCCAGCACAGGGTCCATACCCAGCAGCATGGGGGTCCCTCCTTCTTGGAGGCAGTGCCAGCTCTCGAGGGATGCTGTCATGAACAGTTTGGATATAAGAGGAGGAGAAGACATTAAGTCTCCCTTAGGATTGATCTCATTTCCTTTTTGTTCCTCAAACTTCACTCATTTTGCTCTTGTGACTCTCCTTGTGGTCCCCTGAACCAGAACCCACAAGTCAGAAGCTTAGAGAAGTCTGGTAATGAGGCTTTATGAATCTTGTTGCCAACTCTGCCCTGATAGATAAATACATGTAGGTGACTCCGAGACCCAAGGAGATCACAGCCCAGAGCCCGAGGCTCTCGGTCCTTTGGGAGTCCCCTTTTAAACCCACCACTCCCTGTCACTCTTACTGTCCTGTCTATGCCCTTTCTCTCCAGGACCGGCCCTTTCCGGCAGCGGGCACCATTCCTGGCACTGGCTGTGGGGACTGCGCCCTCCGTGATGTGTAGCACTGCACAGGGCCTTTCCTGCCCTGTGCGGCTGGATTCTGATTCCCGACATCTCTCAACTCTTCCTTTGCAGCAACTTCCTGGCTCTTCTCCCTGTTTCCACGCTTGCCTCCCTCAGTACAATCTCCTCACTCAGTACAATCTCCTCACTCAGCCAGGTAACGTCCCTGACACTCACGTCTGCCTCAAATCCTGCAGGGACTGGCTGATGCTTGCAGGACAACCAAGGCCACTCTTGGCAGGTGGACATCCGAGTCCCAGATGACCACTCCCAGTGCTTCCAGCACTGCTTCCGAAACCATCCCAAATGGGCAGCAGCGCCCACCATGCTCTTCTCATGGCCCTTCTCTGATTTTTCCTCTTCTTGTATTTCTAATCACCCATTTCTGTCTGGAAAGCTCCTTTCATCCCTCAAAATGCAGCTTAAAGATCTCTTTCTTTGAAAAGCAATTCTATAATCTGCAAGGCAAGTTTCTGCAGCCATCTCAGCAGCTAGGATAGATATCTACTGAGAACTTTCTATGTGTTCAGTTCCTCCAGACCCTGGGGATACAAAGGTGAGTAAGAAATTCTGTTCACCAAAATCTTTCCAAAGTGGGGAGAGGTAGAAAGTTAACAGCCAAACAAAATACTTGGTGATCAGAGATAGAAAAATTAGAAGTGATATAAACATGAAAAATTAGAAGTGATATAAACATGAAAGTTACCATTTGCGGCATGCTGGGCAGTATTGTTGCTGCTTTCCAAAGATAAGCTCATGTACATTTCACACGACATATAAAAATTCATTGAAGTAGATGATAGGCATAAATATTAAAGTTAGAACTATAAAATTTTTAGAAGAAACTATTGGAGAAAATATTTGTGATCATGGTCTAGACTGTGATTTTTCAGGGCACAAAAACCCAAACCGTGAAAGGAAAAAAAAATGATAACATGGCTTTCATCAAAATGAAAAACTTGCTTTTCATTTTAAACACTTATTTTTCCAGCTCTATTGAGATATAATTGACATAAAACATTGTGTAAGTTTAAGGTGTACAATTTGGTGTATGTATATATTACAAAATGATTACCACAATAAAAGTTAGTTAACAGATCCTTAAAAAAAGAAAAAAAGAAAAGAAATAGAGACAGCTAACATTTCTGATTTTATAGATGGGAACACTGAGGCCCAGAGATGTTAAGAGACTTGCCCATGGTCACACAGCTAGTATGTTATAAAGTCAAGATTTGAGAACCAGTGTTCTCAGCCATTACATCGTGCTCCCTCTTGCTGGCTCTCACCACTTCACAGTCATCCATTGCTAATGGCAGTGTCACACAGCCACAATCCAAGGGTCAGCGAGGAACTGTCACACGCCACTGTCAGCCAAGATCCAGCTGCACAGCCACATTCCCACGGTGGTCCTAGCCTCCCACAATCCTGATGAAGACATTCACACTTGGAGTCATGTGCAAAGTTACAGAGAATGCAGTAGCAACTCAATCACACAGGAACCCCTCTGCTGCTAGTTCCCAGGGGCCTGAAGTCCCTGCCCTGGGGGCTCCATGAAGTCCACTATCTAAGATAGTTTAACAAAGATCTGGAAATGGGTAAACTTTATCCACTATCCAGATGCAAATATGGAGATGAGTATGTGCGCATTTCAGACACCCTGGAAGTAATTCAGTGCCCAAGGGACACTGAGTCCAGTGGGCTTGGGGGTTGGTGGGTGCATGGTGGGGGGTTGGGGGGTGGAGCACAGCGAAGAAGCAGCAGAATAAGAAGGAAGCCGATTGTGGAGGACCTTAGCCCAGACTGAGGATTTGTCCTGAGGACAAAGGGGAGCTAATAGAATACTTACGGTAAGGTAGGTAAGGTGCCCCTCCCCTGGCTGAGAACACTGGAGGTAGGCTTGTCAGATTTAGCAAATAAAAATACAGGATACCCGGTTACCTTCAAATTTTATACGAACAGTGAATCATTTTAATAAGTATGTGCCATATGACATTTGGGATGTACTTTTACTAAAAAATTGCTGTAGATCAGATTGCATAGATATTTGGCAAATAATTTTTTAGTATAAGTATGTCCCATGCAATCAGATATACAATAAATATTTTTTAGTGTACGTATGTCCCAAATAGCACCCTGGACTTACTTATACTAAAAATATATTCACCATGGTTGATATAAAAGTCAGATGTGACTGGGTGTCATGTCTTTTCTGGCAAACGTGACTGGAGGAGACTAGGTTTGGGAAGGAAGGTCAGGAGTCTGCGTTCAGGGGCATGATGGGTTTGAGATGCTGGGGGCCATCCACGCAGAGATGAGGGGTGGCCAGTCAAATGAGTGAGGGCCAGGGGCTCAGCCTGGGACAGAGGTAAAACTGTGAGATTCATCAGAGTATAAAGAGTAGAAGAAGCCTGCTATAGATGTACATGCTGCCTGATGGAAAAGCCAAAACCTAGAGGCAACGCATGAATACTCACTGCCCCACGAGCCACTCCAGAAAATACTGACGCTGCCAGGATTACAACTTTGTTAGGGTTATTTTTTTTAATAAATACAATAATTTTTTTCTTTTTTTTTTTTTTTTTTTTTTGTGGTACGCGGGTCTCTCACTGTTGTGGCCTCTCCCATTGCGGACCACAGGCTCCGGATGCACAGGCTCAGCAGCCATTGCTCATGGGCCCAGCCACTCCGCGGCATGTGGGGTCTTCCCAGACCGGGGCACGAACCCGTGTCCCCTGCATCGGCAGGCGGACTCTAAACCACTGCACCACCAGGGAAGCCCCTGAGTTGTTTTTTTAAAGGTAAAGTTTCTCTTTATCATAAATGTAATACACACTCACTGTAGCAAATGTGTATAGAAAAGAAACATACAAAAAAAATCACTTACAATGACCCATAGATAACTAACTACTCCAGCCTTTTAATATATCTTTTAATATAAATTAAGCATAGTTACATTATTCATTTTATTTCACCTTAACTTATTTTCTATGATGCTAAAAATTTTTATGAGATCAAAATAATACATTTTATGTTACAATAATATTCAGTAATATTATTAAAATATGAATGTTTTAAATTTCTATATGTAATTCTGCCATATGGGTGTACCATAATTTGCTTCATTATTATGCTAATCTTGGACTTTATTTTAAAATTTTTTAACATTAAATACCATATTAGTATAAATATTTTTTCTTCATAAAGTCTTTTTAAATTTAGAAATAGATTCTTATATATGTTCTTAAAATATACTTCAAAGAGATGCTTTAACATTTACTCATTTCATTCCACAAGTATTTATTGAGCACCTATTATGTTTCAGACACATTGCTAGCTACTGAAAAAACTTGTGCGCTTATCGTGTGTGGAATATTTGCCAGGTACAATGCTAAGGGTGTCTCTATTAGTTTGCTAAGGCTGCCATGACAAATTACTACAAATTGGGTGGCTTAAACAACAGAAATTATTCTCTCACAGTTCTGAAGGCTAGAAGTCTGAGATCAATGTGTCAGCAGGGCTGTTCTCATTCCAAAAGATCTAGGGAAGAATCTTCCTTGTCTCTTCCTAGCTTCTGATGGTTGTCAGCAATCCTTGGCATTCCCTGGCTTTAAACCTATGGAATAGTAACTCTCATCACTCCAATCTCTGTCTCCATTGTCATATGACCTTCTTCTCCCTGTGTGTGTCCAAATTTCCCTCTTCTTATAAGGATACCAGTCAATGAGTTAGGACTCACCCTAATCCAGTGTGACCTCATCTGAACTCGACTGCACCTGCGAAGACTTCGTTTCCAAATAAGGTCACATTCACAGATTCCAGGTAGACATGGATTTTTGGAGGATATTATTCAACGCAGTACAGTGTTCCATGAATAATGCTTTCTGATTCTCACAATTGCCCCTTTGGATAAGTATGTCAAACATTCTGAAGTCAGTTATCTTTTCAAGGGTCCTTCGGAGAGGAAGCTGCGGGTTAGGTATTCAAAACTGTGGGCTCCAACTCCAAGGCTCCTGCCTGCAAACACCAGCCCTGCTGCTGGAGGGGCTGTTTGTATCAGAGACCAACAGTCTAGGAGAAGGAGCAAAAGCGAAGGGCCTTCCCATCAAGAGGATAGTGATTCCCCAGCCCTGTGAGGTACAATGACCTCACTCCTTATTTTTCTCCTTCAGGAAAGGTGGAGGAGCCAGGGACTGAGGAGAGAAGAGAAGGGCACTGAACAGGGATCCCTTGGAGCTCCAGAAGGAAAAGCCAAGAGTGGTCCTGACAGTGCTTCAGGAGTCACTACAGCTACAGTCAGAATCCAGCAGTGGGGCTACAAGTTGCTCTGGGACAGGTAGGTCATCGAGTGGTTCTGAGAGGTACGGATGCTAATGGGGACAGGAGGAGCAGCTTTCAGCCAATGAGACATCACTTTCCTAATGAATTTTGCATCCCCCTGATGAGGACACATGGGTTGGCTTAAAAATAGCATCAGTGGAGCCTCTCTTAACTTCATCATTTCCACTCTCACATCCTGAATGAGCACCTCTAAATTTGGAACTGACAAAAGGCTGCCAAAAGATTTCCTTTCAGAAAATAATGGGCTTAATGGGCCTTTTGACGAATGGCTGAGGTTTCATTTTCTGCTGCCCCCAAGTTTGAACTATTTTTCCTTTTTTTTAAAGGAGGTGCTGTGTACATCTTTGTTTCCAATAATTGGATCTGAGTGGAAGGGAAAAGTCTCTGTGGAATGAGTTTCCTGTGAAACCAGATTTCAACCTTCTAAAATATTAGTGGGAAGCTGTCTGGTTTAAAGAGTCTAACTGTGAGAAGACAGTCTTCCCACTGACTGTCCTCAAAAAGGTAGGAAGAAAGCTCGTGGGGGCATGAGGAGTGAGCTCCACATCTCAGAGGGGCGGGCTCGTTGGTCCTTGGCTTCTTCCAACAGCTCCGGATGTTGCTTCTTCCAACAGCTCCGGATGTTGCTTCTATGGGATTGAGGCACAGGACATTTCAGATCTTGCTTCCTTAGAAACATGTTTGTGCCATTTTTATCTTGTTTTGTTCAATTTTTAGCAAGAAAGAAGAAAACTCCCTGTGAGTAGAGCGCGGTGGACTTTTCAGTTAAAACACTGAACGAAGCATATGCATTTAACACGTCTCCTCCTCCTTCCTCCATCCTCAATTTTAAATCAAGAAAATAATCCAGGGCTTCCCTGGTGGCACCGTGGTTAAGAATCCGCCTGCCAATGCAGGGGACACGGGTTCGAGCCCTTGTCCGGGAAGATCCCACATGCCGCGGAGCAACTAAGCCCGTGCGCCACAACTACTGAGCCTGCTCTCTAGAGCCCACGAGCCACAACTACTGAGCCCGCGTGCCACAACTACTGAAGCCTGTGTGTCTAGAGCCTGTGCTCTGCAACAAGAGAAGCCAGGACAGCAAGAAGCCCGCGCCCCACAACATAGAGTAGCCCCCGATCGCCGCAACTAGAGAAAGTCCGTGCGCAGAAACGACGACCCAACACAGCCAAAAATAAAAACAAATAAACAAATAAATAAATAAATAATTTAAAAGAAAATAATCCAAAAGGGAAGAAAATGCATTAGCACCAGAAACCAGGAATTGTGCATTTCAAAATTATGCCAGAAACTTCATGGGATCTCTGCAAAATGTCACGCGATGGAAACCAGATGGAGGGCACGGGGCAGGTTGCTGGACTTGTGGGCCCCACGGTTGCTAGGAAGGCAGTGGCAGAGCTCCATCTAACCCTATGGCTCATGCTGCAGAGAAGAGAGGCAAGGGCGGGGACGTGGGCAGTGATGGGGAGCCACCCTCCCTCCTGGCGAGTGTCCTGGAACAGGCAGTCCAGCTCCAGAGCAGATGGCTACTGGAGGCTCTCGTCACAACAGAGTCTCCAGGTGCAGGCAGGGACACCCCAACACTAGGGTGCTATCACCTCCAGCTGCTATCAAGAGGCTTCATGGCAGCTGCAGAAGTGGGCAGTGACCTGCCTTCCTCAGCAAACAAAGTCTTTGGTGCAGCCATGAAGCTCCCATAGGTGATGCAACCTCTGACCTATATAAAAAGCATGGTAAGGCATGGCTTTCCTTTCTCCCTTCTCTGGGCTTAGACACTTCCAGCAGTGTCCTGCACAGTGTGTCCTCATCTCTTCCAGAAGCCACTCCACTACCAGTGCTCCTAAATATACTCAGAACTTCCCGCATGATAAGCAAGCTGAGAAATACAACTGGACATTTGCAAGGAGATGCTGATTCCAAAAGGGATCAATCTAGGGGCTCAGAGCAAACACCCTCTTCATCATGACCCCTAATTCTTGGGTGTGAAATAGGCTTCTTGAACCAGAAAGAAAGCTTTGGAGATTCCCTAATTTGCGTTCTCAGTGGATATTGTGTCTGTGAATAGAATGGTATGAGAACAGGAAAGAACGTTTTCTGATGAAAAGTACAACCACTGGGGCTTCCTTGGTGGCGCAGTGGTTGAGAGTTCGCCTGCCCATGCAGGGGACACGGGTTCGTGCCCCAGTCCAGGAAGATCCCACATGCCGCGGAGTGGCTAGGCCTGTGAGCCATGGCCGCTGAGCCTGCGTCTCCGGAGCCTGTGCTCTGCAACGGGAGAGGCCACAACAGTGAGAGGCCCACGTACCGCAAAAAAAAAAAAAAAAAAAAAAAAAGTACAACCACTGAATTCAAAGAAAAAATCATTGGAAGTGTGGAAGTTTAGATCAGAGCCTCCAAAATTCTCAGAGGAAAAGTCTGCAGAGATTAATAAGAAAAGCAAAATTAACTAGATAAATGAATAAGTGAACAATATATACAGATAAATAGAGGACATGGAGGACAAATTCAGGAGATTCAAAATATCTATCATCAGAATGGAAATAGCAACAAAGGTCAGAGACATAATAAAAACATTTTCCTGTAATAGATGACATTTCACTCATACTTTTAAAGTCTTTTCCGTAAATATGGTTCTGACTTCTCTTACATTCATAACCTTCTCTATTTGGGCTTCCTTTCCTTTTTTTCTTGATTAGCCTTTTTAAAGAGTGACTACTTTCAGGATTTCCTGAAGTTGCCCATTTATAAGAATCAACTGGAGTGCTTGATAAAATATGGATTTCAGGGTCTTTCCTCAAATGTTCAGGATTTGAATTTGAGGAGGTTAGGGGGACCTGGAAATTTAATTTTGTGCAGCACAAGACGTTATCTTAAGATCATCCAAGTTTGGTAACTTGAATATTGCCATGCCCTTTTCAAATAACTAATTTTTGATTTATTTAACACTTTGACTGTTTTTGTAATTCAGATATTTCTGATTTTGTCTCCATCATTTCTTCCCTCAGAGTTTTGCTCCCCCCCTCCTTTTCTAGATTTTTAAGATAAATCCTTAGTTTATTGATATTTTTCTTTTTTTCTCGTGATAAAAGCTTTTAAAACATAGACATTTCATCTGAGAATAGATTTGTCCAAATTATATGTTTTTTGATTAACAGTGTTTGCATGGGTATTATTTTCTAAATAGGTTGCAACTACAAGTTGATCCCTTTTATTAAACAAAGCATCATTTACATTTTTTTCACTTGGTTTTTGTTTAACTTCTAAAGTTTTTCTAAAATTTCATCCCCAGTAAAGACCTTCAGTTCTATAACCAATTAGAAGAAATATAGTCAACTGACATCTAATCAAAATTATAAAGTTATTAGGATGGGAGTATAAATTTGTAGATAAAAGAGACGGTGCTAAATAGAAAAAAATAGAATTAAATATTAGAATACATCAATTTAGAGCAGGATTTCTTAACCTTGACACTACTGACAATCTGGACGAGATAATTCTCTGTGGTGAGGCTGTCCTGTGCTTGTAGGAGGGTTAGCAGCATCCCTGGCCTCCACCCACTGGATGCCGGTGTTAATATCAACCCTGAAAGCTGTCTTCCAGAGGTAAAAACACCCCAGGTGAAAAGCACTGAGTTAGAGAAAATGACTTCTGTCTTTGCTGGAGGATGAATTTGGACACTTGCAGGTCTTAAACCCACCACCCTTTTCCCTTTCAAAATCCTTTCTCCAGCACAGGCTCACTCCCCTGGGCTTTAAAGGGGAGTGGAGACCAAGAAGGAGGTTGCTTTGAAAAACACACAGTAATGTGCTTTAATCAATTTATTAATTCTTTTTCTGTCTAGGAGAGCTCATGGCACATTTTTCTCTCCATCCTTGGCAACAGGGCCTTAAGCCAATATTATTAAAATACCAACAAAAGTAGCTGGAACAATTCCCATAAGACAATTATAAAGCAGGTCCGTAATGCATGTTAATAGGTTCTCCAAAGTATTTATTTTACATCACTGAATGGTGGGCATTTTAAAAATTAATTTCTTAATGGAATATTTCTTTTCTTTTAATTTATTATTTATTTTTTATACAATTTTGAAAGGTTACTTTCCATTTACAGTTGTTACAAAATATTGGCTATATTCCTTGTGTTGTGCAATAAATACATCCTTGAACCTGTCTTACACCAAATAGTTTGTATCTCCTACTCCACCACCCCTATATTGCCACCCCCCTCAACTGGTAACCATTATTTCCCTTAGCATAATGCTCTCCAGGTCTATCTATGGTGCTGCAAATGGCAAAATTTCATTCTTTTTTTATGGCTGAGTAGTATTCCATTGTGTATATATGCCACATCTTCTTTATCCATTCATCTTTTGAAGGACACTGAATGGTGGGCATTTTAATCTCTCTTTTGTAGTCAATAAATTGAGGCTCCAGGAGATTTAATAAATGGCCCAAAGTAATGTAAGTACCTAAGAGGTGGCAGACTGGAGATAGGACCTCAGGGTGGCCTGCTTCCCACATGAATGTTCTGATTTCTTAGTTAAGATGGAAGTCTGTTAAGTGTGTCTTATTTGCCCCTCCCCCAGTTCTTATAAAATTACCCTTAAAGTTCATAAAACTACACTGCTTATTCATTTTATTTCACAAAGTTTATATTCTGTTGTACAAAAGATAAGAAAACAAGGAAAGTCAGAAAATGTTCATGCTCTTTGATCCACTACCTCTGCTGATGGCAATTTATCCTAATGAAATGCAAGTAAAGCTATTCTGCAATAAAATGTTTACCATAGTGTTACGTATAACAGTAAGACCTTTAGAAAAATACAAATGTCTGAGATAAGGTAATGAGTTACTAACTCTCATATAGCCATACAATGGATTCTTATAAAAATATTTAAAATTATGCTTATGAAGCTATTTCACTAGTTTCTTTGTTTTAAGATAGATTTAATCATAAAAATAAAATAACAGTACAAAAAGTACAAACATGAAAATAAAAATTCTGTAACTATTCCAACACTCAATACCGCTGTCATTAGGGCTATTGATAAATTTGAGGACTTCTCTTATTCTAAAGGTAGTAGGATTGAACTTGCCTGCCCACCTCAAATTAGATGTGGTCATGTGACTCACTTTGGCCAATGAAAGGTGAGCAGCCATGAGCTCGCCCGTTTCCCGGCACCCTTGTCACGCTGAGTGCGTTTAATCAGTCAACCATCCGCGATCTGGTAGCAGGTAAGTATTTCTCTTTTTTTCTTGCCTTTCTTTGATTAGTGAAGTTGAACCACTTCATGCTGAAAGTTTGTAGTTATCCTTTGGTGACTCACCAAGTCATCTAACTAATTTTTTTTTTTTTTTTTTTTTAATTTATGGCTGTGTTGGGTCTTCGTTTCTGTGCGAGGGCTTTCTCTAGTTGTGGCAAGCGGGGGTCACTCTTCATCGCCATGTGCGGGCCTCTCACTATCGCGGCCTCTCTTGTTGCGGAGCACAGGCTCCAGACGCGCAGGCTCAGTAATTGTGGCTCACGGGCCCAGTTGCTCCGCGGCATGTGGGATCCTCCCAGACCAGGGCTCGAACCCGTGTCCCCTGCATTGGCAGGCGGACTCTCAACCACTGCGCCACCATGGAAGCCCCACATCTAACTAATTTTTATTGTCAGTGTTCTTTGCACCTTGACCCATTCGCTGTCAGATAGGTTGCAAACATTTTATCTTTCTGTCATTTTTTCTTTCTACTTTGCTCATGATTTCTTCACAAAGCGGCTAATGTTTATATATTCAAACTGTATTCTTTATTTAAAGGTTTTGGTCTTATGACATTCTTAGAAAATACTTACCCACTTCAAAATTGTGAATATTCACCTAAAGCTGTATTCTAGTGCTTTGATGTTTTTATTTTTAATACTTAATTTTTGTATAATCTAGAATTTACTTTGAGTTAAGGAGAGAATTCTAGTGATAGAGTTTTCTTTTCATTTTCAACTGGTTAATATATTGTCCCAATGTCATTTATTAAGCCACCTCTCTTACCCCCATTGACTTAAAATTATGCAGAGTATTTGATGACACGGGAACATGCTTATCACAATGCCATGTGTAAAGATCCAAGTGAAACAAAGTTGTAACTGACAAGATGCCCCCTATCTCAAACAAATGTGTTTATAGAAAAGTTTTTGAAGGAATTATATAATGCTATTTTGGGGAGAGTATTTTACTTTAATATTTTAATATATTTTCTAAAATTCCCACAAAACATTATTTTGTTTCATAATCAGGAAAAACATATCATTTGAAATTACTATGTTCTTGAACGAAGTAAGGAAAAGGGCCTATAAATTCAGCTTATCTTCCTCATAAAATTATTTTCCTTGCCTTAGCTATATTGTTCAAAGTTCTCTGAATTCTGGCAAAATTACTAGTTAATTTTCTGCTATGGAGTGCTTCCATATCTCAAATTCATCACCCCGTAAACTTTCCAAGCAGTGGGGATAAATGCGAGTTTTCTCAAGTGAAGAATTATAGTGCATCTTTAGTGAAAATGCAGAATCTTAGGAATGCAATTGGATTGTGCAAAGGGAGATAAAGTGATTTTTAGTGATAAAACTCAACTCACACCTCCTGCTGTTCAATGTTTCTTTTTCTTCCTTTTGCTTCTGGTTACAATAGATTTTGGAAATACCTCAGCTTTTCTTTTTTCTTTTTTTTCTTTTTAATGCTTTGAGAAGTCAAGCCACTTTCCTTTAAGGGCATCATGATAAATATCACCCCTTACAATTCACAAAGAGATTCTGTACAGCAGTGAAAATAGCTAGATCTGACCCTTAGGAATATGTTCATATGAATATGTGTATATATGTCTATATATTTATGATGGACTTCATAAATGTGATTTATCAATTATATAAAACAAAAATGTGTATAAAAATAAGCAAATTACTGAATATTATATCCAGTAAGATATTATTTTTTATTTGATCATTTATTTATAAAGTGTAAAGCATACAAGAAAAAGAGCTCTATATTATTTAGGGATGATGTAGGAATGACATAAAGAAATACATTAGGCAAATGATAACTGTCTATCCATGTCAGTGGTTAGCTCTGAGGGGAAGTTCATTGAGGAGGGCCACATGGGAGATAATAAGAAATCCTGTGGACCTTGACTTTTCCTGAAAGAGCTGAATCTGCACTTGGCGAAGGAGAGGAAAGGTGGAGTCCAAGGTGACTCCTGGATGCCAGAGGGAATGGCTGGGTGATGGTGGAACCATTCACCAAGGTCCAGAATGTAGAAGGCTGGGTACCTTCTCCCATTCTTTCCCTTTCCAATCTGTGCCTGGTAGGGTTGATTTCTGTGGACGTTTCAACTGGGCTCCATCACCCCGTGATATCTGGTTGGGTTTGGCCCTGGGGCAGCACCAACAGAGATCAGAGGGTGGGAAGAGAAAGCCGCAGAGGGTGTTTATTCCTTGGCACCCTCCATTTCAGACCGCAAGCTGACACTAGCTGCAAGCCCTTTCCTGCTGCACTCTGGGTGCCTGGAACTACCTCTTGCCTCTTCAGTCTGGCAGAGCTGTGGCTCCCTGACATTGCTCATGCAACGGCACATCATCTTTCCTTGTTGATCTTCTATTACTGTGCCCGTCTCTTGAAAATGGCTTCTTTATTAAGCTGTCCTCAATTACCCTTTTGAATAAGTTGTCTGTTTCCTGCAGCTTTTCTGACTTGTGTAAGGAGTACGACAAATTAGTTTCCTATGGCTGCTGTAACAAACTACCACTAACTCAGTGACTTAAAGGAACACATATTTGTTCTCTTGTAGTTCTGAAGGTCAGAAGTTTAAGATAGGATGAGGGCTTCCCTGGTGGCGCAGTGGTTGAGAGTCCGCCTGCCGATGCAGGTGACGCGGGTTCGTGCCCCGGTCTGGGAGGATCCCACATGCCGCAGAGCGGCTGGGCCCGTGAGCCATGGCCGCTGAGCCTGCACGTCCGGAGACTGTGCTCCGCAACGGGAGAGGCCACAACAGTGAGAGGCCCGCGTACCAAAAAAAAAAAAAAGATAGGAAGAAAAGGCTGTATTCCTTATGGAGATGATAGAGGAGAATCCATTTCCAGGTGTTTCCAGTGTCTGGAGGCTGCCACATTCTCTGGCTCATGGCTCTACATCACTCTAAGCTGTCCTTCCATCATCACTTCTCTTTCTCTGACTCTGACCCTCCTGCATTCCTCTTATAAGGAGCCTTGTGATTATGTTCCACCCACCTCAATAATCCAGAATCATCCCTCCATCTAAAGATCTTTAACTTAACCACATCTGCAAACTTCTCTTTGCCATGTAAGGTAAAATTCATAGGTTCCAAGAAGATTAAGATGTAGATATCTTTGGGAGGCCGTTATCCTGCTTACCATAACAGATTTTTCAGGAAAGATGTTAAATTTGATTTTAGATTTAAGAGGGCTGTGGAAATTGGAGGAAATATAGAGTAGGCTGTTGGATGTCTGGATCTAGAGGTCCATTTAGTTTTCAAGACCTTCTGTGTACATGGATCATATCACATCCCTATGTTGAAACCGATGTAAAAGGAAGACATAACTTATCTTCCCATATTTAGTTTTGCTAAATCCTATAAAGGAAGCCATTCTATTCCAACACTACTTATTAAGGTGGTCCCGTTCCTCTTTGAGTCTGCTTTTTCTATCTTAAGGATATAGAGCCTCTCAATTTTACAGTCTTGTAATTTCAGGCAATGGTTATACAAAGTCAAAGTGAATTATAGCACAATTCAGATCCGATGACCTCACATGCAGTTGATTGTTTTTAAGACTTGCACGTGCTGTGTTGACTCCACTATGGTACTTCGGGTCATTGACAATAGAGATACATTGGTTATAAGTTAGGATTAGCTGGATTTGGAAAACTGAGTGTTTTTATATCACAATGATAACTTTTACAGGCTTAGATTATTAATTAGTTTAAATATTACTTCATTCTTTCATTATCTAGGTATCTTTGAACTTATACTTTGTTTGCCTCATTTTTCTTATGACACAGTGATGGAATAATTTATCAGGCTGTTGTCAGGTTAAAGATAGTAGAGACTTAAAAGGCTACTGCAGTCCTTGTAACATAGAAAGTACACGAAAGCATTAGTTCCCTGGCTGTTTTCCCAGTTGACCTCATGTACTAAAATCATACACCACTAGCAAAACACTCATTCTTAGTTAAATTCAATTCAGTAATCACTTACTGAACACATACACTAAGGAATGATAGGCACTGAAGAAGATACAGAGACGTATGGGCTACATCTCCTTCCCTTATGAGGTTTACAGTCAAATGAGTAAGGCAGACAAGAGCAGAAACAACCCTAATAGAGCATGTAACTGTAAATATATCTCTTTACCTATAATAACAGTGACAGTTTTAGACTGATCTTTCCAGCCTTCCCATCTGATATTCATTATTATACACAACTGCCATTAGGTGACAGCTGGTTGGAATTAGGGATGCAGTTTGCCGCCATGGAACTAAGAGGGCAGTGCTAACCAGGGTCATGGTCTCGTTAGCACAGAGCTCTAATCAGCTGAGCTTATCAGCCAGAGACGTACAAATTTGCCCAGGAAAATGGTACTGATGATAATCCTGGAAATAAAAGAATATTTATTAAAAGGAGAGAATCAATAATGATTCCATAAAGGACTGTTTCAAAATCCAATTCAATGAATAATTAAGTTATATATTTTACATGTAAGGCACTGTGTTTGGGTATGAGGGAGATTGTACAGTGAATAAGTCAGGGAAGACGCAGTCTTACCCTCAAGAAACTGATGGACTAATTGCGGGGAAGTAGCCTTGAGGGCAACTAAGACAGAATATGCCAAGGGCCTTGGGGAAAGTGCTGGGTTGTGGGGTCTGAAGGAGAGAGAATAGATTTGGTTGAATGGGTTAACGAAGATGTCAGGGCGATGGGGCGTTTGAAATAGACCTTGAATCAGGACCATGTGAATACACTCAAAATATTGCATATGCCTTATAGTTTATTTATTCAATTTTGCTTACATCTTTCTTGATTTTCTGAAACTATTTAAAAAATTAACCAAGTGGCACAAATTACATTACCATAAAATGCAAACACAGAGTCGAATATGAAAGTCTCCTTCACTATGGCTCTCATTTCAACTCCTTTCTCCAGATATTGTACATGTGCATTATTCAAAATGTTTTCTATGTGTTTATTTGCATATATTTGTACTTATGCAAATATTTGGGAAAACATTGACCTATACTATGTACAAAATTGTTCAGCCCTTGGTTTTTTAAAAAATTTAACAATATGTTTTGTCTTTTCCCATGTCAGTTCTTATAAATCTATCTCCTTTTTAGTAGCTGAATGGTTATTTCTAGACCCATGCTGTCCACTATGGTATCCAGTAGTCACTGGGGATCTATTTCTATTTAAATTTAAGATAATTGAATTAAATAAAATTTAAAATTCAGTTCATCTGTTGCACTTACCACATTTCAAGTGCTTAGCAACCACAAGGATACTGTGCTGGACAGAGCAAATACAGAACATTTCCATCATTGCTAAAAACTATTGCGTGGAACTATGCCATGCTACGAACGCACCAGCGTTTACTTAGGCATTCACTCTCTGTTGAAGAACATTTAGGGTCTTTCCCACTTTTCACTATAATAAAAATGCTGCAGTGAACACCCTTGAACACCCATCTTTTGTGTACATGGGGGAGGGTTTGTGTGGAATAGATTTCTAGAATAGAAACATCATGGTTGCATTGCAAGCACACTTGAATTTGGATAGATAGTGCCAAATTTTCTCTTAAATGGTTGCACCAGTTATATCACTTTAGAGCCTACTTGAATGTTCATTTTTCAACAGCTTACCAACCCTGGAGATTACAAATCTCTACAATTTTGCCACCCTGATGGCCAAAAAAAAAAATCCTGCTATCTTTTTAATTTGAATTTTTTGATTTCTTAGTGACATTGGGCATTTAAATATAATTTTTAATTACCTAAAGAAAAGCATGAATAAATTTTTATTGTAAAACATTACAATTTCTTACCTGTCTGGTTAACGGTGGTCCAGAAAATAATTTATCTCTACTGACAGAGGTCGCAGATGTACTGAACTGAACAAATCATAGGATGAGAAATGTGAACAGCCAATGAGCACAAGAAAAATATAATTTTCTACTTGCACCAGTAGAAATGCAAAGTAAAATAAAATGTAAAAGAAAGAAATGAAAAGTAAAGTATATGTATTATATTATATTATATTACATTACATTATATTATATTATATTATATTATATTATATTATATTATATTATATAAGTTTTCTTGGCTATAATTGTTCCAGGCACTAAACAACAAGCACATTTGGAGTTCAGTATAAAATATTAAATAATATTGATGAATTCTATGAATCAGTACTGCAACTAGAATAGTCTTACAACATGTTACTTTGGTTAGCTGGTTTTTCTTGGGGCGAGGCAGGGATGGGAAGAACATGTTAGTTTCAGCATATCAGCAATATTTCTTGCCAAAGATTAGATTGAAAAAACTGAGCTGAGAGCAGCAGGCAGAGAATCGACTGACAGGCAACAGGGCAAACAATCCATTGTTGCTAAGAAACGCCATCCTTAAAAGAGTAGCAATTCACTCACCCCCATGTGAAAGCCAAGTCCAGATCTGCACCACAGAACCTGCTTCATGTGGTAGATATCAGCTAGCAGTGGTCCATGGAGGCAGGCAGAAGCAGGAAGTAAAGATTCTGCAGCAAAGGTATATAAGAGGAATACATAAAAACCAACTTTGGAAACCTGTTGAATAAAATCCGTATAATTCATAGACTGTCTAAAGATGAAGCTACCTGTCATCTTTAAGCCACACCCACTAGAAACACTGAGTTTCCTGAGGTAACTGTGCAGCCTTGATTAAGACGTAATGAAGCCACAATGCCCATTGGCTTTGGAGGACCAGGCTGGCTGAACAGATATTTAATGATATTAAGCAGGGAGTGTTGTGGCTGTTGTCATCTTCAGTGAATGCCTGGTAGGAGCTGAAGTACCCCTTCCCAGGGAAGGACCCTCATCCCTCACAGGGAGGCGAGAGCTGTGAGAGGTTACAGAGATAGGGCCTCCAGTTAGACACAGAAAGAAGATGCACCATGTGGTTAAGTTCACTGAGATTGCCTAGGATTCATGAGTCTTTCTTATATACCAGCTAATAAAGACTCAGAACTCAAAGCTTGAGGTTTGGACAGACGTGGAAGAGGATGCCAAGGCTTAGCAGAAAGCAGTCAGACATCTATCCACTAACATTCTCTCCTGTGCGGCCAGAGCACACTGGACCACACAGGAGAGAATTCTAGAGCCTGGAGGAGAGGAAGGCAGCTCAACTGACCTGTGCTTTTAACCCTGGCTCAGTAATACCCCCTCCCCATCAGGACAGCAGAGCTGCAGATGGACACCACTTGGGCCATAGATTCTTCTTTTTTTTTTTTTTTTTTGCGGTACGCGTGCTTCTTTTTTTTTTTTTAAATAAATTTATTTATTTTTGGCTGCGTTGGGTCTTCGTTGCTGCGTGTGGGCTTCCTCTAGTTGCGGCGAGTGGGGGTTACTCTTCATTGAGGTGCACGGGCTTCTCATTGCAGTGCCTTCTCTTGTTGCGGAGCACGGGCTTTAGGCACGCGGGCTTCAGTAGTTGTGGCACGTGGGCTCAGTAGTTCTGGCTCGCGGGCTGTAGAGCACAGGCTCAGTAGTTGTGGCGCACGGGTTTAGTTGCTCCGCGGCATGTGGGATCTTCCCAGACCAGGGATCGAACCTGTGTCCCCTGCACTGGCAGGCAGATTCTTAACCACTGTGCTACCAGGGAAGCCCAGGCCATAGATTCTTGACGGATGCATCCCTGTCTCTGCATACGGGTGATATGTAAATCAACTATACTTAAGAAAAAAAAAAAAAAAAAACCTATCTTAAAAAAAAATTCTAGGAGCTTGTCTTATCAGCATGGGTTCCATTTAAAGGGTCATTTCTCATCTTCATAAAGATATATAGAGGTTTTAAAAACATCCATAGGAGTTGTTATCTATAGATAGCTGGATTGGGTGGACCTTACTTCCTCGCGATCATAATCATTTCCTGGTGTCCCAAGTGTGCAAAACCAGGAAATAGCCTGTAGGTGCTGTTCTAAAGGAAAGAAGGAAGGAAGGAAGGAAGGAAGGAAGGAAATAGGGAAGGGAGGGAGGGAGGGAAAAGAAAGAAAAGCAAGAATGAACTACTTGTTAACTTTTAAAAACTGTGTGTGTGTGTGCGCACGCGTGTGCGCACTCATACATGCATAAGGTTGAATGTCATTCTTGTGATTGTTAATATGGCCTCACCAGGGTCCTTTCTCCACCACTGATCAAATTCATCCTAGGAAACACCTTTATGGCAGAGTAGTGTGGAGCTGGTTCAGAGAACTACAAAAGAAGTCTACATTAATGTCCTCTTTGCTTTATTTATGGACTACATTGGCTGCAGCAAATTTCCTTCAGTATTTAATTTCTTTCAGCAGAAATGCTTTGAACTGTTCTCGACATTTAAATAGATATATTAACACTCAGCATCAAAATACTGACTTTATAAATTTAGAAAGCTAAATTTTCTGATGTGAGATCATTGTTATAGAAGCACTGTGTCTGTGTATGTGTGTGTGTGTGGCTCACGTCTCAGAGCCCAAAGTGTTCCGTGTCCTTCACTCCCCACAGTTTTGAATCCAAGAATCGCCTTCTGCCAGGTCCCTGTTGCCTATTTTCTTACCTCATCCTGAGCAGTTTTCTAGGTCTCACCTGCTCCTTCTCTTATGGGCTGCACGTGTTCAGTTCTCCGAGCTTCCACCATGTTCCTTCTGTAATTCTGAACACTGTGCACACCCATGACTATGTCCAAACCACAATGGCTCTCAAATGTGTATTTTAACCTCCTGTGTTTCTTCTATATCCCAACTATTGCAGCCAGCCGTCCACCTGAGCATCCCCAATTCACCTTGCACGCCAAGGAAGATGCATCCAGATTAAAATTGGAAGTCACTGCCCATGCCACCCTCTGTAAAACCTCTTCTGCCTAAGGTGTCTGCCTTCGTTGGTGGCACTTGCATGACCAGCGTTCACTAGAAACCAGGGAGTCATATCAGGATCTCTGCTCTCCCCATCTCCTCCCTACAACCCCATCAGTGTCACCTCCTGAATCTGTTTAATCCATCTCTCTTCTCCTCTCCCAATGCTTTGACCTGAGACCATGCCAACACCCTCTGTCTTCTGGAATAACTTAAAGACATTGTTACATTTGAGGCCTCCCAACCTCATCCCCTTCCTTTCGATCTATCCTCCCCACTGCTATACTCCCCAAGTGCATTTTTAAAAATTCACGTGTTTTTGTTTTAAGCCTTTGCATAAAGCTTTCCCCATCACCTACAAAATGAAGCTCTACCCTCATCTGTCCTCTTGTCTTTGATGATCTTTCCAGACTCATCTCTTGCTGTTCCAGACACTTCCGCCTCTCTAGTCAACCTGAAATGTGTGTAGCTCCTCAGATAGGAATGTTCTTTTATGTCTCTGTGCCTTTGCATGTGCTGGTCTTGCTGCCCCAAGCTCCTTACTTGCTGTAAGTTCCACCTCATCCTCGCTAAGCTTTATCTCAGTTCAGCCTTTTCTGATCTGGCCAGACTCCCTTCCCTGTGCCCCTTATATTAGCATTTATTTTAATTTATTGTGATTTTTAAAATTTATGTGTTTGTTCCGCTCATGGAGTGTGAACTTCTCAATGTCCTCCTTAGCACAATCCCTGGCATGTGGCACATGCTTAATAATAAAGGTTTACAGAATGACCACATGCACAAATGTCTGATGATTTGGTGTCATTAACCATGGTTTTATGGGGAAAGCAATTGATGGATGTACGAACTAGATGCATTCCTAATAATTTAGATAATGCCAAAGTCAGTCTTATATAAAATTAAGCCAACCAAGTACACAAGTATACTTGTACTAGGCTAAACTGTGCACCCATTCAAATTCGTGTGCTTCTCAGAACCTCAGAACGTGACCTTATTTGGAAATAGGGTTGTTGCAGATGTAATTAGTTCAGATGAAATCATACTGGTGTAGGGATGGCCTTTAATCCAATATGACTGGTGTACTTATAAGAAGAGGAGAAGAGACAGAGACACAAAGGGAGAATGCAGTGTGACAAAAGAGGTAGAAATTGGAGTGACACAGCTACAGGCTGACAATGCCAGGGATTGTTTGCAATGCATAAACCTGGGAGAGAGCCTTGAAACAGACTCTCTCCTAGAGCCTTCAGCAAGAGTTTGGCTCTGCTGAGACCTTGATTTCAGACATCTAGCCTTCAGAACATTAAAAGAATAAATATCCATTGTTTTAAGCCACCCAGCTTGTGGCACCTCGTTTCACTGCCCTGGGAAACTAATACAGCACCACAGCCTGAGTTCAAGCATCCCTAGGAGGAGGGAGGTAGGGATGCCAATGAGTTATGGCATCTCCTTCCAACAACAGTTGATCAGCGTGAAACGTGATATGCTAATTAAAGTTTCCTTTCTCTTTCCACAAATGCCCCCAGTGTAATGACGATGACTGAGAACACATCCAGCAGAAAAGCCGAACGAATGGCAAATAAAAGTGGTGGAAAAATTGTGGGTCAAGGCCAGAGTTCCTTCCTATCTTTTCCTCTTTTGACTGATCTTTAAAAAATTTGGTCCTTTAAACAATCATGGGATTCTAAGTGAACTATGAGACCACTTTATCTCTAGATCCAACAATTCTAAGAAAGGGGGTGAGTCAGAGAAAAGGCAATTGGCCAGGCTCAAAGAGACAGGGGGAGGGGAAGGGTAGCAGGGCTGGGGAGGGAGAGGGGATGAATCCTGGGGCCTTTTGAATGTTCCTCTCCAGTGAGGAAGCTTCCAGGAAGGTGTCTCCTGGCCCCTCTCAGCTCTCTGGTGTTTTCCATTATCCTATTTGTCTGCTCTTGAACAAATGCAAGGCTGTTTTTTAAAAAATTATAATTTGGCTTTGTAATATGTATTCACATGTGATAGGGCAAGATCCTCCCTTTATATTCTGTTTCTAAAGGTGACAATGGTGAACTGGAAAGCTTCAAAGAAAAACTAGCCTGTAGGATTTGTTTTTGAGTCAGAAACGTTTGGAGGTGGCTTGGCTATTCACATACATTTTTTTTCTCCCAAGTCCATATTTTCAGTAAAGTTTTATATGTGGGGAAAAATCCCCGTGCAATTTTGGTTGGTATTGCTTTGAATCGATAGATTAATTTGGCGAGAAATGATATCTTTATAACATTAAATTATTCCATAAGAATATGGAATTTCTCTCCATTTATCTAGATTATTTTCTATGTCCTTTATTAAATTTTGGTGCTTAGAGATGTTTAGGATGTTCTTGGTTAATCCCTAAATACTTACAAATGTTTTGGTGCTTTTGCAAATGTTTTCTTTTTTCTTATTTTATGTTCTAGTTAGTTATTGCTGATGTTGATAAGTTACATTGATTTTTTTGAACTTATCTCTACTATGGCAAATCTATAGAATTAGCTTATTAATTCTAATTGTTAATCTGTTGTTTTCATTTTCTAGGTGGAAGATGACATCATCCTCAAAGAATGATAGCTTTGTATTTCACCTACTAATCTCTTATTCCTCTTTTTTTCAATTTGAGCCAGGACTTCCAGTTTTATGGCAAGCATTTGCATTGATAATAGACATTTTTGTGTCATACAAACATAAAGAGAATGCAGCCAAAGGTTTCCACTGAGTGTATTTGCCATAAATTTGGGGTATATAACCTTTATTCAGTAAGGACATTCCTATCTCTGCCAGGTTTGCCAGCCGTCAAATCTGATCAAATACTTTTTCAGCATGTTTGGAGATAATTGTGCTATTTCCTCCTAAGTCTATGAATGTGGCAAATTACACTGATTCTTTTTTTTTTTTAATTACACTTTTACTTATACTGGCTATCTTCAAAAATAAAATAAAGAAAAATAAAGAGAAAATTAAGATTTTTAAGGTATAGTACAAAGATCCTATATATACTCATTTTCTAGAATTATTTCTTTAAGGACATATGTAAATATATAAATCTGTGGGACAGCACTCCATTAATCAGTTACTATAGTGGCCTAAATAATACTCTCAAATCAATTTACCTTCTTAAATGAGAAGATCAAGAATATTCCATTAAATAAGAGTTCTGCCATTGGACTTCCCTGGTGGTGCAGTGGTTAAGAATCTGCCTGCCAGTGCAGGGGACACGGGTTTGATCCCTGGTCTGGGAAGATCCCACATGCCACGGAGCAAGCCTGTGAGCCACAGCTACTGAGCCTGTGCTCTAGAACCTGTGAGCCACAACTCCTGAGCCCGTGTGCCACAACTACTGAAGCCCATGCACCTAGAGCCCGTGCTCTGCAACAAGAGAAGCCACCGCAATGAGAAGCCCACGCACTGCAATGAAGACTAGCCCCGGCTCTCTGCAACTAGAGAAAGCCCACGTGCAGCAAGGAAGACCCAACGCAGTCCAAAATTAAAAATAAATTAATTAATTAATTAAAAAATAAAGTTCTTGGTGAAAATGAAAAATGTGTCTTAAAAAAAAAAAAGTTCTGCCATCCAGAGCCAATTCAGTATGATGAGTTAGTTTTAATGCACTGTTGGATTTGGGTAGCGAGCATTTTAGTTGGAGGTTTTGATCCTATATTTGTAAGTGAAATGACCTATGGCTTCTCTTCTGGTGTCACCCTTATCTAATTTTAGAATCAAGGGTGCAGATGACATAAAATGAGTGGTAGCTTATTTCTTCTTTTGCTTTCTGGAACAATTTGTGTAATATAGAAATTAACTGTTTCTTGAAAGTTGGGTAGAGCTCATCAGTGGAACCATATGGAACTGGATTAAAGGGAGAGGTAAGGTCCTTAAGGGCAATTTCAGCATCCTTAATATTACCAGTGTATTCATGTTCTATTTCTTCTTGCTCCAATTTGACATTTTCCTTTTTTTTTTTTTTCTGGGAACACATCCACCAGATTTCCACATTTTAAAATGTGTATATGCTTACAATATGCTTTTTATTATTTTTAAACCTGTTAGACTGTAGTTAATTATTTTTCATTCTTTTTGTTTGTTTGTTTTTGTTTTTGTTTTGCAGTACGCAGGCCTCTCACTGTTGTGACCTCTCCCGCTGCGGAGCACAGGCTCCAGACGCGCAGGCTCAGCGGCCATGGCTCACGGGCCCAGCCTCTCCACGGCATGTGGGATCTTCCCGGACCGGGGCACGAACCCAGTCCCCTGCATCGGCAGGCGGACTCTCAACCACTGCGCCACCAGGGAAGCCCTATTTTTCATTCTTCATTTTGATTATTTGCATCTTTTCTCTCCTTCTTTCTTTTTTCTTGATCAGCCTTGCTGGAGATTGTTTATTTTAATAGTCTTTACAAAGAATCAGCTTTTGGTTCTGTGAAGCTTCTCTGTTGTTTTATTCTCCGTTTGATTGATGTCTGCAACTAACTGTATTATTCCCTTTTATTATTTTTTTAGTTTGCCCTGTTGGTCTTTTTTTCAACTTCTTGAGTTGAACACTTCATCAATTTACTTTTAACTTGCTTATTTCCTGATAATGGTATTTAAAGTGATGAATGTCTCTTTAGACACTATTTTAGGTATGTCTCATATTTTTGACATGAAGTGTTTTCACCCTCATCTAGTTTTAAATATGTTTTAATTTACTCTATAATTTTCTTCTTAACCTTACAAAGATATGGTATTTTACAACTAGCCTTTTATTGTTAATTTATGATTGTGTTGCATGGTGGTTGGAGAACACAGTAGGTAAACATTAATTTCTTAGAACTTCTTTTATGATAAATACATGCATATTTTTGTTAAGTGTTTCAGATTTGGTTGAAAAGAACATGCATTCTTTGTTTATTTGGTATTGCATTCTACATATATCTAATAGTTCGAGCTTATTAATGGTACTGTGAAGGCCTTTGGTATCTGTGTTTTTTATTTTTAATTTTAAAATTTTGCCTACTATGTCTATCATTTTCAGGGAAAGGTATGTCAAACTCTCCAGTACTGTTGGTTTGCTGACTTCTCTGCCATTCTGTCAATTGCTGCATCTCAGGTTTTGAGCTTGTATTGTTTGATGCATATATGCTTGTGAGAGATAGACCTTTTTATTTGATAGTGCCTTTTACTAATATACAAATATAAAACATCCTTCTTTGCTCCTTATGACACTATCTTCTTTACATTCTATTTCATCAGATATTGAGATTTATATCTTTGCCTTCTCCTGGTATCTAACTGGTTTATCTTTTTCCATCCTTTCATTTTCAAGCTCTGTGTGTCCTTTTTCTCAAGTGTCTCTTGTAAACAACAGGTTGTTGCAAATGCCAAAGGCCAGGCCCACGTGTGTGTGGACCTGAGTAATTTATGAAGAGTCAGGGACTGACTTCAGAGTGGAGAGTCCCATGTATCACAGGCCATGAGCATCACTCCTCCTGCCACCATGACCTTAGTCTGCTGCTCTGGTCGGGGAGAATCAGCCCTGGAAAAGGCAGTCCCTTGGGTTGACATCAGCACTGGTGGTTCAGAGGTGGGATGGAGATGTGATTGCCTGAGAGAAGCTGACCAGTCTCCCTACACCCGTTCCCATTAGCCCCCAGCCAGCAGGGCTTTTGCTTTGCCCTGATGATACCCTAGTGTGACATAAAATGAGCCAAAGACAGCCTCTGTGGACCAGCCCCTAGGTTGTTTATTTCTTCACTGCAGGCTGAGACACATTAGCACAAAAGCTCACTGCTGCCAGACTCAAATGTTACATATCCAGTTATTTGAAAAATAGCCCAAATAAGCAAAATTTTGGCCATTTCAAACCTACATCTTTGTGTATCCTATGAAACCCAACGTGACACCTGTTACCTATTAATAAGATAGGGTCTTGTAGTTTTAATGCCCTAAGTCCCCACTGGCCTTCAGAGCTCTCTGATGCAGAGCCTCTCTGGTCTCACCTAGACGTGTAAGTTCTCTCTCCCCCTGAGTTCTCTTGCCCTCCTCCCCTTCTAAGAAGGGACCCCATAAAAATCCTGCCTGAGGGACTTTCCCCACCATCAAAGCATCACAAGATAAAGCTTGTGTGTGCTATTGCCACCTTGTGGTCATGTCTTTTTCTTAGATCAGCCCCCAGGGCCCTCCAACTCCTACCTACACCCGTGGACCCTGGAACCAATGGAACAGGCAGCAGCTGCCACTTTCTGATTAAAGTGGCAGGAAGTGACTGTCAGGGCAATGTTGGCAGAACTCAAGAAACTATTCTCTAAGTGGTCTTCTTGCTGCCACCCTGGTGGGGAGGCTCCCCCGTGGCCCCTAGACATGAGTTCGAGGCAGCAACCAGTCTCCCATGGCTTCTCTGGCTTTCACTGGTGGTGGTGGAAACATGGTTTACTTCTTTGCTTGTTCTTTTGCTTTTGCAAGTTAAATAAATTTCTTTTCCCCATTATCAAAATAATGCTGAGGTGTTTTTTTAAGTTGGAAATAAAAGTAGTAGAAAAGAAGAAAAAGTTGCACAAATTTTTATTATCAAAGACAAGCCTAGTTAACAGTTGGATGTGTTTCCTTCAAATCTTTTTTTTTTTAGTTCAGTTTTTGTCTTAACATTTATTAAGATCATGTGGTACATTCAAAATTGTGCATCATGACATTTAAGTTTATTTTTCCCTGTTTATAAAGAAATTGCATGCTCATCACAGAAAAGCTGCTTCTTGGTAGTTTGTTGACTGTTCTCATCTGAAAAATATCCAAAGATTCAGGCCCATCATTATGAGTTTTGACGATGCAGAAAATCACTGCTCTAGTTTTTGGCACTAAAAATGGCCATTATATTGTTCTACTAATCTAAGGTCTTTGTAAAGGGAGAAGAAAAATCTTTTTGTTTAGCTGTTCTCACAACAAAACTGCATAGAGCTTGGATGTTATTATCAAGTGTCAGAACACAATGGCATAGTTATTATTTAGGTAGACATTTAGACTGACAAAAGTTTCCATCTGAGCTGAGAGGACAAACAGGAGATGTGGAGTCCCTGCATGTTTCCTCTGACCAAGGATCAGAGGCATCCCTCCACCTGCTACATCTTGGCATTAACACCCTTGACAAGACCCTGAGAAGGGGAATAAAAGACACAAGAAGGACCAAAGTTAATATTTCCATCAGCTGGGGAGAATGAGGGTTAAGTCAGAGACTGGGTAGAGTTATTGAACACACCCATGTGTGGGGAAGGAGAGTCATACCCACTGCAAATATCTAAGCCACTTGGAATCCTGAGTTTGTGAGATCCTGGAGTGCCTGTGCCTTTCCAGTGAGATTGTAGATTGGTCTGTACAGGTTTATGAGCCCCAACCGTGTGCAAATCTTCCCAACTCCATGTTCAGTGAATTCATGTTGGTAGCTTGAAATTGGCTACAGTGGTAGTATTTACACCACAGAAATAGGCAAATGCTACAAATCAGGTTTTGGTTTTTCTTTTCTCCCACTCCAACAAGCCAATTGTTAATTATTTATGAGCACACCACTGCCTCAGATGTCCTGAAACAACAGAATGTAGGAAAAGCAACAAACCTCTGTGAAGGACAGACAGAGTCCTGTGTTTTACTCATGGGGACTGCATCTCCCAAGGTGCGATGCAGCACCCAGAGTCCACCCCACTTCCTGTAGTGTGGTATTCTGGGGGGTGGGGGAAGATTGTTGGGGATGGGGCTCTAGGGGTGGAGCAGGCTGCCCTAACAGGGCTCCAACAGCAGATGCCACGCAACAAAATTTTGCTAAATTACCTGTTGGTAGAGAAAGTTCCGTTTTCTTTTCTTTTCCTTCTCTGCCCAGATCTTCTCAGATCTTTTAATTAATTCACATATTAAATATTTGGGGGCATCAGCCACGTACCAGTCACTGTGCTCTGTACCTGGGACACAGTGGTGGATCCTGCCAAGGGTGGTAAAGCCACACCACTTCCTCCCGGAAATGCAAGGTACCACTCTTCCTGTTGGGGTCTGTACTGATGTGAGGACACGTATGTGAGAGCTGCCCCTTGTGGCTCTTGACTCCATTTTAGTGAGGTTATTAATTTTCATGATAACAATTGTAGAGATACTGAATCCACGTTCATAACATTTCCGGCCAAGCTGACTCTTAAACACAGCAAATAAAGCTCATTTTTAAAAAGTAGCATTAAAAAAAAGGGGGGGGCGGCTTCCCTGGTGTCACAGTGGTTGAGAGTCCGCCTGCCGATGCAGGGGACAAGGGTTCATGCCCCGGTCCGGGAAGATTCCACATGCCGCGGAGTGGCTGGGCCTGTGGGCCATGGCCGCTGAGCCTGCGCGTCCGGAGCCTGTGCTCCGCAACAGGAGAGGCCACAACAGTGAGAGGCCCGCGTACCGCAAAGAAACAAACAAACAAAACAAACAAACAAAAAAGTAGCATTAATTTATTCATTGAATAAATATTTACTGAGCATCTACTTGTGTGCCAGGGACAAAGCCAGGAGCCAGCTTTCCACTGCCCCCTCTCTCATGGAACATATAATGTCTCCCAGTGTGTGAATTCATTTTTCAATGGTATTTCAAATGTCAGTTAATAACTGACAAAGATTCTTTTTTTTTTTTTTTTGCAGTACGTGGGCCTCTCACCGTTGTGGCCTCTCCCGTTGTGGAGCACAGGCTCCGGACGCGCAGGCTCAGCGGCCATGGCTCACGGGCCCAGCCGCTCCGCGGCATGTGGGATCTTCCCGGACTGGGGCACGAACCCGTGTCCCCTGAATCGGCAGGCGGACTCTCAACCACTGCACCACCAGGGAAGCCCCAAAGATTCTGTCCTTAAACAAACTTTAGCCAGGCTCTTCTGAGTCCTGTATTTAACAAGGCCTTGCCCTTGGCCTCTGTCCTTGGCCTGGTTAATCCAGTTTTAGCAAGAATCCTGCTGGGTCCGTTTACCAAAAATCCCACACCCTTATTATAGAATAAGAAATATACATTTGGCTTCTGTCCTTGTTTCCTGGCATATAGCTTCTAAAACCCTTGGAATCTCTGAAGTCATACCTGTCTTTTTAGATGTTAATGAAATGACCAGTGGATGGGGGCTGGTTTCCAGGGAAACCAACTGTGTGATTTAGAGGGTTGGAAGTTTCAGCCCACCCCTCACCTCTAACCCACAGAGGAGAGAGGGGCTGGAGGTGGAGTTAATCACGAAGGGTCAGTGTTTTAATCAACCAGCTCTCCATAAAATACCCCATACGATGGGGTGGGGAGAGCTTCCAGGTTGGTGAACACATGGAGGTGCTGGGAGGGGGCCACATCCAGAGAAAGCAAGAAAGCTCTGTACCATGCTTTGGCTGTTCTTAACTTGTATCCTTTCTAATAAATGGGTAATAGTAAGTAAAGCAATTTCCTGGGTTTTGTGAGCCATTCTAGCAAATTATCAAACCCAAGGAGGGAGTCATGGGAACCCTTGATTTATAGCCATTTGGGCAGAAGTACAGGACTTGTGACTGACACCTGATGTGTGAGCAGTCTTGTGGGACGGAGCCCTTGACTTGTGGAGTCTTCACTAACTCCAGTAGTTTGCAACAGAATTGCATCGCAGGACACCCAGTTGGTATCTGGAGAGCTGGAGAGCTGGATGGTGTGGGGAACCCCACCATTTGGTGACAGAAATGCTGTGAAGAGAATAAAAGAAAGTGGATTTTTTTCTTTATTTGGTATCTGACCACCCTGGATATCTGATCAAAACCCTCCCCCCAGAAGCCAGGATATATAGAAGTTTTTGCAACAAAAGACCAGGTAGTCGGAACATCAAAGGATTACTGTTAATAAAAGAAAACCAGACATCTCAAGTTAGGGAATTTAGTGATTTTCTATCTATGGGAAGATGCAAGAGGCTGGGCTCACTGAAGTCATTCCTTTGATAGGCACCTCAGCTGTCTGGGGCCAGTATCCTGTGTTTTCTCATCCTGAGTTTCCTCACGTGCACCATGAAGGTGGCTGCAGCAGCTAGATGGGCTTGGCACTGGGCAGCCTGCGTTTGTCTCCATCCTGAGTTCCCTCAGGGCTCACCATCCCGGCAGATGTAATGTGATGGCTTGATGGCTGCAACATCCTTTGTTTACTGAAATGGCGGGCAATATTTTAGAAAATGCAAACTAATCAATAGTAACTGAAAGCATATCAGTGGTTGATTGGGGATGGTGAAGGGCTGTAGCAGAGGACTATGAAATGAGAATGCACCAGGAGGTTTGGGGAGTGACGGATGTGTTCACTATATTGAATACGGACATGTTTTCACAGATGTATGCTCATCAACAATTATTATATGGCACACTTTAAATATGTCCAAAAAAAATCCCGCCCCCCGGCCAATTCTCATATCTTATCACCCTGGCTTGCCTTCAGCAAAAGTCTTGTCAAGTCCGTTTGACCAGAACTCCCCTTACTTCTGGTGCTTTCTCTTAGTAATTTTCCATCCACTGACCCCACCCTGCTCCTTGTCTCCTGAATAGTCTGCCTTACTGTTCTTTAACAAATGTCACAAATAATTTTTCTTTAACATAACCTACCCATGCCTTTATAATTAGAGCATATTTAAAGAGCTGGTTAGAATTCCTCTGCCCAGCTGATTATGAATTTTCTATATATAACAGTAGATCTATTTTTTCCCCTTCTCTGGAAAGGCAAATCATTCCATGAAATAGAGGCCGCAATTAATGTAAAACAGAAACCCTTGCTTAATTAATATATTCTTTAAGTTGGATCAACCTTTTATTGTAAGTCTTTCCCTCATATGGCCAACAGGAAGTTCTTACATTCCTTGCTTTGCTGTAAAGTGAAATTATATGTAAATCTATCTGGAACCATGTTGAAACTTGTATTTGTAGTCTATTTCAAACTTGTATTTGAAAATCCATTGAAAAAGATCTCTATCTCTTTGTGAGAAACACATGTCTGAAATTTACATCCTGCCCCTACGAACTCCTTTGGTCAGTTGACCAACTTAGTATTAGCTTAAAACTAAAACACCATATTTGTCAAAAGCTTCGAAGAAAAGAATGACTTTCCCTGACACCAGCTAAAAGAAAAATGGTGCAAGAATTTCTTTATATAGTTGTTCTTGACATAAATTAGACTCATGTGAGAAAAGGATGTCTAAATCTATATTCTAAATAATACAGCAGAGGATTACAAGGCAGATTGTGCAGATTGGAACAGCATTCCATGACTATTTTTACTACCGATAAATGAACTGCTTCAGATAAAATGTCTGCCTGTTCCTTTTCTCTCTCTTTCTCAATATATTTCCCTCACTCCCTACCTTCTGACCCCAACCTCTCCCTTTCCCACGTATTCACAGAACTACACATACAGAGACACACATGCAGAAACACATCACAACTTCCAAGTGGCAAGGAATCCATCCCCTGAGCATTTCAGTAAAAGTTTCCCATCCTCATTTTCTTTCTATTTAATGCATTTTTCCAGAGCAAAAAGACTCACAGACATAAAGAACAGAGGATCAAAGTTTGCTTCTAGCTCCACCCTTTCCAACTCTAAAAGGACCACCAGAATATGTAAATAGGACAAATCAGCGTACTTGTTGGAAGTCAAGAGTAAGGACCTCTGTATGTTGGAAAACCAAAGGGCACAGAGCTGGTCTTCACATTGCCTCAATAAGTGTTAGTTTCCTTTGGCTGCCCTAACAAAGTACTATAAACTGGGTGGTTTACAACATCAGGTAAATGTCTTCTCTCACAGATCTGGAGGCTCTGCGGGACGATCCATTCCAAGCCTCTCTTTCAGCTTCTGGTGGCTTCCAGCATTCCTCGACATTCCTTGGCTTGTGGCTGCATCATCCTAATCTCTGCATCCAGTGGTCACATGGTGTTCTCCCTGTGAGTCTGTCTACAAATTTCCTTCTTAGGAGGACCTCAGTCACTGGATTAGGACCCATTTAATCCAGTATAACCTTACCTTAACTTGATTATATCTGCCAAGATGCTATTTGCAGATAAGGGCACATTCACAGGTTCTGGATAGATACAGATTTTGGAGGGACAATATACAACCCAGTTCGTAGCATATTGAAGGAGACTTAGAGAGGACTAGTCATGGTGACCTCTCAAGCCTTCAGCCGACCACTAGGAGGAGCCGTCTGGTTTAGGTGATGCCATTTCTATATCCAGCTGGTGAAGACGATTGATATAGTCTCATCCTCCCTGCCACAGTGATTGGTTCAGGAATCAGCAAGGCACATTCCTCTGTCAATAATTAGTTTTAGGGGTTGATGAATAACCCATGTTGGACCCTTGAAAGGGAAGCCAGGACTTATATTAGATGGTCGAGGACAGAGAAGTCTTTTTCTCCCCCGCCTATTTTTTTTTTGTTTTGGTATTTCAATAATGGTTTTGATTTTAAAAATTACACCTTTACTATAGAAGGTAAAGCACCAGAATTATAAAAATTACTCCTAGTTTTGCCAACCTTATAATCAACCTTATGAAATATTCTTCATTTTTCATAACATCTATACACTGTTTTACTGCCCAGGTTTATTGAGGTATATTTGACATATAACATTGTGTAAGTTTAAGATGTACAATGTGGTGATTTGATATGTGTGTATATTATGCCATTGTTACCACGATAGGGTTCGTTAACATCTCCATCACTTAATTACCATTTTTCGTGTGTGTGGTGAGAACATTTAAGATCTCTCTTAGCAACTTTCAAGTATATAATACAGTATTGTTAACTATAGTCACCATATTATACATTACCTGCTCAGAACGTATTCATCTTATAACTGGACATATATACCTTTTGACTGGCATCTCTCCTTTTCCTCCACTCTTCTGCCCCTGGTAACCACTATTCTACTCTCTGTTTCTATGAGTTCAGCTTTTTTAGCTTCCACATGTAAGTGATAACATACAGTATTTGTCTTTCTCTGACTTATTTCACTTAGCCTAATGCCCTCAAGGCCCATCCATATTGTCACAAGTGGCAGGACTTCTTTCTTTCCCATGGCTCAATAATATTCCATTGTATATATACACATCATCTTCTTTATCCATTCATCTGTCCATGAGCACTTAGGTTATTTTCAGATCTTGGCTTTTATGAATAATGCTGCAATGGACAAAGGAGGCAGATACCTCTTTGAGACCCTGATTTCATTTCCTTTGGATATACACCCAGAAGTGGAATTGCTGGGTCATATGGCCATTGTATTTTTAATTTTTTGAGGAACCTCCATATTTGATTTGCTTTGGCCAATGGGATGTTAGTGGACTGGATGCAGCAGGAGTGGAAGGTGCACTTGTGCTTCTATCATCCCCCAAGGAGACGTATGACTGAGCTGGCCTTCTGCTCCTGGAGGAGGATGAGACACACATGGGACAGAGCCACCCCAAAATCGATTCAGCTGAGCCCGGACCAGCTGACTCCCAGCTGACCTACAGCCTCAGGAGCTAAATAAGTGCCTACTGTTGTGTGCTGTGGTTGTCAGGGAGAGCCTGGCTCACATCACATGTGTCTGAATTCTGTTCTCCTGCCTGTTACCGGTTTTTATTTTAGTCATTAAGAATATCCAGTGAGTTCCTTTTGTTTGGGTTTCATGCTCACAAAGTAACTTTCTGTTTACATTTTGCTTTCTCATCTAGACTTTTAGATAGGATGACCATAAATGCACTCAACTTTATGAGATTCACGTCATGTTCCTCATTGTAAATGTGTAGGTTGGCATTCTTGAGCATACTCCAGGTTTTGCTGAATTTAGTTGGGATTAGAATGAGTTGCTCTGGGCACACTGACCAACCAAGATTTTGGACATGGAGTGGACCCCGAACTCTGGGAACTCACTCATCTGCTGTTGTTCAGTAAGACTTTGGGGTACACTACCTGGACCACATTTCTGAGCCTTCATATCCTCCAACTTCAGAGCACAATGGTAAGGCTGGGTGGAGGTCGTGTTCTTAAATTCCACTTTGTCTTCTTTTCAGGTTAATGTGTCTCCATGTTTTTGTGACAAATTAATAGTTACTTTCTGCTGTCGTTAGCTACCAATACTAAGGGTAAAAATCAAACTACAGGATACTGATAGAATTTTTTTTTAAAGTAATCCATGTAACTACAAATCTCAAGATTGAAATTCCTAGATTCGTACGTGTGGCAGCCTGGTGCTGTCTGTGGAGTTGCAATGGCCTTGGCATCCTCGCACACACGCTCAGGGAACGCCTGCCCGATGCAGCAGGATGACACACTTGTTTTGTCTGGAACACACATCTGAAGTATAAATGTTCTGCTCAAAAACATGTTTTAATAGGCTTTGTTTTATTTTGTTGGCTACTAATTCAAACACTTGTACTGCTTTAATAGTCAGTGATTAATTCCAGGTTCCTATTCATGTGGGACTTACTCAAAGCTCCTCTCGAAACTATGTTGTATTAATCAGTGTGACTCACCTTTTCACTATTCCAGAGCTAATAACAGGGATTATCCAGCTGGTACTTCAGGAAATGAGTGAGAGTGAGATAAGCTGGGAAGCTACTTCTGCTTGACCTCTTTTCAGTTTGAAATGAAAGTTTTCTCATAAGCGTTTTTTCTTCCAGTGCAGGACGATTGTATTTGCACTTCTTTAAAAAAAAAACAAAAACGATTATGCTTTTTATAGGAAAAAACCACAAATAATAAGTGTATATAGCCTGATGGATTTTAGTACTGAGAACCCATTGGTATATCCAGTACCCAGGGCAGGAATCAGAACATTATCAGCACTCTAGAAACTTCCTCTGTCCCTAATTTCTTTTTTTGTCAGCTTTGTTGAGTTATAATCAACAAATACAAATTGTACACATTTGTGGTGTACAATGTGATGTTTTGATATATGTATACATTGTGAAATAATGACCACAATCAAGCTAATTAACCTATCTGTCACCTCATATAGTTCTCTCTCTTTTTTTGTGTGTGAGAACATTTAAGATCTATTCTCTTAGCAGATTTCAAACATACAATGTAGTATTATTAACATTGGTCACATGCTGTACCTTAGATCTCCAGAACTTATTTATCCTGCATAACTGAAACTTAGTACCCTTTGACCAATATCTCCCCATTTTCCCCTCCCACCCCTCCCCCAGCCCCTGACAACCACCATTCTAGTCTCTGCTTCTATGAGTTAGAATTTTTAAGATTCCACATATAAGTGAGATCATGTAGTATTTGTCTTTCTGTGCCTGGCTTATTTCACTTAGCATAACGTCCTCTGGGTTTGTTTGTGTTATTAAATAACAGGACTTCTTTCTTTTTAAGGTTGAATAATATTCCACTGTGTGTGTGTATATATCCATTTCTCCAATGATGGACACTTAGGTTGTTTCCATGTCTTGGCTATTGTGAATAATAATGCAGTGAACATGGGAATGCAGATATCTCTTTGAGATACTGATTTTATTCCCTTAGGATGTGTACCCAGAAGTGGGATTGCTGAATCACATGCCCTCTGATTTCTGACTCCATAAATGAGTTTTGGCTGTCTTTGAAGTTTATATAAATGAAATCATAAACTATATATGCTTTTGTCTGTTTTTTTTTTTCACTCACTGTTAGGTTTGGGAATTTCATTCATATTGTTATAATTAGCAATTGTTTATTCATTTTCATTGCTGTATAATATTCCACAACAAGCCACTGTTTATTCTACCATTAATTCTGTCCCCAGTGACTAATGACATGGACTCATCTTTCAAGTATTTGTCAGCCATTTATTCAATAAATTTTGTCCATTTTTCTATTGAGTTTTCTTTCTTTGGATTTTTAAGAATTTATTTTGTTTAAAAATTTTTTAACATTTTAATAAAAAGCTTTTCAATCTATAGAAAAGTTGCAAAATGTATCTAATAGATACCCATATATCTGCTCATCTTGATTCAATTGTTAAAAATTTGCCATATTTATTCCATCTATCTATCTATCTATCTATCTATCATCTCTTTTTGTGAATCATTTGAGAGTAAGTTATAGACATTATAACTTCATCTCTAAATACTTAAGTAGGGATGTCTTAGGCACAAGAGCATTTTCTTTCAAAACCACAATATTATCAAATTCAAGGAATTTAACATTTTTATATTGCTGTTGTATAACATATAATCCACATTAAAATTTCACCAATTGTCCAAGTAATGTCTCTGTAGTAGCATTTTCCCCTAATATAGTATCACACATTGCATTTAGTTCTCATGTGTCTTTAGTCTCCTTTAATCTGAATAGGTTCTTAGTTTTTGTTTTTCATGGTACTGATGTTTTTGAAGACTACAGAATAATGATTTTGTAGAATGTGTTCTAAATATAGATATTTCTGGTTGCTTCTTTAGGATTAAGTTCAAGGTATTTATTTTTCTCAGAATATTTCAGAATTGATGCTCTGTCCTTCTCAGTGCCTCACTTCTAGAGGCTTATGACATCACTTTGATCACCCAAATAAGATAATGTCTACCTGATTTCTCCACTAGAAAGGTACCTTTTCCTCCTATGTACTTAATTTGTAATTGATGGGGAGGTACCACGTGGATATCATGTCCCCAATAAACATTCACCCAAATTCTTGTCTGAAATAACTACTAGTATGGTGGTTGCAAAATAGTAATTTTTTAACCCAGCTATGCCTCCTACATCTATTAGTTGGCATTCTACTGTTAAAAATTAACTTGAGGAAGATGTCATTTTTACAATATTCTGCATTACTGTTCAGAAATATGGACTCTCTATGCTTCCCCCGCTTCCAGAAGATTATTTTATAGCTCTCAGTGCAACTTTCATTTGTCTTCAAGATTATTTGGAGGTATTTTATGGGATATTTTTTGTCATCATAGTAAATGGGATCCTTTTATACCATGTCTTTTAATTCAGGGTTATGGGTTTATAGGAAAACTCTTTTGGACATTGATTTTGTTCACATGCTTTGGTGAACTCTCTTCTGACGTGGACTCTTGCAGTGTGCTTTGACACTTTAGGCATATAATAATCAGAGCAATGATTAATATAATTATAATAACTGCAATCATACCATAGCAGCAATCATAGCAATACCATGACATAATGCAACACTATGTTCTGGGTGTCTTTAATACCGACAACCACGTGGAGCTGGTGGACTTGCAAAGAATATTTGTGGGGTAACTGAATAAATTGGTAGCCACAGTCACAATTCTCATTTTCTCCTGATTTCACTGAGTGCCTCAAGTGAATCACTAACTGTGATCATGACTGTTGTTTCAAGATAATTATTCTTAATCTGTGAGGCAAGAATCTGTTCAGTCGTAGTTTTCGAAGAGTTATATCTGAAAGGGAAGTGATTGAAATGGTTACATATATTTTTCTTTTTTTTCAAGTATCAATATAATGCATCATTTACATTTTATGACATCTTTCCATTCCTGGGATAAATTCTATATAATCTGTGTATGCGTGTGTGTGTCTTCAGATTCAGAACATAGGTGTGTGTGGTAAGATTTTGATTAGAATCTTCACATTCTTGTTAAATATGAGACTGCTTTACAATTGCCATACCTGCTAGCCAAATGTTGAAATCAGGTTTATGTTAGCGTTTCAAGACAAGTTCTCTGTTAACTTATCATTGTAATTTCCTTTAAAATAGGACTGAAACCAGAGCCTTTAAGAAGCCATTGTTTGAAAACTTCTACAATACTTTTTGGTTATTAGTCCTGTTATTTAAAATGTTCTGTTATTTAAAATTTGCACAAAATATTTCTCTTCATTGACATTTTCAAGTTTATTACCCACAATTTTTCTAAGTAGGCTCATCTTTTAAAAAGGGTTTTGTATTTTTTTTTTAAATAACAACTTACAAATTTCTAATTTATTTTTTGGTATTTTGAATTTTTAAAAATTAGATTTGACAAAGGTTTGACTATTTTGCTATTTTTTTAAAAGGAAGCTTCTCTTGGTTATATTTCTGGAATCCATCTTTTTTCCAACTAATTAATTTCTGCCATATTTCTTTTATTCTTCTTCTCTAAGTTTCCTTAGGACTAATTTTTGTTTAAAAACAAAAACTAGGGCCTCCCTGGTGGCGCAGTGGTTGAGAGTCCGCCTGCCGATGCAGGGGATACGGGTTCGTGCCCCGGTCTGGGAGGATCCCATATGCCACGGAGCAGCTGGGCCCGTGAGCCATGGCCGCTGGGCCTGCGCGTCCGGAGCCTGTGCTCCGCAACGGGGGAGGCCACAACAGTGAGAGGCCCGCATACCGCAAAAAAAAAAAAAAAAAAAAAAAAAAACTAAAACCTGAGGTGAATTTTTAGTATATATATTTTCCGTCATTTCCTTTTTAAAAGTGTGCCTTTCTCTCTGAAAATCTTAGTGGCGATAACCCATGTGGTGTTTTGAAATGACGTATTCTCATTTTCATTCTCATCTAAATAGCCCATCATTGTATGTTTTTATTTCTTTCTTAATCCTACGGGTTTTTAGACAAATGACTTTCATTTTTATTTATTTTTAAATTTCTGAGTGATTTGGTGCTTTCTTTTGAGCCCACATTATTGATTTGTAGGTTTATTATGTCATGGTAAAAAAAAAAAATAGGGTGTTTTGTGCACTCCATTGGGGAATATATGAGATCTGTAGAGGGGAGCATATGACTAATTTTCTAAAGTTTCATGGATATTTAAAGTAAAAAAGAAAGCTTACTTATTTGTAGAAAAAAATTAAGATGTGTCTATAAATTTCTTATTAGTTACATTGATCAAATCTCCTGTGTCAATATTTCTTATTAGTTACATTGCTCAAATCTCCTGTGTCAATATTTGTGTTTGATCTCTTCTGAGCTGACAATATTGCTTTAAAATATTACAATTGCTTTTCTGTTCAATGTCCTTTGTAATTATAATAATTTTTGCTTTATTGGGTTTAAGCCAGCATGTAAAGCTCTACCATCATTATCTTCTCACAGTGGACTGGGTTTTGTGTCCATTAAAAATGGTCCTATTTGCCCCATTAAATGATATTTCTTAGAATTCACTTTCTCTGCAATTCTATTTCTATTTCTCCTCTTTACGTGCTAGTATTTGCATGTTGTGCATTTGTTCATTCTTTTATTTTTTTCATCTCCTTGTATTTCCCCCTTTGGGTGTATTTTTGTAAACAGCATACCAGGGAGAATCTTGGTATTTTAATAAGTGGATTTAATCCATTTCTTGTGCTGTCATATTTCATGCTCTCGGCTTTAATGCTTTTCGCTATTCCCTTTCTCATCTGCCCTTTGACTTAGAGAAATACATTTAGCTTGCTTTTATTTTCTGAAATGGTTTTGAAATTTGACATTCTAAATGTAATCCTAACAGAGCAGTGCTTTCCAAAGTGCTTAGCAGAACACGGGCTCTGTGAGATGCTCTGTGGAAAAAAGACATCTGAGATCAAACATCATGAAGAAGGAGGCATTCTGTGTACCACCTTAGAGAGTCTTAATGCACAACAGCATAGACAAGGCTCTGGTAAGTCCTGCAGTGGTGGCTGAGGGGGCAGCCTGTTTTTGCTTGTTTTCCCAAGTTATTTTTAGGAGGGCTTATACCACTATCGTAGACTGAAGTTCTAAAGAAGATACTTCCCAAAATGTTAGTCAAATACGAATTTCTGAGCCTATGTTGGTTTAGCAAGGAAAATTCCAGTATAGATAAGTTTCTCTCTCTGTACACCCATCTGTCTTTAAGATTCAGCCATGTGGCTTGGTGTCCCTAGAAGAAGAGGGTAAGCCCCTACAACAGAGGTGCTCACCGGTTAGGGAAGGTGATGATTTGAGCTAGGGGAGGTCCCCAGGGGCATGAAGGTGGGGAGAAACCCCTTCAGAGTGGGAAGGAGGAGGAGGGGGAAGAGAGGAGAACCAGGAGGTGGCAAATCAGAGTCCTGCCTCCCTCTCGTGTTGAGCTCTCCTGGGGATCGGAAAAGGATGGAGACCCTCAAAAAGCAAGAGTCAAAGTAGAAGCAAGGGGCTTTTGTCCCACTTCCTCCTTGGGACTCAGAAAGACCAGCTGACCCATTTCACCACAGTAGCAGGGGGAAGTCTGCCATGTCTGGGTTGAGACCCTGTGCCCTGTGCTTCAGAGGGATGCAGAGAGGGAAGCTGGGAGCCTGGAAGTTTCCATAGAGACGGGTGGGCCAACCCCACGGCTGAGGCTGGCTGTGGCTGAGACCCTGAGGACCAGTGAGCACCACTGTGGGACCCTGGGGTGCCTGGCCATGCCCAGAGAGCCTCAGGCTTACGCAGCAGGGCCAGACGGGCACAAGTGGAATCAGAGCATCGCTCAGGGGCCTTAGAGGGCCCCAAGCCTGGGTCAGAATTCCTTCCAGGAACAGAGGGCACACTCGAATTAGGATACCCGGAGTAGAGTGGATAAAGGAATGGTTTCAAAGGTGTGTCTGAAGTCAGGGGACCAAGGGGGACAGTGCAGCATTCTGGGTCAGGAGCAGATACTGAACCCGGGGATAGGGAGGGCTGCTTCCCAGGAGCTGAGACCTTTAGTGGAGGGACCAGGCAGCCCCTGGGGACACCACGGGGAAAGAACCAGGGAAATCGATCTCCTGCCCTCACTCTCCTCCCGCCTCCCATCTCCTGCCAACCCAGCCAGTAGCTGCAGGGCAAGGAGACCTACAGATGGGGTCCATACAGGTCAGCTGTGCAGGACCCAGAGCGGGATGGGGAGGACGGAGTTCACCTAAAGGGCGACACCCAGAGCAGTGCAGGGACCAGCCGTGGAGTCGACCCTCCCTCTCCCATGCTGTGAGGTCAGGTCCACTCACCTCTCTACCCAGAGGTCAACTTGCTGGCAGAAGGGGAGCAAGAGTCACTGAAAAAGAGCCCAGGACACGCTTCACTAGGAAATCTGCGTCACAATCCCCCTCCTGTCCTGCCATCTCCCCAGTCCCGGAGGACGGATTCAGATCAACCAGGAACAGCAATGAAAGATAAGAGGTGAGCAAAGTCATAACTGTTAACCCTGATCCCCAAGGACATGAATGTTTCGTATGAGTCAGTTTTAAAGACGGACCTGTTTTAGTGCTCCTAAGTCTTTCTGACGAAGAGGATTTGTTGTAGTTAACGCCTCCAAATAATTCCCGTTTCCCTTGCACAAATCAGCACCCATTACTTACAACCCACATATTGTCAGACAGTGATGTCTGTGCTTTTACTTCCCTTTAATTGAAATATTGAGTGATTAGGAGCCTTCCGTGAGCAACCTCCACGAGGCCCCAGAGACTCAGAGCCTGCATAGACCCTCAGAGCTCGGCAGCAGTGGAAGGGGTCGCCCGCCTTTCCCTCTGTTCAGTGTGTCAGTGACAGGGGTCAGCCCTGCTGAACTCACCACGGTCACCTGGACTTGAATGAGTCAAAAAAACATACGTGTATTCCAGACAGTCTTCCTGTGAGCCTCTGTTAGCCAGGCTTGCCGAGGACTGCGGGGTTGGACCAATACAGTCAGGACAGCTGATGTTGAGGTCACTGGCTTGTTTCATAGAAGGTTCAGAACGTGGATGGTCCTGGCTGGATCATCCGTGGATGGCAGGAAGAGCGGATATGGGAGGCCCTGGGAGTCATCTCTAGAACCACCTGGTAACACATTTTGACAAGTCCTCCAGGGGTCACCCCATTCACTCTGTGGCTCCGAGTCCTCACACCTGAGGCTTCCTCACAGCTGGGTTTCAGCTGGAGCAGAGATGTACAACACATCAAAGGCACCGGCAGAGGTCGGGGGGCACACTTTGAAAATGCTGGTGCCTGGTTTCTATCTCCATCCATCAGTTGGTAGCGTGTGGGCATCTGTGCTTTTGAAGGAGCCTGGGTGATTCTAATGTGCAGGTAGTCTACGACTGAGGATCGCCAAGCCGGCTAAGCCCCTTTCTCCTCACCTGTCACTCTTGTCTCCCCCAGGAGGAAGGGGTGCTGTAGTTCATTGCTGATGGTTGGAGAGTGGTCTGGGCATCTCAGCCCAGCTACTTTTCACTCCCTTTTTTGAACCTGACTGCAGAGAGGTGTGCTCTGGCCTGTGGTCCTGCCCTGCAGTAAGGACCATCCCCTGAGGGCGAAGTCTTGGGGTGTCTAGCTCTGCTCGTGTCTGCTCACAGCCAGGTGGGTGTCTACTAATTCAGTGACAAAGTATTATGAGTTCACCTGGTCAAGACCCCAAGCCATGTCTCCAGTGAGCTTTGGCCAGTGATAAAGCTGATAGTGTCATCTTTTGCCTGGCACCTCTTTCTATATCTCCCTGGTTCAAAACACAGAGAGTGAAGAGAGGGGTGGTCCATATTGCTACTGCCCACCCCCAGGTTAAATCTGTCTGATTGGCATATGCTCCTCCCACTATGGGGAATGTGTAAGGAATACTGTAAATGCGTTTCAAGAATGTGTCTATTTGTAATAAAGGACTAAGGGTAAATAAAAGCAAATCAAATTCATCTTCATTATAATAAACACTTACTTGTGTATTCCTTTGTTTTCATTCTAGTTTCTAAATTAACCCACTGGAGATGACAAATAAATACATATTTGGGGGAAGGAAAAGATGATGACTACAGAAAGGCAAGTTAGGATGGAGCCCTGGGTCTTACACGTGATTGTTGGTGGGGACCAGCCCACTACGTTGTCCACTGGGATTTGCTCGGAGAGTCTGGCCCGGCCACACCTCTGTGCAGACCTAGTTGGAAGGGCATAGACCTAGCTGTGTCATAGTTCTTGAGGCAGCTCTTGAGGCAGCTCTCCCCAACCTAGATGGCACCAGGGGCTTAGGACACATGGCCTGACTTGGAACACCACTCTTATCCTAAACTAGATACCATTCATCAGATGACATGCATTATGTTTAGGCTTCTTGATTCATATAGAAAAAATGTTTTTCAGGGAAAGTTATACCAAATTATATTCCCAGCAGAAATAGATGATAATTCTCCAGTCTTTGCTAACATGAAATATGATCCTTTTTTATCCTTAAACTTAGAAATGAAGAATAATATCTCATGGTTATTTAAATCTTCACTTTGTTAATTAAGGCTGAAATTTACATATTTTGATTCTTTTTAAATTAAATGTCTTCTTTATTTTCCTCTGAGAGTATTTCTTTCTAACTGATTTTTAAGAGCTCTTTATAGAGCAAAGCTCATGTAAGTTGAAACTATTTTTCCCAGATTGTCATTAATCTTAGTTTTGTTTTTGATGGCTTTTCATGGAAACTTTATAAGTTCTGACATAACATATATCACTACTTTTCTCCGTTTGATACTGAAATATTTGTCTATACCCTCACATAATCTCTAACAAAACACATCTCAACTTCCAATACTAATGAACAATTCCATCCTGAAAAAAAAATGACCAGCATAGAAAAGTCATCAGGGTACATGCAGAGACGCAGGAGGTCAAGAAAGGAGAATAATGTGAAAAAAAGAACAAAGGTGTCTTTATTGCAGGAAATAAAAAACTTCAAAATGTACCAACAAAGTTTGCATTTCTCAAAAGGAGACCCTCTCTAAAATTAGAAGAGATGGATTCCAGGTGAAAAACAAGTCTGCAATATTTTGGATTCCAAGGGAGGTGGTGACTAGTGGTTTGGCCATTGCAGAAAAATGAGTTGGTGAAGTGGAAAGACCAATTCAAGAGCAGGAGCTGAAGGATAAAGAGATGGATGTAAACCCTTCATTCACTCAACAAGCACTGGAGTAGCTCCTGTGTGCCAGGCAATATTTGGGGCTGGGATAAAGCAGTGAGCAAAACAAACCCAAGCTGTCACAGAACTTGAGTCCTACTGGAGGGAGATACGGATGAAATAAATATGTGCTGTAGCAAGTGGGACCGTCTGTCCACAGGGGCCACCTGCCTGTCAGTGCCGGATGGGGAGAAGCTGGAATATTTGACCAGGCAACAGCATCACTGCTTCTATTGCAGCCACACAGGATCACATTGGAAAACATCCTGCACATTCTAATGGCATCTAACCAACTGCTGCTGCCATTGCCTCCCGTGTCTCAGCGGGGACCACAGGGGTCCAGCCCTGGGGCTCCAAGGCCCTGCTCCTGTGATCATGACCAGATATTCAGGCTCTCTTCCCATGGAAAACCACTTTGCCAGGTTGGCTGGGTTCAGGCAAGCTTCCGACTCTGACCACATGCTTTGCAATGTCCAGGATGTTCATTGATTGTAAAATGATGTAACAACACATTAAAATGAGACTCTTCCTGTCTCCATTCAACTGCAACTTGAAGACAGTAGATGCTACATCCCACCAAAACCTCCATGCAGAGATTTCAACATAGATTAAGAAACCCAGTTGTACAGATTTTAAAGACCCTCACCCACACTGAGGTTGGGATGTGGAGACTGAGAGGAAGGGTTTATGTAAAGGGTTTTGGAGGAGGCCACGGTGGCTGTTAAACCTGGGCAAGGGGTGAGGGGTATCTGCTCCCCGCTCGAGGATGGTCTGAGGATTTTCAAACCTCGTCCTGGAGAGCTTGGGGTAAGATGTTCCCTGCAGTTTGGAGCCACAGAGAACAGGCATCTGACTCCCTCAGAGAAATGTAAAAGTCAGAGGGGAGCTGACCAGTTGCTAATGGGGGAGCTGCAGGAGGGGTGGGGGTACTGGGGCTGACATGTGTGCCCAGAGTTTGCTAGGGCATAGAATCCATGAGCATTTCTTCATATGGATCCAACAGGTGAGACCATAGTGCAAGACGTCAGGTTCCACGATATCCCTCATCAGGGAGGTACTGCTGGATTCCCTGGGAGAGAGGCAGGGGAGGAAATGTGTTAGGGATCCGTCCATATTATGGAACAACAGGTAAGCAGTATTCAGGGATGGGCACAGGGTTTCTCCCAAGAACCTAGAAAGTCCCCCCACAAGTGAAAGAGTCAGTATAAGCATCGTCCCTTCAACTCGAGCATCCTTGCTCAAATGACCACCTCTTGCCCACAGCTCTGTTGTGTCTGTGTGCGTGTGTGTGTGTGTGTGTGTGTGTATGTTTAAGGGGGGACAGGAAGGAGGGGAAATAAAGATGAAACAGCCACACCCCCAGCCCAGGTGTGGCTTACAGCCTGCATGGGCATGGAAGGGACTGTGTATCTGAAAGAAGCCATAAGCTTCAGCCTTATATGGACTGGACATCCCAGTGACCAGCGTGCGACTGTGGGTTCCCTAAGAATGGGCAGAAAAAACAAGGGACTTCCCAGGTTTTTATCAGGGCAGGGGAAATCCAGAATTCATTTAAAGGGGTATCGGAAGACAAAGTTGCTAGAGCCTTCTATCCAATGAGTCCCCTGGTTCACTGTGCTGGTTACATTTAGAATTCCAGGAGAGAACATACCTTAGCAAGAAGCTAAGGTTGCATTTATCACCATTTAAGCTCTGTTCTTAAGACTTCCACATGTATTATGTCATTTCACTTTCACAGTCTCCCCGGAGGGGAAACGTGATTACCTTTCAGACAAGGAGACTGAGGATTGCAGAGATTAATTTGCCAAAATTGATCAAGTGAGTAATGAGTGTATCTGGGGTAAATTAAAATTCTTCACGTGGGACTTCCCTGGTGGTCTAGTGGTTAGGACTCGGCCCAATCACTGCTGGGGTGTGGGTTTGATCCCTGGTCAGGGAACTAAGATCCCGCAAGCTGCACAGCATGTGACCAAAAAAAAAAAAAAATTCTTCACTTAATCCAGTTGAGGAGGGAAATTGTGGGGATAGATGAACAAGATCGGCCATGAGTTGATAACTGCTGAAGGCTGGTGGTGGCAGGTGGGATTCATTACACTATTCTTCCTACTTTTTTTTTCTATGTTTCAAAATTCCCATTTTATTAAAGGTTTGGTGAGGGCACTGAACAATTGGAAGGGTGCAGGCTGAAGATAACTGGCAGGGCCCCAATGCAGTGTTCTAGCTGAAGACCAGCCCTCGGTGGAGCAGGGACCCAAAACCCACCAGTCAGCCTCCAGCCCAGGCCCCTACCGCCTACACTGACTGCCTACCTTGCTGAAATGGCCAGGGGGGAACCTGATCTGGGGACAGACCTTTTCTTGTCCCCTATGCCTATTGCATAATCCCCCTGGGACTCTCCCCTTTCCTCCTTCTTCCATGGTTGGTATATTAGGGCAACAGGGAAGTCGACCATTTGGGGGCAAAAAGGACTTGACAATCGGGAAAATCAGATTTGCCCCCCCTGAAGAGTTAAATTCACTGCACAGTCTCAGAGAAGAGATTTGCAAAGCCACACTGCGTAGACAGAATGGGTTTTGAGCCATTAATGGAGGAATCAGACGCTCATTTACCTAACTAACAGGCTTCAAGGTCACGCTCCTTTCTTGTGCATGAATGCATGTCCCTTTTAAAAGTCATTAAAGTAGTATTTCATGGAGAGGGGTTTGATCACCAACACTGAGCGTCTTGTAATCTGTGGTTTTCAACCACGAATGTGTTGTTATAGTGTCTCTAACAGTAGCTGAGGCACCAAAGTTTGTGAGCTTCATTTTTATTGGCAAGAATTAGAATGTATTTAAGATTAGCCTTGTAACATTGCCACAGTCGTTCTCTCGTGTTCTGACGCATGTTCCTCAGTGTGAGAGAAAGAGATGGAATCAAGAGTCATCCTGGGTCACCTAGGGGAAGGTTTTATAGGTGTGAGCACTGTCCATCGTTTGTCTGGCAGTGGGGAATAAAAAGGTTAAGAGCCACCGTTTAGATGCCCAGTTAGTGATCATCAAGTTGGATTGAACACTGAATCTTGTAGTTTCTAGTTTGAGCAACGGTATAGAGATAAAACGGATTCCCTTCAATTCCTTTGAACAAAAACCTCACACGAAGGGGACAGTACTTGTGAACAGAGGGACAAATTACTCTCTCGGCTAAAAAGCTTTTTCAGGAAAATCACCACAAAAAGTCCTCATCAAATGCTTGTTTTGTTAAAAGGTCTGGATAATGATAAATGGGCCTTGGAGAAAAGGTTTATGGTTGGGGTAGTTTTATTGATTTGAGCCTGGCTGGTCTCTTGGAAGTATATTATTTTCAGTAAATCGATTGTGTCTGGTTTGGAAAGGTTGTGCACTACATTTATCTTAAATGATATTTAAATAATTGATCACAATTTGTATTTGTTAATGACCTTTCAATGAACTGTCATTGGCCTGTGTTGGGCCACAGAGATCAGTTTTGTGGACAGCTCTTTGTGACTTTTCTAAAAGAGTTGGTGTTTTTCTCTATTTTCTACATTCAAATCCTCTATTAGGTGTTTAAATCAGAAATCAAGGATTATGATTCTAGCTTATTTTTGTAAATCAAAATGGAATTTGGGGCTTCCCTGGTGGCGCAGTGGTTGAGAGTCCGCCAGCCGATGCCGGGGACACGGGTTCGTGCCCCGGTCCGGGAAGATCCCACATGCCACGGAGCGGCTGGGCCTGTGAGCCGTGGCTGCTGAGCCTGCACGTCCGGAGCCTGTGCTCCGCAACGGGAGAGGCCACGACAGTGAGATGCACGCGTACCGAAAAAAAAAAAAAAGATGGAATTTGGATTCTCCCTTTATAGGCATGGAAAACCCACATGTATGCATGTCATTCTCCCCTGTTGTGATCAGCTATTAAAACTCTAAGACAGGGAAGGAAAATTAATACCATGTATCCCAAATGGAGCCCATCCCCTTTCCTCTCAAATCTGCATTTCTGATTTCACTAAGGACATATGTTATTACTGTGTTTTCTCCCATCACCAGTACAGGTGACCCAGGTAGAGGAAGACATGGTGATGGCCAGGTCTCTGAAGCTGGTGACCCCAGAGGGGTCTAGTCCAGGGGCTTTGAACTCCAGAGATCCCCATGATAGAGGCAGTAGAGGCCATGGCTATGGTCAGGGTCAGGCCTTCTGGAAGCATTGGAGGGCAGGGGTGGGCTCGAGGCTCAGAGCAACGGCTGCAGGAGCTGAGAGATGCCATCCTCCCCTGCCATCTGCTTGGCTTCCCCAGACCTATGGTGGTAGAGACAGCCCAGCAGATGGTCGTACTGCCCCCAGCAACCTCTTCATCCAGAAATGAGTCCCTAGGAGGGTCTTAGGAACCAGTCTCTGCATCCCAGTCCCCAAAAGACACACACTGTTGCTCATGTCATGCCCTTGTCTCCCAATAAACCTGACTTCAGCCTCTAAAAAATGAAGGCCTCATGGCTTCCCTGGTGGCGCAGTGGTTGAGAGTCTGCCTGCTGATGCAGGGGACATGGGTTCGTGTCCTGGTCCAGGAAGATCCCACATGCCGTGGAGCGTCTGGCCCATGAGCCATGGCCGCTGAGCCTGAACGTCCGGAACGTGTGCTCCACAATGGGAGAGGCCACAAAAGTGAGAGGCCCGCGTACCGCAAGAAAAAAAAAAAAATGAAGGCCTCAGTGCCATCTTGTCTCCTTGTTCTCTCCTGACCCCACCATATCCATTTGTTGGAAAATTCTCTTAACTCTTTTTCTATGCTGTTGGACTCCTAGCCTCCAGAGCTGTGAGACACCTCCCTCCCCCATTGCAACAACTGATTCAGATCCTTCAGGGAGGGGAGTTGGGGGGAGTATAATGGATGGCTGATATCTCCTGGTATCCTGGGAGACCCCCAAATTGGGGATCAGTGTACTCTCGGGTTCTTAGGGAACTGGACATCCAGAAGCCTGATTGGGCCCTAAACCACACAAGGACGGTAGCTACTCACGGGTCCCTGATCCAGTCCATGGTTTCCAACTGGGTGCCCCAGAACACCAAGGTTCCTTGAGTGTAAGTGGCCTCCTGGTGGGCAGAGATCCAGGTCCCCAGCCCCTATGTCATCTAGAGCTTCTGGGCTTCATCTCTTTGAAATGATTTGTTAACCTCTGCTTCCTCCTTGTAGGGAAGTGACAAAATTCATCATAGAGGTAAATAATCTTCCACTTTGGGAAAGCCTTGAAGGAGGTCAGGCTTTTGGAGACTAAAGTGAGCTAGTTTGCCCTAAATGATGAAGTCGTAGAATGTTTAGGTTTTTTGCAGGCAGCCCGACGGCAGGGAAGGTAAAGATTTTGAACCTCAGTAATGAGAGTGGATTACTTTCCTTGGACTGCTGGAACAAAGTACCACAAATTGGGTGACTTAACAGATATGCATTTGTCTCACTGCTCTGGAGACTAAAAGTCCAAAATCAAGGTGTTGGGAGAGCCACGCTCCCTCTGAAACCTATGGGGAGGCTCCTTCTTTGCCTCTTCCTAGCCAGCAGTCTTCGACATTCCTTGACTTGTAGATGTGTTGCTCTAATCTTCTGTTTTCCTCCAGCCTTCTCCCTGGGCATCTTTACATCATTTCCTGTCCGTGCATGTCTGTCTCTGTGCCCAATATTCCTCTTTTTATAAGGACCCCAGTCATATTGGATTGGAGTCCACCGTAATGACCTCATTAAATTTGATAACCTATGAAAAAACTTTATTTTAAATAAGGTCACAATATGAGGTCCTGGGAGTTAGGACTTCAGCATTCTCTTTTTTTGAGGGGTGGGGGGCACAATTTAACCCATAACAAGGGGAAGATTGAAGAAAATGGTCAAGGGGTGGGAGGTCCAGAGGCTGGATCTCAGGAAAGCAAGCCCTATGGTTTGGAATGGCCAGAAAATTTTTAGTAATAATAAAGCCTAACATTAAATTTGAAAGTATTCTTAGTTCTGATCTAGAATCCCTCTTTGTTTTCCCCAAGCCTCCAATAAAGACTTGTGCACATGAGCCTCGAGCTTATGGGGATGAGAGAGGAGTAGATATGTCCACATTTTGGGTAAAGAAAGGGTAACTGTTCTCTACATAACGAATCATTGGTTAATTGCCTGGGTCTTTCCCTGGATTGTAAGGAGCATCATCACAAAAGCAGGACTCTCTTATTCATCCCACAGAATGTTGCCTGGGAGCCAGTAGGAATCCAGTAAACACTTGATGAGTAAGTACGTGAATGAAGCTGCAGGAAGAGAGATAATCTTTTGGGTTTGAACTCTAACAATCACCTTTGAACACACAACCTTGTGGGTGTATATGAGTATGCCTTTAGAACGAATGCCTGGCAAAGGAATTGCAGTGTCAAATGGATTTTGTATTTAGGACTTGAAATATATATTGTCAAATTCCCACCTGTCAATAGGTTATGAATTTAAAACTCCATCTAGTACTACATGGGAGAGTTTTGTTTCTTACAACAGCTTAAAACCCAATTAAATATTTAAAAATTATAATTTTTCAAAACACAAATAGCTATTTTTTTCTGCATATAAAGGTAATGTATATTTATTGAAAACATTCAAAAAATAAAGTATGAAGAGAAAAATATTTTTTAAAAAATTTTGGGTTTGAGAGCTGGGTTGATATCATATATTTGAACTGAGTGGTAATAGGGCACTTTCTGCTGTCTACCCACTAATCCTCAAATCCCAGGTAGGACGCTGGCCTTCCCTAGGTTAATGGGTCAGGGGCTCAAGTAGTTTGGACATTAATGGAAAGGGGCTACAGAAGACTGGAAAACTCAGGAACAATCCATTTCCATGTTTTTAATATTCATCTTCCACACTAGCCTTCGTGCCATCTAGGCTGTATGGCTGCAAGCCTTTCCCTTAGTAGGTACTTGGTGAATACTTACCAAATTCAAATAAATAATGTGAAATGAAATGTTTGTGAAGTATAAAAAGGAAGGAAATAAACTAGCTAAGGTTCTAACTTTTACAGAAATGGAGACTCAAATAAGCCAGTGAAACCCCAGGCCCAGTATCCCCCTGACATTCTTAGGAAATAGCTCAGCACACCCCTTTATCATCCTTGGGTCCTCTTCATTTGTATGCTGCCTGGGGAACTGACTCCGAGACCCAGATTGATGTCATGACATTTAAATCTTACCCAGTGACATTTTGCCAATGCTCTGCGTAGCAGTAAGGTTGTCTCGGGGGTGGTGTGGTGGCTGAGTGGGGCAAAGCAACCATCAGGTGGTCCTGGCCCTCTGACCGAGCTTACGTCTGCTGCTGGTCCATGAATTCACTGAGGATATTAAGAAATACAAGGGACGACTGAGGAAACTGTGTCTTAAGCTCTGACATAAACTAGAGCTTGGCCTGGTGGGAAAGGATGCTGAGTCAGGTGTTAGATTGGAGTTCTGACTCCCCCCGCGGAGGCTGTATGGCTTTGAACTGACTTGCCTCACTGGTCAGCAGGTCCTTTTGAGAACTGATGCGAAATACATAGGAAAGTCCTTTAATATTTGAGGAGACCAAAGCCCTTCCTTTCTTCCTTCCTTCCTTCCTTCTTTCTTCTTTCCTTCCTTCCTTCTTTCTTCTTCTTCCTGTTCTCCTTCTTTTTCTTTCTTTCTTTCTCCCTTTCTTTCTTTCTTTCTCTTTCTTTTTTGAAGTATATGTAGTTGATTTATAAAGTTGTGTTAATATCTGCTGTACAGCAAAGTGACTCAGTTATATATATATATATATATATATATAACTTTTTAAAGAATATTCTTTTCCATTCTGGTTTATCCTAGGATATTGAATATAGCTCTCTGTGCTATACATTAGGACCTTGTCTATCCATTCCATATATATTAGCTTACATCTGCTGATCCCAACCTCCCACGGCATCCCTCCCCCAACCCCCTCCCCCTTGGCAACCACAAGTCTGTTCTCTATGTCCATGAGTCCAAAGTCCTTTAAGTGAACACACTGGAAAGAGTTTGCCTGCTAGCAAACAACATGCCTTATATTTTGGAGCTGGGCCTCCGTTGGAATTGCTTCTCCTGATGAGGGGCCTCTTTTGCAGTCACTTGCTGATTCACTTCGGTGAAAACTGAGGCGTCAGAATCATCCATCTGGCCTCCTACAGAAACCCAACCTCTGATTCTCAGGCTCGGCATCTGCCGGGCTGTAGCACTCGATTCATCACTGAGGGCAGGTGGTCTGATGGATGGTCTCCAACCAGGGCCTTCTCGTGAAGGTTTCTGAACGTCCTGAAGGTCAAGGAGTGGACGTGTCATGGAGGGGCTCTCTCTGTTTGTGACTCTTTTCTGTGGCAGCATAAAGGGCCACACAGTGGTCTTCTGACCATCAAAGTCCAGGCTAGGGTTGGATGGCCCCTGAGGCCAGGACTGCATCTCCTGTGACTTTGTATCGCTAGTGTTTGAGTTGGGGTTGGCCTTAGCATGATAGAAGCTTTTTTTCTGGTTCACCTAACAGTCCTGGGCAGCTTGGTGGGGTATCTTAGGAGCCCAGGCTGAAGCAGGATCTACCATCCTCAGCGCAGGGCCAAAGCCACCATGGTTGTTCCCATGCCAGCCAACTGGAAGGGAGGACAGGAGAGCAGGAAGAGGGCACTGAGGACCACTTAAAGGGCCAGGCCTGAGAGAGGCACACACTCATCTTCACATCCCACGGGCTAGAATCAGGCACATGACCTCAGTCACAGGAAGGGAGACTAGGAAACAAGGGCTGCTTGGTGTGCCCGGGAGGAAGAGAAAATGGGTCCTGATGAACTGCTATTTGCTATATCCAGGGTCTAGTGGAGAGTAAGTACCCAACAAATGCTGGCTGAAAGAATGGGTCCAGTTAAGATTTAAGAAGTTTCTTTAATGATGGGCAGCTCCAGCAGGAATATGATCTTCAGGGGATCCGTCCAAAGGTGTTGGTTTTCTGTCCACAGTTCCTGTGTGTCTCGTCAGCCACAAAAACATTTCATTTATTCTATCCTCACTGTGTCTTGGGCACTGAGCTACACGCTAGAGATCCCTTGTGAATAACAACAGGTTCCTGTTTTCAGGGCACTTACAGCCTATGTAACCAAGGGTATCTGGTGTCTTTAAACTAAGGTAGCTACCTTTATATGAAAAAGCTATACTCATAACCAGAGTTGCAGCCTCCTCAATGGATTAATATAAAATCCTTTAAACACAGAACCATATGTTGAAACCCTCGATGGAATATCAATCAACATTTATTTCTGGGCTCTGGAGCCCTGATTTAAAATGCATCTGTGCAAGTAGCCTTTGTAGAAAAATGACATATCTTACACTGAAGCAAGTAATCCAATCTTGCCCAGCCCTTCACAATGGAAAAGCAGAGAGGAAGACTTATCCAAGTGAAAAACAGGAGTATTTTCTTCTAATGAGAATGCAGAGCTGGATCAATTATAGACAAGTGTGCAAAGTTAGTTCTTGAGGTTTTCTTGTTTCTATTTTGGGGAATAGTTATATGCATATCCTCATGTTTTCTTGCTGCCTTGTGAGGATCAGGAATGGCTCTTAATGTACTTGAATATAATTGTGAGTTCATCTTACAGTATCAGTTTCCACTTAAGAAAAAAAAAGATCTATTCTCAGGAACAGTGAAGACATGAAATCTGAGAGTCCTCCAGAGAAGCAATGCCCCGAGGTGGATATCAGGCTGATGTCAGGGATGGTGTAAGATGAGGTCATGTAGCACACACAGCCTTTCAGGTTAGCAACATGAAGCTTAATTTAGCCAAGAACTTGAAGGACAATGGAAGAAAATTCCAGAATCTCTGCCACTCTTACTCAGCTTACAGTCGACTCAGAATAAAGTCGATTCACATTTATGCGTTTCCTCGGCATCCATCTTAGAATATACAGCTGCCCCTCTAGTTGGTCAATTGTAGGAACTGGTGTAGGACTTTCTCTCTTAACTTTGGCTGGTACAAGACAGTACAAGACTGGGCAGACATCTAAGATTCTTGAATCTCCTCCTCACTGAAATAGTTTTTTCCTTTTCTTTTTCTTTTTAATTCAGGGAGCCAGTTCAGTTTTGTCCCAGGATTATAAATTATCATCCCTCATTTTCATAACCAGTTTCCTTCCTTGGCTGGAGGAGAGGGACAGTAAGTAGGGAAGGAGTATTTCATATTTAAACTGTGTAATATTCTAGCATCCAAGAGATGTGTAGACCAGAGTTGAGCATGAAGCCAAGTATAGTAAACTATGTCAGGACCCAAGCACATAGGAAGCCCTGAATAAAGTCATTGAGTGACTGAATGACCTGAAGATCTTTGAAAATTTAAGTAATTTTTCCTTAGACTGTTGGAAAGAAATTTGTAAGACATTCAGAACTTCTCATTCTCTAAAAAAAAGATACCTGCAACATTTTGCATGTTTTCTGTTGATACCCTAAGTCGTTAAGCACTGATAGATGTTATTCACCAGGGTTTATTTACCCATAAATTATTTCCATAGAAACAACTCAATCAGATACTGAAGTTTTCCATGCCAGGAACTCATCATCCCTACTTTGAAGTTTTAGAAACAACCCTTGCAATAATATCAATGTTATTTTCAGGCAAATTGCACTTCTCACTCCCATTCCATTTTCTTGACAATTCATACATTTACACATAGAATTCTGCCTGAGGAACTGTATCCCTTTTCTGCATCGCTTCGAAAATAGCCTGTGTACTAAAGCTTAATCATTATTTCACTATCATGATCATTCAAAGACATCACATCAAGGTCAGCAAATAAATGTGGGTTATTAATTGTTACTTTTATGTATAAAGTTATATCATTGTTCAACGTTACATATCTTTGATGAGCATATAAATTACATAAAATATAAAATTCATATCTTTCAATTTGCAACATTCCTAGGATAGAATCATCAGGGAAATGTGTGTAAATACTTTGCTTATCAAATTAGGTAAAGTTTAAAACACAGTCCCCAGGGTTGGTGAGGACACAAGGAAACTAGGACTTTCAGACATGTTTGGGAGTTGTTGCACTGCACCCTAACCTCAAGACTGAAGAAAGAGTCTGGAGTCAGCCACAGAGACATTGGTAGTTTAATGGATGGGGGATCTTACCTGTCTGAAGCAAGGTCCTGGAGTGGCACCCCACTGTGCGCAGCAGATGGCAGGCAGGACGTGGCAGCTAGCAGGGGGAGAGGGAGGTTACCAGTTACAGAGGGAATTGACATCAGGTTAGCTCATGGGTTGCCAGGGAAACCAGGAGAGACTTACCTCCCCTTTGAGAAGCTATCATAGTAGATATAGTTCTGATTTAAATATTAGAACAAACACTAGCTGGGGCTGAGGGCAAGTGTGTAGGCATTTACTGATTAGGTTCTGTGATTAAGAGGGAAGGTCAGTCAGGTGAGTAGGGTGTGGGTGAGGCAAGGACTGGACCAGCAGGGGATGTACAGAGAGCAAGAGAACAGACATCTTGAGTGACCTGATCATACAGGAGTGTATATCATTACAGATCTCCAGAGGATGACTTTGCTCTATGTATAAAAAAATTTTGAAATGTGTAAAGTTGGAAAAATTTTGCTTCTAGAAATTTATCCTAGATGAGTAACCATAAATGTGCACAAAGATTTTAACTAGGTTGTACAAAATAGTTAAAAATGGGAAACACAAAACATTTAACAGGTCGGGTGTTAAGAGTACAATGTAGTAATCCACAGAATGCAACAAATGCATCAATTAAAAAATAATTTAAAATATATAATGTCAGGACTTCCCTGGTGGTCCAGTGGTTAGGACTCTGTGTTTCCACTTCAGTGGGTGTGGGTTCGATCCCTGGTTGGGGAACAGAGATCTCACATGCTGCACGGTACGGCTCCCCCTACCCCCGCCCCCCAAAAAAGGAATTATAAATAAACAAATAAATAATTCCAGATCTTAAAAAAATATATATATATATATATATAAAATGTCATGGAAAATTTCATCAAATATTCAGTGGAAAAAATAGGTCTCAGTGTAATTCTATTTTTTTAAGGTAGAAAAATATTTTTTATTGAAAAGTTCATTCTTTGAAAAAAAAATGAATATAAATCATCAAACTAATATGCACTTCAATGTACAGAACTTTTTAAAACTCAGTGTAGGAAAACATTTATTTAACCAGACACAAAAGTATAAACCATAAAGAGAAAAATAGATCAATTCAAATACATTGAAATTAAGTACCATCAAAAGGTTATCAAAAGGCATATAAACAAAAGCACAAATACAAATTCAGATGGAATTATATGTGACACATAATCAATAAGGAATAAACTGTCAAAATATATAATTTCCACAAATCAATAAGAAAGATTTTTTTAAGGACAAAGGAAATGAATAGCAATTTCAAACAAATGGAAACAACAATGAATCACAAATATATAAACCAATGTGCAACCTCACTAATGGCCATGGAAATCCAAAGTGAAAACATCTTATACAAGAGTATAACTTATGTACACATAAAAAATTGTGTTGTATAAATATAACAGATCTATAATAAGAATGTTTGAATATACAGATATAACTGATGATATTGAGCATTGCTAATTGCTAATCACTTTCATGTGATTCTATTTTTGAAAAAAAAATTATCTCTATCAAAGACTAAGATAGTCAATAAAATGTTAACAGTACTTGATCTTATAGGAGTCTGAAGGGTTTTGATTACTTACCTTGGCTTTTCTGAATTTTCTACCAAATAGTGGTATTATGTGTGTAATTCACATAAATCTCAATTAAATAATTTAATTAAAACATGCATTCACAATGGAAGTGCAGCGTTGAGTGGAAGATAACGCTGTGCGTCTGACTGCCAGTGGGAGATACCGTGGCAAAAAGAGAGGCACAGGCAGACCGTGGATTAGAGTCTCCTAACGTTTCCAACTTTGAGTCTATAAATACGGATCTGTTGTGTCCATTTGAAGTTAAACATGTTGTCAGTGAAAAATGGTGTCTGATTTTTGGAGGAGTGTCTGTGTGTGTGAATGTGTGTGCCCTGGAGTTAGCACTAATATTTTCATTATGTAAAGGATTAATTTATTGAAATGTATTTTCTGCCCTTGGCACGTGCTGGCTAAGCGGCAGCTGATTCATTTTCTGAAGACACCAAGACTCAGTTTTCCCAGGGGAGGCCAGGCCTGCATTTTCAAAGGTGTAAACTTCTAACTCCAGAGATTAAAAAAAAAAAAACCTGTTGGAATGTCAAATGCTGTGATGATTTAGAGCTTATCTAAAAGCATTTGTTTTGCATTTCAAGTTTAACTAAGAGATTCACACCTCCCCTCCCCACCCCATTTTTCCTATTGATGGCTAAGGAATGAGAAACCCCCACAATATTCCTGAGAGGGAGAGAGAAGAGTGGAACTTACTTGCCATCAACCTTTCAAATGCAGAGGAACGGGGGCTTGGCTGTGTTTGGGGACATAAAAAGAGCAGAGACTGCCCATATGCTAACAGATGGTCTTGGGTGGATCACACCCCCTGCAGCCCCGGGCAAGGGCCACAGGAGCGGGTGCATTTTGCCTGCCCACACTAAGGCTGCCACGGCTGCTCACCCCAGCCTCTGAATTTGCAATAGTCGAGCTTGAATTAAAGGGATCTGCTGGGCTAGTACAGAGGATGGAGTGGAAAAGGAGGGAGGGAAGGAGGGAACTGTCGTGAAAACAAGATCCTCGTCATCCCTGAGAGAGGGCAGCTCCCTCGGGGAACTGCATCATCTGCCCCGATGGCCGAGGCATCACTCCAGATACCTGGTGAAGACTTAGGCTTGCTGCTGCAGTCTTTGCAAACTTGAAGTTCTGGTACATGTTGTAAAGTTACCATGCAGAAAGTTTGAACCAATTCAAATTGCTCATCCCCAAACTAAATATTATCATTAAAAAAAAAAAAATCGGGGGCTTCCCTGGTGGCGCGGTGGTTGGGGGTCCGCCTGCCGATGCAGGGGACACGGGTTCGTGCCCTGGTCGGGGAAGATCCCACATGCCGCGGAGCGGTTGGGCCCGTGAGCCATGGCCGCTGAGCCTGCGCGTCTGGAGCCTGTGCTCCGCAGCGGGAGAGGCCGCGACAGTGAGAGGCCCACGTACCGCAAAAGAAAAAAAAAAAAATCGGTTAATACGATAGGTAAAGCTCCTTTCATATTTACTGGCTCTGTTCAATTCTTTTTCCAAAGTGTCTATTTATGTCCTTTGCCCGTTTTTCTCTTGTGGTGGTTATCTCTTGATTATTGATTTGTAAAAGTTCTTTATGTGAGAAAGATATTAACTTTTGTCATTTTTGTTATAAATAATTTATCATTGACCTTTGAACGATTAACTTTGAAATATAAATGACAATGATACTTTTGTCATTTTTGTTATAAATAATTTATCATTGACCTCTGAACTATTAACTTTGAGATATTTTTTTTGGTCATATAGAAATTATTTTATGATTATTTAATTGTTTATATCGTCAAATATATCCATTAGGGGTTTCTTTTAAGAGTTTCTGGCTTGGGAGTTATACTTAGAAATTCATGTTTACTCTAAAATTACAGAATTATTCACTTAAAAGTTCTCCTAATAGTTTCATGGTTTCATTTTTTAAAAATACATATATTCAAATCGTTACCTTCTGTGGGCACAAGTTTAGGATCTAAACTTTTTTTCTCAATTTGTTAGTTTTCCTAATACCGGATTTCTTTCTCATTTTCTTGATTTAAATTCATACGGATGTTTGGGCCCTATTAGTGGACTTTCTATCTGTCTATCTGTTCCAGTGTTCCAGTTTTATTGTTCCAGCTGTACAATTTTAGAGATTGTTAGGGCATGCCCCAATCATTACTTTTCTGTTTTCAAAAATTCTTTGACTGTTCTCATGTTTTCTTCCAATTGATTTTTAAATTTGTAGATCTTTACCTTTTTTCAAGAAGGATCCTGTTTGGCATATATTCTGTGGTAGTCAGAATAATGCCCCCCAACTCCAAAATATGTCCATGTCCTAACCTTCAGAACCTGGGAACACGTTAACTTACATGATAAAAGGGTCTTTGTAGATGTCATCAAGTTAAGGATCTAGATATGGAGAGATTATGGATTATCTGGGGGGTCAAAGTAATCGCCAGGGTCCTTTTAGGTGGAAAAGAGGCAGAACAGGAAGGTCAGAGGGAGCAGTGATGATGGAAAATGGTCACAGAGATGTAACTTTGCTGGCTTTGAAGGTGGACGAAGAAACCACAAGACCTGGAATGTGCATGAGTTCTAGGATCTGGAAAACACAAGGAAGTGAAATCTCCCCGGGAGCCTCCAGAAGGAACACAGCCCTGACAACACCTTGACCTTAGGACTTCTGTTTTACAGAACTATAAAAGAATAAACCTGTGTTGTTTCAGTCACTAGCCTGTGCTAATTTGTTAAAGCAGCAATAAGAAACTAAAACAGTGTACTTTCTAAATTCCTCTATGTCTGAGAATTTATATGTTACTCTAACAAATAAACAATAGCTTGATAAGTTAGAGAATTCTTGGGCTGCAATACTTTCCCCTCAGAATTGCAGATATTGATGTGTTGCCCTTTGTGCTGTAGAAGACAAGTTTGATGCTAATCTGACTATGTGTTTACTTTCAAATGCTTTTCCTAGACACTCAAAAGAAATTCCCTTTACCCTTCAAATACACCATCACTGGCTGGGTATGGGTCTCCTTTCATTTATTTTTCTTGGTGTTGGTGGGCCTTACAATTTGAGAATTTGCAACTATCTTCAGCTAAGAGAAGTTTTCTTATATTATTTATATGGGATTTGCTTCTTAGAGCAGTTCATTGAAAAAAAAAAAAACCTATGAGGTTAGACAATAGAGACAAGAAAACAACTCTAAATGGAATAGGAATTCTTAGAAGCAGAAAATATCAGATTCCTTTTATATTTAGAGTTAGTGTCTTGTCTCTGTTGTCTAAATGTCATTTTTTTAATGAACTGGTCTAATACAGTATTTTATTATAGTTTATATCTGATTAACCATGCCTTCCCATACTTTTCAGGGCAAAACTACTATCACAGTTCATGAATCCATGGTATAGATGCTACAATCTAAGAGATGCTTCGCTATTCTCTTACTTTTATACCATCTAAAGTTCACTCCACATTTGTTTCATTTTGTACAAACTTATTTCTTATATTTAATCAATGTGATTACTAGAAAACTAATTTCATAATTTGCATGGTAATAGCTAAGTGAAAACAAAAATATATACAATAAAGCTGACTGAGCTCATTTTTTTGCTTCCTGCATTGGAAACTTCCACCTAAAAGCTTTTATAATAAATCTTGTGTTCAAATACACAGTCAAATGAGGGAAATAATTAGAAATGAAGACCAAGGGAGGTATCAGGACTTCCCTGAAAATGACTCACAAAAGTTTTCTGAAGACAGTTTTTGTAATGACGCCAAGAAGTACAATCATCCTGTGACTAAGCCTGTTCTAAAGCAGACATAAATACTTATATGATCACCATTGCAACTCCTTCAGTTCAAGTTGTCATAATTTCTCACCTGGCTTATTACGAGAAACCACTACATTAAAAATGGGCAAATGATTTGAACAGACACTTCACCAAAGAAGACAGACCATGACCAATAAGCACATGAAAAGATGCTCAACATCATTAGTCTTCAAGAAAATGAAAATTGAAACCACAACAAGATACCACTTCAGACCCAAATTAAAATGAAAAATACTGAAAGCACCAAATGTTGACCAGGCTGTGAAGCAACCGGAACTCTGCCATGCTGCTGGTGAGAGTCTAAAACAACATAACCACTTTGTGGAACTGCTTGGCAGTTTCTTATGAAGTCGAACAGAAACTTTCCCTGTCTCAGCAAATCCTCTCCTAGGTATTTACCTCAGAGAAGTGAAAACATATGTCTACAGGAAGCTTTGCACAAAAATGTTCATAGCAATTTTATTTATTACAGCCAAAGCCTGGAAAAAATCCAAATGTTAGCAAGAGAAATGACAAACAGATTGTTGTTTATTCATATAATGGAATATGTCTCAGCAACAGAAGGAAATAAACCACTGATGAATCGTGAAGACATATGGTAAGCAAAAGAAGCCAGACAGTTACTTACTGTATAGTTCCATTTAGGTGAAGTTCAAGTACAGGCAAAATTAATCTATGGTGAGAGAAATCAGGATGGTGGTTGCTGCTGGGGTAGGGATTAACTAGAAAGGAATACAAAAGAACTTACTAGGGTCTTGGAATTATTTTCTGTCCCATTTGTAGGTCAAAGCTCATTGAACCAAACCCTTAGGGCCTGTGCATTTTCTTATATTTCAGTAAAAATAAAGACATTTGCAGAGAATACATTTATTGTTTGTATTTTTCAGTAATTTTACTCTGTACTTAGGGAATCTTTTCAAGGTGCAGAATCAAGTTTTTCTTAAATACAAACTTTTTAATCATACATTATTACTTCTTTTCCGTGGATTCTGATCGCTACAGAGAATCCAATTGCCCATATATTCTTCACATTCTCCAGGGCCTGATTTTTGTCTTTTAATTTGCATTCTGAAAGAACTTCTCACTTGGTTCTTCACACCACAGATGTTGATTCTTCTCTTTACTGCCCCCACATACAGATTTTAATTCTGAAATTTTATCTAGAGTTTCTAATAATATTTTCTCAGTGTAGGCAGTTCCCTTTCTATTTTTCCTGCCGATGTGGAAATTAAAAACACAGGCATTGGAATGTGACACATCTTGTTTGTCAATATAAGCTCCAGCCTGTAGGTGTAACTTTGGGCAAGTTAATTCAATTTAATAAGCCTCTTTTTTCTAATCTGCAAAACGAGGACCTTAGTTGTAACAACTTCATAGTGTTGTTGTAACAATTTTGTGAAATGATGCTTATACAATGCTTAGTACAGCTCAAGGCACAGAACACTGAATAACTATTAGCCTCCATCATTACCATCAGCATCATCTTCATCATCACTGTGCCTGCCTTCCTATTGGCAACTACATTTTTGTTCCAAGCTATTAACTACTCACCTTCTATGTGTTTTCCACACTGGCTGACACGGAGTAGATGTCCAGTGCACATCTGTTGAAAAAAATAGAAAAATTTGCTCCTTAGTTTACCATATACCTTGATATTATACTGTAGAGTTACTATGTTTGGTTGTCAATGAAACTCAATAAATTAATGCAAAATCTATTCTCAAAACAAGTTGTAAAATAATGAATCAAATTCTTTACCCAGAAAAACACTGTAACAATGTTAACTTGACAGTGCTTGAATAATTAACACATCAGGAATGGAAAAACAATTCCATGTTAAATTTTAAAAAATATTTATTTATTTATTTGGCTGCGCCAGATCTTTGTCGCGGGACACGGGATCTTCATCGCAACACATGGGATCTTCAGTTGTGGCATGCGAACTCTTAGTTGCGGCATCTCTGTGGGGTCTAGCTCCCTGACCAGGGATTGAACCCGAGCCCCCTGCATTGGGAGCATGGAGTCTTACCTGTTGGACCACCAGGGAAGACCCAAGTTAAATTTTTATTCAGACATACATTATAACGATACCACATTAGAATTAATTTTCATGAAATTGGGGGAAAGCTTTGTGTCAATAAGTTATTAAATTTTTATTTATTTCTTAAAGTTTTAAAAACATTTTCTAACTCGTTTTATTTTTCTTTCATTAGGTTTCAAAATAAATTGTTGGGGAGATAAAGAAAGGTCCCTCATATCTTAAAGCTTAAGTAAATCCCAACCTCAAAAGGGTAAATACATCTCACGTTTTAGTTTTCAAATTCCAATTCAAATGTCTAAGTGTGAACTTTCATCCTCAGTGGGCAGAAGAAATCAAGATCTCTCCCCTTAGAGTTTGATCCATAAGTTGAAGCCCAGGACATTGCTTGGCCAACCCCTTTCCATGCTCTGCACAGCTCTTATCTCTGCACCATCATTGCCAATGCCCCCAGCACTTGGACTGCTTGGCAGTGTCTACTGAAGGCCAGGCTTTGGTGGAGACTGCTGGGGTCCTTCTAGTCTAGTGCTGATCACCATAGGTACCATCACCAGACCAGCCAAATCTAACACTGGCACTCAGGATTCTCCACACCCCTATCACCCTTCTTTCACTCCTGCAGCAGGTGACACCATCCTCAAGGACAACTTTGCCAGCACTCCATCTCTGACATTTTGCCAACTCCTTTGCTGTATCCATGTGGTCAGGATCTCACCCCCTCTGTCTGCCTTCAGTAGAGAACTGAGCTGCAGAGACCATTCCTATATCTTTGGAGCATCTTTCTGTCCTCCCCACCTCCCCAGTAATTCCCCCATCTAGTTATAGGGATTTCCTTTTGCCCACCAGCCCAGTACAGTCCCAGCTGTGTGGAGCAGATACAGATTACCTGAGATGATTTTGTCATAGCTTCCCTATGCCCTAAACAGCTCTGATCACTGGGTATACGAGTTATCTATTGCTGCATAACAAGTTATCTCCAAATTTATGAACTCAGTTTCTGAGGGTCAGAAATCCAGGAGCAGCTTGGCTGGGTGGTTCTAGCTCAGGGTTGTTCATGAGGTTGCAGTCAAGCTGTCGACAGGGACTGCAGTTTCTGAAGATGTGATGGGCTGGAGGTGGCACTTCTAAGCCCCCCATGGGGCTATTGCAGGAGGATTCAATTTCTTGCCGTGTGGACCTCTCCAAAGAGTGCTCATGACATGGCTTCTCCCAAAGGAAGAGATGCAAGAGAGGTGAGCAAGCCCACGATGGGAGACACAGTCGTTTATATCTCATCTCCGAAGTGACATCCCTTGACTTCTGCCATATTCTGTTCATTAGACATTAGTCACTGAATCCAGCCCATACTCATGGGAAAGAGAATTAAGCTCCATGTTTTGAAGGGAGGAATACGTAGAATTTTTGGACACATTTTAAAAGTCACTATCTTGGGTTAACACCTGTATCTCCTCAGGTGTATGAACGTACTCTCAAGTGAACTCACAATGTGTGAGCTTATGTCATATCCTAGAATGTGAGATTCCTGTATGGAAAAATCCATTCCTCAGAGCTGGCCATGCCCCAAAGTGGGTTCGCTGCTTTTCCAGCCCCTGATCCATTCTGGTTCCTCTTTAACACAATACAGGTGGGCCCCTGATAGCAGAACTAATGAATTATCTCAATGCAAAATGGAGAGTCCATGAAAAAGACCTGGAAAGGAACAGAAATGGTTTATTGCTCCAGGCAACATAATGGATTAGTTCTTGGTCTACAGAGTGATTCATTGCTCTGTCACAGCCTCACTGATCTGGAAAGAAAGTCAAGTCTCCTAACTGTCTAGAAAGTGAGCATTTTTGGATGAGGGTCAAACCCAGTAGAGTCAGGCTGTCCTGACAAGTTTGAAGAGAAGTTGAAGGAATTCTACAGCAGGCCTCAAAGCTTTGATGTGAATTAGAGCAGCTCAAGTGTTTTTGAAAAATGAGGACAATTTAAAAACACAAATATTCCTATCTTCACATGTCTTCTTCCTGCTGAAATGATTCTTTCCTGGTCATCGCAACATGCTGTGTAAGATGGAGTCCTGTTCTTCTCATCAGGAACATCAACCCATGGTTTTATTAAGATGCATCCTGGGAGATATCCTATGCAGACTTGCAGTTGCCAGGATAAGCTAAATAGGGTTAATAAAAATAAGATGGTTTATATGAAGTATGCCCCAGGGTTGCTGTGGAGCAATGTTTTCCAAAGTGTGTTCCACAGAACACTGGTCCCATGCATTACTCCATGGGTAGAAAAAATTTTGGTACAATAAACGTATGAAGCATTGCATAAAACATCTTCACTTAGACATGTGTGATTACATTACTGTATTAAGGCATATGAGAGCTCCTGAAGCAAAAAAGTCTTTTCCTTTTCCTCCTCCTCATTATTATTATTATTACTGTCATTAAACTTAACCCAATTTCCCAGATATCTGTTTTCTATGGAACAGCATTGTCTGTGGAATACATGGGACTTTAAATTGTTCTTTAAATACACATTTTAATTCAATTCCAGCTGATTTGCATTATTGTCAGAAAACATAATCTGTGAGATGTGGAGTGTTTTTGTTTTGAACACATGTTCAATTTTTGTAGATATTCCATTTGTACATGAGAAGAATGTCTATTTCTCCATTGTTGAATGCTAAGAAGAATGTAAAAAAGCTAAATGTTTTTGAGTTAGGTTTGTTAGCGTTGAACAGATCTTGTATACCTGTACTATTTTCTGTCTGTTTGACATATCAGGAATTGAGAAAGGTATGTCAAAATCTTCCACTTTGGTGAAGAATGTGTCCATTTCATCTGGTAGTTCTATCAATTTTTGCTTTATATATTTTGTAGCTATTTAGGGTAATAAAAATTTAGAATTGTTACATCAACATATAGTGACCATTTTCATCCCTAACAATAAATTATGTTGGCTGATGTCTTTACAGCCATTGCAGTTTTCTTTAGTATTTGCCTGTATCTTTAATTCATTTGTTTCTAGCTTACAGTATCCTCATGCTTTAGGTGTATCTCATTTATATAACCATAGTAGATATTTTTCTTACTCAAAACTGATACCCTCTGTATTTTCAGCAGAAAGTTTAGTTCATTTTTATCTATAATAATTATTATGTGTGAAGTCTTCTTTTTCCATCTTCCTCTTACATTGTGTTTTATATTTGCCCTGCTAATTCTCTATTTGTTTTTTCCTTCTCTTTGAATAAGTTGATTTGTTGTTGTTGTTTTTCTTCTTCTCCTCCTTCTTCTTCTCCTTCTTCTCCTCCTCCTCCTCCTTCTTCTATTTTCCCCTCTTCTATTTTGAAAGTAATACTCTTTATTACTTTTTTTGAATTGATTTATTTATTTTTATTTTTGGTTGCGTTGGGTCTTCGGTGCTGTGTGCAGGCTTTCTCTAGTTGCAGCGACGGGGGCTACCCTTTGTTGCGGTGCATGGGCTCTAGGTGCATGGGCTTCAGTAGTTGTGGCACGTGGGCTCAGTAGTTATGGCTCGTGGGCTCTAGAGCGCAGGCTCAGTAGTTGTGGCACACAGGTTTAGTTGCTCTGCGGCATGTGGGATCTTCCCGGACCAGGGCTTGAACCTGTGTCCCTTGAATTGGCAGGAGGTTTCTTAACCAATGCGACACCAGGGATCCCTTTATTACTTTTTTTTAGTAGTTAAAATTTTAAATTCAGGCTTACTGAACTCACATCTAAAATTAATCAATATCTTAAGCTCTCCTAATCGTCCCAAATCCAGACTTACTTGCTATTGTTTTTCAGCATTTTGTTCTTTGTTTAAACTGTTTTTATTACTTTATATACACTTTTAAAAATGTATCCACTTGTTTGGAAATTATTTTACTTGCTATTTCTTCAACATCAGACCTTCTTTCTGGGATCATTACCTTTCCCTGGAGAACATATTTTGGAGTCCTTTTGGTCAGTCTTTTAGTAGTAAAACCATTGTTTGTCTATAAAATTCTTCAGTTTGCCATTGTTTTTAAATGTTAGTTTACTGGGTTGACAATCTTAAGTCTGCACTTTAAGGGTATCATTACACTGTGTCTGGCTTCCATTGCAGCAAATAACAAGTCTCCTGTAAATCTAATTTTCACTTCTAGGTGGTCTATTTCTTCTCTTTGGCTGCTTTTATGGTCTTTTATTTTTCATTGGATTTTCTATAATTTTACGGTAATCTGGTATGGTGTAGATTTCTTTTTATTTAACCAGCTTGGGTTTATTATGTTTTCTGTTAAGTGTGGATTTGTAGTCTCATTAATTCTGGTAAGTTCTGAGCCATTATTTCTTCAAATAGTTCTCCTCTCCCATTCTCTCTATTCTGGAATCCTGGTTAGACATATGTCATCCTTTCCCACTCCCTACTTTGTATATCTTTTCCTCTCATATTTTCCATCTTCTTATTTCTCTGTGTTAAATACTGGCTTATTTTGTCAAATCTGATTTCTAATTCTTTCTTCAACTGATTTTAATCAACTTGTAATCCATCTATTGTGGTTTTCATTTTATTAATTATAAATTTCATTTGTAAAATTTAATTACTTTAAAAAATTCCTGAAATTTTAATTGTCCCTTGTTAGTGGTCATTTTTATTTTTTCAAATAAAGATAGTTATTTTATAGTCTATATATAAAAATTCCAACAATTGAGTTACTTGGGGAACTTATTCTGTGGTTTGTTGTTTGCTGCTTTCACTCACAGTGGCTAATTTCTTTGCATGTTTTGTAATTAATTTTGAATCTATATTCATCTGCTCATAATCTGAGGCAACCCCAGGGATTTGTGTTGAGGATGTTTATGTCCGAAGAGAATCTGCTTCTGCAGGGAGCCCGGGACCTTGCCACTTGGGACCTTTTACCTTCCCTCCCTCCACTCCCTCCTGGGTCCCAGGCTTGCTCTGCATCCTCCTGCCCCACCTCCCTCCCCCCATCTTGCAGAAGGTATTTCACAGAAGAGAAGCTGAGAACATGGGGAAATGAACCAGTTGGTTTTTGATCAAATCTCCCCCGGAGTGTTCAGTGGTTTTTAGGGAGTTTTCCAAGACTATGCTGGATTTGGTGCTCAGATGACTTTGCATCTTGGCTAAAGCAAGCATGATGAGTGAATTACTGTTTTCCTGAGAAAGCCACACTTTCAAGAAGAGACTGAAAGGGGAAAAAAAGCCATATGTATGGTGAAACAGTCTTTATGTAATATGACATATTAACATGATGACTCATAAACTACCTTTTTTCCAGCAATGTTCCTGAACGAAGCCAATATCCAGTGGAAAGTCTCAAAAGTTTCAGTGTTGATTTAAAAGAAAGATGTTAAACTAAACATTATCTAACCACTCAAGAGGATCTCAAAAATTTATTATAAATCCTTTTAATCTAGGAGACAATGTTATGTTCAATGCATATTTAAATCCAATCATAACAGATTTAACAATATGACAAAAGATGAAATAACATTATGTAATTTCTGTTCATGCTGAGTAGCTTGATAAAAAGCACAATTTTTTTCTACTTGAATAATGAACACAGGAGAGATGAGAAATTTTAATAACAGCTTTTTTGTTGTTGTTGTTAAAATCAAATGTGTGTTTCTTAGTGAGTCAAGTCCAGGACATGATACTCTCAAAATCAAATAAACCCACATTGCGGATGTCCTGATTTTAGCTCTGCCACAGACTTCCCATGTGACTTAGGAAAGTGGTCTCTATTTCTGGATCGAGCCCTAGAATTGCAAGATTTTTATGATAAAAATACATTGATTATTACATATAAGGAGTAATAAAGATTGGTCCAAAGCCTTTAATTTTATGCCTGATGAAATCCAGACTTTGAAAAGTACAGTGAGTGATTTGCTTAAAGTTACTCAACTAGTGTTAACCAAATCATGAAGAGGTTGAAGTTATTTTGAAAAAGAAAGAAAGAAAGAAAGAAAGAAGAAAGAATGGGAGGAAGAGAGAAAGAAAAGAGGGAGGCAGGCACAGCAGGCATCCTGTGATCATGAGACTGAAAGGCACAGGCTGACAATGACAAAGATGACAAGGCAGGAAAATAAAAGTAAACTGGATTCTCTGATGACTCTGTAGAGTGGCCATAGTATCCTTGGACATCCTACTCTCCATCTTCTCATTACCTAAAACAAATTCACCCAAGCCACTACTAAACAGATTTGCTTCATTGTATCTGAACAGAATTTCTAACTGGTATCTAAAGCCTGCCTAGTGTAGACATGTGCTAAACTGTTTTAAAGATCACTGTACATGGTCAATTCGTATGTTATTTATAGTGGGGAATAATGGCTGGGAGGAAATTGGCATTCCCATCGTGGTACAAATGAATGATCTCAAAATACTTTTTAGTATTTTGACTCTTCTTGAGAATTTTTCCAAGAAATAATCCTATCATAGTTAAAACTTATGTATAAATATGTTTATTACAAACTGTTTAAGTTACTAAATTTTTGGAAAAACTGAAATGTTTAACAATATGTAAAGATAAGACAGTTTGGTGCCTTAGTAGAGTATAATGGGCTATAGTCATTAAGAACTGTGTTTCTCAAAGAGATTCTTAATGGTAAAGGAAGATGCATGTGTTGCATTGTTAAGCCAAATATGCAAGATACAAACTATAGTTTTAATATGATAACAGCTGTTACCAAACCAAACTTGGATCCTCTTGCCTATGCCCAGTAAAGCCAATCAACTGACACTGGATTGTGGTGAAGGAAAGTGCAGCATTTATCACAGGGCAGCAAGCAAGGAGTCTGGGTGGCTAGTGCTTAAAAGGCCCAAACTCCCTGAAGGCTTTTAGGGAAAGGTTTTTAAAGCCAGGGGTAGGGGGATATTATACATAATCAGCTCGTGGACATTCTTCTGATTGGATGGTGGTGAGGTAATTAGGAGTCAACATCGTCGACCTTCTGGTTCTAACCAGTCTGGGGTCTATGTGCTGGTGGGCAGAATGCAGTTAACTTCTTCCACCTAGTGGGGTTTTCAGTATCTGCAAAACAGCTCAAAGGATATGGCTCAGAATATAATCTATAGCCCTTGAGGAGGAACTAAATGTCCTTGACTTTGTTTAATGGCTAAACTATTATCATTTTGTCTTGCTTCAGTGTTTTCCTTTCTTTCTGCACTTTCTCACTTCTCTGATTAAATTTACTCTTTGGAACTTGGGGAAGGCCTAAGAGGCTAAAGTTCTTCTACAGACAAGAGCAAGTGGAGAAGGTGGTTGGGGGGGAGTGTCTGTTCTGGGAAGGCCCCATAGGATCCTGCTCAATTATACAACCATGTTAAAATTCGCTGGACGAAGCCTGAAAAATATAAAATTCACTATCATAGGTTGGTGTATGTGTGCTTGCTTTATATTTCTTCTTTATGTTTTCCTATATTTTCCAATTTTTCTACAATGAGAGCAATTAGAAGGAAAAAGATCTTTTTGTCCTTAAGGTACTTTCTATTTCTTCTTCATTTTTTTCTCCAGAAATGCATCTTTAACAGAAACTCTTTAGACTGGTCTTAAACAGGGTGAAATGGGCTATTTTACAACACATTCAGGACTTTATAAGGGCACAAACTCTAAGAAGGGCACCAGTTTGAGTCATACAAAATGTTCACTATCCAGTCTTACCTAAATTAGTATGTGTCTTAGTAGAGATCACACCCAATTCACGTGTCTGAGCCCAGGTTGCTATGTGGCTCCCTGCAATGTCTGCATCCCGCCTTGTTCCACCTACATCCATCTCCCTTGTCTTCTGGTGTTTAGCAGAGCAGCTCTTTAGGACCCATCCCCTGGGTCTCTTGGGCATCCTCGATCTTGCTCCATCCAACTCTGTCTCCTGACTGTAAATAATGACGTTCACCTTCCTGGTGCCAAGTTCTTGGTCAACTGCTCCAAGCAACTCCAGCTTCTCTCCTCCCTTCTTGGGGCATATACGGGCTGTTTCATGTGTTTTTCACCAACACAGAGGGCTTTGAGATTCTCAGAGTTCTTCCTGGGATCATATCTAGACAGCAGTTTCACACAGATACACAGCAAAATGGCAGCAGAGACTGGATGGTCCCTGTGGTGGTGATGGTGGGAGAAGCGTTTACTGAGGAGCAGATTCAACCTCAGGGCATCAACAAAAGAACCGGGACTTGGCATGACAAGGGCTTGCGTGTGCTGTGCTCTCCCTGCCCAGTTGACACATAGAAACTACCTGAGGTTTTTCTTCCTCCCGTCAATCTGTTTGAAGACAAAAGATGACATCATACTTAAAAATATGGAGCCAGGGGCTTCACTGGTGGCGCAGTGATTGAGAGTCCACCTGCCTATTCAGGGGACACGGGTTCGTGCCCCGGTCCGGGAGGATCCCACATGTCGTGGAGCAGCTGGGCCCGTGAGCCATGGCCGCTGAGCCTGCGCGTCCGGAGCCTGTGCTCCGCAGCGGGAGAGGCCACAACAGTGAGAGGCCCGCGTACCGCTAAAAAAAAAAAAAAAAAAAAAATGGAGCCAGGCAATAGCACTTTTACTCCTTAAGCGTTTTTTTTTTTAATGACAACTTATCCCTCAACTATTTAGAGAAAAGAGCTTAGTCCTGACAAGTAAAAGGCATTCAACAATGAGAAACATTTCTAACAATGGAAAAGGGAGAGTGAATCACATTCTAGGGCCCTGGGGCAGTTGGTCCTGGAAGCCTTAAAAGCATGTTTCAACTTCATTATTCATTTCAAACTGTCACTGTTCGTCCCTATTATGCCAACTCCAACTCTTATGTTTCAGGTTGATTGTTCTAATGCGGAAAGTTGACCAGAACCCATAAGAGGACTGACTTTGGATTCATAAGCTTGCCAAGGCTAGCCCTAGACACCATAATTTCGAGGCTTATTCACAAGTTAAACATATTTGAGATGGGGAAAGGATTTATGGAGAAGCACATTATAATGTGGATTAGGATGACAGGCGGACTCCAGTCAACTGGTTTCAACATATACCAAATCAATAGATTTGTAGATATAACATTCTCAACATTTAAGAAAAAATAGAAGAGGGGGAATGCAAGCTATCCAGTTATCCCAGAGTCTGGCTCTGGCCATGGTTCCTTGTCCTGGAAATGCTGTAGGTGAGAAGGTTTCCACAAGGGATTGGAAGTGGGAAAATGTGAGGATTCTGTGTGGTCACAGGGTCTCAGAGAGAGAGACAGGCACCAATCCAAATGGTTCATCCCATCCAATGGTCGCCGTGCCTCTTTTCTGTGAACCCTCTCTACTTCTTTTGCCTCCAAGTCTTCCCAAGAGCTCATCTTCTGATTTAAGACCAGGTAGCATATGCCCGTAACCAAGAAAATGAAGCAGAATTAATTAAATCGCCACTAGAGGAAGTTTTTGTCCAGTATGAGTCCATAGTTATGAAACACTACACGGGGCATGGTCCAGTTTTGCTTAGAAAATATAGATAGAAAACACTAAACATCAAAATCCTGAGCGATTGACTCCAGGTGATGATTTCTATTGATCTGTATTTGTTAAGTATGTACAATACAGTTAAAACACAACATTCTTTAAAAAGGAGAAAACCAGGGGCTTCCCTGGTGGTGCAGTGGTTGAGAGTCAGCCTGCCGATGCAGGGGACACGGGTTCGTGCCCCGGTCCGGGAGGATCCCACATGCCGCGGAGCGGCTGGGCCCGTGAGCCATGGCCGCTGAGCCTGCGCGTCTGGAGCCTGTGCTCTGCAACGGGAGAGGCCACAACAGTGAGAGGCCCACGTACTGCAAAAAAAAAAAAGGAGAAAACCAAAAGAGAAAAGAATGCTTCCAGATGGCCACTATCAATTTTTGTGACATTGCACACTCAACTCCCAAGCAACTGGCTGGATGCCCCAAACACTTAAAAACCCTCACAGTTCCAGGACCACATTTGTACAGAAGGGCAAATGTGGCTCTAATTCAATCTGTGACCATTTGCCTCAGCTTCAATTCCACTTCAGGGCAATAGAGGGGAAGCCGAGGTCTACAGCAGGGTGGAGGAGAAAAGAGAAAAACCAGAGGTCCTGGGAAAAGTCCACTGACCCTCCTTGACACCCCTAACTGATCCCAGAGAAATGGAAGCTGCCATGCCACAGGCTAAGAGGGTGGTGACATTTTAGCAGCCATGAGCCTTGCCACCTCTCACGACAGGCAGCCTTGGACTGTTGCAGCCAGTGTGTGCTCCAGGGCAGCTTCCCCTGGAATCCTGGCTCCATCAAGAGCCAAGGATGAAGCTCTGAGTCCAGGCTCATCCCCAGCTTTCCAGGCCCTGAACTGACTGGTTACCCCCTGACCTTTCCTGAGCCTCCCCCTGCCTTCCTGGGACTGACCTGGAGCTCCTTCTGGAAGGACTTTGGCAAAACCTACCGCAATCTCTGGCAGTCTAGCTGAACACCCACCTGTCTGTGAGTCGATGCTGCTTTGACAAACTGAGTAAGAATCCTCAAGCCATGACTCTTCAGCCTGGTTCCAGAAAGACAGACTAGTAGGTTCTGGCAGACCCAGAGGGCCTGCCTTCCTTTGAAGTACCTTTTCTTTAAAAAGAAGAAAAGGAATAAACTTAGAGGAAATATTATTTGTGTTCTCAATAAGATTCAAGAAACATAACACAATAAATTACAAGACAGCTCTCTTTAAAATATGAAACAAGGAATGAAGGCATGAAATGGGCAGCCTGATTGCTGAACTAGAAGCGTGAGCATCACAGTGGAAAGTGAACTGGGACCAGCAGCCCTGAGACTGGTCTAATGAGTTGTTTGTGTGGCAATTACAATCCAGTTACTTTATTGTAATGCATGATGCACAAATCCCTGTTCGCTTTTGAAAGGAGAGAGAGTGTGGAGGCAAAGTAACTTCTCTTTTGTTTTTCTGAAATACAGCCCATCACCTCCCAGCCCTCATCTCTCAATCAGTGGTTCTCCCAGGAAAATGTCAACATGTGACTATGTTATTTCATTTGATTCCTTTCTCGTGCCCAGCACCCACCTAGCACACCACCTGCACGTGATAGAGTCTGGACGAAGGAATCATGGTGGGATGAATGAATCCAGGGTTGCTTCTCTCCATTCCTGATTCATGAGCATCACTCAGCTGGGCTGCCAACCCTCTTTTTTTTTTTTTTTTTTTTTCTTTTTGCGGTATGCGGGCCTCTCACTGTTGTGGCCTCTCCCGTTGCGGAGCACAGGCTCCGGATGCGCAGGCCCAGCGGCCATGGCTCACGGGCCCAGCCGCTCCGCGGCATATGGGATCCTCCCAGACCGGGGCACGAACCCGTATCCCCTGCATCGGCAGGCGGACTCTCAACCACTGCGCCACCAGGGAGGCCCTGCCAACCCTCTTTTTAACATCACCTTACCCTGGACACTCATTAAACTGGTTTCGAGACACACGGCTGTATTGGGAGAGGAGAAACAGAGGGGGCGGTAGAACTCATAAGCACTTGTTCAGAGATATGAAGTGAATCTGCAGAAGGATCTGTATCCCCAAGGGATGGTCAGGTATGGAAAGAGAGATGAGCCTGGTCACCACAGAGGGTGAGGAAGACGAGCAGCCCTTCCCTACACGCTCCCACCTTCCGTTCTGTCTCAGCACTGGGGGACCACATCCTGCTGTGAAAAACTCCAATTGTTTTAGTCTAGCCTCGTTCTTGGCCGACAAACATGTGAAAATAGATGTGTCAGTCATCGTCACGATTTCCAGGGTGGCTGCCAAGTAAGCAGCAGGACCACGCGTGGGAACTGCCGCGGTAAGCAGGCATCTGCTATTTCCCATTAACGTTGTCCCGTGTGGTGGCTGTGATTCTGCCAACTTCTCAGAAGATTTTATCTGTTTATGTCATAATGCGTGAAATCCATGTTTTTATTGTGAAGGAAGAAAAACACACACACACAGATGAGCCCCTTTTGATTATATTATCTCCAGATTCTTTTGAACATGCACCTAATGCAATTAGGAATAGACCGTGGTTAACTTGGTGACTCACTTTGGCCTCACAGTTCAAGTCTGTGGTCATCATTCTTCACCAGAATGGACACCTCAACCGACCTGACAGTCATCTTCTTCTCTTGCTGTCAGTATTTGAATCAATAAAAATATTGGGGAGGGGGGGGCTACTATTACCTCCATTTTACAGATGAGAAAACTGAGGCCCAGAGAAGTGAAGTGACTTGCCCAGGGTTTTGCAGCCCATAAGTGGTGGGGTCGGGGTTAGAGTACAGGCAGTGTGTCCCAAGGGCCTGTACTGTTAACTCTGCCTTGCTGAGATGGTGCACATGCCATCCCAATCACTCAGGGGTAGAGAGTTTAGCAAAAACAAAGAAACAAACAAACGAAACAGGCTGCCCATTTAAATTTGAATTTCACATGAACAACAATTTTTTTCTTATAACCGTGTACTATAGAATATTTGGGACATACTTTTACTTTAAAATTCTTGTCGTTTATCTGTAATTCCAATTTAACTGGGCATCCTGTATTTTATCCAGCAGCCCTAAGTGAGAGAACTGTTGGTAGTGGACTCTCAGTTTGGGGGCCCAGAAGTCTGGGGGATGGAGTTACCCAGGGTGGTGGTGGGAATCAGCCAGGAGATTCCTCTCCTCGTGGTCCCAGTCTGGCTCCCTAGAGAGATGCTGGGTGAGGGTCAGGGAAAGTGCTCGTGGCCACTGCACACATGGGCTTGCGTGTGCATGTGCGCGCACACACACACACACACACATGTTCACACACCCCGGGCCCTCTGCCTGGGATGCCACCTCATCAGGAGCAAGCTCCATGCCCTGGTGGAGTTTCCCTCACTCTGCTGTGCAAGTGGGAAGCAAGGTCAAGTTAGGGGGCTTCAGAGAACCCCAGCCTGCCTGTAGAGTCCATCTTCCAAGAGCCCAAGCTTTAAATTAAGGCCAAGCATAGTTCCTTCACAGGCATACTTATCTCTGGACATGAAGCATTTCTCGGAAATCAGTGGTTTGTTCGGTCTCGTCCTGTCAACATTGTATTTGCAGGAATGCCCCATGGATTCTGGGATGTGGCTAATTTTTAACTCGATTCTGCAATGAGGACGTATATTGTTTCTTTTTTTTTCTTGAATTTTATTTTATTTTTTTATACAGCAGTTTCTTATTAGTTATCTATTTTATACATATTAGTGTATATATTGCTTCTATTTTGTGATTTTAGATGTGCATCTAGCTATGGACATAAAGGGATACAGAAGTATGCTTGTTTCAAAAATGACTCAAGGTGTATGTCATGGTCGTGTAAATGAGAACCAAGTCCTGCCATCTTGCTCAGAAAAGCCACCTCATGTGTCATGAACTAGACTGTAAGGTGCTTAAACACAAGGACAGATCTCAGTCATCTAATGCCCAGTCTAGATTCTGTGCACATTTATTTCTTTGTCCATTAGTTGATTTGTGAAATCTGATTAAGCAAATACTGTTGGGTCAAAATAATTTACACTGCTTTAGGCAACGGTATTCCTCAGCCAATTAGCTAGATGATTAATAACTATAACACACAATTGAATTTGAAGTCCCTTTTTGCCATTCCCCAAACAGATGAGGTTTCATTGTTATCAATGGAAAAAATTGAGTTGCCTTGGCTAAATAAAAGAGGATACAGATGGCATTGTGCTTTAACCACAAAAATGGGGCTTGTTATCACTGCATGCCAATTGTTCTCTTTCGAATTTGGTGGAGAAAGGAGACATTTATTAAAACATTAAAGTAAACATCAAAAAAGTAGCAGTTTATATTTACAGCAATATTTGGTTTAGAGCACAGTCAGGATCATGGTACTGTTTGGGGCTTAGTGCAAATATATTTGAGGATAACATACATCTTTTTGGAAACTTCAAGAACACGCAGAGTGAAAGATTAGGATATGATTATCAAGCAAAGTGATTAGATTTGCTAGAATCTGTACAATATAATGAAAGAATTATACAAAATGTGTAAACCAGGATTGTCTTCATGGTTAAACATTAACAGTTTTTCTGAGAAAGCACTGAACTTATCAGTTCAGCAGTTAATTATTGATATTCAGAATGCAGACTTGTTAGAATAAAGAAGTCAGAGTCACTCATTCAAAACAGAAGCGTTGATAGGAACCGTGTTAGCAATGCTGGATGCCGCTGGAATAGCGCAGCCCGGTGACACCGGGAAGGTCAAACGGTGTTCGGTGCAGGATACCACCGGGAGTGGCCCTTGCAGAACCAATCAGAAACACCTCTGTATGCAAACTATATTTGGACAGACACCTGAGAAGCTGTGATGTTTCTTGTTGAGGTAAAGAAATTCTGAAAGCAAAGCAAATGTCCCTGTTAGAAGCGCCCCAAGCCTACCAGCCACAGACCTGCCCTACTTTATTCAACCAGGTCAGGGTTGGAGAAAAGGAAGTTGGTCCCAGGGCTGGTGTTTGCTCCTAGTCTGGTCGTACTGTGTCTGGATACTGCTGGTCTTTAGTTATATTGGACAAAGAACTCTGGGTTGAGTAGGGGTGTGTGTGTATAGTATTGTATACATATATATTTATGCTAGATAGATAGATACAGATATTCATTTGTGATAAAATTCATTTGAAAAAGTCATCTTTGGGGACTTCCCTGGCAGTCCAGTGGTTGAGACTTCGCCTTCCAGTTCAGGGGGTGCAGGTTCGATCCCTGGCCAGGGAGCTAAGTTCTCACATGCCTCACAGCCAAAAAGTTAAAAAATAAAACAGAAGCAATATTGTAACAAACTCAAAAAAGACTTTTAAAAACAAAAGAAAAAGTCATCTTTATCTGAGTTGTACTAGGAGACACAGAGACTGCCCACATGAAGTTTAGGAGACCGAGGGAGATCGGGGTGCAGGGCATACTCACCTCTCACCTGTTGCAGGCTGGGAGGCTGGGCTGAGAAAACCCATGGCTCCTGAGATGGCTGCTGTAGTCAGCGATGCAGAGGGCAGTCTGTGCTCCCTTCAAGGTGAGGATCCTGCCCTGGGTGAGCTGGTTTGCTGATCCTACCAGGTGAGCGGTCCTGGAATAAAGGTTCTTCTGCAGAGTCCTGGTCATGTCCTGGCCATTCTAGAGACTGTAGGTCTCTCTATGAGACTGGTGGGCTGTGTGTCTTAGATTGACTAAGGTCTCATGGGTTTCTTTGTCATTGATTCAAAGTCCTGGCAATCTTGATGTGATACCCTGCATTCAACCCTGCTGAAACTTTAATGAAAAGTCACTTCTCTCATGTCACCATATGGGTGATAAATTTCACCTGTTGATACATACCTAGGGGTGGATACAGACTCTGCAGCCAGCAGGACCTGGGTTCAAATCCCTGCTCATCCACTTATAGGCTGGAGAGCCTGGAATCTTAGCTTCATTGGTGGTAAAGATGCAAATAATAACAATGTCAACACCATAGGGTTTTACGTAGATTAAATGAGATACTCCAATGTGAAATGTGTAACACTGGGCCTGGCACGTAAAACGCATTATTACTATTATCCTGCAGCGAGCCTATGGGTGATTCAGAGTGGTGGAAGGCATCCGAGAAGGTTCCATTACCTCTCTGAGCTCAGAACATTTCGATATTAATTTTGAAAAGTCAGTCAATAGAACAAATATCTGTTGAGCCCTAAAGCACGTGCCAAGCATAATTCAAGGAGTTGGGCAAGATAGTCAGAGTCCTGCTTTCTGGAAGCTTACATTCTAATACAGAAAAGGGAAGGTAAGGGGAGGGGAGGGGAGGGCAGGGGAGGGCAGGGGAGGGGAGGGGAGGGAAGGGTAGGGAATTTAACCCATGCAGAGGTACCAAGCCTCAGACATTGTGCCAGGAATAATTTTTGCAAATATGCTCTATTAACCAAGCAACTTAGCTTCAGTTTTATCAGAAATCACCAGCTTGTGAGCATCTGTGGGATTCCTCACCGTTGCAGCTGGAAATGTGGAGGCAACATCTTCAGACCCTTGGGGGAGGGGGTGTTGGGGGAACCAGGAAGGGTTCGGTGTGTTTCAAGAACAATCTACCACCAAGCAGAGTTGTTCAACTACAGGACGTTTCCATTGCCTTCAGCTAAGAGTGTGGGTGTGAGGATGTCTCTCAGTGGGGAAGAGAGAGCTTGAACAGGGAGTCGGCAACTCTGAGGTCTTTGGAGAGAGATTAGAAGACTCTCCCTTCCTCTAGGTCTGCTGGGGCATGTCTAAGACGCATGCGTGGGAAGCACCTCCCGGACAAGGAGGGCACCTGGCACCGCACAAGGCCGCTCACTGTGGGGATCTCAGTGACTCAGATGCAGGACCTGTGAGTCATAGGATATGAAACAGAGGGGAGACAGAGGACAGGGGTCGAGAGAGGCAGAGGGTGGGAAACACCAGAGCCTGAAGCAAAGAGAGAGGAGGATATGTTCTCTTCATTTCCATCAGGTGATTTTCCAGTGACCTGGATGAGATTCCAAGTGGCTTTCCCTAGAGCACCGGGTCCTTTGACTGGGGGAAGCTGAAGGCACTGAGATGGACATGCAAATAACTACGCATATTTCAATTTGTCATTTGTCATTTGTAGTGACTGGTCTGGGACGTTGATTCACGGCAGAAAGTGGCTACACATCAGGAAAGCTATAGTTTCCAGCAAAAGGAAGGAAGCTACTTGGCAAAGACTTCACGCTCCTCAGAAAGATGTAATTCACCAAGAACTGTCCTTACTAGCAGTCAGGGCAGGGCGTGGAAACAAGCCCTGAGCTAGAAGTCTGAACACGCAGAGGTTGGACCTGCTGCGAAGCTTATCTGGAAGAGGCACAAGTCACACTGTCCCCTCCCCTCCTGGAAATACCCTGTGGACCAGCTGAAAGGGGTTCTTTGAAAGCTACAGGGCACAGTAAGAGGATGAAAGGCCCATTATATTTGAGTTGTTATAACCTCCCCTGGTGGCACTTTGGTAGGGACGCCTGAGTAGCCCCATAACAGGGACCCGAATTCCATGGCTATTTGGGGCTGACTCGGGGTTAAGGATTGACTTATGCGCCCAAATGACAGGTTCGGATGAGAAGGTAAAGCTGGGCCTTTTGATCAGAATAAAAATTAATGTGTTTGATGATCATTTACATCTTCCGCACATGCATAAGATGCTGGGCTGTGTTCTCTGGGGTAACAGAAACAGGTCCTGGTGTCCAGGAACTCACACTTGGTAAGGAATGTAAGATACACCTACAAATATCTATAACAAAGCACTGTGACCCAGTTTACTCAGGGCATCACAACCAGGGGATAAAGGCAATCACAGGACGGGGTACCTCTGACTTGTGAGACCTCTGCTTCCTCCCCGCCCCCGGCAACTTCCTCCCATGTGGCTCTGGAAACCTCCTGGAGGTTCTCCCTGGGTTCAGGAAACTCGGCCTGGTCTCCTCCTGGAAACCCACCACTGTCCTCCTCTCCCGATGGGGTCCCAGGGGATGTCTCCACTGCAGCTCTGCTACCAGTGCCCATGAAGACACCTCCATAGAGAACACCGCCCCCTTCTGGTAGTCAGATCCTCATTTCCTGTGGACCAGCTCGCTGCACTGGGACCATCCATCTGTATTCCCTGTTCATTCCACTGGCCTCTTTGATTAGTCCGTGTGTGGGCTTGAGGAGTCTCCCCAAGCCCATCACATCCTTGCAGGTGATGAGGTGCGAGAAGGCAGTTCTCTCAGGGTTACCAAGCTAGGATGATGGAAGGCAGAGCCAACCACAGCCAGGTCTCTGGCTGCGTAAGAGTGAACCCACTGCAGATAAAGTGAACGAGCTCAGGGCAGAGAAGGAGAAAGGGGGTGAAGCCACACCTGAGGATGTCACCTGCACGCTGGGATCCAGGTTCCCAGATGCCAGCTCCACTCTGGCCTTCCCAGATGTGTGAGTCAATAAATCCTCCTTTTTGACTCAGGTTGATTCAAGTTCATGTTCTTCCATTTGCTAATGTGGTCCCTGCTGCCATCAGATGGCCTGGACGTCCCCCGTGGAGCTGCCAACACCAACGCCCAGGCCTCTGAGGTCTTACCCAGTCCCTGGGGCTGGTCTTTACCCCCAAGGTCAACTCCAATGCAGATATTTGTATGGATTCTGATGCCCAGGTGTCTGGTGTCTTCAGGCCCATGGTCACTGACCTCCTGGTGGCCTCAGCTCTCTTCCCTCAGGATGAGTTCTTGTCAAGAGGTGCCTGGTCTCCCAGGTAAAGAGATCCTTGGAGGTTTCATCCCAGGCATCCTGCTGACATGTTCAGGCTTGGCTGAGATCCAAAGTGAGGAGGTTTAGACTCAGGTTGGGAATCCTAGTGCAGAAAGAGGATACAAAGGAAGGGCTCTTGCAGCTAGAGGAGAACGAAGGATGATTTCTGTGTAGGGGAATCTAGTTCATGCTTCATGGAGGATATGGCTTTTGCAATAAGTCTGAAGGAAAGGGAGGATCCTATATTTAAGGCATGAGTGACGGAAAGTAGGGGAAGTATTCTAGCCCCCTAGAGAAAGAGTGTGGTGGAAGATACAGAAGTGCTACCTTCAGCTCTGTGGCAGAAGACCTGGAATGCCACAGGGAGGGTTTGGGTGTGTTGTGGGGTCAGTGGGGAGCCATCAAAGGCCTTAGCAGAGGATGAGGTTATCAGAGCTCTGTTTCAGGCAGGCTTAGGGGGTTTCTGTTTGCAACTTGACCTGAATCTCCTTCCAGCTGGACACCTTTCCTCCCATAAATGGACTGTTCATCCCAAGCCAGCCAGCTCAGCCAAATCCAAGTCCAAGGAGCAGCCCAGCAAAGATTGAAGGCTTACACACTGGGACTCAACATTGTCCAGTTTCCTCATGTAGGATAGGGTGGATCCGGAACACAAGCCAGCTGTGGCAGGGTGATGGGGATGAGCAGACACAGAGGAGAGGGCCCCAGAGGTGGGCCGAAGAGCTGGCATGTTTCTGGAGTTGACCAAGGCAATGTGGCCAGAGTGACTGCTCGTTTGAAAGGAGCCATTGGACAGTGCTCAAAATTCCCTCCACCTTTTCTCCCTCAAGGCCTCACTCTGGTGTCTTTTCCCACTTCTGTTCTGTCACTGTTCCCTTTACTGGCTCTTTCCAACTAGCATTTACGTGTACTTAGTTCTTTCTGGTCTAAAGGAAATTCCTCTCCTGACTGCATACTCCTCTCCATCTGCTTCCTCCATGCTCTTTCCCTTTGCTGTCTTAAAAGTCAGCAATGTAAAAAATGTAATTCAGCCAAAGTTGTTCCTAGAGATAAATTCATAGCCTTTAACATGTTCATTGATTTCAAAATGTATTAAAACCTACACATTCAACTCAAGAAGTGAGAACATAGCAAAAATGAACAGAAGAGAGGTTAATATAGAAAATGGAAAAGTAGAAGTGGTGAATAAATCTAAGTGGTTCTTCTTCAAAAAAAACAATAAAATAGAAAAACCATTGTTCATTCTAACAAAGAATAAATGAAGGAAGAATACCTGGTGACTGTTAAGCTTTATTGTCATTCTTAACTATTTTATAAAGTATTACTCAAGTCTTGCATGATACTTCTTAATCAGGAACACAATGCTTATTTTAAAAAAATTCCTTCAATCATTCCTTCATTCACTTATTATATCCAAGTATAGAGAATGGTGCTTGGCACAAAATTGGAGCTTGGAAATCAAGATTTCAGGCAAATGAGCACCTCCAACTGCAATAGAGGGTAGTAAGTCGCAAATGAAAACATTTTGCTCAAATGAGATGAGCACAGGTAGACAGCCTGGCTGTGCAGAGTGACTCCCTCCATGGTATCAGAGACATGGGCATCTATCAACTGCATTGGGACAGGTAGAGGTGCCCAGGACCTATAGCTTTCCCTAAGGGCCTTGGCTGGGACCAGAGTCCAAGGGAAAGTCATTTTATCAAGAGGAAGATTCGTGAATATAAAATTTAAATAAACTTTACAAAATTATTTTCTAAAGTGCACAAATTTAAACTTCAGTCAAGAGTATATAAGAATACTGATTTTCACAACCTTTCACACCACTGGCTATTATTGGTTTTTTAATTGTTTTTCTCAAATATAAGGTAGAAAAATAGTACCTTCCTGATGTTTTAACTTTCATTTTCCTGCTTAGCAGAGTTGAACATCTTTTTCTGTTACCTCTCTGTATAATTTCTGTTAATTATTTGTTCATATTCTTTTTCAGTTATTTATCGTTGTCTAATAGGAGATCTTTACATATTGGACACATTTGCTATTATATATGCTGAAATAATCAGTTTGTCATTTGCCTTTGTATGTGTGTGTGTGAAACAAGCAGCACTAATTTTCATGAAATCAAATATGTCCATTTTATTATGTGTAGCGTATAAGCTTCCTCCTTGTGTAGGTGGGCTTTCCATCCCTGTTCCCATCCCCACCCCATACTTCTCCTTGGTTAGAAAAATAAATCGTCTATATTTTCTGGTAATACTTATATAGTTGTTATGGTATTTTGATCTCTAATCCACATGGGAATTGCTTTGTATGCTGTCTGAGGAGGGTATCAACTATATTTTTCCAAATAGATAGTTAATTATAACAATGATGTTTATTTGATAATTTGTACTTCCTTCAGTGTTTAGAAATGCTACATTTTCTTGATGTTAAATTCCTATACGTTAGTTTTTTTATATATTCTCTTCCATTTAATGTCTGTTCTTAGGGTATTACCACACCATTTTGAATAGAGTGGCTGAATTCCATACCCCTTGATCCCATAATGATACTGCAGAGAATCCATACAATAGAAATAATAGCACAAATAATGTTCCAGGGTGTTCAGTTTGTTCATATTGCTAGGAAATAAATGGAGAAAACAGGGAAAAAGCTGGAAAACACTTTCATTTCTAACAGAAAATAATGGTGGAATAAATTACTATATAGTAGAATAAGAAACCATTAAAAATGAGGTAGATCTACACATACTAACCTAGAAATATGTCCATGCCATAGTATTAAGTTAAAAAATTAAACTTGTATACACACACATACCACACACATCAGACACACACACACATACACACATGCATATATTTCTGTTTTATATAAATGTGTCTGCCAATGAATATAAGTAGATCTGAATGAATTAGGAGGAATTCAGGAAAGCTACCCTTGTAAAAAATAGCTATGTACTAGGTGATAGATTGGAAGGGCTGAGTGGTTTTTCTTGTAATAAACTTTTCAATAAATTTTGCTGTATTGATTGGCCTTCCCATGTGGAAAAACAATGTATCTTGACTCCTCTCCTATGTCAGACATAAAAAATCAATTTTTTTATGGACATAACAATTTGGAAAAGTGAGCATCTGTATTTAATAAACTGAATGTGCATACCTTGTGACCCACAAATGCCACTCCTCTGGGTAGTCTCACCAGAAATGTACTCATCTATTTACCAAAAGACACTTACTAAAATAGGCATAGCAGCACTCTTCAAAATAGCCCCCAATTTAAACCTATTCACATGCTCAGCAACAATATAATGGATGGATAAATTGTAGTATATTCACTTCCCAGTGATTAAATGCATTATCTCCATGCAAGCTCCATGCATGAATGTCATTAAAATCTCGCAAACATAATATTGAGTGACAAAAGCCATACACAAAAGGGAATATATCATATGATTCCATTTCTGTTATTTCAAAAAAAAAATGGCAAAATTACTCTATGCTGTCAGAAGTCAAGATTCTGGTTACCCCTAAAGAACAGTGGCTGTAAGAGTAGGAAAACGTCTTCTGACATTTTCAGGCTGGAAAAGTTCTGTTTCTTGATCTCTGTACTGGGTTACATGGGTGAGCTTCCATTTGTGAAAATTTATCTAGTTGTCCACCTATGCGCACTTTTCTGATTTATATTATTCTTCAATAAAAAATGCAGTGTGTGTGGATTGTTATCTACCTTGACTTTGCTGGCAAACAAATCTACATTTGCACAGAACTAAATACACACCCACAGATAAGTGCATTAAGGGCAAGTGAGTGCATTGTATCATTGTCAATTTCCTGGTTGTGACATTACACTATAGTTGGGCAAAATGTAACCATAGGGAGAACAATCCAGGATCTTACAACTGTAATCTACAACTATCTCAAAATAAAAAGTTTTTTTAAGGGTGTGTCTGTGCCTAGATGTGGCCTTGAAAAGATGTAAACCATAAGATATTGGCAGTAGATAAGTCTAGGATGCTGAATAGGATTAGGCCGAGGAAAGAAAGGTGACTTTGCCCTCTTGTTCAGTGTATTCATGTATCTTTCAACTTTTTACAATAAGAATGTATTCATGTATTACTCATGCATAATTTTAAAAACCAATTTCTTCCCCCTCAACCCCGAATCAAAATCAAAATCTATTTTCAACACACCCAAACCAACTGGGCTGTTAGACACTGATGGATAAAACACATTGTCACCCTAAGGTCAAACATACATTGGCCCTAATAAACACTGGTTGATTATGTAAGTGATTAAGGAGATGAGAATTACACGAGCAGAGGAGATTGAAATATGCCTCTGGACATACAAACACAGCCACAGAAATTTAATACTGGACCCTTCCAGGCACCAGTGGCCTCTGTTCTTTGTGATCAAAGTGTCCCTGCTAGGTCCCATGTGCCTCAGAACCAAGGAATGGTGGGTGAGCAGGGACACTGGGTGAAAACCCCAGAAAAGGGCAACTGTCAAAGAAATTTTATGGTTAATTAGGAAAACCAGGCTGTGTTTTTTCATGGCCCTTTGCCCAAATCTCATGTTCAAAAGTTTAGTGCTTATAAAACTAATGTTTACTTTTTGAAACCATATAGAGCACCAGGTGTAGAATGTATCTATTATTCCCCTCACTTTTTTTATGGTTCGGATATGCTCTTTATTTTCCATAGCATGATGGCAACTCTTTAGAATAGTGCTAAAGTCTTCCACTGACTCAATTATGACCAAAAAATAAATTACCAGTTTTATTTTTCTGAATTTCCACACTAAGCTATTCATCACATAAATATATTTTGTGATATAGCTTAGCCATGAATTTTATCTATATATAAAATGACTTTGGGTCCTGCTTCATGTTTACTGCCTAAGACTGTCTGATATTAATTTTGCCATACTTCTCTTTTTTTAAAAAAAATTGTTGTTATTGTTGTTTTTGGTCCAGAGTTTATGTTTAACCATTTATTTCTCTTACATGGATTTGTTATAGAAAGCTAGTGAATGAATTTTTAAAAATATAATACAAATCATACTATTCAATAAGAGAATCAAGACACCTTTATTACTGCTATGTTTTGCTAGATCTTTTCTAATCTTGTATATATTTTCTGGTTTTACCCTCTCATTTTTTTCTCTCTTTTCTTATAAACACTGTGTTTTACTTCCTTTCACTTCTTCAGAAATTGGAAGTTTAAAATCTGATTCCAGTTTTAGTAGTATTTATGCTACAGCTTCTCAAAAAGTCTTGAACCTATGTTTATATATTTTCATGCTGAAAGAAAAACCAAGCATGTTTTACTTTCTTTTGCGAGAGACGAGGATTACCAATGGATTTATTATTACAACACCACCCAATGTTCTGTAATTTTATCTGAGATTGTAAACCACATAACATCATTATTTTTTATTACTAGTTTTCATATTAGTTTTATTATTTGCTATGATTGCAAATTAATGTGCAAATTTAAAAGAATTATTGTGATTATCTGTAGGTGTAACTAGTTTTAATCCTTTTCACCTACCCAATTTCTTTCAACAAAACTTCACCATTCTTAAATATGGTTCTGTGTCTGAAATCTTAAGAATATTTATGCTATTATTTTAGAAAGAGTTGTGATCTTGTTTTACAATAGAAATTATGTATTAAAAATGTTTTTCAGGGCTCCCCTGGTGGCGCAGTGGTTGAGAGTCCGCCTGCCGATGCAGGGGACACGGGTTCAGGAAGATCCCACATGCCGCGGAGTGGCTAGGCCCGTGAGCCATGGCCGCTGAGCCTGCGCGTCCGGAGCCTGGGCTCCGCAACGGGAGAGGCCACAGCAGTGAGAGGCCCGCGTATAGCAAAAAAAAAAAAAAAAAAAAAATGTTTTTCAGCTTCCTGCTTGCAAATATCACTTACAAATCCTCTGGATAAAAAATTATGAAGGGCCACATCTTATTGCTTTTTTTTCAAAGCAAATTAATTTTCTTAGGTTGAACTTCCAAAGAAATTTGTGATTAATTTGGTTTTTATTTCTTTGAAGGTAACACATTACACATTTGGAATGTTTTTTGGTTTTTGTTTCTTTTCTCTTCTGGAAAAATTCTTTTTACAGCATTTGGCTTTTAAAAAATGTAATTCAGGGAATTCCCTGGCGGTCCAGTGGCTCGGACTCAAGATTTTGCTCCACTTGAACAGATAAGATTTTTTATAGTGAAATTTGTTCATTGCCTTTGAAATTTGTTCATTGCTTTCGATGTAAGTTTTTGCTTAGCTACTATGCTTTTATTTCGCATGCAGTCCCTATACTTATCTTTTTATCATCATCATTGTGCATGATGAACATAAAAGTCAAATTTTCTTTAAATTTCCTTTGCTTTTTTTTTTTTTTTTTTGCGGTATGCGGGCCTCTCACTGCTGTGGCCTCTCCTGTTGCAGAACACAGGCTCCGGACGCGCAGGCTCAGCGGCCATGGCTCACGGGCCTAGCCACTCTGCGGCATGTGGGATCTTCCTCGAACCGGGGCATGAACCTGTGTCCCCTGCATCGGCAGGCGGACTCTCAAACACTGCGCCACCAGGGAAGCCCTCCTTTGCTTTTTAATAAATACAATATGTTTATGTTAAGAGGATGCCCTTTTTTTTTGAGAACTTTGCAGGTGCTACATAATCACCGTGACTCAGCTTTTATCACAGGCTCCTGATTAAATCACTCCCACATTCATACCTGCAGGCATTCTATAGGATGGGGTAACCAGACACTCACGGTCTATTGTCACCGCCCCGCTTAGAAGTGATGTAGTAATCACAGAGTTCTCAGTTTTGTGTTTTAAAATTAATCTTTAAAGTGGAGGTTTCACAGATTGTATTTTCTCCAGCTATTTGTGTCCCTATTTGCGTTTGCATAGGGGAGGAGGGTACTGAGATGCAGATGGGGAAACACAAGTGAACACAGCTTGTACGACTTCCTACGCGGCTCCAACACGGGAGGCTGGCACACAGTTTAGTTCTTCCTGCTCTTGCCTCCTTTACTCAGAAGGCATTTCTCTTGGCTTTCAGGCACTAGAAACATCTCGTTCTCACCAGCTGCTATATTGAGGGTTAAAACCCTTTGCCCTTGGGCACTCATCTCAGAGAAACAAAAACGTAACTGCACAGCAGCTTTATTCAAAATAGCAGAGAAAAAAACTATGAGCAACCCAAATGCCCTTAGAGGAGTGAATGGATAAACACCCACCAGGACACCCACATTGTGGAACACTGCTCAGCGGTGAAAAGGAACGAACTATTGATATGCTAACAACCCGGATGAATCTCTAGAGAATGAAGCTGAGTATCTTTCTTTAATGACATAAAATGCTCATTTTGTTTACTTGGCTTCAATGGATATAACCATCCAATGTGGACAGAGGTGATTAGCTGAGCAACCCTTGGTTTCTGGAAACGTGGGTCCAGAATCAAGACTAAGGGTCTTGTGTCTTAGGGACAATTCCCTCCACCCCTCACTTCTCAGGGCATGCTGCCTGCAGGGGAGAGTGGGGAGTCTTGGAGAAGCCACCAGCTTGGTGCACGGAGGAAGGGGAGGGCTGCGGGGGACCCTGAGCCCACCTGCCATGAGACGATAGTTCCTGTTCCACTCTTGTCCATTCTAGTTCATTTCCAAAACCTCCCTGTCCAGGATGTTAGTGATAATAATCACACAAGCTCCCAGAATCATAGCCTCTAAACATTGCTTTTAGTGAACAGACTGAAACACCATCAGCTGGAGAAGTAGGGTCCCCTTGTGTTTCTTTAGCATCTTAACGCTAAGAGCACCCAGTCCACCAGGTGAGAAGCCTTCAAGAGATCACCTGCCAGGTGGCCTTGTGAATTCCTGTCCCGTCTTCCTTACTAGCTTAAGGAGTAAACGAATGTGAATTTGCTTTCAAACACTAGAGCATTATACACATGGGACAGATTTTTATCTTTATGGCAAACCTTGATTCTTCAGGCCTCACCAGCATCAGAAATATGGGAGAGAAACAATTTAAAGCCTGAATTTTAAAGTGATAATTAAAATCAGACCTTTGGCCCCCAGACATTGATGGCAATGCGTCAGAGGGGTTCATGGAGGACGGGGGACCTTCCATCACTGGGACTTGGTCTGGCAGGGACTTGGGGTGGCCCCCTCTTTCACCGTGCCAGGCCCTGCTTCCCCAGCCTCTGTCATTATAAGCTTCCATCTCTCCGCTGAATGCAATCCATCCACAAGCAGGAGGACCAAGCAGGAGAGATGTGACACACCTGAAACAGTCTGGGACCTGGTGTTCTGCACTGTCCCAGGGCCTATTTCCACTTCTTTAACTTAAGATTTCCAGCCTGCGTAGATCAGGGTTGATTTGACAAAGAAATGGATGTTTGCAGGCCTGGCCAACACCCTCCCTCTCCCAGTCACCTGGACGATATTTCTTTAAAGTGTTGGCATCTCCTTCATCAATAGTTTCCTTGGCCGCAACAAAGGGTTATTGACCATGAGCCTCCTGAAGGTCGCTGACCAGGAACCCAGGGACAGTACCAGCCATGGTGCTCTCAGCAGCCCTGTCCCTGCAGGTGACTTGGGCTCACGTCTACTCACATGCAGGTTTCTTCTTGCTGCTGCTTTGGCCTCAGGACTAAGGTGGGGTGAGGGAGGTGCTGAACTAGCGAGGTGCTCAGTCGCAGGGCCCAAGAGTAAGCACCTTCTTAAATGCGTTGTCCCAGGCGCCTCATTCCCCTCAGCCTGGGCCCAGCCCAGCCTTGTTTGTTAGCGCAAGTACGTGTGCCGGACGCAGTGAGGCAAACAAACCGAAACGGAAACGTTGGAGTTTGGACCAGAGCAAGGTACAGCCGGGCCGTGCAAGGAGAAGGGCTGGCTCATGCCCCCCCAAACCTCGAACTCCCCAAAGGGTTTCAGCAAAGCTTTTTTTTTTTTTTGCGGTACGCGGGCCTCTCACTGTCGTGGCCTCTCCCGTTGCGGAGCACAGGCTCCGGACGCACAGGCTCAGCGGCCATGGCTCACGGGCCCAGCCGCTCCGCAGCATGTGGGATCCTCCCGGACCAGGGCACGAACCCGTGTCCCTTGCATCGGCAGGAGGACTCTCAACCACTGCGCCACCAGGGAAGCCCTCAGCAAAGAATTTTTAAAAGCCAGGTGAGGGAGGAGGGTCTCAGGGTGTGGGATCTGCTCGTGCACAGTTCTCTGATTGGCTGATGGTGAGGTAATAGGGCGGGGTCACAGGGGTTCACGTTACCGTCCTTAGGCTCCAGGAGACCTGGGGCTCTGTGCTCACTGGTTCAGCAAGTAGTTAGCGTCTTCCACTGGGGGGCAGGGGGGTGGTTCACGTTTGTAAAACAGTTCAAGAAAGGTGCTGTTATCTAGGTACTTCGGAGAGAAGCTAAAGCAGAGGAGATGGGGGAGGGGTTGGTCCCGGGAGGGCCCCATAGGGTCCTGCCCTGCGTTCAGCTAAACCTTCACTCAACCTGTGGACCTCAACTGAGCCCAGGCTCCCCAGCAAAGGACAGACTCCCCATAGAAGACTGTACTTTCCAAAGCCGGCTGCCACCCCGTCTCCCTCTACTGGGGTCTGCCAGACCCCAGCCCCTCCTCGGTCCCGGGTGGAGCCTAATTTTCTGCCCCCTGGAGTCTGGGCTGGTGTGTGATTCCCTTGCAGACGATAGAATTCAATCACAGTGATGCATGACTTGGAGGTCAAGCCCAAAAACAGGATGCAAGTCCCACCTTGCTCCTTGGACCCCAGGGGGTGGAGGTCTGACCTTGGCTCCAAGATCACACGGCTGCCGGGTAGGGAGCAAGCACCTTCTCTGTCACCGTGTGGTAGAAGCAGACAGACTTGAGACACCTCTCATGGGTATTTCCTCCTTCTACCTGGAGGCCACTCCCATCTCCAACAGCACCTCCTCCGGCCACATGCTGCTCAAAATATTTTGTACAATCAGTAAATGAATTTTCACTTCATCATTCAAGTTAATCTTTTAAGAAACATATTCCTTTGATAATTTTTCTTTTTCAGAAATGTCCTTCCTATACTACACATAATTTACCTACGAATAAAGCCTAGAATTATTTGGTCACATTTCCAAAATTCCATTGGGCTACTGATTGGACCATACCTAACATAGCTGAGTAGGAGAATTATTAACATTTTTTATAACTTTGGGTTGGGTCTATATCTGTTTTTATCATGTTTTTCTTTTCTCTCTCTTTTTTTTTTTTTTTTTGCAGTACGCGGGCTTCTCACTGCTGTGGCCTCTCCCGTTGTGGAGCACAGGCTCCGGACGCGCAGGCTCAGCGGCCATGGCTCACGGGCCCAGCCGATCCGTGGCATGTGGGATCTTCCCGGACCGGGGCACGAACCCGTGTCTGCTGCATCGGCAAGCGGACTCTCAACTACTGCGCCACCAGGGAAGCCCATGTTTTTCTTTTTAATACCCATCAGCAGAGTTTATATGTAGTTTTTTCATATGTCTTGCACATTTCTTATTTATCTTAGCCTAATTATTCTGCTTCTGTTGCTACTGTGACTAGAATTGTTTCCTTAATATTTTCTACCGAGATTCTGAGCTCAGTAATAAACAACTGACTTTTGTGTCTATAACTGCTACTTGAAATAAGCACATTATAGGGACTGTCATTACAACACATTTTTATTCTTGTCTCTCTCTGCCCTTTAATATCCATCTAGTGGGGGAAGATTTTCCTTTGCCCATGAATAAAAACTTGCATGTTTCATGCACACTCTTCTGTGATGACAGCCCTGTGGCTGCCTTTAGTCACAAAACATATTATTAATTCAGAATTTAAAGTAATCAGTCACCTGGAATAGCCAAATCACCTTGATTTAGAGGTAATCTCCCCTCACGTAACCAGGGTGAGTGCTGGGTGGGTCTCTGCACTGTCGCAGGCTGGCTTTGTCCTTGGCCTGGTGGGTATTTAAGGCTGGCTCTCTCCTGAACATCTGTCCTGAGTTCCCTTGACTGGGGCGATGCTCCTCTCTTGTGGGTGGTCACTTGTATCTAGGAAGCAGGTATCTCCCCAGCTTCCTCCTGTTGGGGTCACTTTACCCCTCTGGGTACCCTATCAGGCAGGACTTATGCTGGCTCTCACTCACAGTCAAGTGAGGCCACCCCTGGCCCATGGACACACCTACACATTCTTGGCTTCTACACAATCTGGGATTGAGGTTGACCCCACTGCAGCCTTAGCGCAGAGAGGCAGCCTGCATCTTGCCATCTAGTCCACAGTCCCCTGCGTTCCCCAACTATAGTGGTCTCATAATAAGGTCCATAGCTAGTCTGGTTGAAGCCCCCCACCCCACCTCAGCTTAAGGTGGGAGCTCAGGTTCTCCCCGACCTCACTCTCTCTTGTCAGGGAGGGAGAAACAAAGCACACAATAGGGTTTTCTCCAAAACATCTACACATAGCCTGACCCCCTCCACACTCCCACCACTCCTCGGTTTGGATGTTGGTCCCATAAGTCATGGAACCCTTTCTCAAGCGTTGACTATAATAGATTATTATGTATTTTGATGTAGCACTGAGCTTTGTCATTCAGCATATACTATTTCTTGGGCCTGAGTCATAATTTCAATTTTCACATCCTTTTACTTGTGTTGGTTTTGTGTTATCTTTATAACCAGTGGTGGGCTTGGGAGTGAGGTGGGCAGCATATCCAACGACTGAGGTACAAGAAACACCAATTTGGCCCTCAGAAGTTGGAAGGATCCAAAGAATAGCATCTGAGTGGACATCAGAAAGACACTCGATAACCTCAAGAAAGCCTGCAAAGTGCTGTATGCAGCTGTCATAAGCTCGGTGACATATGGTCACACCTCCAGATTTTGAAATCATAAGGCAAAGGGGATATTGGACAACTCTTTGGAAAAGACATCAAATCATAAAGCAAATTAATAACCACACATGGATAGAAGAAAGTGTTTGCAAGACATATGGCAGATGAGTTAATAACCCATATAGAATGCTTTCTTTAATGAATAGAAATGAAAATAAACTCAAACGACCCCGAAAACTGGGCAAATTGTATAAACAGAGTTCTCGGCAGGGTGCAATCAGAAAATACTCTAGATATTTCAAACCTAGGGAATGTAAGGTGGTTGCAAAGGTTTTGGGAAGGCTGAGAGAGCAAAGAAGACATGCAGTGGGGGAAGGAAAAGATGAGGAAAAGGAGAGATGGAGTGAGGACCAGAGCTCAGAGGCTGAAGCCCGCCTGCTGCTCCCACTCCAGCCAGGGCTGTTTGAAACACTGACTGGTGGATTCTAGACCCACCAGGGATGCTGCCTGGACCAGAGTTGGAAATGTCCAGTGCCGCACCTGGACCACTGGAATCTAGAACCACCCACTTTGCCAGCCAGCTTGGCAGCCCAAGCATCTGCCAACTCTGGGTCCATCTCTGTGGCCAGCTGTGGGGAGCTTCCCTCCCCCGACCTCCTGATCTACTGCTGGCGTCTCCCACTGGCTGAACCCCACAGAAAGCTGGTTGGCAAGGAGCTGGGAAGTAGACCTGCCAAAATCCCAGAGCAGATGGGAGAAGGGCAAACAGGCTGAGTGGTTCAGGAGAATGACCGGCTCAAAGAAGGGCGCAGGGGTTGTATGAAGATGCTCCCTGACCACTAGTTAGCAGTACAGATAAAAACAACACAACAGCCTCGTTCTCAACCATCAGATCTTCAAAAACCAAAAATATTGATAACAGCCAATGCTGATGAGGATGTGAGGAGGGAAAAAGAGCCATTTTTACACACTACTTTGTGGAATTGTGTCTTTTTTGTGAAATAAGTGAGAGTTCAATAGTTTGTCTTTTTCTTCGGATCTCAGGTGCATAGATTTGGACAATCATAACCCTTCGTTTGTAAGATATTTTCATCACTGGTTCATGAATACCCTATTTGTCATTAATTGATTAGGTAGTTATGTTTAAGATCTCAATTTATTACTACTGTCATCGTTGTCTTACTGACTGGCTAGGAACTCTAGAACAGTGTTAAATAGAAGTGGTGATAGGGCATCCTTGACTCATTTTTTTTCAATTTAAAGGGAATGCTTTTAACGTCCCTCCATCGAGGAAGACATTTGTTCTACATTTTTTATAGATACACTTTGCCATGTCAAGGAAATCCTCTCTGTTCCCCAAATTTGACTTTTTAAAAATTATGATTGGGTATTTCCTTTTATCACATGTTTGTTTTTTGTTTCTGAATTTACTGCGATTATCACATGCTGTTTCTCTTTTGACTTATTAATGTAGTAAATTATATTATCAAACAATCCTTGCACAACTGGCAAAAATTCAAAATGTGTTGTATCATCTTTATATATATTTTTCGGCTACATTTTCCAATATTTTATATCTACATGCATGAATTACATAGGCCGAAATATTCCTTTTCTGTGATGTCATGACATTGTATCGTTGTATCAAGGTTATGATGACTTCATAGAATGACTTGGGAAGTAATCCCTCTTTTTCTCTCGTCTGACAGAGTTTGTTCAAGAATAAAATGATTTGTTCCTTAAAAGTTTGATAGAATTGGGCCTCCCTGGGGGTGCAGTGGTTAAGAGTCCACCTGCCAATGCAGAGGACACAGGTTTGAACCCTGGTCCGGGAAGATCCCACATGCTGTGGAGCAGTGAAGCCCATGCGCCACAACTACTGAGCCTGCGCTCTAGAGCCCGTGAGCCACAGCTACTGAAGCCCACGCGCCTAGAGCCTGTGTTCCGCAACAAGAGAAGCCACTGTAATGAGAAGCCTGCACACCACAACGAAGAGTAGCCCCTACTCACCGCAACTAGAGAAAGCCCGTGCACGGCAAGGAAAACCTAACACAGCCAAAAATAAATTAAAAAAAATTTTTTTGGTAGACTTAGTCTATGGCCACATGAGACTAATGTGTTAAAAATTTAAATATGTAAGGCTTTAATACAGCAATCCCAATGTTAGTCATCTAATCTATTGATATAAAAAGCACATTAGGGCTTCCCTAGTGGCGCAGTGGTTGAGAGTCAGCCTGCCGATGCAGGGGACACAGGTTCGTGCCCTGGTCTGGGAAGATCCCACATGCCACGTAGCGGCTAGGCCCGTGAGCCATGGCCGCTGAGCCTGCGCGTCCAGAGCCTGTGCTCCGCAACGGGAGAGGCCACAACAGTGAGAGGCCCGCGTACTGCAAAAAAAAAAAAAAAAGCACATTATTCAAAGTTTTGTGCATAAGCATACGTATTTCAGCATTTATTTCAAGAGAAAACAAATGGAAACAGCCTATGAGTAGTGAAGGGGTTAAATATAGTATATTCAATCACAGATTATAAGACAACTATTGTAAAAGATTCACTCAGTTCTCTGTTTATATCTGGTAAGATGTCTAAATATATTGTCAAGGAGAACAAGTAATTTGGCTATAAAGAAAAAAGAAAAAGAAAGAAAAGGTGGTTGCCTGACCTACATATGCATCCACGTTTATTTAAGCAAAGAACATTAACATATGTGTCATTTTTGCCACGAATGAGCAGAGTAGAGTAGTTAAGACCATAGGCTCTGGAGCCGAACACTAATGTTGAAATCCCAGCTCTGGCTGTGTGACCTGAGGCAACTTACTAACCTTTCTGTGCCTCGGTTTCTTCGCCTGTGAAACAGGAATAAGGATAGTGCCTAACTCAGAGGGTCTTTCTGTGGAGTCAATGAATTAAGCTATATTCCTGGCACGTAGTAAGCACTCCATGAGTGATGGTACTTATTATTGTTGAAATATTAATTATTTAAGTAATATCATTCGTTTTTATTATTTATTATTCAAGTATTTATTATTATTTAAGTATTATTATTTTAAAAGGTGGATAGGAGGGGGTAGCGGGCGATTGGCTATTTTTTAAATACTTTCCCATAGTTTTTGAATAATTGCAATGAATATGATTTACTTATATAAGTGAAAAAATAAAATGAAACGGAAAGCAAAGGGGCCACCCATTGTATCAAGTATGAAAGGATGAGCTTTCCGGGAACAGCTGCGTCTCCAGGCAGACAGATAAATCTGTGGGAGCTTTGATGCTTCTCAAAACAGAGTACTAAAATGAGTCACAGCCTCTCCCCAGCATTTTATCATCCCTAAACTGGAATCGCTCTCATTCCTACCAAGAATTATCCGTGAAAACAGGCTCACTTCCTGGCATAGGAATTAGGAGCCCCAATAAATGAGCATTTTCATTTCCCAAAAGCTTGGCTCTGGAATGTGAGGCCTGAGCCACCGTTCCTGAGGCCGGGGTGACCTGCGCTTCTGGGGACACAGCAATTGAAATCAGACCACGCTGGCCTTACTACGCCTGCGTTATTGAAAACAGCGGTTCACTTGCACCTGACAAATCTGAGTTTGGAGAATTGCTCTTTCCTCACAGGGGCTGCTGTGAAGACTTCATGAGATGATATACGCACAGGTCTTAGCAGAATGCCTGGCACAGGGGACTCACTCAAATGTGATAAAGAGATGATGGTGGCTGATTCTTAGGATGAAATGGCAATGCAAAAAATGGTAGATTTGGCTAATAATAATTTAAAACTTTCATAGTTGAAAAACATTTTACTTAAGAGGAAATGACAAATAACAGAAAAAAATGACTCACTGAGGCACTGGTACAGGTCAATCCCAATGGAAAATATGCAAAAGTAATAAATACTAATAGGAGAAAATACAATTGGCTGAAGAAAGCAATAGAGAAAGGGCCTCATCACCACTCTCAGAACATCCTAATTGGGGGAATTTTCCCCAGATTTACTGATCTTGCTGCAGCGCCTTCCTTAACACTCTCTCAAAAGAAGAGAGGCTTTCAGAAAAGTAAGTAGGGGTGCTCATTGAACCACTTCCATTTTCCTTCCGGGAGCCAGACGCCTGCAGGGGTGATCCTCCTCTGCTCGTCTAAGCTGAGACTCACCTGGCTGCGTCCACACCAAGGAAGGTCTATCCTTGCCAACTGTTTATCTGTCCAGCCTGCACTGCCCCAGATGCAGAGAAAGGATGCTGCTGAATTCTTACGTCAGTTCATAGGCCATTGGCTCTCACGTAAAGCTGCCTTCTCTGCGTTCTTCTTTATTAGGAGGTAATATTTTAGCCTCTCTGTCCCTCTTTGGTCTCACTTCTAAAATCTTCGGACCCAGGGCAGGGGAAGGTGCTGTTCATTGGTCCCCTTCAGAGATTTTGGCCATCCATGCAGCTGAAGATGATAACTTGACTGATAATCAAACAAATGCACATTGAAACAGAAGTGAAAGGCCAGGCTCACCTGACCACCTGGTCCAGGGGGGAGCAAGAAAAGTGGGTGAGCTCACACCAGCAGAAGTGAGGGTGAAGCCGGGCACGGCTGCCAGGAGCTTTAAAGCTGTTGGGACCCTTTGACTGGTGGCTTCACTTACCCCAGGGACAAAAATTCACCGACAACCTATTCTTTATGGCATTGTTCCAAAAAGTAAACTTCAAAGCAATTGGAATATCCAGCAAGGGAGAATGGCTATGTAAATTATGGATCAGCCGCAGGATGGAATGTGATAAGGCCATTAAAACGAGTGTTTGGAAACCATCTCATAGCAAGCCTGCAGTGTAATGCTAAGCAACAAAATAGAATATAATACTAGTAAAGTGTCCATCCAATTATATACTTAAGATTTGGAAGGAGATGGTACAAACTACCACGAGATTTATATCTTGGGGGTCGGATTGCAGGTGATGTCTATTTTTCCTTCTGTGTTTTTCTACATTCTCCGCATTCTCCAAGAACATACTCTTTTAATAAAAAGAAAAATCATAAACCAGTCTAAAATGAACCTCGTATGAAATATAGGATAATAAAGGGCTGAAGAAACACAGAAGACAGAGCAACTGGACTGGGTTGGTGGCTGGGGCCTGCCGGAGAGAAAGACGTGTGAACACGAAAGGTTCACCTGTCAGAAAAAGAGGCAAGTTTTCCAAAGGGTTACTGGCTTGTAGAAAACACAGAGATGCCCACGGAGCAGGTGTGTGAGAGGAGTTGATCTCTTGCCCCTTTGGGGGCAGAATGGTGCCCAGAGGTTCAGACACACACTGCCCTGTCTCCACGGTCAGGGTCCTCCTGTTAGAAGGTCTTCTTTCACCTTTGCCCCACTTCTCACCCACCTGGCCTGGGTCAGGTGCCCACCCTCACCTGCTCCCCCGATCCAGCTCAGAGCTGCAGAGGCCCAGGACGGAAGTTTCCTGTCTGGCCAGAAGGGGGCGCTGTGGTGCAGGACGGGCACCTGAAACCAGCGGCTTCGGTTCAAGTTCTTAGTCTGTCCTTTCTTGTAACTTGCGAAATACTCCTGGGGCACGTCGGAAGATTAGCCCCTCATCTCAGGGATTAAATAAAGCAATTAGACACAAATGTCTGTAGCCTGAAAAAGATCTGCGAATATGAGGGTCACTAATTCTTCAGTGCTTTCTTTCCACGTTTAACCCCTTGTAGACGCTCTTGCTTTCCCCACACTTTCACCTCCCAATGATGTGTTGGCGTCCGCCTGCTTCCGTGCACTGTGACCCCTGCCCGAGTGCTGCTCCTGCCCTTCGGACTCCAGGACCTGTTATTGCAAAGGGCTGCTGGGCTCCGCTCCGGACTCGGTTTGACCACCGGGCTGTGACCCTGGATCACTGGCCGGTGCTCATGGGCTCAGGGATTAGCATCTTGGACCACAGCCTCCATCAGGACTAAATGCCAAAGGAACCCTCCTTTCTGGGGAAAGGCCTTGCTGTCTGCTGTCTGCGCTCCATCTGCTTTCATTCTCACTACAGACCCAGACAAGCGATGGGACCTCCTGTCACTACCGATCTTTACCCTGACCCTGGCTCAGAGCCTCTCTGTACAGTTGTGTGGTCTGTGCACTGCGCACCCCTAGGCAGTGTTGTTTGTACTGTAGTCTGCAAAGAACAAGGCAAGGCCTGAACAGTTACAAACAGCAGCCCTGCTCGGTTGCGGCGACCGAGCTGTGATCCAGGCATGCTGGCCCTGGCCGGTTCACGAAACGTCCTGCCTCTTCTAGCTGCAAGACGGGGGAGGCCTCAGAATCTTTCTGAATCTCAGTTCCCTCAGCTGTAAAGTGAGGAGCTGGACTGGTTGATTTCTAAGCTCAGTTATCTAGACAGGCCGAACTGGACGACTTACCTGCTTTTAGAATTTTTCAAATCTCCCTTAGTCCGCCTTTACCCATGGGACCTGGCCAGTGTCCTTGATGTCACCAGATGGGTGTCTGTGCTCAGTCTGGAGATCCAGCATCCCGTCTCTGTCCTTGTCCACATGCAGTCTTAAACCTGCTGTTGCTTTTGGGCCTGCCCTAGCATCTCCCTTCCACCCTCACAGGAAGCCCCGGTAACAAGCATTTACATCCTGCTGGGCTCGTGCCTTCATGCTGCGCCCGCCAGAGGCGAGCACGGCTGATTCCCAGGCAGGGAAGGTCAGGGAGGGTTGGGGATGTTTGGGGCAGTTTGAGCGAGCCCAGCTGGACTGAGCCAGAGAACCATGGAGAGGACTAGTTGATATCACAGCTAGAAATCTGTGTTGGGACCAAGGAGTAGCTATGTTTGCTCTTGTCAAGGTAATTTCTGGGTTTGTAGGTCAGGAGGCAAAGGCCTTTGGGGCAGGTGGCCTCTTAGTAACTTGCAATCACACATGGGACCTGCGTCTCCAAACCCACCCACATGCTGACTGCATAAATTCAACTCTGAAGACAGGCACACTGCCATCCAGCAGATATTATGCCCCAGACGCCTCAGGGGGACGTGGAGTCAGAGTGAGGACACTCTCCCAAAGTCATGGACACTGGCTGGGGCACTAAGCCCAATTGCTCCCAGTTACAAATGCCTGGGCTCCTAGGTGCCCGTGGCTGAGCTGTGGGGTCCTTTAGGTGGGGCTGCCCTCAGTGCCTTGCACGTAGAGCTGGAGGGTAGCCCACAGAGGGAGCAGCCATGAGGCTGGGTGGGTGAGCATGATCAGGTCAGGGAGGTCCATGTGCGCCATATTTCATATTTATCCTGAGGTGCTCTGGAGTCCCAAGGGTTCTAAGTGATGCTTTAGAGATTGCTCTGGCTGACCACAGAGAGTGAGTTGGACAAAGACCAAATTGGGGCACTGAGAGAGAACAGTCTGGGAGGCTGTACAGTGGTTCCAAAGATGGATGGTTGGCTGCAACAGAGATAAAAGACACGTGCATGGGGCAAGGGGAAACCTGATCCGTCCAGCCAGCACGTGCAGAGCGCCTCCCTTGGGTCAGATGCGTGGGGATGGAAAAAGTCTGGGGCTACAGGAGCCTTGAGACCAGAGATGCCCTGAGAGTCAAGAAGAGGAGAGCGAGGGAGAAGACAAGCCTTAGATGAGGCTTCTCTCTGTCTCCCCAGCTCCCTACCTTCCTCCGCCCCCCAGCTCACAACAAACATACATGGAGCTGTTTCCACCATCCATTCAGCCAGGGCTATGCCTCTGCAGGTGCCGACCGCAATCAGGGGACCATGTTGATTGACCCAGAACCCTCTCCATGCAGTCTGGACTGAACTATCTCGAGATAAGCAAAATGGTACCACACTGGTGCACAGAGCCCTCAGAAATGATTCATTTTTTGCTCCTTTGAAATGGTGGCAAACCTTCTACAGAACAAACCACATCCGGAGGGGAAGTGATAAAGCTCAGAGGAGCAGTGAGAATCACCATGGTGACAATCTCACAATTTGGGGGCTTAAGTAAGGGGTGTGTTTACTCTGGAATTGCCACTGAAAAAAAAAAAGCTGCAAAGACAACAGCCAAGCAACAGTATTCTCTTCTGGGCTCATCTACAAAGAAAGTACAGATAACGCTCGTTTCCCAGGGGCTGTCGGTAAATCCAAGATTTCTTCTTGCTGTTACCATGGAAAAGATCCTCAACGAGGAAGGTGAACCATTCAGGGGTGTTTTTTTTAGCTTTCTATTTTGAGATGATGATAGATTCACCTGCAGTTGTAAGAAATAATAGGGAGACCCCGTAAACTCTTCACCTAGTTTCTCCCCATGGAAACATTCTGCATAACTATAGTAGAATCAGGAAACACAACCAGGAAACTGACACTGACACCAATGATTTCATTTTGGAGAACTCTCAAAGTGACATATTGTCACTTTTGAAAATATGAAAAGGTAAAACTTCTGTATTTAAAAAAAAACAACTAAAATTAAATTACAAGACGACCAGGTAAGGAGAAAATGCTTTTCTATTAATCCTAGCAAGTAGTTTATGTCCATAGCATGGGTCTGTTCCCTTTTAGAAGAAAACCATTTAAGTGACCCTTGAAAATATTGTGATGGTCTACAGAATTATAACTAAAATTACTATAATACAGTAATATCTCAGGAAATTTATAAAGCAACATAGGATGAATTTACTTATTGAGATAGATTGTTTTGAGGTATTATAGTTTGATTTTAGCCCTTCTTAAGTTCTCTAACATTATTTCTTACATCTAAGAACTCACCACTTCCCTCTAGTATTACATTCTAAATACCTTGTGTCCTTTTACTGACTCATTTATTCATGTTCAACAAATATCTCTTGATTGTCTGCTACCGGCCAATTATTTTTCTAGGGGTTAGAAAGCCAGGGGTGACCAAAAAAGCTCTTTGGGGAGCTGTCATTCCAATGAATCCCCCCCCATTTCATCTGAACTATAATGGCCATTGTTTAGGATTCCATCATCTTCCAGAAGGACCAGTGTAGAAGCTTCTGAATCCATCAGCCTCTGTACAGTCTCTCCCCTACCCCCAGCTTATCCTCTGCACTGCTGGTCCTTCCCACAGACGCATCTGATTACGTGACATTCATGCTCGAAATCCATCCAGTGGTCCCATCACTCCTGTCTCCCTCTGAACAGGACCAGTTCCAAATGCCCTGCAGCCCTTAATGGTCCAGCCTCTGTCTTCCCATCCGTATCATCATCATTCATCTACCACCTTTCCCGCCCACACAGCTGTCTCAAGCCGCTCTGCTTTGCTGGTGGCCATTCTTGGACTGGGGTCCCCCACCCCCACCACGGGCCCCTTGCTTTTCTGCCTGAAAGAGTCTTGGTCATTATTCACCTTTCAGTCTAAACATGACCTTCTCTGCTGAATGAGGTAAATTCCATTTAGTGGGAGATCTCATTTACTTGCAGATCACCAAATACTACCTATTGTTTGGGTTGATGTGCTGCCACTGGATTTATTATGAGCAAAGAGATATATTTTTTTCACATTGTTTGTATCTTCACACCCTTGGTCTTTCTTGCTGCAATGTGGCATCAGTGATTCCCTTGGGAATACCCTTAGCACTTCTGTTTGTTTGTTTTATGAATCCTTTTTTTCTGAAAATAAAAGTCGTTTGAAAATTAAAAGAGTAGAAAGGAAGGAACACCAAATATTGAGAGTGTGACGTTTCAAACTTAGGGTATATTTTCTTCCTTTTCCCTAGTATTTTAATTTACTTTACATTGATTATATAGATACAATTTAAACCCTTGTTTTTTTCCACTTAAAGTATATTACTAAAAAAAATTAAACTTTTGACACAAACTGATAAATTGATTTTCAAAACGATTGTAAAAATTTACTCTCCCATCATTGGATATGAAAATGTGCCACTTACCTACCACACCTACACAAATGCTAGGGAAAGCAAAAATTGGTCCTTTTCTTCACCTTTTGCTTTTCTTTATTCTTAAGATTGACTATATTGTCATTTGTTTATAAGGTTCTCACATTTCATCTTTGTGAATTTTCTAAGCTTTTTCTTTGCCTGTTTAGTTAATGGAATATTTCACTTTTCTCATTGGTTCATTTGAACTATTTATTGACATTTAAATTCTTTCTCAGTCTTGTTTATCGAAAAAAATTCTTTTTCAGCCTATAATTTCGCTTTCATGTATTTTGTGATATTTGACATATAATTTTTATGTGAATTCAAATCTACTGTTTCCTTCTTAATGCCTTCCATTGGTTTTAAATGTAGAAAGTCCTTTCTCTATCTAGAAACCAAGGAGTTCTCTTCTCTCTCCTTTCCCTGTTTTTTAAAAATGACTGAGCTCTGATCAATCTGCAGTTTACTTTGGTGTGTGGTAAAGTTAGAAGCGGATATTTTTCCCCAAATATCTTGCCGATTATTGTGTCATCCTTGACTGAGAAATCTTTCATTTTCTGTTAATGAGTGATGCCTCATTTAACATATGTTAAATATGGATCAATCTCTGGCTGTTCTCTGTTCATTGATGTATTACTGCTTCTTGTACCCATGATGCTCTGAAGCACTTGATTTAGATTTACACACCATACAAATCTGGTCGAGCAAGTTCTCCCCCATTTCCCTTTTTGTGGAAGATTTTCTTAGGTATTTCCACCTATTTACTCTTCCAGTTTCATTTGGGGAGGTTATTTGTTTTAAAACATAGCATTTTCCGTTCCAACACATAGCTGCTCTGTCTAAAAACAAACTTATTTTTCAGTTTAATTTTTAGCTTTATTTATTTGTCTCCTCATATTTATTATTAAAGATATTCTTAGCTATTCTATTTGTGGCTGCTATTATTGTGAGGTCGGCTCTTAACAGACGGCACCTCGAAACAGAGGAAATCTTCAAGTGAGCTTTATTAGGGGGCGCTCCCGGGCGAGGTTCACTGGTCCGAGAGAAAGGGGCCAGAGAAGTCGCACCCGGGCGAGGGCTGGGCGAGATTTTATAGGGAAAGAAGGGAAAGGGGTGTGGTGAATCTGGGAGGGCGCAGGGTATTCCTTATCTGGTGGTCTCTTCGGGTATCGTGGCAATATCTGGTGCCGGTTACATCAGTCTTGGGAACACTAGTCCAGCCCCTCGAAAGGCGGGAAGGCTGGGCTGGGTGAAAGGTCCCCAGGTCAGTTCCTGGAACTGGGTGGTCCGGAAAGTCTCCAGGTCAGTTTCTGGAACTGGGTGGTCCGGAGAGTTTCGGTCTGATGCAACCTGTGAATCTGATTGCGTTCCCCTGCCTCGGGCCAGTTTGCCTTACAATTATAAATGGGATTTTTAAAAATTGTATTTTTAACTGGTTAGTTGTTTCTAAACAGAAAAGTGACTTTGGTGTACTTATAGTGAGTTTGGTTATTTTATTAACTTCTCTTATTACTTCTTCAACTATTAGGTGGGTCTCTGGAGATTCTAGGTATACTGCTAGAAGAAACTGAAGCTGGAGGGCTGGTGTACCCCCAGTGCTGGGCACACAGTATTCCATCTACATGAAGTTTAAATGCATGCAAAGCCAGTGGATAGTGACAGAGGTCAGGACAGAGACTGACTCTGGGAAGAAGGGAAGGGGCTGGTGGGGAGGAGGCATCAGTGAGGTCTCTGCAGTTCTGGTGTTGTTCTAGGTCACATGGGGGTGCTTAGTGTGTAAAAGTTCATTGAACTGTCCACTTGTGGACTTTTATATATGGATGTCTGTAGTGGGGTGAATGGTGTCCCCCTAAAAAATGTGTCTGATTCCTAACCTCAGATAGCTGTGAATGTGACCTTATTTAGAAAATGGGTCTTTGCTGATGTAGTTAAGTTAAAGATCTTGAGGTGAGATCATTCTGGATTAGGGTGGGCTCCAAATCCAGTAATAAGTGCCCTTATAAAAAGAGGAAAAATGCAGACACACAGAAGACAGGGTAATGTGAAGATGCAGAGGTTGAAGTGATATGTCCACAAGCCAAGGAACTCCAGGAATTGACAACAAACACCCAGAGCTGGAAAGAGGCAAGGAGGTACAGGGAGCAAAATGTGCCACCCCAAAAAGTGTCTCTTTGGCAAGGGGATTATTTTAGGCTGATTATTTTTAAGAAACAGAAGACTCAAGAAGTCTTTCTTTTTTACCTTCCCCTTGGCTGCCTAAAGAATTTAGATAAAAGGCCTGTTCCCAGAAGAGAACTATCACCAGAGATGCCTGCAAAGAATGTAGGCCAGGTGAGGTGGGAACACTGGCAGGGCCTGGAAATCAGAGTCAACTCTGTGTCCATTGTCCCTGCAGGCCCAGCAAACATTTATTTACCAAACATTTACTTTTCCATTTCCACGTCGATTGCTTTCCTCTCCTTTGAAGTCCCAAACCACTACCCTTACTTCCTCTTTTGTCTTTAGCTGAAGATGGCGTTTAAGGTGAGGGCTTCGACCCAGTTTTCCTGCGTCTCTCCCATGTATACATGTTATTAAACTTTTGTTTGCTTTTCTCCTGTTAATCTGTCGCATGTCAATTTAATTCTTAAACCAGTCAGAAGAACCTAGAAGGGTGGAGGAAAATGTCTTCCTCCCCAGCAGAAGGATCCTCCCTTAGAGCTTTTAGAGGGAGCACGGCCCTGCCAACACCTTGGTTTCAGACTTCCAGCCACCAGAACTGTGAGAGAACACACAGCTGGTGGTAGCAAAGAACAGCAGCCCTAGGAAAGTAACACAATGCCATACTTCAATACAAAATTTACTTAAAGAAAAACAGACAGACAAAAAGTCAACAAAAACTTGTGTTGGCAGGGGTGTGGGATCTTCTGCAGGGTGACTGGGAACTCTTTTGGAAAGCTATGACGTTACTGATCTAAATCGTTAAACACATGTTTTTGTTTTACTCCATTCATAGAACTATGACCTAAGGAGTAATTACAGGTATCCACAAGGATTTTCACTCCAACATCGATTATTCCCAGGCTTTAGGGTTCTCCTCTCCAACACCATTTTCACTTGTCAACAATTCAAATAAAATAATAAAACTCATTGCTGGTGAAGATATGGTAGCTTAGGCAATTTCTCTCCCCTGTGGGAGAACAAATATCACTGCAGGTGTGGAGGGCTACTTTAGTGAGATATTAATGTGGACTCTTTCCTTCTAAATTTTTCTTTTCTCCTTCAAAGAAATTAGCCAGGCCGGAAGAGTGTCCTACTGCTACATAACAAATACCCCCAACTTAGTGGCTTGAGGCAAAACCCATTCATAGCTCATGGTTCTATAGGTCAGAAATCCAGGCAGGGCTTAGCTGGTTTCTCTGCTCAGGGTCTCACAAGACTGAAATCAGGGTGGCCACCAGCTTACTTTCATTTCTGGTGGCTCTGGGGGAAAACCCACTTGCAAACTCATTCTGGTTGGTGGCAGAGTCCAGTTTCTTGGGGTTGTAGGATTGAGGTCCCTGTTTCTTGAGGACCATCAGCCAGAGACTACTCTCAGCCCCTAGAGGCCCCCACATTCCTCCTTATGGTTCTCTTTTTGCTTCTGTCCCCACCCTGCACCCATGCCCTTGGGCATTTGTGTCCTTCTGCAGGGACACACATAGACATTCACCCAGTTACACACACACAAAGTCAGACAGACACACAAACACATAGACACTTCCATAAACATACCCACACATAGGCACACACATTCATATAATGGTAAACTCTCTCAAACACAGACACACACACACACAAACACACACAGTGATCAAATGCACACATATGCACACAACTTTTTGGCAAAAATTCCACCCAGAGTCTGAAAAGCTTCTTTGGAGTCTTTTTTCCCTCAACAAACATCTACTGGGCACCTATGTACAGTCAATTGTGTGTTAAACCCTAAGGGGTGGACTGCTGGAATACTGAGGCCTGGCTCATGGACCCTGTGCTCAAGGACCCACAGCAGAGGCGAGATACATAAGCAATCAGAAGGTTGCAGCTCTGCATGATAATCGCTGCCACAGAGGTGAGCAGAGGGAAGGATATCTACCCCAGCCTGTGATGGTGGCCTTCCTGGAAGAGGAGACCCAGGCTGATTCTTTAAGCGAGCGGAAATAGTACGACGTGAAGCTGCAACATCCCATTCACCTGGACTCCCCTGTCTCTGCTGACTCACCTTTACATTTCTGCCTCTTGGCATTTGCTCCTGGCATCTTCAGAATCATGGGGAGCCCCTCCCATCCCCAAGGCCACACAGGCAGATCAACAGTGACATAGGCTTTAACCAGCACAGGACCTGACATGCTTTGTTTTGGGGTTCCGCACACTCAGAGCCAGAAATAATGAACTGGGGATAACTGCTAAAAGGGACTAGCATGAGAATTTAAACCTAGGAAGGCAAGAGCTAGAGAGGACTGAGAAAGAGTAGGCGTGCTGTGACACATAAAAGGATTTCGGTCTTGATCATCTTGTCCCTCTGCTCAGTAGGACAATTCAGCCAGTCTTTCCAGCCCACTTCCATCAAATGTAAAATCAAATAATCACAACAATAAAAACCCTCCAGATGTCATTGCATAAATCTGCTCTCCATCCTTCCCTCTCCTGACTCTGACCCCAGTACTCATAGATGTCTTGATGAATTAAGGTCTCTTTTTCTTCACTGGCCTCATATACCACCAGAGCAGTCACACATAGGCTAGTGGTGACTTGGAAACTTCTGGATCAGTGGTTGAACATGATCAACCACTGGATGCATGATCAAACTTGAACATGCATTAGAATCACCTGGAGAGCTTGTGAAGACACAAGGGCTGTGTCCCATTTGCAGAGTTTCTGATTCAGTAGGTGTGGGGTGGAGCCCAAGTGAGGGGGTGATGCTGACGCTCTGGGGACCACACATTGAGGACTGTTGTAGCTACTCCTGAGGGCACAGATGATCCACCATACACAATCTCCCTGATGTCCCACATAGTTAGAACAGGCGTATGGATGGAAAAGGGATAGGGACCAACAGAATCCCTAAATGCATTAACATGATTCACTCCTCTCTATGATGTCACTTCCACAATCAGTAGCTTCGGGGAGTTTTTTTTATTAACCACTAGAGGAGTCAGGGGACAGGGATAAGAATTCTAAACTAGATATGAGAGACCTGGTTTTAATCTGGGCTCTGCTACTTGCTTGTTGGTTGGGGTGATTTGTTACATGGAAATAGCTGACTAATACAAGTGGCTGCTATGTCAAGTCTGGGAACTCTAAGGTGAATTTAGAAAAATATCTACTTGCAAGGAATTGACAATCTAGTGGAAGAGGCAGTTACAATAAGATGAGCTAGGTAACATGAAAGGAAGTAAAGAGGTGCTGTGAGCTCAGAGGCACAGGGATCTCCATCTGCCTCAGAGGTTTTGGGGAGAAAACCTTCTCAGAAGTAACACGTGAGCCAAACAGTGGGAGGGCAGGCAGCTGAGCAGTCCTGAGCACACTCTACACTGAATACAAGGCAAGTGCTTGCAGGTAGAATGGCAAATGGATGCAATCAAACCCAAGGACTGACTCACATATGGATGAGTTGACTTCCTAGGCTCCAGGGCCACAGAATGCCATCTTAACTCCAATCGTCAACTTACAAATGGATGTCGTGGTCATGATTCCTCTCAAGGTGCAGTTGAATCGGTCCACATCCACTGCTCCCCTGCGTGTGATGCTTACTCATAGAGACCCCAAACTTTAACCATGTCCGGTATCTCCTTGTCCAAATACCAGGGACAAACACCACTAGATCTGCTGGATGCTGTAAGAATAAAACAGATTTTCTCCAGAGAAAATACTTAACGTTTGATCAGTTTTTCCAGTAGTCCTTAAAAAAGTCCTCTGTATGTGTTAATTGTACGTCATTCAATCTTTGTTTACCTATAATCATATTTGACACAAGACTAGTGACAGAAGTGCTAATGTGGAAAGCAAAGCAAAGTAGAAGAGCCTGCAATTGTCTAAGTAATTGACCTCTTTCTGCAATTTTATTTGAGCCCTCAAAATAGAGGATTTTAGGCAAAAGCACCAGAATCAAGCCACTGCTGCCATCTTGGGAAGCAGCCAACTGTGTCATGGGCAAGCTTATTGTTCCAACACCTTTCTGGGTTGAGTTACAGCTTCTGCAGGGAAGGGCTGGGTGAAGGGTGTGGGGCAGGATGGTTTGTGCAGATAAACCAGGACTGTGGGTGGAACCATGCGGTGGGCGACCGAGTGGGAATCACTGATGTGCTGGCCTGTCCTCACCCACTGGTACCTCTGCAAGTTCAGCTCCCAATCTGAAGAGCACGTTGACAGATCTCCCCAGAAAGCTGATGCTGTTTTTCAAGACTTTCCAGGAGGAGAAAGGGCATATTGCTTAATTCTATACATCATCAATTTGAACCCTGTAACTTTTAAGACACTTCTCAGGGTGTTACCACTAGTCACAAAAATATAAGTGACTCAGGGAGTAACTGCTTTCCCTTTTTTTGAAAGTGGAGAAACCACAGCACAGACGAGCAAGGCAGCTCCCCCTGGGGCTATGTGGAACCATCTACATCAACCTCCAAGTGGCTGAGGCAGCTCAAGCTTGCTCAGTGTCCTGAGGCAGAAATGGGAGTCTCTACCACAAACGCTGATGCAGTCAAAGCCCCTGTGGAAGCAAGAGAGCTTCGAGGCGGAAGGGCCGTGGACTCATCAGAGAGCCAATTTCACAGAAGTCATGGTGTTTGTGGCATCACAGAGAAGAAGGGTGTGTTGTCAGCTAAAAAGTAAAACAGTGGGTGACATGGCTTCTACAAGTGTGCCGTCTTTCCTTTCACTGGTTCACAAATTTCATTGTAAATAACTAGAATAAAGTCATGTCTTTCCTAGGGAGTCTCCAAATGCCAGGGATCATGCGGCAGCTTCTATATTTTGCAGAGGAAATGGAATGTGGTTGGATTCTGGATATACATTAAAGACAAAGCAGACATCATTTGCATACAGTTTAGGTGCAGGGAAGAAAGAGGAAGGGCAGGCAAGAAAGATGCCAAGGGCTTGGCCAGAGCAACTTCTTGTCTCCAGGTACGTGTTTGCCTCCACTGCTTCCAGCTTCCTGCGCAGCTAGTAACTTTTTATCCTGGAGCCTCTTGTCTATAGGGGTTTGCCCACCTCTGTCACTGTCCTCTCTTTCTTCCTCCAAAAGCAAGGGAAAAGGTCCTTGCAACCCACAACATGAATGCTTTTACATCATGAGTTGGTCCACACGCTCACACACACTCACACACACACACACCTGAAACCAAAGTGTCACAGAACAGCACTGCTCTCACTACCTGTGAAGTCCCCGAGCATTTTGTATTCTCTTCTCTTCCACTTAGTTTCATTTTTTAAATAGAGCTGCTCAAAACCCACCAAATAGATTCTCTATCCTCTAATGGATCATGACCCACAGTTTTGAAAATCACTCTTTCAGACAACTGTGGACAAGAATCATCTTCCTACCCAAAACCAAGGAAATGGTACTCCGCTTCCCACCCCAGACCCCTTGCCTGTCCTCGGATGCTTGGATGGAGGCGACGGGACCAGCAGCAGATGGGCTCCTTTAGGAGAGGCTCATCTCCCGATGTTGCTGAGCTTGTCCAGAGTCGTGTAAGAGGAACCCCCAGGCCACCTCCTGGACTGTTCTCCTGCTGAGCAACCAGGACCGGCCCTTGGCCTCAGGGGTCACCCCCACCCCTCTGCAGTGGCCACCCAGTCAGATGGGGCCACACCAAACACTGTTTGGGGTTAGTGCTCTGGGTGCCAAGTAAGACACCTTCTTACCTGAGTCTCATCTTGGGGTGGCCAGATGACCAGCCCAGATGTCGGTTTTCTTACCTTTTTTGAAGAGGTCACCTCCATGGAGACACAGACAGAGGGCAACACAAATAGCCAACAGAGAAAAAGGTTTCAAAATATTACAAAGGTTTCAACTGTTGAAGTTCATATTGTCTTAGGCTCAAGTCCATTGTGAAGTGGCAGCTTTAAGCTGCCACCCTCCAACTGTCCATCCTGTTCATGGGGGCCCAGCAAGACCTGGTTCTAACCCCTGTTCATCAGCACCTCCTGCCAACATCCTTGAGAACCTCTATTGAGGCTGTTTTTTATGTCAGACCTAGTATATTTTATAATCATTGATTTGTGTTCATTACCTGAAATCCAGCCTTTTTAATGGGCTCTTCTATTAGTTCTAATAGTTTAAAATTTGTTGAGTTTTCTAAGTACATGATCATATCACAAAGGTAATTTTGTCTTCTGTGCTTTTGTTAATAAACTCTATGCCTTGTATTGTTGCTAGAACTTCTCGAGCAGTGTTGGGTAGTGGAATGTGGCAGAATTCCGTTTCAGAGTTTATTGGAAATGCGTTTAGCTCTTCATCCTTAAAGCACGATATTCTCTATTTGGTAGAAAATGTAGTCTTCTAATACTCAATTACTTGAGAGGTTTTTTTTTCCCCAGTAAGAATGATTGTTGAACTTTATTAAATGCCTCTCCAGCATCTGCTGATATTTTTCTGCTTTTATCTTTTAATTTGAAGTATGTGTTAATAGATTTCCTACCATTATATTACCTCTGACTCCCTGGAATAAGCCTTCATTGATGTATTGAAATATTGTATATATCTATGAATTATTTTCAAGTACTTTAGGATATTTGCAACTCAATAAAATGCTATCTTTGACAAAAGTACTAATATTAGAAAATAGGTTATTTACATAAAAGGAATAGTGTCATTTTCTCTCTTGCCTTGAAAACCTTATGAAGTATAGGGAGACTCCTTTCCTTGAAAATTTAAATGAATTCCCCAGTGAATTTGGGAAGGAGGCAGTACTTTAAAATTTTTTTCTATTGCTCGATTTTGTTCAAAATTTTTTTCACCGTTATATCTATTTACGTTTCTCCTTGGATTAACACTTTTCATTTAATACATTAAATTTTCATTTAATAAATTTCATTTATATATTGGCATATGATTGAGCCCAGTCTTCTCATGTAGTTTCATATTCACAGTTTTTTTCATTTCTGGTTTTCATGTATGATTATTTTGATGAAATTTACTAGAGTTCTCTCCAGCCAACCCTCAGAGCACCAGCTTTGGAGTTTATTTATTAATTTTCTTTTATTCTCTTTATCTTTCTTGTCTTTAAAAAATACATGGATGGAAACATTCTTGCTTAAAGAACTCAGGAGTATTCTGAACAGGAAGGGGCCGCCTCCCTCCACTGCTCCCACCCCCACCCGGGTCCTCACCCCACTCCAAGGGCGGGAGCTGGGGGTGCCTCCCTCCTGCCCTCTTCCGAGGCGTTTCTGTGCACATATATGTACACATGCACGTATGGTACACTGAACATAAGTGGTTGACACCCTGGAGTTTGCTCTGATTTCCTATTTTCAGTTGACATACGTTTCAGAGATCCACTCACTTAATCAACGTTTATTAAGAGATAAATATTGTGTCTGTTTCTTTTCCAGGATCCTGGGGTACCTATCCAAACAAAGATCTCCACTCTCATGGAGTCTCCACTCGGCCCTCCTCCCAGGTTAGAAGTTATACCACCTAATTCTTCTTAATGGCGGCATAATTTGTTAACATCTACCCTTATTGATGACATCTGGATTTCCCTCAGGGTTTTTACTGTTACACCAAGGCTCCAATGACTATCCTAGGACATACATCTTGCTGAATGGGCAAATATTTCTGAAGGTTTGTCACTCCGAAACAAATTTGTTGTAATTAACACAATATTGTAAATCAACTATACTTCAATAAATAAATAAATAAATATTTTAAAAAGAAACTAATTTGTTGGGTACAGGGTCAGTATATTGTTGATTTTGATAAAGATTCACAAACTGTTATTTAGAGGACTTTTTTTTAAATTTCAAATTTCCAAATGGTTAGGGTTTTTTTAAAATGTTATTAATTTTTAACTTTAAGGCTCTGTGGTAGAGAACTCTGCCTTCCTTTGTCAATTTGTTTCTTTGTAAAAGGTATGTCTAAGGTCCATGGCTGAATGAGGTAATAACAAGATATTTGTTCTCTGAGGCATCCCTCCCAAGCCCTTCAGGTGGGAGGGGCTTGCTTTCTGCATCTGCTTCTAACTTTCTGGATGCTTCCATCAGCATCTTTGGGTTGTCGGGGGCCTGTCCACTGCGGGGGGAGGGGAGAGTCTTCCTTTCTCCCAATCAGTGAGAAAGGGATGATGGAGACCCCTCTTCCATTTGCATCTGTCTTGGGACAAGCAGACAACTGCATTTTCCTTTGTTTTTTTTTTATTGTTGTTTATTTGCTAGCTTGGGTTCAACAAGTCTCATCCCCCAGAACCTAGTAAATAGATTTATGTTTCTCTTTAAAACCTTTACCACATGGCATTTTCTGGTAATTTTGGAAACCATTTCACAGGTTTTCACTGGGTTGTGTTTTGTTTTGGTGGGATATAAAGCTCTCATCTATAAATGCTACAAAATGACATTTTACTGCCTATCTCCTGTGTGTCTCCATGGTCTTTTGTTATCTGTCATTGTGATCTGTTCATGACTTCTAGCATGTGTGATTCTTTCCAAAATGTATTTTGTGTTTTATTTTAAGTTCATGGATGATATCTTGCATGGTACACAGAAGCTCATTAACGGCAAATATTAAGATCTCTGGGGCCTGATTGCTTGAATTTAAACCCTGATCCACCACTCGCTACTGAGATCTTGATTTAGTTCAACATTTGAGAAATATTTGTTGAGTGCCTACCGTGTGATGTGCATCATTGTAGGTACTGAGACTAGAGCAACAAGCAGAAGGTACAAGGTACCTGCTTCATGGAGCTCACACTGGGGGCATGGGATGAACTGGAAGAGGAGTCCATAGAGAACAGCAAAGTGCTCATGCCAGTCAGAATGCCCATCATCAAAAAGTCTACAGATAAATGCCGGAGAAGGTGTGGAGAAATGGGAACCCTCCTACACTGCTGGTGAGAAAGTAAATTGGTGTAGCCACTAAGGAGAACAATATGGAGGTTCCCTAGAAAACTGAAAATAGAGTTTCCATATGAACCAGCAATCCCACTCCTGGGCATATAACTGGAAAAGACAAAAACTCTAATTTGAAAAGATACATGCACCTCAATGTTCATAGCAGCACTATTTACAATAGCCAAGACACGGAAGCAACCTAAATGTCCATTAACAGATGAATGGATAAAGAAGTTTTTGTATATATACATATATATATATATATATATACATACATATATATGTATATATACACACACACAATGGAATATTACTCAGCCATAAGGTCATTTGCAGCAACATTGATGGATCTAGAGATTATCATACTAAGTGAAGTAAGTCAGAAAGACAAATACCATGATATCACTTACATGTGGAATCTTAAAAAATGATACGAATGAACTTATTTACAAAACAGAAATAGATTCACAGACATAGAAAACAAACCTATGGTTACCAAAGGGAAAAGGGAGGGGAGGGATAAATTAGAAGTTTGGGATTAACAGATACACACTACTATATATAAAATAGATAACAAACAAGAGCTTACTGTATAGCACAGGGGACTATATTCAATATCTTATCAATATAATAACCTATAATGGAAAAGAATCTGAAAAAGGATATACATATATATGTGTAACTGAATCACTTCATTGTATACCTGAAGTTAACATAATATTGTAAATCAACTATACTTCAATTAAAAAAAAAAAAAAAACCAGCAAAGTTCCAGTAGGTTAGATGGTGAGAAATTCTATAGAAAAGTAGAAAGGAGAAAATGGGGATCAGAGGTATGGGGCTGCAGTTTTTTATAGGGTGATCAGAGTGATACTTGAGCAAAGATCCAAAAGAAGTGATGTTATCAAGCCACATGAATAGCTTGGGAAGAGTGTTCCAGTCCAAGGGAACCCCAAATGTAAAGTCACTCTTATCTCAAACTCAATGGAAAACACAGAAGGAAAATCCTAAGATTAACATGACAAGATTTGCATTTATTTAAAAGATCAAATTGTTTGTTAGGTTGAGATAAATGAGGAAGATCTGAAAAACCCACTGGGAGACAATCATAGAAATTTTGATGAGAGATGAACCCAGGTGGTGACTGGGGTTGGAGAAATGTGGAACAGGTTTGAGAATGTCCCAGAAGCAGATGAAGTGTTTGATTCCATGGAGGGCAGAGCCCTGAAGAAGAGGAAGCTATAAAGGCAGCCTCCTGACTTCAGGTTTCTGGTTTGAGAAGCTGAGTGATGGAGGTGCCATTGTAAAAGGACACTTGGAGAACAACCCAGAATCCCAGTGATGGCCAGTGAGCTTCTGGGTCCCAGGCCTGGGGAGGCCACTTAATTCTAATCTCATCTCGATATGACCAGGGAGATGTGATCGGGGCATCTTGGCACGTGTTCCGTCTCCCACAAAATTCAGAACTGGGGCAGGACCAATTCCTCAGGTGAGGGTTGTTAGAAGTCCCAGTTACACCAAGTTGGGGACAGCAAAGGCAAAACCCAAAGAGGACAGGGACACAGGATGGGTGAGCTTCCCAGTCTATCTCTTTACAGATAGATGCCAAATTTACTTTGTCTTAAGGCTCAATGGCAGAACTGGTGGTGACAAAATGACCAAGCTCTAAAAAACAGGAGAGGGAGAAGAATGTTTTGTTGTTCACAACCAGAAGGGCCTCTAGGAGAATGCTCCTGACAAGCAGGAAACAGGTGAGCAGAGCTCCTGGACCAGTTTGGATGCACAGGTTCGAGATGGAGCAGGGCAGAGTCAGCTGCTTTGCGGGGATGAAGGAGGATTTGAAGCTTCTGTCTTCACCGGATGGAGCGGGGAGGGAGTGAGAAGGGAGGAAGGGCCAGAAAGACAGCCAAGTGTTGGACACGACGTGAGTGGGTCCTCCAGGGACCACCGTATCCACGGGAACATCTCTGACACTCCCCAGCTTAGAGAGAGAGAGTTCTTGAAGGAAGGGGCTGAATTTCAAGACTGGGTGACACGTAAGTGGAGCAGGCTTGGAGGTAAGGAGGGTCTCAAGACTGCAAAAATGCTTCAGTGCGAACGCCAGTCCTGTGTGATTCTTGAGCTCTTCACCCAAAACTCTGCAAAAACTCCACTTGCCGTGACGTTTCAGCGGTAGTCAAGAGGGTTAGATTTGAGACAATATTTTCACCTCTTCTAGAGGCGAGCCAGCTCTGAGTGGACCACTGAGTTAGATAATGATTCCAGAGTCCTTTCCCGCCACCATCATACTCCTCACTATTTCTTGCTTTCTTCCCTTTTTTTTTGTCTTTTTATTTTCTTCTTCTGCCTCATTGCTTTGGTAGTAATACTCCTAATCCGTCCCTGGTAGTAAAATAGTCCCTTCTGGAAACACATACCTACCCCTGCCCAGAACTGCAACTAGAGCCGTGACTTTAGAAATGATGTAACCTCAACCGTCCCTCTACAGACTAGGAAGCCGAGTTCAGACGAGAGATTTCTTCTCCTTCTTCTCGTTTTTTTTTTTTTTTGCACCATGATGTAAGCCACTAAAATAGCCTCTGCTGTTTTATCAGTTGATTCTTCTACAGTTTTTCACAGAAATATTTGATCTAAGAACATCTGCTCCTGTCTGGAACATATTTCTTTCCCTCCTGCTTGGCTTTGCACTTCCCAGAGCTGTCAGATAAGCGTCGTCTGGCAGATTCTGTGACAGGGCTCGATATTCCTGAACAAACATCAGGGATGCTTACGGCTGGAATCGTGTCAATCTGGGCGCACAACGTGCCAGCTGTGTTCCTTACTCACAGACTTCTTCACGGCACTGGCTCAGCTATGCTGATATTGCAAGAAATACTGTTCATCACTGCTTTAGAAATAAAAGTGATGTCATGAGGTGACTTCTAAGGCTTTTCTCTTTGGGCGCGCTATGGCAGATTCGAGATATTACCATGCAAGAATTCTGAGTTCCTCCTCAACAGAGGACCACTGCTTCATCCCCCTGCAAGTCCACTGGTCTCCCTACCTCTGAGCTCATCTCTGGGAGCTTCAGTGGGCAGGCCCTTCCCAGATGAGTTGCTGGCTTAATTGCTGTCAAGTTTCCTTTTGTTAAAACAGGATTCTAGCGGTGTGTTTGAGAGGTTGCATTTCTAACACTTAGGGTGCAACAAAATTGTTTTCAGTGTTTCTCTCTCCAGCGTCTGTGTTCCTGCTGTTGAAAACCTCTATGGCTGGTGTTTAAATATGGCTCCATCTGAGCCTTGTATTCATGTTTGTGTCTTGGTGGTTGGTATCATTGTTTTGATAAACAACTCGTCTCTCTCTCCCTCTTTTTCTCTCTCTCTCTCAAAAATGTTCAATTCAAGATTGAATAACTCTGTCCTTAAAAATTAATCCTAGAAGAAAATATTCAACCTCCAAAATATCTAAATGCCCCCAAAATTCCTAGAAAGTCCTTTTTTGATGACAATAAAAAATAATATTATCTAAATATTATTGCTTACAATTGTCTCCATGAAAGACACCCAGATGGTGCTCCTCGTTTGATGTGGAATACACCATTTGCCACAATAAATGAGGTGCTGGTGCTTTTTTCCTGCAGATTACAATGGGCAAGACCAGTCTTTGGGTACAGGGTTATTCTAAGATGACTAATTAATGATTGAGAAGATATGGCAATATTTATGTCCATCGATATATGAATGGATAAAGAAGATGTGGTACATATATACGATGGAATACTACTCAGCCATAAAAAAGAATGAAATAATGCCATTTGCAGCAACATGGATGAACCTAGAGATTATTATACTAAGTGAAGTAAGTCAGACAGAGAAAGACAAATACCATATGATATCACTTATAAGTGGAACCTAAAATATGACACAAGTGAACCTATCTACAAAGCAGAAATAGACTCACACACATAGAGAACATACTTGTGGTTGCCAAGGGAGAGGGGGGTGGGGGAGCATTGGACTGGGAGTTTGGGGTCAGCAGATGCAAACTATTATATACAGGGTGGATAAACAACAATGTCCTACTGTATAGCATAGGGAACTATATTCAATGTCCTGGGATAAACCATAATGGAAAAGAATATAAAAAAGAATGTATGCGTATGTATAACTGAGTCACTTTGCTGTACAGCAGAAATTAGCACAACATTGTAAATCAACTATACTTCTGTTAAGAAAGAAAGAAAGAAAGAAAGAAAGAAGATATCACATTATTTTTTTAATATAGTTATTTATTTATTTTTGGCTGTGTTGGGTCTTCTTTGCTGTGCACAGGGTTTGTCTAGTTGCGGTGAGCGGGGCTACTCTTCGTTGACGTGCACTGGCTTCATACTGCGGTGGCTTCTCTTGTTGCAGAGCACGGGCTCTAGGCACACAGGCTTCAGTAGTTGCAGCACACAGGCTCAGTTGTTGTAGCACACAGGGCTTACTTGCTGTACAGCATGTAGGATCTTCCCGGACCAGGGATCGAACCCGTGTCCCCTGCATTGGCAGGCGGATTCTCAACCACTGCGCCACCAGGGAAGCCCGATATCACATTATTTGACATTAAGTACTTTGACTCTCTGTAGACCCGGAACTCCAGGCCCGTCACCCATTTACCCCTTCTGAGAACAGTATGGGAGGTCTCCTCTGCACAGCTGGCTGTGGTCCACATCCACTCCTTGCTGCTTGGGGCCTGCACACTCCAGTCTTTTCATTAACACACAGAACTGGCAGATTTTGGTCTCTTCTCTAACTACAAATAGTCTCAGAGGAGGGTGAGCACACACTTTCCCAGGGCTAGCCCTAAATGGAGAGGGTACCTCATCTCAGAGGATAGAAGGAAAACAAACCTTTCAAATGCACCCCAGGCAAATGGCTATCTTCACTCGACTCCCCCTGCCCGCCTACCTGCACTCTTCTTCTTCGCCTCCATAGACCCATAAGCAACGTCAAATGTAGGGTTAAAAGCCAGGAGGGAGGCAAAAATTTCCAGCCTTGGCTAGCATCACCCTTCCAATATAGCTGATGGGTTGAGCCGGTGCTCCAAAATGGCTAAAGCAATAGAATAGTGGCCAAGGAACTGAAATAATATGAGCCTATTAACAATGATAATTATACAGATTCTAGCAACACAGAAATGGTTTTGGTATCGCATCGACTGATAAAAAGAGAATATGGAATTCACTGTGTACTGTGTTTGCTATTGAAATAAAAATGGTGTGTAATTTTGACAATATTATAATTTTTTATTTTCTCATGATGGTGTTTAGGATGTACTACCCCTAAACATGACACCTTGGCATATTAAATATTTTAAGGTAAAGGGGTTTAAGAAAACAGTAGGTGCAGGAAGAACTCTGGGACCTTCCCCAGAAGCAGGTCATAGATGCTCATGGGCCAAGTGCCCTCCCTATACCTGCAGGAAAGGAGCATCCTTATCTCCAAGACTGAGGGACGCCGAGAAGATTCCAAACAAACAGGCCTTGCTGTTTCTCCCACTTACCTACCCTTAGCTCACATCCTTTGTTCTGGCATTTGCATGGCTGCCCACTCTTCACTGAACCCAGCGTAGAAACACTCAGGTTGAATCGTTTCTTAGGGTCTTCATTTCTTTATGAAGGCTAGCGTGTCACGTAAAACTTAAACTAAATAAATTTGAATGCTTTATCCTATTAATCTGTCTTTGTCAGTTTAATTTTCAGATCCAGCCAGGGACCCTAACAGGGTAAGGGAAAACTTTTTCCTCCCCTACACTTGTCCAATGTAATATTTAGGATAAAAGGGAAACTGTTTTATGACGTGTTCTGCAGAGCTCTTAATGAGAACTCTTAATGAGTTCTTACATCATCGGAGAAAATGCTTTTACCTCCTTGCCCACCTTTCGTTCCAAACGATACTAAGACTATCTCCAACATAACAACCAAGGGCAGTGTGTGGACCTTATGGGGGAATCTGACTTGAACAAACCAGCTATGAAAAGAGATTCTTGAGAAAACTGGAGACATTTGATTATGGAATGAGCATAAGATATTAAAAATTATTGTTAATTTTTAAGAGTGTGATGATGGCATGGTGATTATGCTAAAGAAAGGTCATCTGTTACAGATATATGTGTGTAAAAACCATGATTTAGAGATTTCCTTTAATCTTTTTTTTTTAATTCCTAATCTCGTCTCATGTAAAACAGCATGAGACGAGATTAGGAAGATGATGATGATTGGCGAACTTGAAGCTGGTAAATGGGCCCATGGAGGTTTATTACAGTTTTCAGCTTTGGGGTATGTTTAAAACTTCCATAATAAAGGGAAAAAATGAGAAAAACTCCAACTGGCTGTAGTTATGGAAATGAACAGAAATCAGTATCAGAATAATCTTGGGGCTTACAGTATTGAATCAGAATAGTTCAAGATTTTGTTGACACTGAAAACTAAACCTACCAGATTCTTTTTCTTTGTTAACATTACTGTTTGCTGTTGATTCATGCATTCCAATGCCAGGCACATGTTTCTAGTGTCTGTACTGGGAAACATTAGCTTTTTCTTGACTTCCTTTTTACAAATCAATACAGGAAGATACAGAATCTAAATACTACTTGGTTCTAAAGGGATTCTTGACGGTATAAGAAATAATCATGGGACTTCCCTGCTGGCTCAGTGGTTAAGAATCCGCCTTCCATTGCAGGGGACACGGGTTCAAGCCCTGGTCTGGGAAGATCCCACATGCCGCGGAGCAATGATGCCCGCGAGCCACAACGACTGAGCCCATGCACCACAACTACTGAAGCCTGCTCGCCTAGAGCCCATGCTCTGCAAGAAGAGAAGCCACTGCCATGAGAAGCCTGTGCACAATAACGAAGAGTAGCCCCCGCTCACGGCTACGAGAGAAAGCCCGCGCACAGCAGTGAAGACCAAATACAGCCAAACATTAAATAAATATAAATAAATAAATAAATTTATTTAAAACAATCATAAGGTAAAACAGGAGAACTGAGGATTTAAAAATTCAGAGGTTACAAACTCATAGAAACCTAGGGTAGCGAGGTGGCTGCCAGGGACAGTGGCGGGTGAGGGGGATGAGTGAAGGTGATCAAAGGGTACAAACTTCCAGTTATAGGATGGGTAAGTTCTGGGGATCTAATGTATAGCACAGTGACTATAGTTAACACTGTATCATGTACTTGAAAGTTGCTAGGAGAGTAGACCTTAAAAGTTCCCATTACACCCAAATATAAAAATGGTTACTACGGGAGGTGACAGATGTGCTAACCTTATTGAGGTCATCATTTCACAATATGTGAAATCATCACGTTGCACAGCTTAAAGTTACACAGTATTATATGTCAGTTATATCTTAATAAAGCTGGGAAAAAACTCAGAGATTATCCCAAATGAACAGAGAAATCTGATGTTTCCAGACAACTGAGAAAGTAACTTGGAGGAGGGACCCTGTATTTGTTTCGGAGTTTCCTAGTAACCAAGGCCAAGAGAAAAAAACTAGATGTTATTCAATAGCTGAAAAGGAAATGAGACACATCTATCTGTGTTTGTCATGAAACTCTACTTGTGATGAAATACTTCCCTAAAGATTTTGCTTGTAGATTGAGTAACATCAAAGTCAGCATTTTCAGTTGTGGTTTGAAAACATATTGTTAATTATAAATCAGTAACGCTGGTTCTGCGGAAGGTTAAGAAAACATGCTCTAGGTATCTTGGTTTCTGAGGATCTAACTAATATGAATAATCTAGAAGAGTCAACAAGCCATGTGTCCTTAACTAGGCTCTCAGGCCAGGGCTTTGGTGAAACCGGGCAGCAGCTGGAGGGACAGGGCTGCCTTCTGTTCCAGACTCTCTCACACCCACACCGTGACCACAGATCCTCACACGCCTCCTGGAAAAACACCAGTTCTTTTTTTTTAAGTAAGTTATTTTTTTAATTGAAGTATAGTTGATTTACGATGTTGTGTTAGTTTCTGGTGTACAGCAAAATTATTCAGTTATGTGTATATATATATATATATACACACATATATTCTTTTTCAGGTTCTTTTACCTTATAGGTTATTACAAAGTATTGAGTATAGTTCCCTGTGCAATACAGTTGACCCTTGTTATATATCTATTTTATATATAGTGGTGTGTATATGATAATCCCAAACTCCTAATTTATCCCTCCCCCCTTTTCCCCTTTGGTATCCATAAGTTTGTTTTCTATGTCTGTGGGTCTGTTTCTGTTTTGCATATAAGTTCATTTGTATCTTTTTTTTTTTTGATTTCACATGTAAGTGATATCATATGGTATTTGTCTTTCTCTTTCTGACTTACTTCACTTAGTATGATCATCTCTAAGTCCATCCATGTTGTTGCTGCAAATGGCATTATTTCATTCTTTTTTATGGCTGAGTAGTACTCCATTGTATATATATATGTCACATCTTCTTTATCCATTCCTCTGTCAATGGACATCTAGATTGCCTCTGTGTCTTGGTTACTGTAAATAACACTGCAATAAGCACTGAGGGAAAAACACCAGTTCTGTTAGACATTCCCAGGTGCCCTACCAAAAAGGTTTCAAAGCCAAGTATTGAGATGTGCTGGTCTAAATAAAGTTAAATCAGTTTGCTACAGGAACTGCTAGACTTTAAGACACTGAGGTATATCTTGAATATCCAACGGACACAGGGTGTGTTGTTTCCCCAGTAAGGCTAACCATGTCCTCCTTTTCCCTCCCCTGCTTTTATTTTTTCCAAATGCGGTGTGCTTTGTTATCTCATTCTCCTGAACACATGCTTTGGGAAACGTAGGACTGCAGTATCTGCTGAAATGAGAACCATAAGCTCTTTGGAACAAACACGGAAAGCATCATCGCCCACTCTGTCACTCAGAGCCAAACCTGCAAACTCCTAGATTAACACGGCAGCTCATAGCATGTGCCTGATTGCCTGATTCATCCTCTCCTATCCTCCCACTAAAAGACCCATGAAGGCACATGCAAAATTGCAACTGCACCAGAAGCTAACAATATCCATGAAAGCTTCACCCCAGTAGAGGAGGGCTTTCTGCCAATGATGGTGCAGATGAGAATGAGGAATGCTCATTAGCTGATGCACAATGTAGCTTCTGAAACAGCGCTCTGAGTCAGACAAGAGGGAGCCGGGCCCTTCCCAGACGTTGCCTCCCAAGGTGAAGATGGTTACTTCCTTCTCCCAACCGCCAACAGTCCTGCTAATCTGTATTTTTTAGAGTGCACCCACCAGTGGGGCAACCTGAAACTCCTGGTCTTCTGGAAATACTCCTCCTCTTCCTGGCAGGAAAGGCCTTGTTGAACACCTACTGACACCAGAATTGTGGCTAATGGCCTTCCCTCCCCCTAAGGCTCCAAGAAGCCTCTGTCAGCACCAGAGCAGACAGGGAGGGGTCAGGGGTGGATGCTGGAGCTTTCTACAGCTCAGCTTCCACAGCCTGGTTCTAAATGCAGGCAAACAATGTCATTTTAGTAGATAGAAGTCAGCAAAGAGATGTCAGGTTTGGGCAGATGGTGAAGTATTTTACAGTTTGGAGGTAACGTTAGTAGTATTAAAAACAGGGACATGATAAAGGGGCTATCTAACACTATTGTCATCATATTGCAATGTATAAATGCATCATCTCAAGCTTACACGGTGTTATGTGTCAATTATCTTTCAGTTTTTAAAAAAGCCTCTGGGGCTGGGGATGTGGATAGGATATATATCTTCCAAATTATAGTAAGAAGAAAAGGTACACCAGAGAGCAAAAGACAGAAAAGAAAGGAAATCTCAAGGATGCACAAAAAACCCAAAAAGCATAAAAACAAGATGGCAAAAGTAAGAGCAAGCATACTTTTTGAGACAATTAACAAAATAAAGTCTCCTTTTCAGAGACTAAGAGACTGGATCAGAAAGAAAATTTAAATGTGTATTGTTGTTATGAGACTCACCTAAAATGAAAAGACAGATTTTTTTTAAGGTGACAAAGATATATTAGGCACAAACAAATACAATAAAGCACGATTTTCAAAAATTATATCAGACAAAATGAGATGCAGGGGAAATTGTTAAACAGGAAAGATTATTTCAGGTTGATAAAGATATAATTATGATGAAAACTAGTGATCATGAATCTTTATGTGCCAAATAAAATAGCATTGACGTATTTAAAGAAGAAACTTAAAAATCTAAGTAGAAATTCACTACAAAAACATTTGTAGAAGGAGATTTTAGCAAACCAAGATAAGATTTCCTCTGCAAGTCAAGAAATGGATAGAAAATTTTAAGAAGCATAGAAATTTTTTTTAGTGTCTTTTTTATTTTTTATTTTTTTTTAATTTATTTATTATTATTACTATTTTTTTTGTGGTACACGGGCCTCTCACTGTTGTGGCCTCTCCCGTTGCAGAGCACAGGCTCCGGAAGCGCAGGCTCAGCAGCCAAGGCTCACGGGCCTAGCCGCTCCGCAGCATGTGGGATCTTCCCGGACCGGGGCACGAACCCACGCCCCCTGCATCGGCAGGCGGACTCTCAACCACTGCGCCACCAGGGAAGCCCAGTGTCTTTTTTAAATTAATTTTTATTGGAGTATAGTTGCTTTACAATGTTGTGTTAGTTTCTACTGTACAGCAAAGTGAATCAGGTATACATATACATATATCCCCTCTTTTTTGGTTTTCCTTCCCATTTAGGTCACCACAGAGCATTAAGTAGAGTTCCCTGTGCTATACAGTATGTTCTCATGAGTTGTCTATTTTATACATAGTATCAATAGTGTATATGTGTCAATTCCAATCTCCCAATTCCTCCCAAGAAGCACTGAAATTTTGGATAATAAAATAATATGGCTGATTAAGGGATAATGATTGAAAGCTATACACTCAAAACAAAAATGTAGGTTCTTTCAAACATCTATGGGATATTTACAAAAGTGACTGTTAAATAGCACATAGGAAAACCATGGATTACAAAAGTGGCTATTTTGTATGAACTAAGCAATTAGACTAGAAATTAGTAACTAAAATTTAAGAAAACACAACAAAAATAATTAGAAAACTTTAAACACATTTCTGAACAACTCTGATTAGGAAGAAGTGTTTAATTCCTTGCAAGTGCCAAGATTGGCAAATTTTTCTTAGTGATTTCAATGCCCTGAGATCATTCATTAACATCCACAAGGTAGGTCACTACGTTCATGTAAATCACATTTTCAGAGACTCTGAAATGGCACTGGGAAATGCAGAAATTATAACTTAAGTGCAAAAGCAAACTACAGAGGACTTCCCTGATGGTCCAGTGGTTAAGACTCTACGTTTCCAATGCAGGGGGCTCGGGTTTGATCCCTCACTGGGGAACTAAGATCCTGCATGCTGCATGGTGCAGCCAAAAAAACAAAACAAAAATGACAAAAAAAAAAACAAAAAACCCTACAGAACAACATGCAACATATACTCCTATTTTTTAGTTAAAAATTAAAAGAAACAAAGGACATGAACCAATTGACAGGAACTGTGAGGAGAAATTATTGGTGATTTAATTTGCTTCTTTCTATTTTGTGTGTTTCTCAAAATTTTGGCAACAAATATATAGTTATACAGTAAGTAATAAACAATTTTTCAAGAAAAAAGTTTAAAATTACAATTAAGTCTAGGATGTGCTGACTCTGATCTGGATTCTAGGTGCCCAGTGGCTTGGCCTGGGAAGTGATTGCCCCCATTGTTCAAATCAGAGCCTTCCCAGGTGTGACCTGCCCAGGTGTGACCTGCTCGACTCCCATCTCAAGGGACCACCTTCCGCTCGTTTGTTACGGTTTATTTCATCAGTCTGTGACATCGAAGACTCCTCCTACATAGCAAGTCAGACAGAATTAATGTTTCTCTCCTTCCAAAATTGTATCTGGACTAAAACCAAATTAACGCATGAAGGTTCACGAAAAATAGCCCTCTCTTTGGAAAACCCCTTGGGTGAAGTTTTGAACGTTTCCAAGGCTATTCTTTGGAGAACCTGCCTTCTCTCTCTGCCCTCCCTCCACCCACAAACATGCAAAGAAGAAGGGGCTTCTCTAAATGAGGTGGAAAGGGAACCTGTGCAGGTATGGGGCACAGGTGTGGGGAATGGGCATGATGCTGGAAAAATAGCAGCATATGCTCCATTCACCACTTCACTCAGGTAATAAGAGGGGGAGAGGGGAGCCTGGATGGAGGAGGATCCTGAGTTCTAAGAGTATTTGAAACTCAAAGACCAATGTGGCTGAAACGAAGAGTGTAAGGCAAGATGGGGCTGGGGCCACGTGTGCGCCTCACGGTATGGGGGTTTGTCGATCTTGTGGAAGATTTGGTGCTTTGTCTTAAGAGCAGTGGGAACCACTGAAACATTGGAAGCAGAGAGTGATATGATCAGACTTAGAAAATATCAACGTAGCTGCAGTAGGAATAATAAAATGTGGAGCAGCTAGACTGCAAACGTAGTGACCATCAGGTAGACCAGACAGGGTGGCAAAGGTGGAAATAAGGGAAAGTAAGTGGGCAGATTTAGGAGATAAAAATAACCCAGTGGTTCTCAACCTGGGGCGATTTAGACCCTCAAGGGACATTTGGAAAATTCTGGAGAACATTTTTGTTGTCACACCTGGGAAGGGAGGTACCTAGTGGGTAGAGGCCGAGGATGTAACTCGACATCCTACCTGCACAAGATGGCCACTCCACAAAGAGTGATGTGGGCCAAAATGTCAACAGTGCCGCAGTGGAGAAACCCTGGATGAACAGAACTGAGGAGTGATATGATGCAAGACAGTCCCATTTCCGGGCCCATGTAAAGGACGGATGGTCCCCAAGCTGGTCCCCGAGCAAGGAGACCTGGGATGCAGGGAAGGCAGTGAGGGCGTGAGTGTCCTCCTGCTGGGCTCATCGCCATCATAATTGGTCACTGACGTGGTGCACCGGTGTCCCCATCCTCCTCCAGGCTCTGGTCTAAGGAAGCAGTTCTCTGCCTCTTTGGGCCCAGGCCAGCACGAGAAAGTGTCTGATACATCCTTATGGAGTGTGTGACTGTCAGCGTGTTTACCTGTGTCTGCAGGGATCCACGGAAAACCGGCAACGTGTTCACACTGGGGAGGGAGAAGGCTCAGAAGGCCAGACCCATCAAAAGACTTACCTTTTCTACACTGTTCAGCTTTCCCCCCCTTTCCCTCTACGCTGTTCAGTTTTGAGGGACTTTTTAGAACATGTTTTTATTCCTTTTTCAAATATATAAATCAAAATATCAAATAAAAAAAATAAAGGCATCATATTCTGGCTCCAAGCCTATCACTAAGATTTGGGACAACTCAAATCAGTCTCTGGTGCAAGGGCTTAGGAAACTGGCAAGGATCTCCGTGTGAACCAAGGCCACGTGCGTGGAGCTGGTTACCTGATAAACTCACATTTAGGGCCCCAGTCAGACAGGTCTGGGGGAATAATGGTGGAACTGGAAGATGCTGATAATTGACATTTTAGTAAAAGCACTGAGGCCATCGTTGTGGAGAAAAGAGATGGAACTCCTTACACTGGACTTCCTTGCACAGGTTTTATGGTTTGGTGCTATGTGTATCATAAAGAACATTCTGGAACAAAGGGGTTTTTGAGACCCTCAAAGGGCTAAACTGGGCTCGGGGTCCACCCCATTGCCAGGAAGACCTGGGGGTTCCAGGAGCTCCTGTGGGGAGGCCAGCCGGGCTGTTTGCACAATGGATTAACAGCCCTCCAGAAAGATCAGGCACATCCACTTAATCCACAGCCCGGAGGGGAAGGGTTATTTTGAACATGGTCTGCCCCATAGCTCCCTCCTCAGGAAGGATGAGTGAGGGTGCAGGGAGGTGTTGCGCGTGCATCTCTGTAGGGGGGCAGGGAAGCGGTGTGTTGAGGTCTTGATGAGCCTAGCACAAAGGCGGCCCCCCCGCCCCACCCGGGTCTGGAGCACTCTATTTCCTACCCACCTCTCACCCGGATGACTCATTCCCACTGCTCACATCTCAGGCTCTCTGCTGGGGAGCCTTGAACCCCCAAAGCTGTGGTGGACGCTCCTCTGCTTGATTCTATCAAAGCACTGAGGACGCCACAGTGGAAATGCCCCCGGGTCCTGGGAGGCCCTTGAAGGTGGGGCTGTGCTTAGTGACGGGCACATCCCCAGAGCACCACACAGGCAGCGCCTGTACTAAGGAGTGACCCAATGACCTGGAAGCACAGAGCCCTGCCTGCAGCTCACCTGGTGTCCATGAGTGATGGAGGCCTTCGCCCCCCGGATCCTCGGGCAGTCCCGGGCACTTGGCGCTGGTACTGGCAGCCTCCACCCAGGCGTGGCAAGGAGCAGCGGCAGACAGCAGCCTCCACCTACAGCAGCTTCCAGACTCTGTGGCCCCAGTGACAGCTCACCGCTTAGGACCTGGCAGGGAGGCGGCTTCCACTATTGCTGATCACAGCAGCTGAGAGAGCCCTGCGGTCCTCTTGAAAGAGCTGGGAGGGGAGACTTCTAGAATCTGGGAATGAAGTTCCCAGAACGGTGAGTGTCAGCAGAGCCCTAGGAAAAGTGTTTATGACCTCTAGCTTGACCCTGGTGTTCCCCTTGGTCATGTGGCCAGGAAAACAGGGATCACACCCAAATCACCCATTAGTCATGTGTCTAGGAAATAATTCCTCCACAAGATAAACTGCACGCTGCCTGCAAGACTGGGATGTTTCCTAGGTCTCAGGAAGAAGTTAAGTGTCAATGAATAAAAGGCATGTATTCATTCACTGATGATCAGTCATCTTTTTTTGATTTGAAAGCTTAGACAAGTTCTTTGTTTTGTTTTGTGTTTGTGTGGTTGTTTTTTTTTTGGTTTTTTTTTCGGTACGCGGGCCTCTCACTGTTGTGGCCTCTCCCGTTGCGGAGCACAGGCTCCGGATGCGCAGGCTCAGCGGCCATGGCTCACGGGCCCAGCCGCTCCACAGCATATGGGATCTTCCCAGACCGGGGCACGAACCCGTGTCCCCTGCATCGGCAGGCGGACTCCCAACCACTGCGCCACCAGGGAAGCCCTGTATTTGTGTTTTTTTGCTTTGTCATTTTATCTCACACTGCCGGTTTGTGGCAGATTCAGAAGTCAGTATTCAAGAGAAAGCCGGAGCAATGGCCTCAGACCCACTGTGGATCAGGACAGCGGCGGCCAGCGCTGTGTCCTCCCGAGCAACCTGCAGGCTTTTTTGTGGGCTTCATCAATTCTCTCTGCACCTGTAATTATACTAGGACCCCTATCTGGTGTGTTTGTAGCTTCAGGATCTACTCATCCAAACTCTACCCATCTGTTCCGGAAGCCGGAAGCCACGTGAGTGGAGACCCATGGCCGGAGATTTATGGGGGAGTCTCCTGGGGTCAGTGCCGCGGAAGGGAGGGGAGGGCAGCCAGAGGGACAGAGGGAGAAGCTGGGCTGCGAGTCTCAGGGAAGCCTCAGCGGACCCCATGGGGAGGACCGAAGAGCAGCCTTGGGTCTCCAAATCCAATGCACCAGAAAGTCTTGTTGGCTCTAACTTCAAAAATGACCTTTAATTTCAAAAGGACTTTTTTTTAATTAATTTTTTTTTTTTCGGTACGCGGGCCTCTAACTGTTGTGGCCTCTCCCGTTGCGGAGCACAGGCTCCGGACGCGCAGGCTCAGCGGCCATGGCTCACGGGCCCAGCCGCTCCGCGGCATGTGGGATCTTCCCAGACCGGGGCACGAACCCGCGTCCCCTGCATCGGCAGGAAGACTCTCAACCACTGCGCCACCAGGGAAGCCCTAAAATTAATTTTTATTGGAGTATAGTTGTTTTACAATGTTGTGTTAGTTTCTTTTCTACAGCAAAGTGAATCAGCTCTACGTATACATATATCGCCTCTTTTTTTAGATTTCCTTCCCATTTAGGTCACCACAGAGCATTGAGTAGAGTTCCCTGTGCTGCACAGTAGGTTCTCATTAGTTATCTATTTTATACGTAGTATCAATGGTGTATATATGTCAATCCCAGTTCATCCCACCCCCCTTCCCCTCGTGGTATCCATACATTTGTTCTCTACGTTTCTGCTTTTAAGTGCCAACTACTTTAAAACGCACACTCATTTTGTCTTTGGTCACCCACTGAAACAGGCATTATTGTCCTCACTTTCCAGGATGCAGTTGCTAGGACTCTGATGGGTCCAGGTCTGTCTCACGCTCCCAGGGGAGAGTAACCAACAAAGCCTGGACGTGGCCTGGGGTCTCTGAAGCCACAGCTGCAACCGCTTTCCATTACGCCGCTCAAGAGGCATGACATCAGAGTGGGACAGATCCTGCATTTGGCCCCCGCACGACAGAGTGAGGGAGCTCGTCTTTAGATCCGGATTCTTTTACTCCAGGGAATAGCCCTCCCCACGTGACATTCACCCAAGACCCTCAGGACCTCCTGCACCCTCTCCTCTCCTTCACCACGACAGCAAGATGCACCCTCCATCCACCAAGCACTGAAAAGAGGTTATTCCCTATTGTATGGGGTGAGCATCCTGGGCCGAGAATGGCAGGTTTCCAGCCCCGCTCTGTGTTTCTGCATCAACGGCCTCCGGGTTCTGCTTGTTCATGTCCTGCTATGTGAGAGCAACATGGGGGTGAGGGAGGAATTTGCCCTCGGCTGCTTTGGCTAAGAAAAGGAGCTCCCTGCTGGGTCCCGAGCTCATTCACTTATTCATCAGTTTAATGAAAAATTAGGGAGATCATACTGTGTGCCAGACACAGTGAGTCTATGCGATGTCTTCAAGGAACGTCAGCCTAAATGGTGAGAAGGCAGAAAATACTATTAGACAGCAGCGTTCCTCATGAAGGTTTATGAGCCGTAAACCCTGGGGTGTTAACAGAGCCCCCGGAGGGGGAGGGTCCAAAATGAGTCTTGAAAGACAAATTGGAGGCATCCAGGTAGATGGGGGATAAACAAGGTGGTCCAGACAACAGGAGTGACCTGCTGTCAAAAGAAATGCTCCTTGGGAAAAATATGGGCATCACAACAGTTCCTGTTTTTAACACCTTTGGGGGTACATTGCCTGCTTTGGAGACTTCCTTCAGGTGAAGTTGCTACTGATGTAACACTCCTGGCCTCTCAGGACTTCCGGTGGAGGTTGAGGGATTTATCTGATTGGCGAGTTGGGAGAGGAATTGATAAGACAAGCTTTAGACGATTGCTCCCCACCTCGGCAGCTAAGCCACTGCCTGAAGCTCACCTGTTCTATGAAGCACAGAGCTCAGGTCTCCCAGGACCACCTGCCCATGCCTCCTGGGATGGTGTGACCTGTCTGTCTCTTCTGGGGATCAGTGGCAGGAAGACCGTTGTGGTTGCACACCCGGGCCCCACTCTCTGTAATCAGCTGTATCACTGCCAGAGGTGTTGATTGGTTGGTCCTCACGTGCTCCTCCTTGGTCTCTCTCAGGTGTTCCTAACTCAGGGTATGATTTGCTGGGGTCCCCACCCCCAGACACACCATTAGACATTCCCCCATCCTAAGGCTGCTCACGGTGCTGGCCCCCGTTGCCCCCCCGCCTCCAGCACTCATTGTGAAACCCCTTACTGTGGGGCACTTATTGGAAAACTCTCTTTGTCCTGTGCCCTCATTTTCCACGTGAGAGGTTGAGGTATTGTGACTTGCTTAAGGCCACACACCCCAAGGGCTCAAGGTCATACAGCAGGACCTGCATCTTGGGCGTGCCACCCATGCGGTTACCCAGGGATGTGTGCTTAGAAGGACCCTGTGCTTAGTTTTAATGATCTGCTGTTGCCATCTTGAAATTCTTAATAATTTTTTAACAAGAGGCCCCGCATTCTCTTTGCCCTGGACCCTACAAATTACATAGGTGCTCCTGAAGGCAGAGCCAGGGTTAGAATTTGGGCCCCCTGAGTAAGCCTGGTGCCTTTCCCATCACTCTGCCCTGAGAGCTGAGTGCTGGTGAAGCTGAACCAATGTATTTCCCTGCTATGATATTGAAAGCTAAAGGCTGAGGCCTCAGCAATTTCTTCCTCAGCCCAAAATCCCCAGTGAATGAAATCCCAGATTTCCTGGTTGCCGTAGCATTCCATCCCAAGCAAGAGAGCTCTTACTTTTTCTTCCTGTAAAAATTACCTTTTGGGACACTGGATTGCTAACCTCCCTGGGGCTACAGGCAGCCTGTCTCAGAGTCACCAAAGGTCAAATTGGCATCAAGGCCAGGAGACGAAAAAGGTCAGGAGAGCTCAGAAGGGTTTAAGAAAAATATATCAGGCAAAGAGAACCTATAAACACAAAAAGCGCTGCTGAAACTGGGAGATGTTCAAGACAGAAAAATGAGCCCCAAACTTCTCCGCAAGCTTTTTTCTATGTCTGTCCATGAAAACAACGGCACACGTCTCTTTTTAAGGCGACATCAGTGAAGAGAAGCAGTGTGTTTCTTTCCATGCCAACGATGGTGCTTCTTAGCTGCAGTAGTTCATCTGCAGCCCAGTAGAAAGGAAACGGAGTCTCAAGTAGATTAGAATTTGCCACAAAGGGCAGTTTTCTTGACAAGCTGGTCTGCACAAATTCCCGGTATCCACAAAATGCCCTTTTTCCATAATACCTTGGACTACAAGTGTATTCTTGTTGAATTATTAAATTGTGAGTGAATTGTGTGTCTTACCACGGTGGAACCCCTTCACCCCATCAGCCAGGATCCCCTAAGCTCCCAGAGTAACTCAGAGCAGGAAAAGGTAAGTTGGTTCACAGAGATCCAGACATTTTTGTGGCACTGTTCACACCATGGGGTCTAGAGTGGGATTCCGGTCCAAGAAGCAAGATTACCATCCACATTTTCGAAACCACACTTTTATAATACCTGCCTCTCCACTGACACTCAATTAGTTTAACCATTTGAGGAATAAATCATGTGAGAAAAATTAACAGTTAAAAAAACATAGGACCACTAGTTTCAGAAGAAATCTCCCAGAAAAAAATGTTCAGGTTCTTAAATAATTCAAGTCTAGGTGGCCCTTTAGAAGGTACCACTTTTACATATCAAGAGAGCTGCATTCTCAACAGGACAACACAAAGTTCTATAGGTGAAAGGGACGGGAACATCACCCAGGTCTTCTATTCACATGGAGATCAGAAGGAGAATGGCTGGAAAGTCAGGTACTTGGTGGCTTGGCCAAATAACAACTTCCCCTTGAGGAGGTAGTGCTATAGATCCTTTGTTAAGACTCAAAGAAAAATGAAAAATGATGCCTGATGTCTACCTAGTCCTTCCCAAGTCTCTTTCAGTATTTGAATATTCTATTGCAATTATGTTGGATTAACATCAGACAGCTATCTGGTCAGCTACTGACTCCTGCTATGATGTTTTATTCCCAGTGAAGTGTTCTATTTTCTGAAGACTTGGGGGTTTTCAAAGCAGCCTACTGATGTGCAATTTGCCATCTTTCCTCCTGAATTACCAGGAAGCTGGGCCTATGTGTGGGGCTGCCAGAGCTTCCTGACTCCCTCTTAAGAAATGAGTCCTTGTCTCCTGGTCTGTCCTGCGGACTCCCCCAAGGTTGTTCTTGATCCCAGGGTCTGTGTGAGTATCTCAGTGGTGTCTGTCCCATACTACACCCATGACATCTGTCTGCTGATGAGACGGCACTTGGATAAAGAAAGGGCAGGAAGACAGGGTGATGCTTCCCACAGCCTGTCCTGGGGCATGTGTGTGGTGACAATGACTTGCTGTGCCCCTGCTCAGGTAGAATCATCAGCACTGCATCCCGTGCAATGTCATTAAGCGAGCTGTTTCCTCACAGTATCTGGAGGCAGGCACTGGGCTGCATCTCAGCATCTGCTGTAGAGACGAGGAAACAAGCCGAGAGAAAAGCAAGCTGGGTGAGACTGCACAGCCCAGATGTGCCCTCTGCAGTCTGACACCAGCGCCGGAGGCTCCCTCACTGTCCATAACTCTGGTCCCCAAGTTGTTCTCCCCTGCCGGGAGGTAGCATTTTCAGTCATGAGAATGCTTGCTTCACTGGCTTCCTAAGTCAAGGCTTCTGACGCCACAAACCCAGTGACTGAAGAGCAAAGGAGCTTGCACAGCCTCCTCCAAATGGATGGCAGGTCGGTTGCCCCCATTTCTTCAAGGGGAAGAAAGGTGGGGCCCTTTGAAGGAGACACGGGGGAAAATGTCACTGATGGACAAGGGAGGAGTTGGGGGAGGGCAGATTCCCAAGATGAGAGGCTTCTTCTCCAGCAATGTTTCTGAGGCTGTGGTGAAAGCACAGTGAGCTGGAGCCTTACCAGGGAGGCTGGGTGGTCCCTGCAGCAGGACACCCGGAGTGACGTCCTAGGCAGGGTCGCCAAAGCCCTGATCTGCTCCTTAGATGTTCAGGTCAGAACTTCAGTCACTCAGGGATTCTGAATTGGTCCTCCCTTGGGGAAATAATAGCACTGGCTAAGCTCAGAGCAGTGTGTGTGTGTGTGTGTGTGTGTGAGAGAGAGAGAGAGAGAGAGAGAGAGAGAAACACATATGCACTTTGAAAGCTAGGAATAAAACAAACACCTGTGCATCTACCATCGTGATAAAAAATAAGGCATTAGCTCTCCTACAGGGCTGCCTGGTGCCTCTTGCCAGTAACAGGCCCTTGCTTTTCTTTATAGTTTTAACAGCTATGTATATATTCCTGAGCAATGTATTGTTTACTTTAGAAAAATGGGGTAATAAGCACAAATTTAGTGCTTATTATATAAAGAAAAGATGGTGCCAGGCTCACAGGAGAATAAACTGAACCATCTCTGGGGCATAGCCTGGCTTCTACTTTCCTGAGAGTTTATAGGAGCCTCTTCTGGGGGCACCAAAAGCAAGATCTTGAATGAGTTCTGGGAGCCACAGGAACCCCATAGTTAGGGCATCAGGCAGATGGGAGGGGTGGGCTGTGGACCACAGCAGAAACGTGGTCAGGGAGCAGGTCAGGACTTTCTGCTTCTAAGCATGCTGGCTCAACGCCGGCTGTCTAGGAAGCCAAGTCCAAACACTTTTGTAGAGTAAAATAAGCGTTCTCACGTGGACAGGGACCAGGATATTGGGGGGAGAGCAGAAACCTCATCACCACACAGAAGACAAGCCCAGGTGGGCCAGGCTGACACAGGAGTCCTGTCCTCAAGTGAAAGACAGACAATCCATCAGTGACTTGAGGACACTGACCTTACCTGGTGGGTCTCCAGAGTCAGAGGCTTCCACTCTGATAGTACCGTCCTCTCTCAGCATACACAGGCTGTCCTGGGTTCACCCCCAGCTGCAGAGGTACCTGGAGCTGCCTGTTCCCATGCCTTGTGGAGTCAGATTGGTTCTCAGCTCTTTCCTGAAAGTGGAGAGTTAACTGTTTAGGCTCTGCAGGAACCACTGCATCCATCTGCTTTCCAGTTCTCCCGAAGTTGTTGCTGTCATACTGTCATCTCCTCTCCTGCTCACCTGAGGCTCTGTCTCTGTCTTTCTCCCCCCCTGTAATTCCTCCCCAATCTTTAATTGATTTAGCAAAATGTAACAGGGTGTTGTTTGGAGAGAGCAAAACTAGACTCTGATAGTCGATCTGCCATCCCAGCCTGGAGGCTATTTGATTATTCTTTTTGACTGTGGTTCCTTATTCAAGTGGTCATTAGCCCTCTTGGCCAGAGGTCTTCAGCCTGGGGACCACATACACCCGGAAGTGAGAAGAGTTTCCCGTGGGGACCAGGCACGAGGAATTGAAGGACTCATTTTGAGTCTCAGTGTCCTAAACGATGATGAAGGTGGGAATCCCCTCTCCCGCTCCCCTTTCTACATATTTCGTAAAGGAACTGTCTCTTACCCACCTACAGGGCTCCTCGCAAGAGGACATTTCAAAGTTGGTGAAGGTCTTGAAAATGTAAATGGCTGTAATGACTGGATAAAAATCCTTTCACGCACCAGGTGGTAGTTTCTATGGTTGCTTTCCAAAGAATCATCAGTTGACGATCATTAAAATTACCCTTTTTCTTGATGAAAAAGCACTACATGTTTTTGGCACGTAACTCAGAAAATTCAAAGAATTGAGTGACACTGATTGATAAAAAAATAAAAAAATAAAAACAACCTCTGCATGCAAGAGCAAAATTCTCAGTGCTGATAGTTTTAAAAATGAAAAAATAGAAATAGTTTCACAGTGAATTCCAACTCATTCTACAGGAGCATACTCATACTCAGACACGTGAACTAATTGAAAATTGAAGTAGAGGCATCCATCTCATGAAGAGATCAATTTCCGATAACATTTCCCCTTTACGTTTAATATTAGTCCATCAGAATGTGGGATCTATTTGTATTTTGATCAGTTCTTTGTTACTAATAATTGTAATGATAATGTGATCCAGAGGAGCTTTTTAGCCCCTACATGCATAGGGACATGGGATATTAAAAATATATTTCAGTTCCTGCTCATGGGCACATTTGTTTTTGACCCAGAGATGTATAATCAATAGAATACTTTCAAGCATAAAATAGTTTACATCAGATGAAATTCTATGGAAATGGAAATATGAGTTCAAAGAGAAAGGGAGGGATGCACACTTTTCAACTGCTGAAGAAGAGCTTTTTTTGCTGGTTGTGTTTTAATGGATGATAGTATATATTAATTCACTCTGATATTTAGATTCTATTGGATAATTTAAAAGAGTGATGTCACTATTTTATTTTAAAATGTCAATACTTAAAATCCACTGGATATTTCCTCTGTCACAACTCTTTGACCTTATAGGAAAAAAATTAATAACGTAAACATGTGCAAGGGGTCATCAGTTTACAAACTTCACTTGCTGCTAGTAGCAGTAGACTGGGAGTTTGGTCAGGGGGCAGTGGCTGAGAAGTCTGTAACAGCCAGACTTGGGCCTATCCATTGATGTATTGGGCATTGAGTCCATCTAAACCCTCTATATCTCAAATGTGTCTATAGAAGTGCTGAACCTTGGGGTGTGTCACTAATCACCACTATCTTGACAGGCCCGGGTGACCACTTGATTTCCAAGACAACTGAGACGCAAAGTCCAGCTATTTTGCAAGAATCTCAGGGCTACCACCATTGTCCTTGCATCAGGAGTGCTGCTCTCTGGGTTTTGACTGTATTTATAGCAGGTCTGATGGATATCGGGGCAGTGAGAGCCTTTAGTTTCAGAAACTGTCTCATCTAGTGGGTGAGTTTTATCCTTCCTTTCCATTTCCATTTACTGTGGACAATACCTCCCCATCTCTCCTCTTTATTCCCTCTTCCCAAGGGTACTGTATTAGTGTCCTAGGGCTGCTGCAACAAAGTATCCAAAATTGGATGGCTTAAATAAGAGATATTTATTGTCTCATAGCTCTGGAGTCTAGAAGTCTGAAATCAAGGTGTCATCAGGGGCATGTTGTCTCTGAAGGATCTGGGGAGGATCCTTCCTTGCTTCTTTCTAGCTTTTCACAGTTGCAGACAATATTTGGTATTCCTTAGTTTGCAGCTGCATAATTTGGATCACTGTCTGTTGTCACATGGGTTTCTCCATGTGTGCATTCACATCATCTTCCCTCTGTGTATGTCTGTCTCTGTGTCTCTTCTTATAGTCGTATAGGATTAGGGCCCATCCTAATGACCTCATCTCAACTTGATTACATCTACAAAGACCCTGTTTCCAAATAAAGTCACATTCACAGGTCCCGGGTGTTAGGACTTCAGCATATATTTTGGGGGATACACAATTCAAACCATTTCAAGTACCAAGGGTATGTTTTTAAAAATTCCTTCAATTATCTAAGTTTCCACCTTAGGAAATTAAAAAAAGAACAAATTAAATCCAAAGTAAGCCAACAAAAATACACACACAAAAAAATAGAGCAGAAATCAATGAAATTGAAAACAACAAATCAATAGAGAACATTAATGAAACCAAAAGCTGGTTCTTTGGAAAAAATCAATAAAATTGATAAGCCAGGGCTTCCCTGGTGGTGCAGTGGTTGAGAGTCCTCCTGCCAATGCAGGGGACGTGTGTTCGTGCCCCGATCCGGGAAGATCCCACATGCCGCGGAGTGGCTGGGCCCATGAGCCATGGCTGCTGAGCCTGCGCATCCGGAGACTGTGCTCCGCAACGGGAGAGGCCACAGCAGTGAGAGGCCCATGTACTGCAAAAAAAAAAAAAAAAAAAAAAAAAATTGATAAGCCAGTCTAAGTAAGAAAAAACAAGAGGACCCAAATTATTAATTTCAGAAATGAAAGAGGGAACATCACTACAGATCCTATAACAGGACAATAAGGGTATATGATGAACAGCTCTATGCCCACAAATTTGATAAGTGGGTGAAGTGGACGAATTCCTTGAAAGACACAGTCTGCCAAAACTCACACGAGATATAGGCTTGATTAGGCCTGTGTCTATTAAAGAAATTGAGTCAATAATTAATAACCTTCCAAAGCAGAAAGAACCAGGCCCAGATTGGTTCACTGGTGAATTCTACCAAACATTTAAGAAGAAATTATAGGAATTTTCTATAATATCTTCTAGAAGATTGAATCAGAGGGAATACCTCTTAACTCATTCTGTGAGACTAGCATGACCCTAATACCAAAATCAGACAAAGACATTATAAGAAAACTACACCAATATCTCTCATGAACATACGTGCTAAAATCCTCCACAAAATGTTAGCAGATCACATCCAAAAATATATAAAAAGAATTATATACCACAACCAAGTGAGGGATTTATCCCAGGTATGAATACTGGTTCAACATTCAAAAATGAATTAATGTAGTTCATCACACCAACGGGCTGAAGAAGAAAAATCACATGACCGTATCAATAGATGCAGAAGAAGCATTTGACAAAATCTAGCACTCACTTATGATAAGAACTCTCAGCAAGCTGGAAATAGAAGGGAACTTTCTCAACTGGATAAAGACATTCTACAAAAAAATGTGCAGATAACATTGTACCTAATAATGAGAAACTAGAAGGCTTCTCACTAAGATCCAGGAAGAAGGCAAGGATATATCCTCTCACCACTGCTTTTCAACATCATACTGAATCACTCTGCTGTAAACTAACACAACATTGTAAATCAACTATACTTCAATAAAAAAGGTGTGATATCTATCTGTCTATGTATCTATCTATCTACACACAAGGGACTACTATTCAGCCATAAAAAATAATGAAATCTTCCCATTTGGAAAAACATGGATGGCATTAGTGAGGGCATTATGCTAAGTGAAATAAGTCAGACAGAGAAGGACAAATACCAATGCTGTATGATCTCACTTATATGTGGAATTTAAAGAAACAACAACAAACCAAGCTCATACATACAGAAAACAGATTGGTGGTCGCCAGAGGTGGGGGTGGGAGTGGGAGAGGTGGGTAAGGGGGGTCAGGGAATACAAACTTCCAGTTATAAAATAGTTAAGTCTTAGGGATGTGATTTACTGCATGATGACTGTAGTTGATTATACTGTGTTGCATGTTTGAGAGTCGCTAAGAGAGTGGATCTTGAAAAGTGTCCATAATAAGAAAAAAAATCTGTAACTGTGTGTGGTGATGGGTGTTAGCTGGACTTACCGTGGTGATCATTTCACAATATATATCTGTATACAGATATTGGCTCATTGCCCTGTGCACCTGAAACTAATTTAATGTTGTATGTGAATTATAGCTCAATAAAAAAATAAATACTAGCTTAAAAGAAAAAGAATAACCCAATTAAAAATGGGTAAAAGACCTGGACAGCTACCACACCAAGGAAGATATATGAATAGGAAATAAGCATATAAAGAGATGTTTCACACCATATGTCACCAGGGAAGTGCAAATTAAAACAATAATGACGTACCACTACACTATAGACCTATTAGAATGGCCAGAATCCAGAACACTGACAACACCAAATGCTGGCGAGGACGTGGAGCACAGGAAGTCTCATTCAGTGCTGACAGAAATGCAAAATGGTACTGTCTCTTTGGAAGACACTTTGGTGGTTCCCTATAAAACTAAACGTACTCTTATCATGCGATCCAGTAATTGTGTTCCTTAATATTTACCCTGAGGAGATGAAACTGTGTTCACACAAAAACCTGCACACAGATGTTTATAGCAGCTTATTCATAATTGCCAAAACTTGGAAACAACCAATCTATCCATTAGTAGATGAATAGATAAACTGTGGTACATCCAAACATGGAGTACTATCTGGCACTAAAAAGAATATTATTCAGAGCTGTCAAGCCATGAAAGACAGGGAGGAAACTTAAATGCCTATTACTAAGTGAAAGAAATCAAATGTGAAAAGGCTACGTACTGTGTGAGTCCAACTATACAACATTTTGGAAAAAGCAAACTATGGAGACAGTAAAAAGATCAGTGATTGTTAGAGGTTGGGGGCAGGAAGAGATGAACAGGGAAAGCACAGAGGATTTTTATGACAGTGAACTGTATGGTAATGGTGGATACCTATACCTATAAGTTTGTCTAAGCCCATAGAATGTGCAATACCGAGAAGAAACTCTAATGTAAACTGTGGACTTTGGGTGATAATGATGCATCAGTGTAGGTTCACCAATTGTAACAAATGCACTGCTCTGTGGGGGTATGTTGATAATGGCGGAGGCTGTACGTGCATGGGGGGCAGGGGGTGTGTGGAAACTCTGTACTTTATGCTCAATATTGCTGTGAACTTAAAACTGCTCTAAAAAATAGTCTATTTAAAAGGAAAAAAAAACTTTTGCTTTTCACTTTGAAGCATATATTACCAGTATTGATTTGGCATTAGAGAAACATGGATTTTGGAGTTTCTATCTGCCCTGATTTGGGGAAGTTGATCTCTCTGAGTCAGTTTTACCTATAAAGTAAGTTTAATATATAATACTAAATTCTAGGATTATTTTGAGTTCTACATGAATTAGTGTGCATAAGTGATATCTATATAAAGAAAATCTTCTGGGAGACAGGTGTTACCAAACTTGACTGCCTTCTTTGTCCTGGAACTCAAAATCCAATCCCCTTTTTAAATTGTTTGGTTTGTTTCTATTTTGATGTACCTTGGGTGAATAAATTCTTACCCAGCATAATCCTTGGCTCATGATACAATGTCATTGATCCATGGTCTCTTTTAGTTAGTTTATTTGCATGTACATCCTACATGAACACACATGAACTCACCCCCAACCCAAAGCTAGATCCTTATTTGTAAATGACAAGCAGTGAGTTCCACCCATAGCCCAAAGCCCATCCACCATCCAGAACTTCAAACAATAGGAGAAGTATTACATTCAACCAGCAAAGACAAAATATACATCAACCCAAGCTAAGCCATCCTAGTGCAGCCACACCAGCCACCAGAGCCCCAGATGACATTTCTCTTCTTGTACATCTGACATGTGACCTTCTGACTACAACCAGCAAGACCAGTTGTGTAATGAAAATCCAATGGAAAGTGAAAATGCAGGGCCTCTTTTTCGAAAGTTGTTACGTGTTTCAAGATGGTGATAGCAGAACACTAAACCAAAGGCAAAGCCTGCTTGGGGACCTGTGGGACTGCACTGGTCACACACCTGTGAAGCTGGCCGTGACAGCCCCAGCCAGAGGAGTGCGTGCTCCTGTGCTAGTCAGGAGACACAACCATCTTCGTTCCCTGCCGGGAAAGTCTTTTAAAGTCCTATAATATAGTTTCTGCGCCACTGGGAGCTGCCATTCAATGAACTGAATAAATGAATTGCCTGAGCCAATGGCTGATATGGGAATATAATGTAATTTAATTTCTTCTCCAAACACCAAATGAAGGAAAAAGAGGTAAAGTCAGCCTTTACAGGGACTTGAGGCAGCATTTATAATTGGGCCAAGTCTAGGTCTTGGAAAAAAGCATAAAAAAAGAACGATGCTTTATTTTATTTTATTTTTTTAAGACGTTGGGGGTAGGAGTTTATTAATTAATTTATTTATTTATGGCTGTGTTGGGTCTTCGTTTCTGTGCGAGGGCTTTCTCTAGTTGTGGCAAGCGGGGGCCACTCTTCATCGCGGTGTGTGGGCTTCTCACTATTGCGGCCTCTCTTGTTGCGGAGCACAGGCTCCAGACATGCAGGCTCAGTAGTTGTGGCTCACGGGCCCAGTTGCTCCGCGGCATGTGGGATTTTCCCAGGCCAGGGCTCGAACCCGTGTCCCCTGCACCGGCAGGCAGACTCCCAACCACTGCGCCACCAGGGAAGCCCAAGAATGATGCTTTAAAATGCATCAAAGACACAGGAAGAATGGTTGGCCTGAAACACCCATCATGCTCAGGGGAGTTGCCGACAATTATGATTGCGAGTCAAGAAATAATAGGAGGTATAGAACAGCATTGCTCCATTTGTGCTCTGAGGACTTTTTTGCACCTGAATGATCCAGGCCAAGTGTTCAAAGCATCTCTGGGCTCACTCCAAAACTGCTGGATCAGAACCATTATGCACAGAACCTTGGAATCTGAATTTTTAAAAAGGCTTCCAGGAGATTCTTGCACGCAACAATGTTTACAACTCACTGGCATAAAGGAACTGTGTCTCTGACCTCATATTTCCTGAAGACTATTTCTCCCCAGTCTGTTAAAAATGTTATTTAGTAAGGCAAAAATGAGGATGCATATGCCCCAGTAGGCATTTAGAAGAGGAAATGTTGGATTGTGTTTGGGGAAAGGAGCACTGAGGGAGCTGGATATATGCTGAATCAATCTTCTGGAGTATCTCTTAGCTTCCCCAAATCTTTTCCCTGTGGCCTAGGAGCTACTTGAAATCATTCTCTACTTCATTCTGAGAGTTACAGACTAACACTTAACACCTAATGCAGTCTCAAGACTATTGTATCAGAAGAAGGCGGCTATCCTAGTCACTTGCTAACCAGCCTAAGTTACTCATCCAACCTAGGGGTTTGCGTGAACCAGATAATTTCTAAGATCCATCTCTAGTATCCTAACATGGTAGAAGCCACGTGGACCAGGCCTCAGGAGACCTGCGCTCAGTCCGAGCTCTAGCTCAATTAGTTCTTGGATTTTAAGTAAGTTCCTTAACTTTCCTGAGCTTTGAAAATTTGATATAGGCATAATAAACTTACCACCAAGAGGTTTTCTGATAATCAAATGAGAAAATGGCTTTGAAAGCACTTTGAAACATTTATATCAACAAAGCGTCAGGCATGGTTCCATATCTGTGAGTATAAACAATGCTACAATGAACACCTCTGTTGCCACTTGGGTACACTCTGATTATCCGAAGAAGAGGTATTATTTACTGGATAAAAAGCATTACTCCAAGAAGTGGAATTTGGGTGTCAATAGATATGAATATTTTTAAGGCTTTTGATGCATATTTGCCAAATCATCCTCTGCAGAAGTTATTCAAACTTACCTCCAACTTAGCATGGTGTATAACTATTATTTCCTACCAATCCAGTCAAAACTGGGTATTATCTTTTATGTTTGTAAATTTGATCTTGTTTAATATTTCTTAAGCCTCTAGTGATGTTGACATTTAAACAATGTTTATAACACATTTGCATCTCCTCTTTTGTTGCATATATTCTCTTAGTGGGAGAACATACAGGGTCAGGAGTATATTAAGATCTCAAAAAATGCCCCACTGCTGCTATTTCCTTTGTCTACTTGTCTATTGGCATGACCAATATTTTTCCAAGTTTGTTACTTCACTCATCATTCTTTGTGGCATTTCTTGACACATAAAAAACGTTTTACATTTTATGGTGGTCAAAACATTTTAAGCATGAAATATGAGACAGCTAATATTTATAATATTATAAATACATTCTTTATCACATTTACAGCATGAATTGTCCCTCACTTCCCTCCTGCCCCCTCACACACTTTTCAAAACTATACTTTGGAACAGTTTATATTGCACAGATATTGTAGGTTTTTCCAATTTTAAAATAATAGTCACAGGTTGAACTGCCTGGCCTTAGATTCTTACTTGGAGATAATTTAAACAAGTTTCCCATGGATATTACTTTAGGATTTTTTTTTTCTTGTCGACTTCATTTTAATAAACACTCTTTTCTATTTCGTAGAGGTTTTCAAATTTAAGGAAATATTTTAATTTTTAACTTCCCTTTCATGTTATCACCACATTTTTCTTAATTTTATATGATTATGTTTTCTGTCACCTTTTCACTATATTTTCAAGCTGTATATCTATTTTCATTCTTTCAAAAGTATTTACTGTGGGCCTACTAAATTCTAGGCAATGTTTTACGTATTGAGGATCCCAGGGTCAACAAAATGGGCAGGATTCCTACCCTCATGATGCAAACATAGTCTAGCATCATCTGTTTTGTTAATTGCTTCTCAAAGAAGGATTTATTTATCAAAACTTTCCTTTACTTTAGTAATATGTGTATTGGCTTCGTTATTTCCTTTTTACTATTTTCTCATATTAGTTTTCCTGAATTTTGTTCTAACATCCTTTCCTGAATGTTTAGTGTCTTCTTAGCTAATCATAATAGAATTTAAGGCTATAAATTTGATCCTGACTGTAACATTAGTTCTAACCTGTAGGTTTAATTTGCAACATTCTCATTAAAAAAAAAAATTATATATTTAACGTTTTCTGATTCTAGAAGTATTGACCTTTAAATTTGTAAACACTTGCATTGCATTTGTTCCTAAAAAGTTTCTCTTACCTACAGATCAAGAAAGTAGAAGTTTTAAATTTTTAAAAACTCTTTAACTTGTTACTTTAATTACTTTTTTAGACTACATTAGGTAAGGACTGAATTTCATTTTTTTAATTTTTAAGTTGCTAAACGTGTTCTCAGCACTATTTATTAAATAATTCTTCTTTTCCCACTAATTTGTGATGTCACTGTTTTCATGTTAGGTTCTTATATATCTTCTGTCTATAACTAAGCAGTCTCCTTTATTTAGATGTGTTTATATTTTAATTATCCTAAGTTTATAATATGTTTTAAGGGCTTTATTATTACTCATCTTTAAAAGAAATTATTAGCTCTTCTACCTATTTATTTTTTCAGATTATCTCTAGAATCACCTTGTCAATATATTAAAAAAACTATGGAAAGTTATTGGCCTTTCATTGAACCTACAGTCAATTTGGGGTAAAAATGTTATAGTTATAACACTGAAGAGATTTTCCATCCAGGAACATGACAAATTTCTCCAAGTCTCTTAAGTTATTTATCTTTAGATGTCTTTAATAGTTTTCTTTTTTTTTTTTTTTCCTTGAATGGGTTCTTACATTTTCTTGCTAAGTTTATTCCTGGATATATATTATACATATTTGTACACATAAACATAACATACAAGGTTGTCTATACATACAGTTCCAGGACCTCTGTGTGGATACCCAAATCTGAGGATGCTCAAGTGCCTTATGTAAAATGGCATAGTATTTACATATTACCTGTGCACACCCTCAGGAATAATTTAAATGACCTCTAGATTACTTAAAATACCTAATACAATGTGAATGCTATGTAAATAGTCATAAATACAATATAAATACCATGTAAATCATCAGTGTATGGCAAATAGAAGTTTTGCTTTTTAGAACACTCTAGAATTTTTTTCTTTTTCACCTGCAGTTGAATCCACACATACATACAGTGAATTTTTCTCCTACTAGGTATTGCCATTAATAAGGAGGTTTGCATTTATTTAGTTACATCTCTCAAGCTATTGAGTTTTTCTTTTTAATATAGGCTTTATTTTTAGAGAAGTATTAGGTTCACAGCAATATTGAGCAGAAAGTCAAGAGAGAGGTCTTATATACACCCTGCCCCGACACATGCACAGCCTCCCCTATTATCAATAACCCCCACCAGTGTGGTATATTTGTTACAAATGAACCTACACTGACCCAGTATTACCACCCAAAGTCCATAGTTTACGTTAGAGGTCATTCCTGGTGTTGTCCATTCTACAGGTTTGAACAAATTTCTAGTGACATGTATCCACCATTATAGTATCACATAGAATAATTTCCCTGCACTAAAAACCCTCTTGTGCTCCTTCTATTCTTCCTTCCCTCTTCCCACCAACCCTGACAATCACTGATATTTTTACTGTCTCCATACTTTTGACTTTCCAGAGTGTCACGTAGTTGTAATCATATTGTATGGAGCCTTCTCAGATTGGCTTCTTTCTCTTAGTGACGTGCATTTATGATTCCTCCATGTCCTTTCATGTCTTGCTAGCTCATATCTTTTTAGTGCTGAGGAATATTCTACTGTCTGGATGTACCACAGCTTAGTTATTCATTTATCTACTGAAGAACCTCTTGGTTGCTTCCAAGTTCTAGCAATTATGAATAATGTTAATGTAAACATCCACGTGCAGGCTTTTGCATGGACATAACTTTTCAACTCCTTTGGATAAATACCAAATAGTGGGACTGCTGGATTATATGGTGAGAATATGTTTAGTTTTGTAAAAAATTGTCAGACTATCTTCCAAAGTGGCTGTACCATTTTTCATTTCTACCAGCTGTGAATGAGAGTTCCTATTGCTCTACATCCTCGCCAGCATTTGGTGTTGTCAATGTTCTGGAGTGTGGCCATTCTAACAGGTGCGTAGTGGTATGTCATTGTTGTTTTAATTTGCATTTCCCTGTTTACATATGATGTGGACCATCTTTTTATATGCTTATATGCTACCTGTATATCTTTTCTGGTGAGGTGTTTGTCTGTTAAGGTCTTTAGCCCATTTTTAAATTAAGTTGTTTGTTTTCTTATTGTTGAGTCTTAAGAGTTATTTGTGTATTTTGGATAACAGTCAATTATCATATATGCCTTTCTGAGTTCCATTTTTTAGTTTTTAGTTATAATTCTAGTTTTAGTTGGTCATTTTGGGATTTCTGGGTAGACAATTATGTAGTACCTTGACAATAGGCATTTTCTCTCTTTTTAAAACTATTCCTCTCACATGTCTTATTGCATTGGCTACAATTTGCAGAATTAAGTTAAAGAGGAGTGGTGATAATGAGCATTCTTTCCTGGTCATATCTCATATGGATCTTCCTGGATCATTTCAGTTTAAAATATGATTCTAATTATTGCTTTGAGATTTATATTATGTCTTCTTTAAAGAAAGTAGTCTTTCTCCCTTACAGTAAAATATTATTTCTTATTTAAGGCATAGCAGTTGTTGAAGTCCCACTATGTGCTTACATTATAGTACAAAGGAAGGAACGGAGGCGCAGCAAAATGAGGTTACTGGCCTATTTCAAGCTAGAACTAATACTCTCATTTCCTGGCAAAATGAGGTCTACACTTTTCTCTTTTTCTCTAAATTTAAAGTAACCTTGCAGTAATTCTGCCTTCATTAAACCTGTCTTCTCTCAATTTTATCTGGACTAAATTTGCAAAATTTAGTAATGCTCTAATGATCCCTGTTTATCACATTTCATTGACCAAGATTCTGAGTTTGCCAAATCATTGCCTATAAAGAGGAAAGAAAAATGGACAAGAAGAAGAAGAAAAAAGGAAAGTACAAGGTATTCTTGTTTGTGCGCATTCTCATCTCCCTTCTCTGGCCTTCCTGGAACCCCTCAGGCTCCTGCTCTTGTGGGTAAAGTGGTGCAATTTATGCTCTTCTGAGAAGGGACCGCCTTGCTCTCTGGGGTCCAATCGCTGCTGGTGTTACCACGTCTGTCTGATTTGCTGAAGCTCAGTACAGCAGAATTTGAAAGTTACAGAAGGTCACTGCATTTATTTTCTCTCTCAATGAGACTTGCCATTTATTAAAAGGGGGTCTTTTTTTTTCTTATGGTAGTATAATTTATTTTTGTAATGTGTACACTACAAATACGGTTGGGTTGGTTTTCATTTTGATTCTTGAGGACACACAGTAGCAATTTTATTTCTACATGATGTGCTCTCTGGAGAGGCAATTATTTTGTGAGTGGTATGTATGGATTTTTTAATGTTTAGTGTTTTATTTTGTGCACTAGCTGCTTGCAGGGCTTTGGAGAGCCATCTCTCTTCCTGCTGCACCCACGGCAGCATTTGTGTGCTTTCCCACGTTCTCACTTCTATGTGGGCTGTGGGTTGTAAGAGCTAGAGGGGACCCTTGGAGCTGTGTGGTCCAGCATTTCCCAGAACCAGTCCAGGAGACACTAATTTTGAAAGAGGATCTTTGTCGGAAGGGTCTAGTGGTCAAACCCACAGATCTGCAATGAACAAAGGGAAGTCTTGTAATTAAAAAAAACAAAAACAAAAACATATTTCACTTATTTTAACCCAGAGTCTTCCAAACATTTTATCTTATAGCCCTTTCCTTGCCTAACAACAGTATCAGGTCTGCAAAACACTATGAAAAGCACATTGCCCCCCTCCCCACTTCTCACAGAAGAGTCTCACCACTTCCTTGGTTAAGTAGTGAACTGAACATTATATCGAAGCCTCAGGTTGATCGTGTGAAGTTATTTATAATTGTGACTACGTTTATGGTGCCACCTCTGTGTAAATATGACCTCATAATATCCACGGAGACATATCTCTTTCCTTTGTGTGAGTTCAGCCCATCTCTGCTTTTGTTGTTTTCATGAACATTTCTGGTTATTCTTGCATCTTTGAACTCGTGTTGCCTGTGGACATCTGTGCTGTGTGCATCCTACCTGACCCCTCAGGTCAGGTCCGGGGCCGGTCAGAGGCTGTTCTTGCCTAGGCTGCTCTGTGAAGCGTGTTTCCATCTGGGGGAGGGTTAAACAGCTCCCAGCAATCCTGCGGCCAGAGTCCTGAGTAGACCAATTCCGTTCCCAAGGCCCAACATCCCAGGCCAGTCGATCTGCCAAAGTGCTTGGAGCTATTTTTCCAGGAAGGACGAAGAGGTTCAGCTCCTCTTTTATCCTCCTTTTCCTTCAGTCTCCCTTCAACCAGAGCAAGCAGCCCCCAGAGACCTCAGGGGGGTAGGAGTCCAGAGCAAAGTCACTGTCGCACATAAAAAGTTAACAGCTGGGCTTCCCTGGTGGCGCAGTGGTTGAGAGTCCGCCTGCCCATGCAGGGGACACGGGTTCGTGCCCCGGTCCGGGAAGATCCCACATGCCGTGGAGCGGCTGGGCCCGTGAGCCATGGCCGCTGAGCCTGCACGTCCGGAGCCTGTGCTCCGCAACAGGAGAGGACACAGCAGTGAGAGACCCACGTACCAAAAAAAAAAAGTTAACAGCTGCCTGTGGCCAGGTGACAGTGGTGGCCCAGAACCCTGAATATCTCTGATTGTATCAAGCGAGCCTTATCCTCTGCCCCAGCCTCCCAGGGTACTCAGGTTAAAATGCAGATTCTTACAAGTGCACAGAATGAGCAGTGCCCCTTGAGGTGGGTCTTGCGAATCAACTTTTTTTAAAAGAAACCCATCCAGGTGATTGCTTCGTCCTAGAAAGTGTGATATGGTTTATTTCCAGAGGTATGAACGAACCATTTTTTTCTTTACCAAGGCTTTGAATTCGAGCATCACCGTTAAGTATAACACCGATTATATTTTTCCCTCCTCTCTCCTTTCACTGTTTCTGAAAAAGCATCACTGCCCACTCACCAGCGCCACCCTCCCTTCATCTGTTTAGGAGTCTGCTAACCTCTTCCTCTGTTCCCAAGAAAGACCCTCCAGCTTGGAAATGGTGGGAGCAAACAGAACAAAGAAACAATAAAGAGCCTCTTGAAGCTGCTTAAAATAAACTATAATAAAGGGACGCTTCCTTTACCCTTAATGTCTCCCCTGGAGCCTCCAGACAGCCCAAAACAGCAACTGCAAAACAAAGAAACAGCAGGCTCTTCCCGTGGCTCTGAAAAAGTCTGCCAACCAGAGGTATAGTCTTGCTTCCCACTGGCTGTGTTCACAGGGTAGACTGGTTCCCCAGGCTCTGCTGTGCTGATGCAGCTGGACACCAGGCAATGTTCCCCTCAGTTATTCAGGGGGTCATATGAACAACAGAGCAATTAAACATAACATCAAATTCAATGCTGGCTTCCTAAGAGAAAACGTAGAAAAGATCATTTCATCCATTCATAAGTTAGAAATACAAAAATATCCCCCCAAAACAAAGAGAACTTCTCTATGTGTAAACTTATTAGTAAGATGGCTGAGAGAGGATGTGGGCTCCTGGCATCTCTCTTAAAGAGTATGAGCATTATCTTACTTATAAGCACATAGAAATAAGCACTTGTTGAGCACCTACTCTATGTCATATGCATAATATTTGTGCAACACATATACGGTAGTTTATGTTTATTAACACTTATTATGTGACGGGCACTGGGTAAAACAGTTTATTCTTTTATCTCACTTAACCCTTACAACAACCAGAGAAGAAACGAGTGTAAAAGAATTTCTTTTTTACAAAACAGAAATAGAGTCACAGATGTAGAAAACAAACATGGTTACTGGGGAGAAAGCGGGGGTGGTGGGCAGGGATAAACTGGGAGGTTGGGACAGACACACACACACTACCATATATAAAGTAGGTGACTAATGAGGACCTGCTGTACAGCACAGGGAACTCTTCTCAGTACTCTGTAATGACCTGTATGGGAAAAGAAGCTAAAAATGAGTGGATATATGTATAGGTAGAACTGATTCACTTTGCTGTACAGCAGAAACTAACACAACATTGTAAATCAACTAGACTCCAATAAAAATTTTTTTTCAAAAAGCATACCCATTTTACAGTTGAGAAAACTGAGGCTTATGGTGTTTTGAGGTCACAGATTTATAAGCTTCTGAACTGGAAATAAAAACCAAACCTAAGTCAAGACTCCATTTTTTAAAATCCCCTTTATTATAAACTATTTATTATAACTTTCCTAACTAGTACCTGTTTTCGTAACCAAGATATTCTGTGGCCCAGGAAAGGGCCGGAGGAAACCAGCTCCTGGAGGTTCCCTACCTCCAGGACAAAGCTGGGGCTTCTGTCCACCCGTCACAGCAGCTCCTTCCCAGGGACCAGGACCTCAGAGAAGAGCCCAGGAAGTCACTTCCAGGAGAACAAGCAGGCGCCCTGGGCACCCTGCCTCTCTCTGCCTGGGTCCTTGAAAGTGAAGTTGGATTGACTATGCTATATACTCCATCTCAGCTTTTTAATTTTTCCTTTTCATTGGAAGGATCCCCAGTAACAACTACTTTCAAATTTAAGCGCTACCACGTGTAGCCGAACAGTGCTAATCCAGGTCCCGTATCAGAAACATCCTAAATCTGTTTGCATGGAGATCACAGAACGCCTCTGGGAAGACAGAAGTTTTGAGGAATTTGCTATTATTCTAAAAGGGCAGAGTGATGATAAACCTTAGCATCTGAACACGAGTAGCCTGCTCTGCAGTGAGAAAAGCAAGAAGCAGACGACAGGGTTTTGATTAAGGATCCCTGTCTGTGTTTACGGAAGGAAGTGCGGATAGAAATAGCCGAGTCTTGATGAGCATAGAGTTTCTTCCCCCATCCCCTTCCAAAAGCCCGCCCCCAAAACCTCTTTTCTTTCAGAGCAGCTTTAAACAAAAATAATTGCTTTAATCCTTATGCAAAGAATTGTCTTATCATCCCAGGGCATACTAGCATCCCACCAGCGTGTCAATTTCTGCCCCTTGGGGGGACCCCCCCCCCCGGATCCACCAGGTGCAAAAGACACCAAGCTACCCAAGCCCCTGGGCTTGGTTTATTTGTTCGAGGGGGAGGTCGACTTTACTGCTCTCCCCCCTGCTGACCATCCTAAATCACACTGCCTTTCTAACCTGTGGGATTGGAAACTTCAAAGGGCCGGGTCAGAGCCCTACTTAGCATCTGTGAATGCCCAGCAACCCAGAAACTTGAAAGGGAATGTCATTAACTCCCTTGAGAAATTGCCATTAATTTTGTAGCCTCTGGTCCTGCCAGGAAAGCCTGGGGACACATGTGCTGTTCCTCTTCATTTCTGCTTAGGTTCTAGCAAACACTGGAAACAGCACTAACGAGCTCTACAATCCATACATAGCATCTGGAAAAGTCTGCAATGAATGTTGAATTTTGTCCCTGGAGTCAACCTATAGTTAAGGAAGGAACCTGGTCCCAAGCGGTGGGAGGCAACTCAGGAAAGACCACCACGGAAAATAATCAGTCTGAACTCTTGCAGAGTTGTGGATGAAAATTATATTTCTTTCTTTCTTTTTTTTTTTTTTTTTTTGCGGTATGCGGGCCTCTCACTGTTGTGGCCTCTCCCGCTGCGGAGCACAGGCTCCGGATGCGCAGGCTCAGCGGCCATGGCTCACGGGCCCAGCCGCTCCGCGGCATGTGGGATCTTCCCGGACTGGGGCACGAACCCGTGTCCCCTGCATCGGCAGGCGGACTCTCAACCACTGCGCCACCAGGGAAGCCCTAAAATTATATTTCTTTTATTGTCTAGGAAACACATCAGAAAACGTCAGCAGGTTTAAATATGCGGTCCTGGGTGAGAAGTCATTTCATGGACAAATGCTCAGGTTTTCAGAGCAAATGGAAAGCTTTGTTTTAATCTCTGTCGCAACCTAGAAGGGGCTTTTCCTTTCACAAGAAAGACGCAGCCCCCCTCCGGACCCCCTACCCACCCACGCCCTAAGGAGGCCAAGATGAGAGCTCCAGGCTTGCCGCGCAGAAACCCAGGCCGCCTCTGAGCAGCTCACTAGGTGGAGGAGACCCGCTTCCCTAGCACGGCTGGTGAGACGCTGTTCTTTGAAGTCTCTGTTGCTGAAAAGCTGGTGTCTGGGCAATGGCAGATCAGGATGGAGCACGGAGAGAAAGCCCAGCCATCAGTGATAAGGCCTGGATCTTGAGAAGGTCCAGACCCCTCCCTCCCGCCGGCCTCATGGGGTGCAGGTAACTGAGGAGCGCTGGTATTTATGTGCCAAGTAAATTGATGCAAATTCTTGTCTTTCTGTGAAGATGATCCATCAAGGGCTAGGAGGGGCTTTGACTCCTTTAGGGCAGTAGGACCCTGTCTCAAGGAGTGTGGCAGGACGGAGAATGCAAGGAAGGAGAGAACAAGCATGGAACCTTCCAGGCTCCAGCTCACCTCCCCAGCCCTGGAGGGGGCCAGGGCCCCTACTGGAGAGAGGAGTGAAACTAGGATTCACAGCATTCCTAGAGCTGAACCCAAGGAGCATTTACACAATAGTTTAGGACATGCGCTCAGGACTTCGTTAACTTCTCGCGTTAACCCTCATTTCTAGGTACAATTTTTTTCCTTCAGTTTTATTGAGGTGTAATTGACTGTACAACATTGTATAAGGTATAATGCTTTTTAAAATTTTTTATTGAAGTATAGCTGATTTACAATGTTATGTTAGTTTCTGCTATACAGCAAAGTGAATCAGTTATACATATATATATAAATCCACTCTTTTTTAGATTCTTTTCCCGTATAGGTCATTATAGAGTATTGAGAAGAGTTCCCTGCTCTACACAGCAGGTCCTTATTAGTTATCTCTTTTATATATAGTAGTGTGTATATGTCAGTCCCAATCTCCCAATTTATCCCTGCCCCTCACCCCCTGCTTTACCCCCAGTAACCATAAGTTTGTTTTCTACATCTGTGACTCCATTTCTGTTTTGTAAATAAGTTCATTTGTACCACTTTATGACTTATATTATGAAGTGATCACCATAATAGTTTCAGTGAACATCCATCATCTGATATAGATCTAACATGAAAGAAATAGAGGGCTTCGCTGGTGGTACCATGGTTAAGAATCCGCCTGCCAATGCAGGGGACACAGGTTCGAGCCCTGGTCTGGTAAGATCCCACATGCTATGGAGCAACTAAGCCCATGCACCACAACTAGTGAGCCCATGTGCCACAACTACTGAGCCTGCGCTCCAGAGCCCGTGCTCCACAACAAGAGAAGCCACCACCATGAGAAGCCCGAGCACCGCAACGAAGAGTAGCCTCCGCTCGCCAAAAGCTCGCACACAGCAATGAAGACCCAACGCAGCCACAAATAAATAAACAAAAAATAAATAAATTTATTTAAAAAAATAAATAAAGAGATATTTTCCCCTTGTGATGAGAACTCTTAGGGCCTACTCTGAAGACAACTTTCCTATGTAACACACAGCAGTGTTAATTATCTTTAGCATGTTGTGTGTTACATCCCTGGTACTTATGTATCTTATAACTGGGAGTCTGTACCTTTTGACCACCTCATCCAGTTCCCCCTCCCCGCAAACCCTGCCTCCGGTGGCCACAAATGTCATCTCTTTTTCTATGACTTTGTTTTGAAATATAACTGACCGACAACACTATGTACACAACATAGGAATTTGGTATTTTTATACATTTTAAAATGATCGCCATAATAAGTCTAGTTGTCATGTGTCACCATACAAAGATATTACATAACTACTGACTATATTCCCCACACTGTACATTTTATCCCCATGACTCACTTATTTTGTTGCTAAAAGTTTGTACCTCTTAATCTCCCTCACTTATTTCTATCCTCCCCCAACTCCCCTTCTTTCTGGCAACCACCTATTTGTTCTCTGTATCTATGATTCTGTTTCTGTTTGGTTATGTTTGTTCATCTGCTTAGCTTTTTAGATTCCACACATAAGAGAAATCATACAGTATTTGTCTTTCTCTAACTTATTTCACTATGTCATTCTAGGCCCATACATGCTGTTGCAAATGTCAGGATTCCATTCTTTTTTACAGGTGAAAAATATTCCATTGTATATATTGTATACACCACATTTTCTTTAACCATTCATCTACTGATGGGCACTTTGGTTGCGTCCGTATCTTGGCCATTGTAAATAGTGCTGCAACGAACACAGGAGTGCATATATCTTTTCTGATACACGTTTCTGTTTTCTTCAGGTAAATACCCAGGAGTGGAATTGCTATATCATATGGTAGCTCTATTTTTAATTTTTGGAGGAATCTCCTTACTGTTTTCCATAATGGCTGCACCAATTTACATTCCCACCGACAGCACTCTAGGGTTCCCTTTTCTCCGCATCCTTGCCAATACTAATTTGCTGTCTTTTTATAGTGATTCTGACAGATGTGAGGTGATATCTCACTGTGGTTTTGATTTGCATGTCCCTGGTGATTAGTGATGTTGAGCATCTTTTCATGTGCCTGTTGGCCTATATGTCTTCTTTAGAAAAGTGTCTGTTCACGTCCTATGTCCATTTTTTAATTGAGCATTTTAAGTATACAATTTTATTTTCTAAGAGTCATTTAGTTTTTCATTAAGTCTTTTTAAAAAACCCTGTAAAGTATCCCCTTAAACAGTTACAGTCATGAATTTTTATTATTGTTACTCTAGCATGGGACTGTACTGTTTTATTTAGTATTATAAAATACAAGAACGTACAAATCAGAAAAAGAATGTCTCTGAATTTCATCCTTCTGAGATAACCACCATTAATCACTGGTAGTCCTCATTCCAAAAAATTTTTCTATGCCTATGGAATCTTTTCTGTTTGTGAAAATAATCTAGGCAAAGTACTTTAGAGCTGGCTTTAGGTAAGTAAAACAATACACATATTTTAAAACACACACACACACACACACAATACTGCAGACTGGACCACAGTATATATTCTAAACTGCAATTTGTCTTCTCGTTAACAACTTCATAGTATCTCATTGATAATTGATTTAACTAACCTTTAGGTTTTTTTCAAATTTTTTTGCAATTAACAATAGTAATGCAATGAGGACTTCCCCGGTGACACAGTGGTTAAGAATCCACCTGCCAACGCAGGGGACACAGGTTCGAGCCCTGGTCTGGGAAGATCCCACATGCTGTGGAGCAACTAAGCCTGTGTGCCACAACTACTAAGCCTGCGTTCTAGAATCCGCATGCTGCAACTACTGAGCCTGCATGGAGCAACGAAGACCCAATGCAGCCAAAAATAAATAAATTAATTTTAAAAATAAAAAATAAAAATAATGATGCAATGAGATTTCTCCAACCAGTACCTTTGCATATTTATGCTATAATTTCTATAGGATAAATTCCAAAGAGTAGGATTTTGGGATCAGAGAATATGGGCATCTTTCCATTTTGATTTCTTTAAATTTTTTACTTCCCTGTTGCCTTCCAATGTGCCACTAGCCCAACGTACATATCCAACTCCCTGATAGTTTTTACTTCTCATACCTCTGCTACCCTAAGGATTAGCATTCTTTTTTAGTCCTTATCCATTATGGGGAAAAAATATACTAAATATTCACAGTGATTATCACAGGGGCAGTTATATTTTTGTTTGTTTTCTACACAATTTTCTTTAGTTTTCAGATTTTGTACCACGATTGTAAGTAATCTTATAACTTATTAAAATAAAGGTGAAGTGCTAAATAGCTTTCGTGGTTGAGAGAAATTACCTGTAAGTAGAGAGTAGAAAAGGTTTAGTGAAGATTGCAATGCAGGAAAATGTCTGGCTCCTAATGGATGGGTAGAATTTCTGCCTGGGCAGGAAAGCTGGAGAGAACTGCTGAGACCCAGGGAAAGAGGTGGAGGAGTTGCTGGGCGACAGGGAGCAAGGATTTCTGTCCAAGGAAGACTCTTGTGGGGCTGGGGTTTAGGAAGAAGACTCTAGTAGCAGGCTGTAGGAGAAACGGAGCCTGGAGAGACTACCCCACAGAAAATTTCCCAAGTCTAGGTAGGAGGTAATCAAGGTGTAAACTCAAATACTGGAAGGGGTTGGAGAGGGAACCATCGCAGTTCACTGTGGGCAGGAGTGTCAGCTCTTCCAGGGCCAGCCTCTCCCCCACGTCAGCAAAGGAAGCTGCAGTTGCCCTTCACAGAAGCAGCTCCTGGTGAAATGGAGCAGGACCCTATGGTCCCTCCCCCGCCCACATGTCTTCTGCCTGCCTTTCGTCTGTAGAAAAACTTCAGTCAAAGAATAAATTTAATCAGAGAAATGAGGAAATGCAGAAGCAAAGGAAAGCAGTCGAACAGGACAAAATGTAATAGTTTAGTCATTAAGCAAAGTCAAGGACCTTTAGTTCTTCCTCAAGGGCTATAGATAATATTCTGAGCCACATCCTTTGAGCTGTTCTGCAGATACTGAAACCCACACCAGGTGGAAGAAGTTAACTGCATGATGACTAGACTGTAGCCATGACATAAACTGCCACAATTCCGAGAACTGACCTCAAAGAAATGGGAACAAACCAATCCTGGAACTGAAGACTAACTGTACTTAAAACAATCAAGATGATGTTGATCAGGTCACTGCATGGCCAATTTCAAGATGACGGTCAGATCTGACTGTGCTGCTCTGCACGTAGCCCCCTCCCTCCACCTTATATATCCCCGAAACTCCCCTTGAAAAGCTCTTGCCCCCGATTGTCAAGGGGAGTTGGCCTTTGTTTTCTTGTTGTTCGTTTTTTTTTTTTTAATGTTTATTTATTTATTTATTTTTGGCTGCACTGGTTGCTGTGTGCGGGCTTTCTCTAGTTGCGGTGAGCGGGGGCTACTCTTCATTGCGGTGCGCAGGCTTCTCATTGCGGTGGCTTCTCTTGTTGTGGAGCATGGGCTCTAGGCACACGGGCTTCAGTAGTTGTGGCTCATGGGCTCAGTAGTCGTGGCTCACAGGCTTAGTTGCTCTGAGGCTTGTGGGATCTTCCCAGACCAGGGATTGAACCCGTGTCCCCTGCGTTGGCAGGTGGATTCTAAATCACTGTGCCACCAGGGAAGTCTGGGAGTTGTGAGTCCATCCCCTCCCCCAGTTGCCAGCCTCTGAAATAAAACAAACTTTCCTCTCCACCAACCTTGCCTCTCCAGTATTGGCTTTAGAGCAGCGAGCAGCCGGATCCCACTTGCAGTAACTCAGGGACATAAGCAGCTTCTTCTAGCTCAGCTATTTGTGAAAAATAAATCTGAGTTTGGGAAGCCTGGAAGCATTGTGCAGTTTCTCATTCGAGAGAGGTCATGGTCAGGCTAGCAAAAAGAGGGTAATTTCAACTTCAATGAGTGCTTTTTCCCTCGGGGACATTGCATTTCTCCAAAACATCAAAAAATGCATGTGTTTAACCAGTTTCATTTTTAGATCAATGTTTTCTAAGGCAGAAAAGAAATGACAGTTTAGGGGGAAACAAAACAGGAGCCGTTGAAACTCTCGCCACCGGCCCCTCTTTCAATCACCAGAACGGAGTGTCCGGGAGACGACACAGTTCTTATTTCTCCTTCATTTCTTTGTTCTAAATGCATTCTTACCATCCACCTGTTCATTCCTCAAAGGAGCTGTAGAAAATAGCCCCATAAAATGCTCTGTCAGAGATTAAGTAACCGGGTTATGGGGATGGCATCTTAAAGGTAAGTCTTTGGCAAAAAAATAAATAAATAAAAATAACCCCCAAATTAGTCCCTTATAACCACAAAGCTTTGTTTCTTGCATGAATTACATGTTGGCAGAGGGCTGGCTCTGGCCCTGGCTCTGTTACCCCTTGTCTACAACCAGATCTGAGGGGCCAGCTGATCTGGGGGCCAAGGTCTTCTCATGGTGAAGGGAAAGATCAAGAAAGCATTAAAACAGAACGAAACAAAACAAAACCTGACAATGGATCTGAAAGCATCAGCTAGGGACAAGCAGGCTGTGTCCCTTTTGCTCACATTTCACTGGCCAAAGCAAGCCCCGCCTCAAGCCCCCCCGGTGGGATGGAAAGTGGACATCACCCAGCCAAGGTGGCACAGCCACAAGCCAACGGGGCCTCCATATAAGCTCGTAGGGGAAGAGGAGCAACAGTGCAGAGGCTGCCGCGTGGCAGTGGCTGAGGGGCTGGCATTGGAACCCGCCTCTCGGGCTCTGATGTTTTAGCTCTTTCTACTGTTCTGCTCTTCCTCTCAATACCCTTCATGGCGCTCATTGATCAGGGCTCTGTTCCCAGATCTGTGCCTTAGATTCCTAGCCTTTGGTTGGGATGCTGTTCCATGTTGTAAAGGACCACTTAGGACCACCAAATTTCCTCCCACAAACCATGACCTCTGGACTGTGCCTCAAAGCCTAGAATTACCCACAGGCGTGAAAAGGAGACTCAAGTGCAGTTCAAGCTCAGCTTTCTTTCTGGATACATGAATTTGGGTTGTTGACTTTCATCCCTCCTCAGGACCGACGACCAGTCTAGTCTCTCCGACCATGGTCCTCACTCTTCCCAGCTTCTTCCAACTTTCCATCACCCCACTGTGAGGTCCCAACATACTGTGCAACCAAGTAGCAAACATAGGAAAGAAAAGAGGCAGGTCTCTGCCACTAAGCGTGTCTGCCTCCCCAGGGTCCTCCATAGAGGAGCATGTGCTGCAGGAGGGACCACCCTCCTCATCCCTGGGGGACCTGCAGAGGTGAGAGCTTGTTTCCAATTCTGCCCCATCTGGGCTGGCACTTTTTCCGTGTCGAATGAGCAAGAGTCAGTTGTATGAGCTGCAACAGTGAGGTTTGTGCAAACAGGTTTTCTAAGTAATAATAATTTGCCCAAGAACAAACAGTGCTTTGCAACTGGCAAAATCAGTCAAGTTCGCAGAAGGCTTGATGTGGGTGAGTAAAAGTCTGGGCTGGCTGTCAAGGGACCTGGAAGTTTAACTCTTTGACCCAACAATCGAGAGGTACCAAAACAAACAAACCAAACCAGGATGACTTAAAACAAGAAAGACAATTTAGACAATCCAGAATCTAAAAGAGGAAAAGCAGCCACAACCTCATCATTTTGACTATTACTATCTTAACCATTTTCTCCAGTTTTTCTTTTCATCTGCATATATAATCTAAATGCTAGTTTCCATAAACTTTGGTATCTAGGTTTTTAAAATTAACATCAATAAATGTTCTTCATAATGGTTGCTTTTGATGGCTGGATAATTTTCTGTTACTGAGTGCATTGTTTGCATTTTCTGTAGTTTCCTTAGCCAACCTGCTTAATACTGAGCAGTGAGGTGATTTTTATTTTATATGTTTGCAATAATAGAGAACACTTTTGTGAACATATTTATACATTCCTATTTGTGCACTGTTAAAAGAGAAACTGAGGCATACAGTCAGTCCCCTACATACGAAAGAGTTCCGTTCCAAGAATGCGCTCGTAAGCCCAGTTTGTTCATAAGTCCAACAGATTTAGCCTAGGTACCCAGCTAACACAATCAGCTATATAGTACTGTACTGTAATAGGTTTATAATACTTTTCACACACATAATACATAAAAAACAAACACACAAAATAAAGAAAACATCTTTAATCTTACAGTACGGTATCTTGAAAAGTACAGCAGTCCAGTACAGCTGGCATCCAGGGGCTGGCATCGAGTGAACAGGCAAGAAGAGTTACTGACTGGAGGAGGGAGAGGAGATGGGAGACGGTAGAGCTGAAGGGTCATCAGCAATAGGAGACGGAGGGCAAGCTGCACTTTCACTCATGTCTGACGTTGATGACACAGGTTCTGGTTCCTTGCTGGATTCAATTCTATCTATCCTCTTGAAAAAACGATCCAGTGATGACTGGGTAGTAGCTCTTTTTTGCTCATCATAGACAACACGGTACACTGGATTGCATTCTGAACGGCTGCTGCAACCTTCGTGTACCGTTCTATGTTCTATGTTCTACGTGCCTAAAAAACTAACAGTGCCTCCTCAAATAAAGAAAACTGCTTGCTTCCAGACATCCTGGGTTTGAAATAAAGATACTGTACTACTGTACTCTATACAGTACTGTACAGTAAAGTACACAAAAGCACAATCACTTGTAGAGGATGCACACTCGTGGCAGTGTACACCAGACATGGGAACTAACTTAACGTGATTGGACATGCGAATGCAGGTTCGCATCTTTGAAAGTTCACAACTTGAAGATTCGTATGTAGGGGACTTATTGTATTAAAAATTGTAAGAGGGCTTCCCTGGTGGCGCAGTGCTTGAGAGTCCGCCTGCCGATGCAGGGGACACGGGTTCATCCCCGGTCCGGGAAGATCCCACATGCCACGGAGTGGCTGGGCCCGTGAGCCATGGCCACTGAGCCTGCACATCCGGAGCCTGTGCTCTGCAACGGGAGAGGTCACGACAGTGAGAGGCCCGCGTACCGCAAAAAAAAAAAAAAAAAAAAAATTGTAAGAGTTTATCCGAGTAAAAATTGATTTGCATGGGACAACCCCAAACCGGAAGTGGTTGGGAATACTCCACCCCCAGAAGCCAGGGAGAAACTTCTATAGAGAAAAGGCAGAAACAAAATAAGGCAATTGTTTATTGGCTATGGCTTAAAGCTTAGCTGGCTGTTTGTGTTTGGTCATCCTTAACGTTTGGATTTTGTAACCTTGGGGCATTTACAGGCTCAGATTTTTGTTTGCATACATAGGGGCCCTGGCGTCAGTACCTTCCTTGTTTAATTAATAGCATCACTAAGAGCTGGTGGCTGTCTGATTTTTTTAGGCGCAGAAGCTGGATTCCCAAGAGTAGGGACAGAAAAGGGTACCGAATATTTACAAGAAGCCTAAGAAAAATGATGCTAATTTTCTTATATGTTTTGGCAACTGTAGGAAAGGTTCACTTCAAGAGCTCATGACAGCCTACAATGGGGCATGTTATAAGAATAAAACTTGGATGAAAGTGTCTTCCTATCCTTTGTATGCAAGCTTATTTGCGGGATAAACAGATCCTCCCTAAAAGCACTCCTGGAGGAAATTCTCCCTGGGGTATCGATATGGTTCTCCCCTGAAGAGCTTGTTACATTTTATTTAATGAACATCATGAATCCTGCAAACTCATAGGGCTCACACCTTGGCTTCGCACATTTAAGGCTCACCTCTAGCAAGTATTTGGGATCCTTTGTTACACAGCTCTCTGCTAATCTCACCTTTGCCTTCATTTCCAGTATGCTGTTGCTATTTAAGGTAATGTTTAAAGAGTTTTTAACAATGTGCAAAAAAAAAAAAAAAAAAAAGGCAGAACACAAAAATGAACACTATACAAAATAGCATTTTTTAAAAAACAGAAAGAAATGTGTCTGAGGTTAAAAGTGAGTGTTTGGGGAAGCAGGATTATGTATAACATTTTCCAAGTTAGCTTTTGTAAGGTTTTTGTTTTGAACATTCTACGTTTTCAGTAAAGAATGTGCATGAATTTTATAAAGCGAATGGGAAAACCCATCAGCTTTGGACACCAAGAAAGACATGCAAGTGAAGATCCCTTCTGCACCATTTAATGGCATCAGGAAATTGGAAACAGAAGCATAAGAGCTTGCACGAGTTACTAATTTACTGATTCCTGCTATGCATCAGGCTTTAACTCTTTTGTCCACAAAGCATTAGCACTTCTTGATGTTGTTAATGCAGCCACATTAAACATTTATACAATGTCTATATTCCCAGGGACTGTTTGTTTTCGTTTTTCACTTCAGGAGCTGATGCGGCAGTCCACGTTCCTCATGTGATGCTCTCACGGGTGCTGAGGCAAGAAAGCCTGCTTTTGGGGGGAGGGGAAGGGTGCCAAAAGCTGATGAGAGCTTCCAGGCAGAAAAGCCTGACCATTTAGTGTTTTTCCTTTCCTTTTCTGTCCTCTCTGTCTTTGCAGGGCATTTCCTGGGTATTGGGCTCTTTTCTCATTTTGATGAATGCTAATACTGCATTGTGAAAATGCAGTTTCCCTGGGCTTACTTAAAAAGATGCTTGGATATTGTGATGACAATGTTTCCAATTAGCGCAACACGTTTCACCCGGTATTGTCAATACTTTTAGAATGGTTAATTCATGGAAAATGAATTCAAAAGATTTAAGAAACCACTTCCCCCCAAACAGTTGTACATTGAAAAACCATCCAGTTCTGAGCTTCTAAGTCCACCCTGCATGAAAAATAGCTCCATGAAACTTAACTGCCCCTCTTATGCCTCCGTTTTAGGATTGCCAGATATAATAGAGGATGTCCAGCTAAATTTGAACTCCAGATAAACACAATTGTTTTTAGTATAACTATGTCCCAAATATTGCATCCTGACTTCCCCACCAGATGAAGCAATCGTTCACCTCCAGTTAGAACAATCTCTGGAAGGGAAGCTTGGTCAGTGCCTTATTGCTGTAGTGGTTGGTGTAGATGAGAAGAGATTTGGCAATTTGGACAAACAGCCCATTAGATGTTTCTTCTTAAAAGACAGGATGATTTTCGTTCTTTTGAGGCTGTCTGGGAGCCCACAGAGAGACGGCTACCCTGTATCCCATGGCTCATCTTTATCCCCTGGCATGTTCCCATCTCTAACATGGCAAAGGGGTCTGGAGCAGGGCCTGGTAGCTGAGCAGCAGAAGGACTAAGGAGGAAGAGGGAGAGAGAGACAAGGAAAGAGCCGAGACTGTGAGCTCATGATCCCGGTCCCTAAATCTGACTGTCTCCCTAAGTGAACGCACAAAATGCTTGGTGGATTGTTATCTTACCTAATGGAGGCGGCTCTTTCCTCAATGTTTCTGAGGGATGGAACAGAAGCAGCTCACACAGACTCACGGGCACTTAGGCAGCAGAGATGAAGGGGGAGCCCCTGGGAACTGCAGGAATGGTGGAGACCTAGAAGGTCCTCTGACATCCGGGGTACAGTTTTAGAGTAGAAGGAGCTCTTGCATTTAGTATCCAGTTGCCTCGATTCAACTACTGCATCTACAACCTACCAGCTGTGTGATCTTAGACAAATAATGCAATTCACAAACCTGCAGAGTTATAAAGGACAACTATCGTCCAAAAATACATTGAGGTAAGGCAACGAAGAGGATTTGAAAGCGAGGCAGAATTGCAGGAAACAGATTTCAAGAGGTAGATTGGAGTCGCCTTTAAAGCACCTGCATCTAGGGGTTTGTTGATGAAAATAATCAATAAACAATCTATAATAAGAATAGAAAAGAGTTTTATTTGAGTCAAACTGAGGACTACAGCCCAGAAGACAGCTTCTCAGATAACTCCAGAGAATCATGGTTTTCAACACAGTTTTATATCTTGTCAGAGCAGAGAGCATTAAGTAAGTTAGGGATACGTTCCTTCAGGGTTTCAGTGAGTCAGCATGGCCTTGGCACCTAGGAAGGGAGTCTTATCATGGAAACAGAATCAGCATTGGCGTCCCAGGAAGGGAGGCATTTAATCTTTATTTTTATTTATTTTTTAGCATCTTTATTGGAGTATAATTGCTTTACAATGGTGTGTTAGTTTCTGCTGTATAACAAATTGAATTAGCTCTACGTATACATATATCCCCAATCTTTATTTTTAACACGGACATTCTTCACTCTGGTCAGTGTGCCCTTTTCTTTAATAATTAAAGCAGATGTACAATGTATGTTTAATGGGTCACAGACAGGTTGTTGTAGTCAGCACACGATTCAAGTTAACTCATGTATAAGCCAGAATGACTTCCCCAGACCTCAATATGTGAACACTTCTTTTTCTTATTTATTTATTTATTTATTTATTTATTTTTATTTGGCCGCACCGTGTGGCTTGCGGGATCTTAGTTCCCCGACCTGGCCCTCAGCAATGAAAAGGTGGAGTCCCAACCACTGGACTGCCAGGGAATTCCCCGTGAACATTTCTTTTATCAGGCTCTTTGAGAGTTAAATGAGACACAGAGATAAGGCAGGTACAAAGTAGGTGTTTCCAAAAGCGTGTTCTCCTTTTCTCTCATTTCCACTACTTCTAGGAGGTGAATATGCAAGAAACAAGTTCATAGACTCAAACAACGAATGACACCCACACTCTGCAGTGAGCCGCCCCTTCTGGTTTCTTCACCACATTCAGTTTACAGACAAGAGCAGAGAGGAAGGCAAGGTGACGTCACAAGAGTAGGTTTAGACACACAGGCAAATGATGCCGTTTTCTGTGCAGCTAAACCCCCTCTACACACACACGTGCGCACATGTGCCTGATTCATCCAACTTCCAGCCAACTTTAAAAAAAGAAAAACAATAATTCAGTTGTTTGAAGTTATTCATAGCAAACCTTTTCTCTATTTCTGGCATAACTGAATAATCCAACTACTTAATAAAGAAAGACTTAGTATTTTTGGCTTCTTCAAAACTGTAGGTGAGGAAAGGCTCCCTTTTATCCTTTGAGGTTATGGTTGCTCTAAGAATTAAATTGATGTAAGACAGATGAACAGGAGAAAATAAATGACTTTAGATATGTATGTAAACATGGGAATTCACATAAATATGAGATTCCAGGCGATTCTCAGATGACTGAGGCTTAGACACCATCCTGAGGTGAGGAAAGAGAGAGGGTTGAGACTTGGGGGTCGAGGTGCTGGAAAGGAGCCCAGCTAGGGGGTAGGTGAGGGGAGGAAATCGATGTAAATACTGATGAGGTGCTGATAACAGGCTCAGGTGAAGGAGTTCTCTCTGGAAGAAGATCTCTTCCAGGTATGCTTACTAATGGTAATTTCCTTCTAAATGTAAATTTCCTGTACAAAAGGGGAAATTTATACTTTATTTTAGGGAGTTAGGGGGAGGTAAAGAGCTTTTCCTGTGTCTGCTGCTTCTCCCACTGCCTTTAACCCCAAATAACCCATATGCCAAAGTGGTATATTTGGAGGTGGCACATTATGAACCCTTTGAAATCCTTCAAAACAAAACAACACAAAGCGTATAACTTTACCAAACTTTGCCCAGAAATAGCAGCAGGTTTGCAATGATGGCTTTCTCGACATGACCTGTTGAGCTCACTGCCTCAGCGGATCTGCATTGTGGCAGATCCCACAGGGAGACCCAAGAACAGGGCTTCAGTCTACACTGCGGGCATCAGGACAGCTGGAGAGACTGGGAGAAAATGCTCTTCGACAAGCTTTAACCCAAATGTTGCAAAGCCAGAGCACCTCTGACCTCTGGTCCTGGTCAGAGTTGGTGCTTTGAGAACAGACCTGACAAGGAGGACCAGAGCAGCTGCCTATCTCGGCACCGATGGGTGACGTCCGGTGGGAGGCGCCCGCGTTGCCAGATGCCGAGAGATGGGGCGAACCTGGCGGAGCTCAGGATGCGTGCACACAGTAAAGTCCCCACTCTACCGAGACGAGACCAGGGCAAGGCGGTGGGCACAGTGGGCCGGGCAGCTTGGAGCCCTCCCCCAGGAACTGGGAACCTGTAGGAGCACACTGTCATCCCCAAAAGGAAAAAAAAAAAAAAAAGCGGTTGGTGGATCTCAGGTCTGGCGTAACTGGGTGATCTGAGCAGCTGGGCAGGGCATCTCGATTCTAAAAGCAACATTCCAGGCTTGCTGCCTATAGGAGTGATCAACTGGCAGATTCCACCCAGAAATTAGGAACACAGGCGACTCTTTGTGTTCCCAGCGGCTCCAGTTAGAAACAATTGCCCACTTGGCTCATTGAAACAAGTAACAAATGCTAATTGTCTCCACAATTAGCCAAGGACTGTTTCAGGGACTTGTGCCTACCAGCTCGGAATTATGAAGTGGGACGGCTAAAAACAAGAGTGAAAATTCAGCCTACACAGGTAGTCCATCCGTTCACTCTTCATTCCCTTCCCTCGCGTGGGGCGTGTGCGCTGCAGGGTAAAAAGAAATTGGGAGGTTGGACAAGGTGACCCCCATGCTGTTTTCTAACTTCCACGTACTGTGATTGGTGGTGAATGCAAATGCACAGAATCCTAGGGGATCTGTGGTCCGTTTCCAGTCCTTATTATCAGGCGGTGCCCTGGAAGGGGAGAGGGGAGGAGAGGGGAGAGAAAGAGAGGGGAGAGGAGGAGGGGAGAAGCACACCCTACACAATACAACCTTCCCCACAGTTCTGGAAGTCTCCCAAGGCCCTGCCTGGCTTCTCTGAGGGGTGGATGAGACCCCAGGGAAGTTGCCCAGCCTTACGGGGTAAGGCTCTGTCCTCGAAGACTCCAGCAGAGGGAAGAAGGGGCGTGGGTGTTAGCCGGGGGTGGGGGGCAGCCAAAGGGGCAACATCATGAAGAAGTGTAATGAACTGAAATTCCATTTTACAGCTGTGATTCCTAACCAGAAGCACCACTGGGTAAGTAACAGGAAAAGCCATGACTGTAGCTCAGAGCCTAAGCAGCTGTACTGCCACTGTGTTTGCTCTCACTGTAGACAGTTGGAGGAAAGTAAAGTGCACGTGTTGCCCTGCGTAAGTGCAGAGTCCGCCCCCACCGTAGAGATACGATGACAAGTACGATAGATGTTAAGGTATGTGGCTGAGGAGATACAGGACACAAGGTTAAAAATACAATGGTGTATTGTATGCTGCTGGAACTGGCTCCCTGTCTGAGCATCCCCCTACTTATCTTTATTCTTCCGCGTTTGTGTCTAGCTTTATTCTTTGTTTTCCCCAGGTTTTCTGAGGACCCCGTGCAGCTTTTGCTCAGAGAGGACAATGTGTTTCCTCCGCTAGGGACAGCAGGTGGACCAAGCCCTCTGTCTTTTGGAGCAATGTTAATAAAAACAAGTATGAGGCAAGAAATAATAAAACTTTAAAGGAGTTTGCGATTAACATATACACACTACTCTATATAAAATAGATAATCAACAAGGACCTACTGTATAGCACAGGGAACTCCACATAATGTTCTGTAATAACCTATATGGGAAAAGAATCTGAAAAAGAATGGATATGTGTATATGTATAACGAAATCACTTTGCTGTACACCTGAAACTAACACAGCACTGTAAATCAACTATACTCCAATATAAAAGAAAAATTAATATAAAAGAAAAAAGAAAGAAAATAGGACAGAAAGAAAGGAAGGAAAGGAAGGAGGGAGACTGCTGGCTGAAGGGTCCTGCTCCATGAAGAGTTTTCCTGCAGGCAAACTTTGGTTTTCTGCATTGCAGCTTTCCTACATTCCAACAGATCTGATTGACAAATTTATTCTGATATCTCAGTGACTGAAGAAAGTTGAAATATTCATCAGCCCTGAGGTATTTATATTATAAAAATGGATACTTGAAAAGTTTCCTGATTATCCTCCCCAAAGAAATTCACAACAGTGGGCATTTTAGACAATCCAGGGCTTGTTAGTGTCTCCACGTCCGTAACCCATGAACAATACGAATATTGAATTTGTGCATATGTATTATTGTTGACTTTTATGTTTCATGTCATCTTTATATTCAGGAAATATGTTGAGTGAAATGCATAATTAAGCATGACTTAGCTCTTTAAACATCTTAAAACTTTTTGTGGGCAAATTTTTGCCACTCGCAATCGTTTTGAAGAATCCAGCTTCCTCTGTAATTGTATAAATTTTTTCAGACCTCTGTTGGCAACTGAGATACCCATTAGGGTTATTGAGAGATACCTTCCCCTCACATCAGTGAGTTCTTGAACAACACTTGAACTCTGGAGAGGATGGGTGGTCTGAGTGTTGGGGTGCTGGGGAAGGGGGGTGGTTTCCACTCTGAAAAGAAATGGCAGTGGACACAAAGGCAAGGAGGAGGGAAGGTCATGGTGTGTCAGGAAACGCATGTCATCTGGGGTTTCAGAACACACACTTTTGAATGTGTGTGTGTTTCAGTTGCTAACACTGTCCATTCCACACATGCAGAAACCATAACCTCTACTGGGTTTTAATCTTAGCAATACCCAACAGCACAGACCTTGTCAACAATGATGAACAGGGCTCAGGCTGACCCTCTCTGCAAGAACCCCTGGTGGGACTCTGCCTGGAATAGCAGCCGTCCCAGGCCACCAGCAAGGGTGACAAATGTGACCGGCTTTTTTGGCTTCTCTTCTGGGGCAGAAGAGAAACTTCTAGGGTGAATTGTGATAAGGTAGGATGAGCATGTACTTTTTTTGTAGTATCTTTTCCAGTGCACCAGAAATTCGGCAGCATTCCATTCTAATTCCACCCAGGAGGTCAGCATTCCTAAGTCACAGCTCCCTAGAACTTGTGAAGGTGAGAAGTCATGCTAACTTTCTTGGGAGGAATTTCTAAGATCAAAGGCCAAACAGCTTCCAAGCAGTGGCATGTTCTGGAGCACCTGCCTTGTTTTTTCTGAATGCAGTCCCTCTCCTGGTTCAGGGCAGAGCCCCAACTGCTATGATCTACCTGGGACCTGATAAAGAACAGGTCTTGGCAGAGAACGCAGTCAGGGGCAGACTAGTTCCTTATTTTAACAGTAATACGGAGAAGTAAGTCCTCTTATCTGATGTACTCAGGGGAGTAGCTGATAGTGAAACAAAGTGTGTTAAGGAATCACAGGTACAGAATATTTTACTTGAACTTAAAAGATATATAGGGCTTCCCTGGTGGCGCAGTGGTTGAGGGTCCGCCTGCCGATGCAGGGGACGCGGGTTCGTGCCCCGGTCCGGGAAGATCCCACATGCCGCAGAACGGCTGGGCCCGTGAGCCATGGCCGCTGAACCTGCGCGTCCGGAGGCTGTGCTCCGCAACAGGAGAGGCCACAACAGTGAGAGGCCTGCGTACTGCAAAAAAAAAAAAAAAAAAAAAGATATGTAAATATAATTTCTTGGCTACTCTTGGTCTGAGAACCAAATTCTGTTCTTTGAATGAAGTCTCTTTATTGGGGTTCTGCATCATTTTTCTTGCAAAACCGCATATCTATTGCCTCATATAAAATTTTCAGAGATGATTTCTCATGGAGCAAAAACTTCAGAATACTTAGAAAGCAGGATGACCGTCGAATCCTAGGTTTGTACAATCGCCAATCCATCCCCCAATCTTTCACTCTTCTCTTGGTCACACTTTTTCAAAAACATTTTTAAAAGGGACTCATTCTTATCCAGTCTTTCCAGAGTATTCATCTGAGTTTTCATTGAAGCCATAGCTCTTTCCTTAGGCATTCATATTTCATAGATTCATGTAGTATTTATTTAAATTACATAATTATAACAATGAATGCACCTGGCATAAAGAAGCTTGAGGGGTTTATAAAAGAGCAGCCCATTGGCTTCAGGCTACAAGCTACTTTGAGTCTGTTTTGCAGAAGGCATGAGAATGTTGGTTAATCCTGCAAAGGTGGTTCAGAGAAGGCTATTGGAGAGAGCAGAACATCTGCTGTAGAAAGTACAGTCCAGTATAAGACTCTCCAGCTCCCTACCTCCTGTATATGTAGAATATATAAACTTCCCCAGTGCTTACCAGGCTGCAGGTGGACAGGTGGGTACCATAGCATCAATACTTATTCATCACTGGCTGTGGGCAGTACTGGCCGAACTAAGCCCTCGACCTCTGCCCTCAAAGTCTCCCCTAGTTATTGCTGGGGCTCCCATGGGCTGTCTTAAAACATTTGGGACTATTCCCACTTCCCATTTTCCCTGTTCTCTGTCAGAGCAACCAAACTATTTAGATCTTTGAGGTGCTGTGTTAGAACAGCACCTCATTCTGTACACATCTATTTTGAGGTTCCGCTGGACCCCTTATTGACCTGTATTTCTGATGGACTCAGCCAGGAGGCCGGGAGGAAAGGGATTGGGCTGCAGAGTCCAGTGAAGCTGAGCTCTGAGCTGAGCTGAGCTTGTGATGACTCTGAATCCTTTAAGGCTGAACTGGGATGCCAGCAGAGGGTCTGAGGACAAGAATGAGATTTGCAGGAGGGCATGTGAAAATCAGCTCTGGTGTCTCTCTGGGGGCTTGCTCCTCACGTCACTGAATGGGACGCTGGACCCCCTGGATGTCTTCCCTCAGAATGACTCACACTTTGCTTTTCTTACTGAGCAGACTTCGTGGGGATGTCATCAGTCTAGTCCAGCACATCCTCCAATCAAGAGGGTCAGGACCCCGATTCTCATGACTTCCTGCAAGATTCCACGTCTGGGCAAAGCCTTCCTCCTCTCCAGGGACTGAGTGTGGTGGCCACGATGCACACGCTCTCCAGTCACACCTCTGCACCTTAACCTCATTCACTGCGCACTTGTGGGACATGGCCACGTGCCAGGCACTGTCTTAAGCACTGGGCAAGACAGACACTGGGAACCAAGTACTGCTGGCACAAGAAAGGTGATCCACCCAGGTCACCATAAGAGGGAGACCTGGGGCGTATTTTAAAGATTTACTTGCTGGAATCCAGGCAGCTCTAGGGACGAGCAATTTACCATATCATGCAACTCAAGAGGGCGTCCTTTCTGCTTTGTCCATGTGACTTTCCCCCTCCCCCAGCTCTGCCAGTTCAAGTCTTTTAAAGAGTAGATGCCAAGATTGAATTAGATGTACAGATTAGTTTGCTAGGGTTCCATAATGAAGTAGCATATATACCGCCTGGTTCAAACAACAGAAACTTACTGTCTCACAGTTCCAGGGGCCAGAAGTCCTAAATCTAGCTGCTGGCAGGGTTGATTCCTTCTGAGGGCTGTGAGGGAGAATTTATTTCAGGCTTCTCTCCTGCATTCTTACAGCCTCAGGAGTTCCTTGGCTTGTAGATGAGGTTTTCCCTGTGTCTTCACATCATCTTCCCTCTGTACCTGTCTGTCTCTATGTCCAAATTTATTCTGTTTTGTAAGGATACTACTCATATTGAATACCAATGGATATCAATTGGATAACCATCCTAATGGTTTCATCTTAAACTGGTCATCTGCAAATACCCCATTTCCAAATAAGAGTTCTCCAACAGTATGGAGGTTCCTTAGAAAACTAAAAATAGAGCTATCTTATGACCCAACAATCCCACTCTCAGGCATATATCGGTAGAAAACCGTAATTCGAAAAGATGCCTGCACCCTAATGTTCGCTGCAGCACTATTTACAATAGCCAGGACATGGAAGCAACCTAAATGTCCATCAACAGAGGACTGGATAAAGAAGATGTGGTACATATATACAACTGAATATTTCTCAGCCATAAAAAGGAAAGAAATAGTGCCATTTGCAGAGATGTGGATGGACTTAGAGATTGTCATACAGAGTGAAGTAAGTCAGAGAGAAACAAATATCATTTAATATCGTTTATATGTGGAATCTAGAAAAAAGGGATAGATGAACTTATTTGCAAAGCAGAAATAGTTACAGATGTAGAGAACAAAGTTGTTTACCAAGGTGGGGAGGGGGGTGGGATGAATTGAGAGATTGGGATTGACATATATACACTACTATGTATTAAATAGATAACTAATGAGAACCTGCTGTATAGCACAGGGAACTCTACTCAGTGCTCTGTTATGACCTAAATGGGAAGGAAATCTAAAAAAGAGTGGATATATGTATATGCATAACTGATTCACTTTGCTGTACAGCAGAAACTAATACAACATTGTAAAGCAACTATACTCCAATAAAAAAACAAAGCAAAACAAGAGTTCTCCAGAGAAATAGAATGTGTGTATATACATATAATATACATATGTATGTGTGTGTATATATATATTAAAAATATGTGTGCATCATCAAAAACTCTACAAACAATAAATGCTGGAGAGGGTGTGGAGCAAAGGGAACCCTCTTGCACTGTTGGTGGGAATGTAAATTGATACAGCCACTATGGAGAATAGTATGGAGGTTCCTTAAAAAACTAAAAATAGAACTACCATACGACCCAGCAATCCCACTACTGGGCATATACCCTGAGAAAACCATAATTCAAAAAATCATGTACCAAAATGTTCATTGCAGCTCTATTTACAATAGCCAGGACATGGAAGCAACCTAAGTGTCCATCAACAGAAGAATGCCTAAAGAAGATGTGGCACATATATACAATAGAATATTACTCAGCCATAAAAAGAAACGAAATTGAGTTATTTGTAGTGAGGTGGATGGACCTAGAGTCTGTCATGCAGTGTGAAGTAAGTTAGAAAGAGAAAAACAAATACCGTATGCTAACACATATATATGGAATCTAAAAAAAAAAAAAAAGGTCATGAAGAACCTAGAGGCAAGATAGGAATAAAGACACAGACCTACTAGGAAATGGACTTGAGGACATGGGGAGGGGGAAGGGTAAGCTGGGACGAAGTGAGAGTGGCATGGACATATATACACTACCAAACGTAAGGTAGATAGCTAGTGGGAAGCAGCTGCATAGCACAGGGAGATCAGCTCAGTGCTCTGTGATCACCTAGAGGGGTGGGATAGGAAGGGTGGGAGGGAGGGAGACGCAAGAGGGAAGAGATATGGGGACATATGTATATGTATAACTGGTTCACTTTGTTATGAAGCAGACACACACCATTGTAAAGCAATTATACTCCAATAAAGATGTTTTAAAAAAAATGTGTGTAAAGAGATTTATTATAAGGAGTTGGCTCGGGTGATTATAGAGGCTGAGATGTCCCAAGATCCACAGTCAGCAAGCTGGAGACCCAGGAAAGCCGATGGTGGAGTTTCATTTCAAATGTCAGCAAGAAGCTTGAGATCCAGAAAGAGCCAACATTTCACTTCAAGTTAGGAAAGAACCAAGGTCCCCGATCAAGGTGTTACTGAACCAAACTTGGGTCCTCTTGCCTGCATGCAGTAAAGCCAATCCACTGACACCAGGTTGTGGTGAAGGAAAGTGAAGCATTTATTCCAGGGCGGCAAGTGAGGAGAATGGGCAGCTAGTGCTTAAACTATATCCAATATCCTGGGCTAAACCATAATGGAAAAGAATATTAAAAAGAATGTATATATGTGAATAACAGAGTCACTTTGCTCTACAGCAGAAATTAACACAACATTGTACATCAACTATACTTAAAAAAAAAAAAGGCCCAAACTCCCTAATGGCTTTCAAGGAAAGATTTTTATATTTATTTATTTATTTGGTTGTGCTGGGTCTTAGTTGCGGCAGGCAAGCTCCTTAGTTGAAGCTCGTGGCTCCTTAGTTACAGCACGCAGCCTCCTTAGTTGTAGCATGCAAACTCTTAGTTGTGGCATGCACGTGGGATCTAGTTCCCTGACCAGGGAACCCCTACATTGGGAGTGTGGAATCTTAACCACTGCACCACCAGGGAAGTCCCAGGGAAAGATTTTTAAAGAGAAGGTGAGGGAGGGGGGTGGTTGGAGGGTGTGTGATCAGCTCATTAACATTCTTCTGATTGGTTGGTGGTGAGGTCATCGGGAGTCAACATCATCAGCCTTCTGGTTCCAACCAGTCTGGGGTCTGTGTGCTGGTGGGCAGCATGCAGTTAACTTCTCCCACCTGGTGGGGGTTTCAGTATCTGCAAAACAGCTCAAAGGATGCGACTCAGAATATTATCTGTAGCCCTTGAGGAGGAACTAAAGGTCCTTGATTTTGTTTAATGGCTAAACTATTATTATTTTGTCCTGCTTGACAGTTTTCCTTTCTTTCTGCATTTTCTCACTTCTCTGATTAAATGTTCTCTTTGGTACTCGGGGAAGGCCTAGGAGGTTTAAGTTTTTCTACAGACAAGAGGCAGGTAGAGGACATGGAGGGGAGAGTCCCAGGAAGGCTCCATAGGGTCCTGCTCAATTACAAAGGTCATTGGGCAGGAGAAATTCCCCCTTATTTGCAGGAGAGTTGACTTTTTTATTCTATTCAGGCCTCCAACTGACTGGATGAGGCCCACTCACAGCAGGGAAGACAATCTGCCTTACTCAGTCTATGGATTCAAATGTTAGTCTCATCCAGAAACACCTTCACAGACACACTCAGAATAATGTTTGACCAAATATCTAGGCACCTCTGGCCCAGACAAGTTGATACATAAAATTAACCATCATAGATTTCAACATCATTTGGGGGAATGCAGTCCAACCCATAACAATATGGAAGAGACTGAGAAAATTCCAGGGGAGGGTAAAGAAGAGTGGACAGGAGAAGACAGGGGGAGCCTTCAGACCTCTGAGCAGGACAGACACCCGTGGAAGGAGAGAGGGAAGGAAGAAAGGGAGGAGGATTGCACAGGAAGAGCCTCGTATGTAGTGCAGCTCTGAGAAAACACACCAGACAGGCTGTGGGGAGTCCCAGAGCAAAATTGTCTGTTAGAGGATGCCCACCCAGGGCAGGAATGGCTGACTCTATTGGCCCGTGGTGCTCGGTCAGTGACCTCAGGGTGATGTGAAGGTGTAGTCACTGGAGACTGTCTGCAGCTACAGCCATTCAGCGGGTTCTCTTTAAGGGAGGTAAGTTGGGCTGTCAGTACCTTCCAGGCTCATGAATACCAGCCCCTCCCTGATCACTCCTCCCACTTCAGAGAAATTCTCTGACTTGCAGGAGGCAGTCTTCCTGAAGATGCTGTCAGAGCTGCCATGTATTCTACATGCGGGAAGATTGCTTCAGAAGGATAAGAACTTGGGCTCTGGAGTCAGACTGCCTGGCTCCGAATCCTGACCCCACCACTTAGGAGCTTTGTGACCTTGAATAAGTTACTAGATTTCACCGTCGCTCAAAGGATCATGCTAATTGGACTTACCTCAGAGGCTTGTTGAATTAAATAAAGGAATAGATGCAAGGCATGCGGGATGTATATGGCACAACCTAAGTGGTCCTTGATGTGAGTACCATTCATATCTTTTAAAAACTTTTTATTCAATTTATTTAAAATGAAAAACAAACCAGTTCACCTATTTCTCCCACCCCCAACCCCCTGCTTCTTGCAACCATCAGTCTGTTCTCTGTATCTATGAGCTTGTTTTCTTTTCTGTTTTCTTGTTGTTGTTGTTGTCACATATATAAATCATACAGTATTTGTCTTTTTCTGTCTGATTTATTTCACTTAGCATAATATCCTTAAGGTCCATCCATGTTGCCACTAATGGCGAGATTTCCTTCTTTTCCTATGGCTGAATAGTATTCCCAAATTTCTTTATCCATTCATCTATGGATGGCCACTTGGGTTGTTTCCATATCTTGGCTATTGTAAATAATACTGCAATAAACATGGGGGCTGCCTGTATCTTTTTGAGTTAGTGTTTTCATTTTCCTCATATAAATACCCAGAAGTGGAATTGCTGGATCATATGGTATTTCTGTTTTTAATTTTTTGTGGTTGCACCAATTTACATTCCCACCAACTGTGCATGAGGGCTCCCTTTGCTCCACATCCTTGCCAGCCCTTGCTATTTGTTGTCTTTTTGATAACAGCCCTTCTAACAAGTGTGAGGTGGTATCTCATTGTGGTTTTGATTTGCATTTTCCTGATGATTAGTGATGTTGAGTATCTTTTCATGTACATATTGGCCATCTACATGCCTTCTTCGGGAAAATGTCTATTCAGAGCTTCCCATTTTTAAATCAGATTACTTGTTTTTTAGCTATCGAATTGTAGGAGTTCTTTATATATTTTGGATATTAGCCCCTTATCAGATACATGATTTACAATTATTTTCTCCCATTCAGTAGGCTGCTTTTCATTTTGTTGATGGCTTCCTTTGCTGTGCAGAAGCTTTTTAGTTTGATGTGGTCCCACTTATTTATTTTTGCTTTTGTTGCCTTTGGTTTTGGTGTCAGGTTCAAAAAAAATCATCACCAAGATCAATGTCAAGGAGCTTATTCCCCTATTTTCTTTTAGGAGTTTTATGGTTTCAGGACTTACGTTCAAGTCTTTAAACCATTTTCAGTTAATTTTTGTGTATGGTGTAAGACAGTGGTCCAATTTCAATCTTTTGCATGTGGCTGTCCAGTTTTCCCATCATTTATTGAAGAGACTATCCTTCCCCCAACGTATGTTCTTGGTTCCTTTGTCGTCTCATGGAACTGCTCCTTCATCGGCACTGTGGTGAGACAGTTTCACAAGGGAGGCGTTGTCTGTGTGCTGATAGTATCTGTATTTATAATGCATACTTAGGTGTGTGTGTACACACCTGTGCATGTGTGTGTAGTGGTATGTTGCACGTGTATGCGTGGGTGTGCATGCAAATATGCATGCACTTCTGAGTCCATGTATGTGTGTGTGTGTGCACCTGTGTGTGTGCATGTGTATCTCACCAAAGCAAAACCTCAAGAAAACTTACCAGAATAACTGGAGCAGTTATCCCTGAGTGATGAGGTTATAGAGTATTTTCTTTCTTTAATTTTCTACCATAAGCATGTACTATTGTTATAATCAGGAAAAAAACAATAAAAAGATGTTCATATTGGAAGATAAAAAAACTACACTTCTCAGAGATACATGGGCAAATAATGCACAAAGGAGACATTCAAGAGATAATGAAATATTGAAAATGTTGCCCAAATAAAGAAGAGTAAATTAACGCAACTTGGCATGCACGTTTCCTGCACTGCATTAGTGACTGCATTCATAAAAGTACCCCTAAAGCTGGAGTGAGTGCATTGAAAGTCAATCTCATTACCGTGAGTGGGAGAACAGAACCTTTGAAAAATAATTCAGCAACATGGGTCAAGAGTCTTAAACTTATTGACATTCTCTTGCACAGGGGAACCCACCTAAAGAAATAATCTGAATTTCAGATACAGATCAATGCACCAAATGTAAATCACATCATTATTTAGAGTAGCAGAAAACTAGGAGTGAAATGAATGCCTGATAATTTCCAAAATAATAAAATGTTTGTGAAAAAAATGAAGTATATTCAACTGATAAATACCATTCAGCCATAAAAATTTTAAGTTCAATTGTAGAGGTATAGGGTGCTCTTGTATGTATTAAGTTGAATGATGTTCATTTCTGTTTTGTCAGTTAAATATTGTTAAGTTCAGATAGGTCCATCCTCATAAAGTGTGATTCTCAATGGTGTGTAATATGCATAGAAGAAAGGAAATGCACATGAATATTAACAGTGGTCATCCCTGAGCTGTCTCTGTGTTGATATCATGGTGACTTTTGTCCTCTCTTCTGAGGATTTTTAGTGTAACTTAAAAGCTTCTATAATAAACTGTATAATTTTGTACTTTGGAGGAGAAAAAAAGACTAACATTACCCATCTTGTGCCCCAGAAAAATTCTGTTCCTAAAAGAAATAAGAACTGATTTTAAAACTTTTCCTTGTGAATTTTTCAGATATGCAGAAAAATAGAGCAACCTGTAAATCTCAGTTTAACAAGTGTTGACATTTTGCCATTAAAAAAAAATCTTTTCTTTATGATGAAGTATTTCAAAGTCAGATGTCATGATATTTTTCACCCAAATACTTTAGCATGCATCTTGAAAGGATGCAGAAATTTTCCTTCAGTTCTGCTATGTTACCTAATAAAATAATAACGTTTGGACATTTAAAATCTCAAATAATTATCTCACCTCCTTTCTGTAATTTCTGGCAAGTTTAACCATCACCACATGATATAATTGAAGTTCCTTTTTGCTTCTCTTTAATTCTGAAGGCACCTGGTAAAAGCGAGATGGAAGACAGGAGGGAATTTTTTCTGGCCTTGTTCATGGGCGCTGGCTCTTCAATTCTATCACAGCAGTAGGCAGTCCACAAAACACTGAGTTTGAAGGTCACAGCTCTGTGGTGATTTCAAGTTGGAACCCAGGCCTCCAGCTGCTCAGTACTTAGGTGGTTCAACATCTGCATATAAATAAATTCATTTCAAATGTTGTACTCTTTGGACAAAGGGCCAGGAACCAGTGTAGATGGCATACAATGCATGGTAGAGGCGAAATTTGGGGTCACATGCTGACACCTTGACAGTTGGGCACAGTTTCTTTCATGGAATAAATACATCCAGTGATTATTAGGAGCAGAAGTAAATTAGTGATACCCTAGCCTCTCACAGGGCTTAACAATGGCATGGGAGACACGGGCAGGAGGAAGTTAGGTCAGGGCGCCCATTGACTACAAAAGCCTTATCTGGCTGACCGTGACAGTGGGCAGAGGTACTCTCCAGTCTGTCTTCTTTCTCTGTCTGCTGCCCCTCCCAATAGTCTATGAAAGGTTTAACCTTCCAGTAGGGAATCATCTGTCAGATAAAAGATATTTGGCTACGACTAGGCTGGAACCCCTTCCTCCCCCATATATTCTCCCCAGACTCTTAAAAAATGAAGAACTGGACCCACTGTGCCTGGTGCCCAAGAGGGGCAGCCTACAAGCCATCATAGATTGTCCAAGGGTTAGGACCATTCGGCCTTCACTAGGGTTGGCATCATCATCTGGCTTACTTTTAATTGTCACGGACTTTCCCTAGACTGGCCAGTCCCTAAATAGACTAGTTATGGCCATTGGAGGGCTGATTTCTGGAGTCAGGGTGGGGCACTTCCTCCATCGGACACAATAAGTTTTGCACATGTTTGGGATGTGGAGGGAAGCAAGCCTAGCTCATAGGATGGGGAAGCAGCTCTCTTGGCCCCAGGGGAGAAGAAGCAGTTTTTATGACCCACTGGGGAGACAGTGGTCACACTGGCATCTCTCACACCATCAAACGAGATCTAATCAGGCGGCAGGAGGATCAGGAAGCCGCTGGACTCCATGCCAGGCACGTGGTGGTGTTTGGCTTCCAAGCTGGCCCCCAGCCAGTGTCACTGGAGCAGCCTCATTGTGGAGAGATGGGCTAGCCAGACCCATGGAGTGCCAGGCCTGTGCAAGCTGGCTGTGAGAACAGAGTGTCTGGTTCCCACTGGAGTTTCAAAGGGGCTGAGACACAATTCTGGCTATAAGGCCAGTCCAAAATGCCAGGGCAAGAGAAGGCCATGGGTGGTACCCAGTCTCACCCCAAGCACACCAGCACTGGGTCATGGCCACCAGACCACTCAAAGCCTGACAGGCTGAGGTGGTAGGGCGTGTCTCTGTCCCCTGTCCTGATTGCAATGAGAGCAGCTGTTGGGCAGGGCTAAGCCTGCCATTTCCAAAACATCTGAGTGGCCACAGCTGTGCAGGCACGAGACTCTTTGCATCATTAGGTACTGCAAACACCCAAGGCTGGTGCCCCGCAGGGTGCTTGCCCCCTACCTGCCCCCACCACCTCCATCCTAACAGCTCTGCCACCTGTAATAAGACAGTCATTGATCCCTTCAGAACAGTGACATAATTAAATGCACATTTCTGGAGCCAGACTGCCCAAGTTCAAGGTCTAACTCTACCACATACTGTCTGTGTATAAACTTTAAAAAGTTATTGTATCAGCTATCTATGGCTGTGTGACAACTATCTCCTTATTAAAAAATCCAAATAATACAGAAGAGTTGTTCAGAAGTAACTAGAAATACTATGTAATGCTCACTCACACAACACTGATTTGCCAAAACGTTTCTTATCTCTGAAATATTTGCCTTTAATCACATGAACCCACATATAACTAACCATCACTGTGCATTATTTTCTGAGCCATATCGTGGCTCAGAAGGCCACTAGGGAAAGCCAGCACCACTCTGCCCGGAGCACCAGCACACCACTTGGCTGAACCCATTCCACAACTCACTGGGTTTATGGTCTTTTGTTACACCAGCAATAGGAAGGGAAAACCTTCTCTGTCGGCCAGAGTCAGCCAAGGGACCAGGTTGGGATTGGGGTGAATACAATGACTTACAGTGTTTAATTTTCTTCATTATTATTCATTGGCCAACACAAGTTTATTTTTTACTCTATGAGATATGGTTTAATTACTTAAACCTCTATCAGGCTGCTCTATTAGCATTCCCTAGGTGTATAATAAATAAGGAAAATATGCAAATATGTATGTACATAAAGTAAATATGCATAAATCTGTCCGTCAGTACTCACATTAGAGGAATGTTGCTTGGGAGAGCAGTGTTGGCCCAAAAGAACGACGCTTCAGTGATGGGATTTAAGCCATACATCACTGTGAAGAAAAGACATTCTAAGTTAAGAGCCTTCCTAGTGGCTCCAAAATAATCTCCAGTGGCTGAACCCTTGCATGAGAAAACCCTGCACTGAGTCAGTCTCTAAGTTGGGAGCCACAGGCAGCAGGACACAAAGCCCTGGTTGTCTCTGATCAGATTCATTTAGTAAGTGGATGACGGGGCAGGGAGGGAGTGGCCAGAGCTTAGCCATCCCAGAGTGTTCCTGCTCCTTTTACTGTCAATAGGCTCCGCCATGTTGAAGGCTCCTGGAGCAGATGTCCCGGCCTCCCCACCTCTCAGTCCACCTTGAGACACAGCGTCATGCTCAAGGCAGCCTGCAGGACAGGTCAGAGGAGTTCATTTGTTCAATGGGTGAAGTTCCAAGCAGGTGGGGTTGGTGCAGACCTTCTCTGAATCTGGCTCTGTAAGCACACAGGTCTGCTGTGGACATCCTAACAACTCAGAGGGGATTTTCCAGTGTTCCCCGGAATCTACATCTTACCGCGTGTGAGTATCTCCCAGTGAAGTTGGAGTGAACTTATTTTTCTAAATAAATGACCAAGGCTCTGGTGCTGTTTCTCACGTTAAAGGTGGGTCTGGGAAATGCAGTTTGTTGTCCAAAGAATCACAGTATCCCAGAATTTAATGGTTTAAAGGAAGAGAGACATAATACTTGAAACCCAAACACTCCCAAGACGTGTGAGGCGCACTGGCTCACCACTCATTTTCAGACTTTTCTGCTATCTCCTTGGCTGTTCCTTTTTGGAATCCATGGCAAATCTGCCTCAGCTCACCCTTAAAGTGTGATTTGCCCAGAGTTTCGCCTCCCACCTGTCCTTTCACGCTGGGGGCCCATAAGTATCCCCTTATTGGGATACAGGGTAACTCCAGCCCTGGAGAACCTGCTCACTAGATTCTCTGGGTCAACAGCTGGCAGGGCCCAAGCCAACGGCCCTCCCCCAGGCCATGTGGCCAGGAGGCCAGCTCTCTAATCACAGCTTGGCCTCACCATCAAGGGTCTGGAAAGACCCATTTTGCATCCTTCAAAGTCCAACCCTTGAGTATAATTAGTAGGTGCTTTCCCTGTGGAAAAGAGTTGGAAATCCTGCTTTGTGTAGTCACTGCCAGGAACAGGCGGAGGTGTGGTTTCCTCTGTCTCAGAGATGCAAGGGCTCTGGCATGTGGTCCAGACACCGGGCTTCTGCCAAAGGCCACCAGCCCACAGGCCAGCACCAGTACGTCATGTTCAGCACCACTTCCCCTGCAAAGCACCCGCTCCCATGTCATTGCACAAGGGCTACGGCAAACTTGGGGACAAGGCAATGACCGTCCAAAGGCATGACCATCCGAAGGCAAAATGTGATGTTGGTGCTCGGGGAGCTTGTCACAAAGTCCCTGAGGTGTGACTGAGATGCTGCACTGGCTGGCTGAGCGGTCTGGGAGCACATGCACTGGCACCCAGGGGACAGGTGAGGGAAGAGTAGGAACTTGAAAACCGTGGAGACACCTAAGAAGCAAGCAGGCCTGAGGAAGGCATCGGTGCAGCAACAGGTAACGCAAGCTCTGATGGACGCAGACCGTCTGGGTTCAAAACCCGCCATGCCCCAGGGGTGGGACTTCAGGGGAGTGTGGTGAGAACATGGTGGGGTCTCAGCCTTCTCCTGTTCCCCAGGATGGGGGTCATCAGAATAGCCCCTGTCATGGGGTTGACCTGGGGGTAAATGAAAACGAGTGTCAAAAGCCCCACTTAGCCAGAGCGGGCACCCAGCAGATGCTCAGGAATGCAAGCTGTCGTGAATCCCAATTCCATTTGCATACAGCCAGACCGAGGATGCCATGTGGTTTCAATCCTCAAAGCCCGTGTTTTCCAAGTGATCTCAGAATTACTGGTGTGCTGGTTAAATGCAGACTCAGGGAAAAGGAGGGCGAGTCTCTCACGCTCTGTCTTGGGTCTGGGAACTGCCACTGGATGACCACCAGGCTTGTTTTAGTCCCTCCGTGTTTACGTGGCCTCAGGGGAAACAGCAAGTTGTAGGCGGGGCTAGATGCCACAAGGTGGAGTAAATGAGGGCCGGGGGAAGCAGGCAACTCCACCAAAGAGAAAGGATTTATCAGCACTGGCTCGTGAGCTGTCTCAGGATCTCTCCTTAGACAGTCACTCTCCCGTGAGGGTAGTTACTGGAAGTTACTCTGGGGATGCAGAGTAAAGTAGGGGTTAGGAATCCAGGCTGTGAAGTCGGCAAGGCTGGGTTCAAATTCCAGGTCTTCTAGTAACGGCTGTGTGGCCTTAGGTTGGCTCTAACCCCCTTCCTCATCCTCATCTGTAAAACTGTGGGAGGGGTGGTAATAAAAATAAAGTCCTCGGGGCTTCCCTGATGGCGCAGTGGTTGAGAGTCCGCCTGCCGATGCAGGGGACACGGGTTCATGCCCCAGTCCAGAAGATCCCACATGCCGCGGAACGGCTGGGCCCGTGAGCCATGGCCGCTGAGCCTGCACGTCCAGAGCCTGTGCTCCGCAACGGGAGAGGCCACAACAGTGAGAGGCCTGCGTACCGATAAAAAATAATAATAATAAAAATAAAATAAAGTCCTTTGATTTGGGGATCATGAAATGAGATTGTGTCCAGTGCCTAGCGTATTAAGAGAGCGCTCTTAAACCTTGCCTTTGTCTCTGTGGGTAGAGTTAGGAGAAACTGGCTACAAGAGTCTGTATGATGTCATTTCTTAGAAGTAGCTCACGTAGCTCAATGGAAACTACATATATCTAGAGCAGGATCCGACCCACATCCACAGCCTTTTGACGTTCTTAGAGTTTAAAATCAACGTAGGCAATCTGTTTGCAGAGTGATAAATGCTAGTGCTTGAATGTGATTTCAGTCATAGATGCTGCAAGCCAAGATCATTAGAGGTGAAACCATCCGTGGGATTCTCAGGAGGATATGGGGAGCTCTGTGACTGGAGATTTCCCTCCATCATTATTGTGTTTGATAAATGGCCACTTGGAAAGTGTGTTAAAATGTTGGCATGTTTTTGCAGGCAAAACAATTCCAACCAGAAAGCAGGTGCTTGGAGGTTATGCTATTGCTCTGAAATACACCTCAGTGATTGATTTCATAATGATGGAATTGAAATTTATGATGTTAAAATCAAAATAACATATGGGGACTACATCAAGAATGGCCTCCTTATCCTGCCATAGTTAATATCTTCCCATTTTGCGCTTAACGTTCACTGTTTCCTTCTAAGATTTGAAATACACATGGAACTCCCAATTCAGCTTTCATTTAAAAAGCTATTTCAACTGGAAACAAAATCCAGTTGAATGCACACGCATTTGTTGAGAAATCAGTATAGAAGTAGATGTTTGTCCACGTTACCAATATGACACAGAATCAAATATGCCCTTTTGAAAGAGTTACTATGGAGTAAAGGTAGCAAAATAATTCCAGAGTTTCCACGTGGACGTCAATCAAGTTACATTCACTCATAGCAGAGGACCTGCCCCACTGACAGCCTCTCTCTACCTGAGCTGAACATCTGTGGGTGATGAGGGCAGAGCAGGGTACAGAGAGTACTGTCCAGGGAGCACAGCGACAGAAGAAGTAGTGGAGGGAGTTTCCTACCCTCCCAAAGGGGTCTTTTAAAATCATTCCCAGGGAATGCTTCTTTCACTCCCCTGCATCAATCACCCAGTGACAATCCATGGAAATGAGTAAGAAGTACATGACCTGGTCTCTCCCTCTGTCTCTCTGTCTCTGTCTCTATCTCTTTCTCCACCTCCTTCACTACACAGTGTTTCTCTGATCTTTCAGATCCCTAAACCTGCCCAGCTTCTCCCAGCTTTAGGAGCCTGTGATCTCTTTCTCCACCTCCTTCACTACACAGTGTTTCTCTGATCTTTCAGATCCCTAAACTTGCCCAGCTTCTCCCAGCTTTAGGAGCCTGTGATGGTTAATTTTATGTGTCAGTTTGACTGGGTTAAGGGATGCCCACGTAGCTGGTAAAACATGATTTCTGGGTGTGTCTGTGAGGGTGTTTCCAGAAGGGATTAACACTTGAATCTGTAGACTGAGTAAAGATTGTCCTCAACGACGTGTGTGTGGGGGGAGGTGGTGGCTGAGGGGACATCATCCAAGCCTTTGAGGGCCTGACTACAAAAAAAAGTGGAGGAAGGGTGAATTCACTCACTCTTTGAGCTGAGATATCCATCTTCTCTTGCCCTCGGACAGGGGCACTCCTGGTTCTCAGACCTTCACACTCAGGCTGAATTCTACCACCTGCTTTCCTGGTTCTCTCCTATCTATCTATCTATCTATCTATCTATCTATCAATAATCTATCCCTCTATCAATAATCTATCTCTCCATCTATCCATCTATCTATCAATAATCTATCCCTCTATCCATCTATCTATCAATAATCTATCCCTCTATCTATCTATCTATCTCATCTGTCTCCCATTGGCTCTGCTTCTCTGGAGAGCCCTGACTAATGCAGAGTCTTTGCACGTCTTCTCCCCGAGCCTCTGCCAGCATTTCCCATTACAGTGGATCTTTTCCGGGATGCTGCCCAAGATCTTGGCAAGTCCCCAAATGTACAAATGACGTCATATCCTTTCGGGCTCCTGCGTGCGAGAGGCCCTGCGTGAAGAGAGGGCTGAGTTGGGATGAGGTGGCATCCTGGGTGGCCGGCTCAGCACGGAGACCCTTCCCCCAGGGCGTCCATGCTGTCCCCTCCTGTCCTTCTAGCCTTGACGGCATGTCGTCTCGGAGAGCCCTTGCAGCTGAAGTGGCCCCGCTCTCCCCGAGCACCCGCCACCCTGTCTGCTGTCTCATCACCTGTCTCTCAGCTTCTCTGACTGTCTGAAGCCACCTCCTGGGGCTGTCGTGTGTATGTGGTGGACAGGGGCAGCTGGCTCAGGGGCCGCTGTCTGAGGGCACTGCTGCCTCCTTGCCACGTGACGTTGGACAGTCAGCTTAACCTCTCTCTGTTTCAGTTTCCTCACACGCAAAATGGGAGTGGGAACAGAAGTATCTAATTTATGGGGTGACTGTGGTTAAGTAGAATAAGACACGAGCTGCACCAGATGATGAACATTCAAGAAACACCAGCTGCTACAGCTCTGGGCTGTGGAGTTCAAGAGATAGACGTCTTTCTCTCCCCACCTCACACTAGAGTGCACACATTTCTCTTTCTTCTCTGGTCAGTTCCTTCTCTTTGTGAAGCAATGTGGGGATGTTAGGAAGAGGGTAACTTGGAGCTAATCTCTCCAGTCTACTAATGGGTAACTTAATCCTTTCTAAACCTCAGTGTTCATACTGTACAGTGGGAATAGCAGTCCTTCCCTCCTAGTTGCTGTTGGGATAGAATGGAGTAACACACGTTGTATGAATACCTACCAATGGCTTTAACTACTTCTTATATTAAAAGACACGTTAAATCTGACAATATCAGATTTATATTTGGTGGATTCGTGAAGTGGTGTTATCAATTCACTTATTTAAAAAGTAAATCTGCACTTTTTAAGTGAAACCAGATAGTATATGTCATTTCTGTAAAGCTCTTAAAAACGTTGGGAATCCCACTTATATCTCCATAAATGTCTAGTTACGTTTTCATCATCCTCTACCTCTGAAATGGTTTTCTATTTAATTTCACTGGAATATGTCTTTAAAATTGCATAATTACTAGTGGTGAAACTGCTTTGTTTACTAAATTTTTTTCATTAAAATGGTCTATTATTTGAGGTTATATTAGATAAACTTCTGTGAACCTAACAATTATTATAACATAGTTTTGATTGAAAAAGAGCCTTCTGATTCCCAGATAAATCAATTAGCAAACAAACCTTCAGAATACCACCCTTCCGAACACTTGTCTGTATAGAATACAAAGTACATTTATTTTCTGAGGTCCTGTCCACATGTTTAGTCAACTGGCTAGTTTGAAGTGATTTCTCATGAGAAAATGACCAGCGATCACCCCTGTGATGTTGCGGTAGATTCCAGAAGATGCTAGCAGGATGGTAACACTGCTCTCAGCCCTGGAAGTCCTTCAGCTGCACGTCTTTGTCCTTTAGGGGAACTTCTGTGAGACTCAAGGACTTAGCAATGATGGGGGCAGGAACTTCTCATGATATTCACACTGAATGTTTAAACAGCAACAGAGACAAGGAAAAATTAAGAGCTTGACAGGAAATAGGGGAATCCCTACACAAAAGAAGGAAATTTGGACACAATATGAAATGAATGGAGTTCCACAGAGAGGAAACTGGGAGCTATGCTGTGTTGATAGACAGCCTAGAAAAGAAACAGATCTGCATTTGCCCCCAACAGTACAAGTATGTGCAGCCCCCAGCCAGCTGAGGGGGACAATGGGGACTGTCACGCCTCCAGGGAGATCAGACAGCGGAATGACCTGTAAACATGGTCAGTCCAAACAATGTGCTGATGGGCAAGGAGGGGGGAGGCCCGGCAGGTCCAAACTGAGAGCTTTCAGGTACAGGCTCCACCAAGGACACCTTCATGACCTGAATGTGTGACTTTTGTCACAGCAGCCATTGGTATTGGAGCGAGAATGACTGCAGAGCTAAGAAGTGGTCAAGCCAAGAGTGAGTTCCAGGATTCCACAAATGCCTATTTAGCACAGAGCTTGGAAGGAATAGATCAGATACAATAAATAGTGCTTAGAGCCCTTGATCAATGCCAGCATAATTATGATGGAGACTGCTGGTTATACATGCATTCCATTCATTAATTTGCAGAAGGTCTGGTGCAGGTGGGAGAATCAATGAGGCACAGCTCTAAGACCTGACTGCCTAGCCGAAAACCACAGTCACTACCTGTGTGACAAGTGATGGAGGGGATGCCATGCACATGGGGACACCTAGAAGGGAGAGAGTGAACATTTAGAGAAGGGAGGGTGGTTTAACCTGGGAAATGAACTACAAGTTTTCGGGTGGAGACAAGTAGGAGAAATAGCCTATATGAGCACTTATTTTATGACAAAGTTGACACTCAAGAGCAGTGAAAAAGGGGTGGTCTTTACAATAAATTATTCCAGGACAGTTGGATATTTATATAAAACATATTAAGATGGGACGTAGGGAATTCCATGGCAGTCCAGTGGTTAGGGCTCCAAGCTCTCACTGCCGCGGGCCTGGGTTCAATCTCTGATCAGGGAACTAAGATCCCGCAAGCCATGTGGCACGGCCAAAAAAAAAAAAAAAGATGGGACATAATCCAAAGCACAAACTTGGATTATCTGGATCAAAGGGAATTTATGGTCACTCTACCTACAAGTAACTACCTACAACTTCACTTTTAGGCATATACCCCAAAGAAAGACTTGCACATACATTACAAGAGATGGACATGAGCATGCCAAAACAGCTTAATTCACGATAGCCATCAAAAGGAAATAATGCAGATGTCCATCAGCCACATAGTGGGTGAATAAATTGCGTGAATAAATTCACCCAGTGAGAGACTGCAAACACTGTCTCAATTGTAGAAGCTCTATAATAAGTATTGCCATCCCGTAACATTAAGTTCTCCAATTTCGTTTTTCTTCCAGATTGTCTTAGTTATTCTTGGTCCTTCAATTTCCACACACATTTTAGAATGACCTTGCCAGTTTCCAAGAAAGTTGAGTGAAAGAACACAAAAAAGCATCCTGTGTACCTCCACTTACATGAAGGTCTCCCAAACAGGCAGAACTAAACTACTGAGGTCAGAGATAAAAGTCTGGAGAAACAACTCTAAGGAAAGGCAAGGATTGCCTTAAAAGTCAGAAGAGGAATGAGTTATCTCCAGAGAAGCAGGAGAAACTGGTACATGACTGAGCTTCACGTGGTCATCTTTTTCCTAACGTCAGTGGTAGCTACAAGAGGGCTCACTTTGTGAAAATTCACTGAGCTGTACATTTTTATTCTGTGTCTTTTCCTCTAAATGTGTTTCCTTTAACAATAATGCTTTTAATCTGTCCACAGAAAATTTTAAAGTTCGGTCCACAAGAGGAACTATAATAAAGGGATGGTATAAATGGTAAAACAGGGGAAGATATTTATAAAACAAATAACCGACAAATGATTACTGTGCGGAATAAAAAATGAACTATAAATCCATTAGAAACATATATACATACATAGCCGTGTATGTATGTGTATAGATGAATATACATATATGTGTCTATACGTATATGTGCATGCATACATACATATACATATACATACATATAAATTAGACAAGATCATAGCCAGGCATCACAGATGGAGAAAACACAGCTGGTAAATAAAAATATGAAAACATGCACAGTATTATTAAAGTATTAGAGAACTACAGATTATAACTACAGTGAGATACCAATTTACACTCCCTGGTTTGGCAAAATTAAGAAGTCTGATAACAGAGGAAATCCTTATTGCTTGGAGAAATGGCTGATCCAGGTACAGGGCAGGTAGTTGAGCCTGGAACATCTTGTCATGACCAAAAGCCAGGAGGTTATTACAGATTAGAGTCGAGTCTCAGAACTCAGCCACCAACTTGAGGAGGTTCCTACCATCCGTGCTTTGATGGACACCATGATGCAATAAATTAACACCCATCAAACATACTTCAATCCATGAATTCCTGATGAGGCTCCAAAAGCCAATGGATCCTCATTCGAGGATGTATGGAACATTACATAATATTTTTTCAATAAATAAATATATATGGGTAGATGAACCACAGAAGACAGAGTGTAGAAAAATGCCCTGGAATTGTGTCTTGTAAGAGGGAAGGAACTGATTTCTAAAGAATGGGGTAAAATTCCCCATGAGGGTTGGAAGGGAGGCACGGGCCCTGCACAGAACATTCAAGTGTCAGAGGCAGGAAAGGGAACCGGGAACCTGCGTAGGGCCCAGCAGAGTCTAGTTTTCTTGGGTGCGCTGGACATGCAGGGAATTTTAAGAGAAGCAACAGAAGCTAGAGCATCAGGAGCCCTGAATGACAGTGCGAGGAGGCAGTTTTGAATGGAGCCCTCAGAACCCCTCCTGCCCTTGACCCGGGGCAGTGACCAGGAGGGGACCCAAGCCTGAGCTTTTCCTCACGGGGTCCTCACCAACGGTGCCGGTGGGCACTCCCACCCACTCAGCCTCAACACCCTCTCCCCTGCCTCAGTTTACCTCCCTCAGAAAGAAAAGCCTGATCTTTGATTTATCCCCGCAGGAGACACCTGGGGCAAATGAATCTTCTGAAAGGCCTCTCAATTACTTTGAGGTTTCAAGATGACCAGTTAAACCATTTTTAGTGGAAGACTGAGGAAGTCAGACAGACCAATCCGGGACTCCTGCTCAGCCACCAAGTGGGTCACCAGCTCTGTACCTTGGGTGGACACTTCCACTTCTAAGAGTCAGTGTCCACTGCTGTTAAAGTCTGAGCAAATGCATGTGATGCATCCAGGAATGTGGTGCTCAGGAAAGGCGCTGAGTGATAGTTGTCCACGCACCCCCGGGGCTGGCCAGCTGCTTGGCCAGGATCTGGCCCCTGTTCTCTTTTAAGTTCCCAGATATCCATCATGTTTATCATCTGCTTTCAAGGTTCCGTTGGCAGGGATGTCTCCTTCTGACCCGCAGGTCAGGGCTCAGAGGTGAATACATTCTTCACTGCTTCTCTGCATAGTTGGCATTCTTTCTCTGAAACCCTGCTCTGAAGGGATATAATCACTACTGCCAGAGACAACCCCAGGAGAGGGCTCAACACAACTTGATTTTTAAAATATTTGACTCTGTATCACTTTGTCGCTGGGGCTGGTGGATAAAGACAAGGATTCAACACATATGTTCTTAGATGTGTTCTAAACATTCACTTTTTACTCTCTGATTAAGACTGATCATCTTTTTCACAGTTGGTTCAAATCTTATTATCTGTGTGGTTTGTGTGTAGTTCTGACTCCAGTAAGAAATAAAATTCTAATTTAAGGAGAGATAGGAACCTAATGTGTAAGAAATCCACATATTGCAAATCATGATTAAAACTATTTTCTCAAAACATCAAAATGCCTTCTAAAAATGATTGTGCATCACCTACAATAAACATGTATGATTCAATCACGCAGTAGAATAAAAACAAAGAGATCACCATTTCCCCTCTTATTTTTTTAAATTAGTTTTTATTGGAGTGCAGTTGCTTTACAATGTTGTGTTAGTTTCTGCTGTACAGCAAAGTGAATCAGCTATAGTATACATATATCCCGTCTTTTTAAGATTTCCTTCCCATTTAGGTCACCACAGAGCACTGAGTAGAGTTCCCTGTGCTATAGAGTAGGCTCTCATGAGTTATCTGTTTTATACATAGTAGAGGATATATGTCAACCCCAGTATCCCAGTTCATCCCACCCTCTCCCCGCCCCTCTTATTAAAATGACTTTCCAATTAGCCTAAAAACTTCCAGCAATTGTCCAATGTGTGCTGAAGCTCTCACTAGGATCCCCAGCTTAGCGAGCCATTTTTCTCAAAGACTTGGTGTTGTATTTCAAACACGTTTCACTGTCCACTGCCTGCCCCTGAATCAGGTTTTCAAACTGAAGCTCTAGGACCAAAATTAAAACACAAATAATTTTGTTGTAATTTATTGGTCCAGCAAAGTAGCTGATTTTTTTTTTTTTTTTTTTTTTTTTTTGCTGTACGCGGGCCTCTCACTGCTGTGGCCTCTCCCGTTGCGGAGCACAGGCTCCGGACACACAGGCTCCGCGGCCATGGCTCGCGGGCCCAGCCGCTCCGCGGCATGTGGGATCTTCTGGGATCGGGGCACGAACCCGTGTCCCCTGCATCGGCAGGCGGCCTCTCAACCACTGCGCCACCAGGGAAGCCCAAAGTAGCTGATTTAAACACCACACTTACTTCTCAGGGAAACCTGGGCTCTTTGGAATTCCCAGGAAGTTATTGTTTGATGAGCTGCATTTTCATGGTGTGAGAGGGTCTGCCTCCTTAAGAGCAATTAGAGATTAGAAAAGTTGATAGGTTTATTCCTAGGTATTTTATTTTTTTGATGTGATGGCAAATGGGATTGTTTCCTTAATTTCTCTTTCCGATATATTTCATTGTTAGTGTATAGAAATGCAACAGATTTCTGAGTATTAATTTTGTATCCTGCAACTTTACCGAATCCACTGATAAGCTCTAGTAGTTATCTGGTGGTGTCTTTAGGATTTTCTATGTAAAATATCATGTTATCTGCAAACAGTGACAGTTTTACTTCTTCCTTTCCAGTATGGATTCCTTTCATTTCTTTTTCTTCTCTGATTGCTGTGACTAGGACTTCCAGAACTATGTTAGATAAGAGAGGTGAGAGTGGGCTTTCTTGTCTAGTTCTTGATCTTAGAGGAAATACTTTCAGCTTTTCACCATATAAAATAAGACACAAGGATATATTGTACAACGAGGGAATATAGCCAATATTCTATAATAACTATAAATGGAGTATAACCTTTAAACATTGTGAATGACTATTTGTGCACCTGTAATTTATACAATACTGTACAGCAACTATACTTCAATTAAAAAAAGAAGAAGTTAGAAAATTTGAGCCATGTTGACTCAAATTTTCCTAAGCTGTAATAGAAAAGTTCCTGTCTTTCTTCAATGAATGTGCTGGACAGAACTGAATGACTCTCCCAGTGTTTTAGCAAAACGATTGCCCAGCTATGTGATCTTGGGTCTGTTTTCCTTCAGAGGCTTGCACTAACTAATCCCTAAGGCATTTACAGATCTAAGATGCAGAAATTCTCTGATGTTCTTCAGTGTGACTGATGATCAAGACACCACAGGAGCTTTCGAAAAAGCCAGATTTCTGGACCTGACGACAACCTACTGAATTTGGGTCTCTGGGTGGAGGGCCCGGGAACTGTGTCCACAGGATGTTCCCAGGTGCTGCTGAAGACAGAGGTTTGGATACCGATCATTCTGTCCCAGACCACCTGACCACTAAATCCTGAACTGTTTTGATTCTAAATGGATGGATGGACATAAACAAGGCCGAGAGGAAATCTGTTAAGCCGAGACAATATGCAATTTTTTCTCTCTGCAGACAGAAAGGGCTCTGTCTGGAGGAGGAGATGTCTGAAGCTCTCTGTTGATTCATTTTCCTTGTGATGATTCCTGAACAAAGCCGATGGGGGATTTTTCCATGGTCACTGCTTTTCTGGGGGGTGAGGGGAGTAGATAGATTCAACGCCTAGTACTTTCACAATAAGAAGGAAAGGCAGGGAGGAAAGAGTCCCATATGAAAATAATAGCTCTAAAAGCTTCTGTTCTCTAAGGTGGGGAAGGAGGTGGGGAGAGGTGAGGCACATTCCAGGAAACTGTAGGAAGGAAACTAGTTCATGAAAATCTGATGGGAAGGGACCTTATCCTGGAAGGGAGGTGCACCCCAAACCCTAGATCCTGGCCATAGAAGTCACTGGGTGTGAACTCTGCCTAAATGGCTGGCTTCCTGTCATGTAGCTAGATTTAGATCTTATGCCAAGGGCAAGGGTGACTTCCTATACACATCCTCTGGCATCATGTGCAGATATGAACAGTTTGGAGAGAGAAAGGGGCGACTGGGCCTCTGTAGGTGATCTTTTTATTTATTTATTTTTTTTGCGGTATGCGAGCCTCTCACTGTTGTGGCCTCTCCCGTTGTGGAGCACAGTCTCCGGATGCATAGGCTCAGCGGCCATGGTTCTGGGGCCATGGCTCAGGGGCCCAGCCACTCCGCGGCATGTGGGATCTTCCCGGACCGGGACATGAACCCGCGTCCCCTGCATCAGCAGGCGGACTCTCAACCACTGCGCCACCAGGGGAGCCCTGTAGGTGATCTTGAACCATAGGGAGCTACTCCAGTTTGTCCACAGGCAGCCAGAGGCACACCCAATGCCACTGGTAAAAAAACCTATGAATAAAAGTAGATGGAGAATGATGTAACCTGAGACTTTGACAGGATCTTCTGCCTCAGAGAACTGGTGCCAGCAAATAAGACAGATGGGAAATGACCAGCATCATCTATGAATTAATTAGTCCTATACATTGGACCCCGGTCAAATGGAACACTGCCAACATGTCACGACAAAATTGTGCTAATGCAATAAAGGGTTTAAACCGTCCACCAAGCACGCTAACATGGATATGAATGGCCAGCTTGTTCCACCCTTGTCCACTTATCCCTGGAATGATTTAATTTAGAATCAGAATCAAAGAAAAAAGAAACTCAGTCAAAGAAGCACAAAGCTCAGCCCTTGCAAGGACGATAAATTCAAAGTCTCGATATAGTTGGTTTTTTGGCAACCGATTGAAACATTGTACAGGCAACCAAGCTGTCTTCTGTTGGTGAAACCCTTTCAGGTGTGCAAGAACTCAAATAACAAACCTCCAGATTATCTTCTGAGTGAATGATCAAAGAGGACGCCAAAAAAAAAAAAAAAAGAAATTGGCAAAGATGTAGTTTCAGACTGATAATGTGCATTGATACAAAATAAACGTCTATAATTGTTTTACCTTGATTACAAAATGTAATTTAAAAAAGTCTTTGGCATAGATTGTCTCTATTATTAAAAGATAAATCTCAAAACAAGCAAAGAAGACAAATAAAAATAATTTTACAAAGCAGTGTATGATCTCAGATCACAGTAGTGGGGTAGGTGTGTCCATTTCTTATATTCCATAAAGAACAATCAAATTGTTATTTTCTTCATGATCTAGAAAAGTGAAAATGTATGGGTTTGAGAGTGGCTTTGAAAGGTTTTGTTCCTTCTGATAGAATTGAAAATGTTATACAGATTTGTCTACATCAGTGTAGAGGGTAATGGCAAAGAAAATCCAGTATCTATAGTAACAGTGGAGAAAGGGCTTTTAAAACTTAGAGGAACAGACCAAACGGTGCTATATGGGAAACACCCAATAACACTAAGTCCTGACATTTTGTAAATCAGAAGTGTTATAATTAAGAATTTTTCTAAATCAGAGTAGATCTATGCTTGCCTTATAATAAGATCTCTGCCTAACAGGCTTTAGTGAAACTGCCCACAGACCTCACCCATCTGACCCGCCCTAGAGCCTACAGGAAACAACAGGCACCACTTTTTCTTTGTCTCTTGGGTACATCCTTTAATGAAGAAAGAGGTGAGGGCTGCTGAATGCAGCACACGTAATGAACATTTCTGTAAGCGATGAAACAATATTCATGGTTATCAAATCATTTATCTATTTCACTATTACTTTTGGGGGCGTTCTCTTAAGACACTGCTCCATATAAACAAGCACCTTTTTGCCATAAGACAGCCAATAAATAAGCTGTCTTATCTATTGAGAACTAAAATGAAGTGATGTAACAGAGTGTTGCTCTAGCTGGGTGGAGGAGGAAAAATTCTGCGCAGATCGCATCTAGCCCAATTCTAAAGAACAGGTGTGAGCCAGGTAAAGATGCAGGGAAGAGCATTCCAGGAAGAGGGAAGAACTAACGCCAAGGTCCCAGGGAGGAAAAGAGCTTGCCGTGGAGGAAAAGCCTTGGAAGGCCAGAGAGAATACAGCTTTGAGCGTGCCGGCGGAGGAAAAGAAGATGAGCTCAGAGACGCCGGCAGAAGACAGGTTGGGTCAGGGTTTTGTAAGCTGCCTGGGAGTCTGGATTTTGTTCGTGCTATGTAGCTACATCAGAAAGGGTTAAGCAGGGGACTGTTGTAGTCTAATTCTAATGTTTTTAGAACTTGATAAAATTAGGAGACCATATATATATATATATATATATATATATATATATTTTTTTTTTTTTTTTTTTTGCAGTACGCAGGCCTCTCACTGTTGTGGCCTCTCCTGTTGTGGAGCACAGGCTCCGGACGCGCAGGCTCAGCGTCCATGGCTCACGGGCCCAGCCGCTCCGCGGCATGTGGGATCTTCCCGGACCGGGGCACGAACCCGTGTCCCCTGCATCGGCAGGCAGACTCCCAACCACTGCACCACCAGGGAAGCCCAGGAGACCATATTTTAAGGGACAGTGGGAGGCAATAATAGAATCAAAGAGGCCAGGTAAGAAGCCACTTCCATAGGCCAGGTGTGACAGACTGAGCCTCAGACCAGGATGGCAGGAATGAAGACAGAAGTCGAGGAGTATGGGTATGTTTTAAAGGCAAAGATGGTAGAGCTTCCTGATGGACGGGGTGTGGGGAGTGAGGAGAGAGAGGTGATCAAATACACAGGGGAAGGAGAGGTTTGGTGGGGTGGGGGCCAGGAGCTGGGTTTTGGCCATATTGAGTTTGAGATGGTCCTGGGGCATCTGTGGGAGTTGTCAAGTATGTGGTCAGACACGTGGGTCTGGGGTTATGGGGAGATAACAGAGCTGGAGGTAAGATATCTGGAAGCCATTGGTCTCTGGATGCATTTCAAAGCCTGGTACCAGACCAGAATGAAGAAAGAAGATAAGTAGGTCCAGAACAGAACTAGATCAGGAGAGCATTCTGAGAGTGAGCGGAGGAGGTGAGACCCAGCCTGGAGACCAAGGAGGAACAGCCAGTGAGGGAAGGGGGTGGACCAGGAGAGCCCGGTGAGAAAGAAGCCTAGACAAGGAAGCTTTTCAAGACGTGAAGTGGTCTGCCAGTCATGGGGGATGGAGGGGTCAAACTGATGATGAAATTAAATTTACAATATCACTGCTCATTTGAATAAAGTAAAAATCTGTGAAGTCCATTCTTTGAAATTCAATCATAACATGAAGTTGATATCCATCCACTTAGTCTTTGAAAGGACATAAGTATACTTGTTTCCTTTATTCATTTACCTGCTGAGTGGGGATTTGGAAAAACAGAAAAAGCACTCCAAATTTAAAAAGAGAATTTTTCTTTTAAAAGTTCACGTTATCTGTCAAGTCAGGTACTATGGGTTTATGTTTCTCTTCAATTCTCATATGCTTAAATATGAAATTTCCACAGTTGACAGAACACACTGGGCTGGGAGTCAGAATCTGCCTTTAACTGTAGATTTGTTACTTTTATGCTATTAGATATGCAAATCAGTTAACTGCTCTAAGCCTCGCCTTTCTATAATGATTTTCTCCAGCTTGCATTCTGTGATTCTTTTGAACTACCCAAGGCATTTTGGATAGTGCCAGGCACTTGGCAGGTCTCAAGAAAAATACCTGTAGCCTTACTTGTGAAGGTTCTGAAATGGCCTGTACTTGCTGAGCCAGATCTTGAAACTTAACTATATTAGTAAGAATTCAACATATTCAGATGGACTTAACGATCCTGGAGACTAAATTATTTTAAACCAGGTGAACTCTGTTTACAACGCTAGTATTTAATAGTGAGAAAAAAATCTGAGCCCTTACTAATTTCTACCAGAGATGAGTTATTTCACTGATTTGTCAGGCATTGATTGCATACCTGCTATTCATTTAGCACTGTGTGATAAATGGTATGAAAAGATGAAAATGGCCCCTTATCTATTCTCAAGGTAGTAATTCATAATCTAGAAGAGACCGTAAGCAAGTTTTGTGTGTTATCTTATTTGATCTTCACAACAATCCTGTGAAGTAGGTCCTATTTGCTAGCTCTTCTTTCCTGAGGAGGAAACTGAGGCATCAAAAGTTAGATGAATTGGGCCTCCCTGGTGGCGCAGTGGTTGAGAGTCCACCTGCCCATGCAGGGGACACGGGTTCGTGCCCTGGTCTGGGAGGATCCCACGTGCCGTGGAGCGGCTGGGCCCGTGAGCCATGGCCGCTGAGCCTGCGCGTCCGGAGCCTGTGCTCCGCAACGGGAGAGGCCACGACAGTGAGAGGCCCGCGTACCACAAAAAAATAAATAAATTAAAAAAAAAAAAAAAGAAAAGTTAGATGAATTGCCCAATAACACAAAATGGTAACTTGTGGAGCCTAGACTCATACTCAGATGTCTGGGCTGTAAATTATTCCCCCTATCACAGCAGCCTGTTGAGAAGAATTAGTTTGTACCACTCACTCCAGAGGTTCTAAATGTATACCAAGTGGTGCAGGCAACCCTGACCCTTTCCTAAAATCGAATGGAAGACGGGAGGTCAGGACAGCTGTCCATAACTCCCATGCAGTGTCCCAGTGGGAAATGGGAGTAGTCACGTTTGTTGTCTAAGCAGTTATGTCAGATCCTTCTAATGAAGAATGAAATACAATTACTCCACTAGAATGAAAATAATTACTACCCCACATGAACTGTGAATTTTGCCAGGCCTCTTTTAAAATATTTCTCATTCTATGCAATTCTTGTCTTAACTGTTGGGTTCTCTTATATCACTGCTGTTTGGCCATTTACTTCTCATAGTGCTCTTGTCTTTTTTTTTTTAATCCTGATTGAGTCTGTACACTTTTATAAAACTGTTTTATTTTTCTGTAGCAAAGAATACAAGATATAGTTTAAAAAACTAGGAAAAAAAATAAAAGTTCACTTTAAAAAGTTGGACAGGTCAAATTGTTTTCTTTCCATAATTAACAAACACACACACACATACACCCTTTAAATAGATGTTATTATTACTCATATGTTTATAAAGTACTTCATATCTTGATAAAATCTACATGTTGCGATTTATCTATATGCGAGTGTAGAAAGGGTATTATAAAACACCTGAGTAGACCCATGCGAACTTGTCCCCATGTCCCACACGTGAACATCACCCCTCCGTTAAAATGGCAAGTGAACAGCTGGGGGGCTGCTCTTGGGTTGGCCACCAGAGTGACCCCGACAGACCACCGCCCCTCCACCGGCCCTGTGTGCTGAGCTAAGCAAAGCCCCAGGTGAGGGCCAGAGCTTATGGTTTTGCTGGGAGTTTTTTCTTACCGACCTGACCTGCTTTAGCTTCTAGACAACTGGTAAGCTCAGCAGGAGAATTTCTCAGGTTTCCACAGCAAGCAGAGAACCATTCAGGATATTAAAGTCAAGTGTAGGATAATGCTGCAGTGCTGACATCCCTCACGGGCTGACAAGGCTGTTGATCTTGGTCTCTGTCTGCCTTATTTCCCATCCACTGTCACCTGCCCGACAACATCGACAGAAAAATGAATCACGTTGGCTGAATATTTGAGTTCATTTATGTATGTCGGCTATACCAAAATGACAAAATTGTGTCTTCATAAATGAGATAGTAAAATGAGAAGGAGAGAAATGACATCATTGAGAGTAAGCATAATGGAAATGAAGACGATTATAAGTAAATTAGGGGCATTTTTCTTCTGTAGAAAATGTTAATGTCTTTTGCAAGTGTTAGACTATATTGATATTTGCAATGGTTACAGCATTTCACAAAGTAATTACACCCCTAGCCCTGTAAAAATCACTCTCAGGGGCTTTGCTATGGCTGTGCGTCCACGACCTCAAGAAAGGAGATTTGGGGCCAAACAAGAAGCCAGTCCAGTTGGTGGGGGCCCTTGATTGGCACATTTCATCGAAAAACGTGTACCCAGAATTTCATCAAGCAGAGCTGACAGTGACCATTATAAAGTTATTAGAGATAAAACAACTTTACATACAAGAAGGCCCATCATAATGCCATTTATAATGGCAAAAGCAAAACAACAAAATAGGGGAATGGTTAAATAAATTACAACCTAGTTGTGTATGGGAATATTACACAGACAGATGATTTGTAAACTCTTTTAGGTTATGGAAAAACATTCATTTACAATAAGTACATTTTTTTAAAAAAGAGCAAGAAAACAACTGAATAAAAAGGTGGCAGGAAATATACCAATAGGTCAAGTGTTACTTCAAAATAGAGAGACTACAGATGATGTTTTTTCTTTATCCTTTTCTGTATTTTCTAAAGTTTCAATAATGAACATACTATACTTTATAAAGTATATCAGATTATCATCCTAGGATGGCTTCTTGCTGCATGTGAAAAAACATTCACTGTGGAGAACAGTATGGAGGGTCCTTAAAAAACTAAAAATAGAACTACCATATGACCCAGCAATCCGGGCACATACCTGGAGAAAACCATAATTCCAAAAGATACATGCACCCCAATGTTCCTAGAAGCTCTATTTACAATAGCCTGGACATGGAAGCAACCTAAATGTTCATCAGCAGAGGAGTGGATAATGAAGACATGGCACATATATACAATGGAATATTACTCAGCCATAAAAACGAATGAAATAATGCCATTTGCAGCAACATGAGATTTTGATACTGAGTGAAGTAAGTCAGACACAGAAAGACAAATACCATATGATATCTCTTATGTGTAGAATCTAAAAAATTGGGTACAAATGAACTTATTTACAAAGCAGAAGTAGAGTCACGGATGTAGAAAACAAACTTATAGTTACCAGGGGATAAGGGGGGAAAGGATAAATTGGGATTGGTACTGACATATACACACTACTATATGTAAAATAGATAACTAATAAGAACCTACTGTAGAGCACAGGGAACTCTACTCAATACTCTGTAATGGCCTATATGGGAAAATAATCTTAAAAAAAAAAAAAAGGAGTGGATATATGTATATGTATAGCTGATTCACTTTTTTGTTCACCTGAAACTAAAACATTATAAATCAACTATACTCCAATAAAATTTAAAAAAAGATAAACATCTTGAGCTCCAAAAGGTGAGGCACAATGCCCCGCCCCGTCTGGGTTTTTTCCTTCCCCACCGGCCACACAGGCCTCTGTTCAGTTTCTCCAGCGAGGAAGCTCTGTCCAGCAAAGAGGCCACACACCTGCTGCTCCCTTTGCTTGGACCAATGTCCCTGAGCCTTCCCCACTCCGGCTCCCAACATTTCTGGCTGGCTGGAAGTAAGAATGAAACAGTTTATCTTCTCAAGGAATCCCGTCAGTCTAGCTGGTTTTCACACATTGGAATGCATATGAATTACTCAGAATGATGGTTTAAAAAGCAGGTCTGGTCATGCCCCTCTTACCCGTAAACTCCTCCCAGAAACATTTCTGGCGTCTTATCTCATAGACAGCAAGTGTTCAATACACATCTTTTGGATTAATGACATGTATGAAAAGTAAAATAATAAACATATATTTTAATTACATTTTTAAATTTTAAAATAGTTTTAGGATTACAGATAAAAAGCACAGAGAATTCCCATAGACTCCACACACAGTCTCCCCTATTATTAACATCTTATGTAACTATGATTTATTTATCACAATGAATGAAACAATATTGATACCTTACTATTAAATAAAGACCGTACCTTATTCATGTTTCCTTAGTTTACCTGATATCCTTTTTTTTTGGTCCCAGGATCCCCCACTGCATTCTGAAATCAAGCCTTCTTAGGCTCCTCTTGGCTGTGACAGTGTCTCAGACTTTTCTAACTCCTTGTGCCTTGTTTTTGATGACCTTGGCAATGTTGAGTACTGGTCGGGCATTTTACAGAATGTCCTACATTTGGTCTGCCTGATGTTATTCTCATGGTTAACTAGGGTTACATGTAATTCAAAGAAGGAAAATGTCCTTAGATAGGGTACTAGTCAGAATTCTGCAGAGAAACAGAAGCAGTAGAACGTGTATGTTTGGATATATAGTTGGATTCATTTTAAGGAATTGGCTGATGTGTTAGTGGGGACAGCAAGTCTGATATCTGCAGGGTGGGCCGGCAGGCTGGAGACTCAAGGAAGAGTGGAGATTGTAGCTGTAGTCTGGTGGGCTGCAGACTCGAGACTTACTTCTTCCTTGGGGTGACCCCAAGGCCCCCAAGGCCTTCAACTGACTGGGTGAGTCTCACTCACATTATGGAGGGTCATCTGCTGATTTAAATGCTAACCTCATCTAAATAAATACCTTCACGGCAACATCAGGACTAGCGTTTGATCGAGCATCTGGGCACAAGAGCCTAACCAAGTTGACACAGAAAGTTAACAGATAGAAATGCTCAATCACATCTGATGGGGTCCCCAGAAACTTGGCTCCCAAACCAGGAAGCATGCATCGTGGGCTGAAGGCAGGTCCATCAGTAGCAGCAGGTACCCGGTTGTTAACCTCTGAACCCCATGTCTATGGGTCCCCAGTTAAATGGCTCCTTACTAATTGCAAACCAAACATGACTTTAGCCTCCTTGCAATGCAGAGGCTGCAAGGAGATCATTTTTAGAGGGCGTTTTTTTCCCCTTGGGAAAAGGTCAGACTCTGAGTTGACGGGAAAATAACTTCAGAACACGTAGACTCTTTAGCTGAAGGGGAGACATGAGAAGGAAGGGTTCAGGGTGAAGCTGAAGAGTCCCCCGGGACTGTCCTGTAAGTGGTCTGTGACTTCACAGGAAGCAACCCCTCCACGATTCTTGACTGTTTCCTGAGTGGTCCCTCGAGCTTCTCTCCCTTTGGGGATGCTGAGCAGTGATCATTGACCAGCTTTGCATTAACAGTGAACATACGAGCTTTCAAATGGCTTTTTCACAAGCTCAGTTTCATTCTGCTTTTTACATGATCACCCTAGGTGCACTCACACTCAGGTGGTCCTGAATAAGGAAGGCTTAACCCTGAAACAAACATTATGTCTGATTGCAAATAGGAGGAAACCCCATCTTGAAATGGCTTAAGCAGTAAGGACCTTAATCGTCTCTCATTAAATGAAGTCCAGAGACAGAGTGGGCCAGAAGTGTCCAGCAGTACGAGTCTCCCGGTCCCAGCAGCCTAGGCAACATCCTGACAAGAATGTTCTGCCCAACATGAACACAACAACACTGGATGATGACCCATGAAACCACTCAGCTCTTCCTCAGGACAAATTCCAACTTGAGACATTTCAACCTATTCTGTCATTTGTGCCCAAGAGTGGAAAAACCACAGGAGGAGAGCTGTGGGCAGAAGGCACGAGGCGAGGAAGTCAGACAACAGTTAGTGGGAAGTGGGATGTGCAGAAAGGCAGATAAGAGAGAGCCGAGTAAGCAACATGGAAGTGCACTCAGGTAGCAAGCAGGAGATGTGGACTTGTGTGCCTTGTGTCTCCTGATAGCAAGATCGCAAGAGTCAACTTTAAGCCTATATGTCAATCAGTATATATGAGGCTTAACCAATTTCAGCTGGGTGCATGCTCTCTATGGAAGCATGTACACTGGTTTCCTTTTTTCTCTCTACCTATAGACACCTTTATGGTAAACAAGTTGAATACCATTAACTATGGCAACCTATCCTTTGCTGTCTCTGTTCCCTGAAATCAGAAGGAAACCAGAAATTAGAAATCAGAAAGAGTCCTGCAAACACATCAGCACGTGCTCTTGATACTAACAGAAACATGCCAACAGCTTACACTAGGATTTGTGGACTGGATGAATAAGTCAATGATATATTTCCCCAAACTTCAGCTGGCTGTGCTTTTCATGTGATCATTACTCATAACATATAAGGGCCAAGTAGGTTGGGAAGGAAATATGTTTGTCATCTATGCATATGACACTCAGGTATGCTTCGTCAAGCTTCTGCAGAGCATGGCTTTCATGTGATCATGGCCAAGGCCACAACTACTCATGAATGTTGACTTGACAGCCACATAGAGATTGTACATGTGAACTGTATGTGTTTGAGCTCTTGCTAAATCTATGTGAATTTGAGTTTAGGAATTCTGTAACATGTAATTCTAAGCATGTCACTGATTTTGAATTTACCATAATTTGTAAAAATATTTTTAAGACTTATAATTGTTTCTGTTTGTTCATTTAAAGAGTCTTATGCGTATTTGAGTGTTTATTTACTTATTCAAAATTCAAAAGTTCCAAGAAGTATAAGAATGGCTGAACAGTGGCAAAAATTTTAGAAACCATAGGGAAAAGGCCAGCAAATCATCAGGGAAGGAAGCAAATAGATTGCAGAGGTAAAAATGAAGTTTTATGATGGTGAAGTTTGCAGAGATTCCCAAGGAGAGTAAAGAGCTATTGGAATGGGAAGAGCAGTGACCCTGTGACTCATCAAAGAGTAGGGCTAGCAGCTCTGATCAACGGGGATAGATGCTCTCAGCGGTATGTGCTGCAGTGTAGAGCATGATGCTGGGACAAAAGGTCAACATGTCAAGTAATTACAATATTATTGTGGTCAGCAGAATAGTGTTCCCCCAAAGATGTCCATGTTCTAATCCTGGGAACTTGTGAATACGTTATATTCCTTGGTAAAGGGGAATTAAATTTGCAGATGGAATTAAGTTTGCTAATCAGTTGATGTTAAAATAGGGAGATTACCTTGGATTCTCCAGGAGTGCCCACTATAATCACAAATGTGATTAAACATGCTTATCATGTTTAATCTTAAACATGGAAGAGGGAGACAGAGAGAAAGTTAGAGTCATGAAATAGGAGAAGACACCAACATGTTCTTGCTGGCTTATAAAGGAGGAGGAAGCAGCCTATAGAAGCTGGAAAAGAGGAGGGAACAGAGGCTCCCCTGGAGCCTCCAGAAAGGATGGCAGCCCTGTGACACCTTGATTTTAGCCTCCTGAGACCTAAGACACACTTCTGGCCTTCAGACCTATAAGATAATAAACTTGTGTTGTTTCTAGCCACCCCACTGATGGTAATCTGTTATAGCACTGATAGAAAACCAGTACAATTATACCAATTGTTTTGTGGTTTTTTTGTTTGTTTGTTTGTTTTTTTGCGGCACGCGGGCCTCTCACTGCTGTGGCCTCTCCCGTTGCGGAGCACAGGCTCTGGACGTGCAGGCTCAGCGGCCATGGCTCACAGGCCCAGCCGCTCCACGGCATGTGGAATCTTCCCTGACCGGGGCACGAACCCGTGTCCCCTGAGTCAGCAGGCAGACTCTCAACCACTGCACCACCAGGGAAGACCATATACCAATTGTTTTGACGATGGTTTGTTTTGCCAGATAGACCTAATCCTTATTTTCAGACTATAAAGGGGATTCTTGTGAATAGTTTTAGAATCTCCTTCCCTTAAGACCTTGAATCTAAAAGAAAACTCTTTTGGGGAAGTGGTTTAATTGAGGACTGAGATGTAAATATTCTTGGGAGCTTTGAAGGTCTCTTCTAGGACAGGAATCTGCTGATTCCCCCCCTCATTCTTTATACTTTGGAATCAATATGATTAGAGGGTCATGCCTTGACCCCTTGGAGGAGGCAACTCTCACCATTAGATATTTCAATCATATGCTGTACTTTGCCCGAGTTGTGGTCATGACTGTCTTGTCCTGGTGTATTAACTCCTTCATGATAACGAGCACATTTGTCACATTATTAAATATTTGTCAAACAAATATTTCCAGCATCATTAATTCAACATTCTAACCAGTAGAAAGATCAAATATGGGAAGGAGGGAGGTTGGGTGGAAGGAATAAGAATGATATTTTCATTTTTTAAAGGGCCAAAAGTTTAGATGAAGCAAGTTCAGATCTTCTCTACATTGCTGTGTTTCACATCTATAGAAATGGACTTCTGTGCCCAACTCAGTGAAAACACTCCGTGGCACAGATTGGGATCCCTTACTTTCAGATCATGTTCCCACACATGTTAATGATTGCTCCAAATTAACTACAGCATTTGTTTAAAGTTGAATCAAATATAATTCTCTATTTATACAAGTGGAGTTGGATTAAGGAGTGAAACCCATGTACATATATTGAGCATCGTACCTCTGCTTACACCACTTAAAAAAAACAGAAAGAAAGTATCGTCCTAGCAGAAACGTGCGTTTCAAGTCTATGTAAAACAAGACCCCTCAAAATCAGGAAGTGGAACCCAGTCTCGATGTAGACACGAGCAACAGAAGCTACCAAACGTGGTAGACTTAACAAACTAACTGACGTGAATTTCAGAGTCCAGGTCCTAGAAGTGCTTGGAGCTGACCTCCCCACCTTCCCTGGTCAGTGCACTGGTGCTCTGGGATGCTGGGGCCACAGGCCCCGTTGTAATGGGTAGACGGAGTTTCTTTCTTGCAGGGAAGTGGGCCACTGGAATGATGGGGTGGTGGGTGGTGGGAGGGGCTCTGGTCACACTTGGCCCAAATCTCACTGGTGAGGTGGGTGGAGCAGCAGGAGATTCCAGGGGAGATTCGGGCAAGAACAGCTGAGTGCGGCCTGTGGAGGGCTCCTGGGCAGTGGGAGCTTCCAGATGGGAGGGAGTTTGGGGAACTCAAGACCTTGGCTCTACGCCGGGGGCACAGCCCAGGAGAGGTGTGGGGGGTGGGGTGGGGTGGGGGTTGACCAGCTGCCTACCAAGGACTGAAGCTTCCCTTTAAATCAAGGGTCCAGTTTAGTCCCCAGGATCCATCCCCTTAGGCTCTGACTCCCTGGGGTTGAGTTTCCAGAGCTCTGCTCTTCCTCAGGAACCTTCCCAGGTATTCCCCAGGCCTTTAGCATTTCCACCTCAAGGAAAATGCAGCTTAGATGACCTGCTTTTTCGCCAGGGAAGGAGAAGACCACACTGTGTCATCGTCTGTTGGGTCTGTTCACATTGGGCAGGAAAGCTCGTTTCACAAGGAGTTTCTGTCTCCCTGAGTGACGTGAAAGTGAGGACATGGAAGTAATAGACCCAGGGCGGGATCAAGATACTGAGGGCCAGGTGAACACAAGTGCCCTCTCCCCAGGCTTCACAGCCTCTCGTGCCCCACGTGTTTTCTGCATGTACTGCCTGACTTCTCACCTTTCAGGGATATAGCAGCCCACCTGCTCAGAGGACCCACTTCCTTAGGAACGCTGGGAGGGCTTGTACCCCAGCTGGCAGAGCCACTGGGGGGTGTTGGGCAGAGAAGGAGACAAACACGCCCACCCAGCTCTGAGGATTCTTTTAATCAGTCAGAAACCAGCCTTTTCAGGTGGCTTTAAGGCTGCTGAAAAAATGAAAAGGATAACAATTTAGAAGATAAAGTGATACATTATTAATGAATGACAAATCTTTCTTCACCCCAGAAGGTCCTCCTTGTCTATTTAAAAAGTCACACAAGTAAACTGAGAAAGGAAGCACTTTGTTTTTCTGTGCAGTCAGAGCTCCTGACGCCCCACCTACCCACCCTGGCCGAGGATGCTGAGTTCCCTCTTCTGTCACGGCTGCGGTGACAGAGTTCAGGGCACAATGTCGCCTTGGAAATAGGAGACTCTCTTCTAATCTCTAAGAGATGGGGATACGGAATCCAGGGAAGGACTCTCAACTCAGAAAACCACCTGTCATTTGGGGCCCTGTGGCTAATGAAGTGTAAGCCCCTCCTCCTGAGGGAAGCAAACATCTCTTTGCCCTGCCCATGGGCGCCTCCACCCCGTCCCCAGAATTTGGTTTCTCCTTCCATGTCTCTAGGAAGCAGTGGCCTTGTGGTTACCCAAGGCTGATTTCAAAAGAGAAGGCAGAGAAAAAGCTTTCCAGGCTGGCTTCCATCCCACTCAGGGGAAATCCAGTCCAGTGAACTCCCCTCCCTAAACAGTGGAACCATTGATAAACCCAGGAGTGATCACCTTCTCCCTCTATCACAGAGCAGGAATGACTCTATTTTTTCATCTTTTTTTTTAATTGATGTATAGTTGCTGTACAGTATTATATAAGTTACAGGTATGCAAAACAGTGATTCACAATTTTTAAACACTCCATTTATAGTTATTGTAAAATATTGGCTGTATTCCCCATGTTGTGCAATAGATCCTTGTCGCTTATTTGTTACCTTATAGTTTGTACCTCCTACTTCCCTATCCCTATCTTGCCCCTCCCCCCTTCCCTCTCCCCACTGGTAACCAGTAATTTTTTCTCTATATCTGTGTGTCTGCTTCTTTTTTGTTATATTCACTAGTTTGTTGTATTTTTTAGATTCCACCTATATGTGAGATCATACAGCATTTGTCTTTCTCTGTCTGACTTGTTTCACTCAGCATAATGCCTTCTAGGTCCATCCACATTGCTGCAAATGGCAAAATTTTGTTCTTTTTTGTGGCTGAGTAATGAGAATGATTCTTGATTACCGTGAGCATAGATACTGAACAAACACCACAAGAACCAAAATGATTATGAAGTACCTTTCAATAATTCAACACTTGTTGTTTTAAAATGTGGCAGAGTTGCTTCAATGGGAGCAGATGGCAGCAATCACCCCTGCTCTCTGCAGCACTGTCTGGCTTGTGCTGGAGCCCCTGCTAACAGGTGGCAGGGTCTGGGCAATTCCCTCCCCTTCCAGGCTGCCATTTCCTCTCCCCACCAGGCAGCCAGCCACCTGAACGACCCTCTCTCCTCAAGCTGCTTCTTTATCTTTGATGCACTCAAATCACCCAAGAACCTCATGAAGATGCAGGTTCTGGTGCCCCAGAGGGTGGAGCCTGCTGTTTCTAACACTCCCGGGGGAGCTGACGGTGGACCACACCGAATGGTAAGGCTTCAGAGCATCTTCAAGGCCAGCGCGTCCGTCTCAATCAGGATGCAGTCGACACCCCCTCCCCACTTTTCCAAATGCTTCTTCAGTGTCTGCAGCTTTCCTTCTCCTCCCTCAACCCACCTTCCTCCTCATCTCTTCTCTCTCCCCCTCCCCCCAACCCCTCTATTCCCTAGTCGACCCACTTGTTCTATATCCTTAGGAGTCTCCTTCACTCACATCACCTCCTTTTTGTTTCTTCACAAGCTTTAATTAAGATAACCAATCTCTGCTAAGTAGATCAGCTCAGAACAATTCAATCAACACTTTTGAGAGGAAGAAAGAAACACACTCCTCTGAGGAACCTGGGAAATGTCGAGAATCATCCAATCCACAGCTCTTCCAGGTCTTTCCTGGAGGCCTTCATCTACATCAGCTCTGCCAGCAGTTGCCAGCAACTTTTACCACCCCTGGGCAATGTCACACCGTGTTGTACCCCAAAGACACAGTGCCGATCCCCCCAAAGCCCCACACGTCTGCTGGAACCACCGTTACATCGTATTCCAGCCCATTTCTTGGCATATGTGTTTTACATACCTGAGCTCTTACTGCAGTTCACATTTTATTTCTTGGCATTTTTACTTAAGTTTTTAACTGTCATTAAAGATTTCTGAAAAAAAAAAAACTCCCAATTTTTAGTAGCAGTTCCATTGTGTGCATTTACTTAATCACTTCCCTGCTGTCGGACATGTGGATTCCAACTTAGTATCGATTCCGTGGAACTTTTGAAAACACAGACACACACAGACATACACACATACACACACACCCCAAACTGTATTTTTTTCTTTCAATCACCCTTGACATACAGAAATCGAAGGAGATCCAGACCATGATTAGGAAAGCAACAGATACTGAAGGGCAACCGGAACCACAACAAAGAATTTAGAAGGAGTGGATTTTACAACAGAATAATAACAGTCAAGATTTTTTGGAGCACTTAGAGCCAAGCACCATGTTGTGTAGAGTGTGAAGTGTTTTATGGAGATGGTCCCATGACTTTATAAATGTTGACTCTCCTCACTGCTGAAGAGGAGATACACAACAGGAAAGTGAGTCGTCTGTGGTCACGGAGCCCTCTGAGGCGAGGTCAGAATCACTCCAAAGGCTCAGCTCCTGGGACTGTCTTCTGAACCATTCTGCACTGCTGGACACACCATCCTATTCTCCACGATGTAGAAAATGCTAAGATTTTACAGCACCCTCTTCTGTGACAACTAAACTGATGCTGTGAAAAACACATACTGGCCTCCAGGGAATCAAGGGATCTGCTGAGTTGACCTGAGATTAGCCATGAAGAGCCTCTCGCCACCTCATGTTATTCATTTGTCCACCCACCCATCCACTCAACAGATTTCACAGCACTCACCCCCGATGCCAGGGATTCAGAGAAAACCAGTCGACCAAGCCAGTAAGTAAATTATTTCCTGGAGAATTTCGCGTGTCTGCGATGGAGAGACTTTCTCAGGGGAGACAACGCAGAGCTGAGTATTAATCAGTACACTTCAAGCTGTGCCGTACAGCTCAAAAGAAGACGAGCTTCTTACAAGCTGCCGATACAGAAACCAGCACGAACCTTCCAATAAGGCAGCCACATTACTGGAGCCACAGATGCCACTGTCTGGGACTGTTGACTTCTTGCTCCCTGGCCCCAAGGCCCCCCACACTCTAGAAGGCAATGAGCAGGAAAGAGAGGGACAGGCACGAAATTGAGGCACAGGTGTAGAGAACAAACGTATGGACACCAAGGGGGGAAAGCAGCGGGGGTGGGTGAGCGGAATGGTGGTGGAATGAACTGGGAGATTGGAATTGACATGTATACACTAATATGCATAAAATGGATAACTAATAAGAACTTGCTGTATAAAAAAATAAATAAAATAAAATTCCAAAATTCCAAAAAAAAAAAAAAAGAGTGGGCCAGGGTCTGTTCAGAAATTACTTTTAGGTAGCTGTGCCCTTAGAGGCCAAGCTATTGGAGATGGGGGGGACAGAAAAAGGATGGAAGAAATGTCATTCATGCTTATCAAACCCCTGCATCCTGACCCCATTTGCCCAAGTGCCCCCTGGATAAATCCATCTGGTTGACCTGCCTTGGGCTCCTCAAAACAAAAATGCAACCCTTTCCTCCCCCACGTCGTGGGACCTCCCTTCTGTAGGCCCAACTTGTAGAGAAAGTTTTCACCCACGAGCTGGAGTTACCCTTGCTTCCCCCTCTCCCTTTATCCTCCAAGTCAACAGGTTAAAGGCTCACGCTGGTTTGGGAGTCTAAGGAACACAGGGTCCATCACTCAATTCTCTGGGAACCCGCCAGGCCTGGCTGCCCCCTGCTCCCTCCCTGGGTTTCCCAGGGATACCTGAGGGGGTGGGTGGCCTAATTCATGCCAGAGGAGACCTCACCAGCCTTGACACTGGTGAGCAGTGCTGGTCCATGTGCAAACGCAAAGCCTTGGTTTTCCTCTGGGAGGTGTTTTGAGTAGCCTGACCAGCTTGGGTTCTGGATCCAGGGAGGCCCGAATTTAGTCCTGGTTTTGCCCTTTATGATGGTGGGATCTTGGGGACCTGATTAGCCTCTTTGAGCCTCAGGTGTCTCCTGTGTAAACTAGAGGTACAGATGCCCACTTCCCTGGGTTAAGTGGTGAATTCTGTAAAGGACTTAGCATGATGTCTAGGAAGTACTTGGTACATAATATTTGTGGTATTAGTATAATTATTATTTCTCAATAGGCTGCCAGGCCTCCCTGCCCTGGGCCCTTTCTTGGTTCCTCTTGATCTTCCCTATTTTATTTCACCAGCTACAAGTGGGAAGTGAGTTGCTCTTCACTCCCTCAGTCGATGAAAGGGGTGGGCAGGGCACTGTGTTAGGGCATCCCCTGTTCCATTTGGTCTTCTGAATGCTCCCTGGGGATGTTATGGGAAGAGCCTCTTACCTGTTCCACGCTCCACCCTCCTCCCAGGGGGGATTTTTGTTTTGTTTTGTTTTTTGTTTTCTTTTTCATATTCTTTTCCATTATGGTCTATCACAGGATACTGAATATAGTTTCCTGTGCTCTATAGTAGGACCTTGTTGTTTATCCATTCTATATATAATAATTTACACCTGCTAATCCCAAACTCCTGATCCAACCCTCCCCCACCCCCCCTTCCCCTTGGCAACCACAAGTCTGTTCTCTATGTCTGTGAGTCTGTTTCTATTTTGTAGATAGGTTCATTTGTGTCATCTTTTAGATTCCACATATAAGTGATATCATATGGCATTTGTCTTTCTCTTTCTGACTTACTTCACTTAGTATGATAATCTCTAGGTCCATCCATGTTGCTGCAAATGGCATTATTTCATTCTTTTTTATGGCTGAGTAGTATTCCATTGTTTATATATATCACATCTTCTTTATCCATTCATCCGTTGATGGGCATTTAGGTTGTTTCCATGTCTTGGCTATTGTAAATAATGCTACTATGAACATAGGGCATGCAGGTATCTTTTTGAATTATAGTTTTGTCTGGATATATGCCCAGGAATGGGATTGCTGGATCATATGGCAACTCTATTTTTAGTATTTTGAGGAACCTCCATACTGTTCTCCATAGGGGAATTTTTTAAAGCACAGCTTGGGTCCTTTTTCTCACACTGAAGAGTCCGCAGTGGCCCCCCACTTCCTTTAGGGTGAGTTTTCATTGTTTAACGTGGTGACATGCTGGCCGCTACCCAACACCACTTTCTACCTCACCAGTGAAGTTAATCTTTCTCACCGGCACAGCCACAGTTAGAGTTGCTATGTTTTTCTAGATAAAACCATAGAATTCAGACAACAGAGTTGTATACCTTGAAACTACTCAGGAGAACATGGAGCTATGGTCAAGATGCCCACCTTTATGTGAGTAAACATCTGTGACACTATCACGCCACAATTGTGTGCTACATCTGTGAATCCCACTAAATTGTTTATCTATTAGGCCTGTGGGGTGACTGGCATATGATACATATTCTAAAAAAATGAATGGGTGAATTAAGGAAGATACAAATACAACTGTAGTGATGGATATGAAAAGATCTATCATCCTTACTGCACTGATTATTTCTACCTCAGCTTGATTTTTCAAGCACTCTTTGATTTTGTTTTATTTTTGTTTACCTGCCTATGCCCATCCAGAGAGATAAAGGGACTACAACTTCTGCCATTGCTCCATAACTTTCCTGGTTGTGGCCAGTTGTATTTTACAAAAATGGCCTTTGCATCATTTCTGGTCCCATATACCTTTCCAAGACCTTGTCCAGAGGTAAAGTCTATTTTCCCATCCTTTGAACCCAGGGGGCTTGTGACTATTTCAACCAATAGAGGATGACGAGAGTGATGCTATGTGACTTCTGAGCCCAGGTCATGAGAAGGTGCAGCTTCTACCTGTCTGTCTTGGGATGATCCTCCTTGGAACCCAGACACCATGCTGCGAGGAAACTCATACTGGCCCTGGGTAGAGACTACAAGGAGAAGGCGATGTAGAGAGGAACTGAGGCCTTCAGCCAACAGCCAGCATGAGGCACCATGAATGAAGGAGTCCTCAGGTGATTCCAGCCCTCAGACTTTGAGCTTTCCATCTGAGACCCCAAATATCATGGAATAGAGCCAACCATCTCTGCTCTAATCCAGTTGCTGACCCACAGAATTCATGAGCACAGTAAGTTATTGCTTTTTATCACTAAGTTTTGGAATAATTTGTTTTACAGGCATATAACTAGAACACTGGCCTGTTGTCAAGATGCAAAGAAATAGTGAATCTGAAAGTAAAATGTGCTACCTAATCACAGTGCTCCTTACTCTCTTTATACTAATAAATCATGTTTCTTGATATGAAAAATAATTGCTTCATTCTGCATTAGCCCTCTCTTCTGCTGTCACTAATGTGCTGACTTAAAACTCATTTTTCACGTTATTTAATTTTGAGATGAGTGAACACACAAATGAAACCCTATGACAGCAATGGCTTTTGAGCTGTGACCCACATCTGAGCACCACACATTCATTTCACTGAAAACAAGCTACCCTTCCAGAAGGCCTTTGCTTCTAATTCATAAAGTTACCAACCTGCCTATTGCAATCATTGAAAAAATATTTAAGTTGACTTTTTAAACAAACAGGCAATTAGTGGACCAATCTTTGGCAAATCTTATCAATAAAAAAAGTAAAATTAGAAATGTGAAACATGTATAATAAGAGATTAAAACTTACTTTAAGGATGTGGCATTGCAACTTTTACACTTTTAATGAAATGAAGAATTTTTTTCTAAAGATGTTAACAAAATTGCTCAAGAAAAAGTAGAAAACCTCAACAGACTGTAATCATTTAGAAATGCAAAAGGTTAAAAAAAGAATTATTGCCCCCAAAGGTCCAGGCCTCAAGAGTTCTCTCAGTGTGGGACTTCTCTGGTGGCACAGTGGTTAAGAATCCGCCTGCCAATGCAGGGGACACCGGTTCGAGCCCTGGTCCAGGAAGATCCCACATACTGCAGAGTAACGAACCCCATGCGCCACAACTACTGAGCCTGCACTCTAGAGCCTGCGAGCCACAACTACTGAGCCCATGTGCCACAAATACTGAAGCCCATGCACCTAGAGCCCGTGCTCTGCAACAAGAGAAGCCACAGCAATGCGAAACCCATGCACTGCAATGAAGAGTAGCCCTCGCTCACCGCAACTAGAGAAAGCCTGTGCGCAGTAACAAAGACCCAACCCAGCCAAAAATAAATAAATAAATTTATTAAAAAAAAAAAAAAAGAGTTCTCTCAGTGTATTTCTTAAACTTTCAAAGAAAGTGTCCAGCTATATAAACCCAGCCAGAACAAAGATAATACTAAAAGTTAGCTTTAATTTATTGGATGAAACTTGTTTAATATCAGACCCAAACTTGATAAAGCTAGAACAAGAAAGCAAACTATCATATATAGGCTTTTTCATGTATGACTTTAAAAAATTGCTAGCAAATGTATTAAATAACATACTTAAAAAGATAACATTAAAATCAAATTAAATTTATATTAGAGGAGCAGGAATAATTTAATATTAGGAAGGGAGTGTATTTATATCATATATATCATACTAACTTTAATATAAAAACTAAAATCATATGTATAAATACTAGAAAAAGCATCCTTTTTTTTTTTCTCTCTCCCATCATCATTATTTAAAATTGTCCTGGGCAATTCCCTGGCAGTCCAGTGGTTAGGGCTCCAAGTTTCAATGTCGGGGACCCGGGTTCGATCCCTAGTTGGGGAACTAAGATCCTCCAAGCCTCACGGAATGACCAAAAAAAAAAAAAATTGTCCCGGGAGCTTCATAAGTACAAAAAACAAAATCCCAATGATTAATAACTATTGGAATTAAAAATGCAAAATAATCATTGCTTGCAAATATATAACACTGTGCCCAGGAAACTTTATAGAATCAACTGAAAGCCTTTTAGAATTAATGAACTAATAAAGACATGACCAATACAGTATAAACGTGGGAAACGCAGTAGCTTTGCATACCAGCAAAACCAATTAGAAGACAGAATGAGTATGGAGAAGGAATACCAGTCTCAGTAGCACCATATATATAGATATATAAGCTTAGAATAAAATTAATAAGATACATGTTGGGGAAATTTAAAAAAATAGAAATTGTAATGAGACACCAAAAATACAACTTGAATAAATGGGCCAACATGTCACATTTCTGATGGAATGCCGACTATCATAAAGAAATAAATTCTTACAAGTTAATTTATGAGTCTGTCCAACACAATCCAAATAAAGTTTCAGTGCAATATTGTTATTTGATAAAATCAGTATAGTTTATCTTGAAAAAATAAGTGGTACCGATAGCTCTTTTAGCACAAAGTAAGAAATGCCACTCAATTCCGAAAGCAATAAAAAAAGAAAGAAAATCATCATGTTTCTCACACAAGAAAAGTCAGATCCACAGAACTAAAGAAGTAAACCTGAAATAGGCCAAGTACATGTAAGAACTTATTAAAAGAAAGGAGCCATCACAAATCAATGGGTAAAGACTAGAGTATTCTATAAATAGGGTGTGGAAATTGACAATTTGGGCGAAAAATTAGATCCTCACTTCATGTCATAGAAAAAATAAATCCTAAATGCATTTTTAAAAGACAAAAACCACAGAAAACTAGAAAAAACATTCTAGCTTAAATTTAAAAATCAATATATCAATATTTGATTAAATATCTACAATAAAAATTTTCTCTGTATCAGAAAACACAGTACCAAATATGAAAGACAAGGGGTTAATATCCCTAATTAATAAAGAATCAATATTGACTGCATGAGAACAGTGCAATATACTAAATCAATGGGCAAACAGCACTGACAACTACGTTGACAAGGCTTCTTGGAATCAGAAACTGCTGATGTGAATGTGAACTGGCCCACTTTTCTGGAAAGAAATCTAACAATTGGTATGAAAAACATTGAACAAAGTCATACCTTTTAATCCAGTAATTCCATTCTGGAAATGTATCCCAAGGAAAGCTGAAACAAGAACTGAAAGTTGTGCACCGAAGTTTCTGATCTCCGTGTTATTTATAATGTAGAAACATGGCAACCAAACTAACTAGCCTTCCAGGGGAATATTTAAGACAAGCCTGATACTAGAGGGAAGATTTTTTAAAAGCCATTGAAATTTTTGTTTGAAGAATTTTTGTAAAATGTGAAAATGCTCATGCTATACTTTTAAGTAAAACAAGATACAAAACTTTGCATTGATGAGATTTCAAGTACAAACAAATGCATGGGAGCAGGTGGAAATGCCCTGATATGCCTACACATGCTGGCCCCTGAAACAACGGTGGGAATGTGTGCATTTTTTCCTTCTCCTTTATATTTATCTCTACTTTCAAATTTTTTGAAGCTAAGTATGTGCTTTTAGGATGATAGAAACTTGAACATGCTGGTTGGGAGTGAGCAAGCCTCCGTTGGTGGGAAGAGGTTGGAAAATACGTAAGAAGGGAGAGCAATGATGGAGGCATGCCCTGTAGGACAGAAGAAATGGGACCAAAGGTTCCTGTGGAGGTATTGGTCATGCCACCTGTAGGAGGAAGTGTGTGTCTTCCCCAGAGAATGAAGGAAAAGAGAAGAGGCATGTAGGTGACATTTTATGTCAGTGGCAAGAAGTTGAAGGAATTCATGCTTCTCTCTCAGTTTGCTCTAAGATTCTTGGTAACCTTCAAAGATGGGGTGGGGCTGTGGAAGGGCTAGAAGGCTTGAGGCTCTAATCTGGAATCAAGTAAACTGGTAGGGCTTCCCTGGTGGTGCAGTGGTTGAGAGTCCGCCTGCCGATGCAAGGGACACGGGTTCGTGCCCCGGTCCGGGAAGATCCCACATGCCGCGGAGCGGCTGGGCCCGTGAGCCATGGCCACTGAGCCTGCGCGTCCAGAGCCTGTGCTCTGCAACGGGAGACGCCGCAACAGTGAGAGGCCCGCGTACCGCAAAAAAAAAAAAAAAAAAAAAACTGGTGATGGGAGAGGATGCAAGATGAAGCCAAGCCCATTGTGGATCTGTGTGAAATGGAGACAACAATTCATACTGGAAACCATTAGCACAGCTGTGTGATTTCCAGGGAACCCCAAATGGCATTGGGGGTACACAGAGCCGTTTTGTGGACTGCCCCTGGGTCCACACTCCCCTGCCTAGTAGTTAAGGCTCCTGAGCTTTGCTGGGGATGCAGGTTCTAGTGTTGCTGTGTCTCATCCATCTTTGCATCTCTCCCAGGCTCTGAGCCAGCGGATCAAAAGAAGCATTAACTAAAGGGGACATCTGAAATGCAGGCATCATTCTGGTTAAAGGTGATGAATTGGGCCTGTATGTTCAATTCCATTGCCTTTGCATCTCATGGAAATAACCAAAGAAATAGGGTTTAAAAAAAAAAAAATCATCCTGGAACGCAAATAGGTATGCCAGCCTTATGCCACGAACGTCGTGGTCATTCTGTGTACCACTCAGTAACTCGTAGATACCACATGTAATTTCCCTTCCAAATGTTCTTTTTCATGATAGAACATGGAGGTCAGGTTCCGTTGTGGTTTCTTTAAGCACCAGGCCTGGGCATCTGTTGGAAGAACCCAAATTGCCCAATGAAATGAAATGCAATGACACGCCTGGCTCACTACGGATTTCCTTTGTTAACTTGAAGGGGAGTCTGTGGGCTGCTTTTCTGGGATGGGCTGGGGGAAGGGCTGCCTTTCTGTGCCTTGGCATATCAATGGCCGAGGCGCTTGGAGGATTCCCCTCCCAGATTTCTGAAGTGCTGTCATCCCTGTTCCCTGAAGGCCCATTTCCCCTTCCTGACCCACTCCCCTCTCAGCTCCCCACCCTCTGATACACACCCAGAGTGCAAAAATCCACTTCCTCTGCCCAGCTGTGCTTTCCAGGTCTCTCCAGGCTTTACTCCTTCGTCTTAAAAAAAGTCCTTTTTGGGTCACTATAAATGTGCCTGTTTTTGGTGAAATGTCTTACTAATGGCTCTAGCATGTATTGTGAAAACCCATATCGTGCTTCCAGAATATAAAAACGTGAAAGACCCAATGGAATCATCTCAGTAGGAATCGGGCAGCAGTGCCCAGAGGCTATTTTTAAACTCTGCGTTCTGGTGTTTGGGGAGCTGTCCTTCTCCTGGGATTCCTGCTGAATTGCCTGAATTGCTGGTGCTGGAGGATGTCTGTGCGCTCAGGTTTGGGGTCGGTGGAGCCATGAGGCTGAAGTCGAGGTGCTTGCCCAGGAAGGAGGCTGGTGAACAGGGATGGGGGTGGCGTGGGTATGGTGGTACCCAGATGGATGCTGAGCCCCCAGGGGATGCTGCCAGAGCTGTGGGCTGTGGGAGCAGCGAGGGATGGCCAGGCTGCAAGATCGGCTCCCCGCAGGCAGTGAGGCCTGGAGAAAATGGGTTTTCCTGGAACATCACGGCAGAACACCCCTGTCACCCCTAACCAATCTCTTGTCTTTTCTCTGTATAGGGGAGCCCTGGATGTTGGTTCAAGCCACGATACTCACGTTGCCTCTCAAAACCCCTGAGGCACATCCGGTGAGTGAGGGGTCCCATGTCCCTCAGTAGGGAAGCCGCCCATAATAGGTCCCTTCCTCCCTCTCCCTGCCTTGACCTGCTTGGTTTCTCTTCACAGCACTTATCACTGTCTGATATTCTAACACACATTTGTTTCTTTGATTTTGACCTGTCTCCTCTTATCAGAATCTGAGTTCTGCAAGGCCAAGGATTTGTTTTTGTTCATCACTAGAGTCACCCTGGCATGTAGTAGGTGTTCAATAAATATTTGTGGTGGGAAAAAGGGAGGAATGAGGGAGGGGAGTTTCTCCTTTCTCCCGAGAGCAGCTAAAAGACCGTTGCTGTGTCTTTTCCGTTGGGGACCATCACACTGAGGCCAGCTACCTCCCTCTGAGACGGCAGCCTTGCTCACGAGCTTTGTTTGTTCTCTGCTTTCTGCTCCCTCGGATGAGGCCCTGGCTGAGGTCTCCTCTGAACAGTGGGACTAAGAACCTCCAGCCGAGGGCAAACGACCACAGATGGTGTAAGCAAAGCAGCTTAGGAGCCCTAGAGCCGCCTTCTCTGGATGAGTGAGGAGATCCCTCCCTGTCAATGTAGGTCCTTTTAAATTCGCCGGGTACGTCTGCTCTGACAGGCTCGAGAAAGGCCCCGAGACATGCAGCTGTGTCTCTGCCACAGCTCCAGGCTCTCCTTCTGTGTCATACCTTGCTGTCCTGGGGTCCTGGGCTCTGAGGACAGAGCCTCTCTGGTCTGGACCACTTGCTCCGCCCCTCAGTACCTCCTTGCACAGGGTGGGGTAGGGGTGTGTGTTCTGTGAATGTGTGTTGGCTCTTTGTGTGTTGAAAAAGCTGAGGCAAAAGACCCCTGTCCCCATGGAGAAACACTTGCACTCACCTTCCTAACTGACTGCATGTCCAGTGGGTGTCTCATGCTCCACCCCTTCAAATCCAAGTGTCCAAATCCCAGTGACTACCCCTTTGGGGGTCTCTTTAGAACAAGGAGAATTTTCTCCCATTCCTGGCATCCCTCCACCTTTTGAGAATCAAAGCTTCCAAGCCAGATTCCTGCAGCTTGAATGGAACTTGCTCTATTAATGTGGGTGCGTGTCCACACCAAGCGGGCACCTGCGTTTCTGGGACAATTGCCATCTGGAATCGTGTGACTTCCTCATTGTGTGCCTATTTCTGGACTCAGAGGAGAATTGGCTCAGAAGCGGGCATCCTCTCCCACATCCTCCAGCTGCCCAGCAGACCTGACTCAGATGCCCCACTCCTGTTCAGCTGGCTAACTTGGCCACTGAGAGTCCAGCAGGCATGGGGCTCACCCCAACTTCCTGCACAACGGCATCAGTGGGTCAGACCCTCGGGCCAGGCACAGAGAGAATGTCCTGGAAGTCAGCCTTGTGCCTCTGCCCTCCTCCATGTGTCCTTTGTCTTGGGCTGGCTCCTCTCCTGGCAGCTCAGTGGCTGCAGCGGGTCCAGAGCTTCCACTTGTCACCACACCACCCAGCGTGGAAGAGTCACCTGGGAGCCCTCAGGGACCAGAAGGGAGGCTGGGATGTGTATCCCAGCGGCCAAGGCCACCATCTCTCGAGTCTCCTTGACTCCCACCCAGGCTCAAGCCCCTCCCTTGAGGGCAGCGGGTGTGGGAGTGCAGAGGTGGGCCTGGAGATGGAGACGGGAAGCCCTTCACCATGTGCACTCGGGGAAGATTTGCCTCTTTCATCACTTTTTATTTTTTATTTTTACTGTGAATAGAAAAGTAAAACTTAAAATAACCCCGTGAGGAAGAAGAAGCTCTAAATTTAGATCCGACCAGGTGTTACCTCCTAGGGCTAGTTTAGAAAGAGGAGAAAAATGGACTAGGAGGCTGCCCTGGAGACACTGGCACCTGCTTAGAGGTGGAACCAGGATGCAGAAAGCTGGGGACAGGGCAGGACGGTGTTGAAATAAAGCCGGGGAGAGAAAGTCCACCTCAAGCACTGATGTGGGAAATGTGAGCTTGTTTCATACATAAAGCACACGTGGGGAAGCATAACATTTAACAATAAATATTTAAAAACCAGAAAATTTCAATTCCGTTCAGAATCTTGTTTTTATATGATACAGTATTTCCACAGAGGTACTGGTCTGGAGTGATTTGTTTTAAAAAACATCAAATTCTGTTAAGTTTTATACATTGGCTTTGGGAGTAATTGTAAAAATGGTGCTATGTTTTGAATAATTCAAGATCTAAACACAAAGAAAATTTAATAAAATTAGAGAAAATAGGAGACTATGAAAAGGGAAACCTTATTACTCTTGATAGTAAATGACTGGGTAGCAACAGGCAAATGTGCAATTATATATATAATTATATATATATATATAAAGGTACCAATAATATATATTATGTTATATGTATTATGGTATATATATTATGGTATATTATGAAATATTATGGTATATAATATATTTGGCATAATAGCTATATATCATGAATATATATATAATGGATCTATATAATCATGGATATATATATATAATGGATATATATCATGGTATATATATATTACGGTACACATTATAATACATATATTATGGTATATATATTATGGTGCATATATTATGGTGTGTGTGTGTGTGTGTGTGTATATATATATATATATATACACACACAGTATACATATTATTGTGTATGTATATGGTAAAACACAGCCCAATATGTCATCAGTTAGTAAGGTAAGCACTGTGTAGAGAAAAGCCATAAATACTGATACATAAATATGTATATATAAAGATATCCTAAACCTAATAGACCTAACAAAAAGAAAAATGACAAACTGGAAAAATATATTTAGCACATATACCAGACAAAAGTTAATATGACTACAAAGAGATCTTACTCAAATAGACTTACTCAAATAGAAACCTGGTCAAGGGAAAAACAGTTGACTCTTCCCTTAATACGATGATTGTTGAAGAAAAGGGCATCCCATCCTTTTGAAAAGATTGGCTTCATGGAAACACTTCAAACCCTTGTTGGGTCCCTCACAGAGCAGGGACCGTGAATGCTGGAAGACTCTTGGAAGCTGTCAGAGACTGGGCAGCGGGGATCTGGGCTGAGTTCCCTGCTCTGCTAGGAGTTGTAGCAGTAGACACGCAGGGATCAGGTGTCTATTGGGAGAACGTGGTTGCACAGAAAGCAAGTGTATATCCTGGAACATAAAATAAGGAAACAGAAATCTCTGTTCTTGCTCCCCTGCCTATGGCAATCACTATCTCTTTCCCCTGTTCTCCTCCTTTTTGGAGCCTCACCTCTGCGCCTGTACTGTGGTTCTGTGCCCACCTCAGGCTCCCTCTCTGAAACTACCCTCATCAGCATTCTCTCCACCATCAGCCAGCCCTGGAGGGATGTGTGTGGTGGTCCACATGATCCAAGGAGTAAATGGTGGCTGGGCAGAGTGTATCGGATGCCCTTGAGACCAGCGTGTGTTTCCCGCATGATTGAATGGCCAGGGAACTGTGGCCATAGTCACCAGGGAGTCTCAGTGACTGTGTGACACAGTGGGGCACCCACTTGGGACACCCCAAGGTTGTGGATGGTACCTGTCTACTGACACTGGTGGACAGCAATTGCTCGGTTGACTGACCAGATAAATGCCAATACCGTTAAGCCCACAGACATGTTCAGCTTAATTTCTGGTGGAACTGGTCCTGACATTACAACTGAGAGAATCATGATTTTCTCCCATTCACTTTCTCAGGCAGCGCCACAGCCATCCTCCAGCAGCACAAGCCAGAAACTCAGAATTCATTCTTGACAACACCCTGTCCCTCATGCCTCAGAGGTAAGATGACACATCATTTGTTGTTCAAACCAAGTCACTTTGGGGATAAAGGGAGGAGCCATTCAAGATTATGATGAATGAACAGCCATAAACCAGGGCTGTCCCAGTGAATTCAAACTTACATCCGCCCAACTCAGGGCCAACCCACCACCTGCTTCTGTGAACTCATAAATAACCCTCAAATCGCTCCCCTTCCTCCACCAACACCACCTTGGCCCCAGTTACCATCTTCTCTTCCCTAGGCTGAGGTCCACCCACATGCATACTGATTTCCAGCCAAGTGATCATTTCAGATGATCACACAGTCCCTGCTGTGATGGAAAAGGCTACCTGATTACTGAATATACATGTAACACTTTGTGATTAAAAATTCCCCTTATCTAGAGCTCCAATTTGGTTTCCACTGATAATACTTGCTCTCATGTGCCTACAGTGTTTGGGTTTCCACTGAGTTCCAGTGTGAATTTGATATTTTTATGGCAGCCCCCCCCCACCCCACTCCACCCTCTGTCAAATTCGCTATTTAGTCCCATAGCTTTGGGGGATTATTTGAATCCAACAACTCCTATTTTGTTTCTTTTTTTCTTTTTTTTCTTTTTTTTTTGTGGTACGCGGGCCTCTCACTGCTGTGGCCTCTCCCGTTGCGGAGCACAGGCTCCGGACGTGCAGGCTCAGCAGCCATGGCTCACAGGCCCAGCCGCTCCGTGGCATGTGGGATTTGCCCCGACCAGGGCACGAACCCGTGTCCCCTGCATCGGCAGGCGGACTCTCAACTACTGTGCCACCAGGGAAGCCCTGTGTTTCATTCTTTGAAAAACAAATTCTAGATCCCACTGAAAATTTTATTTCTGTTCCAGATATTTTTTTAAGGGGAGAGCTAGCAAGAAACAGGGGAGCTGGGAATTACCAAAATTGTTCCATTTGTATTTTTAGTTTTAAAATGTTACACAGAAATACAACAGATCGAAGCCAATATCACTATTACTTAATGAACTTTAACGGTAAAAGACATTGTTACCAGAAATCTGCTTAACGTCTAAAAGAAATAACAACAATGTTATAGCTTGGAAGCATATGTTTTGATAATAGCATCATTATTGATGCTATTTTGCATAAATAGCAATAAATAAATAGCATAAATGATGCTATTTTGATAATAGCATCATTTTACAGAGCAGATTGGACACATGCACCTGTGGTTAAAGTCCAGGCACGTGTTCTTAAACACCAAACACATTCACAACACTTAGGTTGGGAGGTGGGGGATGGAATTGAGCAAAAACACATACCTAAGTAATGCATGGTTAGGACTCCCAGGTAAAAGATGCTGTTGTCAAAACAGTTTCAGAATAACTTAAACGCTTTAGAGAGGAAAGATCTGGGGCAATATTTCTTAACATACTGTCCTCAACTTAGCTATGGAGAGAACCCACACATTCACAGGGGTGTTGTCCCTCATGAGGGCCAAAAGCTTTTCCCACCCAAAGCATTGTGCAGTGGCTCCGTGCCTCTGGATGCAGCTCTAGGGAGGAACCTCAAAGCAGCCAAAGGTGGGGCGAGTAACTCCAGGCCCCTTGTCCTCTCTTACTGTTGTCTGTCTCCTGCCCAGGTGTAGTGGCCATTTGTACATGTGGGTCCAACCAAATCAATACAATGAACATTTGAAGCTTCATCACCGAGAAAAACAAAACAAAATAAAACAACAACAAGAAGCACAAAACAAATCTAACGGATGACGGTTGCAGCAAAAGCTGAATTATGGCCCCTAGAGACATCAGGTCCTAGTCCCTGTGAGCTATGAATGTGACTTTATTTGGGAAAAGGGTCTTTTCAATGAGATGAAGTGAAGGATTTGCAGATGGGTTATGGATGATCCAGGTGGGCCTTAAGCACAATCACAAAGACCCTCGTGAAAGAGGGACAGAGGGAGACTTTACTCACACAGACAAGGAGGAGGCCGTGCGAGACGGCGGCAGCGACTGGACCGATGTGGCCACAAGCCGAGCGATGCCGGCAGCCACTGGAAGCTGAAGCGGTGAAGGCATGGATTCTCCCCTAGTAGCCTTGGGAGGAAGCACTGTACTGCTGGCACTCTGATTTCAGCCCAGAGAAATGGAGTTTGGACTTATGAACTCCAGAATGTGAGAGGATAAATTCCTGCTGTTTTAAGCCACCACATTTGCGGTAGTTTGTCACAGAAGCCACAGGAAAGAAATACAACTGACTGTCTCAGGCAGGCTTCTTGGGTCTCAAACAAAGGAAATTCCTGCTGGTTGTAAAGAAAGCAACTCACGGGACGTTTACAAGAGCTCCAAGAACCAGGGATATTAAGAAGGCAGATCTAGGCATCTGGATAGGGGTTCCAGTGATGTGGTGTTTCAAGTGTAGAGTGGAATGAAACAGCTACAGCAATGGGTTTTCTCCTTATCAGACAGGCCCTAGGTAGCAGGCAATCTTTACCTGATTTACTGCGCAATCTTTACCCACCTTTCAATCCTCACAAAAGCCTGGGACAGCCTAGATAAGCCACTCATCTAAGGCAACTTAGTTAGTGGCTAGGACTCTAATTCTTAACTGCATTAGATATTTTTCCATTGCATCAACCTAGCTCCTTTTAGAAGTGCAAATAAAACCTGTTTAACACTGACCTTTGAGACACAGAGAACAGTGAACCAAGATTTCATGGAATTTCTTAAAGCCCAGTTCTCCATATTAAGATGTCCCCAAACCACGGAAGATAACCTTAAGCTTAGTAACGTTCCGCATTGCATGAGTCATTCATTCAAAGTCTCATGACTTTTGCCTCTTTGCAGTGTCAGGGCTCCGAGAGCATCCTTGAGAATGTTCGGGCAGCACCTCTGTTATCCAGCTCCGCCTATAATTCAGTCTTTACCTGCGTGTGCTTTCCGTTTTCTCCACCTCCCCCTTCCATCAACAAACATAAAATACATTGTTCTAGAAAAGCCAACTACTACATGAAAGGCTGATTTTGAAGGTTTGTATTCTGATGTATCAGCTTCAAGCTGATTTCAGCACAATTAGAACTTACAGCGAGGTCCCCTAGCTCACATTCCTGGTCCCTCCCCCTTGCGAATCAGCAGCCCAGGGTGTCTGAATCACTCCACCAACGGTTCATGCCACTTCGCCCCTGCAAACTAAACAAATTCTTTCCACGTTAGCCGGAGGGTTAAAAAAAGAAGTCGTGCTCTAGAGGGGAGAGAGATCATTTTGAAATGAGCACTAGAAAGAAAATAAAAAGGAAACAAGACCTCAGTAGACCATGTGCTGATGGACCTGACCGACTTCCTTCCTTTCTGACTTCTGATGTGGCAACCTCCCCATCGGGGCTTTCCACGGAAAGCTGTGGGTCCAGGCCAGGGGGCAGGAGGGGCAGGACCCACCCACTGGCCTACAGCCAAGGACAGAAGTTCCCTGTAACAAAGCTCTAAGTTCTGTACTAAAATGCCCCGTGCCGGGGTGCAGCTGGGGGAGTGCTTCCCCCACCTTCCTTCCTAAGGAGCACGCCCACCTCTCACCACTTCTTCCTCATATTTAAGCTACTGTTTCCTGAGGCTTCTAGCGTGCATGACGTCGTAGCTGCAGAGCCAGAGCCAGACGCATGGGTGACCCACAAAGGCCACGATCTGACGCTGTTCAGATGGAGTTTCAAGAATGAGGACGAGATGGGCCCTGCCGTGGGGGAGGGGGAGGAGGACAGTGGCTTAGAGTCTCTAACTGCTCTCTCGAGGGGTTCCTCTCTCCACCCAAATTTGTGTGCCCTCTCAGCAAAGAGAAAGCCTTACATAGCAGAACCTGTCCTCCTGGGAAGGCGATGTAGAAACGGTCAACCCCATGTCCTGGGGCGGAGAGGGTCTTCTGAGTGGTGTGATAGTGGTCCTATCTCCGAGCCACCTTCAGGTTGTCTCTCTCTTCACACCCCAAGGTCCAGCTTGTCCCTCCCTGTCCTCCTCCTCCCCCCCGCCCCCGCCTCCTCTTCTTCTTCCCGCAGAGAGTGCACAGAGGTCAGCTTTCTCTTCCCTCCTGGTCTCCGAGGCCCCTGCTCAACGCTCAGCCCGGCACTGCAAACGTGTCACACAACAACTTGCTTCACAGTCTCTTCTGGATTTGTCTCTGAGCCACAGGCAATGCCTGTTAAATGCCCCGTGGAATTTAGTGGAAACCTTTTCTTGTCAAGGTGACATTGCAGTGATGAAAACAGCAATTAGAAGTTTGGGGAAATTCCATCGTGGAGTCGAAGAATTATGATTTACTGGACTAAATAGTGCCCCCCCCAAAAAAATACCTATGTACTTGGGACCTCTGAACGTGACCTTATTTGGAAATAGGGTATCTTTGCAGATGTAATTAGTTAAGAGGAGGTCATCCTGAATTTAGAGTGGGCCCTAAATTTAATGACTGGTATGTTTATAAGAAGGTCAAGTAAAGACACAGAGATACACAGAGAGGGAAGTCATGTGGCAACAGAGATGGAGGTTGAAGTGATGTGTGTACAGCTACCAGAAGCCAGGAGAGGCCTGGAATAGATTCTTCCTCAGAGCCTCTGGAAGGAACCAAGCCTTGGTTTTGGACTAGTGGCCTCCAGATCTATGAGAGAATAATTTCTGTTGTTTTAAGACACTAGCTTGTGGTACTTTGGTATGGCAGCCCTGAGAAATGAATACACTGGCTAATCAGACGCTTGGGCTCTATCCCACAGCAGGATGGATTTCTCACTTTACCTCACATCAAAACAAAGCCCACAACCACGGAAAGGGTCCACCGCAATGACTGTCATTCCCGGGCATCAAGAAAGCAATGCTGAAGGCAGCATCCTTGACCCAAATAGGACGTCTAAGGAAACTTCCAGTCTGAAATAAGAAACTGCAAGCATTTTCATGACAGGGATTACAGGGTAGTGGAGATCTTTTTTCCCTTCATTCAACCATTCAGTGGTTGAAACTTCTTTTGCAGCAGAAATTTAAGTGGTAGTTTGAATGTTTAATTTTTCCACCTACTGAGTTGAAGAGTAATAGAAAACCATACAGAGAACAGCAGGGGAGCTCCTTCAGGGGAGCTGCTACCTGACCCCTCCTTCCCAGATCCCTAGTCATGTCTCAGAAATGTCTTCCAGCTGGCTACCAGGAGAAAAAGTGTGGGGCCATGGTGAGTTTACCTACAACTAACTAGGGTTTTAGCCAGCTCATCTCTTGCAAATCAGACGTGTGTGTGTGTGCGTGCGCACATGCGCCCGCACGTGTGTAGTTTTTTCCATTGCGTAGACCAGAGGGTGGGACTTCAGTGGGGTTGAAATACTTCCTTTCAAGAACCTGATGAGCTTCTCTGGAATGCCAGCCTCCGGAAGCTTCTCTGTTCAGTGACTGTTAATCCTCTATTGAGAGCTGATAATGAGGTTTTGCTTTTTATTTTTTATTTTTCCTTTAGATGGGTAACAGGAACATGATTTTCTTTTCTTTTCTTTCTTTTTTTTTTTTTTTTTTGGCCTGCAGCATCTATGCAAGTTATTTCTTAGCCCATTAAAACGTATCACTGCTTAGCACGTTGGTTTTCACATTTCACAAGATGATTAACAATTGACTTTTCTTTGTTCAAAAAGGGGAAGCTTCTCCCCTCAGACAATGAGTGTGTTCTGAAGATAAGCCCAACTCAAAGTTCCACACACTTCTTTCTTTTCCCTCCCGTGTTTGCTTTTTCAGCTTAAGTTTCCAAAGCAAACTCTGCAGATGCTGCTGAATCGATTGCATGTTACTGTACCCGCTAAAGCAAATAACAGCGATTGCTTTTGTTTTAATCATGACGGCCTCAGATGGGAGGATGGGCTCAGAATGCTGAACTGACTTCTTTTTTTTTTTCTTCCAAAAAATCTTTTTAAAACTCCTTCGAGGCAAGTAGGGGTAAACATTTTCACTCTCAACTCACGCAGGAAATAAATGCAGTAGAAGAAAATTAGTGGAGAGGGGGGTGAGGGAGAGAAGGCTCTGGAATCCTTTTATTGCTTCATCAAAAGGTCACAAAGCCCTCTGTGTTCTTTCCCTCCTGAGGGTCTCAACCTGAATGTCTTTAGGTGAGTCATCGCTCTGCCCCGTCCACTCACCGCATGTGGCCACTGTGCACCTGAAATGTGGCTGCTGGGAATGGGGATTGTTCTCTAAATAGGAGGTGGATGCTAGGTTTCAAAGATACAGCACCCAAAAAAGCAATTAAAATATGTCATTAATAATTATAGTTTTGAATGGGACACCAACTGATGCACTATGTATTTGCCTTTGCTTTTTTGTGGATTATCTAACTTGCAGACTCCTTGAAAACATACCTCCTTAAATCCAACAAAGAATGCAACTTCTATGAGATTCCTGAAATAAAAGAGGTAGGGGTCAAGCACTTCTGGGAAAAGCTGCAGCAGAGTTCACTTGGGAACTTGAAAAGAGGTGAGCAAATAAAAGGCTCCCACGGTCCTGCAATGAAGAAACGCTCCTAATTTTGTCAAGATGGCATTTCAGAAATGCGTGCCCACACGACCCCTACCCCATCCTTTTTAAACGATGGCTTAATACCAATTAATTTGCCGAGTAACCACTCTTCAGCAAACCCAGTTGGGTGGGTGTGTAAGGACTTGAATGGCTGCACTGAGCAGAAGAGTACCCAGTGGAAAAATGAGGTAAAGCTTGGGTGGGACCCACAGTCCAAAGGCAAGCACCCCATTTAATGGATGGGTTATAATAAGAGCACGTTGGGGCCTTTTCCTCTTGCAAACATGTGCCTGTATCCAGAGGGCCCAGCAGCAGGGACTGACAGTCCAGTGCTGTCCAATCTTACCTATGCAGCCCAGTAGCAGTTCTGGCACCCTGCCTTGAAAGCAGCTTAAAATCAATGAACTGGGCACTTTAACGACAAAGAATGAAGAGGAAATTTTGAGTTTTGTGTTAACAAGGTCATTTTGTTGGGTCAATATCTTTCTCAACAACAACCAGCAGATTGTGTAAGTAGAGATAAACATCTCCATGTCTTGGAATGAGTCTTTAGCCCAAATCTCCGTGGGCTTGAATGACAGCGCTTGAAGAATGGGGCTGTTTGGATCTTAAATGCAGAGGGAGGGAGGGTGGACAAGAAGGCAGCTAAGAATCATGGGTGGAGATGGATGAGCCCAGTCAAGCCAGGTTAGGATGAAGGATTTATAAGCCATGAGATGGGTGCTTTGCAGGCATTTCAAATATCTCCAGAGACGACCTCATGGCCTGGTTTTCTTCTTTTCAGTTCTGGGCTAAGAAGGTGGTGGGTCTGGGGGAAAAGTCAATGCAGTGTTGGGTGGAGGAATGGAAAAGCATTCCAGAAGTTGAAATTCTTTCTTTATATCCTGATGTTTGCTTGTATTTTGGGAAAAAATACCAAAACAGTAAAAACCCTTAGTTTTGGTTTTATATTTGGTTAAGTGTTAAAATTTTCAAACATTTATGTTTGATAATTGTTAAAATAGGAAGGACAAAAATTATATTTCAGAGGATTTATATTTTTATGTTTCTAATATATACATAGTTTTTTTTAATTCTCTAGTTGACTTTTTACTTCCCCAAGATCTGAAAAGAATTGAAAGATAAAAGATCACAGTGCTGTCAAAGCATCACCCATACTTCTCTCTGACCCACATGAAGACATTCAGCTGAATGTTCCTTCTTATCTGATTTATTATGCTAATCGGCTCGGGGCAACATCTCACAAACACTGCGGTATAGAAAGTCGCTAGAGGGATTCTTGGTCTCCTAATTACAAAGACTCTTTCTGCGGTGTGAAGAAAACAGGGAATGCATTTTTCACCCTCCGAGTTGAACTGCCTCATATGTTTTTAAGCTTTCCCACAATCCTGTGGGCTGGCTCACTTACCTTAGTGGTCTTCTCATCAGCCAATACGTTCACATCATCTAAGACCTGGGCACCATACAGCCTTCCCACTTGCAGCTTTCCTTCCCTCAACGAGTCTCCCCAGGCAGCAGTCCTGTGGGTGACTCAGCAACACACCGGATCCTGACTCTTCCTTTCTTAGCCTCCCTGTCATTTCTGCCACTCACATTCACGGTCAAAGCAGGGAACTGGTGATGGGCTGAACTGCACTAACTCCAATGCCTGGCTCACTCCGCATAGATGATACCAGCCATGGGGCATGAGGGGTCAATGGTTCTGTCAACAGCGAGATGGCAGAGCCCTGGTTATCCCTGTATTGACTTAACCTCCTAAGAGCTTACAGGGAAGATTGGGTTGAAATCCTTGAACTGGTTCATGATATCATCTTGAAATACATGGTGTTCTGGTAACTTCCTGGAGAGCAGGGTCCCTGTTTTGTGCTGATTTCCCTTGTGCCTAACTGAGTCCCCTGCATGGGTTTGTGTATATCGAGTGTCTAGTTCACTGCTAGGACTAGACCAGGAGCCCAGAAGAAAGTCTTTGGCTACTTCTGTTTATGTTCCCAGGTAAACAGAGGTGGGAGCACAGCAGGGGTGGGTACCGAGGACTAAGCAGACTGTTCAGTGGTGCCGTTTTCTGCTCTGTTTCTCAGCTGCCTGGGGACAAAGGTGTCTGTTCCAAAGGGACAGATTGGGAAATATAACTAGAGGGTTTAAAATTAAAACAACAACAACAGAAAACAAGGATGTACACACCTTAAGACAACTAGCTCCTCAAATTCACAACAAAATTATTTGAATCAGGATGAGGATGAATTTGTCCACTGTGGTTGACAGAATTTGCCTGACAACTGAAGCAGCCCCTCAGCTGGATGTCAGACATTGAATTACAGGTTGAAGCTTGTTGGGTGATTTTACATATCAATAGAATCCAGGCATATAGTCCCTAACGTTCCTAAGGAGTATTGTAATTGCCTATAATGGATCAATTGCTCTTATTTTCCTAGAGGGATTTTTCTATACTTCCAACCAGATCTGCTCCATCACCTGGAATCAGAATGTTTTCTCCCTCTGGCAAAGTTGGTTGCAAAGGCTTCCTATTTTTTTTTCTTTAGAATCAATGTTAACAATTGCTTATTTCAATTCCTAAGTCAGCAAATACATACGTGTGTGTGTGTGTGTGTGTACACACAGCTTTATTGATGTATAATTTGCATATCATAAAATAATTGATATTTTACATATACACAAGTATACAATTTAATGATATTTAGAAAATGTATGGAATTATACAGACCTCATCACAACTCAGTTTTAGAACATTTCCATTGCTGAAAAAAAGAATTCCTTTTATCCTCTTTCAGTCACTTTCTATTCTTGCCTCCACCCCCAGGCAACCACTAAACTGCTTTCTGGCCCTATAGATTTGTCTTTTCCAGACATTTCATATAAATGGAGTAGTACAATCTGTAGTTTTTTGTGTCTTCTTCTTTCACTCAGCATAATGTTTCTGAGGTTCATCCAACTTGTAGCATGTATCATTCCTTTTTATTGCTGAGTAGTATTCCATTGTATGGATGTACTACATTTCATTTAAAAATATATATTTTGGGACTTCTCTGGTGGTGCAGTGGTTAAGAATCCACCTGCCAATTCAGGGGACACAGGTTCAATCCCTGGTCCGGGAAGATCCCACATGCCGTGGAGCAACAAAGCCCCATGTGCCACAACTACTGAGCCTGCGCTCTAGAGCCCGCGCTCCACAACAAGAGAAGCCACCGCATTGAGAAGCCTGCGCACCGCAATGAAGAGTATCCCCCGCTCGCTGCAACTAGAGAAAGCCCACATGCAGCAACGAAGACCCAATGCAGCCAAAAATAACTAACTAAATAAATAAATTTTTTAAAGTATATTTTGTATGGAAACTGTTTGACACAGGGATAAATGTGTTAGGAGTCTAGAGAAGATTCAAGGTATGGTGCTTACTCTGAAGGTCCTTAAAATTCAATTGGAGAGGCAAAATTAAGACATATGCAACAACAAAAAATAATTGTAACTATGTGTGGTGATGGATGTTAACTAGGCTTATTGTAGTGATCATGTCACAATATTTACAAACACTAAATCAGTATGTTGTGCACCTGAAACTAATATACGGTTGAACCACACAGGTTTGAGCTACATGGCTTCACTTATATGCAGATGTTTTTCAATAGTAAATACTACAGATTACATGTTCTGAGGTTGGTTGAATCCATAGGTGTGGAACAGTGGAGACAGAGGAACCTGTATATGGAGGGTCAGCAATAAGTTGTATGCTGATTTTCAACCATGTGGAGGGTCAGTGTTCCTGACCCTGTGTTGTTGAAAGGTCAACTGTAATATATCAATTATAGCTCAAGAAAAAAGAAAAATGCCTTGGAGAGAAAAGTAACATTAATTTTTTCAAATTAATTTTTTGAAGTATAGTTGATTTACAATGTTGTGTTAATTTCTACTGTACAGTAAAGTTATACATATATATACATTCTTTTTCATATTCTTTTCCATTATGGTTTATCCCAGGATATATTGAATATAGATCAACTATATTGAATATAGTTCCCTCTGCTATGCAGTAGGACCTTGTTGTTTATCCATCCTATATGTAATAGTTTGCATCTGCTAATCCCAGACTCCCAATCCATCCCTCCCCCTCCCCCTTGGAAACCACACATCTGTTCTCTATGTCTGTGAGTTTGTTTCTGTTTTGTAGATAAGTTCATTTGTGTCGTATTTTAGATTCCACCTATAAGTGATATCATATGGCATTTGTCTTTCTCTTTCTGATTTACTTCACTCAGTATGATAATCTTTAGGTCCATCCATGTTGCTGCAAATGGCCTTATTTAATTCTTTTTTATGGCTGAGTAGTACTCCATTATATATATATATATATATATATATATATATATATATATGTACCACATCTGCTTTATTCACTCATCTGTTGATGGACACTTAGGTTGTTTCCATGTCCTGGCTATTGTAAATAGTGCTGCTATGAACACTGGGGTGCACTACTATTATAAAGTAGTGTTTAAGAAAGATAAACTGGCAGAGCTCCAGAAGATGAATTGCAGTGGAGGAAGCTTGGGGTCAGAGGCATTAGTTGGATGATTCTAGAATAGATTCTGATAAGGGCCTAAGTAGTGTTGGCTACAGTGGGATGAAGAGGGGCTGTCCTCCATGGACTCCCCTTGGCCACTCTCCCCCAGGCTTCTACCAGCCCTGCCCCCTGGGTGGGGTGGCAGGGATCCCAGTTCTGATGATACACCAGACGGCCCCGCTTCCGGGTCTGTACTTGCTGCTGGAACTCCCTTGCTTCCTCAGACCTCAGCTCTTCCAGAGAGGCCCCCTGAGTAACCTGACCCACATCATCCACCCTGCCATTCATTACTTCACCTCCCTACTGATTTTCTCGCAGAACGCTTATCACAGAGCATGAACCATGATTATCTTGTTTACCTTCTTTTCAGCGTCAGAGGTCTGCCTTTCTTATTCTTGATTTTACCCCGGAGTCTAATATAGTGTCTACCCTAACTCAAAAACTATTCATTGAATGCATACAACATGCATATGAGACATTTCAAAGAAAAGTGGCTAGGACTTGGAAATGAAGGGTCGAATCAGTTAAAGTTCTTGCTAAGCATGGTGGTATCCTAGAAGACACAGCAGTAGGGGAGAGAAGGGGTTCCTGTAGGAACATGAAAAACTGTGTTCGGATATGTAGCTTCTCTGCTGATGCAGGGGGCAGCCACCAGAAACTGCCCGGGAGGGGATGGAGGAAAAAACCAGAGGGAAGGCAGTCAGGATTGAGGGAAAGTGTTGGCTCTAGCCACGAGACCAGATAAACTCCACACGGACTAAAAAAACAGGAACAACCAAGAGGGTAGATGAACCCCCAAGATGGTCAAAAGGAAAAGGCAAGGACCAAGGCCTGGGTGAGGTAGTGCATCCTGCAGCCTGTCAGGAACAGGCCTCCTCCTCAGCACTTTCAGCCCATCAGAGCTTCTGCACGGCTTCCAAGCTGCATAGAACTTTGACCCCCTCCCAACTTACTCCCACTGGAAATCTTTACATAACACGTTAAGAGCCAGAAGGAGCTTGTAAGGCATTTTGCGAATGTCCTTTGCAGGTGAGAAACTTTGAAATAGAATTGGCTACCCAGTTAGTGGCAGAGGTGGGTCTAAAATCTGACTGCAGGATAGGAAGAGCTACTGGGTTAGAGGCAGGGGTGGGTTTACAATCTGACTACCTGAGAGAAGAAGTTATCTGTTTAGAGGAAGAGGTGGTTCTAAGACCTGTTAGAAATAGTTCCCAGGTTAGAAGTAGAGAGGGGTCTAGAATCTGACTCTGATAGAAATAGTTACCTGGTTAGAGGCAGAGGTGGGACTACAATCTGACGCTGATAGAATTAGTTACCTGGTTAAATAAAGAGGTGGGTTTACAATCTGCTACTGATAGAAATAGTTACCTGTTTAGAGGTAGAGGTGGGTCTACCTACAATCTGACTCCCTGATAGAAGTAGTTACCTCGTTGGTCGGAGAGGAGGGTATACAGTCTAACTCCTGGATAGAAAAAGTTACCTGGTTAGAAGCAGAGGTGAGTATACAATCTGATCTGATACAAATAGTTACCTGGTTAAAGGTAAAGGTGGGTCTACAATCTGCCTCCCTGATAGAAATAGTTACCTGGTGAGAGGCAGAGGTGGGTCTGTGTATATTCTGACTCCTGTCTTCTCAGTACAATGTCCTCTCCATATCCCCATATTTCTTAAACTTTGAATTAAAACCACCATATTCTGAATATGCCAAACATCGGTCTAATGGCTTCAGAATTTATTCCTCTCAGTTTTCCTAGCAATCTCTGGGGAGAGAAAATAACTAGTGAAAACCGTATGATATGCAATTATTTCAATATTGGAACCACGTTTTTATGAATCCACTAAGCTAAGAGAAGGACCTAGGCTCATCCAGAGACTATAATTAGACATCACATGTGAAAACCAGGACCTTTTCTGCATGACTGACACTGAATCCTACTTCGACAGTGGGCTAACGTGCAGGGGAGCTCGTTTTCTTGGTTTTAGTAGCCCAGAGACGGGGCTTCTGTAACAGGCTTTTTGGCAGCGTCAGCTAGTGTGAAACGCCCCCAGCTACAAATAGCTAAAAAATTTAGATAAAATAAGACAACTTTCATTTAAAATACATAATTAAGTTAACAAGAAAGAGAGACCCTCAGATGCTAGAAAGAAGAAAGGACTTTTAGCTGCAGTCACCAGGGGTGGGAGTAGGGGGTTATCTGACCCAGAAATTTACCCTACAGCAAAAGACTCTGTCAACACCATATGAAGACAGGAGATGAGGTTTCTGGTAATGAATTAGAACTGAAAACAGTGCATAAAACTGAGATTCCTGAAACTCAGTCCCTGTAATGAAGAGGCCACACACAAAAAAACTCCACCCACCAACATGGCTCTGTCCAAGGTCTCAGAAAGGAAAAAAAGGTACATCTGAATTTATATTATTTTTGTGGTACAACAATCCCTAAGTTAAGCTTCTAACATATAAATTGGTGCTGCATTGGTAATACTCCTGTAGTGATTCAAGTCCTTGAGATAACAGAATTATCTGAATAGACAAAAAAATTTTAGTACATTCAAAGCTATAAAAAAAAAGTACTTTTAAAGAAGAAATAAAAATGTTAGGAAGAATAATGCATGATGAAAATAGTACAAGCTGATTGATAGAAACAAACAAATAAAAACATGAGGGATAGTTTGAGTTAAGGGTAGAATAAAGGGTAGAATAAACTCCAGTTTGAGTTAAGGGTAGAATAAAGAATAAATTCGGTTAAGCTCTCCATCCTTAATTTATGGCTACATCTTCCTTTGGTCTTTTAGTTCATAAAAACTTTCATTTAAAAACTTGTTCAAATGTTCAACATTGTACCTTGTTGAATAATGACCCTCAAAATTCATGTTTAGCTAGAACCTCAGAGTGTGACCTTATTTGGAAATAGGGTCTTCACAAATTTAATCAGCTAAGGTGGGCTCGTATGGATGAGAGTGGACCCTCATCCAATGACTGGTGTCCTCATAAGGAGACCTTGTTAAGCCAGAAAGATATAAAGACAGAGAGATACAGGGAATGAGTCCATGTGATGACAGGGGCAGAGACGGGAGTGATGCGGCTGTAAGCCAAGGAATGCCAAAGGATTGCCCACAACCACCAGATGCTAGGAAGACGCCAGGAAAGATTCTTCCCCAGAAAGTTCAGAGGGAACACAACCCTGCTGACATCTTTATTTCAGAGTTCTTGCTTCCAGGACTGCAGGAGAACACATTTCTGTTTTTCTAAGCCACGCAGTTTGTGGGACTTTGTTACGATAGCCCTAGGAAACTAATACAAACATATATTCAATAAGAATTTAAAGGAAGAAATAGAGAGGTTCAAGGGAAGGCAATATTTGCAGAGCTTATGACTAAGAATTTTCCAGTTTAGATGAAAGACAAGAATCCTCAAATTTCACACTGCCAAATTTAGCAAAAAAAAAAACCCAACCCTACAAGATTCCTGTTTACATTTGAATTCTAGATGAGGAACAAGTAATTTCTTTTAGTAGAGGTATGTCCCATGCAATATTGGATTGTACTTACCTAAAATTAAAATTCGACTGGGTTTCCTGTATTTTATCTGGCAACTCTACTCAAATTGGAAATTCACAGAACATCCTGAGCAGGATAAATAAAAATAAATGTATGCCTAAATGAATCACAGTGAAACTGCTGAGCACCAATAACAAAGAAAAATTTTAAAAACCGCCATAGGGCCTCCCTGGTGGCGCAGTGGTTGAGAGTCCGCCTGCCGATGCAGGGGATACGGGTTCGTGCCCCGGTCTGGGAGGATCCCATATGCCACGGAGCGGCTGGGCCCGTGAGCCATGGCCGCTGGGCCTGCGCATCCTGAGCCTGTGCTCCGCAACGGGAGAGGCCACAACAGTGAGAGGCCCACATACCGCAAAAAGAAAAAAAAAAAAAAAAAAAAAAAAAACCGCCATAAAGTCAGAGCAACGGGATAACAGCAGATTTCTCTGCAGCTAAAATAGAAGCCCCAAAATAATGGAATTAGACATTCAAAGGGCTAAGGAAGAACTCTCAGCTTAAATAAATTTAGATCATTCAAGAGTGAGGACAAAATAAAGATGTTTATGACAAAGGGAGAGTATTTTCCATCCACAGATCTTCATTTGAAGGATTATTAATTGATGTACTGAGAAGTAGTGGTGAGGAGAGGATTTTTGAGCAAATGGTTGCTTTTACATATTGAGGTGGACAGTCATTAGGACATTCCACCTCCCTTGATCTCAGCTTCTTGATATTCATGTCCACGTACAATATTCTTCCTCTGAGTATGGGGGATCATTTGTTATGTGGCAATAACTAACTAATACAAGTATTATCTGGAAATAGCAATAGCAATGACTAATTGTGGAGCAACAGAAATAAGATTCCACTAAAAACCTATTTAAGGACTTCCCTGGGGGTCCAGTGATTAGGATCCTGCGCTGCCACTGCAGGGAGCATGGGTTCGATCCCTGGTCGGGGAACTAAGATTCCACGTGCAGCATGGTGCAGCCAAAAAAAAAAAAAAAAAAAAGCCTAAACCTATTTAACAATAACAAGAGGGATAGATTGGGAGTTTGGGATTGACACGTACACACAGCTAGTTTTAAAATAAAATGCCTTTCCATGAGAAAAAACAACAACAACAAGAAAGAAACTAACAAGTGACTAGAGTTAATATGTTCTAAGGTCCTTGTCTCATTCATGAGGGTCACGATATTGATTTATGTAACAATTTGTTAAGCAAGAAAGTTTATTTAAACTTTAAGCAAAAGCAGTGAAAGAATAAAAATATGAATGCCAAATCAGAGGGGAAGGCGAGAAAGGAAATAAAGAAAACCATCCTTTCAAGGGAAGGCAAAAAAGAGGGGACGATAGAATAAAAAAAAAGGGGGGGCGCGGTAAATCAAAATTGCAAATAAGCTGTTAGAAATTAATACAAATAAATCAGTGGTCACAAGAAATGTGAACAAAGATATCTCGATCCTTAAAAACCCTATTAGCTCAGATTTAGAGAAAATAAATTCTAGAGAGCGTGTTGTCCTGTCCTTCGCAGCATACAGAAGAACTTCTAAAATACAAACTGTTTATGAGCTATATCGTATTGAGCACAGAGTACGCTGGCAAACATTGGATCTGACATAATTCAATTTGCTTCAGCCCGTTCCAAGCTCGGAAGTTAGTGGAGAATGAATTGTATATAAAGCCAAGAACTGGCTCCAGTATTTTCTAGCCTTGTAACCTTGGGCAAGCATCTTCTGTTCTGACTGGTAAAACTGAGGGAAACTCTTATCTGAACCACTCCACTTGATATTTGTGACACAGGTTGGAAAGAACATGGTAAAGTTCTATACAGAAACCTAAGTTATGCAGTCTAGACTACAGTCTAGTTGCTCATTACTAAGGGCTAAAGATTAATCTTGGATATTTTTCAGTCCCGGTTTTATGAGTAATTAAAAACCAGCCCGGCCATAACAGGTTACCCTAGAACCAGTTTTAAGTCAAATGCCTCTTTTAACTCTTTGTATCAAAAATCAGCAGAAATTTGCAGTACACGACTCCAGTTTGCTGCTCCTGGGTCGTTCATTGACTGACCCATCCACAGAGCATGCTGATCCTCCGGTAGGGACGACAAGAGCCCAATTCATCCCGCACATGGACCGCTTCCCCACAGAACGGGTCCTACCCCTGAGGGGCCCCGAGGCGGGGGAGGTAAGGGTCCCCTCCCTCACAAACCCTTGTTCTCCTCCTGCCAAGTCTATGAGATTCAGGCTGCGAGAAAATTCCTCAAAGACGCTGAAAACTTGATTATCTGGTTTACCCTCAAGTGTGAGCCCCAGTACATCCTAAATTCTGTTAGACTTTCTTCCTTCCTTTCGTTGGCTAAGTTCCTCTGAGAGTTCATCCAGACGGACCTGTTCGGCAGCTTTCCTCCCACACAGCCTGAAGCAGCCTGCACCTCCACCTCTACACGCAGGTTTTATTACAAATAAATCAAATCTGCCTTCTGAATTGCATCAGTGAGCACATTTCCCACTGCCGATTCTTGCAGCAGGACCCTTTTTGCAGCTGGATTGGCCTTTCTCGAAGGAACTGAGCGTAGAAGAATCTCAAAGAGTTCAGATACTGAGTTAGGGTAGGTATCTCAAAATTCAGATCCTATCTCACTCTTATCCAAATCTCTTTCATCTGCAAAATTGGCTAGAACTACTACCAGATACCTTATTTAAGGATTTGATGGTCCAGGAACCCTTTAGTTAAAAAGATGAAAGAAAAAATATTTAGCTATTTCAACTTCAAAAAAGTTCACCCTTAGGAGTTAGGGTTATGTTTCTGCAAAGTTTAAATACATCTTTATAAGCACACAAGTTGCATCTATAAGTACAGTGAACTAGCCACTTACAAATATTTCCTAGAACCACTGTGTATATAAAACCATACACACACACACACACACACACACACACTTTTTCTTTGCTTTTAATCAAATTTGCAACTTGTTTAGAAATCCCAAATTCTTATCAGACTTTTAAGGAAAGTCTACTTTTTAGAAAACTTAAGATTTAAGCTTTATGTTTCTTCAAAAAGAAACCAATTTACTTTGGTTAGTTATGGGACATAACTAACCTTTAATAGTGTCTTTAAATTTATTATAATAGAAATAGCAGAAATGTAACTCCCCCTAACTCATATATGGATTTATACATTAGAGCTAATAGTCACAGGTTGAATTCCCTTACAGGGCTCCTTTAGAACTTAGAAACCAGAGTTTTCTTCTTTAGAGTTAAACTTGAAAATCAATACTGAGGAATCAGAACAGAAGCATAGTCACCTTGGGGGGCAAGCCAGTAAGAAGTCACTGTATCTTCAAAGAGGGATTAATGCATCCGAGTACGTTTCCAGAGAGCCCCCTCCTTAGATGGCTTGCTCCTTAAACACAGGAGACATCCACTGGTGAGGCTCACGAGTTACCAATCCACTTGACGGCTGTGACCCTTCCTACAAACTAGTCAGCTGGCATCATGGTTTCGACAGTTGTGGGTCCCTGAAGGGGCGGAGTTCTTGAGGCTGCAAGACTGAGGGTCAGACTCTCGAGTCTGGCGAATCTGCCGTGTGGCCCAGCCTTGGCTACCAGCTGGTTTCTCCGGGAGCATGTTGCGCAGCCTGGAGCAGGAAGGCTGGCTGCAGACAGGCCCCGGACTTCCTCCAGCGTCTTCGTGGGGAGGCCATTGGCCCACAGACCCGTGATTCTACTTCCTCTTCACAGCTGATGGTTAGAACATCTGTGGCTTCAGTCCTTCACCTTGACCACTTTGGACTGTGCTCCCGGCTGAATTATGTCCCCCCAAAGTCATATGTAGAAGCCCTAGCCCCCAGTGTGATGGTAGCTGAGATGAGGCCCTCGAGAGGTAATTAGTCTAGATGAGGTCATGAGGATGGGCTCTCATGATGGGATTAGTGCCCTTATAAAAAGGGACATCAGAGAGCCTGTGGTCCCTCTCCACCATTGAGGACACAGGGGGAAGTCAGCACACTGCAAGCTGGGAGGGGACTCCACCCAAAGCCCCACCAGGCCAGTGCCCCGATCTAGGACTTCAGCCTCCAGAACGGTGAGAGCTTCTGTCGTTTAAGCCACCCGTTCTCGAGTATTTTGTTATGGCAGTCTAAGCAGACCAGGACAGACTGTGATATCCTTAGGGCCCTAGCAGGCATAAACTTCAGCCCGATGTGTGGTCTCCCAGCAAGACCCTCACCCACGTCCCCACATGTGAAAGGTCTCCCGACTGTGCCCTTAACATAGATCATGGAGCATGCTGCTTCTGCCAGGTCAACCCCTTCCTCCCGGGGGCCTTCCAGGCATTGCCACTGCTCCCCTCCCTAGTTTACACCTCTGAATACTTAGCCCTTCCAACTGGTCCTTCTGGTCCTATCCTCGAGACCACTGCCTGGATCAGCCTAACCTTCCTACCCGAGAACACTGCAGAGGCATCACCCTGGATGCCCAAGGTGGGGCATGGAGACTTTATGGACAGGTCACCTATAGCCCACTGACCCAGAGAAGATGAAAGGGAGATGTATTGCCCAAGGCTTTAAGAATGGAACAGAGTGAATAATACCTTAGAGAGAAGAGATACATGACAAGGGATAGGGATGCCAGCCAGATACAGCCATGCGTTGGTGGCCCCTCTGGCCAGAAATTCCAGCAGTACCTCCTGCAGAGAGCTTTCCAGGGTACCCAAATCTAGCAGTGCCATCCTCTGAGCTCCTTCTCCACCTCTGTCCATTGTCAGAGGCTGCTTATATGACATTGTCTTTTTTGTTGTTCTTGTTGTTTTTTAGGTTTTGTTTGTTTGTTTGTTTGTTTTTTGCAGTACGCGGGCCTCTCACTGTTGTGGCCTCTCCCGTTGCGGAGCACAGGCTCCGGACGCGCAGGCTCAGAGGCCATGGCTCACGGGCTGAGCCATTCTGCGGCATGTGGGATCCTCCCGGACCGGGACACGAACCCGTGTCCCCTTCATCGGCAGGCAGACTCTCAACCACTGTGCCACCAGGGAAGCCCGACATTATCTTTTTCTATCTGTAGTTTCCTCTAGGATATCAGGGCCCTAGGCCTGTGCCCGGTTCATCCTCCTATCTCAGATACCAAGTGTAATGTCTAGAATACAGTAGTGGGTTATTAAAATTCTATTTAATTGAATGGAATCCATTTCTAAGCATCACATCCCAGTGAGACTCTCCCACTCTTTCCTTTAGACTCTCTTCCCCACCATTCTCCATAGGACACCTTCCTCTAAACATCTCTGACCTGCCCTCCTCCTGGGAGTTGCTCAGAGAGGGAGATTCAATTCATCTTCACTTTTATCAGCTTCATGAAACTAGTGGCTTAAATATGCCACCCAGGGTGTTCCCTGTAAAGCTACTATTGGGCTCATCTTCTGTGTTCTAATTTTCCTTAAGTTTCATCGTGTAGGTAAAGTGTTCTCCACTTGATTTGAATTTCTAAAGTTTACGACTCTAAAGCATCACTTTTCCGGTCCCCAAATGATTAGGCTACTGCATGCTCTCATTAGCCACTGTCCTCTAGGAAAGATTCTTCTAAAGCATGATTTAAAATCTGTTCTTTGATGAGTAGTCACTTGCTTTTTCTTTCCCCTGCTCATAATTGTTTACTGCACTCTGAATGTCTGCCAAAGGCCCAAGTGGGAGCTGTTCCACAGCACAGGAGGGTTATTATACATTTACATGCATTTTCACCGTGCGGTTGAGGACCAAGGCTAGCAGGGTGGCGACATCTCCACAGTTTCTAATACAGTGTACAGAACAGGCGGAAGTGATACGCCAAACTCATCCAACCAGATCCAGGCAAGTTCAGCCCTCAGGTAACCACACACATCTCTCCTCTGCCAGTGTCTGCAAAACGTTCCAGAGCCTGGCTTGAAAATGCTTAAATGTTCAAGGTAGATGCTTTCAGGACAGAATTAGTCCACTCAGTGCCACAGACGTCTTCAAGATCTTCTGTGATGTAATTGATATGTCACAATATGAAAAGAAACCCGAGCCTCATCCATAAAGCACAGGGAGGGATGGGGTCCTAAATCCTTTAAGCGGTGGTATTAGTTTCCTACTGTTGCTGTAACAAATTATCTCAACTATAGCGGCTTAAAACAACACACATCTATTATCTTATAATTCTGTAGGTGAAAAGTCAGCACAGGTCTCACTGGGCCAGATCCCAGCTGGTGGCAGGGCTGCATTCCTTTCTGGAGGCTCCAAGGGAGAGAATCTGTTTTCTTGCCTTTTCCAGCTTTTAGACGCTGTCCACATTCTTGGGCCCATGGCCCCTTCCTCCACCTTCAAAGCCTGCGGTGCTGCATCACTGTGTCTGTCTTCACGGTCACATCACCCTGACTCTCCTGTCTGGCCTCCTTTTCCACTTAGAAGAACCCTTGTGATTACATTGGGCTACCAGGATAATCTGGGATAATCTCCCCATTTTAAAGTCAGTTGATTAGTAACTTTAAGTCCACCCTTTCCCACGTAATATAACAGAGTCACAGGCTCTGAGGATTATGGCAGGGACATCTTTGGGGGCCTTTATCCTGCTAACCAGCGGTGACCTACTTATCACAAGGGTGTGGTATCGTCACTGCCCAACAGCGTCGGAGCCAAGTGGCAGGCGCTGTTGTGGCGCGGCGGGGAAGAAGGTACTGCATCCTGATTTTGCTTTTGCATTTGCTCCTTGTGTGACCTTGGGCAAGCTACTGCTCTTTGCACTCTGTGTTACTTAGGATTCCCAAGGTTGCAGGTGCAAGTAGTTGATTTTGGACGTGACTCCAAGAAGCACCGTGAAGGCGGGACATTGGTCAGCGAGGAAGGGTCAAAGGGGCAGTGCTGTGAGCAGGCTGCCACGTGAGCTCAGTCTCACCTTGGACCTGAGAAAGGCCATGTGGGTCATCCCACTGAGGGTAAGGAGGCCCTTGATTCCCTGCGCTGCCCCTTGGTGATGGAGGGCTGCTCCGCCTGCACTAACACCCAGCCCTCTGTCCTGCCTGCATGGCCAAGCCTGGTCTCACGGATGGAGGACACCTCTCATGGCCGAGAGAGACACAGGGAGCTGTCCCTGATGGGCAGGTGACTCTGGGTGGGTTGGGGGGCCCACCGGTAGCAGCTGTCACATTCTCTGAGCCTCAGTTTCCTCACCTGTAATTGGAGGATGATAACAATTTTACTTACATCCATGTCATCGGCATGAGGGTTCAATAGGGCAAATCCTCCTAAGTTAATTAGCATGTGTCTGGCACCCAAAAACCTAAGTCGTGTTTAGAATTCTACTGACCTCGTGGTTGTGCAGCTCAAGACAAAGCACTGCATCATCACTCAGACTCCATTTCCTCACCTGTGACCTGAGGGAGTTTAGACATTCATGCCACCAAGACCTATTGAGGGTTAGGAGCAGCTGAGAAGCTAAGGGGACAAGGGAGTAAAGCAGACAGCACTCCTGTCCGTGTGGCCCTCCCTAGTCTGCTAGGGAGACGGCAGCCAGATGCTCCCACAAACAACGGGAGATTGCAGCTGAGGTGTGTGCTGAGAACGAGGGTACCCGGTGTCATCAGGGTATGTGAGTTTTGGTGGTCAGGAGGATCAGGAGGGCTTCTACAAGCAGTTCAAGTTTGTCAGAGAGCTGGGCAGAGACGGGAGTCAATGAGGACACATGGAGAAGGAAGGAGAGCTCTATGGGCAGTGGCAACAGCATGTGCAAAGGCCCTGGGGCAGGAGGGAGCCGGGAATTCCAGACACTGCACCAAGGGAAGGTTGTGTGATGAGCAGAGAGCAAGGAGGGGGCGGGGAGTGGGCAAGGCTGGGCGTCTCCAGGCCATGAGGGTCAAGTTCAGTCTTTATCCCACGAGAACTGAGAAGTCATCAACACCCTGAAGCTGGACCAGTGTTTCCAAAGGTCTCTTCCGGCTCCAAACTGTAGTGGGGAAAACACATCTAAACATGTACCTACGGTGCACGAGAAGGGAGGTGTCTCTGGGTGTGCTTTGCTTCATTTGGTGTTTATAACCTGACACCATATCATTTATTATCTTCTCTGAAGCCCTGGGAACTATCTGCTATCAATTGATCAATCAACTGTTTAAAAGATACAAGGAAGCAAGAAGCAGAGTCCCCTCATTTCCCACCTTTAGGTCATCATTTGATGGGCAGCAACTCACAAGTGGACACTCACAGAATCATCACTGGTTTGGGGAGATCCTGGGCCTGGAGGGAGGGCAGTCTCAGGGTCCCTGACTGTCCTCGGACATGGGCTGCCTCACTCCTGACCCAGTGCTATGACCTGGGTGCCACCTGCTGTGTTCTTCAGGCAGGTCCCTTGTCTTTGTCCCAGTTCAATTCAACTCAAGTCCACAGCCTTTTACTGAGTGTCTACTGTTGTAGTGACCCCCAGACCAACCACGAGGACCTAGTAATCTGTGTGTTTAACAAGCAACCAAGGAGATCCTTAGCAGGGAAGTTTTGGAAGCACTGAACTCCACACCCACATTTCCATGTTTGAGCTACATGTCTTTTATAAAACTCCCCTCATCCCATCTAGAGCAGGCTGGAGACCACAGACCTCAAGCCAGGCCACAGTTTCCCGGCTGTTGCTGGCACAAGTCTGTCACAGGAGTGAATGGGCCCTGCTCTGGGACCAACAGTGCATCTTGGAACATAGATTCTGCAAGTTGTACTCAAAACAGATTAGCTTTAGATTCAAGCCATTGCTGGTTGGCTGTAAAAAAGTGATGACAGAGAATAGTTAAAACAGGTTTGTCAGGCCATAAATATTTTACTTGCTGGGCTCAGCGAGCTGCGGGCAGACACTTGCCCTAATAAGTATTGATTACATTCTGGTCTGAGATCAGGACGCATAATTGATGGTTTAGAGATTGAGGAATCCTGTGCTCCGCATGAGACAGAAATGATTCGGGTGCCAGAGGGTATGCTCATTTTATTTTACAACCCGTGGGTAAGCAGGGTTGCCACAGAAGTTAGAAGCAAAAGTTCTGTGTTGATCAATTTGCCCCAAGGTGGAGAGTCTGACATAATAGGTCTCCATGACTGCACAGAGCATGGAATTTTAGAGCTGGAAGATTCCTTGAGCTAATGTAGTCTAGCTTTATCCTAAGACATGCATCATTCTCTGATACCCGACTTATACAATCATCCGTTCGTGAACACTTCCACTCTTCGGGTGTTTATTTCTGTACAGGACAACAGAGGCTCTGAATTCAGGTTAGACCTTTCAGTCCAGGCGTCTCTGTGTGTCTCCCTCTCCTTCAGAAACCATCTCACGGAGTCACTGCTGTGCCCACCTTAGTGGCCCAGCCTGTGAAAATCGTCCCATTGGCCCCTCATAGGATGTAAACCCAGGAGGCTTCGTGACTAGCAATGAAGTCATGGGTCCAGAAGAAAATATTTCATCTTCTAGTTCTCCTTTTGGTTTGGGTTTCACAAGAATACAGTTTTGAGGAAGAAACCCGGTGGGTGCAGCGCCCACAAAGCACCACGATCATCTGAGCCTCACTGCGCGGCCCAGCTTGGGGCTGGAAGGAGGCTCTCCATGCAGCCGCCTTGACAAGCACAGGGGATTAGATGGACCAAACCATGCCTCCCATGTTGGGCCAGATGCTACCTACCTGTGGCCTCTAATGTTGTCTGGGGCCTCTCTGAAGGATAGTGCAGCTTCACCTCAGCCTCCACACATGACCAAGGCAGGGAGAGATGGAGATGACAAGTCTGTAGTAACGGAGGCCACCGCTCATGGCCTTTTCCTGGACAGAACTCAGGACCAGCCACCATATTCCGGAAACCAGTTCAAATGAACAGGAGATGAGTCATTTTGAAAACTGGCTCTCACAGAGAATTTTTAGTGCTCTCACTCACAGAAAGAAAATAGATCATTTGCACCTTTTATGTAAAAAATAACAACAATGACAATAAACACCATTAAAAAACGCTCCTTGGGCTTCTTAGAAGGAAGAGCATGTGCCCAGGAGACCCTAGAAGCTTGGCACACAGCCCCGGCCAGGCAGCCTCCCCCCCAGCCCTGGGCAATGGGTCTTGAGGGCAGAAACAGGGGCGGTGTTCCCACCGTGGTCTGTGCATGCATCTAAGCTTGGTGAACCATCAGAAACTAGGAGGGCCATGGTCTGCAGACAACCCCTGCACAGACATTCAGATGGCTCTGAGGAATGAAAAGATGAATTCTCGTCCCTCTTGGAAGAATGTAGAGGGGCTTTGGGTTCGTCGACCCGGGGCAGGTTACTGTAGGCCCTCCCCTACCATAGCGTCTGGAGACATTTCCCTGCTGACGAGCAGGTTTGGGGGAAGGGTAGTGTTATTACTTCCCAAGGAAACCTAAGCCCGGGGCCAGCTACATAATCTGCAGGACCCAGAGCAAAGTGAAAATGTGAGGCTCTGGTTCAAAAGTATTAAGAATTTCAAGGCAGTGACCAAATGGAACATTAAACCAGCATGCGGCCTGTATTAGTTTCATATGGCTGATGTAACAAATGACCACAAACGAAGTGGCCGAAAACATCAGAAATCGATCCTCTCACAACACTGGAGGCCAGAAGTCTGAAGTCTGAAATTAAAGTGTCAGCAGGGTTAGTCTCTTCCCCATACTCTGAGGAAGAGTCTGGTCCATGCTTCTCTCCTGGCTTCTGCTGTTGCCTGGCGGTCCTTGGCTTTCCTTGGCTTGTGGTTGCATCACTCCAATCTCTACCTCCACCTTCACGTGGCCTTGCTTTCTGTGTGTCTCTGCATCTCAAATTCCCCTCCCCTGTGTCTTATAAGGACATCAGTCACTGGATTTTAGGCCCACCTTGAATCAAGGATGGTCTCATCGCATGATCTTTAACTTAATCACCCCTGCAAAAACTCTGTTTCTATATAAGGTCACATTCTTAGGTCCTGGAGGTTAGGATATGAATCCCTGGGGACACTATTCGAGCCACTGTTGGACCCTTCTAAGCACGAGGGTTGTGTGGCTACAGGGGTTATCCGCCCATGAAGCAGGGTCAGCCTCGATCCCTGGACCTAAGAGTGGTGACAGGGGTTAGGGGAGAGGTTGCCAGCCCAAGCCTTCAGTAGAATCAATTTCCTCCTCACAACCCCAGCCTGAGCCCCTCCTGGCCACTGGGGCCTGGCCGCCCTGGGCATGGCACGTGGTTACTTGGCTCTCAGTGGGTCTGATAAGCCAGGCCGGTGCAGGCTCACACGCCACCAGGGAGAGAGGCTCGCTCTCTTCCAGAGGCTGCTCTTCTCTTAGGACAGAGATCACTTGCTGGTTTGTTTTCTACACGTGGGCCCCTCCGTTATTAAGGAGCTAAGCTGCCCTGACCCTGGGAGTCCCAGTCTTGAAAGGACCCCAAGGGTCTGCAGGTTGGGCCCCTCTCCCATCCAGATCCCCTTTGCTCTTAGTTCCCTCTGCCTCTCCCCACCCCCGCATCTGGCCAACTGGACCTAACCTGAAACCATGACTGGCCTCATTTAACCCCTTCATCCCTGAGCCCTGGCGTAGGCCTGGCCCACTCTACCCAGTTCCAGGGGAAGCAGTGTCAAGCTTGCCACAGACTCAGCACCACCCTCCTTCCCGAAGATTCCGGTGCTTCCCCCTGCAGCCCCCCACCTGCCAGCTGGTGTGTGTGGCTGCACGCCACAGACACCCCAGTAAATCGGCTGTCACCCAGGCTGACCCTCAGCTGGGCTGCTGTGGTCTCAACATGCCACTTGATACTATTAAAATACTTCCATGCCAAAAGCCACTGGCCAAAGCCCCCTATTCCCTCTGCTCTTCTGCTGCCCCCAGACCTCCCCAGGATCCAGCAAATGCATGGGTAACATCTGGCACAGCAAGGGCTCCAAAACCGTGCCCCTCGGCACGGACGACTTCTGCTGCGATTGGTCAATGCCTGTGGTAGGTGGAATAATCTTTGTGACCCCAAAGATGGTCACATCCTAATCCCCAGAACCTGTGAATATGTCACCCTCCGTGGCAACATAGTGTCCTGGAGATGAGTCTGCACTATCCAGGTGGGCCCAATTTAGTCATAGACAGGAAGGTCAGAGCTAGAGAAGGAGAGGTGAGGACAGACGCAGAGGTCAGCGATTCGAGGAAGAAGCCACAAGCCGAGGCATGCAGGTGTCCTCTAGAAGCTGGAAAGGGCAGAGCACAGTCCACAGAGAAGTCCACCATAGGAGGCCAACTTCCGGAGCCTCTGGAAGGAATGCAGTCCTGCCGACACCTTGATTTTAGCCCAGCAAGACCGATTTGGGGACAAATGACCTCCAGAGCCATTAGATAATGACTTTGTGCTGTTTGGAGCCAATAAATTTGTGGTAATTTGTTACAGCAGCACTTGAAAATTAATGTAATGCCCACACCATACCAGTTGTTCAATATGTAAACATCACCCTGGTGCTCATCCATTCATTTCCAAACAGGCTTTCCCGTGAGCATGTTGAGCCTGTGCCTGGGAGATGGTGGCCGGCACTGGCCACAGCAGAACTGTGGTGGGTGACAGCCAAGATGTGGAGTCAAGTGCACGTAGGCTCAAGTCCCTGGGCAAGCCACGTGACCCCTCCAAGCCTTGGTGCCTCTTCTGTCCAGGCGATGGGAAGACCTACCTGTGCCGTGTATTTTTCCAGTACCTCCCCCCACTTCTTGCACCAGTGGGTCCACTTCCATTGGGTGGACACATGGCCTAGATGGGCCACCCTACTGGCCACAGGGAATGGCCCAGGACTGAGCCCCAAATGCAAGTAGGAAAATTAAGAGTCTGTCTCCAGAATTTTCTCTTGGTGGACCATTGGAGAAACCTCATGATGGAAACCAAAGCTGCTTTTTTGTTGTGTGAAGAACTTTCCACAGCAGAAGAGAAGGAAGTCAAAGTGTAGAGGGAGCAGAGCTGGGGCGTGTGCTGATGGTGACCCACTCTTGTCTTCTGGTCCCCAGGCCCCTGCGGATGCCCTAGTTTCTGGGGTTCTCCTCCAATTCTCTGAGCAACCCCACATACTTCCTACCGTCCCCATTTGAACTTGACCTACTTTGTCTCTTGTAATAGAGAGAACCCTGACTAATACACCACCCCCAGACCTGCTGCCAAGATGAAACCAAATAAAAGTACAAAGTGTTTAGCGAGTTCCTGACATAATAAGGCCTCAGTAAATGGTGGCTGTTATTACTACCCCAGATTTCCCTGCACCCTGAGGGAGGCGTGGCGTCGGCAGACTTCAGAGCGTCCTCAGTGTCTGTTCCTCTTCTTTTGCCTCCGTGAGGTCAGGCTCTGGAGCTTGCTGGCATCTGCGCTGCCTCCGTGGCCCGACCTGTAACTAACCCCAAGCCATGGGCAGAAACTTCCTGCTCACACAACGCTTCTCCCTGCCCTCACCGGCCCCTGTCTTCATGCGACGTGCACCCTCTGGCTGATCCCAGCCACGTGGCCACTGGGATTGCAGCTGATGCTTCCATGACCAAGCAAGGGGCCCTATACCTCACCTCCAGCAGTTCCCCTCTGCCCTGTACCCACCACTGTGAGGGCTGGTTGAGAGAAATCATCACCAGCACAGCAGGAGGCTCAGATGGTCAGAAATGCACAGCTGCACAGGACACAGGTATTTATTGGCTAGGAGGGTGATCTAGGAAGGCTCCTGCCCAATATTCAAATATTAGAAGAGCATCGGATTCAGCAGAGAGCACATGGCCTCCCGCTCCACACATGTGTTCCTTCTGTCAGTAATCAATCAGACGCCTCAGTGGCGACTTGTAGCTTTACGTAGAATTCTGTTAGCAGAACTCACAAAGATAGCACGAAGTCCGTTCCTTTCCAGTTTCCACGAGTAACAGAGCCAGCATCCTAAGGCATACAGAGTATGGGTTCCCTTTGCCTCCTGCACTTCGGGGTTTAGTTACTTTGGGCAAAAAGCTTCTTAACCAAAGTCTCATGTGTTTGACAGCCCCAAGGGTCAGGGCAGCCTGCCTTGTTTTCTTCCACTTGGGGAATATATTGTCTGCCTTTCTTTCATCTATGGATGCTGTGTATTGAGCTCCTATAAGCACAAACAGACAGACCAAACAAAACTAAGACACAAACAAAAACTAAGAGGAAGTCTGCCATCTCAGCAGTGTACTGGGCAGAGCACACATCAAGACAGGTGATGCCCTGCCAGAGACACATGGGTGGGCAGCTGCACTGGCCTTACTGAGTCGGTGTTACTTGAATGGGAGATACTTTCATAGAATGGGTATGAGCCACCTGAAGTCCCCCCGGCTTAGGGAGCTCTGAGGTCCATCAATATTTCAATAATGCCTTTGAGAGTATGCTTCCTCTCACTGCCTTCTATACAGATTGAATGGTGACCCTCTGAAAGGTGTGTCCACCCAGAAGCTGTGACTGTGAACTTGTTTGGAACAAGGGTCTTTCAGAAGTAATTAAGGATCTTGAGATGAGATCATCCTGATAAGGGGGGAACCCTAAATGCAATGACAAGTGTCCCGATAAGGGAAGAGAAAGGGAGAAGACACACAGAGGAGAAGGCCGGATGAAGATGGAGGCAGAGATTGGAGTGATGCGCCTACAAGTCCGGGGACGCCAAGGGTGGCTGTCAGCCTTCAGAAGCTGGAAGAGATGCATGGAACAGATTCTCCTCAGACCTTCTGGAAGGAACCAGCCTTGACAACACCTTGATTTCAGACTGCTGGCCTCCAGAACGGTGGGAGGATAAGTTCCTATTGCTTTAAACCCCCCAGATTGTGGCCTCTGGTTACAGCAGCCCCTGGAGCCTAATACACCTCCCAAGACAGGTGACTGCCGGCTGACCCCCAGCAAGCCCTTTAATCTCAGTCTCATTTTGCAGTGCGGGTATAATTACATACACCTGCCAGAGACACTGAAATTTTAAATAAACTTGATGTTGACCTCGGAGAGGCATTGCCCTTGATGTCAAAAGATCAGGAGGACCTGGGAGGATCTGTGGGCAGATGCACTCTGTGATGAAGAGTCAGAAAGACAAGGGGACTGAACGAGACCCCTGAGAACAAAGCCCTAAAACCCAGAGGGAACTGTGCACATGCAGGCTCACTGTCACCAACTTTCCAGATAAGCGGCTGCTTGTCATGTGGTGTCGGTTCTTGTGGAGGGGAGGGGATGGTGCATGGCGCTCGTAACAGCCAGCTTCGGTCAGTCAGCAAATCAACTCTGAAATCTCAGTGGCCTGACATGGCACAGGTTTCCGTCTAGCTCATGTCACGACCCTCCTGGAAGAAGTGGCTCTGCTCTCTCTCTGGGCTGTTCCCATATTTCGCTTCCGTTATCTTGGAATCAGAGGGGAGCAACATCACAGAGAAGGGACGGCCCCTCAAAACTGCCCCATGTTTTCCTTCAAGTCACACTGGGGAGCGTCCGCCCTCAATCCAAGCACAGGAGCGTGCAGGGAGCACGGAGGCTCTGCCCCGGTAGAGATGCCGGGAAGCAGAAGGGGTTGTGCAGAAGGGAGCGGGCACGAGCTGTCAGCCGCTCCTGCGACGCGGCGTCACCTGCTGCCGTGCAGGTATCCATGGGCTGGTCAACTATCTTAACATTCTGGGAATTATATGGATCCTCTTGGATGCCAGGAAGGTCATGGTTACTGAGGGGTGTCCTGGAAATGCAACAGATTGTACTCCAGGCTGCACCTAAGTCTCACGAATACCTGGGGCCACACTAGCAACCAGCCAGTATGGCTGTGCCCCTACCCGTACCACGTGCTGGCAGAGCCCAGGCGATATTCACTTCATGGGGCAGATCTGTGCATTTTCTGTGATGTAACAGCCCCCCAGGTAAGTGCTGCGTACACATATTTGAGAGGCGCTGGTTTGGGGAGCCCTCGTGCTGTCCTTCCGAGCTGCCATGATGGGGACACTCCACCAATGACGAGCTCGTTGATTTCACAGATATTCTGGAACATCTACCATGTGCGGAACCCCAGCTCCGGGCTCTGCAGGGCTGCCTCGGGGTAGGCACACAGGTTCTGAAGTCAGCCTGCCCAGATTCAAGTCTCATTCTGCTGTGTGGCTGTGACCCTGGCCGTACACCCAGCATCTCCAACCAGTTTCCGCATCTGTGAAACGAGGGTGATGACAAAAATAGTCCCTATCTCATTATGTTTATTGTGAAATGCAAATAGGACATCGGCCCACTGTACTTAGTTCAGGGTTTGGCCCTCTATAAGTGGCCACTAACTGTTATTGTGGTTGTCTATCTATCCACTTGTCTGTCTGTCTACTGAAGGCAGGCAGCAGTGCAGGCAGGATGACCTACCTCATGGTCTTCCAGGGAGGATTAAAGGAAATGACTCTGTAGAGTGCTTGATTCACTGGCTAGCATAAAACAAACATCCCATGAATGGTAGCAATTAATATTATGCTAATCATTTCTTTTGAATGAATGCTGGTAAAGGGCTTAACATTTGATGGCGTTCTCAGCTGCTTACTCTGAATTACATTCAAGGTGTGCTGCACTCTCCTGGCTGGAATGTCCTTGGCTCCATGGTGGTATTTATTAAACCAGGAGCTGAGTGGAGCTGGCCATCCTTCCATTCCCCCAGCCAGGGCCAATCCAGGCAGGTTTCAATGTGCTTGTGATCTGTTGGCACAGAGGTGGTGGAGCAGTTTCTGTAACACAGCAGCTCTTGTGGAGTGCCCTAGATATTTTGTACCATCAAGGGCTGGTTATGGTGTCTGATGGATCTTATCAGTTGAGGATTTGTAGCTGCAGGTAGTTGAAATCTCAAGTAACGGGTGATGTGTTTGTTTACATAACCACAAGTCCTGAGGTTGGGCAGTCCCAGGGTTGGTTATTTCAGCAGTTCAATGACATTAGCTAAGACTCAGGTTCCTTGCATATTTCCCTTCTCCCACACATCTTCAGTGTGTGGGCTGGCTCTCCTCATGGTGTCAGGATGGCTGCAGCCACTCCAGGCATCACATCTTTATTCACTGAAATTCAGAGGAAGCAAAGGAGAGCTACATGGTGCCTGTGTCTAGCTTTAAAACCTAAAGAAAAATTCCTGAAGTCCATCCACTTAATCCTCTCCAAAAAGACTTTTCCTCTAGTCTCATTGGTCAGAATCATGTCACATGACCCTTCCTAAGCCAGTCACTGGCCAGAAGAATGAATTAAATTCATGGTTCAGACCAATCTCCCCTTAAACTTGGTACAGGGTCACTTTCCCTGAGCAAATAGCCATGAGGCAGAGGATGTCTCCCAAGCAAAATTGAGGTCTGCCGGCAAGAAAGAAGACAGAGGCATGGGGACTTCCATGGCAGGACAGTGGTTAAGAATCCGCCTGCCGATGCAGGGGACACGGGTTCGATCCCTGGGCCAGGAAGATCCCACATGCCGCGGAGCAACTAAGCCCGTGCGCCACAACTATTGAAGCCCATGAGCCTACAGCCTGTTCTCCACAACAAGAGAAGCCACCGCACTGAGAAGCTGGCGCACTGCAAAGAAGAGTAGCCCCCGCTCGCCACAACTAGAGAAAGCCCGTATGCAGCAACAAAGACCCAAAGCAGCCAAAAATAAATAAAGTAAAAAAATAAAAATAAAAAAGGCATGGGTGTGCATGGGTTACCCACAGTGTTGGCTTCAGAAGCCTTTACCTTAAAGCAAACTCTTCAACCTCTGATCTCATCATCCCGACTACACATACAGATGCCGGAAGAGCAGAATTAAGACTTAGGGTGAGTTTCAGGAAGAAGCGGTCATTATCAATACCTCTGCAGGAAATTCCAATTTTATGGGAGAAACCTGAATCCAAGACAGATCACACATCTAACTTTAGGGTCCTGGGGGTCCACACTAGGATTCACATTTGTCCCAGGATTTCTAGTCAGTTGAGGTGTCTCCTGGGAAGAGCCCCATGCAGGGGACTAGAGGGCTGAGACACCCAAGAGAGGCTCAAGGAAACAGTCAATGTCAGACAAGAAGCAGGATTCTAGGATGGGCCTGAGCCAGCCACTCAGATAGTCCCTAGGCTCTCGGACATCTGAGTCCCTTACATGTGCGAGTAGACCCTCCCTAAGGAAGCATGCACTGAAATGTCTGTTGGACACTGAGAATGGGGCGACACACGTAGGGTCAGCAGTGTTGGGGACCAGCGGTTCTGGCTGCCCTGCTGATCCTCACTGCCAGAAGGTCTATGAAACAGACAAGAGGTCGGGGCAGGAAAGGAGGAAATGGAGGAAGCAGCGATCATCAGCACAGTGACCACCCCCCAGGGAATCTCAGAAAGAGCTGGAGAAGTAGACTGATGGAAAAACAGAGGTCTTCAAATTATGTGAATCAGGACACAGAGTAACAGGTTCTTATTTCTAGTTTTACTCCAAGGCTCATGTGGCATGAAAAATGGGACCATGGTTGGAGCAATGACTTTGGTTTCATGTTGGAGTCAAACACCTCACTTGATAGTTTAGCCTGGACTCACCAGCTAGAATATCAGGCTTCTGAGGACAAGAACCATGTTATAAACCTCCCTGGTACCCAAGAGTGGAGTGTCCTCAGTACAATGGAGGTCACAACTGTTGGTGGATATTGTTTTAACAGCATTTTTTACATGATGAATATGGCATCACAGTGTACTTCAAATTACATAGCAACGCAACATTTCATCTATGGATCCACACATATACTTGTGAAATAATCTGTTGCAATGGTCATTACTTACCATGATGACTTTTCAATTATACATTGAAATTATTTTAGCTTTTATGAGACATGGGCATTGAAAGTAATTGCACAGGGAGTTAGCATTTCAGGAAATGAATATTATCAGGAGTAGCCAGTAGAATGATGAGAATTCTGCCAACAGCAGATGTAAGGAGGCTTATGGTCCCCAACAGTCACTTGATAAAAACTTCCACTAAAGGCTCTATGCCCTGAATCTCCCAGGGAGACATGTTTTCCTTCTTGAAGTCTCCTTTGGTTGACTCTGTGAGGCGGAAGTTCTCTTACCAGTGGTAACGAAGAGAGAGTCCGTGATACTGGGCTTGTCCAGAACAGCACGAGCAGAACACCCCTGGGAGCCAGGACAGCGACGCAGAGAGAAGGGGGCCCTGTCCAAGCGGAACACACGTTTACAAGTGTCTCAACTCGTCTTGCAGGTTGGACAGTGCTTTCTATTACCTCATGTTATCTTTAGAATCACCCCGAGGGACGGGCAGAGCAGGCATCCTCAGCCTCACAGGGTAGCGGCGGCAGGGGTGGGGATCTAGGCTGAGAGGTTAGCTGACTCAGATCCCAACGCGGGAACACTGATACCTGCCACCCCCAGGGTCCGTCCCCTGTGGTATATAAATGCTTCTCCCTGCGTAAGGCAGGGAGCCATTGCCCCCAACACAGTTTCTTGAAAGGAATACCAGAAAGAAAATTCTTCAAGGATGGAAACTGGTATAAGAGGGATAGTGTTTTTCTAGACACTGGGCTGTGTTCTCTGAGAAGGCAAGGTGCTGGCATTGGGGCCAGGTCTGTCAGTGTGAGTTCTGGGGAGGAGGTGGGAAGTGGTGGTCCCCCTGTCAGGAGGGTGCAGGCAGGTGATGCTGCAGCCGGTGACACCAACCTCCACCCTCTTCTCCCCGGATGCAGAGTCCCAGCTTTCTTCTACTCTATGCGCAGCAGGCCGGGGAGCCTCCGAGGGCTCAGCCTCGGGGTCTCAGGGACCCATGGGCTTCAATCTGGGCTCCACCCTAAACAGCCAGTGACCTCGGAGGAGGGTGTCTAATCTTCGTTAACCTCAGTTTCTTCATCTACAAGTGCAGATACCATTGATTGATTAATTTATTTGATGCATGAATTGATCTCTTGGGACTCTTGGGAGGAAAAAAGATCAAGCAGGTAAAACACTGAGCATGGGGATGGTGCCCAGCCCACATGCAGTGCTCAATAAAGATTAGCAGGGGCTATTACCATGATTACACAGGACTAACGGGAATAGAAACAGGGCTGTCCTTAACATTACCATGTGACAGCAATTTTAATTAATAAATGCAAAAGAGATGCTTGTCTTCTCAAACCCATGCTAGAGATGGGTTAAAAAATGACTTGTTTCGGTTATTTCTTTCATGCCATGCTGCCACACAATGAGAGTACCTCAGCATAGAAGTTCAGATCATTCAAAGAAACACCCACGGCATGTTCTGAAAACTTAGGTGTGGTAAAACCACACAGCTCTTTCATTCTCACTTCTAATCCTGGGGAAGAAGCCACATGCCAGTTTCTCAGATACCCTCAGTTTGCAGTTTCCTCTTAGAAACTGAAGTTGCCCCACTCTGAAGTTCAGAAACCATGCAAAACAAATGTATAAAGTGCTCCATTGTCTTGTGCAAATTCTATTTTAAAAAAGGTTTCAACTGAGCCAGGAGAATCAGAAGGAGAAGGCTGTTTTCCAGATAAGACACAAATTTGAGGAGAGAACAGAAATGCCTTCAGTTTGTCTCCTGGCAGGCCAAGGCCAAATTGTGGGCATCAGATGTGCACATGGCCGCAGAGGAGGAAAGGGGAGAGGTTAGGTGGACAGGCTGAGAGCTGGGAAATCAAAGGGGATCAAGTTCTGGGGTGTTCTTACTGTTTTGATCATTTCAGGCCTTTTATCTTCTGCTTTTTGCACACAATTTGTCCTTCCTTACTATACTACCATACAAATGTGACATCAAAATAGCCTATGATGTTGGTACAGAATTGTTCCAAGAGTACAGGCCCTGGACACAAATGTAAAGGCACAAAAACAGTAACTCGAGACACCTACTGTCTATCGCAAACACTTACAAATGAAGAACCAAAACTTTGGGGGGGGAAGTTCAAATTGGGGAAAATAAGGCAGTGGCTTAGGACTAAAATTAGCCTTCTCAGTTGTTAGGCGTCAGTGCATTTGTACTTACTTTCCTGGAAAACATAAGATGAACAATATCATCCAAGTACCAAGTATTACCTGGCTCCTTGGGGATTCCTTCGTTAAATTAAGGTTAAATTAAGGTTGCACAAAAAAAAAAAAAAAAAAAAAAAAGAGGGTTCCAATGTTTGCTTCTTTTGATTTCTAATATTTCTACTCCTATAAGCAGTTTTTAGGTTTCAGTATTTAGAAATGGCATCTGTGCCCTTTTGATGTCATTTGACTCCTAAACTTTAGCTTCTGTTGCACAGTGAACAGTAAAGGCAAGCCTTGCTCAGGTGCTTTACAAGCACTTCACGTGCACTATTGTGTTTCATCCTCCCAACCACCATTATGAGCCCATTTTACAGATGGGGAAATTGAGGTCCAGGGGCTGAGGAACTTCAGCAAACTCATGGGGGCCTAAGCATGAGTCAGAATTTGAAACTGGCTTTTTGGCTCCAGAGTTAAGACCCAGCCAATCAATGAGTTTCGTTGCTTAATGTCTGCTAAGGGCCTCCATGAGTTACACTTTGAACCAGTCAGAGGGTCTACCGATTCTGCCCCAATCACTTTTTCTTTAGAAGGTGGACCTTTTCCCGCTGTTATGTACACAGCAGGATGGTCTCACCACACCTTCTATTTAAGAGGACTCAGGTCTTGGAGTCTCTCTGATGGGTTCAAGAGTGATGGACACAGCCCAGATACCAAGAGAGCAGCCAAGATGCTGAGCAGCGTGGTGACTACTCTGCTGTTACAGTACCACACAGATGTTTCCAAGTTTACATAATCAGATCATATATTTGACGTGATTAACAATCACGCCCTTTTTTAATAACTGAGAGGCTTGGCGTTGGCTGGGCATTAAGGCCATTTTCCTCAAGGATTTGTGAGGACCACTGACAGGTATCATAAGGGGGACAGGCACACAGATTCCTGCATCTGAGCCTCTAAATCTTCCATGCAGGGAAGGGCTAGACACTTAAACCAAAAAAGCAGACATGATTCATCCAGCCCTGGACCCCATTAGACAGCAGAGACCATCTTGTGATCCATCCCACCACTCAGGCCTAGAAACAAATAGAGGCAACTTGAAAAACCATCCACAGACAATTTCCCCAAACGTTTGATTGTATAAATAATTTATTTCTGTTCACAGGATCATATAGGCATATAAAAGGGAACGGGAACCCAAAGAGGAGGGTGATCAGGACAGAGAATTACAGCAGTAGAAACGGAAACAAACCAGGAGACATAGTCCCAACACCATGACAGAGATTTTGTGAAGAGAATCCTTCAGAAACAAAACTGGCCTCCCTGTGTCTATGAGAAAACATTTCAAAAGCTCGTGTGGGGAGGCCAACTTCCCCTATGTGGAGCCCACTCATTCTCCAAAGAGGAGGAGACATAATAAATCAGACGGCTACGTTGGAGGGGACTCTCCGGGTGACCGCTCCAAGGTGATTTAGCCTGTGTTTCCTCCATTTGGTCAGAGACGAAATGGGCTATTATTTGGGCAAACACTACAGAAATCAACTGAGACTCAACTATTGGATGCTACACCACAGAGCTCTACTGCACAATTACTAACGGTTGACTGCACCCTTAAGTACTGATAATGCAAAAAACAAAGTCATTTCGCATCATTGGTAAAGCATCAGAGGATCTGAACAGTGATCTTGAACCAAAGTATTGTCAGCACGAGAAGGTTACAGTATTTGGCATCTGCAATGTCACAAAATAAATATATTATTCTCTCAATAGTGTGGAACTACCAAAATGTCAAAGTGCTTAAGAAATTGTTGCATGTGAAGAAAATAAAGAAAGATGGATTTTTTTTAATAATTCTATACAGAATCTTCAGATGATGGGACCAGCCCATTTAGAAATCAGTGACTATGCTGTCGATATGTAAACTGAAATCCTGCAGGCTTTTCAACACTGCTCAGCTATATTTTCTCTATTGAGTTTCTACAAAAAGACCAGCATTGGAGGGGTACCAAATACACGGACAAAAGAGGAAAGGGAGATGGACTGCTAGGTTTCTTCTTTTAAAATATTTCATAGGAGAATTGGGTTTCAAGCAGGAAGCCGGGACTTCTACCTCTGGTTCTTAAATTAACTGAGTGCAGTGGAAAATAGGCATGGATTATTTGACTATCTCACATGCTCACACACATGATCATTCGCAATTTCTAAAGGCCTCCTTCGCAAAGAAATTTATCATAGTGGGGGGAAAAAACATAATTCCACCTGTAAACACGGATTTAAAGAGGAAATCAAAATCACACAGGAAGCGTTAAGTTTCCTGTTTGATACTGTGTTTCAGGGTAAATGACAGCTTCTGCAAACCAAGACTCAGTCCTGATTATAAAGGATTTTTTAAATTACATTATTAAAAATAGGTATTTCTTCTTCTTTCACTTTATCTATTTCCAAAGCCTCTTTCAAGTAAACGTGAGGAGCCTGAGGACAGGTGACCATTACGTCACAGGCTTTCCTTTATCTCAAGCACTCACCGTGTCTGCATTTGCTCTGCAACCAGTTTCCACAAGAAGGAATTAGGAAGGACCTCCTTGTGCTTCTCCCTCGCCTTTAAATCCATGCAATGAGGTCGGCTTTTGCAACAAGGTGGGCTTTTATTTGTTGGTGCATGACATCAAATACTCTAGCAAGACATTTGTAATGAAAATACTGAAACCAGATAGGCCGCAATGAACCAATTAGAAATCTGAACATGTCACCACTTGCAGTGTAAAGGAATCTAAAAGGGCAAAGCAAAGTCTTTTTTTCCTAAACTGAGTATTTCTAAGGTGAGTATTCATTCGTAGCAGATTAAAAAAAAAAAAAAAAAAATGTCTGAAAACCATAACCCATCATCAAGCGGTTAGGATTACAAGAGACATCCCTTGCCAAACCCTGCTTGTCATTCAGCACACATCTGCAGCTGGTGTGCTCACACAAGCCAAACAGTAGGCTAAGAGAATTTAAGATTCCATACATATGGGTCTAGAAATGTATGCCGATTACACAGTGCAGAGGGAGGTCCCTGCATCTACACACACACCGCATTCAGCATTGATGTCAAGAGCCTTACCCTTTAAACACCTTTAACTATTCTGCAAACAGAAAATGTATCATTGGCCACCACCTCCAACAGTTTTTTGTTTTTGTTTTGTTTTTTTCTAATTTTTTTTTATTGGTCTCTTTGTGTGACAATGACCTACACATGGACAGAGTCCAAACCATCTGGAAGATGTCTGATTCCAGGCTGAAAAGCAGTTCTCAACATAACTGGTCTTCTGAAGCTACCACAAAGCACCAGGAAAGGGGCATTCTTCACGGGCATTCCCCAGAGGAGGTCAGCACAGTGCCCCGTGCCTTCCGGCTGCCGTACTGTTCCAGGCAGTCCTCTGATGGCCCAAACCAGCACCTCGTTTGGGCCCAGGGCAGGACAGATGAATTTTCACAGGGGCCTGCCCTGTGACATAAAATTGTCCAGCTTTCACAGCCCAAGGAGAGGCTGTCCCCCCCCAGCACCTCCCACTGCCACCATGCCCCCAGGCGGGTACTCCCGGGGTTCTGGGAACCGCATACCTCAGGAAATTCACAGGTGCGATCCCCAGTGAGGGCTGGGAAGCCTGAACTTCTGGCCCTGCTGGAGTAGGAAGAAATCGCTTTTGTCTCTGACATCTGAGCCTTCCAACCTGGGCCAGGAGGGCATATGGCAGGACCTGCACGTCCACTCCCCAGTGGGGCCCCCAACCCTTTAGCAGCTCTGGCGTTCAGACAAAAGGTCCCCTGAGCTAGGGGTGGCGGCAGGTCGAGCTCAGGTTGGCAAGTCTGCCTACATACCCAGGTCGAGTCCCTAGTCCTGCATTCCGCTTTAAAAATTCGAAGCGTCGCTTTGGTTCGCTGTCTTTGTTCGCGGGCGCGGGTTCTCGCTCGGCCATCCAGCCTTTTTCATTCATTCATTCCTGACTCGCTCGCTCGCCCCCCACCGGCTCGGAACGCTGCCGCGCGCATTACCGCTTCTTCTTCTGCTTGAGGGACTTCCTGCGTTTCAGGATCATCTCATAGAGCTTGTCCATGCCCTCGGTGAGGCCCTCGCCGATGATGGCGCACGCCGGCTGGACGTGGTAGGTGGTGGCCGGGATGAGCTCGTGCAGCGCCAGCTGCTTCTCGATCTCGGCCACGGGCAGCGACTTGGGCAAGTCCTGCTTGTTGGCGATGACGAGCAGCGGCGTGCCCTGGTTCTCGGCGAACTTGGTCACCTTGTGCAGCTCCGTCTTGGCCTCCTCCAGCCGGTCCACGTCCACCGAGTCCACCACGTAAATGATGCCGTCCGTGCAGCGGCTGTAGGACTTCCACAGCGGCCGCAGCTTCTCCTGGCCGCCCACGTCCCAGAAGTGGCAGCTGATGCCCTTGGCCGTGCCGTTGCTCAGCTTGATCTTCTCCGTGTTGAAGCCGATGGTGGGCACCGTGTTCACGAACTCGTTGAACTTGAGCCGGTAGAGCACCGTGGTCTTGCCGGCCGAGTCCAAGCCCAGCATGACGATGTGCAGGGACTGGAAGGCCGAGATGTTGGAAGAGATGTTGCCCATGGCTCCTCGCTGCGGCGCCGGCCACTGCGGCTGCGGCGGGAGGGCGCCGCCCCCCGAGCAGTTACGGGCCCGACGCGGCTGGGCGCACCTGGGCCCCGCCTGCCGCCCTCCGCCGTCGGCACCGGCCGAGCCTCGGCGTCCCCGGGGCGCAAGGCTCGGCGCGCTCAGACGCCGCGGCCCCCGCGCTCGCACTGGTCGGGCATCGCGTCTCTCGGCGGGCTTTTGTCTCCCGTGAAGCCGCCTCCGCTGCCGCGGCGCGGGATGCTCGCGCCCGGCGCCCTCCCCCGGCCCCGGCTCGCTCTGCGCCTTTTCGGGCCGCGCCCCCGCGCTCCCGCCGCTGCCCGGGCTCTCCGCGGCTGCCGGCTCGGGGCTCCGGGTGCCAGGTGCTCGCCTCTGCCTGGGCGGTGCCGCCGCGGGGCTGCTCCCGCTCCCGGGGTGCGCCTCGGAGGCGCAGGCGGGGCGTGGGCTTCCCCGGCTGTTGCTGCCGGCGCGGCCGCCTCGCTGCCCCCACCGTCCCCTCGCCGCCGCCGCCGCCACCGCCGCCGCCGCCACCGCCACCAGCCTGCAGCGGCGGGAGGGCGCCCGGCTCCGCCCCTCGAGGGCCCCGCCCCGCCTCAATGGCCCCGCCCCTCCCGCGGCCCTGGGTGGGGCGTGGACCTCCCCTCGCGGGCGGCCGCTTTCGCGCCCTTCGGAGCTTTCGAAATCGCCGCCGGCGTCCCCTCCCGCGCAGCGCCCAGACAATGGGCCCCGGAGCAGGCTCTTCCTCCTCGGCCCACTGACGCATCTTGTAAAAATAGCTCCCGGCTCCCGGAACTCCCCGCCCCCGGATCCCAGGCCAGCGGGACTGCAGCCATGGGCGGTGCAGCCGGCCTCGGGGAGCGGGTCCGGGGGTCTAGGCTCCGTGGGCTTTGGCGCGGCTCGGAGTCCAGGGCAAGGCGGGCCGGGGCAGCTCTGCCCGAGGGGCTGGGGAGCGTCCGGGGCGGGGGTGAGAGTGCCCCGCCGGAGAGAGAGGGGAAAGGAGGGCGCTGTCCCGCAGTGAGCCGGCCCGGGCGCGTTTCCACTCTCGAGCGCTTGTGCGGTGCCCAGGACCCTGGCCCTTCGCGATGCCCTGGCTCGCTTCCCTGCCAGAGCTCCAAGGGGCTCCACCGGGCCACCGCCGCACTTGGGGCGCAGACCTGTGCCCAGGGTGCCCCGGAGGCCTAGCTTTTCCAAACCCCGGCGTAAGGAGACCCTGTCTGCCCCAGATAGCTCCGACGACTCACCAGTCCCAGACAGCCCCTTTGGCTGCCTTATTTGTGTTTCCACCGACTCTGCTGACATGCCAGGTCAAGTGTTAGCATCTCGGGAGAGCACCCTCTACCACTCTACTTTGAGACCTGAGAATCACCTGCCCACAGGTAAACCACTCCTCCTGCACTAGGCCCTGTAGACGCACTTGGGCCTGAAACAAAGGGTGTCAGGAGCTTGGAGTCGGTGGCACCGTAGGTAACAAACGCCAGTGCCCAGTCCCCGCTTTCCACATCCCCTCACTCCAATTCAGTGGTCTTATTCTGGTTTGTAAACACACAACCAAGGCTCGTCCTCTCCAGGTGCCAAGGAAACTGAGCGTGCATTTCAGATGCACACAGATCTGGGGCAGAGCTGCTCTGGAGGAGCAGCAGCAGAGGCAGAAGGGACGGTGGCTTCTTCCCAACTCCAGCTTATGAGGCAGAAAGATGAAAAAGGGGTCTAGGGGGCTGGAAATGAAAAAACCACGTATGAGTAAAACCCAAAATGTTATAGAAATACTTTGCTGTACCACCTTCGTTTCACAAGCTATGATAAAATAGGCAGTTTTGTTGGTATTGAACCATGTGAGAAGACCGCATGCAGATGGCAGGACCAGCCATCCCTCCTTTGGACGCCCCGTGGTGGCAGCACTTTCCCAGACTGGGTCCAGGGCTGGAAAAGGCCTTGTGGATCATTCTGTCCAACCTGCCAGATGAGGAGACCAAGGCCCGGGCGCTTGACTTCGCCAAGGCGGAACCTACATGCAGACTGCCTTCTCGAAGCCCAGTGCCAAGGGCTGAGGACCTGCGTGCTCTCTCTCACTCCACACCCCACCCACACACTGTTTTAATTTAATGGGGAATGAAGTTGTAAGCAACCTGAATTCAGCTGTGAAAGAAATTCAACTCAAATTGAGTTGGACAAAAATGGAAATATATTCACTGACGTAATGGAAAAGTTCATGATTACGATTGTGTTCAGGCATGGCTGGAAGCCACGGAGCTCAGAAGAAGTCTTCAGACCAGGTCTCTCTCCATCTCTCTTCTGTTTTCCTACTGGCAGCCCCGGGCTCACATCCTTGGTGTAGATCCTAGAAAGACAAAGGTGCATCTCTTTCCCAATAACTGGGACAAAAGCCTGAAGGACACATCTCTCTGGCCTGTCCGGCCCAGCCCTGCATCAAGTACTACTGTCCAGAAGGATGGAACACACAGATGGGTGGGGCCCAGGGGCTAAACCTGGGGAGGGGTGGTTCCCAAAGAAGAATCAGGCATCTGTTCCCTAAAGGGCTAATGGGGGTGAGTAAGCAAAAATAACAGATGTCGGTGTAATTTAGAATGATTTCATTTCACTTATTGGGAACGCTGGGAAGTCAGGATTTTGTGTTTTTGGAGTGATTTTTCTGGCTCTCTTCAAGGCCTGTCCCATAGATGGCCACCTGCTCGTGAGACTGTTTCTTCTCTCCTTCCTCTGTGCTACAGACAGGACCTAGTCTGGGTGCCAGCCCGAGATGGGCCTTAGATTAGTAACCTGGGACCTGGGCATCTGGAAAAAGACAGACCAGACTGGGACCCTCTTGATCTAGCTCCCACAGACGATCTTACTATATATAGGATGCCTTTCCCTTATTTGCATCTATCCCCTGTCAGGTCTTGCTTTTACTTAAGGATGGTAGGAGGGCAATATTTTAGTAAAACCTGCGATGTGTTGCCCTGGTGCTGAACTAATTCCTGCCGGCTGGGGTTTTGACTTCAGCACCACACTTTGCATCCCCTGTGATGGGGTTTAGTAATAAAGGGCTGTCTGTTGTCCAGTAGCAAAAGCAGATTAATAGACATTAATGGAGCCTTCGAGAACAGGGCCATTAAACAGCAACTCACCATAATCGAATAGCAACCGTGCTACAGTCTAATTTCACTCACCAGGTGACAAGTTGAATTTACAGTGGATAATTTAACTTCTAACACGTAAAAATGTCATTGAGCTGAGTCACCTTTCCTTCCAATATGAATTTCAATTGAGAACCCCTGGAATTATGAAAAGGAAAGTAATGATTACCAAGATGTCAGAAATGCAAGGCCCACTTCGAGCCATGAACATAAGTGTCACCACAAACGGTCTGGGCTGTGTGGACAGATTGGATGGGGGCTATACATTTCCCACAACATTCTAGCCATGTGGCAATACCTAGGTTACCATTTCTTGAGCTCCCCATCTCTAAAATGTATCTAACACAGGTGGAGGTTGTGAAGATGAAATGAAATAATACACGTCAAGTGTTTGATACGGTGCTTGGCACACAGTAAAGGTTACCTGTGATACCTGCAAAACAACAACAACAAAAAAAAAACAGTTTTATAATGGACACAGTCGTCTGAGTCTCAACGGTCGCCCAATTGGCAAGTATTCCATGGAGCGGAAAATACTGGGTGCAGTGTGCTACTTTCTTCATTTTAATTAATCGGAATAAGACATTTCTCAAAGAATAACATGTACCTGTGTCTTGCCTGAGATGAATTTCACGTCCAGCAACCGCGTTATTTCCTTTTCCTTCTCTTCTGCATCAAGATGACTCTACACCCAGAAAAGAACTCAGTTCAAGTAAACAGAATGCGGTCACTTGGCAGTGATTTTGAAATTGTATCCTAAAATATTCTCTTTTTTTTTCCTTGAAGGGCTTAGAAAACAAGTGTGCCACCAATCAAAATAACTTTTGAGTGGATCCAGCAAAGAGAGTAATATATTCCATTGTTACTATCTTTGCTTTAGGAAGGTTGATGACATAAGACGCAAAGTTGAGTGTGGATAAGGATAAATATCAGAACATGGGTGTGTGTGTGTCCACATGCACGGACTGTGTGTGATTATTTGCCTTTTCTGATGGGATCCTTGAGTTCAGGTCCACTGCCCCCTGTGCTTAGCTATTATAATACAGGAGTGCCCTCTACTGAGCTTCTTGTATACGAGATGAAAGCCTCCACAGAGGCAAATTTGCCTAGTGCCTAGTAAAATTCCATCCATATGTATTGAACGAATGAATGGATAAGAGACTCCCTAACCTGGTTCTCTATCTGGAGCTATGGGACTAGATCTTTTAGAGCCCCACTTGTTAAATTGAGAAAGTGCTTCTCTTTGGGGCTCAGAGCCTGGGGGCATCGATGCTCAGATGCAGTCTTGGTTCTTGTTTCCAGTGCAGACTAGGAGGGGTTATTGGCCAGGAGAGGGGACCAGGAGCCTGGCAGAGTATGCAGGGATGTTACCAGGAAAGCTGTTCAAAGAATCACCAATTAATGGAAGAGAGAGGAAATCAGCATGTGGGAAACCCAACTGAGATAAGAGATTGGAAGAAATCAATTTTTGAATCTAATTCAGAGGGCAGGCAGCCATAATGGGAGAGGGAACCAGAAGTCGAGAATAAAGGAGGCCAATTAGGCAGAGAAAGAACAAGGCTTGAAACAGCGGAAGCCGGGTGCTCCGGGATGGAAGTTCTTTGGTGGGAATGTTTCCTTAACGAAGCTCCCCACCCACACACCCAGAGTCCTAGGGAGGGCCGGACACAGAAAGTGTCATCACTGGAGGAGTGCCACCTCAGGGGACACAGGGAAGGGACGAAAAGACACTGGTTCCCAGGGGAGTTTTGTGAGCAGGGCAGTAGATTTTGGTGGAGATAAGTATGAATCTGTGACGCTTACAGCCTCTTGCTTCATTCAAGGGGTCCGAAACCTGGAAATAAAAAGGATCCACGCTTAATTTATCCCTCCCCGCCTTTCCCCTTTGGTAACCGTAAGTTTGTTTTCCGTGTCTGTGAGTCTGTTTCTGTTTTGTAAATAAATCCATTGTATTCGTTTTTAGATTCCACATGTAAGTGATATCATATAATATCTGCCTTTTTCTGACTTCCCTCAGTATGATAAATGCAAAAGAATCTGAAAAAAATATATAGATAACTGAATCACTTTGCTGAATACCTGAAACTAACACACTATTGTAAATTAACTATACTTCAATTTAAAAAAATCTATTACTATATTGTCCATTCAAGTTCATGGTTTTCATGAAAAACCAACAAAAAAATCGCAGTTCAGATTGCCCTGTTTCTGATTTTTGTGAAGCAGCAAGGCTGAAACAACTCAGGTTCTCATTTTCCCGACAACCACTACTAAGAGAATGTAGTGGTTGTTGATGTTTTTTTCCCCATTCCAGCCTTCATTATTAATGGTCGATCTCTATTATAAGCCTGGGACAGGTATGAAAATTTAGAAGTCATTATCTTTCCTGTCAGTGTTATTTTCAGATAAGATTCTTATATAAGATCGTTTTAAATCTCTCCTTAAAACTGAAATGTCATCTCTTAAGTGAACTTTTATCAAGGACATTAAGACCCGACACAGAACTCAGGGCTGTCAAAGTGACAGAAAATCCTGACCGTAGTGCCAGTCCTTTCAGCTGAAGGGGAAGAAAAAGCTTGGTATGCAAAAGTTATTTCTGATTCCTTTAATAATTCAATCACCGTAATTAAACTTCGACTCTAATAGCTACAGTGAAGGAAAAAAAAAGGGGGGGGCGGTAACAATAACTCCCGGTGATTTGTGTTCTGCACCACGAACCAAAAAGTATTTGATGGAAACTTGGATTCCTTTGCTTTCCCTTCCCCCTCCACCCCAGGTGAACTGAGATGACTATTATTTTCATTTAATTAAAACCTAGTCGGCTGGACCCAAGGGAGATGGAAACAATTGTGCTTCTATGCCTCTCTCAAGTCCTGTCAGCTCTCTTAACCGTGGGGGCGGAGGGCCAGGTGTGACGCCAACTGTCCCATTGTCTGCTGTGTGGTCACTCAGGATGACCCTTCCCTTCGAATACAAGGCTCCTTGTGGAACCGTCCTCTCCGTGAATATGGCACAAACATGGGGACAGAGTTCTTTGGTTCCTTGCTGCTTCTGTTAGAGACGTAGCCACTCAAGGTGATTATTTCCTTCTTCTGAGTTACACTGTGCTTATGTCATCTAATCCTTTGCTTCATCAGTCATAAAAAATCCCTTTTACTTTCTTGCCCCTGCCCTCTGCAATCTCCTAAATCCTCTTTCCTAAGGTCCTTGGTGATCAAAGGAAAAATGCAAGGCCTTCGGGTTCCTTGCTTACCGGGCCTTTCAGTGGATCCTGCTGATTGCCCCATCCTTCTTAACATTTTTCTCTAAGAAAACCAGCTGGCCTGGCTAACTGGCAGTACTTCCCGCCCCACACGCTGCTCCAAAGAGGCAGGACTGATTTGTGCTGATAACCGTCTGGAATGGAGGCACATCGTCCATCAGGACCCCCAAACAGGAGGCTACAGAGCCATGGTTCCCTCCCGTGTCTGATCATGGCCCGGACTTGTCCTCATCAGTCATCAGTTTACAGAAGGCTAGTGGCCCCCAGTGGTTGGTTTTGGACCTTCTCATCCTCTTGTCTCTGGGTAGTTCATTGCATCTACCTCTCATGGTTTCTCAGTTGCCATCACTGCCAAAAGCCAGAAGCTCACAACATAGAGTATTAAACTCAAAGCTCTGTCTATATATGTCTCCACCAGGCTTATTGAGCAAGTGCCTCCAACTAGCAGTAGATCAGAGACAAACTCATCTTTCCCTTCTGTCTGCTCACTCCCTACATCGAGTCAACCAGAATCCAGATAATCCTATTTTGAAATAGCTCTTGGAATTAAAACTATGAGCCCTTTTAAATCACATTTATTGGTTTTTTCTTCCATTCAAGACAAGTGCCTTTATTCATGTCTTTGATTAATGTGGTATTTACATCTATTTTTTGCATGTGGAAAGGAGCAAGCTTCATCCAGTCACGTGCGCTGTCTACTCTGCTTGCCTCCCTGGGGAAGAGGGTAGCTAATGTGATTGGCCAGAGCCTAATACTTCATTGGGTTACATCTCACTACCCATCAGTAAAGGGAAGTGCCTTCAGGAGTGGATGCATTGTCTGTCTCCACCAGTCACAGGGTAGGTAAGCTCTGTGGGAATGGCCTTCTTATATTCAGAGGTAGAGAAGGCAAGCCTCACTTGCATCCTTGGCCTAAGCTGCTTTCTCCAATCTAGCTTTTACCACAGAGTTAGCGAAAGATGGGAGATTGGTCACCAATGTTTTCCCAGCTTAATAACGCAACACTACCTGGTCCATACAGGGAGGTGATAAGCAAAGGGATTTAGGCCTCAAAACTCAATTCTCAACCCCTAACGTGACCAAGGAGGACATTCCAGGAAACTCTGGCATCCAAAAGAGAATAGGAGGAGACATGACCTCCACCCAACATAGAGAAATCTCCAAAGAGAGAAGAGACCCAGATAAAAAGTTTCCAAGATGAGATGAAAGGTCTACTGGAGCAAAAAAATAAAAGCACAGGGAAGTGAATTTAGTCCCTCCTTTTTCTAGTTTTTGATATTTTCATCCTAGTCAAAGACATCCCAGTATTTATGGGGGGTCCAAGCCTTTATTTGTTCAAAGAAGAGCCAGCCTTTCTCTCTTGAGAAACTCACGTTCAAGAGCGCAAAGACGGAAATGACTAAACGGTCATATTTTAGTTTTAGGTAAAACACATTTTAACACAAATTTAACGTTCGGAAGGTACAAAGGGGTATCAGTGAAGAAGTCCCCTCACCCCCCACCCCCGCCAGCTGCAGCTTCTCTCCCTAGAGGTGACAGCAGTTATCAATGGCTTGAATCTCCTTCCAGATATCGAATTATCCTTTTTCAGAACTACACCTTAGAGAAAATGTATTTATGCTTCTCAAAGTTCCTAAGCAAAGGAGGCAAAAGACAGAGCAGCGTCATAAATTGTTCTGATAACAGGTAGCCCAGAAGAGCTAAAATATGGCCATGGAATATCAGGGTAAAATTCTCCAGAGAGATACTACAAGCTTATTGGAGAAAGGAATAAGCTCTCAGATCTTTCCTACAGCCCTGCGCAGACCAGGAGCCCAGGGGAGCTTTGGATCCCAAGAGCAGCTGGGTGCTGGGATCACTTGGTGCTACTTCTAGGGCACCCACGCCTTGGACCTCAGCGTTTTCACGGTGCTGCTGGACACCTGCCGTCCAGGAGACTGGGCTTTACTCCATCCACCGCGGCTGCTGTCCTGACAACTGGCCAGCCCCTCAGAAGCCCCTCTCCCTGTCCTCTGCACCTGGACCTACAGCTGCTGGTCACATCTCGTTAGACCCGGATGCAGCCTTGGTTTGCCTGATTTATGATAGACTAGTGCAGACAGGAGGAGCAAGGGTCACTGGAAACGGTAGTGAGAAAAGTCCAGAAAACAAGTCAGCAGTTTTCCAGTCTGTTATGGCTTAGGATGAAAAGATAAAGCAAAACAAAAACAAAGAAATGAGAATAAATTTAATTTCTGTGATCGAAGTTTACTCTTATTGAATTCTAGCTTATTTATCTATATTTCTTAACTTGATTTTCAGCCTGCTGCTCATGGACCATGTCTTTGTTATGATTTTATCTAGTGCTAAGTGGAGAAAAAAACTGAATACAAACAACCCTGGGTTTTTCCTTGCCAAAGAGGTCATAAATTCAGATATGAAAATTAGACTTCAGGGCAGAGTGATGATTCAAGAAACCAGGATTAATATTACATGTAGCCACAGAGACAGGGAGTTGGTTGTAGACAGAAGCCTTCCCTGAAGAATTGTTGACACTAGTCAGAAACTGGAATGCCCATCCGCAGCAAAATTCTTAAATAATCTAAGCCATGTGATCAAAAACTTCAGAGCTATAAAAGGAGTGAGATGAATCTGTGTGTGTTGATATGATTAAGATCACCCAGATATTGATAGCTAAAAGAAACATAGTATACAAATGCCCCCAGCTCCATGAAAAATTGTGTTTGTGTATATATATATATGCATACACATATGTATAGGTGTGTGGGGCATTTTCCAAAAATATACGCAAGAACACAAGAAACTATTGATAGTGGTTATCTCTGGACCTTGGAACAGAGTATGTGAGATGGAAAAGAGACTCATGTTTCATTGTATATCTTCTGTACTGTTTGAATTTGCTTTCCACATACATGAAAATATTATTTTTGTCATAACAAAGTCCAAAAAACCCACTTAGCTAAAGAATGCATGCACAAAAAGAAAAAATGCCCGCATACATATGCAGATTTAAAAAGCTCTAAATTCTCGACTGCATTCTAGAAAGAATTAAAATAAATATAACAAAAGTCCAGAAAGTGAATTACACCAGCAAATATCAAATATCAATAAATAAGTGATTCACGTTCAGCTGCGTGAGATCCATAAAAGTCGCCTTCAAGCATGACTGAGATATGGGGCTTAGGAAGCGTTTCCAGGAGCAAATTTATGGAAAGCATCATTTTCGTCTAGAGCTGCTATTCTGCTACCTCAAGGTCAGGCTGACAAGGTTAAACGTAACATTAACATTTAGAAGTGCTCTCCCTCAGAGATGGAAGTACAGCTCTTCTGAAACCTTTAAAACCTTTTGGGAAAGGGTCACTGCCAACATCCCAAGTTCTTTGCAGGTTTTTAAATGATTCTGTCCAGGGCTGACTCTGAATATGAAACAGTGGACAGAAACATGCCCAAGATACTAGAGACATTTTTTGCTATTACTTAAAAATTAAGAATCTTCCCTTCTGCTGTGTGTGCATGCAAATTATCTCTTATAATGACATTTCATCTACATATCATTAACACTTTATCACAGGAAAGTGGCGGAGAAGTAGCTTCCCAGCAGAGTCTCCGCTGGAAGTGGAGAACTGATGTTACACAAGGTTTTTCCAGGCTTTCTGGAATTGTCTGGGCCAAATGAAGTACAGCAAGGAGGCAAAGTTGGATCTTATGGTTTGCACGAGGCTCAATATGGAGGCTTATATATACACTACCAAATGTAAAACAGATAGCTAGTGGGAAGCAGCCACATAGCACAGGGAGATCAGCTCGGTGCTTTGTGTCCACCTAGAGGGGTGGGATAGGGAGGGTGGGAGGGAGATGGAAGAGGGAGGAGATACAGGGATATATGTATATGTACAGCTGATTCACTTTGTTATAAAGCAGAAACTAAAACACTATTATAAAGCAATTATACTCCAATAAAGATGTTAAAAAACTATATATCCCCTAAAAAAAAATATGGAGGCAGATTTTCTGTGTGAAAAGGGCACCTTCATTTGTAAAGGGTGAGTGTTATTTATGTCCTGATCGCCTACGGCACCGGTGCTAAGTTGCTAAACATGTACAATAGCAACAGACACTCAGTGCTCCTTATGGAAGTAACATTTTCCTGAAGAAATCATCCTTCAGACCATTTTAAATTTAACTTCTTAACAAAACGGTATGAGGAACTGAAGTGTGTGGGGTAACACGCTGTCCTTCGGGGAACATTTGAGTCTGGCCAGAGTCGTCAACCACGTTGTTATGACTGGTATTGATCACAACACTCATGCCAAACTGACCTTTGCCCTCTCCACAATCATTTCAGTAAACTCATTACTTTTTATTTCTTTTTAGGCTGCTAACCGAGCAGGGGCCTAGGGGGCCTTCCCGGGACAGACCCCTCCCCCATGTCCTCTGCTGTGGCTCTTCTCTGAAGTACCCAGATAACAGTATCTGACGCACATTTCCTGAGTTGTTTTACAGATGCTAAAACTCCCACCAAATGGAAGAACTTAACTACGTGATGACCATGAGCACATAGCTCCCAGACCTCCTGGAGCCTGAGGATTGATCATGTTAGCCTTTGTGACACCACCCTGTGACCTCACTATCTACCAATCAGAGAACTGCGCAGGAACTGACCGCAAACCCTGGGATGCCGCTCCCTCACCTGGCCTTTAAAAGTGCTTTGCTGAAACCCACTGGGGAGTTCAGGTGTTTGGAGCACGAGCTGCCTGGACTCCATGCTTGGCGCCTGCAATAAATGCTGCCTTTTCCTTCACCACAGCCCAGAGTCAGTAGATTGGATTTACTGTGCATGGGCAAGAGGACCCAAGTTTGGTTTGGTAACAAGGGTACTGTAAAGAAATTAATCAGCAAATTTGATTTGCCCAAGGATTGAATACAGAATTATTTGCCTAATTTTCTCATTTCAGAAACTTCTGTCATTGTCACCAATACATAGAGCTGGTAATGGTCTAACAAAGTGAGGCAATTCTCCAAGTCACCTGTGTCTCGTGTGATCTTATCATTAAATTGGTGACATCATCAGTTCTTCTGAGTTTTAGAGTTTTATTTATTTATTTATTTTTGGTGAAGCCATTCTCCTAATAAACACCCTCTGCAACAGAGAATTACTTTTATTCATCCTGTGTTTAGACTGCTTGAAATGGAATGGGGTTGTCTATATAATCTCTGAGAAGTAAGCAGAATCTCCTAAAGTAAGCAACAATCAGGAGTAATAGTATAAGGAGCCAAAGAATATTCTTTCCACAGTTAATCTCATTTCTTTGCATTCCCTGGACCTTTATTTTTCTACCCCTCAAGTTACGTTTAGTGAAGAAAGCTCCCTCACTTGTTACATGGATTACAGAGCGTAAAATATTTTCTTTGTGTCGGACAGGCATGAACCTGGCTGCACATGTTCCTCTGTAGCCGATGACCATCCTTCATTTGTTCACAAACATCTATGAAGATTTGAGTGTGCCCCAGGCATTTGAGCATTTGAAAATGGGTGATAATGTTACCCAGTCCAAGCTCATGCTGCTCACCACAAGACAGGCCAATGGCTAAAGAGGAAAGTTGTTGGGACAAGGAATAGCAACTTTATTTGAAAATCCAGCAGACTAAGAAGATGGTGGACCAATGTCCCAAAAAACCATCTTACCGGAGTTAGAATTCAGGCTTCTTCTATACCATAAGGGGAGGGGTGTGGTTGGTTGCTGCAGACTTCTTGGTGTCAGGATCCTTTGTTCTTACATCTGTCCACGTAGGTCAGGTCCTGTTGTTCCTGTAAACCTCCAACAGGACAAATGTTATTCTCTGTTCTGCAACTTTTTATCTCTCTATGAATGGAAAAGTGTTATACCTTTAAAGGTCAGAGCCTTGAGAATGGCCTATCCTGTATATTTCAGGCTATAGGTACCATTCTTAACTTGCGGCAAAAGCAATAGAAGTAAAAGAAACAGATCCAACATCGAGTCAGATTTGCTCTTCCCTATTACATTCATGGAAAAAGAGAGCTTTCCAATATGTCCAAGATATGATCCTTCTACTCAGGAAATTTACTATCTGGTCGGGGAGTTAAATAATTCCATATTTTTAGAAAATGCATCCCTTTCATTTCTTCTCTTGTTGTTTTCCTTTGTTCCCATTTACCTCTCCCACCTCACTCTTCCTTTTTTTTTTTCACATTTCCCATTCCTTTTCTTCTTCCTCCCCTCTCCTTTTCTTTTCTGCTAATATCATAAAATACAATAACCAAAGGAATTAATCCGGTGCCGCTGGGGATATTTAGGGCCAAAGAATGGTCCCCTGTTCTTTGGGTTTAAGCAGCCCCATTGCCTCCTGAATCCCTGTCCTCCACCCATGTTGTCAGCAAATGCTCTCTCTTTCATGTATCCCATAAGGCCTGCAATGGTCCCAGCCTTACAAGCCCTTCTCCCCAGCCCTCTCTTCGAGCCAAGGCCCATGTTGCCAGCCTGGGCCATGGGACAAGGCTAAACCAGTCTTCCCATCTCCACGTCCAACTCAACGAGGAATGGGAGGGCTTTCAGACACTTAAACTGCAAAACTTCTTGGTCACCAGCCCAGGGTCGTATGCCTGCATTGCACATCCCTGCGGCTGTGTGATGCTGTACGCTCATCAGTGCACGTTCACTAGACAGGTGTGCACCAGAGTCACGATGTAACTGAGACATTGGCAACATAGGAAAGAGTTCAGGTGAAATACCGGAAATGAACAGACCACCATTTCAAATAGGAATACATGTTTTAGGGAAATAATTCAATCCAACATCCAACATTAGCTCTAGACTAGTGGTCACAAGAGGGGCTGTGTGTGATGGGGAAGCTGTGGGTACCTCTGAGCACCACAGGTCCCGCCAGGCAGATGCCTGGGGGAGCATCCCAGCTCATCCCCTCCACACCGTCATCGAAATACACGTTTTCTTTATCGTCTGTTCATCGGGTATTGAGTTTCCACTGTGTGTAGAGGATTCTCTTGGCCAGATTTACAAATCCTCTCAAAGTACAGCCCCTGTTCAAGTCTCACCTGCCTCAAAACAACTCTCTCTCCCTCTTCCTCTCTGTTTTTCTCCCTGCTTCTTTGTCTGTGTTTCTGTCTTCCTCTGTTTCTCTCTCTGTCTTTCTCCATCTCCCTACCCCCAGACTCTTTCCCTCTCTCTCTGTCTCTCTTCCTCATCCCCTCCCATATGCTCTCTGTCTCTCTGCATCTCTGTCTCTGTGTCTCTCTGTATCTCTCTCCGCCTGTCTCAGTCTCTCTGTATCTCCCTCTGTCTCTGTCTCTTTGTCTTGTCCCTGTCTCTCTCTGTCTCTCTCTGTGTCTCTGTCTCTCTGCATAGCCCTCTAGCTCTCGCCCTGCAGTTTTACTCCTTCCCCTCCCAGACGAGTCTCCGCTTCTCCCCACCAGCCAACGCTCAGTTGGCCAAAATCTGTTGTGCCCTTCCCTTCCTCCCATCGCTGAGCCTGCCCTGGGAAAAGGCACCTCCTAATTGCTGCACAAACTGGATCTCTTTCCATCCTTAACTTACTTGTCCCTGTGGCATCTGGTTCCCTTGACCACATTCTTTTCCCCCCAAACTCTCTGCCTTGGTTTTGATCGTGCTTCCTGATACCCCTGGCTCCCAGCCCCTTGGTGCCCCGTGAGGCTCCCTCACAGCGTCCTTTTCTTCCATCTGCTCCTGGATGGTGAGTGTTTTCTGGGCCCTCTGTCTGGCCGTCTTTCCACACCACCCCAGCTTCAATGGGCAGTCTCACTGCTCCAGGGAATTCTCCCTTCCCCTCCTCCCGAGGACTCAGATCTCATCACAGCCCAGATATCTGCCTCTGCTGTGCTCTGCCCAACGCTCAAACCCTGCTAGTTGTTGCCACTGGGACGTCCCTTGGACAACCCCAGAAGGTCCCAACAGACCTCAGCATCACCCCTTCCTGTGTTCCTCTTCATACCTTTTTCACTACCGTTGGGTCGTCTTACAGCCAGAACCCAGCATGCTGGACCCTGGCAAAGCTATCACACATCTTTGGATGAACCATCCCAGGACAGGCCCTACTGCATCAAGAGGGAGTAAGCCCGTGTCTTTGCATTTTGCTTGGGAGTGAGCTTGGTGGTGTCATCCCCACCCATTGGTGATGGGACCCCTGCTGCCTCTTGGGCCGAGGAGACCACCAAGTCACTGCCCATTGCCCTCTCCCTGTGGCAGCCTTGAGGGTGACAGGCTGAGGTGAAGGTGGGGAGCCAGGTGTCACTGGTCACCATCAGCCCTTGGACTTGAAGCTGGGTGTTGGGGGGAATGGGTCTGGAGACAACGTTCACCCAGCAGAGGCCCCTCTTTCAATCAGCTTTTAATCCATACAACCCTGTAAAGACATTTCCAATTCTGGAGTGCTGCAGAATGGCAATGTGGAATATAGCATTTGTTGGGTGTGAAAATTACAAAATTGGAAATTATTTGTTAACTAGAACATTACAGCTCATGATAACACACAAGAGTATTTCTAAGTTGCCTGACATGATGGCAGAGAAGAACGTTGCCAAGATATACAGCCCGGGTTGGGGAATGAAGGTATAACCCACAGAAAATGACTAAAAATGCTCAGTAAGACTACTGAGGTGCTGACGTGGAGGAGATGGGCGGGGCAGCCCCTTGAGTCAAAGGGAGGGCACGACCCCCAGCCTGGCCAGACGGCCTGACAGCAGGGAATGTCAGACCTGCCTTGGTTCCACCAACATCATTTACAAAACTGCAGACAGCTCAGGGGATGAACACGAGGCACGTCCCGTCCTATGAAGAGTGACTTCCTGGCCTCCTTCCTTGGGGATCCTGCTGGCACACCTCTCACCTGCCCAGGAATTACTAGGGATGCTCAGGGTGGTGGGATCACATGCAGGGCCATCCTCTGGTGTCTCCTGGAACACGTCGGGGAGCCAGGGAAGAGGCTGTACTGTGTCCTCATCCACCCTCTGCTTCTCACATTCCCCAGGAAGCGGGTCGGAGGCTGGATGAGGAGGGACAGCAAACTGCTTTCCAAGAGATCATTCAAAGAGATCATGAGCCCTCCCTTTGCTGTTGGACTGTCTATGAATTGCACTGGGACAAAACTGTCTAATACAATCAAGTAAATCTTAATGAGGATGTTTAGATCACAGAAAAGCCCCATTGGGAGCCAGAAGCCACGAGGGAGGGATTGCTAGGTGATTACCAGGGTTCACTCCCCAGGCCTGACAGGTTTTCCAGAAGCCCCCTCATTGAGCATGTCCAGGTAGAACCACGGGCTGCACTCAGTGGGCAGATGGGCTTCTTAGACCACTGCACAGTTGGGAAGTTCCAGATGGTCCAGGGTCGCGATGCCTTGTGCATGTGGGTAACTACGTCATGGTGATGGGGAAGCAGCACAAACCAGCAGGGGGGTGACCTGTGATTTCGGCGATGAGTCATATAGGAAAGCGTCCTGAAAGCTTTGCCTGCCCCCAAATAGCTCCAGGCCGTGTGCAAGTAGAGACCTTCAAGTGGACAATATGTGTGATGTTTTTGAGTGGCACTTCATCAAAAAAAAAAAAAAAAACAAAACCCTGTTGCTGAAAAATCCAAATATCAATATTTGCTGCCACTGTGTTCTATTCATTTACTGGGAAAACACAGAAGTGGGGCATACTTGATTGTGACTCACGCTTTTCTGGAAGGGATGTTTGCTTTGGTTTTTAATAGCACGGCTTAGGAGTCAGTGAGATCTGGGCTCCAGTTCTGCAGGGAGAAGATGCTGCCAGTGAGAGCCAAGCTCTCTAGCTGTTCTTTCCTCATCTGTGAAGTGGAGTTAGAATGCCTGTCTCAAAGGCCACAGGCCGGTTAGATGAGCCTGGGCAGTAAGGACCCAGAGCTTGGAGAATAAATATGAAGATGATTAAATGACTATAAAATGATTGTTTTCTGACAGCAGTTACCTTGCTTAACAATTTAAACTCAGTATTTTACAGCGTTAAAATAATGGGTTTTTTTGCTTTTAATTTGTATGCCAGTGTGTGAAGTGCGGAGTGTGTATGGTGTGTGTATGTGTGTTGTGTGTTTGTGATGTATGTGGTTTGTGTGTGATGGCTGGTATGTGTGTTTGTAGCATGTGTGTGTGTGTGTAGCATGCGTGGGGTGTGTGTCGTAGGTATAGCATATGTTGTTGAATGAAACATGGCCCTTGGCTATGCTCCCAGACCAGGCTATGCTTCTTTAAGGCCCCTGTAGGGAGTAGGAAGCTGTTTCATCTCCCCCAGCAAGTACCCTGCCTCGTGGGAGGGTCAGGTGTGGGCTGCCCAGAACTTCCCTGGGGTTCTCACAGGCCCAAACTCTTGAGAAAGGGCCAAGTGAGCCGTGACCATTGGGCAAAAGTTCCCATGCAGGCCTGGCTCATGTGCTCGGAAAGCCTGCTTTTGAGGTGGCCCTTGGCTGGTCTGGGAACTTGGATTTCGGGGGGCGGGTGCCCGCATTCCCTGGACCGATTAGAGCAGCTCTGTGCACCTGCACTCTCTGTGCAACCAGGATGGTTTGTGCTGAGCCCCTGCTCTCTCCAGGGAGTCTGGAATCTGGGTCTGTGCCAGGCAGAGGGTGCCTTTGGGACCAGCCACCAGTAAAATCCCTGGAGCTAAGTTCTGGGAGTCCTAGTGAATCATCGACCTAGGGGTGGTCTTGGAGACCTCCAACACTACCTTATTCCTTGGGGATATGTAGGGATGAAGTGAAGGCCTTGGCAGTTTTGAGGGGCTCAAGGGCCCTTGAACACCCCCTCCCAATTAAAAGATCTTTTCATGCAAAGAACTCTGAGTTAGACCATCTCAGGGTCTGAGCAGAAAAGTGGGCATGAAAAGATCCCCCTCCATCCTAATTTATCCTAATGACTAGCTTTAATCACAGCTCTCCTAGGAAAATTTGGTTGCTTTGTACCTGGAAAGCTTTATTCTCTATGCAGGATCGTGGAGGAGGCAGAGAGAGATTCTGGATGATGACAGATGAGCTGCCCAGGGCCATTAAAGCCCCAGGGAGTTCATCTTTCCAACATTTTAATATATAACAATGTTTTATCTTTTTTTTAATTTTCAAAAAACTAAACGTTCTTGTAATGATAACTTATTGCAATTATAATTAAAGCACAGAAATGTGAAAAGTTTAAGCATTCATTTTCGCAGGGAAAAAAAAATTCGGCCTTCGTGTCAGAACTTGTACCATTTTGAAATTGTGCAAAACCTCCACCTGCTCCTCAAGAACTACAGTCCTGCTGCAAAACCAACCTGAACACGTGAGAAGAGACATGGGCTGGCTTTTCAATTTTTTTTTTTTAATGGATGAAACCTTTGCAGGTCAGCAATCCAGATCTATGACTGAAACCCAGGGAGCACGAATGCTGTGATCAGCAAGCAGGGGTAAAGCATGCCTGATGTGTCCCCAGGTACATGCCGTGCAGGTCACAGGTTATTGATGGCTGGAAACTGCACGAGGTTGTAGCATGGGTCTATAATTATAAATTATATGATTTATGCACACACGCACACACATGCATGTCAACCCTGGGGCCGAGCAGTCAGGAACACGGGCTCTGGAGACACACTGGGGCTGGAACCCTGGATTCTCTTTCTACCTTCTGGCTCTGTGACTATGGAGAACTTTTCTAACCACCCTCAAGCTCATTTTTCTCATCTGTAAAAAGTGCACCGTTATTCCTACACCCTGTAGGTATTGTGAAGATTCGATGAAGAAAGTATCCAGAAGGCGCTGTAGCCGCAGGAGTGGGGCAGGCCGCCGCGTGGCTTTTGGGAGGGGCCAGTGAGAGCTTCCCAGGTAGACTCTGCTTCACACCTGTAGTGAGGGTGCTCGCCCTGCCCTGGGTGATACTGACTTCGCTTTTCTCTGCCTCGGTTTCCTCCTCTGTAACCTTAATGTCTACCCCATGTGGCCCCTTTGTGAATCACAGGAATTATTCCCCAAACAGAGTTTAGAAGAGGGCGTGGCCCAGGCCCCGGACTCAATCCAGGTTTCCTACTCTCATTACTCTTATCCCAAAATATCCCTGAGCAGCGCTTTTCTAACATCTTGCTTTACACAGTTCCTTGCATCCAATCTGTTTCCTTTATACCCAACAGATTGCAAATTTAAAAAAAAAATTAAAAAAAATTAAGAGAATGTAATAGTCTAGAGAAGAAGGGAGAATTCCGACTGGCACGCAGAAGGGAAGGGATGCTCTGGAGAGGCGAGGGGATGCGGGCGGGCGGGGAGAGTGCAGAAACCGGAAGTCAGGAAAAGCAAAAGGCCAGGAGAGGATATGTGTGCACAGTGGTGAGATGTGCCATTTTGAAAAGTCTGAAGAATCTTTTTTTTTTTTTTTTAGATTCCACATAGAAGCGATATCATATGATATTTGTCTTTCTCTGTCTGGCTTACTTCACTAAAAAAAAAAAAAGATACAAATGAACTTGTGTACAAAACAGAAATCGACCCGCAGACATAGAAAACAAAGTTATGGGGAAAGGGTGGGGGAGGGATAAATTAGGAGTTTGGGATTAACATTTAAAATAGATAAACAAGAAGGATCTACCAAATAACACGGAACTATATTCAATATTTTGCAATAAGTTATAAGGGAAAAGAATCTGAAAAAGAATATCTATACACACACACACACACACACACACATATATATATATATAGAGAGAGAGAGAGAGAGAGAGCTGAATCACTGTGCTGTACACCTGAAACTAACACAACATTGTAAGTCAACTATACTTCAATAAAAAAATAAATAATAAAATAAAATAAAAAATGAAAAGACTGAAGGAGAGAACATTCTTCTGTTATAAATACACAGCTGATGTTCTTAAAGCCTTTCAGGTTTATTGTTAGACTGGGCTCATCTGCTAGGCTGTAAATGCCTGGAAGGTAAAGACCGTACACCATCTTCATCTAGAACCCATCGTCCAGGTATTTCACAAAAGAATTATATTGAATGATCGACTGAAAACTGTTTACCCAGTATCAAAAGGACTCACAGGTGAATGATATCAGCTGTTTTCCTTCGTATTAACAAGCAGTGTCCAAGGCAGAAGGACTCCCATGAATCCATCGAGCAACTTCCAGTATCACTAGAAACATCGCTAAGGAAGGGGTCAGCAGCAGCCATCCTGCATTTAGCATCTCAGCACCCTGGTGGAGGAAAGAGGTCAACCTCTGCAGAAAGTCATCACGTAAGTGAAGAATGTAGCTTTGCAGTGACAGAAATGTTAACTGATTCCACACCTGAGTTGCTTGAGCAGTTATAACGTGAGGGAACAGACGGTGATGACTGTCCATGCTATGAACAGAATAAATTGGATTCTGAGACAGGAAGAACCAAAGCTTCGTTGAGCCATGCCATTGTCAACGTTTCCTGCTAGATCCTCTTAAAACAAATCACGTGGAGCTGGAGGGTGAATGGAGGTCAACAACCAATGATTCAACCAATGATTGAAAAGTGAATTCAACTAAACGGTGACTCATGCATTCGTGTTGTTATCCATTCACTGAGCGTTAACTACGTGTCTGGCTCGATTCTCAGGAGAGAGCAAAGGAGAAGAGTCCTGCCTACCTGTGTAGGGCTTCATCCAGTAAGAACATGGTGCATGGGGGCTATTAATACTGGGTTATTGTTCAGGCCAGAATTTGGCTGGAAACAAATATGGTGGTAAATTGGTAAGTAGTGTATTTAAAAATTTATTCTAATAGGGAATAAAGGTGATTAAAATCTGTTTAACCAGTAAAAAAAAAAGGTAATTGTCTACTTTTTCATTGCTAATATGTAGAAATGCAGTTGGTTTTGTATATTGCCTTTGTATCTTGTAGCATTTCTAAATTCATTTATTACTTCTGATAGTCTTTAGGTCAGTTTTTTAGGATTTTCTACATATACAATCATTGAATAAAGACAATTTTACCAATTAAAAAAAAATTCAGAAATATAAAGGATATAAGGTCAGATTTCTAAAATGGCACATGAAAAGTGTGCCTAGAAGTATACAAAGTCTGAATAAATGTGAAACACCTTCATGACACATTGATTTTACTTGAAAATTTGAGGGGAAACACATGACTTTTTAACATAAATAAGTTATATTGGGAAATGCAAAAATTTCAACAATTTTTATGGTCAAACACAGTACTTGAAAGAAATTCCCCACTTGTAGCAGCACCTTCAGATCCCAGACCCCTGGGGTGTATGTTGATTCTCCTACGCTACTAAGGTAGTTCACTGGAAAAAATCTGAAGGGTACAATTTCAGTGGGTTTTCTCTATGCCTAAATATTTTGTTTAAAATTTTCACTTAGAGTAAGCTATAAATACTACTGTTTGCAATAGAATGAGTGTGGTTTAGAAGGTGGTAGTATTCCATGTTAACCAAAATAAGACTGGTAGCTGAGGTCTTGGTAGCTCTGCACTCTTAATGGGAAGTTAATTGTCATTTTTTACTGTTGTATCTTGAATATAAAAGCTGCTCCAAGAAAAGCTGTCCAAATGACATGTTACCTTTCAAGAGCAAAAACCTCATACTTAAGAGCTGACATTAAAATACACTAAAGTCATTGATCTGGAGAATAATGAAGATAAGATTTTGGATAATCCAAATTCTCCATCTATAGCTATGGTCAAACTAAGAATGTATTGACTGGTAAAACATGGTGTGGGCCTGGATGGACCTGTTCAGTGTAAAGTAATTTGAATAGTTTGGGAAAGAATCAGATTAGCTCAGGGATTTGGGGGTAGATGGGACCCTAGCAATGTCTCTCAAAGTTCATTGTAAATAGAGACCACCCGTGATGCTTACTAAACATCCAGATTCCTGGCATCTATCCCAAAGATTCTCATTCAGGTTTGGGAACAGGCATGTTTTCACTAGCACCTCAGGGGATTCTGATCCAGGTCATTATCTGACAACGCTGAGAGAATCAGACTCTCGCTGGCCCAGGGACAGATTTCATCACAGTTCCATGAGCCCCTGGGATGGAATGGAAATTCAGTTTTGGGTGTTCATATTCCAGGAGAGAGGACCTATCACTCTCCTTGGATTCTCAAAGGGGTCCTGACTCAGTAGTGTTTCTGTGATGTAGGAAGGAGACCCTGGAGGTGGACTCTGCAATTGGCAAGATCAGGAAAGGCGGAAGGAAAGAAGGGACCTGGCCATCTTAGCTCATGGATATAAAGAAATAAGTTTGGACCTTAAAATAAATGAAAATATTAGATAAAAAAGGGAAAGAAGAGGCTACGTTATAGATGTCTCCGGGCATGAGCAATTTACATTTTCAGGACCTTCGATCTATCTCCATGTCAACAGGTGCACCCCTGTTAGGACAGCAGGGGAGGAAGTGTGAGACAGCTGCTGGAATGGTTACAGGCAAGTGAAATGTGTTCTTAGACTTACAGATTATTTTTAACCCCCCTGGAATTCTGGACCAAGAGGTCCAGAACGCTGGAGTGATTATACTTAGGAGAAAAGAGATCCGTGTTTCTGTCTTTCAGGTATTTCTTCCCCCCATCGTTGCTCTCAAGTGCTATACAAATAGGTGTCAAAGAAAGGTTAAAGGATTGAAGATGACAACATTTAATCAGAAAAAGAAAAGCATCAAGAAATAAAAAGAGGCGGAAGGGGAGGGGCTAGCGCTTACAGTCCTGAAAAATGGATTTCTTGAACAAAGAAAGTGTTTTATCTACGTGATCAGACCCCGTGAATAGAGCTTTCCAGCAGGGTTGCTATGAGGCTGCTCTGCTCAGTGAAGAACCGTGGACTACAGAGAAGAATCACTGGCTGAGGAGCAAAGAGATGTGCTCCCACCCGTGCAAGTGAGAGAGGGGCAGTCCAGGCTCCCAGGTCTCATCCTCCACACCCAAGCCCCTTGTCCTAAGCTCTTCATCCAGGACTCTGCATTTGCTCTGTGCTCTCCCTGGGGACTTGACATTCTAGAGCAAGGGTGCTGGCTTGAGGGGTGCATTTCTGTTTTCCTGGTTCTTCATCCACAGAGAGGGACCCTTGTTCACTCCCACCCACATCCCCAGTTCCTGAATGAGCCCAGGATCCTCACTGACTTGTGATGTTGGTCTGATAAGAGGGCTTTAATTTCCCCTCTAGAGGGGGGCTCTACTTGAGCTTGGCAGAGAAGGTGTGCATGGGTTCCAGGGGTGGAGACGAGAAGCTGGACTGCAGGTTTCTCACCCTCTCCTTCTCTAGGGCCAGGCTTCCAAAGGCTGACCTGCTGCAGTTGTGAGCATAGCAGGAGCCCCAAGACAAAAGTAAAGGTAGCAGATGAGCCTCCAGAGATCCAGCGGCTGAGGAAACAGCCTCAGCCAGATGGAGGGAGGTGGGTGAATGGACTATTTACAGAAGCGTGAGCAGGCTGAAGGGAGCCAGGAGCGCGGGGAACCCAGTATGATGTGGAGCTATGGAAGGGATTTGGTCAGAGCTGCAGCCATGGAGGCACCCAGCTCCTACGACGCCACACAGCCAGGCAGGGAGAGCGAGGGGTGTAAATACTCCAACCTGTCTTCTGCCCTCTGAGGACCTCAGCCAGTGCTTCCCACTGGCTGCATTCAATCAGAAGCCAGAGAGCTGGGGAGTCCCAGGGAAGCAGAGAAAGGCGGAGAAGAAATGTGTATGTGAGAGGTGGTGGGCGTAAGAAGATGGACAAGACCAGTACAGATACATAAAAGAGAAGTAGATGGGAAGCTGAGACCTGGCTGTGGCCATAGAACTTGATCCTGACTAAACCTCTTTCTGTCTGAAGATCCTAATACAAGGGTTGTGGGAGGGAAGCTCCCCACTACTGTTTAATTTTATGAAACAAGTCAAAGGATGGTGTCATGGAATGAACTGTGTTCCCCACTCCCCAGTTCGTATGTTGAATCACTAAACTCCAATGTAACTGTATTTGGAGGAAAGGGCCTTTAGAGAAGTAATTAAGGTTAAATGAGGTCATAAAGATGGGGCCCTAATCTGGTGTCCTTATAAGAAGAGGAAGAGGGCCTCCCTGGTGGCGCAGTGGTTGAGAGTCCGCCTGCCGATGCAGGGGGCACGGGTTCGTGCCCCAGTCCAGGAAGATCCCACATGTCGCGGAGCGGCTGGGCCCGTGAGCCATGGCCGCTGAGCCTGCGTGTCCGGAGCCTGTGCTCCGCAACGGGAGAGGCCACAACAGTGAGAGGCCCGTGTACCGCAAAAAAAAAAAAAAAAAGAAGAAGAGGAAGAGACACAGAGATATATCTCTCTCCGTCTCTGTCTCTGTACACGTGTGCACAGAAGAAAGGCCACGTGAAGACACAGTGAGAAGGCGGCCGTCTGCAAACCAGGAAGGGAGGACTTGCCATACACCAACCCTGCTGATACTTGATCTTGGATTTCCCTCCCACAACTGTGAGAAAACATATGCTGTTTACGACCCCCGGTCTGTGGTGTTTTGTTGTGACAGCCTGAGCTGAGCAGCACAGATAGAAACTCCCCAGTAGAGGACTCAGAAATCCACGTGGGACATAGCTGCTAGTTGTCGAGTAGAAAAGTGAGTAGAAAATGAAGAGCCTTTGTTGACAAACCCTCTGTCTAAATCTCTTGGAGATCCAAACCTTTCTTTCACCCTTTGTAAGGGGACCTAATAATGACCTGGGCCTTGTCGAAGAAAAGGAAGGATCTTCTTTGATTTCCCATGAGGGTTTCCTGAAAATAGGGAGGAGTAAGCAATGAAGTTGGCCTGTGGGAGCAGGAAGGGTCCGGATACCCTGTGATGGGCCCCGAGCAGTACGGTGCACCCAGACAGGGATCGTGGACAGGTGAGGGGGTACAGCTTCTTTGAGAGAGAAGATCTCTGTACCAGCCTCAGCCTGGCAGCCTAAAGCCTCATTGTGACCCTACAGGAGGGTGACCACCAGGGGGCAGCAGAGGCAGCCCTCCCCAGGACATCAGAGGGTCTGACAAGGACTTGGCTCTCAGACCCCGCTGCCTTCTCTGGGATGATCTGGCAGAGACAGGCGGGGCATTCGTGCATCAGCAGCATCTGTGTAAGATCTCGCGCCATTCAGAGGCAGCTGTCACAGTGTCCTTGATGGATAACAGCCCTCTGGCGCCCAGGGAGAGCAGCTTGGTACCTGGAAATCGAGCCTCCTCTCTTGGGCCTGCTGATTTGGGGGTCCTATTTGGGTTTTTGTTGTTGTTGTTTGTTTTTGGCCATGCCACGCGGGATATGGGATCTTAGTTCCCCAACCAGGGATCGAACCCATGCCCCCTGCATTCGAAGCACAGAGTCTTAACCACTGGACCATTCCTGCTGTCTTGATAACATGGCAGATCTCTTCCGATCCACAGTCATTTCGATGTCTTATTTTTACCTCGGTTTCAGCTACTCTGGAGAGAATAACTGCCTATTTCCTTGAAGTGCCCCAGGTAACTTAGGGTAAGCCGTATATAGGCCCCACGACCAGATATTCCAATACATCCTCCAAATTTAGTGAAGAAAACGACAACTGTTGTCATAAGACGCAATGAAAAAAGGAAACTATTAACTTTACTCATATAAATTCCCTATGATAAAATTCCCATGATAAAGTCTATTTGGTTTGGCTATGCTCTTGTTTTAATACACCACTTCATTCTTTTTGCTAGGATTTTATTTAGGAGTTTGGCTTCTATATTTGTGAATGTGATGAGTGTAGAGTTTCCTTTTCTGTATTGTCTTAGTAAGAATTTAGTATTGGAATTGTGCTAGCTTTGAAAATGTATTGACCTACATGAAGAAAACGATAAGACTTTACTGAGAGATATAAGAGAAAGTTGAAAAAAATAGTCGGAGATAGCCTATACTAGATGGGAAGAGAACATTTTTTAAATGTGAATTCTTTCCAAATTAATGTTTAGGTTTAATGCTGTTTTCATCATCCCATTGCAATTATCCTTTAGAATTTGATAAAATGACTGTAAAGCCCATTGGGAAGAAAAAAAATAGAAAAGTGTCATTTTGCTTTTAGAGTTCTCAGTGTATTTTCTACATATGCAGTATATGGATTTAATATTTTTAGTGGATGATCTTTTTTGTTTAACCATTGTTACTGATATCACCTCATACAAGGTAATTGTTACTGTGGTCAGGGGACGGGACCTATGAGATTTCTGCTTCCAGGAATTTTAATGATACTCTCTTTGTAGTTAGCAAGTTGCCATCTAAATTTTTTTTTTAATTTTATTGGAGTCTAGTTGATTTACAATGTTGTGTTAGTTTCAGGTGTACAGTAAAGTGATCCAATTATACATATACATATATTCATTCTTTTTCAGATTCTTTTCTCATATAGGTTATCACAGAATACTGAGTGGAGTTCCCTGTACTGTACAGGTCCTTGCTGGTTATCTACCTTACATACAGTACTGTGTGTATGTTAATCACAAGTTCCTGATTTATCTCTTCCCTCAAGTAGCCACTTTTTATATGGGCTTCTTTGTATATTCTTTGTAGGTAAAGAGTTTGAAATGTAGTTACATGATAGTTTATTATTTAAATTTTAAAAAATCGACCATATTCTAATTATTCAATATGCTCTTTCTACTGGCTCTGCCAGAAAGCGACAGCTGTGCATGAAAAGTTTCCCCTAGAATCTGGCTTCCATGAAATTTACCTTGTGTTTTTAAACCCTTGGCTTTATGAATTATGATTTATTTAGATGTAAACAGCCATGAACAACTAACACAGCAGAGATTCCGGAAGTACAGCAAGATTCAGATAGGAATTTAGAGTGTGAGAAAAGTGGCCTCGCAAATCAACAAAGGAAAGATAGCGTCAGTTGCCTATCTGTGTTGGAAGAAACAGCCATGCCTTTACCTAACTTTTTATACCAAAATACATTCCAGATGCATCAAAGATCTAAGTGTAAAATACTAAACCCTAGAATTATTAAAGGAAAAAAGGTTTCTACCTTTGTAATTTTGGTGCAAAGAAGGCCTTTCAGAGAGTGACACAAACCCAAAAGACATAATGAAATATATTAATATGCTTGGCTTTATTTTTTTTAATCTGGCAAAATATTTCAAAGTCAAAAAAATCTGAAGAAAGTCAAAAGATAAACTGAGGGGAGAATTGCAACATATTTATGAAAGACAAATAATAAATGTCTGCAAGAAGACAAGAGGGCACTAAAAACAAAGGAAGAAAGATTCAGGACCATAAGCCCAATTTATGCTGAATCTTTCACAAATATAAAATTATATCTTTGACCTATTTAATACTTTTTCCCTGAATCCTCTTTTGCCTCTTTTTGAACACTTCTATTCCTGCTTCTATTTTATTCACGTTTGCCAAGTATATCTTTGTCTTATTTTTATTTTTAACGTTTCTGTGTCTATTTTTAAGTGTGTCATAAGCAAATATCTTCAGATTAAAAAAAAATCAATGAGTTTGCCATTTTGAGGGAAATTTGATCGATGTGCACTTACTGTAATATGGAATAAATCTGAGTTATGCCCTGTTTATTTTGTTGCCCTTTTAAAGAAATTGTGTTTAGTGTTACTTTTTGTTTTCTTTTGCAATATAAATGATGTTTTGCCTACTTTAATATTCTACGGTAGTATAAAGGTAGGCAGCCTCTTTTTAATTCTACCAGTCATAAGTTTAACAACTTACCAAAATAGTTTTAAACACTAACTAAAAGAATTACTAATGTCAGGACATCACTTTTTTTTTTTTTTGGTCTTTTCTGTTTTCTACTTCTTTTTCTTTTTTCTCCTTCCCATTGTAATGTCTGCTTTCTGAGCCTGGGGTGCTTGAATCCCTGAGTCAGTCTCCAACCTTGAGAGGATTGAGGTAAATTCTGATGACAAGAGGGGTAGCCATCATGTTTCAAGAGCTGCAGGAAAACCACACTTTTGCTTTCTCCCAGTTGGGGAGAAAGTGGAGCGAACCTCTGCCTTCTCACCCCTTGCCCAAAAGACGCCCCTTGGGGAAATACCAGCCTGACCCTGGCTACAAAGCACCCATCCAAGTTCACTTGTCACTCAAGTGGTGAAAACTCCCCTGTCATGTGAAACTCAAAGTAAGGTAGAAACGTCTTTGGGCAAATCTGCAAGAGAACCTGCTGGAGACGGATGTGATCCAGGTTTTTCCTGCAACAGGGCACTGATGTTTGCCACCTGTAGGGAATGTGCTGGGCCCTGAAGCCCCGAGAGTGAAAATGGGCAACCCGGCCTCGGGAGCTCAGGATCTCAGCACAGCTTAGGCTGGTGCCCAGACAATTACATTTGACATATGCTGGGCCGGGGGACACCTGGGAGATGTGGGGGTCAGTGAGGTGAGGCTGAGGGTGAGGAGGTGAGAGCCAGGCTGGGGGGCAAGAGGAACAGTGCTGCTGGCAGAGGGAAGAGCAAGCGCAAAGGCCTCGGGCAAGAGATAAGCAGGAGTTGGTGCTCTGAGGGTGGGATGCAGCCAGGGTTCTTGGATACAAACCACAGAAACTGACTCTGGTGCTGTAGGCAGAAAGGGAGCTTCCTGGAAAGTTACCGTGTGGTCTCAGAGAATCAAAGACACCCAGGCTGGGTGAAGTTCAGGGGCCTGGAGGCTCAGACCACGACCAAATCCTCACGGTAGGAATAGCCCAGGGAGGGGGGTGCTATCATGGATAGATGATGGATGCTTCCACAAGGAACACCATCACTGGACCCTGGGGGCCACGCACTGGACCGGATCCTAGTGCTGCTTCCTGGGGGTAAGTCACCTGCTCCACAGTCAAATTCTGGTGCCTGTGCTCCCTTGGCCGAGCCTGGCTCCCTGGCCTGGGTCCGCCTGTCTAGAGGAAGGGCACATTTGCCAAGTTGCTCCCTGTGCGGAGGGAAGCCTGGGCTGGGACATGGAATTGATCAAGCCCCCATCTCGTGCCCGAGCCCACGTACCAGGGAGGGCAGGGAGAAAGCGTCCAGACTTGGGGGGTCCTTCAGTGAGAGGTGGGTACCAGTTCCTACCCATCCTCACGCTGTGGCATTTCCCAAACAAAGGGAAAGAGTTCAGCAGTGGGGAGACCAAAAACTGACAAACGTCCCCTGCATGGAGAGGACGGAGTGCAGAGGGCGGGGCTGCGGCTGGAGAGGGGGCTGGATCACAAAGCAGATTGTCCTCTCCTCTTCACGAGCTGAGCTGCCGGCGCTGGAATCACCACAAGGGGCAGTGATGTTCTGGATGCAGAGATTGTCTCACTAGCCCTTTGCTCTCCGCAAGTGGCGGGCGTGACAAATGGTCCCGGGGCATCGCCTCTGAACCATTAGGGCCCCTTCCAGCAGACGCGTGGCAGTGCTTCCTCGGGGGCTGTCTATCTGAGAGCTGACCCCGTGTGGCCTCTGCTCGTCCTGGAAGGGAGCCCGGGACCAGAGCTGACAGCTACAGCGCCGAGGGCTGTACGTCTGTAGAGGGAGCGGGGTTTGTGGGGAAGTGCCGTCACTTCCATGACTCACAGCGCATTGAACTTGAATTTCCTGAAATCTGTTCCTTTCGTGGGTTTCTACACAGAGAGAAGACATAAAGGCAGGTCTCAGAGATTAAGCCAAGCACAGCCAGGATGCAACAGTCCAAGATGCATCCCTGAAAGGCAGCTCCCTGGGGCCGACCTGGAGCCTTACACGCTGGCGCTGGCTGTGAGCAGGGACCACACGGGGATGCAGGCAGATAGCAGGGCCCCCACCCCGCCCCACGGGCACAGAGGGCCTCACCTTAGGACTCCCTTCCTGCCAGAGGTCACATGCCCACCTGGCTGTGGAGGCCTGCAGAGCCAGAGAGAGGGGAGGACACTGTGCCCGTGCAGTCACTTGGTCACACTGCCCATCGAGCTGTGTGTTTCAAATTTTAAAATAAATTCTGTATTTACTAGGTGAATAATTTAATTGTATTTTTGTGTTAAACTCATTAATTTGCTCAATGTAAACCTTAAAAATATAACACAAGTGTGGTAGCCCTCTTTAGCATTTGTCATCATTCTTCAATATTTTTGGGCTCACACCCTGCCCGTCTGGACTCTGGGGGGCCCCGGCTTGTGGGGGAGCCTTCCCCACAGCTGGCAGGTCACTGTGTCCCTGACACTCGGGGACACGGGCCTTCAGAGCTTCCCGGGAATTCTGGCATGAGGTTGGCAGGATTCAGGGGTCGGCTGCTACCCCAGGATGGAAACCTCTTTAGGCTTTGAATATACTTGAAGGGGTCCTTGAAGAGAGGTGAAAAGGGCATTTCATCAATTGACTGGAATTTTCCAGAATTCCTCCCCCAGGAATTTGCTGACTGGGAGAGCTGGGAAGGGGGAAGGAAAGACATTTTGAAAATTGTAGCCTCATTGGAAGTGGACCTGGTGTCCCCTCGCTTAGAATACAGGCCCCCCACCTCCCAGCGCACCCATTACGCCCTTTCCCTGGGGGCTCCCGTGTTGTTCCAGAGAAGTGGGCTGGGCAGGACCCTTACCTCTCCCAGCTGGGCACCTGGCCAACAGGACACGTTTCCAGCCCCACTAGTCTTGCTTAGCTTTTTTGTTTGTTTGTTTGTTTGTTTGTTGGCTGTGCCTCGCGGCTTGTGGGATTTTAGTTCCCTCACCAGGGATCGAACCCTATCGGGGCCCTCGGCAGTGAAAGCGCAGAGTCCTAACCACTGGACTGCCAGAGAATTCCCCTCCAGCCCCTCTAGTCTTGACTCAAGCTCCTAAGGCTGCAATGGGGGCCAACTTATTATTTTGGGTCTGAGACACACAGGGGGTGAGGAGTCTGCTGAATAGTAAAGAGCCCACAATTCATGTCCCACCACCAGCTCTAATTTGTGAGTGCCTGTGGTTTCAGGGCTATGAAAGAAAATAAAGACACCTGTGTTATCATGGAAACTGTAAATCTGCAGACATGGAGATGAATGTTAAAACACTGATGCTGTTGTCTTCTGGAGGGCTGGGGGGATGGTGAACCAGTCTTTTTCTGATGAAAGAAAGAAAGAGACATACAGGAGAGAGAGAGACAGAGAGAGACACACAGAGACAGAGAGAGAGAGAAAAGGAGGGAGGAAGGAAGGAAGGGAGGAAAAAAGAAGAAAACAGCTAAAGCAGAAGACAAAGGCAGGTGCAAAATCAATCCACAGCAGCAGAAACACATCGATAAAGCAGTAAAGCACAACCTCCCAGATTTGGATCCACCCCCGGGGGCCATATGTGTCTGGGCTTTTAAGAAAGGAGGTGTGAGCATCTCCATGGCCGTCTACCTAACCTCCGGGCTGTTTTCATGGAGACCACTCACCCTGATTCCCAGCCTGGGCGTTGCCATGGCAACCAAGCCGGCACTTTGGAGGGTGAGGAAGATGGCCACTGATTCCACGGATGCTTCAATGAGATTTACAGCAGGGCCAGGAACCAGCTTGCGGGGGCAGGAGGGAGTGGGCTGAGCATGTTAGCGGCACAGGCCACTTCCCTGAGCGGAGCAAGGCTAGCGGACAGCACCCCTGTGAGTGCAGGCTCTCAGGGTGGTTTTTCAAAGGAACTTTCCAGAAGGGAAGAATTCTCACCGAACCCGTTGTCTAAGGAGACGATCTCCTGTGTATCTGCTTTCTCGGTATGTCAGGATGTCATGTTTTTCTTTCATATGCAGAGAGGTAAGAAAGGTTTTTGAAAGGACATTTTTGTAAATACAAAGTGATGTCCTAATGTATGCTAGTTGTGGAAGAGAATTAAAACATGATAAATACGTGGAGTATAAACATAAAGCTTCCTTTGCTGCCTTGTGCACCCACCCCTGTGCACCTGAGCTGACAGCTCTCTAGTCCCTGTCTGGTGCTCCCGTGGGATTACAAATTGCAGGTGGGCTGGTGGTGGAGAGATTGTCTCTCCTCTCCGCATCCCTCCTGTACCCTGCTCTGCGGCTGGAGCTCTGCAAGCCCCGTTTCTGCTTTGCCAGCTTCTCCCTGGGAGACTTTGTCCGTGGGGTGCTAGAGGGAGACTGGAAAGCAGGCAGAGGGAAGAGAGCTCTCATCACCCTCCCCACCTTGTGTGGCCGACAGCCTCGCCTCCACCTGAGACCGCCTCTCTACCTGGCAGCAGCTGTTGGTTTCAGTTTTTGGCCTCCTCTGGCACAACCAGATCCCGAGATGTCAGCACCAGCCAGGCAGAGCTCTTCCGCCCCTGCCCAGGGAACTGTGTCCCAGTCCAGGCTGCCCACCTTGAGCACCTGAGGTGTAACTGCAGCCTGCAGAGACCCAGGTCTCATTGGCCAGTAGGGGCTATTCCTCCCCAAACTTCTGGATTCTGATCACCCCACTTTCTTCCCTTTGCTTCTCCAGCCTGAGGGGTGGTGGCTGCCTTCCTCATGAAGGTGAGGAAGAAAAGAATTAAATTGACATGAGACAGATTAACAAGAGAAAATCTAATTAATTTCATACGTGCAGGAATCCCACATACGTGAGAGGGCCAGAGATCCCACATACATGAGAGGTTGAGACAGAAAGGTGAAGTGAGGGCGGCATGCTCTCTTGAGCTAGGAATGGGATGAGCAATGGGATGTTTGCCCTGCTGTAAAGATGGAGCCACTTAGATAAAATTTATCGCTGGTAATAGCTCTTTTTCTGGGAAAAAAATCCCCAATTTAAATTCTTCTAGGAAGTTAAGGGATGGACAGTAGCTTCTCTTGAACCCACAGGGTCTCACTTACCTTTAGCTCAAAATAATCCTCATGCAAAAGTGGTACATTTGGGGGGAGTTCATTTTGAACCCCTACATCTGTTACCTCAGTTTCCCCTTTTGCCTTCTTAGTCTTCCAATACCTTGTTCACTAATTCCCTATATTCAATTCTCTCTGTTCAATGATTAATGCAGCTCCTATTTTCCTAATGATATTCTAGCTCCCTGACCATAAAAAAGACAGTGCTCCATATTAATACTCCTCATTATTCATTTTCCTATGGTAAGGAAGTATAACCCTTCTCCACTGATGGACATTTGTGATGCCTCGGGTTTTAACCACTGCAAACAATATTGCTATAAGCAGCCTTGAACAAGATCATTATTTCCATGTAAAAGAATTTCTGCAGGAGGGATTTCTAGAAATTCCTTCTCTTTTCTTTTTATTTTTTAAAACATTTTTAAAAATTTATTATTTACTTCTTTATTTATTTTTGTCTGCATTGTGTTTTCATTGCTATGCATGGGCTTTCTCTGGTTGCAGAGAGCAGGGGCTACTACTCTTTGTTGCAGTGCGCAGGCTTCTGATTGTGGTGGCTTCTCTTGTTGCAGAGCACGGGCTCTAGGTGCATGGGCTTCAGTAGCTGTGGCACACAGGCTCAATAGTTGCGGCATGCGAGCTCTAGAGCGCAGGCTCAGTAGTTGTTGGTGCACGGGCTTAGTTGCTCCGCGGCATGTGGGATCATCCTGGGCCAGGGCTCGAACCTATGTCCCCTGCATTGGCAGGCGGATTCTCAACCACTGTGCCACCAGGGAAGCCTCCTTCTCTTTTCTGATTCTCCTCCCATGACTCAGCATAGTCCATCACCCACCTGCTTTGTCAGCATATAATCTCAGAGTCACTAGTCATTTTTTACTTTCTTCATCTTCTAGTTGCTTTGAATGCTCTATAACCTATTCATGTTTAAAAGTATTGTCCTGTATACAAAATCTTTACTACCAACAAGGGATAATAAACTTGATTCCCTACAATCTTTTGCTATGTTAACACATTCTTGTCTCTATTTACTCTTACATAATATGAAAGTTAAAATTTTTTATCAAACCCAAGCAAATTCATGATATTAAGTATGAATGGCACGCCAGACTGAAATTATTAAATATTCAGGTAGTTTTCTGTTTTCTGCTTAAGAATAAACTCACATTTTAAATTCCTTAGTCAATGTAGTTGAAATGTACCTCAGGGAAAGAAGTGCTGTGACATATTTCTTGACCCAAGGAAAAAATTCTGTTGAACTTCTATTGTTTCTATAAATTAAATATACACAAGCAAATCTTTTATTATCTTTCCCTAGGGATTTTAAAACACAGATAGGTTAAGCAGGAGCAAAAACAAAAACAAAAGACCATTCTCAATCTCTAAATATTTCTGTAATCAGTTCATTTGTGTCTATTTCCATTGCCTCCCTCCAGGTCATGTCACCCTTGCTTCTTCCTGGGACAGCTGCAACAATGCCCCAACTGGTCTCCCTGTCCCTGTCTTGCCCCTCGAGGACCCTTGACACAGTTCTCATGCTGCCCAAGATTTCCGCCTAGATGTGAGTCTGGCTCTAGCACAGGCTGTACCAGCCCTTCTCGGATGGACGGAGCTGGTTTCTTAGTGCCAGCTGGGCAAATCCTATCAATCTTCTCTGCCCCAGGGCATGGCCCCTGGTGTTCAGGGCACAGTCCCCACCTGGACCTTGCCTACCCAGCATTTACTGGCAGCCCCTGCCTGCTTCCCTCTGGCAAGGACTTGTCACCAGAGTGGAGTGGGACCCAGACTCCTGTTGTCACTCTCTGGGCCAGTCTGGAGCAGACTGACTTTTGTTGGCTGGCGAGGTCCCCTCTGAGGCCATGATGTGTTTTCTTTCCACTGTGGTCACGGAAGCAACCAGCAGCCAGGTTGGCTCAGAGGGGCTGCCATGGCTGCATACTGCAGGTGTTTCCCTCGGACATCCCCTGGACCCTCTCCCCATAGGTGAGTCTCATGCTCACACCTGTATCACCTTTTGGCTGCACTCTCCAAGGCCTTCAAAATTTCCCTGACTTACATGAACCAGAAAACCCAGGGTTTGGGGTGTGAGCATGAGACTCACCTATGGGGAGAGGGTCCAGGGGAGGTTTTATGTAAAGATTCTCATTAATAAATTTACCTAAATTTATATCATGCCTTATACTTTATAATTCAGGTATAGAATTTAAGTTTACCCCCATAACAACCCTGTGAAGTGTGCAAACAGAGCTTTTTTTTTTTTTTTTTTTAAGTTTTGTAGAAGAGTGACTAGAGATTCAAAGCAGGTAAAAATAATTTGCTTGATGCCATACTGCCAGGGAGAAGGAGAACCAGGTATTGGATCCAGTTCACTCAACTTCAAGTGCCACAGCGCTGCAACCACGTGGAGTGGCATTGTCACAGAGCAGCGACGGGTGAGTAGGAAACCACAGTTAGAATCTCATCTCTATGGGACTTACCTTCTGGCAACCTCACCTTTCTGGAATGTGGCTAAAACCAGGAAGCAGAAGAGTGTCATCAAAGGAGCAGCCTATGGATGTCTGCATGCCCTTCTGGGGTCACTGGAGATCAACCTAGTTTGGCTTCACTGTTGGCCAAGGGGTTGGGGTTGACCTTCAGTTCGGGGAAGAGAACGAAGATGGAAGTTCAATAGGAGACCAGCTGGAGGCAGAAGCCAAGAGGCAAAGCAAGGCCTGAAGCTCAACGGAACCGGACTCATCTGAGGACCAAGGGCAGGAAGTGAGTTAGGAGGCTTGTTACAGGTTGGAGCTGGGTGGACACGGCCAGAAGATGGCCGTGTGTGCCCAAGGGGTCTCTGGTTTTTATGGGCCCAGTGCATGGCATATGGTGGGTTAGGCTGACAGGGCCCAAGGAGCATGAGCAGAAAGACAGAAAGGCTAGTGAGGGGGCTTCAGGCTGGGAACTGGGAAGCTGGTTTAAAATAGGGGTAGAAACTCAGTTCAGGAATTGGAAGAGTGCAGTGGGGTTTCAGGGAAACCCTCCTGTGTCCAGGGGCCTCTCAGCTTCTGGATCCAACCAGAGACTCTACAACGAAGACCAGTTAGTCTCGGGGCCCTGAGCTTGCTGGCCGGCAGCCTGCTCTGGAGAGGCCTTGCACACGGGCCGGGGAGCTGAGTGTGCAGCTTGTACCCAGCAGTGCACACAACAGCGAAAGAGTCTGGAAAGCTCTGTCTGCCCTCCGCCATCTAGTCCTCCCTCTCCACCAGCCTCTCAGGGCTTCTCTCCCTGCATCCCTCTTCCTCTATTTGAGCAATTCTTCAAGACCCATGCTCCTAACTTTTGCTTCTCAGTCATAAACACCTTCATTCAAGAACAAGCCCCTCCACGTTTCCCCTTGGCTCTGCAAATATGTACAGATAAATGGTGGATAATAAAATAAAGGTATGGCCCCTGGTGGGCCTGGAATAACTCAACGGAGGGAGATTCCACGATGGCCTACAGGATTGGCAGCAGGGGTGAGGATGCCTGGGACCTTGCTCTAAAGGTGGGCATTCTGAGGATGACTGTGGAAGGTCCTCCCCCCTTGGGAATATCCACAACACTCCTCTGGCTTCAGCTGCCTCCCCTCATGTACCTGAGGCGCCCTCAGGATGGAGTCAGTCTGGGCCTTGACCTCCGTCTCTGGTCAGAGAGCATGGGCCTCGCACACCGGCAGCACCTTGAGCCCCTGTTTTAGCAGATGTCCGGCATTGGTGGTGTCTCTGGGGCCCTCCTGCATCCAAAATCAGTAGAAGAAATAAACAGTCGAATTACCTGGGCTCTACTAGGAACGGATAAAGAAGATGTGGTACATATACATAAGGAGATAGTACTCGGCCATAAAAAGGAACGAAACTGGGTCATTTGTAGAGACGTGGATGGACCTAGAGACTGTCCTACAGAGTGAAGTCAGTCAGAGAGAGAAAAACAAATGTTGTACACTAACGCATATATGTGGAATCTGGAAAAATTGGTATAGACAATCGTATTTACAAAGCAGAAATTAGAGACACAGACGTAGAGAATAAACGTATGGATACCAAGGGGGAAAAGGGGGTGTGGGATGAATTGGGAGAGTGGGATTGAATATATATACTATTGATACCACATATAAAATAGATAACTAATGAGAACCTACTGTATAGCACAGGGAACTCTACTCAATGCTCAATGTTTTCCTTCCTAAATGGGAAGGAAATCCACAAAAGAGGGGATGTATATATACGGATAGCTGATTCACTTTGCTGTGCAGCAGAAACTAACACAACATTGTAAAGCAACTATACTCCAATAAAAATTAAAACAAATAAAACAAATTACATGGGTTCTACTTTATTGCTGGGGTACTGTAAAGGCTCAACATTCTAAGCCAGGGAGGATTTCAGACTAGCCCTGAGTGGTTCTCAGGAACAGATAAGAAAATAGAAGGTGACAGAGCCTGAAACTCCCGTAACGTGGTGTGGCAGTCGGCTGGGACATGGCTTAATCCAAAAAGAGCTTTGATTTGAGACTGCTGCGCAGAAAGGCTCTCTCGAGTTGGATGGAAGGAAGCCAACTGCAACAAAATGTCCTATCAATTTTGTTTTACACCCAAGAAGCCTGCATGACCTTCTGAAGAGAGTAACTGAAATGTCCACTGACCACATTTATCCCCCAAAGAGTATCAGGCCTCCTAGCACATGACCACAGCTGGAATACTTCGAGGGCCATGAGTTAGGTCCACAGATAATTGACAAGAAATGCAAATTAGGTGCCAATTCATAGTGGTTAGAAAATTTCCATTTAAATTGCTAATCAAGCTGAATCCACTTGCAAATGTAGAAATCAACATGTACATAAAGTATTTGGAAAACTGCAGAGCTCTGTAGAAGACATGGCATCTACTAGTCTGTGTAAATGGAATGGAGAAGCAGCAATGTCTTAATACAGACACTCCCCCTCTGCCACAACCCCCCACCCCCCCCACAAATCATCCAGTTATGTTACTGTTGAGCTGTTTAGAAAGCCTCTGGGCCAGCTTTTTTGTTGTTGTTCAGTAAATTTACTTATTTATTTTTGGCTGTGTTGGGTCTTCGTTGCTGCACGTGGGCTTTCTCTAGTTGCGGCAAGCGGGGGTTACTCTTCATTGTGGTGCACAGCCGTCTCATCACGGTGGCTTCTCTTGTTGTGGAGCACAGGCTCTAGGCGCGCGGGCTTCAGTACCAGCACGTGGGCTCAGTAGTTGTGGCTCGCAGGCTCTAGAGCGCAGGCTCAGTAGTTGTGGCTCACGGGCTTAGCTGCTCCGCGGCATGTGGGATCTTGCGGACTAGGGCTCGAACCCACGTCCCCTGCGTTGGCAGGCAAATTCTTAATTACTGCGCCACCTGGGCCAGCTTTTCTAAAATGCCTTTCTCGGAACAAAAATCTCCCATAAGAGGGCTTCCCGGGTGGCGCAGTGGTTGAGAGTCCGCCTGCCGATGCAGGGGACACGGGTTCGTGCCCCGGTCTGGGAGGATCCCACATGCCGCGGAGCGGCTGGGCCCGTGAGCCATGGCCACTGAGCCTGTGCGTCCGGAGCCTGTGCTCTGCAACGGGAGAGGCCACAGCAGTGAGAGGCCCGCGTACGGCAAAAAAAAAGAAAAAAAAAAAAAAGAGGTCCCTCCTTGTGAACCACACAGGCCAGTGACGCTTAGTGAAGCTTGTCAAGATGTTCTGAGCACGTCAATTTGCAGTCTAACTCTGAATATAAGGGGAGGTTAGGACCACTCAGAAGAGGTTCATTCACTCTTGACCCCTAACTTAGGAAGATCATGGAGAGAATTTTTGAAAAAATTCAATCTGGGCTTTTGTTCTCCAGAAAACTATTGGAAGATGCTAATTAATTAACAAACATCCTTCTCTCTCGTTTCTGAATTGATTGAGAACAGACAGAATATTGTGTGGATGTTACTGGTAAAGCTACAGCAGAGAACTCTAACACCACTTTAATCTAGAACTTGAGAACTCATTACCCAAACCAGTTTCCCAAGCACAGGCATAAAAGCTGAAATCAGGAGAACAGAGATCTGATTGAGCCTGACAAGAGCAGGCCCTGTTTATCTGTTTACTGCACAGAAACGAAAGCCCGTGATGCCCTTGGTTGCAGGGAATGGCTCTGTCCCATAGCTAACATTCCCAAGAGATGTCCAGTTGCCCAAGGCTCATCATTCAGACTAGGCATTGAGCCTTCCTTGGGGAAGATATAAAGTGTGTGTGTGTGTGTGTGTGTGTGTGAGAGAGAGAGAGAGAGAGAGAGACTGTGTGCGTACTCCCTCTGAACTAGTAGAAGGAGTTCCCTCATAGAAATAGAAAGCTAGAGGAATAAGTTTTCCCTTGCATTGACAAGCTCTCATGAGGTTATGCTACATAGCAAACAATCCCTCACACTGTAGGACTTATAGCTGCAAAGATTGATTTCTCATTTAGTTACATGTTAATTGGCTACAGTGCTATGGCTCCATTCCATATGTCTTCCTTATCCTGAGATGCCTCAGGAAGCAGCCGCATGTTAATTTCTTGGCAGAAGGAAAAACACAAGAGATCTGGCAAGGAACATGTATATGTCATGTTTCATATGCCATCGATCAAATCAGGTCACATGGCCAAGTCCAACATCATTGGGGCAGGGATGTATAGTCTTATCACAGGAAGGTAAATCCCTGGGAACAAAAGCACAATCTACCTCACACCCTCATAGCAACAAATCTGCATCAGAGTAGACTAGGAGAATGGTAAAGAATTCCCTAAGGAATGGTAAGTGGTGTTTTCCAACTTCACTTTCCCTAGTCAATGGCTCAGTGACCAATTCCAGACATGTTGAGAACAAATGAAATGTGGTATGTATGACAAATTTAAGTTGACTTCTAAAATGCTCTTAAGTCTGTCTACTTCAATATATTTTAATGTTCCCATCTTGGTCCATGTCACAGAACCTTTCCCTGGTCTCCTTCCTTTAAGTTGGCCCCTCCAATTCATTCTCAATACTGCAGTCAGAGTGAGCTTTCTAGAACACAATCCAGTCCTGTCATTCTCTGTGTAAAACACTTCTGTACCTGCAACTTGGACTAAAAACTATAGCTAATATTTTTTGCTCACTATGTTCCAGACATGTTTCTGAAATAATATATGTATTATTTTATTTAATCCTCATGGAAACACCACTAAATACTGCCTTTTACTAGTACTTAATAGACGAGGGCCAGAGACCCAGAAAGATTAAATAAGTTTACCCTGTTGTGGCAGGGTTTTGAATCCAGGAAGAGTGAGTCTGTGGTAGCCAACCTCCAAGATGGCCCCCAACCACCCCATCGTGTGCTCCCTTCCCACACCCTGTCAGGGTTGGCTGTGTGACCAATGGAAAATGACAGAAGTGATAGTATGTGACTTCCAAGGCTAAGTCATAAAAGATATTGCAGCTTCTGCCTTGGTGTGTTTCTGATATCACTCTCTGGAGCTGGGCAGCCGCCGTGCTATGAGGAAATTCAGGCAGCTCTATGAAGAGGCCCACGTGATGAGGAACTTATGTCTCCTGCCAACAGCCAACAAGGAACTGAGGCCTGACGAGTGGTGCGAGTGAACCTCCTTGGGATCAGGTCCTCAAGACTTGAGGCGACCACAGCCCTGGCCAACCCCTGACCACTGCCCCAGGAGAGACTCCAGGCCCAGAAGCATCTAGCTAAGCTGCCCCCAAAATCTTGAGCATGGGAACTACAAGGTGATAAATGTATATGGCTTTAAGCTACAAAGTTTGGGGGTATTTTGTTACACAGCAGTAGGTAATAATATAGTACAACCCTCACACTCAACCCAGCTCTTAAGACCACTGGGCAGAACGCAATGGTATCCCACTACTACGGAGTATAGCAGAGAGTGGAACTTCCTATGGACAAAATTCAAGCCAGGAGCAGAAGATAAGGTGGTAAGATGTTACGGTCCAAACTAGGATAGTCAAGGAGATAATCACAGAGAAGGCAACACTTGATGAGAGACCTGGAGGTGGTGATGCAGTGAGCCCCCTGGTTATGTGGGGAAGAGCCTTCCAGGAAGGGAACAGCAAGTGCAAAGGCCCTGAGGTGAGCGTGCCTGTCATGTTCAAGGACACTGAGGAGGGTCACGTGGCCGGAAGGAATGAGTGCAGGATACAAGATCCGAGAAGGACCAGATCAAGCAGTGGCCTCAAGTGTGATGTTCAGGACCTTGGCTTTCAGCCTGAGTGAGATGGAAAGCCATTGGAGGGCTCTGATAAGAGGAGTGACTCCATTCAACTCATCTTTACTGCCTTCCTGCATTCCTAACAATAATTGTTGAACAGAATGAAGCAATTGTAGCTAATACTAGTTAGCTGATGGCCATGTGCCAGGCATTAGGCAACACACTCTACCTGAATTAAAGGTGTTCACAGGACATCTCTGGACATCCCCATTCTACAGGTGGGGAAACTGAGTCTTGGGGAGGTAGAGTGGCCCTTATGTGGTCATACAGCCAGTGAGCACTGGAGCTCAGTCTGAGCCCAGGCTGTCTGGACTTCCTGATGAAGGAGTTATTGTTAATATGAATCAAAGTCAAACGTGAGGCTGATGATCAACAAAGCTCTTCTTCTAATAACACTTAGCCCTGCGAGACCACCTCCTGCCCTGAGTTCCTTGCCTGGCCCCACCGTTGATTCTTTGTGCATCATCCCCAGGCATCTCATGGGCCAAGGGAGACAGCACAGCCTGTGGCCCAGATGGACTGGAATTTAACACCTGCTTCCACAATCTCTCTAGGCCAATAGTGAAGCTTCTATGACCTCAATTTCCGTGACAGTCAGGATTGCTGTATGAATCATGTAGCACAGAATAAACACTAAATTAATACCAATAGTTATGATTTTCTTTTCATCGTTATTTGAGGAGAAATCTAAAATCTGTACCTACACATATTGCCTTTTAGACGATGTATTACAGTATTCCATACGGTGAAGTATATTCCATGTGCTCTATAGGGTCTGAGTAAAAGGAACTAGATTTTGGTTTTTGTCCTAATAACCTCTCATTGTTGGTTTCATCCCAACGACGTGACTGTTCTAAACAATGGCAAACATCAATGCAGCTCTTAATGAAGACAGATTCTTTCTATCAAAAGCCATTAGCATTTAATATACTCACTCCTCAGTGGCCAGAGAGAGATGTGATAATGGAGATTTAAAAATGAGTTTGTCACAAAGCAGACCAGTGACATTCATCTTGCTATAGAATCTCACCGTCTAATGGGGTTCTCCCTGGTTCTGCTGCCAAGGCTCCTTTTTAAAATGGACTTCCTTAGTCACACATGAGCGTCATTGACTAACACAACCTATCAGGGCCTGATCTTGCTACTTATTAATACCCCCATGTGGGTGCTGGGGTCCACCAGGCACCTGCACCATTATTTTCAAATCAGTCAGTGGTTTCCCAGATCATCATATGGGGCTTTCAAGTGATGACGTTCGTGCAGCAAAGGCATCTCACTTGAAACATTCAAGGATTCCCAGCCACGAAACACATGACGGCAGAAAACAGTTGCCAGGGACTATTTAAGGACTCGTCCTATCATAATGTTTTGCGGTTTTTTTCTCAGAAAGAATGAAAGATATCTCTTCGGTGTCTCCTAGTGGAGAAAACTTTCTCGGAGAAGCCTAACTCAAGTAAAACCTTGGAAGGTCAACCTTTTAAAAGAAAATAAGAACACTTGGGTCCTCGTGACACAGACGTGTAGCGTCTCAGCTCCCACTCCCCATAGCTCTGTCAGGGCGCGTAAAGTAGATCCAGCTGGACAGGCAGATGCTCCCCAGTCAAGGCGTTTCTAGTCGCCTTGACCTTGTGCACTTTTCGTGGTGGCTGGGAGGCGAGGCTATGGACACAATGTCTAACAGAGAAGAACAATGATAAACAAAGGAGCTTCAGCCCCAAAGCTGAGGACGGAAGTTGTGGGTGAGGCAAGGTAGTCAGAGCAGAAACATGCATGTTGGACCATGCATCCTCTGAAAAGACAAGTAAAGGAAAAAAGAGCAGATGGGCGAGATAAACAAGGTGCCAACAAGGTCAGGTGATGGGGCTTGAGAGGTAGGGCAGACAGACTAGAACCCACACCCTGTGTGAGGAGGATGCTACTGTGTGGGCGGCCTGGAGCTCCTGGTAGAGGGGCCCTTTAAATGCCCCCCACAGATCCAGTGCTGCTCTGGGTCTCCGCCACGCCTTGACCTCCCTCCACCTGTTCCCAATGGGCCATTCTCACCTCACCTTTGCACTTTCTAGGCTGTTCCATTCCTCTTTGCCTTGATTTACTCATCCATCTTCAGGCACATACAGGTATTTATTGAGCACTGACCATGTGCCACTGCGTGTTCTAGATGTTGGCGATCCATGGGTCACACAAGGGGCAGCACAAGTGGAGTTTCACTCCTGCGAGAATGACATCGCAAACAAGGAGCCCCACAGGTCATTATACCCTTGCTCCTGCATTAAGTGCTAACGATGTGATGACCAGAGGAGAGCCAGCAACATGGATTTGCCCAGAGTGGACGAGGCGGGTCCCAGCAGAGAGGCCAGCTCCCAGAAGGCAGTGGATCAGAGGGTGGCCTGAAAGGCGTGTGGGGAGGGGGAGGGCGACACAGGGTGGGGCTGTCTGGGGGAGGGTCTGGTGCGCCAGGAGGAGGAGTGTGGAACTTGTGTGGAAGGTAAGGGAAATCCCTTTCCTCTGCCTGTTGATCCTCCGCTTCCTGGAAGGGGCTAACCCACTTTCCTGACTCGCTTGGGGTACATCCTAGCAGGTGGGCTCCCAGAGCAGAGGATGACGCCCTATCATTGCCATGGGCACAGGGTCTCACACGTGGCGATGGGTCGAACTCACACGTTTGTGGAATGAGTGACTGAGTAAACAAAAGATGAACGGATGGAAGAATGACAATATTACACCCCTGACTATAGGAAAGAATCTTGGTCGCTGAATATGGCTTTTTGGTCTGAAATGCTGCATTCGTGCCCAAAATGATTTTTAAAAACCTCCCTATTCCACAAGGATTCCTTATATGGGGGTAGGAAGTCCTGCAGCATCAGACAGCTCAGGACTTTCGTCCAGCTGGGAGCTCTGCCCCCTGGTGGGGAGGGGGGGAAGGTGTGGTGAGAGCTGGCAGGGTCCTGACGGCGGGTTTGGTGGACCATCATTACCAGGGCCATTTGTTCATGTCCTGATGCTCCGTCCTTACTGGGCAGAGCCGCCCGTTAGGGCTGCCTTCCCACCCCTAGTGCACGTGCGCAGTTTGTAAACTCGTTTTAACAGAGGTTAAGCAAAAATCTATTTGGGAATATAAATGAACTGGTGATGCATATGGTGTTTTCAAGCTCAATGAATTGACTTTGGATGAAGTCTGCTGTGCTCAGTGTTTATACTGTACACTATTTCACACATGCAGTTATACAACCCCAGAAAGAAGAATGTGGTAATTACGACTAGAATCCTAACTTGCATTGTTAAAACACTCTGAATGGGTCTGGATTTATTGACCTGGGAGACGGTCATTGTCACAATTTAGCCCAGAAAACTGGTTATAGAAGGAGCTGTTCTTACACTCCCTGATAAACCGAGTGTCCGAATGTTTGCCTTGGCAAGTGAAAGAAAACATTGTGAAGGGTGATGATAAATTGTGTTTTTAAGTCATAATATTTAAGTCATTTTTGGTTCTTCTTTATCTATATTTCTAACTTCTCTACTGTGTATTTCTGCATTTCTCACCCAATTTTCTTTAGTGAAGCACAGTCTAGTTAATTTCCAAATATGGCAAGTTAAAAAAGAAAAATTTTTAACCATAAAAGGGGGTAACTCCTCACATTTTCATTTGGTTTTCAAAGGACTTTTCTCATTCCCATCCCTCCCTCCTGACATAGGGGTCTTTAGAACATTTGGAATCCTAAAGGTAAAAACACAGTGGCTGATTCATATCAAACTAAGGTGTCCTAGTTGGTGAAACCCACCTGCAGAATCCTTGACAGGTTTTTTTCAGTTATTATCTGTCATCCCCAGGATGTAGAAACAGCCCTCCTTCTTAGTCAGTTTTCTTACCTTTTATCATGTGCTGTGTGTGTGTGCATGTGTGGTAGGGGTTGCAGTTTCATGGCTGCTTTCACATATGATGTTTGAAATACATTTCTTTGCACTTCAAAATGTCAGTGTCTTGACTTTCACCCCTACTCTGGTTCTCCTGAGTCATCCAGCCTGCCTACATATATTTCCTAATATCAGTTATTGTATTTTGGGCTTCCCTGGTGGCACAGTGGTTGAGAGTCCGCCTGCCGATGCAGGGGACGTGGGTTCGTGCCCCGGTCCGGGAAGATCCCACATGCCGCGGAGCGGCTGGGCCCGTGAGCCATGGCCGCTGAGCCTGCGCGTCCAGAGCCTGTGCTCCGCAACGGGAGAGGCCACAACAGTGGGAGGCCCGCATACCGCAAAAAAAAAAAAAGAAAAAAAAATTGTATTTTAAAAGCCCTTCCCAAAACCTCTCTGAGATTTCCTCTTGAACCATTTAAGAAACTTACACCTCACCCCAGTGTGTTTACAGGTTAGGTTTGCAGATTAGGAAACAGTGGTCAGCACCATAGTTGCTTCTGTTGCAAATTTCTTTTTCCTCCCTTATTATAATAACTGGTGAAACATAGCAAGGGATGAGCGTTTTAGAAAGCCCTGTCTGCCTCGTCATGCGTGGATGCAGTTGGAGGTGCAGATGTGAACTCAGTGAGCTTTCTTTCAACCCTCAGTCCCACCCTTCTGGCTTCCTTGCTGGCGTACCTAGGTGCCCAGCTCAGGGCATGGATGCTTTCTTTGTGTTTGCTGGGTCATGCCTAGTACATTAGGGCTGGCTCGCTCCTTCTTTCTGCAGATACTGATGGAGGGGCCCCATGTGCCAGATGCTCAGGGGACAGCAGTGGGGGGGACACAGGTGAGGAAGATGAAGAGCTGCCCTTGAGAGCTTACAGCCTGCGGGGAGAGACTGGGAAATACTTGCTGATAGCTTCTTGGTCTTGAAGAGTCCACAAGCAGGGAGCAGCTGGATTGCCCCTCACTCGTCTTGAGGACCCGGGCTCCCCTGGAGGAGGTGATCTCTGGATCAGGCTCCAGGGAAGGTGGGTGTCATCCAGGGAGAGGATGGGAGACTGCAGGGTAGGATCTGGGGAGGGGCACCCAGCTCAGGGCTGAGGGGCCAGAAGGAGATGTTGGTGCACAGGACGGGTGGGGAGGGGGACGGGAGGTTAGAGGTGGGGTCAATGGGTAAGGGAAGGGCAGTGCGAGGAGTGAAAAGATCTCAAGAATAGTTGAAGAAGCAGTGGATCTGGCCTGGAGAAGACTCCTGGGGGTTGGTGAGCTGCCTTCAGATGCCTGAAATGTGGGTGACAGGGGAGATGGATCCTGTGTCTTTCCAAGTAATGGAAACAGAATTAACGACAGCAGGGGAGAAGGAGGAACATTTGAGGATGAACATGAGCAAAGACAGCGGTTTACTGAGTAGGGGTTTACATATGTTACCTCACTTAATTCTCTCAGCAATGCTATGAGGTGGGAACTATTGTTATTCCCATTTTACAGAAGGGGTAACTGAGGCCAGAGCAAGTAAGTAAGTAAGTAAGTAAGTAAGGTTAAGTAAGGTACCCATCATCATGAGCTGCTAAGTGGTGGAGCTGGGATTTGAAACCAGGAAGGCAGGTTCCCAAGCCTGTGCCAATGAGAGCCAAGCAACCATGGGGTAGGTAGCCACCTTCTAAGGCAGAGAGGTTTTCATCATTGGAAATCTTCTAGAAGGGGGAGGTAGAGTGGGTTTTGCGGATGCCTCCCCAGCACTTACATCCCCTCCTTCCCCAGCAAACTCCAGTTTGCATTTGAGCATCTAAATGGTCCCGGGAAAGATGACTGACCCTTGCCATCGGGAAGAGCTTGGTCGATGTTTGCACAGCACAGCCACCATGGTCACCGGGCTGCTTGACCAGAGCTTGCTCGAAGCTCATCACCTCTGGGCGTTTAGTGATTATTTCTGACTGGGGGGTATTGATCGGAAGGAAGAGTGGAAGGTATCAAGGAATTAAGTTGTTAACTTCGGGAGGAAATATGCCGATCAGACAGATCTTGAAGAGAGAGAAGCTGACCTTTTGAGGTGGGAGAGAGAAAACAGGCAGATCTGAATTCTGTCAACCGCTAGAGGAGGCACGGGGAACCTGCAGGCTCACGCCCACCCCTCTGCCCTGGCCACAGCCCCCCACATTATGACAATAGCATCAGAGCTGAGCAAAAACACGTGCAAATGAAGGACCATTTATTAAGAGGGTGCCAAGTTAGCTGTGTCTCGGGGAACCTGGGAAGAGCCCTTGCCGCAGCAAGAAGGATGCTTTGGAGAAGAAAATGGCTCATCAGAGAAGGGCTTCGTGATCCTGCGGGCTCCATGACTTCTCAAGACAGTTGGCCTGAGCGTCTCCAGTTGCCTCTGGTAGGTTCTGGGTTGGTCGCAAAAGAAATAAGCAGTTTCATATCCGTATGTCACTTATTCGAATCACTGGCTCATGTTCTGGGGGGACCATGGGCTGAAGGGAGGAGAGCTTGCGCTCCTGGGCCCCCAGGAAGGTTGGCCAGGGTTCCCAGCAATGCACACAGCTCACTACTCAATTGGCTTCTCTGCCCGACCCCTCGCGGACCACAGAAGGAGGTGGGGCTGCTCACTGATGGGTCCCCCACTGCTAAGACATCGTTCCGTTTTGTTTCTTGCAAGCCGAAGTATGCTAACTGGTTTGGTTGAGGTCTTGTTGCCATCTGTCAGGGATGCTGTCAAAGGAATCACTCTTTCGGAAGGTGGATCTTGGGACCTTTGCTTCAACTGTAAGATTCCATTATTTCCTTGGTATGATTCAATATAATGTAGTTTAATTTTTTTCCAAAATGCTGGTGTGAAACATCCTTAAAGACGTGGTCTTAATTATTTTATCCTCACAAACATATCTGAGACAAAATATCTATAAAGCATTTTAACCTAAACTTCTGCAACTTTGTATCACTGGTAGGGTTGCTATCCTGCGTGTGAGAGGCTTAAACTAGAAATAAACTTGCTCATATACGCCTCAGAAAGCAGAATTCTTAAGCTGACTTACAGCACAGCTTCACAAGGCAAGTTCAAGCTAACATCTTGAAATTTTAAACGGCGGTACAAAGAAATTACTCTCCTTTTCTTGGGTTTAAAATGCAGTAAGTGAATCAGGGGAATTTGAATTGAGTACTCAATCTTTATATGTTTGAACAAGTGATATAAATTATGGTTATTTTTAACAGGATTATGAAGATTAGCTAAATCATTTGAGAGTGCAAGATGTCAAAGTTCAAAGCCAAGCATAATACACTTGCAAAGATAAGTATAATTAGAGTGGAAGAGGGCAATGAAAAAGTAATAGAGTTTTAAGGTCAAAGACACATGCAGATGTGTATAATCCACAAATCCTCTCTTGGAAGGCTCCATCCTAACAGCTCCCTTGATCTTGACATTCTCCAGTGTGTTTTTCATTCTTCAGACTCTCCCAGAGTGCAGGTGCAGACAGCATCCTTTGGTAGGGCAGGGGAACAAGTGGCCAGGAGGCCCACACGGTGACAAGAATCAGCCCTGAGTGGGACTCTGCTCTCAGAGAGAAGGTGCTCAGTTGCACCACTAGAGGGAGCACAGAGTACACACATGATGGTTATTAGGGCTGGAAGGGAAGGGGAGACAGAGAGAGATGGAGAGAGACAGAGACAGAGAGAATTCACAAGAGCCTGGGGACCTAAGATAATAGAAGACCCTCATAGGCTGGGAGGAACGTCTGCTGTCTGTTAATGAACTTGTAGTGAGAAGCACAGGAGATGAATGGAAATCCTGTTGTCAATCTGAATGTAAACACCCTAAACAATTTTTGCAAACAACTTCTAAGGCAAATAAGCAAAACATGGTATTGTAATAATACTCTAGGTTTGTCACCTCAGATTATATTCACAAAATCAGGGTATGAAAGTAAACGGTTGCTAATTCTTCCCAGAGTTATTGTGACTGATTTTTTTTTTTTTTTACTCTGATAATTAAAGGAAGATGGGTATAAACACAATTTTTTTTTTTTTTTTTTTTTTTTTTGCGGTACGCAGGCCTCTCACTGTTGTGGCCTCTCCCGTTGCGGAGCACAGGCTCCGGACGTGCAGGCTCAGCGGCCATGGCTCACGGGCCCAGCCGCTCCGCGGCACGTGGGATCTTCCTGGACCGGGGCACGAACCCGTGTCCCCTGAATCGGCAGGCGGACTCTCAACCACTGCGCCACCAGGGAAGCCCCTAAACACAATTTTTATAAGCCTAAAGTAGAGGCTAAGTGGATTAAGAACAGAATGTCTCTTCTTTCAAATACAATAAAAAGGAAATATATATATATATTTCTAAAAGATGGGAAATGAAGGGAACAACGATGGGCCTCCAAAGAGAGAAAGTGTGACACCACAGGGCAAGAACAAGTGGGAGAGAATTGTTCGAGTTCCAGAATTTTAAAAATGAGACATGTTTGGGGGGGAGGGGAATAGCAATTTTCTGCATATAAAAGGCACACTTTGGGGCTTCCCTGGTGGCGCAGTGGTTGAGAGTTCACCTGCCGATGCAGGGCACACGGGTTCGTGCCCCGGTCCAGGAAGATCCCACATGCCACGGAGCGGCTGGGCCCGTGAGCCATGGCCGCTGAGCCTGAGTGTCTGGAGCCTGTGCTCCGCAACGGGAGAGGCCACAGAGGTGAGAGGCCCGCGTACCGCAAAATAAATAAATAAATAAATAAAGGCACACTTAAAGCAAAAGAAGGGTGAAGGATTACAAATGAAGGTCTGGGCAAAGGTACATCAGGCAAGAAGGCAAAACACCTACAACAGGGAGAAAAATTGCGTTGGGCACGTCCTCTGTCCTCATCGGCCCGCCGAGCTCCTGCACACTCAGGCTTCACTCCATCTGTGGGCCAGCACATCTGCACCAGTGCAGACCAGACATCTAACAGCCCTCCCGACATCGCCAGGAGGCTGTCTCCGGGGACATCAACTCAGCCTGGATAAGACCACACCCTGATCTTGTCACCAGCCTTCTATCCCTCCGGTCTTTCACACACACACACACACACACACACACACCCATCCTGCCTTACCAGCCCAGCTTAGCATCCCTGCTTTAGAGAAGACTTCTCCCCTGAAAACTCCCTTCCCAACAGTTTATACCAGACCCCAATCATGTGCTTTTATAACCTCCTAGGTGTCTCCTTCACTGGAGTTATTGCAGTTCCTGACTCTGTGTGTGTGTGTGTGTGTGTGTGTGTGTGTGTGTGATTGTTCCATGTCTGTCTCTGCTGAAACGTCGGCCCTGGGAGAGCAGAGTGTGAGTGCATTTTGTTCACCACCCAATCGCCAGCGCCAAGTGAGGTGCCAGGAGAAGAGCTGGTATTTGATGTTCGTTGAAGAAATAAATGACATGAATAGCCAAAGCCATGACAACCATTGAAACGCCCCGAAAAGAGAAAGGGAGGTAAATCCTACAGCCAGGAAATGGACACCCCTTAAATATTTCTCATGAAGGTTTTTGTTTTATTTACATGGAAAAATGCTAATCATACAAGTAAAAATACAATTCAAACTTGTGTCTACAGATAGCTGAATATATTTATTTACCCAGGAACTCAAAACTGACTGAGAAAATACCAGAGAGTGGATAACATTATATTTTGAAGTAAACTATTCAGAGTACACCTAACAGATGACATAAATACAACTTTATATAAAATAAACTAAGTAGCTAAGATCCTGATATTATCTTCTAAGCACCCCCTTTAGTCTAAGCAACAGGGAAGTCAATTTCTTTGATGATAGAAATCTTTACCAACCAATCTTAATCCTTCTCGCCATATTTACTTTATGTCTCAGCTTTAGACAGGGATCACATGAGAAAGGGGCTCAGAGCAGACTTGTTCAGTGGCAGCTCTCAGCTGTCCTGAATTGTCACAGTAACAGGAGGGCAGGTGGCCTCCACCGCCCAGGTCTCCAGCTTGGCCAGACACCAAGTAGGTCGTGGCTTTGCCACGTGACCCCGACCCCACCTGGTCTCCTGCCAACCGAAGTTCCCACGTAGGAGAGGTGGCCTGGGAAGGTTCTGAGCTGTTCAGGCCCGTGTACTGTCACATGTATTAATAGAGTTGCCGTGAAACTGTTTGGACTGAAAAAAGAACAGCAAAGTGAGTCAGCTGCAAATTTCTTGCATCAGCTGATGCTGAGTTGGTCTCAGTCAGCAGTGGAAGCCACTGGAAATGTCTTGAACATTTTTTTTTTCACATTTTTTTTTCACATCTTTATTTTTTTTTCACAAAATTTTTTTTTCACATTGGAAAATAATTGGAGTATAATTGCTTTACAACGTTGTGTTAGTTTCTGCTTTATAACAAAGTGAATCAGCTGTACGTATACATATATCCCCATATCCCCTCCCTCTTGCATCTCCCTCCCACCCTCCCTATCTCACCCCTCTAGGTGGTCACAAAGCACCGAGCTGATCTCCCTGTGCTATGCGGCTGCTTCCCACTAGCTATCTATTTTACATTTGGTAGTGTATATATGTCCATGCCACTCTCTCACTTGGTCCCAGCTTACCCTTCCCCCGCTGTGTCCTCAAGTCCGTTCTCTACCTCTGTGTCTTTATTCCTGCCCTGCCACTAGGTTCATCAGTACCGTTTTTTTTAGATTCCATATATATGTGTTAGTGTATGATGTTTGTTTTCCTCTTTCTGACTTACTTCACTCTGTATGACAGACTCTAGGTCCATCCGCCTCACTAAAAATAGCTCAACTTCGTTCCTTTTTATGGCTGCTATGAGTCCAGAGGTCACTGTGAGGGAGCAGTGAGGGGGCTGGACATAAGAAACTTGGGAGGACGAGTCCCCTGAGGTCAGCCTGCAGAAGGGGACATGACAGGAATTCCTCTGATCAGGCTCAGGGAGCCTTTTGGGGTGTCTGGACTTTGCCTCCCTTTGATAAGACTTTCTCCATCTGAACACAGACTTTCCAGCTGGCTTTTCAAGAGCAGATGGGAATTCTCTCAAAAGTGACCCCACCGTGGTGTGCGGTCAGCCCTGTAGGAAGACTTCTGTAGGTTTCCAAGCCAGGCTGGAGGTCCTACTGAAAGTCCCTGGGTGTTGCGGTCTTGTCCACCTGTTCTCTGGAATGAATTCCACTCTTAGGACTCTCAAGAATGCTCGAAGAAAACTGTTCTACTGTGGGAGTAGACCTCAGAGCCTGCAGGCATGAGCTGTAGCATAGTTTTCCCAGCCCTGGAGTTCCAGTTTTCAGTGGCGGTGAAAGTGAGTTTTGGCATCAGAGCGTCTCGATCGGAGCCCTCAGTTCACCAGCTCTGTTACCTCGGGCCAAGCACCATCTTCTCCAAAGTTCAAATTCAAATAAAAGTTCCTACTTCTTAGGGTTGTTTTAAAGATTAAATAGATAATGGAAAGAAATGGTTAGGAAGGCACCGGCACCTGGTAAGTACCTCAGGTGTAGGTGCCAAGAAAGGATGTGGTGTGGTCCAGTGGGCACAGGGCTCTTCAAGGGCATCAGTGAGCAGTGATGTCTGGGCCCCCTGGGATCTGACTTATACAGCGGGGGCTGGGCCTTCGCCTCTTCCTCTGAGCCTGTTCTTCAAGGAATGATGCCTTAGACTGGATGAGATCTCTGGGGCCAGGTCAATGGGCAGCCACACCGAGCTTGGGACTCAATGTAACCACCCAGTCCACCGCAGTCTTTGTAGTTAGCTAACCAGCTCTCTGGCTATGGGTGGAGTTGGCAGGTGCTTTTGCCATGAGTTCCAGGGTTATCCTGTCCCTATTAACTTCATCCCATTTCTTGCAGCTCCAGAGTGTGGAGGTCCCATTCTAGAATGTGTAAGAAATCACCGCAGACTGGTTAGAAGTGCTTTAATCCCTCCCCCCAGTCTAGGCTGCTGAGAAACTTTGTATGTAAGCCTTGGACCCCAGGCCTCTTGATCCCCATTCTGATTGATGCTGATTCCTCAAACATCCTTCTCTGGGTGTGTCAACCAGCCAGCTGTGAGTGCACCTGGGGGCCATGGGTTTCTAGGAGGACAGCCACTGCAGTGCATCTAGGGGCTTTGTCCAATGCCTTCATAGTCAGCTTACTGCATGGAGATAGTGGCCTCCAGCACCGCTGGGACCCAGCCCGGAAGCCGAGGAACAGGACCCCGTGGGCACCAGAGTCATATGGGACACGTGACCTCCTGGCTGTAGGTCCCTCCAGCAACAGAAAAAACTGAGCTGTACCCTTGGGGAGCTCAAGGACCAGCAGAGGGCAAACACCTCGTGCAGGTACGTGATGCAGTTGGCAGGCACTTAGAAGAACATCCCTTGGACTGAAGGAATCAGGGAAGACTTCAAAGATCAGGTGATTCTCGAAAGAGTAGAAGTTTTTCCAGTCAGACAAAAGGGTGAGGAAGTAGACATCCCCGGTCCAAGGACGTGTGTGCAAAGGCGTGGGAGCTAGGGTGAGTGTCAGTGTTGCTAAAGCATCAGGAACCACGAGAGGGGTCCTGGGGGGCGAGAGCAGATCATGAAGAGCCATTAGTCTGTGCTAATATCATTTTTCATCTAATAGTCAAAGGGGACATGTTTGAGAATTTGGACCACGCTTTAGGAAGACGAGAGTAGCAGCGGTTCAGAAGGTGGGGAGAAGAAGATGGTACCAGGGAGAGCGTGACCAGGTGTGCAGTCTCACCCTGATAGCACGCCCGGCACCGAGACCGCTGCAGGTGTCCGGGTGAGGGATTTTTATGGTCTCAGTGGTGGTGGAGAAGGAAGAACAGAAGCTATTCGAGTTCCAGGAGAGAGCGCTGGTTAGGTTTAGGTGACAGGTCACATGAGGAGGTCAAGGATGCGTTTTTGTCTTGGATGGCCAGCCATCCACTGAAATGTGAAACGCAGAACTTGGAGATGCCATTAATGGAGAAGTGATGAGTCTGGGTTTGGGGTATAAATTGGGAGGTGCCAAGGGGGCCCCCTGAGACGATGACATGGGGTCTGGAGGTCAGGAGAAGAATTTGTACTGTTGAACGTCACGTGGAAACACGGACACTCTAGGGAAGAAGGATGAGCTCACTCCGAGGAGAGTCCAGCAAAGCTACCAAATTTTGCAGGAAGATGGAGGAAGAGGAAACTTTAAGGAGCTTAGGAGGTCTTGGTGAGGGAGACAGGACAGGAGGAGACCGCCACGTTCCAGTCAATGTCAGGGAGTCAAGAGTAAGAGAAAGTCTGTCAAACATGAGGGGAGAGGAAGCACAAAGAGGTGAGTAGGGGCTGGACCAGTAGATGCACAGGCACAAAGAAGGAGTGAGCAGGGGCCATGACCTCAACCCTGGGAGGAATGGGCTCTAATGGCCCAACATGGGGCTGGAGACCAGGGCAAAGCATCCCCATGAGATCAGGGCTATGATTATATCTCCTCATCCGTGAAAGAAAGCTCAGATGCTCTGCCTACCTGGGATGACAGCCAGAAAGTAGTTACCTGTCTATAATTTAGGGAGAAAGCAGACAGACACCTATCTTACCAGGATCTGAATGTTTTTGCTGCTCGCTAGTTCCACGTTCTGAGATGCAATGTGTTCTTAGGGTGAGAACCCAGGCTTCCTAGGAGTTGCGGTCTCTGGAGGGTCTGCCTGAGGGTATCATGAAACTGAAAAACAGAGAAAGGCGATTCCTTTCTCTGGAAGAAAAAAGGAAAATATAACCCCTATGCCAAGTAAGCAGACAAACTTTACAAAAAGCACATACAGAAATCAAGTACCTCAGAAGGAAGCCGGAAATCTAACAAATTGGAGAATACATACCTGACAAGAATAGATAAAAATTTTAAATTGTAGTTAGGAATCAAAATCAATATGGATAAAGGACCAATCTCAAATTTGGAAAAGAAAAATTATACTTATTGAAATAAAAGCCTGAATAAATGAAATAAACAGTAAACTGGAAAAAATTGGTGAGGAAATTAGAGATTGGTACGGTAGAATTGGGGAAATCAATAATACTGTAGCACAGAGAGATAGATAGATAAAAAAGAGAAGAAATGTAAAGAAGATACTGAAAAGCTCCATGTACTATAGTAGGATGGGGAAGAGGCAAAGGTAAATAAGATCATGGCTAATTATTTCCAGAGAGGAAGGAAATTATGAGCTCCTCAGACTGAAAGAACGCATATGGACCAAACAGCATAAATGTACAAACAAAATTCCAGATTTAGATGCACCACAGTGAAACCACAGCTCAGAGCTGATAACGTTTTCTCAAATTACTAGGAAGAAAAGATATTTTGTACTAAGGAATGGCCATCAGATAGCTGACGCTTAACAGCAAAAGAGATGCCACAGACCATGGAGCAGTGTTGAGTGAAAATTACTCGCGATGTAGTATTCCATGCCCAACTGGAAGGTCTTCTAAGAGTTATGGTTATTTATAAATACTTCTAGACATACAAATACTACAGTTTGGATTATCTAGTCAAGATAGCAGAGTGAGCAGTTATCAAACAACAGTAACATGATAGATGAGAGAGGAGGATTTGAAGGGAAATGAAAAAGTTCTTGATATTGATCTGGGTGGCGAATTCAACATTACTCACATTTATGTGAATTATTCTGTATGTATGTATGTTACAGTTCACAATAAAAAATGTGTATTTTTTTAAGTTAGGTATCTGGTCTTGTTCAGGAGAGTTTGATTAAATTTAGATTTTTGACTTGAGGGAAATACGTGACATTGGAGCATATAATTCCCAATATGACTCTTCTAATAAGATGTGAACCTTTCCATGGCAAAACAAAGCTGCTTCTTTCTAAGCTGTCTTTCCTTCTTGAAATGCTTTGAATTGGATATGTTTTTTTTTTTCCTTTTGGCAATGCCAAGATCTAGTCTGTAATCACTTTCATTTTGCACATGGCATTAAACATTCAATTAAAGTCCCCACCTCACCAGATCAGAATCACTAGCTAACTCACAAAGGTGACATGATTACCTAACCCTGGAAGGCTGGTTTAGAGGAACAGCAAATTACAGTTGTTAAATGATCCACAGGAGGTCTCTCTTGATGTTCCAAACCCCAAACGAGAAGCTTGGTTAGAAGTATAAGGAAGTAATTTGAGGGGAAATCGCTTGGATCTTCACAGTTTAAACAACATTTAAATAAATTATAAGATTCAGTCGAGGGTTGCATCTGATACGAATTAAACTTCAGGCTTGTGGTGCTGCAGAAATTTATAGCAACCACGAAAGACACATTTGTACAAAAGAACAAGTAAATGCTTTTCAGTAAACTAGTCGCCTGAAAGTAAATGGAAGAATTTCAATACAAAAACTAGGACCAACAACCTGACTTTCTGAATATTTCATTTTTTAGTTCTGCTTTTACTTAAACAGTTTAATAACTCAAGAAAAGTCATCTGAGAAGATAAGAGTTGGTCAAGAGTTATTATTTTCTCTTTCTCTTTCTCTTGCCCACCTACTCATTTGGTAACAGGGCCATTAATAACAGAAACTGCTACTAAGTTTCAAGGGGTTGATCAAGCACAGCCTACTCTAGCTTCAGTTCTGAAGCTGCAGAAAAATAAATACCAGAAAGGTGAGAAATAAACAAACAAAACATAGCATAGCATAGCCGTAGCAATAAACAAAGGCGGTTGCAGCCAGTCAAGCCATTCCATTACAGCTACCGCGAAGGTGAGCCCTGAGGGAACTCAGCAAGGAAACAAAGGCTACCTGCCACCTAGCAGCCATCAGACTGCAGCAGCCGATGGTTAAGGCAGCTTAAGGAAACTCAGGATGAGAAAACACAGGATGCTGGCCCCAGAGAGCTGAGGTGTATATCAAAGGAATGATTTCAGTGAGCCCAGCCTCTTGCATCTTCCCATACATAGAAAAGCACTAAATTCCTTAACTTGAGATATCTGGTTTTCTTTTATTAACGGTAATCCTTTGATGTTCCGCCTAGCTGGTGTTGGTGCAAAAACTCCTATATATCCTGGCTTCCCCCACCTTCCTCTTGGGAACAGTTCTCTCAGTTCTATCTGAGATGCTGTCTCCTGGGCTTGAAGTCCTAAGAATGTCCACCGAATAAAACATAACTCTTATCTTTTAGGTTGTGCATTTTTTTTTAGTTGGCAAAGGTAAGGAGTCAATCCAGTAGCCTCTTTACATACGAACCTTCAAGTCGCCAACTTTCAAAGATGCAAACGTGAAATTGCAGCTTGCCCTCCGTCTCCTATTGCTGATGACCCTTCACCTCTACCATCTCCCACCTCCTCTCCCTCCTCCAGTCAGTAACTCTTCTTGCCTGTTCACTCGATGCCAGCCCCTGGATGCCAGCTGTTGTACTGTACTACTGTACTTTCAAGGTACTGTACTGTAAACTTGAAAATGTTTTATTTTTTGTGTTTGTTTGTTTTTATGTATTATTTGTGTGAAAAGTATTACAAACCTATTACGGCACAGCACTATATAGCTGATTGTGCTGGTTGGGTACCTAGGCTAATTTTGTTGGCCTTACGAACAAATTGGACTTATAAACTCGCTCTCGGAATGGAACTCGTTCGTACGTGGGGGACTTACTGTATAGGGAAGCTGGGTTGCAGAGCGCCATTTGGATTCCATGTAAGGTTATGGTTTCCTATCCCCCTACCCCAAACTGAACTTCCCTATCAGTTGCGGGCTGACCATGGGGTTTGAGACTTCTTCCTCATACTTGTAGTGAAGGACTGCAGGCTTCACTTGTCCACAGGCAGCTCCAAGTGAGAGCAAGCAAGTGCCGGACAGGCGAGAAGGGCTTTCTTCGCTCCAGCCGTACCATCCAAGGTAAGTCCTTCCAGAAGACTGGAGAGAAGGGAGCAAGCTACCTCTCCAATTCTTCCTTGAGTGACCACAAATGTTGTTAAAAGTTCCAGTTTTTATACGTCAAAGAAGAAATGAGTGTCCATCCTTATCTTCTGCGGATTGGCCGAAATCTTTACATACATTATCTTAATGCTTTCCATGTGGCAAATAATGTTGACTTTTGATCAAATTATTTTTCCTAGTCCTAACTTACTTGAGCATTGCTCTGTAGCTGAACACTGCCAAGAGCAGTATGTATGTCCTCACCTTCCCCGAGACATCATGTATCAAACTACCGTATTGCTTTTCCTTTGTTATTTTTTTTTATTTCCTCCTACATCTATTCCTTTGTTAATAGTGAAAGGAGTCAAGATGGGAGAGCAGAGAAGTCAGAGGAAATCGTCAGCTTATCTTTTTATTCCTACTCAACGAGGGAACGGAACAATGAGAGCACTGGAGGGAACCACAGTACCACGGAAAGGAGACCTAAATGATTCTGACAGTTGGTGAAAATGTAGAGGATTCAGAATATCTGAGGCTAAGATGAGTTGGATAGTTCGGGTTTCAAGCATGGCTGAAACCAGACTCATCTGATTCGGCAATATTCCTACCTATACTGCATGGTGAGTATATCAAATATATCAAATGATATCTTGTGCAGACTTTAAAAAATCTTGCTCTATTTTCTCTCCAAATTTAAAGTTTCTTAATTAAAAATTTTTTATTGAGGAGCAATTATAGATTCAGAGGAAGTTTCAAAAAGAGTACAAAGAGGCGCAGTGTCCCCATCACCCCGTTTTCCCCGATGCTCACGTGGCTACATGTACATAACTAGGAAACTGATGTAGGTTTTGACAATCCAAAATCTGGAAATTTCAAAACCAGAAAACTGACATAGGTACAATCCACTGACTTTATTCAGACTTCGCTAGTTTTACACACATCTCTGTGTGTGTGCATGTGTGTGCCTAGTTCACAGGTTTATCACACGTGTATATTCGTGTAACCATGACCACAATGAAGATACAGAACTGTTCCATGACAGCAGAGATTTCCCTCATGCTGCCGAGTTCCTTGATGTTTTAATGTCCAATTAGTTTAATGATACAGTGGGTTTCTTACTGAGATATTATGCTGAGTACAGAGTGCATCGTTTTTCTACATACCCCAGATAAAATCATTTGCCACTGGACCAATGTGCCATTTCTCACCTGGAAGCAGTTAACCCTAATTCCAGACAACAAGTGTGAAAAGAAATAATCAGTCTTGGGATTTTGTTCTTACAAGTGAAAAATGCATAAGTAAGTTGCTTCATGTATTCTTTCACCTGGGCAATGGAGCTTGGTTAATCGTCATCCAAATTTAGGGGGTCGGGCTTCCCTGCCAACACAGGGGACATGGGTTCGAGCCCTGTTCCAGGAAGATCCCACATTCAGCAGAGCAACTTAAGCCCATGTGCCACAACTACTGAAGCCCGCGCGCTTAGAGCCCATGCTCCACAACAAGAGAAGCCACTGCAACGAGAAACCCGCGCACTGCAACGAAGAGTAGCCCCCGTTCGCCGCAACTAGAGAAAGCCTGCGCGCAGCAACAAACACCCAACGGAGCCAAAACTAAATAAATAAATTTATTAAAAAAAAGAAAAAGAAAGTTAGGGGGTCAGTTGCCTTTCATGACTGGGCTGCTCTCTGACAAGGCAGAGGTACCTGACACTCAACCCATCTGGTACTAATCTCATTTTCTTTGCCCAGCCCTTCCAAGACTGTTCCCCTCCAGTCTCTCTCAGTGAGTGGAAGCACCATCCGTTCTCCTGGACACCCAGGCATCCACCCCAGTTCCTTCTTTGGGTGACCTTCCTCATCCAATCACTCATCCAGCCTAGAAGGTGTTCCTCCCAAGCCCCTCTGAATTGCAGGTGGTCTCTCCATCTTGTTGACACGATGGTCGTTCAGGATGCAAATGTTCTTTACCTGGATTCATGGGACATCCTTCCAAATGGCAGTTCTGCCTCTACTGGTGTCCTCCGGCAGCAATCTAATGAACACAGTATAGCCACAGGGCTCCTTTTAGAAGGAAAGTCATGTCACACCAACAGGACAACATAAATGTGCGTCCTGTTGCTCATGGTCAAGAAAGCTTAAAATTCCCATTCCTAGAAAGGAAGTCCATGATTTTGTTGCTGACATTTCTTGAGTGTTCTTGTTTCTTGCTCTTCCATATGCCTGGCGATTCGGCGCTCACATCATTCTGTTAGCTCTCTAGTATCCTTCCAATACATCCCCTTTCTTCTGTTAATGTGAATCTATTGCAACCCAGGAATTGTGGTGATTGCACTTCTCCACTTAAGTGGTTCACACTTCTATTTGCTGCTCCATCTGTCAGGACTCTGTCAACTGCAGGTCACAGACACCAACTCAAACTGGCTTAGGCACAAAAAGACAATCTATTGGTTCATGTAATTTAGAAGTCTGAGCATATCCCCTAAAATCATCATGTTTCTGTTTCTTGTTCCATCTCTCTGTCTTCCCATGGAAGGGCTAATGTCTGCTGGAAGCCCTAGACTCACATCCTATCAATATAGTGGCCTGATGCTGATCAGTAGAAAGCATTTATCTCTATAGCTCTAGCATAAGGGTCTCAGGGAAGAATCTCATTTGACAAGCATGGCTGGGGTGTCCATATCTCAGCCAATCACTGCAGCCAGAGCAACGGGGTGCTCGATTAGTCAGGCCTGCATCTTGTCCCACCCTTGTGACTGGATGGGATGATATCCAGACCATTCAAACAGCAGGAAATGGGTTTCCCACAGGAAGGGCTTTTCTTCACCAGAAGAAGGAGGAAAGGATGCTGGCAAGCAAAGCCAATGGAGATCTTTGGGCCTTAGTGATGAGCCAATACTACTGAAACCCAGACAGTGTCCTCTGATGAGCAATTTTCAGGCTTGGGAGGCAGGAGAGAGTTTTAGGAGTGGGTCAGAACTGCTTGGGTGGGAAGCTCATTCTCCCAGAGAAAAGCCTATACAGTTCACAGTGAGGTTAATAAGTTCCCAGAGATAAAATCGTGGGCAACTGCCAAAAGGTTAAAATAAACGTTCTGCTCAGCCACCTCCCACATACATACTCTGATTTGTTGAATGCAAGTTTTGACCCCGTTTTCCACCCAAACCCAGAGGAGTCAATCTAATAAGCTGACGTCATTTAGTTCTTTTCTTCAAAGTGCCCACCATCTAGTGGAAGAGTCAGAAAAACAGACAATCCCAGAACACTCTGATAAAGGCAGTGAGAGGAGAAGGCAGGGGTTCTAAGGAGGAAAACCCTTATCAGACGGGAGCATCAGAGAAGGCTCTGTGAGCAGGTGAGTCCAGGGAGAGTCTAGAGGACATGCTGCTCCAGGTTGCCCTGTCTACCTGCCAGCCTTACTCTCTGAGATATGCCTAGATATGTCAGAGAGGGTTCAGAGGAAGATGCTGAGAAGGAAGAAGGAATTAAGTCTGTGCCATGTGGGGAACAGCTGGAGGAAGGAGGAATAATAGTCTTAAAAGTTTATTTGAAGGACTGCCTTGGGGAAAGGGATCTGACTTGTGTGCAGTCTCAGGAAGTACTACATTGAGCCAGTTCCTGGGAAGACTCACAGGGACTCAGAAGTTGTTTCTAGAGAAGGAAGCACTATCTAACCCAAGGCCAACTTGAAAACGAATGAGATGTTTTGTGAGGAAATGAGTTTACCATTACTGAAAGAGTTCAAGGACAAGTTGAATGACTACTTGTCAGAGATGTGATGATAATTAAAGCACAGTGGTTGGGGGGATGGGGGTTGGTGGAATGTGGATGGATGCAATCTTTAATAGCCTTGAGATTTCCATCAATGCTTAGAAACCTATTGCTGTAACCACATATCCATGCTCTTTAATATGCTGTCCATTTAGAGTTTTCATAACAAAATATTGGAGAAGTATTTGCCTTACAAATAAAAGATATTCAAAGGCTTCTATGCTTTATGCTTTCCTAGAAATCTTTCCCCATTAGTAATTTATGCAAAGTCACCACCAGTATAATTTTCTGGGTTAGTAGCTACGTTTACAACCTCTAATTCTACAGAAAGGTAGCATGCAGAGTACTGTGGCATAAATAAGGATCCCAGACTAGTTTTTTGCAATTGCCTTGTCATGACACACCAGTGAACTATGTATCATTCATTGGAAACTTTTCTCCTTTTTCCTCTTCTCTGTTTCTATAGTTGTTGGCTGGGAAGCTGTGTGTACAGACAGGTGTAGTGAAAAATGTATTAACCCATAAAAAAGGCAACTTGATCTTTCTCATCTATGTCTTTGGACGTCATTTCACCTCTTCCTTTCCTTCCTCAAAGTGAAGGTCAAAAGAGATAAGTTTGAAAGAGCATTGAATTTCTAAATATTATGCTTTCAAGTTTATGCTGTGTTTAATTTTGCACTCTGTTGTTCTCCCCCCCCACACACAAAGTTATCTCAAACATAAACCTGGGCTTTAGTCTGCATGCCCAAAAAAATAGAAAACTGATTCGAGGAAGGGAATAGGAATGAAGGTAAAGATGAAGATAAAACTATACAAGGAGATACCTTCCAAAACACTCTAAGTAAATCAAAATGAAATCCTAAAACATGTTAAAGTAATCCACATGAAGGCAAGAAAGGAAAAACAGAATAAGAACCAGAGGAAACCAACAGAAAACAAACAATAAAATGGTAGACTCAAGCACTAACATATCAATAATTATCTTAAATGTAAATGAACTAAATACACCAATCAAAAGAGAGATGGACACAAAAACATGACTCTATTATGTCTAGAAGAAACTTCAAATACAATGATATAGTCAGGTTGAAACTAAAAGGATGGAAAAGATATAGTATGGAAACATTAATCAAAAGAAAGGAGTGGTTATATTAATATAATAGAAAATATACTTCAGAACCCAGAGAAGTACTAGAGACAAAGAGGATTTTTACATAATGACAAAAAGATCAATTCACTAGGAACATATAATGGTCATAAATGTGTACCCATCAAACAACAGAATCTAAAAATAGATGAAGCAAAAACATGTAGTGCTAAAAGGAGGAACAGATACACAGTTATACTCAGGGACTTCAACACTCCCTCTCAGCTACTGATAGAACTACGAGATGAAAAATCAGCAAGAACATAGAAAATCTGAGCAATATAGTTAACTAACAGGACATAACTGACTTAGATAAAATGCTCCATTCAATAAATACAGAATACACTTCTCTTTTTCAAGTGCCCATGGAACATTCACCAAGATAGACCATATCCTGGGTCATAAAACAATCCTTAACAAATTTTAAAAGAACTGAAATCACACAGAGCATGGTCTTGGATTATAATGGATTCAAACTAGAAATCAATAATAAAAAGGCAACAGGGAAATCTAACACCATGTGGGTATTAAACAACACACTTCTTTAATGAAAACAAAAATACAACATGTCAAAATTAGTGGGATGCAGCTAAAGCAGTGCTAAGAGGGGAATTTATAGCACTAAGTGCTTATATTAGAAATGAAGAATCTAATCAGTAGCCTAAGTCCCTACCTCAAAAAATTAGCAAAAGAAGAGCAAAATTAACCCAAAACAAGGAAAAGGCTGGCAGTAATAAAGATAAAGTACACATCAATGGAGTTTAAAATAGCAAAACAATAGAGAAAATCAATGGAACACAAAGTTTTGTCTTTGAAAAAATTAATGAAATCAACAAAGCTCTTGCAGGACTGACAAAAGTAAAAAGAGAAATAAAAGGCATATAGATTGAAAACACAGTAATAAACCTTTTCTATTTGCAGATGACATGATTGCCTATGTAGAAAATTCTAAGGAATCTACAAAAAAAATTGTAGAATTATTAAGTGAGTTCAGCAAGGTCACAGGGCATAAGATCAACACACAAAAAGCAATCAAATCTCTATATGCTTACAGTGAACACGTGGAAAAAGAAATTAAAGACACAATACCACTTACAATCATTTCAAAGAAAACAAAATACTTACATGTACACTTAGAAAAATGTGTACAGTATCTGTGTGCTGAAAAGTACAAAATGCTGATGAAAGAAATCAAATCACACCTAAATAAATGGAGACACTACTATGTTCACTGGTTTGAAGATTCATCTTTACTTTTCAACATAGTAAAGATGTCAATACTTCACAAATTGATCTAGGGTTTAATGTGATTCTTATCAAAACTCAGCAAAGTGTTTGTGGGCAAACAAGATAATTTTAAAATTTACATGGAGAGGCACAGGCCCCAGAATAGCTAAAACAATCTTGACAAAATCTAAGTAATTATGCTACCCAGTATTAAGCCACAGTAATCAAGATAGTGTGGAATTGACAGAAGGATAGACACATAGATCAATGGAACAGAATGGAGAACCCAGAAGTAGACCCACACAGATATGCTCAACTGATTCTAACAAAGTTGCAAAAGCAATTCAATTGCAAATGATAGCTTTTTCAACAAACAGCATTGAAGCAACTGGACATCTATATGCCAGAAAACTAGCTTCAACCTAAATCTTACATGTTATACAAAAATCAACTCATAGTGGATCTTGGACTTAAATGAAAAAGGTAAAGCTATTAAAGTTTTAGAAAAATCATAGGAGAAAATTTTCAGAATTAGGGCTAGACAAAGATTTCTTAGACTTGACACAAAAAGCACAATCCATAAGGAGAAAAAATGGATCAATCGGACATCATCAAAATTAAAAACTTTTCCTTCCTTGAAAGTTCATATGAAGCAGATAAAAAGACAAGCTACTGACAGGGAGAAGATATTTGCAAACCTCATGTCCAGCAAAAGACTATTTCCTAGACTATATAAAGAACTCCCGGAACTCAACAGTAAAAAAATTGAACAGTCCAATTAAAAAATGGGGAAAAAAGATACTGAAGAGGAGATATCAATGGTAAATAAGCACTTGAAAAGATGTTCAACAGCATTAGCCAACTGGAATATGCAAATTAAAACCACAGTGAGATATCACTTCACACTATTAGAATGACTAAAAAAAAAAAAATTGTGACAACACCGAATGTTGGTGAGGATGCCGAGAAACTGGCTGACTCATACATCGCTAGTGGGAATGTAAAAATGGTACAGTCACTCTGGAAACTGTTTGAGGGTTTATATCCCAGCAACTGCAGTCTTGGGCATTTATCCTGGAGAAATAAAAAACTTTTGTTTACATGAAAACCTTTACTTGAATGTTCATAGCAACTTTATTTGTAATGGCCCAAAGTTGGAAGCATCCAAGATGTTTTAAACAGGTGAATGGTTAAACCATGGTGTATACACCCCGTAGAATACTAAGCAGCAATAAAAGGTACAAATTATAGATGCACACAAAAACTTAGATGAATCTCCAGGGAGTTGTGATGAGTGAAGAGAGCCCATAACAAAAGGTTATATACTATATGCTTCCATTTACATATAATTTTTTAAATGACAGCATTTAAAAATGGAGAACAGATTAGTGGTTGCCAAGGGTAAGGGACAGGGTGAGGTGGGGTAGTGGGTTGAGGCAGCCACAGGGAGGTGGCTTGGGTTGTGAAAGGACACCAGGAAGGATCCTTGTGGTGACTGAAATATCAGTGTCTTAACTGTGGTGATGGATACGTGAACCTAGACATGTGTTGACGTTGTATAGATCTGTACACACATATATGAGCGCTAGTAACACTGGGGAATCTGAATGAATCCAGATGAGTAGATTGTTCCAATGTCAACATCCTGCTGTGGTATTGCACTACAGTTTTGGAAAACGTTACGATTAAAGGAAACTAGGTAAGTCTTCACAGCATATCTATGGGTTGTTTTTTTTTTAATGGCATAATCTACAACCATCTTGATAACATTTCAATTAAAAAGGCACGTTTCCTCTCTGGCAGGGCACCCCATTCTGAAAGGAAGACCCACTACATGTCGAGGCACCAGCAGAAAATGACCAGTTAGAAAATACAGATTTTTGATGGGTTATGTTGAACCAATTTTGTCCCACATATTATCACCGATTCCCTCCTGTAGCTGGTTCTGTTGATGCATCCTCCATCCCTCTTGCTGGGCATGGGGACACCCAGCACCAAACACAGAACAAGAAGAAAACATCTTGGGAAATTCAGGGGGAGAGGGATACTCTTTAAAGGACAAGTGAGGGTCAGGCAGTAAACTATAGGCTTTATTACAGTTGGAAACAACTATACAAGTCACACCCCACTTCCTCTCACCTACAACAACAGGCACTCAGAGGTAAAACTAAAACACACACAGAAGAAACAAAGCAACCCTAAGGCTGAATGGAACACAATTTCCTGCCACAGACAACAGGGAGATGCCACTTCTGCTAGCAAAACTCTAGTAACTTCTTCCTCCTGGCTATTCAGTGGACCAGTAGCATCAGCATCTCCTGGGAGCTTGTTAGAAATGCAGATCTCAGGCTTCACCTAGACCTACTGAATCAGGATCTTCATCTGAACAAAATTCCACCTTAAATTCCGAGAAGCACTGTCTTAGTAGTCATTTCCTGATGCTCTAACTTTAATAGATTTCATCTATTTCCAGGTGGAGTTTCGTGAGTCTATTACAGCTAAAATAATCTAGAAAGGGTCCTTAAAATCCACTAAGGGCAATGTGTTACCAAAAACTCTTTACAAAAGGTCCATTTTAATTTTTCCTTAATGGCTCTTTATGAAATGGCTGGAATTTTGGGATGAACTAGCAGCTTGGCAACCCCACTTGGCTCCATCCTGAAGGGGATTCATTGACTAGGCAGGTGTCTCTTTCTCTTGGCTCTTTGAAGAGCCCTGAACTCAGCTGAAGAGGACTGTTCTTTCCAGAGAGGCACTGGGCTTTGGGACAAGGGTATATAGATATTACCAAGCCTAATAAGCCAAAATTGATGTACTAATTCTGCCTAATTTCTAGACATTTCTAATGTTCTATAATTTCCAGCTTCTGATATAATTAACACATGACCTTGTTTTTTCATTCTCCCCTAGTTTCACTATCCACCTCCTCATCAAAATGATTCATCCTGATCCTTTCTATTAAACCTCTAGAGAGAGAGAGGTGTCAATTTTTTAAAATAAATTTATTTATTTTATTATTTTTGGCTGCACTGGGTCTTTGTTGCTGTGTGCGGGCTTTCTTTAGTTGCGGCGAGCGGGGGCTACTCTTCATTGCGGTGCGCGGGCTTCTCATTGCGGTGGCTTCTCTTGTTGTGGAGCACAAGCTCTAGGCTCGCGGACTTCAGTAGTTGCAGCACGTGGTCTCAGTAGTTATGGCTCGCGGGCTCTAGAGCGCAGGCTCAGTAGTTGTGGCACACAGGCTTAGTTGCTCTGTGGCATGTGGGATCTTCCCGGACCAGGGCTCGAACCTGTGTCCCCTGCATTGGTAGGTGGATCCTTAACCACTGCGCTACCAAGGAAGTCCCGAGAGTGTCAATTTTTTTTAAAAAAGGTATTCTGGGCAGTGTTCTTAGAAGCATCCCCATTTCTTAATCTGACCTCTGTCACAGTGTTTTAAAATCAGCTTCTCGTGATATTTCCCATGATTTCAGTTGGTGTTCAGAGATTTGATACTGAAGAAAAAGAAAAAAGCTGATGCTTTTTTTCCAACAATAAGTTTACACCTAAAAAAGAAAATGCATTGGTCTGCTATAATAAATCCACTTTGCAAAAGAATTACATAATTTCTAATTATATTTCTTGCAGTTATGAAAGGAGCTGGGAAAAGGAGTTATCAGCCAATAGGTGGTGGATATTGACCTGGAGCTAAAAATACCACAGAGCTGGCTATTATATTCAATTTGCCCTTGTAGTGGGCAGAGAGCACAAAACAAAGATAGGTCAAGATAGCAGCAGTAGGAGGCCCCCAATTCCAAAGTTACTTGATTCCAGTAATCAGAGTGAGGCGTCAAGACCAACCTCTGCCTGAAGCAATATTTTTATTTCAGTGAAAGGAAAAAAGTTCTGTCTAAGCAGTCTTCCCCTGTGAATCCACCCCACCCGAGACACCTTGATTTCACCACCAGAAGCAAGGAACATATTTAGAGCTAATGTTTCACAGCTTTTGGGCACAGGTGGGATGTGAGTCCTCCAGCCACACAGTGTGTTTATGCCTGAGGGGCGCTTGGAAGCTAGCTCAGTAGGTATTTGTCACTGCTGTGCAATGACTGACCTCCTACCAAGTACAGACGTTATTTAAATGGACCTGGCATGAACCACTTTACCTGCTTCAGATACAAATGCAATTGCTTCTGTTATTTTTCCAAATTGATGCAGGGCTGCACATGCCCTAATTAGCTGAAAATCAAGCACTTTACTTTTGAATCCATAAGACCAAACCTAGTCCCACACAAATTATCTAAATTTTCTCCATCCTGGGAATGTCATTCTTTTCCAAAAGTCTTAACTTCCATCGTTGGACCACACAAAAGAACTAAACTTCCAATCAGACCAAGAGTGATATGTCTGTCCCTTCCACAAGGGGTCGCTGTTGGACCCTGGTGCTGCATCGTCTGGTGGATGCTCATTTACCCCTGTACCCAGATCCCAGCCAGTGCCGCCTGGCACCCCTGTTCATGTTCCAAGTTAATGACTCTTGGTTCACAGTCATATTCTTTTTTTTTTTTTTTTTTTTTGCGGTACGCGGGCCTCTCACTGTTGTGCCCTCTCCCGTTGCAGAGCACAGGCTCCGGACGCACAGGCTCAGCAGCCACGGCTCACGGGCCTAGCCGCTCCGTGGCATGTGGGATCCTCCTGGACCAGGGCACGAACCCGTGTCCCCTGCATCGGCAGGCGGACTCTCAACCACTGGCGCCACCAGGGAAGCCCTCACGGTCATATTCTTTAGCAACGCTTACCAACCATGCCCTTTACAGTGTGTCATAACTAGCTCTGCTCTGCAAATCCTCAGAAGTGTGCAAATCTCATGGCCTCGAGAAGCCCTAAGAGAAGCTTAGTTATAAAAATGCAGATTTCCAGGGTCTTCCCCAGCATTTTACGATTCAGGGATTCGTGTGTCAGGGATAAAAGACCAAACACACCTTTCTAACTGTTACCTGAAGCCTGTGGATTCAGGTTCTGTGCAGACCACACTTTGAGAAGCCCTTCCTGCCTTACGACCTGGTGGGAGCCTAGTTTATCAGCCCAGACTTCCTTCCTGTCTCAGGAGCTCCCTGTGGTGTCTGTCTTATTCTTTACTCTGTCCTGAGAGTAGCTCAACAGATTTTGGGGAGCATGGGCCAGGGATTGACAAACTTGTTAACTTTAACTTAAACCAATGTAAATGATCACACAAGTGGCATGGTCAAAGTCTGTGGCTTCATGGTCACCCTGTTCTAGTCAGCAAGGCTGTTCACTGACACCTCCTAGTCGTGAACTTTCTGATAAATGACAGGACTAGGTTCGGGTGGGGTCGTAGGCCCCATTCTGGCCACTGAGTTGTGAGCAGAAAGAATGTGTCACCTCCAGGCCATGCATTTGATTTCTGGTATGAGACCCTCCAGGCTCCCTTCTTCTGTGGCACCACCATGAGCAGCATCCAGGAGGGACTGAGCCTGAGTCTGAGCCTCTTGTCAACACGACCTGTGATGAGAAACATCCCCCTGATTGTTTCTGTGGCTGAGACTGTGGACTGCTTGTTACAGCAGCATAACTGAGCCTATCCTAACTGATGACATGCCCAGATCTGGAGACCAGGGCAGGGCAGAGGTTCAGGATCTCAGTCCTGCAGAATGGGGAGTGGGGCAGGGTTAAGATCAGGCAACAGCAATCAGTCCAGGTGACCGGATGGGTTGGTGTGTTGCAGGCAGGGGGCTGTAGCCAGCTCCACAGGGTGTATGTAGACAAGGGGCCAAAGAGACCCCTTGTTTCCTCCAGTCTCTCCAGCCAGCTGGCTCTGCCTTCAAGCACCATCCAGGCCAGTCCCAGCTCCTGAAATCTCTCTCTTTTTCCCCTGGAGGGGGGCCCCAGACAGCCCTCCCCACTGAGTCCTTTGAAAACCTGTGTTCTGGCGAATCACTGAATGGGCAGCTCCTAAGGTCAAGTTCCATGGGATTGAAAACAGTCAATAATCCAGGGTTGAAATGCTGATGCCTCCTTTTTGCGTCTACCTGTCCCTGCTACCAGCTCGAGGCGCAAACACTCCACTGTGGGCGGAGCAAGGGGTCCTGGGGGTGAGTGGTGGGCCCTCCGCTGCATTGCTGCCTCCTCCCTTCTGGGTTGTCATCTTTCCTACTTCATCCTGGCCTACCGCCTCCAGAAAACTGGGGTTTTCATGTCCTCTTCCTTTTCATATTCTCAAGCCTCCGCCAAGTCCTCAGACCGAGCTCTCCAAGCCTTACCTTCCTCCTGGGCAAAAATTAGGCCCATCCTGTCTATCTCGCACAGTCACTTCAGCCACGCTCGGCAAAGCACCTGGGACTCAGGGGAGCCTCCTGAAGGAGCCTCGACTTTGTCCCCGTGGATAAGGGACCCAGGGCTCAGGCAGGCCTGAGCATCCCCGCGTTTGCTGCCCCTACGGGCCGCTGAGGGCACAGCGAGCACATGTTAGAAACACCCTCCTTTATTCCAGCTCCTTGAAGCCCTGACCTGAGTGTGAATCCTGCCCCCTTAATGATTTACTAAAGCTGTGCTCGGAGCCATCAGAAGCTAGTCAAAAGAGAAGTTTCCCTTTCCTCTTTTTTTTTTTTTTTTTTTTTTTGGCGCTGTACGCGGGCCTTTCACTGTTGTGGCCTTTCCCGTTGCGGAGCAAAGACTCCGGACGCACAGGCTCAGCGGCCATGGCTCACGGGCCCACCCGCTCCACAGCATGTAGGATCTTCCCTGACCGGGGCACGAACCCGTGTCCCCTGCATCGGCAGGCGGACTCTCAACCACTGCGCCACCAGGGAAGCCCCTCTTTCCTCTTTTGAAGAAAATGTTACGAAATCCATGGCTGGCCTGCTGCTAATGACATGCCTGAATGCATTTCTCTTCAGCCCTGGAAGAAGCTTGCAAACTCTGTTTCTGCACTTAAACCAGCATCAGGCGCAAGAAATGCCCAGAAATTCCAAGGCCCACTGGTGCAGGTGCTCATTGAAGTAAGCAACGTTCCTCTTCCTAAAAAATGTAATTTATTCCTTTGTGTTATTCAGTAGCTTTTAAAATTCTACTTAAACACCAGTTTTCATTACAAATACCCTCCTTTGAGAGTCAACGAAACTACAGCTCATTATCTGGCCTAATTTGCATGCTTCCTATACCTAGCAATATAAAATGCAAGAATACAAACGTTTAGCGGCAAACAATGATGTAAGTCTGGAATAAACAACCTCCTTTATTTTCATCACCAGTGTAATTCTCTATCTTGTTGCCAGACACCAATAGGAGAGCAGATCCGTTTTGGACAAGGGAGTTATAGGTCTTTGGGGGACTCTTTTATCCCCTAAAGCTTCACACCAGGGAGAAGGCATTTAGACAAAGAGCAAATTCATGCAATAAATAATACCTTTTGTCTGTTCATTGGAAGTTCAGGTTGCTCTGTTGCAGGAAGGGGTTTTCTTGCTGGCAGCTTTCCCGTTTCCAGACCTGCAGCCCCGAAGACTCTGGAATTGGAGGGCAAAGGGATGTTTTGCTGGTTTGGGCTGGGCATTAGCTGTTGCAACAGAAATAGAAATGAAGTTTTTCCTCTCCTGAGAACAAGGACAGTAAAGGGGACCCTGAACAGGCTAGAGAAGAAACATAAACTGGCCTGAAAGTGTTAATCAACCCTAGTTTTATTTTAACGGTTACTAATCTGTAGTGTCTGTAACTAGATTTGTCCTTCACAAAACTAAACTGTCACCCCTAATGCTGTGTAATTTACATCCTGCACCTGGTATTTACTCTCCCTGTAATCTCTTGCAGCAAATCACCCCTTGTAGCTGTTTGCATTTCAGAAAGGAGGTCGCAGACCGATAACCCAGAGACTAACAGACCCAATTACGGGGCTGCTGGACCCAGTTACCGGGTTGCCTGACGCCAGCCGTGACTGTGTTGAAACAATGCAAGAAGAAGCAGAATGCAAGACCTTCACCATTTTGATCCTTATCACTCACTTCTGACTGTGAACTCCCCCTGTAAGAATCCCTGTAATTCCCCAGGAAGGGGGGCACAGTTCTTGAGGCACTAAACTGCTGTGTCTTCCCTTTGCCTGGCAGAGAAATAAAAGCCTTTCTATTTCTTTTCCTCCAAATCTCTGTCTCCGTATTTCTATTTGGCATTGGTGCACAGGGAGTCAAGGGTTTTGACAACATAGCTGGAGGAGTAAAGGGGTCAGAGGGTGATTGTCCCTGAGCAACAAAGCAAAGGACAACGCCTGCATTGTATTCCCACCCACCGACGGCCATGGTGAACTCGGGAAGCTGGCCCTGGCCCTCTCCTACCACCTCACTCCCACCGGAAGCCCCAGCTCACATCCCGCCTTCACAGCCTGGACCCTGAACTCACGTCTACACAGCCTGCTCCCTTTTCTTCCTCCCCAATCTGTCTCGCCAGTCTCTAGCTCCAGAACATTCCAAGCATCTGTGTTCTCCAGGCTGGCTACCCACTTAGGAACAGCTTGAGAGGAAACCGTCCATCACCGAGGCCCCTCACGCCAACAGCAGTGTCTGGTTTCCCATTTCACCTGGGTCCTCAGTGCTGCTTGGCAAATTTTTTTTTTTTTCTTTGCGGTATGCAGGCCTCTCACTGTTGTGGCCTCTCCCGTTGCGGACCACAGGCTCCGGACACGCAGGCTCAGCGGCCATGGCTCACGGGCCCAGCCGCTCCGCGGCATGTGGGATCTTCCCGGACTGGGGCACGAACCTGTGTCCCCTGCATCGGCAGGCGGACTCTCAACCACTGCGCCACCAGGGAAGCCCCAGCTTGGGCAAATTTGTTCCTCTTTCTTCTTCACCTCTCTATTCGTTCTTCAGCACAGCAACTTCAGACAGTCACCACGTGAACTGCTAAACAGGTGTATTCAATTCCTAGGGCTGTCGGAACGGATCGCCACACACTAGGTGGCTTTAAACCATGGGAGTTCATTGTCTCATGGAGAGAATGGAAGTCTGGAAGTCCAGAATCAAGGTGTCAGCAGGGGGGTTCCTTCTGGAGGCTCTGAGGGAGAATCTGTTCTATGCGTCTCTCCTAGCCCCTGGGGGTTCCCAGCAACCCTTAAAGCTCCCTGGCTGATGGATGCATCACTCCCATCTCTGCCTGTGTTCGCATGGCTTTCTTTCCTTTATCTTCTCAGTACGTGAGCCCAAATGTCCCTTTTCTTATAAGGACATACTCACTGGGTTAGGGCCATCCTAATCCAGTATGACCTCATCTTAACTTGACTACATTTGCCAAGGCCCTATTTCCAAATAAGTTGACATTCACAAGACTCAGGAGTCAGGGCTTGCACATACATTTGTTTGATGGAGGTCGGGGTGTGGACACGATTCTACCCACTATAATAAATATCTGGCGGGGCTTCCCTGGTGGCGCAGTGGTTGAGAGTCCGCCTGCCGATGCAGGGGACACGGGTTCGTGCCCCGGGCCGGGAAGATCCCACATGCTGCGGAGCGGCTGGGCCCCTGAGCCGTGGCCGCTGAGCCTGCGCGTCCGGAGCCTGTGCTCCGCAACGGGAGAGGCCACGACAGTGAGAGGCCCACATACCGCAAAAATAAATAAATAAAAAAATAAAAATAAATATCTGGCGTTTAGAAACACTTACTAGATTTTAGCTTTCTTTTAAAGGAAGCATCATCTAACCCCTACACTCTCATCAGATCATTTGCATTTTCTTCCCTAGAGGAAAGACCACTGAGTAAGTAATTCTCAACCTCTCCCACCTCATCTATATCACCATTCGCTCCACTCCTGTTGCTCGGTACCCATCCCCACCCCCGTCCCTACCCCTACCCGTGTTTCCAAAGCTAGCTGTCCACCTTTGCCTCTCCTTTACCCCTAATTTCCTGACTCTCCTGAAAACTCATGTCTCCTTGATTAAAAATCCACCTGAGGGCTTCCCTGGTGGCACAGTGGTTGAGAGTCCACCTGCCAATGCAGGGGACACGGGTTCATGCCCCGGTCCGGGAAGATCCCACATGCCGCGGAGCGGCTGGGCCCATGAGCCATGGCCGCTGAGCCTGCGCGTCCGGAGCCTGTGCTCCGCAGCAGGAGAGGCCACAACAGTGAGAGGCCCGCGTACTGCAAAAAAAAAAAAAAATCCACCTGAGTTACACCTTGCCTCAAGGACACATCATTCCTTTAAGAACTGCTAGCAGGTGAGTCCTTCTCAGTCAGTCAGCCTCCTAACCCCACGTGGGGACCATCTTCGCCAGCTTTCCCAAAGCATCCAGAGGCTCACCGCACCTCTTGCTTATGGCACTTTTACAAATAAATTGCTGTGAAGGTCCATTTTCCCAGCACCCGTTGAGTGTACTGGAAGAATGGCTTCTTCTTGGGGAAGCTTTACTTCTAGTCAGTTTTCGGTGTCACTGTTAGCAGGCTATAATCCTTGGCTATTTCTCTGGGAACCACTCACCAGCACATCTTGGAGTGGGGCAGGCCTTTCAGCTTATTTTCTTTCTTTTTTTGGCCGTGCTGTGCAACATGTGGAATCTCAGTTCCCCGACCAGGGATCGAACCTGTGCCCCCTACTTTGGGAGCATAGAGTCTTAACCACTGGCCCAGCAGGGAAGTCCATTGGGCAGGTCTTTCAGGCTCCTGGTCTAGGCCATATTATACAAGCATTTAGGCCACAGTTAATGGCGATCTGTATAAAATTGTCCAGCAGATTCCTTTGGGTTCTAAAGGCCATGAAAGCACCCCATGAAGATGGAAAGGACTGGGTTTGCACAGACGGTCGGTGGAGGGTTTTAGGTGGACTGTGGACATGGGGCATCTTTGGGGCATTGCAGAGACCAGGGATAAAGGGGACTGGGTACCAGCAACTGCCAGTTTTATTTCTCCTAAAAGGCAAATAAAATGAGTTTTTGCAAACTGTAACTCCATGAGCTTGACATTGATCCCAGAAATAACTCTGTAATGTACTATAATGATCCCAATAGGGAAACAAGGAAAGGTTTACTAAGCTGTAGTCATTTCCTTCTGTGATGGGGTTGGTAGGGTCTTAAAGGAAGGAGGTCAAGTGGCCCTAGACTCACTGATGTTCATTCTGGTGTGTCCTGTGATGTCATCCCAAGTGCTCTGCAGCCTCCATTCAGCACCTTCCGTGACAGGGAACTCATTACCTCCCGAGGTAGTTCATTCCATCTTTTAGCTGCTCAGATGGCAAGAAAATTTCTTTTTCCTGCTATTGAGCCAAAAGTAGGCACCCTGAGGCTTCTACTTATTGCTATTAATTATGTATCAGTCTGTCACGTCGAAGCCATCGGCACCCACATACCAACACTGCGCTTATGTTCACTTAGTCTGACATCACATCGGCAGGGCTGGCAGCCACCTCTCTCCATGGACGCCTGCGGAGCATCCTCTCAGCTAAACACCAAGGCTGTTGACATGTAGCAGTAGCTAAGTCATGGACACCAGATCTTTACTGTATTGTTGGAGTTCTTGTTCAATTCAGAATCTGACGTTCTCTGTGTTGAATTTTCTCACATTCTGTTAGTTTTAAGCTCTAGCCCAGTAGTTCTTGATTAAGAATGGCTGTCAGCAGCTTCCCTGGTGGCGCAGTGGTTGAGAGTCCGCCTGCCAATGCAGGGGACACAGGTTCATGCCCCGGTCCGGGAAGATCCCACATGCCGTGGAGCCGCTAGGCCTGTGAGCCATGGCCGCTGAGCCTGCGCATCCAGAGCCTGTGCTCTGCAACAGGAGAGGCCACAACAGTGAGAGGCCCGCGTACTGCAAAAAAGAAAAAAAAAAAAAAGAATGGCTGTCAGAACATTCTCAAAATACAGATGTCTGGTCCTATCTTCAGACTATAGAGGCTGTGTAACACAATATATAGGGTCCACAGGGAAGATGGATTATTTTTCTCCATTTGAAGGACCCAGGAACTCAGAACACACACAGCAGCCTGAATAGATAGCTACTCCTGATATACAGAAGGTCCTGAATTAGAGGGCCAGGTGGGTCCAAGAAACATAGTTGTATTACTGTTATTATCATCTTATTGTCATCCTCAAGCAGGTGCATTCCCGAAAAGCATGGGCTATTAAAATTAAAGAGCAGTCAACAAACTAGGGAACGATATTTGCAATAATTATAAGAGACAAAGTTAATATTTTAATCCACTCTGAGTTCATAAATGTCAACAAGATGAACAGTGGAAACCCCAGAGGTAAACATGCTGATGATGTGCATAAATAACTTACAAAAAGGGAAATAAAAATGATGAAAAATATGGAAACAAGGTCACAATGTGCCTGGTAAGCAAAGAAATGTAAGTTTAAGCAACGTCGAGGTGGTTTTCAGAGTTGTGTCTTGTTCAACGCTTTCCAAAGTACAGTGCAGTGATTACACGCTGCTTCTGAAAAACGGACCAGCGGTCATTTCTACTTTGGCGAATCTACCATAAAGAATGAAAATCAACATTCCAAAAAATGTATGCTCCAAATATTAATTTTAACAACAATTCATAGCTTTTTTTTTTTTTTTTTTTTTTTTTTTTTGCTGTACACATGCCTCTCACTGTTGTGGCCTCTCCCGTTGCGGAGCACAGGCTCCGGACGCACAGGCTCAGCGGCCATGGCTCACGGGCCCAGCCGCTCCGCGGCACGTGGGATCTTCCCGGACCGGGTCATGAACCCGCGTCCCCTGCATCGGCAGGCGGACTCTCAACCACTGCGCCCCCAGGGAAGCCCAAGCTCATGTTTTTAAAGTATCTTCTCTGTTCAGTGCAATATATAGGATAATATATCTATTATTTCTTTTAATCCTTATGATGATCCTTTGAGGTTCCATCTGTTGTTGTTGTTTTGTTTGTTTTTTGTTTGTGGTTTTTTGGGGTTTTTTTTTAGTTTAAGGTAGATATCATTCTAATCTCTGCTGATTAAGAAACCAGATCTTGGGGGGTTAAGGAGCACAGTCAAGATGAGGAGGCTTAGCTGGGGCGCATATACCATATTCTACTGTCCCTAGACAGTAGGACTATGGAAAATTAGTCTTTATTTTTTGTAAATTGTCTATGTTGTCCCTGTATGACATTCACGATGGGAAAAATACTTTAAAAAAAAAAAAAAGAGCAGTGGCAGTTAGTGGACATGTATTCACTGTGAAATGAAAATCTGACTTAGAATCCAGCCAAAGGGTCCTATTTGTTGAGGTATTAAAAAGGCTTTGTTGGTTCGTCAGAGCTGATTGCTTGGCTGGCAGATCCCCCCTGTATTTGGGGCACCAGCAGAACCAAGAGAAGATTCTAGCTTGAGTAACTGATGCAGAAGTCAGAAAGTCTAGAAAGAAGCTATTTAAATGTTGGAAAGTGTGTCTTGCTGTATAGTCTGGTGTTATCTTTACTGTCCTGACATCCGGCATGCAGGGACTTACCTTCCTGTACTCAAGGTGTGTCTTTATCTGCCCAGGTAGGAGATGAGCAGTCTGCAAAGTAAGTCCACAGAATGGGCTTTGGAGAGAGTTTAGAGTCCCGGTATAATTTCAGGTTTAAAAACCCAGACATGGATGGTGCAGACAATCACAGAAGGGGACTGAGTTAAGGGAGGTTTTCTATCAAGTGTTCAAGAGATCCTGGCATGGTCCCATTGGGCTTTTCTCTGATACTGTTAATTGGGGGAGCTGGGCCTTGCCTTTCAAAATGCATCATGCCAGGGAGTCAAATTCAAAATCAAGTCAGCAGGATACAGCTGCACAGGCTCCTGGGTGACGGGGTAGTTATTGAATGTGACATAAGTAGTCCTGTTGGTATTTCATTGTAATTTACCATTAAATTCAAGTTGATGCCAATGAAATAGGACACCATGACAGGCTAATGGTTTCCTGCCCCATGCTGAAGGCAGCTGGAATGTTTATTTTCCTAGCTGGAGACATTGATTCCATGGCCAGGGGTCAATTACAAAGACTACCCAGTGAATTATGACTAATTTAAAAATATTTTGCAAAAGCATAGTTGGGTTTGACAAAAATGTGATAAGTGTTCACTGAGTCTTTTGAAACACTGAGAATTCTTAGTAGGACAGCAAGAATAAACAGTGTTTCTCCCCAACCCCAACTCTATGTGACTGCACAGAGTCACAGGACACTCTTTTCTGCTGAACATCTAGAATGCCAGGGAATGCTCCCGACACGCCACTTACAACCCACAGAACTCAAGCAAAGCGTCCTTTCGTTTGCGCATCACAGAATTTCCTGGCTTGTGATCTCCTGATTTTTTCTAGCATGTGATTCCAGCAAACTGACCCATCACGCCTAAATTTAAGTTGCATATATCTCTATGCCCAGAGCCAATTTCCTTTAATTGCATCTTCTGTCTCGTACTTTTTAAAGAAATTGAAGAAGTTACTGCAAAAAAAAAAAAGTCCCTTCTCTTTCAAAAGCCGTGGCCAGAATATTTGCATGACCCACAGACTGTGATTATTGAATATCATTTTTATCAACAGAGATATATCAACATTTCTTGACCAATCAAAAATCAGGCTTTCTTATAAGATTTGGAAGAGATATCTGCACTCCCATGTTCATTGCAGCATTATTCACAATAGCCAAGACATGGAAACAACCTAAATGCCTGTCAACTGATGAATGGATGAAGATGTGACTAATGCCTCTATCTCCATAACACAATGGAATATTAATTCAGCCTTGAGAAAGATGAAAATCCTGTCATTTACAAGAGCATGGATGAATCTTGAGGGCATTATGCTGGGATACATCAGACAGAGAAAGACAAATACTATATGATATCACTTACTTGTCGAATCTATAAAGCAGATTCCTGGACTCGTAAAATCAGAGTAAAATGGTGGTTACCAAGGGCTGGGGTGTGGAGAATTGGGGAGAAGAAGTTCTGGAGATCAAATGCACAGCATAGTGACTCTAGTCAACAATACTATAGTATTGCTAAGAGACTAGATCTTAATTGTTTTCACCACAAATAGAAAAAGATAATTATGTAATGTGACAGAAGTGTTAACACCTGTGTTATGGTGGCAATCACATTGCAATGTATAAATATATCAACTCAACAGGTTGAACACCTGAAACTTACATAATGTTATATGTCAATTACATTTCCATTAAAAAGGAATAAATCAAGTAGAAAAGCAACTGATTAAAGAAGAAAAAAGCCAGGCTTCCTCAAAATTACATTTATCCTGAGTGTTTGCTACTGTTGTCTTTAACCTTTAAATCCCCTAAATGAACAATGAAAAGATTCTAATGGAAATAAAATTGTACATACACATTTTTTCTTTTATCTTCATATTTTCCACCTCCCTCTCCATCCCAACTCCCTCTCAAGCAGAGCTATATAGCCTTGAGCTAAAGGAGAAGAATGTGACAGGGCAAAAATCATCAGTTAAAAAAACAAATATGAATCAAGCTTCTCTTTAAAAATCCAAGCGCTTAGGACGCTAGAAAGGGTTCAGAGCATGGACAAGATGTTTGAGAAATACGAGTAAGTTTTCCTCAGAGGCAGGAAAGATTCTTCCAGACTGGGGCAAAGGAGATGGGAAAGAAATGAAGAGAGTGCAAATGTGGGGCTCTCGGGAAGGGCTGTCTGAAGTCCAGCCTTGGAAGTATCTGTGTCCCAGGGTGGCATTGAAACAGAAGCCCACGTCGTCCCCCTGTATCGATGCCGAGAGCTACACTGAAGGAGCCAGCTGGGTAGACAGGTAGATCTTGGCAGCAACATCAGTGCCCTCTGGCTGGACCACCAGGAGCACACCTGTAGTTGAACACAGCTGGCTTTGTTGGTTCATCGCCATAAACGGAGAAACCGTGGGGCACGTCAGGAAGAGGTGCTGGAAAGGATTTATTCTAGAATCTGGGCCCAGAATCTGGGTGATTTGGAGGAGGGCTCAAGAAAGTGGGACCTCTACCTGGATAGGATTCTCTCAGGAACCATGCAGTGTCTCTGTGTGGAAGGAAGAGGGAAGGAAGGGGGACCCAAGCTACAACTAGTCAAGAAGCAGCAGTCAGGCACGCGGCCACCAGGGGGGATGTTTAGTCATTTTGTGGCTTAGACAATGGCCATGTTTTGTCTGTGTTTGGACGTGATTATGGAGTAGGCTTGTCTGATGGTTACAGAATGAACCTCGTGTGATGTTGATGCAGTACATTGATATTCAGCAGACACTCGGGTCCAGCCGTGGGTGCCAGGTCACTGATAGCACCAGGCCAGCTCCCTTTGCCAGCAGTGGCCTGTGCAGATCAGTCTCCCTGGGCAGATGAGGGCACACCTGCCCGAGCTGATGGCCAAAATCTAGAGAACCCTGTCCCCCATCCTCAGCAGAACACTTAGTAACATGTAATTCCCAAAGGCCTTATGTTCTATCTGGGGGAAAAGAGGGAGGCTCAGGTGGAAAGATTTCCTTCACTTCAGTGGAACTGAGGGTCAAACCAGAAATTAATATGAAGAGAGAGAATAAAGTAAATCATATTTCCTGCACTTTTGAATTGGCGCCAGAGACTGCTAACATTGCATGTCTGTACCCTGGGCTAGTAACAAACTCTAAAATCACAGTCATGTCATTCTGAAGCAATGGCTCTGGACTTTCAGAAGTCACTGCTGATTTCAGAAACACCAGTGGCTTGAGATGAAATTTTTAAAAAAATTTTTTAATTATTTTGCGGTACGCGGGCCTCTCACTGTTGTGACCTCTCCCGTCACGGAGCACAGGCTCCGGACGCGCAGGCTCAGCGGCCACGGTTCATGGGCCCAGCCGCTCCACGGCATGTGGGATCTTCCCGGACCGGGACACGAACCCGCGTCCCCTGCATCGGCAGGTGGACTCTCAACCACTGCGCCACCAGGGAAGCCCGAGATGAAATTTAGTTTCAACATTTCCTGTGGAATGTTCTACATTCCCCAGATGTATCAAGGAGGGTAGACAGAAGAAATGAAGAGAACGCCAACAGTGATTTGGAGATTTTATTTAGCACTTACCAATGACTTTCATTTCTTAATTTCCAGGAAATTTTCTAGAAAGGATGAGGAGCATAGAGAGTTATCTCTAAGGTCCTTAATACAAAGTTGGAAATTCTTTTTTAAAAAAAGATGGAACCTTTATTCTCAGAGAAGGAAGAGCAATTCCTGTGACACCAGCTCTAGGTATCAGGACAAGGGCGTGTGGCTACCCCATCAAATTGACAGTCCCTTTGAGCATCCATAAACTCAGCTGCTCAAGACCTAAGTCATCAGAGGAGTGGAGCACATAGCAAATCAAAAGAAAATCTGAGCAGAAAGCTTTCTGCGGCTGCTGCTGTGCATTTATATAAGAGAAGTTTTCACCTGTTTACCTTGCTTGTAGCAAAACTCACCATTTCCTGCAAACTGTACCCAGAAAGAGAACCAATGGTGGGCAATGCAGCAGCCAAGGAGGGCTCCAGGCATCTAGTATTTTAGAGAAGGCAGCTGCTCTGGACCTTAGTCTCCAAGAGTAAGTTGGGGTTTAGAGACCCAAAAATGACAAAGAAAGAGGATGTCGCTGGACACTCAGGCTGGGAAACCAATCCCTGACTTTGCCTTTAGACTGAAGACATCCCCTTCCCACAGCCTTGCTCCTGTATGAGGTTCAGGACACACCTGGGGCCAGGGAAGTTGTGCCTGAACAGGTGGCTGAGCTTCTTGGGGGACATAGAGTCACTCTGGAGGGATGGACCATCCTCTCAGAAGTGGGCAGGTGACACCATTTGCAAGACGGGAGCTGAGGCTTTGCTGAGACTACCAGGATCCAGGTGACTCACCTGACCCCGGAGAGCCAAGGGCCACGACAACACAGCAAGCCCCCGTCCCAGGACGGGGTACCATTCTGGGAGAGCAATTGGGACAGAGACCGTGTCCAAGTCTATGTGGTTGGGAAGTCTGTGTTTGCTGGTGTATTTGTGCATATAAGCATGTGCACAAGGAGACAGAGACAGAGACAGACCGATGGAGGACAGGCCACTTTAGCATAAGACGGAAGGGGTAAGTGCTCAGGAGATGGTCAGTACCAGTGAGAGAGATGATTGGCTGTCCTGGATGCTTGACTCTGGAAATGATGGAGATCCAAGACCACGTGGACTTGCCAGCTTGGCCTCAGAATATAGTCCTGGTCCACAAGGAGTCAGGGTGGCTGAAACCAGGACTCAGGTGGGAGAGTGAAGGAAAAAGAAAGAAGACGATGGGAGACCAGCTGCAGAGGGCTCCTGGGCTCTTGTACAAGATGGACACCGGGCGGGCTACAAGGAAGGAGATGGGAACAATAAAGCAAATTTTCCCGCCCATCCTGTCCTTGGTCTCCAAGTGTGTTCAAGTTGACTTCAGGTAGGCAGAGTTCCTGCTGATAATTAACTTGGCCAGCAAAACTTCTGGGCTTACTTAAGCTTGCTACACACACACACGCCCCCCACACAACATGCAGACACACCACACTACACACACCCAACTCAAAAACACACACCCCACATACACAAAATATACCCCCACACTGCAAACACCACACACTCATACACACATGCAACACACACGTACGTTTGCGCCTCAGTTTTCCTCTGGGTCTCTCTGAATTTTCTAGACGTAACCCAACCTCTGTTTCTTCAGGAGCCCTTAATGCTAGGAAGTCAGAGAGAAAATCAGGCTGCCATTTCACGTTCTGTAAACTGTTTCTCTCCGTTTCATTTGTCTTTTATTATAAAAGTTCACAGAATGGTGTCCCATTTTTTCCAGATTATTCTATACGTTCAACTTAATCTCCACGAAATTCCAGCAGGTTTATTTTGTGTGTGTGAAAATTGACAGGCTGATTCAAAAATGTATTTTGGAATGCAAATGACCTAGCCAAAACAATTTTTTAAAAAGACAAAATCGGAGGATCTACCCCTGATATCAATCCAAACTTAATGCAAACGAATCCACAATAACAGAAAACAGTGGAGCACCTACCTGGGTGGAAAGAAGAAGGGACTATAAAGGAGTCAAGGAAACAGTTGGAGGTGATGGAAATGTTCTTTATCTTGATTGCTGTGGTGGTTTCAAGGTAGTTTCAACACATCTGCTAAATTCAAGGAAGTGTATATTTTAAATGATGCAATTTTATTGTTCATATATTAAACCTCAATAAATTTTATTAAAAAAATTTAAAAAGAAAACAAAATAATTGGGGCTTGGTGTGGGAAGCACAGAGGAATGTTACCAGCCCTGTTTGCCTCTGGGGAATAATTTGTACTTGAGAGTTTGGACCAGGCAACTTTCTAAGCACCTTTGCAGCCTTCTTCATCTCTGAGGTCATGTGCTCGTCATCCATAGCTCAAGAGCTGGGGTTCTTCTGACATAGGTCAAGCCCGGTTCCTGATTGCACCTGCAGAGAACATTTTTCTGCCTTCTTTTTTTTTTTTTTTTTTTTTTTTTTTGCGGTGCGCAGGCCTCTCCCGTTGCGGAGCACAGGCTCCGGACGCGCAGGCTCAGCGGCCATGGCTCACGGGCCCAGCTGCTCCGCGGCACGTGGGATCTTCCTGGACCGGGGCACGAACCCGTGTGCCCTGCATCTGCAGGCAGACTCTCAACCACTGTGCCACCAGGGAAGCCCTTTTCTGCCTTCTTGACCCTGTACCATAAAACCTGGCCAGACCCTTGCGCCTTGTTCATAGACATGACCCCTCTCCCACCAGCTGAACGAACATCCCTCGTTTTCCCCTACATTTGAAGTAGTGGCGACATGAACAGCAACTCCTTCCTCTGCACGAGCAGCTAATAAAGAATCAATAAATGGGGCAGCTCGTGGATGTGCATCTAGGACCATTCCTCCTAGCGGATCCTGAGGCTCTGTCTGCTTTCTGTGTCAGGTGCCCCATTTCATTAGATGTGAGAATGGAATGCCTCCTCTAAAAGCTGGATTTATGACAAGGAAGCCTTTTCCTGGGTCTCCAGTGTTCACAGTTTTCAAAATATTCACAGACACCTCCTCTCCATGGAGCTGGAGAGAACATTTTTTTTTTTTAGAGGTGAAGGACTGTTTATTACTCATATGACGACAGTAGCCAGGGTATCAGCATTTTTATGTTGGTCACCTAAGCCCCAATTCCACAGGGTGACATGAAAAGCGCCAAATGACACCGGCACGTGCAAAGAGTTGCATTATAGGAGAAGAGCCTTGAGCTCAGGGAACCCGAATATTTGGAGAGACCTTCTTTTTAAGTTCCCCCAAATCCTTCCCTTAGGGACAGTCCCGAGAGCAGACTTCGCTTCACGGGCCTTCCAGAGCTCATCCAGGCAGCGTGCAATGCCACGTGAGTGACAATGGATTCACCTATTAGAATATGCATGAACTGAGGAGGTTCTGATGGTCAGAGCAGACCTCATTCAAAGTTAAATGAAGGAGCAGGAGAGAAACAAGCAAAAGAAATCAGATCAGTGAATTTCATCCGAAGAAGATGTCCTACTGGGATCTTTCATTTTGTGATAAAGTAATGGGGAAATGGCTATTTCTAAAGAGGTGAAGGCCCAGAATTTCGATGAAAAGTATTTTACATAGGCCTAAACTCTTTTATTTTCTTAGAAGCATCTTATGTTGTACCTACTTCCATATAAGACCCAAGATTTGTAATTTTCTACACTCCATTCAGCCACCTAAAGTCTCACTTGTGTTCTGAGAATCACAGCCCGAAAGACAAACCAGCTGAGCGTGCACTTTTGCACGGAGCCAGCTTCTGCCTGGAGTAGCGATCTCCTCTCCTCCAATGGGTGGCATGACATAGAAATCAGTGGGTCAAATAAGAACAACCGCACACGTCCCAGAAGTGACCAGATGCCATTCGCATGGGTGCGGTGGACCGCACCCCACCCCTACCCTCTCCTTCGAGCTCAGCAGTTGTGCGTTTTTCTACTTTACGTACTTGACCTGTACATAGACTTGTTCCTGCAGACAGGGTTCTGGGTCAGCCTCCCTGTTCTGTATCCCTGAGGATTCTTGGCAGTGCTTTACTCACTGTGTGGACAGATGCTAGCTGTCAGCCCATGTCTTAGTTTGGGGTCCCCTGAGGGCAGACCCGGTCACAAAGACTTGAGTACAGGGAGGTGACTCAGGGGGTGGGGGGTCATCCTGATCAGTGTGATGGAGGCAGTGGGGAAGGTGACAGAGACACAAGGAAGCCAATAAAATGTGCATTGATGCAGTGTTACCTCCCTGGGCAGGTGGGGACGAACCCTGCGTCACTGTGTGAACCATCCTTCCCGGAAGTTCCTCCTCCCCATCCCATGGGGGTTTACCCCAGTGGCTTTAGATCTCCAGAATTTCTGGGGTCCCCGGGCTTGGACTCAGCAAGGCCCCCAGTGCCAAGCCACCTTGTGGAGAGCGGAGCAGCAGGCCGCAGGCAGGAAACTCTCAGCCGGCAGACACCTGGCTACTGCAGCTCAGGGACACTCAGGGGTGTGTGTGTGTGTGTGTGTGTGCGTGCGTGCATGTGAGGCGGGGTGGGGGCTGGGTGGGCGACCACCAGCAGCTACCCCAGCTCTTTGGCATCAGTTCACATAGGGCCTTGGTTACCATGTTTACACAGAACTTGTATGTCAATCATATTAAGAGTCATAGAGAAAATGTCTCATGGGTGGATCAGGAAAATAGAACTTTCCAAATTGAAAAGGAAGAAAAACAGGGCTACTTTCATGTGCCCCCTTCCTTTTAACTTTAACTTAGTGACTTGCTGCCATTTGGGATGTTTGGGGTGTAGACTTTCATCCCTACTCTGGTCCCCTGCCCTAGCAGACCCTCCCACCATGGGGGTCAGAAGAGAGAGCTTGAACACCATGAAAATGTTTTTTTCTTTTGTCTTTCTCTGAGCATGATATCCTTCTCTCTGGCGCCCAGAGAGAGGGGCAGGTAGGGTTGGAATTAACATGAAAATAGAGAGAATCCAAAGAGAAAAAGGTAATTTCAGCTTATGAAATTCAAAATAGGCTTTCACAGGACTAGGGCATTCCACAGCCTTGCATGATTGTGAGAAAGGATGGAGCCAGGCTGGGTGCGTTAGGTCATGGGCTGGCCTGGAAGGAGAGCCCTCCCCTTGCTGCCTGTGAGACCTGGGAGGGCACAGGTGGGAGCGGGTTTGATTTCCCTTTCCCAGAACTGCCTGCCAGGGGAAGGTGTGCTAGATAAGCTTAGAGAAGCATCCAGGGCGGAGGGGTCCTGGCTCTGATCCCTTCTCGGGACTCGTGACAACAGATGTGGCTCAACATACATCAGAAGGCCAGGAAGCGTGGTCAGAGAGAGTGAGCTGGGTTTGAACACTTGAGCCTCTCTGTTACCAGGGATACGGGGCCGAGGCCAGCAGGTATGCTGAAGGGCCCACCACAGTGGCCGAATGAGACTCCTGGCATCATTTGGAAGAGGACAAGGCAGAGACTCAGTGAGGCCAACAGCTCTTCAAGAGCCAAGGGGAAGCCACATGGACAAAACAGGGCCCTGAGAAGCTGTCAGAAAACAGAACACAGCCCTTCGTCTCCAGAGGTCAGCAGAACACACAGAGAGGGGACGAAGACAGCCATATCCTAGGGGACGCGTGACCCCAGACCTCAGGTGGGAGCTGAGAACCTTCTCTCCACCACCAGGGGGAGCCTGGGGTCTTAGAGAGGAGCCAGGGGAGGCAAGGCTCCAGAAATAAAAAGGGAGACTTGATCTCCAAAGACTGAGCGCCTCCTACAGTGATTCTTTAAGATCTTGCATCAAACTAAGTTTAAAGCTAGATTAGACATTTAGTTCAGGTGAGTCTAATTTTTTCCCAGATAAATGCTTTGAACTGAGTGCTGTCAGAAAGTGGTTGGAGGGCTTCCCTCGTGGCGCAGTGGTTGAGAGTCCTCCTGCCTATGCAGGGGACACGGGTTCGTGCCCCGGTCTGGGAAGATCCCACATGCCGCGGAGCGGCTGGGCCCGTGAGCCATGGCCGCTGAGCCTGCGCGTCTGGAGCCTGTGCTCCGCAACGGGAGAGGCCACAACAGTGAGAGGCCCGGGTACCGCAAAAAAAAAAAAAAAAAGAAAGTGGTTGGATAGTACAAGAAATTGTATCTGGACTGAGCAAAGCTAAAGCAGAAAATGGCAAAGAGAAGGCGGTCTGCCCCATGAGCCAGGTTGTGGGTGCAGGAGGAGGGTGTCATTCTGGTGGTCTGGACAATGTGCACCTTCTTACCTGCATCCAGATATGACCGTGGAGTGGTCTTGGTCTTGCTCCATCGGGGTCGCAGACGGGCTTTGTCTGATGGTGATGTTCTCCTGTGGAGAAGCCCAAGGACAGCTGTGTGTGCCCGGCCAGCTCCTGATGTCAGGGGCTACTTTCCAATGAGATCCTGTAATAAAGGTAGAGTAATAACATTAGCTGGGTACGGACAAGCCTATCAACATAGTACATTAGAGAGCCCACAAGCCAACTTTACTTCATAAGAAAATGTAATCTCTTAGGAAGAAGGAACTATGAACCAGATAGAAATGGAATCTTTTTTTTATCAAATGGCTTGTCATGATTTGTAAAAAAAAACAAAACAAAATAACACAGCAACTTAGATCCAGACTTAACAAATTCTGCACAATAAATTTCAATTAGGTTAGTGAATTTTATGTTCAAAAGGTCAAAGTGTTAACAATTTAGAATTACATAATAAAAATATTTCTCCAACCCATGATTGTCACAGGATTTCCCAAATTTAAACACTAGAGTTTATCTCAAAGACAGTGATCAATATAGTTGAATCCATCAAAATTCAAATCGTATGTGTCAAAACACACCATAAATAGAACTGAAAAGTTAGACATCTAATTTTAACGTGTTTCAAACAAATATGAAAAAATGGAAACCTCATTAATATTTAAATATCTCATACACATTACTAGAAAGGCACTAAAAACTCAATAAAATGGACAAATGCATGATCAAATATATACAAATTATGACAAATGATTAATAAAGAATTGGATAAATGCCTAGCTTTGCTAGTGACCAAAGTAAAGTAATTTAAACAATGAAAATATACAATTATAAACAATCATACAATATTAAAGTTCAATTCTATGTACCAAACCATGAGTGATTTTAAAAAATGGAAAATGCCAACAATCATGAGAACTTGTCAAAATGAACACCCTCTTATACTGTTGGTCAGGTTATAAATTTTTCCAACATTCCTCGAAACTAATTAGATTTCCAGAAATCTAACCTGAGAAATTATTTCAAACACAAGGATTTCTACAGAATATGGTCATGGCCAAAATATTTTAAATGGAAGAGAAATTGGAAATAACTCAAAGAGTTAGGGTGAAACAGATTATGGCTTTCTATGAAATATAATGTTATAGATCATATTTTACAGAGATTTCACAATGCCTTGGGGAAATATTTCTCTTTAATATTTATCTGCAAAAAAGATACACCATTGCATGGTTGTGGTTGACCTTTAAGTTATGAAGGATTTTTAGAGGATAGTTATTACATTTTATCATGAGAGTAATGAGTAATTTTTCATTTCTTATCTAGTAGAGTGACAAACTGCTTATTTAAAGAATAAGCAAACTGCTTATTTAAAGGTTCTGGTTTTGAGGATTTTTTTCCTCAGCATTGAGTTAAATGACTGAGCCCTTCCCACCTTAAGTAACTAGACTCTCTCTCCAGATTGAAACACATATTCAAAACAGTTTAAAAATAATTACAAATGATTCACTGTGTAAAGCAGCTTGTATTTTTTTCTTTTTCTTTTATTTTTTTTTGCTCTGACATATGTGGAAATCCTTCTTTTTTGAGGAAAAATAATTTGGTCGTTATTATTCCAACATAGAGTGGGTGTCTGTCATGAATGAAAATGTCAACGTATTTTAATAACAGAATCTACCTTTTAGTATGGCAAAGGCATTAATTATTCATCACACCCACTGCAATAAGATGCCGTTCTCATCCTGTGCAATGTGCGGGCCTCAGCGTTGCATTATTAATGTTCCCTATTTACAGACGTACAGTGCAGAAAGCAAGTTCCCATAAAAATGTTGAGTGTTTCATCCTGTTCATTTGGAATGATTTGGATAATGGTCATTCAACCGAATTATTATGACGATGTTATATGTGGTATTTTAGAAACAATCATGTAAAATTTGGTGGAAGAGTGAATCATGAAAACAAGTGTTTGGAAATTACCACCAACGCCTGTGAGCCTCAGCGAGAGCCCTGTATTCCCAAGGCCACGGGTGGCTCCTGGGAGTTCCTTGAAGGGCTGAAGATGCCTGCTGCTTTCTTTCTTTCTTTTTTAAAAAAAAAATAAATTTATTTATTTTATTTTTGGCTGCGTTGGGTCTTTGTTGCTGTGCGCAGGCTTTCTCTAGCTGCAGCGAGCAGGGCTTACTCTTTGTTGTGGTGAGCGGGCTTCTCACTGCGGTGGCTTCTCTTCTGGAACACGGGCTGTAGGCATGTGGACTTCAGTAGTTGTGGCACACGGGCTCAGTAGTTGTGGCTCTCGGGCTCTAGAGCGCAGGCTCAGTAGTTGTGGTGCATGCGCTTAGTTGCTCCATAGCATGTGGGATCTTCCCAGACCAGAGCTCGAACCCGTGTCCCCTGAATTGGCAGGCAGATTCTTAACCACTGCGCCACCAGGGAAGTCCGCCTGCTGCTTTCTTATTTTACTTCCTCCAGAACCTCTCTGCTGTGATGCTGCAGCTCCATGTACCTCTGTCTCCAGCTTCCCCAACCTGTCTCCACCCCACCACACATGCCAGCTGATTACACCAGGAGAGATGCTCAACCCCGCTGGGCCAATTAGATTCTCTGTCCAAGGAATTTGGAACTTGAGACTTGGAGACAAGTTGGCATGCAGTGTAGACCACTAGACGTGTGAACTCATTTCGATCCTCAATAAGGTACACATAAGATGACCAAACGGCCCAGCAATTCTGTTCTTAGGTATATGTGCAAAAAACTGAAATACATACTTAAACCAGTACATGTTTGTAGTAGCATTATTCACAATAGCCAAAAAGTGGAAACAACCCAAGTGTCCATCAACAGATGAATAAATAAACAAAATGTGGTCTATCCATACAATGAAATATGATTCAGCCGTAAAAAGGAATGATGTACTGATACAGATTATAGTGTGGATGAACCTCAGAGTATTATGCTAATGAAAGAAATCAATCACAAACAACACGTATTACATGGTTCCATTTATATGAAATTTCCAGAATAAGTGAATGCACAACGACAGAAAACAGATTGGTGATTTCCAGGGGCTGGAGGGGGGAGTATAGGGAGAATGACTGCTTAATGGGTATCTTAGTCTTTGGGGGCTGCTATAACAACAACAACAACCACCATCAAATAGTGGCTTAGAGACAACAGAAATTTATTTCTCACAGTTCTGGAGACCGGAAGTTCAGGATCAAGGTGCTGGCAGATTTGGTGTCTGGTGAGAGCCTGCTTCCTCAGAGAAGGCTGACTTTTTGCTGTGTCCTCACAGGGTAGAAAGGGCAGGGAGCTCTGTGGGGCCTCCTTTATAAGGACACTAATCCCATTCACAAAGCTCCACCCTCATGACTAATCCCCTCTCAAAGGCCCCAGTGTCCTAATACCATCACCTTGGGTGTCAGGTTTCAACATATGAATTTGGGGAGGGGTACTTATACTTAGTCTATAGTAATGGGTATGGGGTTTTCTTTCTTTTTCTTTTCTTTTTTTTTTGGTGGGGGTGTTGGCCGCACTGCCCAGCTTGTGGGATCTTATTCCCCCCACGAGGGATCGAACCCCGTCCCTCAGCAGTGAAAGCGCAGAGTCCTAACCACTGGACCACCAGGGGATTCCTGGGGTTTTCTTTTGAGGTGATGAAAATGTTTTGGAATTAAAAAGGGGTGGTAGTTGCACAACACTGTGAATATAACAAATGCCACTGGATTGTACGTTAAAGAAGTTAATTTTATGTTATGTGCATTTCCCTTCAATAACAAGCAATTCATATAGAGTTGGGGTCAGGAGCTGGCACTTGGCATAGTTAGCGAGATGCTAAACAAAGCTGTGTGGGCGCATAGACTGGGAACCAGCAGAGGAGGTTGGCTTGAGAGGGGAGAGTGAGAACAGGCACGCAGAGAGGGCAGAGGCCTGCGGGCAGGCCAGAGCCATGCATGCACGCTTGGTGACGTGCCATCCCTACAGTCAGGTTCTCCAAGTGTCCCCTGCATCCCCATGAACGCCCTTTCTTCTCAACTAGAATGGATCTCTCCTGCTCACAACCCAACAGTTTCAGTCTAAGACAGCCTCTTTCCAGCAAAATCATGGGTAGCTGTGTCTTGGTCAATAGACCAGGCCAGGATTACACATGGGCATCAGAAATTTGACCATCACCAGCTCACCTTGCTGAATTCAGGGACTGACAAGCTGCTTCCATCAGGAGGGATGTGTAGCTCTGTGCTGTTGAAAACGACTGGGAGACCATTGGGTCAGCACCAACGGTCTCCTTGAGGAGGACCTGGAGGGTCTCATAAAGAGGAGCTTGGTAGGGCCTCACCAGAGAGACCTCCTATTCTCTGAAGAGCAAAAGGAAAATGACCTTTTTTAAAAAAACTTTTTATTTTATATTGCATTATAGTTGATTAACAGTGTTATTAATCAGCATTGTTTATTGTTAATCAACATAGTTTCAGGTATACAACAAAGTGATTCAGTTATACATATACATATCTCTATTCTTTTTCAAATTATTTTCCCAATTAGGTTGTTATACAATATTGAGCAGAGTTCCCTGTGTTATATAGTAGGTCCTTGTTGGTTATCATTTTATCCTGGGATTATTGTCTAAACCACCCTTCAGCATCAGATAAATTCACCCATCGGGGAAATTTGGCAGCTTCTTTTTTTTGAGATGATAATTTTTTTAAAAATACCAGTAGTTTAACTAGTGGTGGTGGTAGCTTGGGCTGATATTTCAAATGATCTGTTGCATCCTTCCATGGTTCCTACCCATTTGTCAAAGCAATATTGCAAAGCCTATAGCAAAACTCCCCCAAATTGTATAGGGCACCATGAAATGTAGAAAATTAGTCCTGTTTAAGAGTGATCTTGACATATTTTTATAAATGTAAGTTGGACCACGCCACTCACCTTATATGCCCTCTGTGATGGCTTCCCCTTCATATGGACTGAATGTTTATGCTTTCATAATTCATATATTGACACCTAATCCCCAAGGTGATAGCATTGGGAGGTGGGGCCACTGGGAGATGATTAGGTTGAGGTGAGGTCCTGAGGGTGGGCCCTTGTGATAGATTAGTGTCCTTATAAGAAGGGTCATCAGAACACTAGCCCTGTCTCTCTGCTCTCTGCCCTGTGAAGATCCAGCAAGAAGATGGTCATCTGCAAACCAGGAAGAGGGCCTTCACCAAGACCCTGACCCTGCTGGCACCCTCATCTGGGACTTTAAGCCTCCAGAAGTGTGCGAAAGAAATTTCTATTGTTTGAGCCCCCAACCTGTGATATTATAACAGCCTGATCAAGACACCTTCTACTCAGAATCAATCCACCACTTCCATGGGGCCCTGGGTGGCCCAGCCTGTCCAGCATCTGATGTCGTACCTGTTCTGGGCCCCTTCCCTGGCTCTCTCCTTTGAGCACTCGCTGGCTGTCCCCTGATGAGCTTCCCCACCCTCCCCCTGCTAGATCAGCACAGCCAGAACACCACGTTGTATTCACCGGCTCCTGACACACCATCCCTGGGAACCCAGTTCTCATCCTCTTAATGCACATCACAACAGGTGATGTTTATATGTGCTCATTTACATACTGTGTATCTCCCGGGGGCCTGCAGGTCAGGGGTCACATCTATTTTGTCTTCCTTCTGTACCCAGAGTCTAACAAAGCAGGTGCTCAACCAACGTTCACTAAATGAATGCGCTGAGCTGGGCACTGAAATAATGATGATTAGGAGCTTTACAAAAGATCCCCCCCGGGGGTGGCCCATTCCAGAATCTAAGGTTTGAGACCCAGAGATTACAGAGCTGGAAGCAGCCTCAGGTCCTTCAAGTTCAGCCAAGGCAGCCATGCCCAGAAGGGCTACGGGACCTGCCCCAGGCATGTGTCTGCTTGTGCAGAATCAGATCTGGAAGAAAAGTTGGCTGACCGGCCCGGGAGCGTCTCCCATTGCTCTTGCTTAGAAGTGATGTCCTCCTCCTGGTGAAACCATCTGGGACAGAACAGGAGCTCCCCAGGAGTGGTCTTGCCAGGAGTGGACCTCAGCTCCCTGTCCCCCTCTGTTCACAGTCACTGTGGGAGAAGATCTAGGGAAGGAGGGTAATCACAGCACCCTTGCCTCTAATGTGCCGACCCTGGAGCATCCCCCAGATCCCCTCCAGCCCTCCAATATCATGCCCGGCATTTCACACTGGATGAACACAGAGCCCAGACCAAAAGCATTGCTTTCTTAAAAGTCTCCGATTCCAAACAGCACTCTCTCTGGCCCTCCTTCCCTCCCTCACTTCCTCCACCGCCTGATCATTCTGCACTCCCCAGAGCCCTGCATGAGCCTGCTCCTCTGATTCCTCTGCACAGTCTCCCTGGGCAATTTCTTCCTCACCTCGCCTTTAATTAACATCTAGAGCTGATGACAATTAAACCTCATTCTGGCCCAGAACTCTAACCTAAGCTCCAAACCCACAGAGCTAACCATGTATCAGGTCACCTGGCTGGTACCCAAGGCAGCTTCTGCAAACCACACATCTTCACTCTTCCCCAAACCTGTTCCTTGTCTGATTTCCTCAACTCCCCAGTGAGAAATCTGGGTGCAACCCTTGTCTTGTCCCCGTCCCTTGCCATCCTCCCCCACAAAAGTCGTGAGCATGGATTAACTAGGCTCCTGAGTATTTCTGGCACATTACCCTCTCCACTCCATCCCCCTCTGCCAAAGGGCCTCTTCATAGCTTTCCTGCTGGCACAGTGCCATCAGAGCAATATCTTAAAAGCCCGAATTTAACCCCTGCTGGAAATGATGCAATATTTCCCTACAAGTCTGTAAAGACCAGTACAAACTGCCTGGTCTGGAGGCTTCACGGCCCTCCTTATCTGTCCCCTGTTTCTTCCCTGGGATTCCTCTGGGGAAGTATTGCCTCAGCTCCCTCACACCTTAGGAACAGTGGAGGACAGCTTGGCCTTCTGAGACTCATCCAGCTTGATGCCCCTGGGCCTTTGCACATGCTGCTCTCCAAATCCAGAGCTTCATCCCTTCCCTGTCTACTTAATAAACACCTACTCCTTTTCCAAGAGCATTCAAGGACCAGGTTTCCATGCCAAGCGTTCACGAGCATCTGCCACGTGCTGAGGGTGTGGGGCACGGCGGATGCCTAGGCCAGGACTGGCCTTCCAGAGCTGCTGCTTCTGTGTAAGGAGGACAGAGACAGAGGACAGGCAATTCACTGAGTGCTGCTCAGGGGAAGGATCAGGTGAACCACACCTGGGAAGACACCCAGGATGCCAATGATTCCAGCTGGCAAGGGCTGTCCTCATTTTAGGAGCAAAAGTCTCATGTCCCAGGAAATGGTTGGTCACCTTAAACCTTGTGAGGGTCAAGAAGGAGGACCCAGAAGAAAAGTCAGTGTTAAGTAGAATAGAAGGCAGGAGGGTGGGCAGAGGTTTCCAGGCAGCTGGAACTGCCCAGATGAAAGGGGAAGGGTGGCCTGAACAGGGCGTGTCCAAGGAGCAGAAGAAAGCCTGGTCTGGCTAGGGTGGGCCAAGCCTTTCTGGAATAACCCCTCTGCCCTCATCTGCCACATCTAACTCACAGAAATAAGCCTTCTCTTCTCCTCTGAGGCCCTACAGACCATGTGCCTACATTACACACAGCACATAGACATTTCATGACATTTTTAAACGTATTACTTCATTTGCTATCTTTACCAATTTTCCTGTAAGTGACTTCAGGCCAAAGACCATTACCTAATCCCACATATCTGGGGTTAATAGCAGGAGTGTAGCAAACATTTGCGGAGTGGATGACACTTTAATTGTGCTTGTTCTTTCCCAGAGCAACTTTCAAGCACCCACTAAATTAGAACCATATCAAAGCAAAGCTATTTTTACATGACAAGCAGGGAAACATTAATCCCAGTGATGTCAGTTTCCAAGGCTCCCTGAGATGCTAGGAGAGCAGAATGGCAGGAGACACCTAAGGCCAAGAGCATTTAGAGACAAAAAGGATGCACACAGGAGAAAAGAAAATTATCATGAGCGCAGGCTTCAAAGGAGAAATCTAGATCAAACTGAAACGACGTGGGGTTTTGTTCTCTCTCTTTGTCATCAGACCCTAAGTCCTGTGAGGACAGAGAGCATCTTTGTCTTGTTTGCTGCTGTGCCCTGAGTTCCCAAGAGCACTTGCACTTGGCATCTTTGCTCAGACTTCACCCACAGAAGTCACTTCAATAAAGGCTCGTTGCTCCAAGTGTGGTACACAGCCTGGGACCCCACCCCAGACCGACTGCTCAGAACGTGCATTTTAACCATGAGAGGAAGTGTTTTAAAAGACAGCCTAGGTTGGCTATAAAAGTCAATTAGAACTGAGGCTTCTTTGCCCACCTGGAAAACGTGTCTTTAAGTTTGCACCTCCTGCTCAGGCATTCTTCTTATGAGAAACTTCCCAGACATCTCCCCTGTTGCCATCACTTCATCTGCCAGCCTGCCCTACAGGATCCCTTCTGTTGAGACATGTATCACACAGCTACTCAATTTGGTTTACGTGCCTGTCTCGCCCACCAGATGGGTCAGCCAGACTGAAGTCCTTGAGACGAGAGGAGGAATCTTATTCTTCTTTGCCTCCCAGGTCTGTTCGCACACTGAGGGATCTGACTGTGCTGGCCTGTGGGCTCACCCTTTGAGCCCCTTGTTCTAGAATACCAACCTTCACCAAGGCAAGTCTTTCCTCCCTTCTCTCCTCCCTCCCTCCCTTCCTTCACGCTTTCCTTCTTTCCTTCCTTCCTTCCAATGGAAATGTAGAGAAATATTCCAAGAAATATTCCTCTTGGTGATCCAGATGCCGAAATTACCTTTGTATTGTCATGATTAGGTAGAAAATATATTCAAAATGAAGAAGAAAATTCCCAACCTGATTTCACGAGGATGGCGGTAAAGAATGCCGTGACATTTTCAGGGGCTGCACGATTTCACAGCTTCTCCCAGGTAACGAGGAGACTGGTCACTTAATCTATCTAGTGGTTATGTTTTCTCATCCATGGGGACTTCTGAGGGAGTGATGACACAATCTAGGGATTTAAATAGAACATGCTGTGTATGACATCAGGCTTGGTGTTTATGCTGCAGCTCTTACACAGAATAGGGTCATTTGTTTGGACTATGAGCTCCTTGAAGACACAGACTCTGCCTTAGATGTCTGTGTGTTCTTGGCACTTGACATAACATCCAGATCAGAAGACAATCACGGAGATGTTCATCTCTGTTGAAGACAGTTGGACATGTGGCTCCAGTTCAAGACTAGTTCTCTGTGTGCCCTTGAGCAAACCACACAACCTGCACTGGGTCATTGTCTCTGACCCAAAGGGATGCAGCTAAAAGAGCTCCACCATCACTGCTGAGGTCACATACCATGGACAGTGCTACAAATAGAATTATGGCTGTCTTCTTTGATTTGCTCACTTCTGTCTGAAGTGTTGGTGAAATTGCTGAAAATTCAAGTGAATTAGTAGGATGTTACAATTTTGTTAACTGAAGTATAGAATGATCACTAAATAACTATTGTTCTTACTATTTAGGGTTTTTCATGGTTGTTCAGTAAATTTAAAAGGAAACCCTCTAGGAAAAGTAAAATAGAAAACATCTCATTAAATACATCATTCAACAATTCAGGGAGATATATTTTAAACCTCTCAAGAATGTCCCCCAAAAGGATTTTTCTAACTAATCCAATGAATTTGAACACTGCCTTATAGACCAAAAGGTGCTCAAACCAGGTTGTGCTTCAAAGTTAGCTGAGCAGCTTTTTTTTTTTCCTTAATACAACCCCACGTGAGGTGTCAACTAACACACACAGAATCTTTGTGTGTGTTATAAATCCTAAAATATGTCCCTTCCTTGGGTTGATTGAGCCCTGAGCCAGGACACATGGTGGGCAAGCTGACCATGGCCTGGATTTCAGCCCCTAATGGTCTCCTCCAACAGGTGCCTTTGTGCAGTGTGCAAACTTCACAACTGTGTATGACAGCCTTGTTCTCAACTTCCCCCCACAGATTATGATTCAGGGGCTTAGATGAAGCTTTGAATAGATAATTTTATAGTAGTGAGTCTAATGCACTAGTATATTTGAGAACCACTGCTTTATTATACATTTATTCAGCAGTCTTGTTGACATACAATGCATCTTTGCACTTATTCACTGATGCTTTATTATAGTGATTCCTACATGTAAAAGAAGATAAGTGTGACTTTTGGTTGAAGCTATGATTTGAAAATTCACCTCTGTGCTATACAAAATACCTCTTGAGTCATTGTTGTAGCTGAGAAGCACCAACATGGCTCTCATGGGACCCGAGATAACTCATTGGATAGATATCTCACTGGATATGAACTAAGCAGGTTCAGTGAAGGATCCTAGAGTCAGCATGCCCTCCAAGCCCTGGGCACATGTACCCCCTGGGGAGGAGCCGCTGCAGTCAGCACAGTCCTGCAATGCCCTGCTTTGCACCTGTCTGTGCCAGTGGTCCCCTGGTGATAGGTCAGAGGAAGCCTCATGAGCAGAAATCATCCCTAAACAGAAGAATGCAATATGTGTTTCTCTGACTTTATAGAGGTTGCACGTAAAAGAAAATTCCACGGAACATTGTGGCCTGCCCTGGCAGCTGGACTGCTGGCAGGCAAGCCCTGGCCCTTCAGCCCCACCCACTGTGAGGGGCAACAGCTGCCGTGCGGATGGAGAATCCCCAGGTGTCCAGTGGTAGTCGCAGCAGTGTGGACCCGAGGGGCCTCTGTCAGCAGCGAGTCAGGGAGACATTAAAATGGCAGGGGTGAGGCCTGAGTTTTGCTGCCCATATGTTGCCAGAAACTCTGCACTTTTAAGAGAAGCCGGATGCTGGGGGTCTTATCCTGCCAAGGCACAGGGTGACTTACGGCATGCCCAGGCTGCCTCCCAATAGGTGATAAAAGGTGCAGTCACGTCTCACTGGCCGTACTCATCCCAACCTGAAGATGACAGTAAACTCATTATCTATATTAAATTTCACCTAGAAAGAAGTCTGGAAGTTGTCATGATAAATGTTTTCAATTTTTTTTCTATCCTAAGAATCTCATATCTCTTTTCCTACAAAAGATGCTTCGAACACTCTTTGGAAAGGAATTTTTACTTTACTTGGTAAATAGTTTGTCAGACATCAGTTGAAATCTCATAGCTTTCAAAACATAAAACAACATTCATTGAAATCTACAAAGTTAAATGATACTATATGCAAATGGACCATGTACTCAGCTGGACAAGAATTAGCCTCCTAAAGCCCATTACTCTGCCATGAGCCTGGGGGGCAGCTGGCTGATGTCAGGCGTGTCTTGCTGAGTTAGGGATGTGGGCTGGGAGAGTGGCACACCCTGCAGACCTGGGACTCCCTTGCCCCTGCCACAGAGCACAGATCCTTGGCTTTACCAATCAGACTTTCATACCCAGAATTAAATCTGAAGTGTATTTAAAAATATGAACCTTCCTCAGTAAGTTAAACATGGAATTACCAGTCTGTCCACTTCTAGGTGTATACCCAAGAGAAATGAAAACACGTGTCCACACAAAAACTTGTACATGACTGTTCATAACAGCACTATTCACAATAGCCAAATGGTAGAAACAACACAAATGCCCATGCACTGGGGGAACGCACAGACAAAATATGGTCCATCCACACAATGGAATATTATTCAGCCACGAAAAGGAATGAAGTCCTGACACATACTACAATACGGACAAACCTTGGAAACATGATTCTCAGTGAAAAAAAGAAGCCAGTTACAAAAAAAGCACGTGTTATATGCTTCCACTTACATGAAAAGTCCAGAATAGGCAAGTACATAGAAACAGAAAGTAGATTGGTGGTTTCCAGGAGCTTGGGGGAAGGAGGCATGAGAGTGACCCTTTAATGGGCATGGCATTTATTTTGGGGTGATGAAGTGATCTGGAGCTAGGGAGTGGTGATGGTTGGGAAACATTACAAATGTACTAAATGTAAATTGTACACTTTAAATGGTTGACATGGTGATTTTTATGTCAAGTGAGTTTTACAACAAAATAGAAAAAGAAAAAGAAAAAGCATATGGTGCACAGGCACAAGGATAGTCAAGCCTTCTCCATTGCAGCTGTGAGGCTCAGTGGACATGGCAATGGCTTCCGATGGACCTTGGACTGAAGGATATTCTGCTACTGACTTTCGGATCAGCCTTGATTCTGGCCCATTTCCCAGGTCTGGCTCTCTTCAACTTTCTTCTAATTATTTGGTCCTTTATTGCTTCCTAGTAAATTCCGTTTTTGGGTAGTATATTTGGAGATTATTTTTGTTACTTGCAACCAAGAACCCTGAATATCACTTCTGGGAATGGCACCATAATCTTATATTTTTAAATAGACTCTATTAGTCTGGAATCCATCTATCAATCTACCCATCCACCCACATTGCCTTTCCTTCCTTCCTTCCTTCCATCCTTTCTTGCATCCATCCTTCCATTCATCCTTCTGTCTATCCATCCACTCATTCATCTCAATTCTACTCTCTAAAGGACTGACAATGATCCTAACCAGCTTGGTTACAATGTGATCTTACACCTTCCTGCAAACCCTTGGTCATGACATCTCATTATCACAATTACTTGTTCGATCATCCATCTTTCCCAAGAGGCTGGAGACCAAGTCTATGTTAGTTTTTGCCTAAACCTAGCACCTAGCACAGTGTCCAGCACAAATTGGTGCAAACCAGTGATGAACCAATGACGGGAAGACTGCATGAAATCTGGTCATCCCTCTGTGAGCTCCACGGTGCACCCCCCAACCCCGCACAGTGATAAGACACACACATAGCTGGCCTCTGTGTTGTTGACTTCTTCCTTCTATGCTTCCTACAACCAATTCTCTTCTGCTTTCACAGCCTTCCTCCAGGCAGGTATAATTAAATTTCAATTACTAAGTTATAATCTCACTCCTTGAATTGACATTCATGTCAATATCACCTTGGGAACTTGGGATTTTGGGTGCTAGCAATAATATTCAACATACATTTAACAAAATTTTCTTTAGTTTCCCTGTATTGAGTCAAAAATATGAAGAAAGAGAAGAAGGAAGGAAGGAAGGAAGAAAGAAAGAAAGAAAGGAAGAAGAAAAGAAAGATTCAATCCTGCATTGTTACTTAGGAACAAGAGGTGTTTTCCTCTAATGTTGTCCAAGTGTCATGGGATCAACAGCATTACCATCACCAGGGAAGTTGTTAGGATGCAAGTTTTCAGGTCCCACCCTGGACCTACTGAGTCAGAGAAGTTAGGGAAAGACCTAGCATCCTGTGTTTCAAAAGCCTTCCATATTTATTCTGATGCACGTTCAAGTTTGGGAACCGCTGCTTGAAGGCAATGATTCCTAATTCTGGATGCTTGTTGGAATCACATGAGGAATTCTAAAAGTAAGTCCCCTGGAGATCCTGGTGTGAGTCAGGTCCTAGACCCTCTGCTTTATGATGACAAACCTTGGCCCATGGTTTACATCTTGGTAGAGAATGTGCCAGTATACAGCTGGATCACAGAGTCAAAATGAGAATTAGTGACTCAGGAGAGGACTTAAAAATTATCTTATTATCAGATGAGAAAACTGAGTCCCAGATAGGTTAATTAACTGTCTAAGGTCACATTGCTGGTGTGTGACCCCAGGACTATGGCATCCCTGGGCTAATACTCTCTTGTTGCAAGTTGATACATTTCACCCTAGACTGCTTCGAATCTCACCCTTTGCCCTTTTTCTTGAGGACAGATGATGCTTTCTGAATGGCTGTCACTCGCCCCCCCCACCCCCCGCCATGTCAGGTGGACCCTGTTCCACGGGCATCCCCCTGCTCCCTGAGCTGACCGCTCTGCATCTCCGCATCCCGCACTTGGAAGCTCCTCATCCCACCTGCACATCGTGTTCAGGTCAAGCTCCTCCGGGAGCTCTCAGCAGACACCTTCTCCATCCAGCTCATCCCTTCTGCCCTTCCTTCTTGTCATCTCAACTTCGTCATTGCTTCATAACATCTCACAGCTTGCCCTTTCTGCTGCCAAGCTCCCTTCTGGGACCAACTTTCTGTGCATGTCCTTTCCTCCAGGGTCAAAGCAAACACACTAGTGTCAGGCAGGCTGAGAGCCCAGAAATGGGGCCTCTGTGACATGACCCACGACACCTGAGCCTTTAGGGATGACCTGTGGCATCCTATCGCTCCTCCCACAGCTCCACCCGGGACGGCACGTTTGAGCAGTTGCCTCATCCCAGCAGCACGTTGCCTCATCCCAGCAGCACGTTCGTAAGCCATATAACAGGAACTCTCCGTGCCTGTCTTTTGTGAATGCACTTACTTGACCAAACGTCCCCTGCTCCCCCTTGTCTTCTCCCTCCTCTCTCTCTGCATCTTCTGTGTCTCCGTCTAGCCCCGTGGATAGCCACCCACTCCCAGCAACATCTTCTGACTGTCCTTCTCCTCTGAGACAGCCCAGGAAGGGTCTGTAAATTCTATGTGCTGTGAGAGACCCTTACATTTCCTCTATGCCTAGTCCAGTATCACTTACCTTAAACAACCTTTTTTTACCTCTGTCAGAACGAAGATGATAATCACACTGTGACAGTTAACACTTGTCCTCAAGCAATTCTTACCAAAAGCTGTGAATGCCTTTCTCACAAAGATAAATTTTACATGATTGCAACATAGGGAACAAGGAATAGCTACTGCGTCCTGGTAGAAAATCTTATGCTTCCAAATGGTGCCAGCTCACTGTTTAATGCTGCTACTAAAGAAGAGAGAAGCGTCTGTCTTTAAGTCCTAAAACTAAATATGGAGCTATGATTATAAGTTATCATTGTCATTCAGTTCAGTGCCAGGACAGGTTCTAAAAATTGTCAGAACAGTTCATGTCACCCCCAGATCTTGGTTTCTAACACTGTTCTCCAATACCAGGAACCAGGCCTCCTTGGAAATGGGATTCTAAGACTGGAGCAGGAAATACACAAGATGAGCCTGAGCGTTTTGTGGTGCCAGAGAGCAAGGAAGTGCTAAAGAAATAAATTTATGTCAAAGGGGCACAGGAGGGCTTCCCTGGTGGTGCAGTTGTTGAGAGTCCACCTGCCGATGCAGGGGACGCGGGTTCGTGCCCCGGTCCGGGAAGATCCCACATGCCGCGGAGCGGCTGGGCCCGTGAGCCATGGCCGCTGGGCCTGCACATCCGGAGCCTATGCTCCTCAATGGGAGAGGCCACAACAGTGAGAGGCCCGCATACCGCAAAAAAAAAAGAGCGGGGGGCACAGGAAAACCAATTGAAAGAGCTCCCTATAGCCAAAGCTGGAACAATTCAAACAAGAAAATAAAGAAAGCAGTTTGGGATTATAATCCAAAGTAGATAATAAATATCCATGAACCCATACTGATATAAATGAATGAATTAATAAATAAACGGGAGAGAAGATACAAATCTCCTATCTGTAAGAATTCCAAAAATTTATGTGTCTACCCCATCCTGCAGTAGGGAGATAGAGCTTCCCATGCCTTAAGTGAGGGCTCACATGCTGACAGCCTCCAAAGGGTACATACAGTGTGAAGGCAGTAGGTGCTGCCAGGTTGGGCTCCCCGCAGATGTGCCAGCTGTGGAAACTGCCCTATTTAGTGCTTATGGGCAACAGAGACAGTTTTTTCATCAGATCAGCTCTGTGGAGTGGTTTTGCCCATTATTCCTGGAAACTTGGCCTCCTCATGATTCTGTAAACTACCTAATATCTTTTTTTAAATTTTATTGAAGTAGAGTTGATTTACAATGTTGCATTCATTTCTGCTGTAGAGCAAAGTGACTCAGTTACACATATATATATTCTTTTACATATTCTTTTCCATTATGGTTTATCTCAAGATATTGAATACAGTCCCCTGTGCTATACAGTAGGACCTTATTGTTTATCCATCCTATATATCCTAATATCTTTTAGATAAATTCCTTTTATTTAATTAGTTAAAGGCATTTTCTGTTGCATTTCACTAAGAGCATTGATACGTTCAGCAAGAAAAAAAGTGGGCACAGAAGTTGGCATGACATACTTGAAGTATGAGCCCAGAAATTAATATAAACTGTGGCAGGAATTGTAATCTATTATTGACTATAAAAATAATCTGTGTGTCTGTGCTTTAAAAGAGGATAAAATAAAAAGTCTTAAGGGCAATAATAAGAGTGTGGGGGGCTTCCCTGGTGGTGCAGTGGTTGAGAGTCCGCCTGCCGATGCAGGAGACACGGGTTCGTGCCCCAGTCCGAGAGGATCCCACATGCCGCAGAGTGCCTGGGCCTGTGAGCCATGGCTGCTGAGCCTGTGCGTCCGGAGCCTGTGCTCCACAACAGGAGAGGCCACAGCAGTGAAAGGCCCATGTACCACAAAAAAAAAAAAGTGTGGGGTTTTTTAATGGGTAAAAGCATGACTAAATTCTTGCCATAATTTGAGGTAGGATGTAGTTAATTACAATTTGCCAGAAAAAAAAAAACCTTACAGTTAAGTTAAAACTTTATAGGCAATCACTAAATTAATGAAAATATAACCTGTGGCTCATAAACAGAGGGAAAAAGGGGGAGAAAGGTGAATATAGAAAACTTCATTAATACAATAAAAGGAAGGAAAAGACAAAAAAAGAAAAGAGAAAGAATGATACGTAGAAAATCAATATAAGATGGGAGAAATTAATCCAAATATATCATAATCTCAATAAATGTATATAGATTAGATTTGCCAGTTAAGACAAGAGGTAAAATATTTTAAAATCTGGCTAATGTTACTTAAAAGAAACACAGGGAAACATAAGGCTGCATAGAAAAGTTTAAATTAGAAGACAGGAAAAGGTATATCTTACAAAAGTTGACCAAAAAAGTTAGGATAACAATATTAATATTAGACAAAAGAGAACTTAAGGTAAATAGCCTTTGTAAGGGTAAAGAAGGATGCTATATATTACTAAATATATTATTCTGTATTACTAAAAGGAACAACCCAATCAGAAGAATCACATATTTGTATGCCTTAACCATACTGCCTCAAAATATACTGAATTTTAAGCCTTGAGAGAGATTTCAACACTTCTGTATTAGAAATTGGCATTCGAATATGCAAGACAAAAATTATAACCAGTAAAATTAAAATGAACAGAATTTATATAAAATCTCCCATCACTGTAAACATATAATAGATATTATTTTCAAGAACACAACTGGGATTATATAGACTTGATTATGCATTAAATCGCAAAGAAATTTAAATAAATTTCGGAGAATCAATAAAATACAAATCGTATTTGCTAAGCATAAGGCAACTAAACTGGAAATTAAAAATAAAAGAACTTTGTAGATACTTTTTCCTCTCCAGATATGGGGACACATATATATATTTTGTGTGTGTGTGTGTGTGTGATATGCGGGCCTCTCACTGCTGTGGCCTCTCCCGTTGCGGAGCACAGGCTCCGAATGTGCAGGCTCAGCAGCCATGGCTCACAGGCCCAGCTGCTCCACGGCATGTGGGATCTTCCTGGACTGAGGCACGAACCCACGTCCCCTGCATTGGCAGGCGGACTCTCAATCACTGCGCCACCAGGGAAGCCCCCACATATATTTATTAATAACTCATGGATTATGGATTAATTCACAGTGAAAATTACAGAGTATCTAAAACTGAACACCATGAAAATACTATATATTTCAGAACTTGAAGTATATAACTAAATTTGTACTTGGGGTTTAAATTATAGCCTTAATGCATTTATTAAAAATAGAATTCTTATACAAATGAATTTTGTTTCAAGTTAAAAGAAAAAGCACTCAAGCCTAAAAAAATAAAAAGGAAATAAAAACATAAAAGCAGGGAGCTTCCCTGGTGGCGCAGTGGTTGAGAGTCCGCCTGCCCATGCAGGGGACACGGGTTCGTGCCCTGGTCCGGAGGATCCCACATGTTGCGGAGAGGCTAAGGCCTTGAGCCATGGCCGCTGAGCCTGCGCGTCCGGAGCCTGTGCTCCACAATGGGAGAGGCCACAACAGTGAGAGGCCCGCGTACCGCAAAACAAACAAACAAACAAACAAACAAAAAAACATAAAAGCAGATATTAATAAAATGAAAAATAAACAATAAAAAGAATCAACAGAATCAAACCCCAATTTATTAAAAAGTCAGTAAAATAACACTGATGATTAAAAAGGAGAAAAGAGACACAAAAAACAAATAAGGAATAAAAATGGGGCTAGAACAACGGTATGGTAGAATTATTTAAAAATCATGAGACAGCTACATGGAACTTTATGCCAACAGATTTGAAAACAGTAAAAATGGAAACATTTCTAGAAGAATACAATTAAAATGTAAGACTCGAGACACATTTCACAGTGTCATACTGCAAAGTATTGAAAAACAAAACACAGAAAGGAAGACACATGGTGCCTGGTCTCTCATCACTTCACAGAGCAGCACGCAGGGGGCAGTTGATGCCACTGGACACTTGGAGTTTTCCTCTCCAGAGAAGGTACTGCTCATCCTCTAATGCCTTGTGTGGAGTAAGAGCAAGAACCATCAGGTGTGTGTGGTATAAACAGAGAAGGCTTGGGTGCCAGGCTCTTGGGGGATGCAGAACAGCTGGACAGGAGTTTTGGGGAATGCAGCTGGTTACTTTGGGGGAAGTTTGCTTGGCGACCACCCTCTGCTCCCCGCACCCCCTTACCTGGGAATGGAGCTCCACCCCCTGGAGAAATGAACTTCAAACAAAACTCTTTCCAGTGAAAGGGAGAGCATCTGTTTGTCGTTCTGAATCCTGGGTCACTGAGGCAATTCTGCTTGCTTCTCCTCTGCTACCAACACCAATTCACAAAGAAACAGGAATTCTTATTAAAATAAAACACATTAAAAACAATAAATTGGTTGGTAATCAAAAGATTCCTGTTTAAAAAGACAGCAGGACTGAATGGTTTAATGGTATGTTTTGCCACACTTTCAAAAATTACCTGTTTTAAATAACCGTTTAAGAGACTGAAAAAAGAAGGAAATCCTCCAAGCTCACTGGAAAAATTTAGCATTCATCCTTTCCACCAACTGGATCAGAAGAAAAGGAAAAGATGGAGCCATCTCATTTATGAAGGTAGATATGATCATCTTAAACAAAGTTTTGTCAAATTAAACTCCACTCTGTATTAAAAAAGCATAATGGGGCTTCCCTCGTGGTTGAGAGTTTGCCTGCCGGTGCAGGGGACACGGGTTCGTGCTCCGGTCCGGGAAGATCTCACATGCCGTGGAGCGGCTGGGCCCGTGAGCCATGGCCACTGAGCCTGCACGTCTGGAGCCTGTGCTCCTCAACAGGAGAGGCCACAACAGTGAGAGGCCTGCGTACCGAAAAAAAAAAAAAAAAAAAGCATAATGCAGGTTTAGGCCACGAATGTATATTTCAAAAGCAGAAAATGTATCATTGTAGTATGCCATACTAAAATAATAAGAAGAAAGCAAAGGAAAATCTCAATAGATGCACCTCGGATAGTCACAAAATTCAACGCCAATTTGTGATTTTAGAACTCTCATGGAACTGGGAACAAGAAGAAACTTTAAAAGCCTATGGCACCACTAATCCTAATGGATTTAGATTAGGATTAATCCTAACTAACCTCTAGGATAGTCTCTAGAAGCATTAGAACTAAAGTCGAGAACAAAGGAAGGATAACCTTTAACATCACAACCATTCAAAAGTGTACTCTGGCTCCTAGCTAAAGAAATAAGAAAAGAAAAAGAAATAATAATTATAGGAATTGGAGAGGAAGACGAAACACTATCTTTATTTGCATATATTATAGTAGTTTATAAAAAAATTCTTGAGAGAAGGTCCAGATGAGCTATGGAGGTTAATAGGAAAGTTTGTCAGGACTGCAGGACAATCAGTGTTTAAAAGGCAATAGCATCCTTATTACCAGTAAATTTAGAATATATAATAGAAAACTCCCAAACTTCTGCTTCTGGCCACAGGGAGGAAGTAGTCAGAATGACCCTCCTGCAGTAGGCAGCTAGAGACCTGGACAACATAAAGAGCACAGCTGGGGCTTCCTTGGTGGCACAGTGGTTGGGAGTCCACCTGCTGATGCAGGGGACATAGGTTCGTGCCCCGGTCCAGGAAGATCCCACATGGCGTGGAGCGGCTGGGCCCGTGAGCCATGGCCACTGAGCCTGAGCATCCGGAGGCTGTGCTCTGCAACGGGAGAGGCTGCAACAGAGAGAGGCCCGTATACCGCAAAAAAAAAAAAAAAAAAAAAAAAATAGAATGATGATCAGGAGACTGAAGGAAGTCACCAGTATGAAGTCACATTCTTTACACAGTACCCAGTTTTTGGAACCAGAGCCCAGTGACTGAGGGAGAAGTTGGAATTTTCACAACAATCCTGTGAGACGAGTACCTTAGTTATCCCCGTTTTACTGATGAGGAAACTAAGGCAGGCTGAAATTAATTTTCCCAAGAATCACACAGCTAGGAAAGGGCATAGTTAACACATCCTATGAGCATGAGTGTATGATACTCACATAAGTGCAGAATTGGTGAATCTAGGACATAAATATTTTAAAATTTAAAATACGCTCTAGATTACATTTTAAAGAGGTTGTAAGATTTCACACTCCCACCAGCCAAAACGAAAGCTTATCTCTCCCTTTATCCTCTGTAGACCTGGCTTATATCATCAATGAGTGAAAAATAGACATTCAGATTTTTTTTCAACATCTTTATTGGAGTATAATTGCTCTACAATGGTGTGTTAGCTTCTGCTCTATAAAAAAGTGAATCAGCCATGAGTATACACGTATCCCCATATCCCCTCCCTCTTGCGTCTCCCTCCCACCCTCCCCATCCCACCCCTCTAGGTGGTCACAAAGCACCAAGCTGATCTCCCTGTGCTATGCAGCTGCTTCCCACCAGCCATCCATTCTACATTTGGTAGTGTATATATATAGACATTCAGATTTAATTTCAACTTTTCAAACTTGTTTATTGACTGTTTTGATTTCTTCTTCTATGTATTGCTTGGTCATATTCATTGACTATTTTTATATTTGATTGTAATTTTTTTGTTCCTCACTTTATAAAAGATTTTTGTAGATTAGTAGGATGAATCCTATGTCCATCCTACCTCATAAATTGTCTTCTTAGCCCATACTTTACTTGTTTACTTTCTTAATGATCGTTTTGCCATATATAAAATGTTTCCTCTGCAGCCCATCTTAATGTGGTTTCATTCCACTCAAACTGATGCTTTCAGGGTTCCCAGCAGCCTCCACACTGAATTAGTGTGGAATTTTCTGTCCTCTTGTCCAATCCAGTTGTAAATCCTTTATTTAATCTCTCAGAGTCTCAGTTGCCATTTCTGGATGTGAATATGAGAAAACACTCCCAGCTCTGCAAGTTAGTTGCAAAACTTAGAAAGCATTCATGCACAGCACCTAGAACAGTGCCTGCTGTTATTACTGGTCAAAAGCCTGCCCGTCCACTTGCTGTCTGTGTGCTCTGGCTCCAGCCCCCCTGGGGAAAATGCTGCTATTCACAGGAAGAAGAAGAAGGAGGGGGAGAAAATGGAGGAGGAGGACCGGGGCAAGAAGGAGGGGGAGGGGAGGTGAAGTCGGCACTGATGCTGGCCAGGTGTATCCCTGGAGTTGTACTAAACGCGTCTCAGAGCAGCACAACCTGGGGCTTCCAGATATGAAGAGCATTAGTAACGATAACGAGAATCGTGAACATTTAGGGAGAGGTGACTACTCCCAGACACCTTGCTGAGTGCTTCATGAGGAAGGATGCCATACAGATGAGGCACTTGGCCTGTCTGGCACCTGTTGAGAGCTCTGTATGAATCCGTAGTCACTCTCACCGCCATCGCCACTCTTATTTTACAGGCAACATCTTATGAAACCACTCCACTGCTTCCAGGCAGATGGATGGGGAGCAAGGACCGACCTGTGCATCCTGTCCCCTATCAAGGGACCTGGGAAAGCCATCTTTACTCCAGAATGAGTCAGCAGGGACCAGATGGAAACTCATGGAAAGTTCTGCCCCATGGGAGAAGGCCTTGCTGCTGAGACTTCAGTGAAAACTGAGGCCTGGGGGCAGAACCCTGACCAGGAAGCATGTTGCTTTTGGCCCTCACTGAGTTGCCCTAATATTTAAAAGTCAAGACAGTTCACCTTGAAATAGGGATTTTCAGCTTCTGTTGACACTTGTCAACAATGAGTATCTCTCAGTGTCCTTCCACCAGTGGTTTCACTCACTTTGGATGCCAGCCTGGCCCTAAAGGTATCTGGGTTCCTGACCCCTGAACCCAGCTCCCTGTCCTCAGGAGAAAAGGTCTCCCGTGAAACAGATGTATATATTCTGCTAAACAGAGAATTTTTAGAAAGCACCTGCTCAGTATTCTCTGTCTGACTCCAGAAGACATAGGTCTGGTTTAATTCTCCTTAAAAAGATGATAAGAAGGGAACAGCCCCAGAAGCAAGCTTGTAGATATAAAGAATGGAGACAGATATTATATTCACACTGAGAGAAAAAAAAAATTCAGGCTCATTATTGAAGGAAATCAAATCAGTAAAGCTGGAGATGAACTTAAGCAACCTCATGAGATCACAGAGGAAATGAATAAAGAGATTAAAACGATGAGAAAAGTATGATAATAGAGGCGGAGGACTAACCAAGGTGATTGAACCCATGAATAAAAGCTACTCCTGACAAAGGACACCCTAGATATGAGTATGATGCAATAATAAAAGGTATTAGAGAAAATTTCCTGACCTGGAAATGGATTTGTCAACCGGAGAAGGGAGGATTTACAGTTTCTGGGCAACATTAATGAAAAGAGATGGATACCAAGACAAGGCTGACGATTATTTTTTTATAACTTCAAAAACAACAAGAGAATCCCTTTGAGCTTACCCTCAAAGAAATGAATGTCAGGTGGGTTGGCCTAAAATGTCTCCCCTGCTATATTAAATTAAATCTCTATTGCCAAGAGGCAAACATTGGCTGAAGCAAAAATTCATGGGTCAGGAATGACAGGCCCCAGAGAAGCGACACAGCAAACAGTTCATTTGTCAGCTTCTCTAGGGGGAGGGGATGGTTCATCAGCATGGAACAAATTTGGCGACTTACACAGGAAGCAGCTCCTAATATCTTGGACCCAGGATGCAGTTCTAAGAACAAGACTCTGATGCTTTGACAGGTCAAGCCCACAAGTCTCCCCATCAGATGGTCTGACCTCCACTTTTGACTGATGTTAGGATCTAAAGGCACCTGTCCACCAGCTAGCACGGTCCTTGGGATTGGAATCATACTTTGCAAAAATGTCACCAGGGGCAGAGATACAGTTCCCACTGACACCATGGGGGTGCGGGTGCTGATGTGTCATAGTGAACCAGACGCTTGGCAGGGTGGTTTCATTTGGGCAACACCACATGGGGCACCAGGCTGGATACAGAGCTACATGTGCACCAATTCCAGGCCCCCACGAACCCAATGTGCTCTGCCTGCAAGAGCCTCTTTCCAGGATCTAAAGCACTGATTCTGAACCCCAGCTCTATCCTGGGATGCCCAGTATTTGTGGGCCTTTGCTCTAGAGAAGACAGAAGACCAACAGGAGTCTGCCGAGTACCTGCTGGATTTCCTATCCCTGCATCCCATCACGTGGACCTCCTCACCATCTACCTGACCTCCCAGACTCCAGGAACGGTCATTCACTTGGAATGTGGCTGGAGGAAGCTGAGGCCATTTGGACTTGTCCACGAAGCAAAATCTCAGCTAACAGCCCCTGAAGTTGAGGCAATACCAATACTTCTGCCAATGGAGAGCACAGCTGAAGACTGCCCTGTCTGACCGTTTCTTCAAGATTCCCCTTAATCACAATATTGCCAACCTGTCTTTCTTTCTGTTTACACATGACTTCTTTTCAACTACCTTCCTGTGTTGATATTTTTCTAATTTGAAATGTTTAACTTCAAAGGTTATTTTGGCAGTAGAAAAAGCAATTTGCGTTTGATATAATTAAGCAATGGCCCATTGATTTACTCACCGCTGTACATTACACCTTCTCTTCTCATTTACCATCTTAGTTCCTAATGAGTTTATCCTCAAACAGGGATTTATTGATGCCTTGAGAGCAACAATTCCAAAGCACCCAGAGGCCCATCCCAATATGAGCCAAACTGGGCTGAGTTATTCATAATTTAGATATCGCCTGGGTATTGTGTTTCCTGCTATCTTTACTAAATGAGTACAAGAAGAATTGGAATTTGAGAAAAGAGCCAGGTTCTGGCTTTCAATATACTGGGAGTGAAACAGTGCTTCTAACAAAATCAATTCTGTTCTGACAGTTAACACTCAATTCCCACACAATGTGTGTCATTTAATAAGTAAACTGCTGCTCTTTTTAATGAAGCCAAAAAGATGATGTATGCCGTCTGAAGCACAATTATATCCCCAGAAACAGGGAAGGAATTGCTAATTGCAAAATAGTTCACATGGCAACCGCTTGATAAATGAAGCTGAGAAAAACAGCCTTACGCTTCTTACGCATCCTTCTTTGTCTCTGGCAAAGGAAAGAAATTTGAAAAGTCAACTCGACAACTCATTTTGGGTGTCAGGTGGCCCTTTTTTTTTTTTTTTTTTTTTTTTGCAGTACGTGGGCCTCTCACTGTTGTGGCCTCTCCCGTTGTGGAGCACAGGCTCCAGACGCGCAGGCTCAGCGGCCATGGCTCACGGGCCCAGCCGCTCCGTGGCATGTGGGATTTTCCCGGACCGGGGCACGAACCAGTGTCCCCTGCATCGGCAGGCGGACTCTCAACCACTGCGCCACCAGGGAAGCCCTCAGGTGGCCCTTTTTATAAGGTGGGTCTCTTTATAACCCCAGCTATGCTGGCGGCTAGGACCAACACCAAGGACACAGACAATGAAAGGAGACACCTCACAGAGGAAACACTCTAAATCTCTTCCAGCAGCTTCTTCGTCCAGCTGCTAAGTACAGCCATCTCCAGTTTGCTCCCAGGGATTGCAAAGTCAGGAGCTCTCCATTCCCGGGGCAGTTTGACACCTGGGGGGCTCAGGGAGCCGTAGGAATGAACAGTCAACTCTGGGGTTGGGCTGTGTGTGTTGGGGTGCAGCAAGGTTGCCACTCCTGGTCCTGACACTGCTCTAACTGGTGTGGAAGAGCCAATCTTCCATGGAACCAGGAGGCCTCCCAAGAATGTTCAACTCTCCTTACTGTAAACTCTGAGAGGGTCTCTGCCTACCATATGCCCATCTATGGAGAGTTTCTGTTTTCATGTCTATGAGCTACTTCTTTGTCGACAGCCAACATCCACTTTGTCCTTCTCAGGCCGTGGGTTATAGATGCGGCTCAATCTGCCTCAGACTTTAGGACTGAACATGGGTCCTGGAGGAAGCCAGTCAACACTTTGCACCCCCTGATGTCAATGACTGGTTCAGTGATGGACACATGACCCAGAACAGGCTTATCAGAACCAAGGAGATTCAGTTCCTCAGCTTTTGTTTGAACGATTGGTTGGAGGACTTCTCCTCCAATGGGTATATACAACCTGAAGTTTGAACAGCCATTTTTTAACAATGTGATGTTCCCTTCTCAAATTCCTGAAACTGATAATATCTGCTTCTTTTTTGTACTGTTCAGTCTGACAAGTGTATTGACTATTTAAATAACAAGCTTCTCAATTGTATTTCCGTCCCCAATTTTATTGATTTCTGTTGTTAACATTATTATTTCTTTTCTTCTGTTTGCATTGTGTTTAATTTGCTCTCCTTTTCCTAGTTCCCTAAAGTATAAGCTTAAATCACTGATTTGAGACTTTTCTTCTTTTCTAACATAAGCATAATAACCATAACATAGTTCTCCTTTGCACCTGGAGAATTCCTTCTTTCTGAGTGGTGCCCTTCCATTACCTGAGAGTCACCAACTAATTCCCTGTCTGCCAAGTGTCCAGGCAGGGGCTCCCTGTGTGAATGGTTGAAGGAGGCTGTCATGAATGAATTTAAAGATACTTTCCAATCGAAGGTTCTAGATTGGATTTTCACTCTACTGACAATTTCAGACTTGTCCTCTGGGCCCTGAGCATAACAGATCAATGTCAAGACAAATTAAATACATGAGGCCTCTAAAAAACAATATCTCTGGATAAGATGAGCCTGCATTTTAATTCTATTATATAAATTCCATTAAGGAAATCTTCTAAGGAAAGAAGTTATAGTGGGGATTGTTAAAAATGAACAATATTTTCAAAGCAGGCCAAAGAGCTCTAAATTCTCTTTTTAGTTAAAATCATGGACACCTTAACTCTGCCTATATTTACAAGCATTCACCATACATCTTCCCTCGAATGGCTTCTCTGAGTTCCCACTAACTCTGGAGCCCTTTCTGATAATTTCCTTTATTCCTCAGCTCTGTTTTGTAGGCATGCTTCAATAGTTGACACACACTCACACAAAAACCACTGCAACTTTTCTCTCTGGAACACATTGTTATTGTCCAAAAGCACAGTTCAACCTTGTATCATGAAAGGAGGTATTTTTGGTTTTGCATCATTATTTGTATTCATGTATAATTCAGGGCTGCCTGACTGCCAGGTTTCCTAGAGTTGCAGAGGATGGGAGATGGGGATGTAGGATTTGAAAGTCAATCTAAATATTTTAAAGTGAATTGCATAATGGTGGGGGGAGGGAAGCTCAATCAAATAAAACTGTCACGATTGGCATGGTGAAGAGTTTCTTTATGAAATTAAAAGGACATTTGCAGGAGTGTGGGTGATGCGAAACCTGAGTGCACCTGAAATCCTTCATATGGGTGATGAAGTCAAGGTCACCTCACAGACAGCACGCTCTGACCTACAATTGTTTTCATATTGTCCAAGAATTTAAGAGACCCATGATGCTTAATAAGTTTCTGTGCTGTATGCATCCTAAGGCAATAGATGTACTTTATAGTTTTAAAAAACAACAGCTCATGGATAAACAATGGTTCTAATGCAAAACCCCTCAGGCTAAAGATCCAGTTCAGAGCCAGCCACTCCCTGCCCTTCCCTCAACACATTTAGAAGAAGCAAATCCTGTTCAACACGCAGCTTCTCTCAGCCAGGAACTTGAAAAGCTGCCTTTCCTCAGCCTTAGAAGCAAATCTATAAAGTCTTACAAAGAGAAGGAAAATAATTAGTGGGTGGTAAAATAATAAGTGAGACAAAATAATAATAAATACAATTTTCCAGGCTCTTTTTTTAAAAAAAAATAAAAATAACTTTATTTTTATTTTTATTTTAAAAATAACTTTTATTTTAAACTGTGGTGATATTTTGGTTCAACCCTCATTAAAATTTCTTTTTAGTTCACCAGTATATAATCTTTTCTTTTTTTTAGATAAAAGTAGCAGGATATATATGTGAATTTATGAATATTGATGACCTTTGGGTCATGGAAGAGTGTTGATTTAATTTAATTTTTTGTTGTTTGTCTTTTAATTTTTTTAATTTATGTTTTTGACATCTTTATTGGCATTTAATTGCTTTACAATGGTGTGTTAGTTTCTGCTGTACGACAAAGTGAATCAGCTATATGTATACTTATATCCCCATATCTCCTCCTTCTTGAGCCTGCCTCCCACCCTCCCTATCCCACGCCACTAGGTCGTCACAAAGCATTGAGCTGATCTCCCTGTGCTATGTGGCAGTTTTCCACTAGTCCAGGCTCTACTTTAATTCCCACAGTTGGCTTCATGTTACAGGCATGATAGCAGCTGGCTCCAGGTGTCTTTGTGGCAGGAAAGTCCCCTAAAGCCTAAACTGGCTTCCATCCCTGAGATTCTACAAAGGTTCCTGGACTCCTTGTCATTCCTTTGCTGAGGGGAAGGACATCTTCTGAGTAGGGCCTGGAACCTACCATGGGTCACAGACAAGACCTGCAGTTGCTTCCATAGCGTTCTTCCAAAATGAACAGGAGGCACTATTGAAACTGAGCAGGACCCTGGGGGGCCTTCACGGGGACAGACCCCCGTGTCCCCTACCTCTTGTTTGTAGTAGAGCTTTAGCCTCCTAGGCATTCCCCAAGTTCCAAAGAACAGATTTAATCAGAGAAGTGAGAAAATGCAAAAACAAAGGAAAACAGTCAAGCAAGACCCAAGAATAATAGTTTAGCCATAAAACAAAGTCAAGGACCTTTAGTTCCTCCTCAAGGGCTATTGATAATACTCTGAGCCATATTCTTGAGCTGTCTTGCAGATGCTAAAACCCTCACTAGATGGAAGAAGTTAACTGCATGCTGACCACCAGCACGTAGACCACAGTCTGATTGGAACCAGAAGGGTGATGATTGAGATTCCCAAAACATCACCCTGTTATCTCTCTACCAACCAATCAGAAGAATGTCCATGAGCTGATCACACCTACAACCCTCATCCCTAATGTTGCTTTTAAAAACCCTTCCCTGAAAGCTATTGGGAAGCTCTGGTCTTTTGAGCCTGAGCTGCCCATTCTCCTTGCTTGATGCCTGCAATAAACACTGTACTTGCCTTCACCACAACCTGGTGTCAGTAGATTGGCTTTGCTGCTCATTCAATGAGAGAACCCAAGTTTTGTTCGGTAACACTATAAGTCTCCCTAAAGGCCTCCTCAACCATCTAAACTTAGAACTAATGATGCCCAGTAGAGTTGTACAATTGATTTATTTTTATACCTAGAATGAAAATTATTTCACAATTTGAGATAAAGTTTCCACTACAACTTTCTTAAGAAGCAGTAACAGGTTACTGTAAATTTCCCCTCATGCTTAAGTGTATTTACTGGTTCTTAGATTCCCCAGAGCAGAATCCCAAAAGCTTCATGCTTTCAAATTGAGGGACTCTAAGGGTCTTGAGGTTTTAGTCACTTCACAACAAGATCTCCATCAGGGGTGTCCTAGAGCCAGCACCAACCAGCCCCCACTTATAAGAGCAGATTGGGAAATGTTCTAGGATTTGGTGAGCTTCATTACCATTATTACAAATTCAATGATGCAAATTTACAAGTAAGTAAATTATATTAAGAGAAAAGATAACAAATGTTCAAAACTCATCCCTTCCTAAATATTTTACTATGGGTTAATTATCTCTACTTTGAGGTTATTTATGTCTTTTGGATCTTTAAGATGCAAATATACAACAGTACTGCACCTCTCTTCCCAGCTCTGCATTCAATGATAGATTGAAACTGATCTCATTAGGAGTATTTACACCAGAGTAATCAGCAAATGCTACAAATCAAGGCTTTCTCCCCCCACTAAAGATCCAGTTGTTAAACATTTACTAGCACACTGCGGATCTCCAACCAGAGCATAGGGTTATAATTTTAGGAAGGAGGACATGTTCTGAGACCAGATTCCCAGGTACCATACACTGAACTTTCTGCTGGCACAAGTGCAGTGCAGGGCTCTTAGTTTCTAGCAGCTGATGGATGAGTGTGCAAACTGAGAGCTTCAGGTCCATCTCATCACAATTGAATGCCCCAGGCTGATGGTCTGAAGGGACAGAATGGCCAGGAGCAGGACAATCAGTGCCCCAGAGATGGAGCGGTCTGTTTTTGCACCATATTCGAAACCCAGGTTGGCCAATGTTTTTTAGCCTCTGAAACTTTTTTTAAACAAAGGTTTTTGCAGGGGTGTGATACGTAAATCAGATGCAAGTGAAGCCGCTCAGTGACAAAGTGGGAAGGGGGTCAGAACCCACTGCCCACTGGCTCTGAATCTCCTTTCTAGCTCCCAGAGGGACTGAAAGGGGAACTCCTTGTCTGCAGGGTGTGCAGCATGGAAACTTGCACCACAAAGAGTGAAAGCTGAGAACAGATGATGTTGATGTTCGAAAACATGCAGTAGGGCTTCCCTGGTGGCGCAGTGGTTGGGAGTCCACCTGCCGATGCAGGGGACGCGGCTTCGTGCCCTGGTCTGGGAGGATCCCACATGCCACGGAGCGGCTGGGCCTGTGAGTCATGGCTGCTGAGCCTGTGCGTCCGGAGCCTGTGCTCCACAACGGGAGAGGCCACAACAGTGAGAGGCCCGCGTACAGCAAAAAAAAAACACAAAAAACAAAAAACTAAAAACAAAAAACAAAACACGCAGCAGCCTTGTTTCCACCCACAGAGGCAGTTTTCCCCAGAAGCTGTTTACAGAGGTGGCTGGTTGCACCTGATAACCTGAGGTTCTCCACCATGAGGATGTTTCAAATGGAAAGAAGGATTTTGTTTAATGACTTCTAGGCCCCAGTGAAAAGCCTGGTTCCCACACTGACAGCAGGGAAGAGGCTTACCCAGGTCCACTCTGGCCCCAGGCATAGCATCCTCCAGGACAAGTGGGTGAACGTGCATAGGAAGCCAGGAGAGACCATGGGGATGGTTAAAAGTCCCGGAAATGCCTTGTTCAAATGTGTAGCTAGCACCTTGTGAGAAAAATCCCAGCCTCGCCAACCATCGCAGGGAGATGAGTAAGATCACAGATGAGCCTTTCCTTGGGGCTTCTTGAAAATTATCCAGCACTGTCAGATGAGCCAGGCGGGGTCTGCGAATGGAGTGAGATTACCCACAGATCTGTCCGCAGAGGAGAGAGAACTGCATACACGTGCGGAACACTTCCCAGCACTGACGTGGCCTAACTCTTGACAGTCATCATAAAAGCCACAGCCTTGGTTAATTTGTGGGCTTCATGGTTTTCTTTCAGTACTGTAAGAGTCTCTAATTCTGTACATTTAAGGTATAAGAAGAGCCATAGTATACATATATACCCCCTTTTTTAGATTTCCTTCCCATTTAGGTCACCACAGAGCACTGAGTAGAGTTCCCTGTCCTATACAGTAGGTTCTTATACTGCTTAGCCTTCTTGCATCAAGGCTGCATGTGTTTCTCAATAAGCAGTTTATACCCTGCTGTTGCTTGAAACTGATCCAGCCTCTTTATCAAGTCACCATCCAGAGAGGCTGGATTCGCCTCTCCCTCCAACAACGCAATCACTCCCAATTCCTGGGCTCCTATCCCACTGCCACTGCTGCTGGTGCCAGCTCTTAATGGATAAAGAATGGGCTTGGTTGGGTTGAGAAGAGATGGGGGGTTGTGAAGAATAAATCATGTTCCACCCAACTTCCTCACTGTAAATTCCAAAAGAATCACTCTGGTTTTGTACATCAGTCTCTGTGAGTTGGGATAGTGTGTGTCTCTTTATCCTGTCTGCTCACTTCAGGTAAAATAATCTTTTTTAGGGTAACTGAATTGGGGGCCTCTTTGCAGAGGCAAACTCTGCATTTATTTCATTCTGTCTTTATAGGTGCAGAGTTCTTGTCCCCAAATTTAGGCTCTCAGGGGGTGTGGAAAGCTCCACTTAAGCCTAAAGTCCCAGGCTGAACTCTCCACTCCAGTCCAAACATAGAAGCCTGAATTTGAGCCACTGACCCGGCTACCAACCTGGTCCCTAACAGGATGGACTTTTATATCCAGTAGGCTAATGTCCCTCCTGAGATGGGCCTCCAGGTAGAAGGAGAAGTGTTGGAAATGGAATCCTACACCCCTAGCTCCTTTCACAGACAAACACTTCCAATTCCAATTTAAACAGAAACTGAACTAAGAAAAACATTTTACCCCTGAGGATAGGTACATGCAAATAAGGTGAAGCAAAACAAAGAAAACCTGTGTGCCTTGTGTTAAACACCCAGGGCTATTTACCTCTCTCATCATTAATGCCATCTCTGCCTAAATATTTCCCTGGGGGGCCACTGCTGGTGACTCACAAATCTTCCTCCATTAAGGGAGGAGGGATGTTACAGTCTTTATTTTATCACAGGCTGCCTCTTGATAATAAGACGGATGCCCAGGAGGTTACCTGTCCCCCACAGGTGAGCCTAGACCTGAGAACCCTGCCCCATTTCCCCTCAAAAATACAAACCAATTTCATAAGAAATTGACAAAACAAGCAGTGCCTCAAGTCTGGATAACATTTTTATTGTTGCAATCCAAATTTTCAGTGTCTGGTTAACAAAAACCTTACCTCTTTTGTATAAATATTCCAGAAGACTTCTGTTCAACTTGCAGCTCTGTTCCCTGATTGCTGCATAAGGTCTTAGATGAATCCAAGAAAACGTGTTGTTGAACATTAAATTCTCCCAAGATTAGAAACCAGTTTAATACATATTTAAGTATTCTGAACAATAACTCTCATTGATAGTGTAGAAATGCCAGGTTTGATAACATGCTCATTTACAGAGAAAGAGATAGGGTAGGGGTGGGACTAGGAGTGGAATTATTGACTCTGAAAAAAGAAAACAGGTGGAAAATTAAGAATTGGTGATGGGATGGACAGCCTAACATTTGTCACTACAATTCTATATAAACCCTCTCCTTGCTAGGGTTCTAACAGTAAAAGATCCATACTCCTCTTTATTTTGCTCTCGTCTACCTCCACTGTTTCTGCAAAAGCTCGTTACCTTTAAGTTCTCATGTATTCAGCTCAACCTAATTTAGAAGAAAAGGTAACACTAGCTATCATTTATTGAGTATGCAGATAACTTAGCCTCTATGATTTCATTAATTCCTCAAACCAGCTCTGCAAGGAGGGTTGAGAGGCCTGAGATCATGGTGGTGGGATGACCCAATCACAGCCCTTGGATAATGGAGCCCAGCATCCATTATGTCACAGCCAGAGGACTCTTGTGGGTACCAAATGGGCTTGGCTGGACTACTTCAGTTTGGGGCTTTTAGGAAAAGCACAGGGAGTCTTACCTTCTCCTGGATGTCTTCTCTTTGATGAAGCAAATATGGTAGGTTCTACTGAGGTGAGAAGAAAGGAAGACACAGCATTGAGTTTATATGAAGTTCAGCTTGAGTTCATTTACTTCCAATGAAGTAAATGTTCTGGGGTAGGAATTACTGAGGACTGAAAAGAAAACTTTCTTTTTCCCCTAGAAGCTGATCGAAGTTCAGGTGATGGATTAGTCAGAATCAGTGTCAACAAAACAATGTGATTCAGTGGTGGCACATGTGGCTGAAAATTAGTTTTGTTCATCTGTAAAATGGGAATGTTATCATAAACCTGCCTCTCAAACCTGAGGTCAGGCTGATACCTTCAGAACTCCTTGGCGACTTTGGATGGAAGCAATGCCTCGTTGGTCTTTTTGTTTTAACATTCTTGGATTTCACTGTATTCATTAAAGACCCACCAGACCTGGGCATCATGGATGTAATGAGTAGGCTTGAAAGGCCTCTCAAGAAAGAAACTCAATGAACTAGAAATACACGATATCACTAATTTAGACGATTTGGGCAATTGCCTCTAGACAACTTACCCACATTACAGCTTATGTTTAAGTGTATTTTTAAATTAGTTAATTCATTTATTTAACAAACAGGTCTTGTGCACCTACTGTGTATCGAGCACCAGGTTAAGCACTGGGGATGCAGTAGCAAAAAACATCCACACGGGGGCCTCCCTGGTGGCGCAGTGGTTGAGAGTCCGCCTGCCGATGCAGGGGACGTGGGTTCGTGCCCCGGTCCGGGAGGATCCCACGTGCCGTGGAGCGGCTGGGCCCGTGAGCCATGGCCGCTGAGCCTGCACGTCCAGAGCCTGTGCTCTGCAACGGGAGAGGCCACAACAGTGAGAGGCCCGCGTACCGCTCCCCCCCCCAAAAAAAATCTACATGGTTCCTGCTTTTGTGGGTCTTACAGCCCCTCACATCTCATTTATGTTACCTGACTCACATCACCTCTGGAATTAAGCCGCACTCAGCCACAAGCCCAAAGCTAAAAGGGAAGACTGCTGAATTCCAATTGCACCTGAGGAAAAGCTTACCAGAAACAGAACGCTTTTGGAGGCTGATACCATGAGTCAGCTTAAAAGCTGGGCCATCCATCATTGAAGGAGGAGGGAGTTCCTGACCAGCAGACAGGGTGGGGAGGGGACAGGGGACGCTTTTCAACCATGGTTTCCTGAGTGGGTTACCACGCGTGTTTGCATGAGCTCAAGACCTGTCTCTGCCAACATGCATGAGATGCCGACTGAAGTGGGCAGCTTGTCTGACACCGTGAGTGAAGCTGTGGGTTCTGGTCAACCACCTCTGTTTAATGAGGGCTGGCAACCATGTGTGTGTTTGCGTGTGTGTGCACACTCATGCGAGAATCTAGGCCCAGCCCAGGTGTGTGTGCGTGTATGGGTTTGTATGTAAGTGTGTGGGAGGGTTCTCTGCAGATGCAGAACTCTGTGAGTGGCAGTCAAAAAGGCAATGAAAGATGCACAGCCAGCTTTGTGGGCCTGTCACCTGTGCAGCACACAGGACCCGGGCTCAGTCTAATTCTCTGTTGTCACCATCTTGAAATTCTTTATAATTTTTTAAATTTATTTTTTTAATTTTTGTTTTTTTATTTTTTTAAATTGAGGTGTAATTTACAATGTTGTGTTAGTTTCAGGTGTACAGCAAAGTGATTCAGTCATATACATATATGTATATGTATGTATGTTTCAGATTCTTTTCCATTATAGGTTATTACAAGATATTGAGTGTAGTTCCCTGTGCTATACAGGGTTCCTTGTTGTTTACCTATTTTATATATAGTAGTGTGTATCTGTTAATCTCAAAGTCCTATCTCTCCCCCAACCCCAGTATTTTTTAACAAGGGGCCCACACTTGCATTTCGCACAGGTCCCACTAATTATGTAGCCCATCCTGGGAGCAGGCTGCAAGGTGAGAGTGTAAAGGGTGATGTGGAGGCTTCAGTAGGAGCCAGAGCCGAGTGAGTCCAAGTTGCTGAAGAGGGACACTGAGCACTGCCGGGCCAGGACACCCCTCACTTCCTGGGGAAGCGCACTGGGACGCCTCGTGAAATCAGATGGGAACCACCAGGACCAGAATAGCCACCCAGGGCTCAGTGCTGAGCAGGGCAGTGGGGAATATGAAACCTTGATTAAACATTTACATTGGCAATTAGGACACCGTGGCTACTGGAGTTTGTCCTAAAACATTCTTGTTACTCAAAACAGAATTTCCTGTTCTTCGTGTTTTAAAATGAGCATGAACCAAGTCATGAAAAGAGGGAAATTCATCTTGACCTGGAAAATGGACCGAATTCCAGTAAGTCACAATGGAAGAGGTGGTTCAGGATGGATCAAAGGCATCATCAAAGGCATCGGAGCCAAGATTTGAAGGCATCATCAGGACCAGAAAATACACCAACTTGGTTGCCCAGGTAGGAGACAAATGAAAAACATAACATGAGAAAGGTAGGTCGCAACCAGATTGTGGACGTCTTGGCACTTAGAGTTGAGGAGCTTGAATCCTTTCCTTAGAACAGCAAGACAGAGGCTGCTCCTTGCCTGTCCAGGAGCCATCTCCCCCTCTTCCTTAGCAGGAGAACACACATTTTATTTGGGGTAGCACTGCGTCTCACTTATACACCCCATGCCCAGCTTCCATGAGACTGAGGTCTGTGGACAGTGAGCTGGAGCTGGAAGGGGTGGATTGATGGACCCATGAGATGAGCACCCTCCACCCTTCTGCCTCTCTTCTTTCTGTTGTTTGCATACAAATGTGATGCCTGGATCCTTGCAGGAGATGACCTTGAGAAGAGAAGCCAGGTACCAGGAAGGTGGAACAAAAAAGAGGTGGAAAGTGGTACATGGAAGACCCTTCAAAGGTCTTCTTGGCATCAAGCAGAACCGGTGCTCTTAGAGCGCATCGTGGTGAAGGCAACGGGAAGCCCTGGATGTTTCTGGGCAGAGGCAATTTGTGATTCAAGTAATAGGGTTTGTGTTGGGGTTTGAGGGGACTTAGAGGCATGAAGATCAGGTTGGCAGCGAAGGTGAGGAATCAGAATTAAGGTGGGCAGAGTCAGAGAGGAGAAGAAATGTTTCCCAAGACAAGGTGAGAAGATGAACAACTGTCTTGATGGGTATTGATGCCATGTTGGTCGAATGTGAAGGCAGGAAGAGAACTTTATTGGAAAGAGGGTTTGGGGGAAGGTAAAATAACTCCATATGTAGTGAGTTTAAGTGTCAGTGGGAGAGCCAGCAGAACTCTCTAGTAGATTGCTGGAGATACAGAGCTAGAGGTTGGGAAGATATTAGGTCTGGGTTTGGGATCACTTATTTAGAGAAGATTTTTGACAAGAGAGTGTGGAGATGAAGAAGTGCACATGGAAGACTCAGAAAAATGTGCTGACCCCCTTACAAAAGGAACATTGCCATGTTGAGCCTTTTTGTCTCTCGGGTCCAGATCCGCCCTTCTTTGCCCAGCCTTGTGATGCTGGAGCTGGACCCTGTAAACATTTCTCCTTTTCCAGCTGTTGGAATGTTAGGCTTCGTCAGAGGATAACACTGAAATGACCCTTGAGGCCATGGTAGCAGGAAGACCTTCCCTTCCGGGTTCCCGTTTACAACAGTGTTACTCAGTCTGGGGGCCCAGCAGCCTGAGCAGAGGAAGTCTCTCCCTGCGCCGAGCTATCCCTCAGGCCACACCTCCCCACCAACGGCCACTTCTGAGCCATGCCAGACTGCCCACACCCTCTGTCCATATGGGCTGCTTCTAAAGAGCAGCCCTGACCAGTGCCTTCTGGCAAGTTCCTTGCACGCAGGCAAGCCGTGTGTCCCCTGGGTAGCCACACCCTCTTTGAGGGGGTCTGATGCTCAGAGGGGGCGTTGGGGGTGGGTGTTTCCTAGTCTTTCGCTCATTTTCGCTCTTCTTGATCCTGGAGGTGGGAGCTGCCCCTTTGCACCTGTTTCTTCAGAAACCCTGAGAGTCCTCCTTTACGTCTGCTAGTAATTACCTCCTTCTACAATACTAACAAACAATTCATTACATTACATGTTCCCTGTTCATTAAATAGTGTGGTTTCTGTCTCCAGGACTGGATTCTTACTGATAGCTATGTGGAAGAGAGATCAGCTTTTTTCTAATTGTTTATTCATTGTAGCTACAATATGTAAGTAGAGGGTAAGAATTTTAAAAATGAAGAACTGTCAAAGGTCAGAGCTACAAAGGTTAGTACAGACTGAATTGAATTACAGTGATTTTTCTGCCACTGGCACATCCCCCTTGCAGGAAGGCTGCAGAGGGATTTAAGCATCAGCTCAGGTTGGACTGGATGGAGCTGAAGGTCACCCCTAACCAGGAGTCTGTGATTTTACTACACATTCTGGATCTTCTTCCCCTCTAATATTTGGCTCTCAGCATCCTGTTAGCCTCTCCAAGGTATCATTATAGTTTGGTGTTATAAAGCCGTGGATGCAATACAAGAAAGGTGCCCACACGTGTTGTTGAATTAAAGTGTTTTCCTAGGGATGTTTCAAATGAATCAATACTATTACCCAAGTTACTTTCACTTCACAAGCACAGAGATTGAAATTTCTGAAAATACTCTAACCATCAACAGTTGAAGATTTGGGGAAACTACACGGCCATGCTGTGAGGTTGTTCTTCCATTGCAAAAGAGGCTTCAGTGTCATCCACACACTTCTGTGCCGGTCCATGTAGCTCATCTGGGGAGCGTGGGTTGGAAAGACAAGTAGAATCTTGTCAAGATAGTCATGGTCGATCTGGGAAAAAGTCCCTTTAATGTCTGCTAGACCTTGATCAACCCTTCCCGTGACAAAAAGGTAATATCAGCTTATTTTCTTCTGCACACATTAGCTTCACCATGTGAACATGGGACACTGTCATTTTTGAAATTCTATCCAACAGCTGTATAAACGTCTCCCACTGCCATTTAACTCCTAGTCACTACTTCTTGATTTTCTAATAATTTGACCTTCAATTTTTATGTAATATTATTCAGAGAAAAATGATTGCTCTCAGTTTTCTATCACTGTGAACTCTGACCTTTAGAAATTGACACTGGGGGCATCCCTGGCGGTCCAGTGGGTAAGACTCCGTACTCCAGCTGCACGGGGCACGGGTTCCATCCCTGGTCGGGGAACTAAGGTCCTGCATGCTGTGCAGCACAGCCAAAAAAAAAAAAAGATTAAAATAAAATTAATATATGCTCCATTTAAAAAAAAAGAAATTGAAATTGGTCCTTTTGTCCCATTAATTTTTCCTGGGATTTTACTTTCATGTAATTTTTTTCTCTTTCTCTTTGTTTGTAGTCAATCCTTATATATCTTTGTTCTTCATCTGTGTGTGTGTGTGTGTGTGTGTGTGTGTGGTTCTTTCAATGATTACTTTTTTTTTTTTTTTTTTTCCTTTTTGCGGTATGCGGGCCTCTCACTGTTGTGGCCTCTCCCGTTGCGGAGCACAGGCTCCGGATGCGCAGGCCCAGCGGCCGTGGCTCACGGGCCCAGCCGCTCCGCGGCATATGGGATCCTCCCAGACCGGGGCACGAACCCATATCCCCTGCATCGGCAGGCGGACTCTCAACCACTGCGCCACCAGGGAGGCCCTCAATGATTACTTTTTACATTAGGCACTTTAGATATGCCACTTTCATTTTCAGTGGCTCTCTGTTATGAACTGAGTTATGCCCTCTGCCCCCAAATTCCTATGTTAAAGCTCTAATCCCCAATGAGATTGTGTTTGGAAATAGGGTCTTTTTAGGGAGGCAATTAAGGTTAAATGAGGTCACGAGGGTGGGGTCCTAATCTGGAAGGACTACTGTCCTTATAGGAAGAGGAAGAGATACCAAAAATCTCTCTCTCTCTCTCCATCCTCCCTCCCCCACCCACTCATAGAGAAAAGGCCATGTGAGACACAGCAAGAAGGCAGCTGCCTGCAAGTCAGGAAGAGAGGCTTCAATAGAAGGTGAATCTGCCGGCACCTTAATCTGAGACTTCCAGCCTCCAGAACAGTGGAAAATAAATTTCTGTTGTTTAAGCCACACAGTCTGTGATACTTTGTTGTGACAGCTCAAGCTGACCAACACAGCCCTTTAAAATATATACGAATGGGGCTTCCCAGGTGGCGCAGTGGTTGAGAGTCCACCTACTGATGTAGGGGACACGGGTTCGTGCCCTGGTCAGGGAAGATCCGCATGCCGCGGAGTGGCTGGGCCCATGAGCCATGGCCGCTGAGCCTGTGCGTCTGGAGCCTGTGCTCCGCAACAGGAGAGGCCACAACAGTGAGAGGCCCGCGTACCGCAAAAAAAATAAAAAATAAAATATATATGAATGGATTTTGCTTTTTGATCAATTTAAGAATTTTTTAAAGGGCTGTCAGACACATTTATGTTCAATTTCTTTTGTTATTTAAGAATTTTTTAAAGGGCTGTCAGACACATTTACGTTCAATTTCTTTTGCTGTTATGTTCTTTTTAATCGTTTCTTTTAAAATATTTCCCTTGTCTCTTGCCTTTCCTCTGTGCCCTAAGTCTCATTTCTTTCATCTTTGCAGCTCTATAGAGCATATTTTATGTTAATTGAGACAATGAAGATACAGCCTTTAAGCCACTGGAATAGAGGTGATTGTTGAACTTATGGGAATATTTGATTGCCTGAGAAAGAGAGTGAAGCAAAAAAAAAAAAAGAAAAAACAGAGGACATGGGGCAATCTTGGGGGAATGTGTACATTAGACAGAGGGATGGAGCTGTAACAGAGGTGCTGGAGAGCCCAGATTATGTGAAACCACAGGTGCAAAGCGGGGAGAGAGCTTCCAGAAGACAAGTCTAGTTACAGGCTCCAAGGCTTCGGGGGGCCAACCAAGGTTTAATTAAGAAAAGATCCTTGAGATCTTTTTTTTTTTTTTTTTTTTTTTTTTGCGGTACGCGGGCCTCTCACTGTTGTGGCCTCTCTCGCTGTGGAGCACAGGCTCCGGACGCGCAGGCCCAGCGGCCATGGCTCACGGGCCCAGCCGCTCCACGGCATGTGGGATCCTCCCGGACCAGGACATGAACCCGTGTCCCCTGCATCGGCAGGCGGACTCCCAACCACTGCGCCACCAGGAAAGCCTGATCCTTGAGGTCTTGAGGCATCACCTTTAGCTAAGAGGTAGAAGCAAAGGCCAAGACTCAGTGAGTGCTGAAAAATGATTGTAAGTAAACTCCACTATTCTTACAAGACCTTGAACAGAAAACGAGAGGAAAGAAAAAGGCTTACAGCTTCAGGGGACAGCTGGTATAGGGCCATGGAAGAGACCAGGACATGTATATTCATATTGGAGACAAGACAGATAAGGCAAAGTGGAGAAGGTATCCTTCATGGAGCGTAGTCTACAAAGACATATGTTAATAGCTTTGGGGTACCGCTGAAGAATGAGCACCATTCTCCCTTCATTCCTAACTCGAGAATAAGCTTTAAGCATGCAATTCATAATAGGCCAGATTCCATTAAGCTTCCCCTGCTGATGTAAAGGGCTCAGAGCAGGGTCTGCCAGAACAATCTTGGGGAAAATCACTTTTCAGCACAGGAGGGAATGGGGGTCATCTGCAAGTCAATGGCTGCCATATCTGTATCCAGTGAAAGTCCTGGAAGAGTCTAAGGATGAACAAATACAGCATTTGGGGGGTGAGATCCTTCATGTTTCTACCTCATCTGTGTCTCACTCTGTGAGATTTCTAATTTAACCAATATTACCTCGGAAGCTGAGTGACCTGTCCAAGCAGGCAGAGTCGTCAGATGATGGGAACAATGCTCCAATCCTGAGTCCTTGGCTCTGAGTTCAATGCTCTTTTCACAACATGACACTCCTTTTCAGCACTCATCTCCTCAACAGCCAAGTTCCATAAAGGGGATAGAACAAGAGGGTCTACATGACAGACCATAAAAGTGACATAACTGTAGGAGCTCCGCACTCTCTGGCATGCCATCTCTCATGTTGAGTGATTCACCCAAGTTCTCCACCTTTATTCCTGGAAAGAGTGTTCTTGCCAGAATCCTGCCTCCTTTCCTACAACTAGGGGCCTCTGTAGGACAACCTATAAAAATCCTAACGTCCCATCACCCCTTTCCTGGGGGTTAAAGGCAGCCCTCTTCCCCTCCAGGCCTCTTCCACCATCACAGGAGCCTCTCAAGCAGAAGCCAAAGTCCAAGGGAGAAAGAAGCGGGATGGAGAGAATGGGGTGTGAGAACGACCTCAAATACTATGACTCACAACTCAAACAAAGCCGTGTGGGTTTGTTTTAGCCAGTAGCTTTTAAAATAGTCACCAGAATTGCATCATTCTAAGATTGTTTTAAACATAAGATTACACTAAATTCAAATGTCTTTAAATTCAAGTAGAAAACATATATACGTAATTTAGAATCCCACAAGGCTCAAAGGTCTGTAGAGCTTGATTTAAAATGTATTTAAAAACTAAAAAGAAATACAAAACCCAGGCAAGTAATCATCTCGAGTGGGAGCTGCTGACATCTGACATTCGAATGAGAAAAAAGTAATGTGGTTGCGTATCTTAACTCCTGCTACAAAGGCTACATGAGCTATGAGACCAGCTTCTTTATTAAGTTTGTAGCTCATGATCCAGTGGCTCTGAAAAGGTCCTCTTTTGGCTCAATGAGTGGGTATGTCTGCAGCAATAGATTTCTTATGCAAATACAATCTCCGGTTCTAAATTATCTCAGTTAACTGGGATGTTTACTGGATGAGATTTCCTTAGCGTTATACATTTGTCCACTCGAGAAATATTTAGAATTAAGCAACTTCCGTTATTAGGATCTTAACTGTCTTCTTTAGAGACAGAAATCTTTTAACTCTAGAAAGATTTAGAATTAAATATAAAAAGGCTTAAGAAAGACAAAACCAAATCTGTACATGATGGGTAACTTAATACACTTGTATCATTTAAAAGAATGCAGTTTATTAGTGTGATCACCTTCTTTCGTTCTTTTACATTACATGATTGATGCGTTAGTTTAGACCCTTCATTTTAATTTGAAATCTTAACAAATGTATCTACAAATTTAGAACATTTGAGAGAACTTTAGGTTTTATACATGTAAATTTAAACAAATTATTTATCTAGGGAAGATTTTTGTTATTACATTGCTTTCAAAGATACAGTAATAAGACATAACTGATTTCTCAACAGAAAGAGTGGGAACCGAAAGGCAATGGAATGGCATCTTGAAAACACTGAAAGAAAACAACTGCTAATATAGAATTATGTACAAGCAAAGCTATTCTTCAAAAGCAAAGACAAAATAAAAGCAAAGTCAGAGAAACAAATACTGAGAGAAGTTATCTCCAACTGATATAAACTAAAAGAAATATTAAAAGGAATTCTTTAGGCAGAAGGCAAATGATTCCAGGCAGAAGCACAGTAAAACAAGAAGGAATGATGAGCACTGCACTGGGTGAATATGTGGGTAAATTTTAAAATATCGCTTACTGTATCAAACAAATGATAATGTATCTTGGGATTTAAAATATAAAATCAAAATGCGTAGTAACAATATCACAAGAGTCAGATAGGGTAAATGGATTGAAAGGGTTGTAAGGTCTTTGCATTATGCTGGAAAGGATAAAAATGCTGATATGTATTAGATCTTAATAAGTGAAGGATGTATATGATAATCTCTATGTTAACCACTGAAAGAATAATAAAGGAAGGTACATCAAAAATGCTAATAGAAAATAATGAGGGAATAATCGTTGATTATTCCAAAGGAGATATAAAGGAAAAGAAAGAACAAAGAACAATTTTCCACTATATATACTTTTCAGCAGATTTTATATTTCTACTAACTTTGCCCTCCTTTTTCTATTGTAATAATTATCCTACCTGTGACTTGATCTCTGTGAACACCATCTATCTTTCTACAATTTTTCTCATTTAATATTTATAAAAACCTTGGAAGTTAGGTACTATTATGTATATTTTACTAGTAATGAGACAAGTGAGTTCAAGTAACTTGCCCAAGAAATAAAAACCAGTAAGAATTTTTATCTTAAACCATAACCTCACACTAATCTGTCCCTACAGAAACTCAGGGGAATGGGACAACCTACAGGACAATGGTGGTTTGGTAGACCAAGCCCTTTGGGGCTCTTCTGACTTGTGATCCATTTTGCACCAGGCATTTAAATTCAACAGACACTTACTCAGTTTATTAAAGGAGTACCATGCTAGATTCTAGAAATACCCAAACTACTTAATCTCATTGGCCACTCTAGCTGAAAGCAGAAAAATGAGGTTGTTAGGTTTTTTTTTTTTTTAATTATTAAACTTTTTATTTTGAGATAACTATAGCTTCATATGCACTTGTAAGAAATGATACAGAGAGATCCTGTATACTTTTTACCCAGTTTGCCCCAATGGTACCATCTTGAAAGACCATAATACAATATCACAAAGAGTATATTGACATTGATACAGCCAAGATGCACATTTCCATCACCAGATCCTCATGTTGCCTTGGTATAGCCACACCCACTTCCCTCCTTCCTACTCCTCAACCCCTGGCAACCATGAATCTGTTCTCCATTCTATAATTTTGTCACTTCAAGAATGTTATATAGTCACTTCAAGAATGTTATATAGTGGAGTCATATGGTGTGTAAGCTTCTGAGATAGGCTTTTTTTCCTCAACATGATTCCTTAGAGATTCATCCAGGTTGTTACATGTATCAATAGTTTCTTCTTTTTTTATTGCTTAGTATATTCCATGGCGTGGATGTACCATAGTTTGTTCAGCCATTTCCATGTTAAAGAACATCTGGGTTTTTTCCAGTTTGGGGCTATTACAAATCAACTGCTATGAACATTTATTTGTCTACAGATTTTTGTGTGTATGTTTTCATTTTTCTTGGATAAATGCCCAAGAGTGCAACTGATAGGTTATAGTTGCATGTTTAGCTTTTTAAGAAACTCCTGAGCTGCTTTCTAGAGCAGATATACCAGGCACTCCCACCAGCAATGTGTGAGTGATATAGTTTCCCCACATTCACTTGGTATTGCCACCATTTTTATGTCAGATAACTCGAACGAACCTATCATTTCGATTTCAACATTTATTGATTACTTTCATTCGATTTGAAATCTTCCTGGTTCTTGATGGGTGATTTCCATTGAAACTTGGATGTGTAGGGTAGTATGTTCTGAGCCATTGTGTCTTATTTAAACCTGTTTTTGCTGGCTTCCTCTGACATTGAACCAGTAGAGAAGCAGGGGTGCCACCTTGCCATTGATACCTGAGTGGGGAGGGCTCCTTGTTACTGTTGGAGGTGGGGGAGTTCTAGCGCTTGCAGGTCTCCCTTGATGCCTCCCTGGCTGGGACACAGTAAAGCCTTGTTATGGCTTCACTGACACCAAGGGGAGGGTGGCCTCATTACCACTGGATGGTAGAGAAAGCCCTGACTCTCCCAGTGGGGAGAGGGGTGGGCTCCTCATTACTTCTCGGTGGGAAGGAAAGTCCAGCTTCTTACTCAGCCTTCTCTGAAACCACCCTGAGTGTTGGAGCCTTTCCTGTCTTGATAGGCTGCCCTTTCCTGGTCCTTTGGCCAGAGAAAATAGGCTTTTGTTGGGGATTTTGTTTGTCTGCGCCTTTCCAAATTACTGGCTCTTCAGCCCCAAATCTGGACTATATGAGGCAAAAAGGGAACCTGGGAAATTGGTTCTGGTCTGTCTTCTCTCCACCTTTCAAAATCTCCTTTATGTGTATTTTATATATAATGTCCAGGGTTTTTAGTTGTATTTGGTAAGCGGAATAGTATACCTACTCCAGCTTCACAGAAGTGGAAGTTGAGCAAGAACTAAGTTTTTAAGGGTCTGACCACCAATTCTGACGTGGGGTGGGGGTAGGGTTTCCAACCTCCAACAAGCAATGCTCCCACACTAACTGGCTATCCTCACTCCAATTCCATTCTGACACTGTCTACCTGGAGAAAGCGTCAGATCTCACAGGTTAGGGGATCAGTCCTACAAGACTGCCAGTCACAAACCCAGGTTGTCACCTGTGCTCCTGACCAACGGTTATAAATGGGAGGTTTTAACAACCCCCCACCCCCCGCCGTCGCCTTGTGTTGGATATAATTTGCTAGAGCGGCTCACAGAACTCAGAGAAACACTTTACTTACTAGATTACCGGTTTATTATAAAAGGAAGCTATGGGGCTTCCCTGGTGGCGCAGCGGTTGAGAGTCCGCCTGCCGATGCAGGGGATACGGGTTAGTGCCCTGGTCCGGGAGGATCCTACATGCCACGGAGCAGCGGGGCCCGTGAGCCATGGCCTCTGAGCCTGCGTGTCCAGAGCCTGTGCTCCGCAACGGGAGAGGCCACAATGGTGAGAGGCCCGTGTACTGCAAAAAATAAAAAATAAATAAAAAATTTAAAAAAAGGAAGCTATGCACAGGGCAAGGTCTGGGGAAAGGACACAGAGCTCCCACACCCTCTCCCAGAGCTCCACTCTTCCCACCTTTCCACCTGTGCACACACCTGGAAGCTCACTGAACCCTGTCCTTTTGGGTTTTTATAGAGGCTTCATGACATAGGCATGATTGATTAAATCATTAGCCATTGGTGACTGAACTCAATCATCAGCCCCTCTCCTCTCCCCATAGGTCAGCTTTACCTGGTAACCCGTCCCCAATCCTAGGTGTTTTCCAAAAGTCACCTCATTAATGTAACAGAAGACACCTTTATAGCTCTCATCACTTAGAAAATTACAAAGGTTTTAGGAGCTCTGTGCCAGGAACAGGGACAAAGACCAAATATATATTTCTTATTATAAATCCCAATATCAGTTTTAAAAGTTCATTTTAACCCTAAAAGCATCCATGGCACCTCTGACTGATGGGAGCATTTAGCCCCAGCAAAGAAGAGGGAGGAAATGCTTATGTTGTCCTTCTCGGGGTCATTCTTGCCATTGGCTGTTTGGTGTTCAGTCCCCTCATTCCTCAGCAGCCTCTAGAGCAACACAAAACATGCCAACCAGAATGAATTGCTTGGATGTCTGGAAATTAGCATTTCCAATTCAACTCCAACTTCTCCTAATGAGTCTCAAGCTGTCTTTATGGCAGGTTTAAGCCCGATTTGTCCCTGCACTATCTATCAAGTCAGAGAAGCTAGCTGTGATACTCTTGTCCTAAAAGAGGGAAAGGATGTGGTCCTAGAATGGACATCAGCAGCCTTCAATCAAGGTCCACACTACCACTAAATAGCCATGTGACCTGGGCCCTCCATGTGACTTGATTCCCTCAGTTTTAAATATATATATCCCCATATCCTCCTACAGACCTTGGATTTCATTGCATAGGATAGAGGAGCCCCAGGCATATATGTGATATAACAACCAAAAACATGTTTTTGTTTTGACTTGAAGGGAGAAGAGCTTACAGAACCCGTGTGTACCTGGGAGGAAACCCCATCTCCAATTGTTTGAAGCCAATCTTGAGCTGAGTTACATTTATATGCTAGTTTCCGCAGGGTCAATCCATTTTCAGTGGGTTCAGTGGACAGGGTTTATATTTACAGGAACAAGGGGTTATGCAAGTCCTGTGCTCAGGAGAAACTGGTAGGTCACATCCCTTTGCACTTATTAGCATTAACAATTGGTGATGTCTCTTTTCAGAGAGGGTGGCCCAACACCCCTCCCCATTCTCTTGGTAAGAGAAACCCTGTTACAGGGAGCCCATGCCTTATGGATTATGAGATGAGCCCATTTTTTCTCCATTGTAGAAGCCACATGACCCAGCCCTGACCAATCAGAGTAGCCCATTTTCCTGGCTGCAGTGACTGGTGAAGAAAGGGCATGTGACCGCAGCTGGGCCAATCACAGTCTTTTCTAAGTCCTGATGTGCAAACCTAAAAGAGAGATTGACAGCCTGGGGCTGCCAATGCCTGCCCCTCCTGCCCTGCCGAGAGAGACCCCAAAGGGTGGTTCCACACAGAGAAGAAGGTGGCTAAGAGTAGGACTGAGGGCAATGCTATGGTTGGGGGAGTTCCTATGAGGAAGTTCCTTACATTTCTTCTAATTCCAAGATTTGTTTTCCACGGGGAACTTGGGAGGAGTGGTTTGCTAATAGTGAGCTCGCTAGAAACAGCCAAGAGAAGTCTTCATATTCTCCCAGCTCTTCCTGGGTGTGAATGAATCCATTTCCAAGTTCAAGAACAACAATCAAGAACAAACCTGTCCTCTCAGGCAAAGGCTTAACTGTGTGGCCAAAGCACTGATTCTCTGAAAGCAGGTCATCTCCTGTTTCTGAAAGACCGTAGAGCCTGTGGCCCTTTCTAGATATCACCTTGCTCCAGGCCCAGACCTTCAGGCCAGGAAGCACCACCTTGACTTGAAGGGAGAAGAGCTTACAGAACCCGTGTGTACCTGGGAGGAAAGCCCATCTCCAATCGCATCCAAATTCTAGCAGACTAACTGCTTGAATTCCATACTCCCAAGAACCCAGGGCTCTTTCCATTTTATAGGGCAAGTTCTTTTAAGAAAAGTGAGACAAAGACAATTTTATAAAGAGTAATTTTCATGAGAGAGAGAAAGGTACTATAATTTCAGATCCTGGAGGCAGACTGGTTACGTTCATTAACTCCCTGGTCATACCAGAAATATAAGCAAAAGTGTTAGTGAAATCAGTCTAAATCAGTCCTTGCACTGGGAGAGAGAAGCACGGCTGTGTATTGTGCATGAGACCTCCGAATTTATCTTCTGTAGAACAAGTTGATTGTACTACATAGGGATGGCAAAGGGGTTTCAATTCTTGCATCCACTCTGGACAGTTGGTGGGGCTGCTCGGTAAACAAAGAGTAGGGAGGTGCATGTGGCCTCAGTAGGACAGGGCCTGCTCAGTGATGCCTCCATGGAGATGAGCAGCGCGGAATATGCAGTGATGCACCCGAGGGCTAGGTTACCTTACACGTCTCCTCAAGCCCAGTTGGCTCTTAGGACTCTCTCTGATTCTACAGATGAAGCGTTGATGCTGCATGAGTCCCATGTTCCCTCCAAGAGCACAAAATCCCCTGTTTCATTAACAGGCAGACCACAGAAATCTCCTTCCTGAGAATCTTTTGTCATTGGAGCCCAAGCTGAAAGCTATGCATGATTTGCTTGCAAATGACTCAAGAATCACCATTTTACTCTATCTCAGGCAGGCTTGCTCTCGGGGTCTTGGCTCTGGAGAAGTAATGGAAACTCATGGGAGGTTTCAGGTGCTATTTTTCCAACACACTCCTTCTACAAATTTCAACCGATGGACGCCAGGAACGAGGTGGGATCCAAGCAGAGCTTTCACTCACTGAGCAGAGCCTTCACCCACTGAGCAGAGCCTAACAAGGGCCAAATGCAAACCCTCTTTAAACTATGTTGGAAGCCCGCTTTGTCCTGAGCCCAGGATGGAGGGTCGTACACCTCTCCCTTCAACTGTCAGCAGTGGGGCCTTCCTGGCCCAGCAAGTTTGCAAGTGAAGACCCTGCACGCAAGGGAACAGAGCTGGATCTCCCTGGGCAGGACCTTGCCATTTGCTCACTGGTGGGGAGAAACACAATACAGGCTCCCCCAGGCCTTACAAGATGGGAACTGGGAGAGAAAAGCTGGTCTGCCTTTCTGACACACCCCAGAGTAAAATGAACCAATCAGGCATATCCACTCTGAGGGATAGGGCAGGACTAAAGATTTCACTCCAGATCTTCTCAGGGCCAGGAGCTGGGGGGAAGTCCTTGTTTTGGGGGCAGGAGGAAGAACACGGGAGAGAAAGCAAAGTGTTTCCCCTACACGAATCAACCGTGGCTTAAAGTGATGAGCCCAGGATCCCTTGTGCTCCGACAGTCAGGGGCCGCTTGTGCTGTGTGACACGTGAGGCAGGGAAGCCAAGGTTAGTCCCCTCCCTGCTGAACCCCGACACGAAGCAGAGTCCTGACCCCATCTCGCTCCCAGCCATGAAGTTCCCTTACAGGAGCCTCTTGTGATGTGAATGGTAGGGCCCGAACTCTCTTCTCCACAGCAGGAAGAGGAAGTAGGCCAGAGGGTCTGAGGCAGTGTCCTGTGCAGGCAAGATTCCAGATGGTTCTACTGTGGTAACACCCCTGTTATGCACCATTACGAAGGCCATGAAAATCATATTCTTGATACACAGGAAAAGTCTTCCAAACTCAGAAATAAGGCACAGAAGATGACCTCATTACCTTTCAGTATCAGGCTGAATGATTCTCTAATGAGCTTGTCTGAAGGTCGCCTCTCAGGGAACATACCAGTTTGATTAATAGCTCGTTATGCACAGGTTACCTGAGGAAAACTGATGAGGTATAATGACTGATCCATTAAACAAGATGACCCTGAAGGGTAGAGTTTAATTGCCCTATAGGAATAGTAACCGGTTTTGCGTCTAAAACACCAAGCACTTTTTCAGCGTTCCTCTCCCCACCGACTAGACGTCTCCTGTCCACACAGGACTGTTTTTTTCCATCTGTGAGTTCAGAACAACTCTCCTATGGGATTGCTCTCTATTTGTATTAGAATTATGATTTTCACTACTTAAGAATTCTCCTTAATCAAGGATCTGTAATAATTTCTGAAAACGCTTAAAATATAATATTAATTTACCAATCTCTCCGTAGAACTAAACGCAATCTCTTTTTTTTTTTTTTTTTTTTTTGCGGTATGCGGGCCTCTCACTGTTGTGGCCTCTCCGATTGCGGAGCACAGGCTCCGGACGCGCAGGCTCAGCGGCCATGGCTCACGGGCCCAGCCGCTCCGCAGCATGTAGGATCTTCCCGGACCGGGGCACGAACCCGTGTCCCCTGCATCGGCAGGCAGACTCTCAACTACTGCACCACCAGGGAAGCCCAACACAACCTCTTTTTTGTTGAGACATATTTATCCATCTCTGTATCCAATTCTTTATGCATCAGTCCATAGTCCCATTCATAACTACCTATTAGAGAACATAGCATCTGGTGTCAAACTGTTGGGCTCAGTAAGCTGCTGCTGAGTCCAGTCTGGGTTCTGCTCCTTACTAATCCCATGGCTTTGGGTAAGACATATATGTTAAAAGGTGTGTTTCCTCATTTGAAAATGGGAGTATCCGGGGGCTGCGGAGGAAGGTAAAAGAGAATGTACATATAAAGCATTTGGAGTAGTGCCTGGTTCCTATCCCAAATCAATATGATTTTTCATTAATATCTATAAATCCAGAGATAAATATGTAGTAAAAATGGGGAGGAAGTTTGACAAAAAAATAAACAAGGGTTATCTTGGGACTACTGGTGTCAGCTCTTGACAAGGACTTGGAAATCACCTTCCTGTCCTTATAACAAGAAAATGCTGGACAAACGGAAAAGGAATGACTGACCTTGGACCCATCCAAGGACTGAGGTTGCAAGGCAGACTGCCACCCTAGATCTGGAGAAACAGGAGCATCCTGGGGCTGAAGGTGAGCTCAGCTTCTCTGGACCAGAAGCTGCTGGAACAGTAAACTGATAGGACACTTAAGTGGGAATTTTGATGACTTGCTGGAGGCTGCGTATGTGCTACCAGGAGAGAGAGAAACATTTGGAGGCTGTGGGCTTGGGGGCTCTCACACTTTTGTGGGTTTTAGCTGCGGAACTCTACCAGTTCTCACGGTGAAGATCTGAGAAAGATCTCCTCTTGGCTCTGGCAGGGAGAAGGGAAGAGTAATCATTGTGAAATATGCTCAGACATTTCTTAATAAAGGCATCCTCCCCAAGGAAAAAGACTTTGCCAGAGCTTCTGAAACATTAGCGCAACTGTGGGAAATGAATTCCTCCCACTCAAGTCCCCATTAGCTTTCTTGTCTCACATCCAAGGCGGGAAGAAAACATAGACAATGCGGGTCAGGGCTTCACAGGAATAGATTGAGAATGGCCCAGCCAGGGAAAGGAGGCAGGGGCAGGGGAAAAGCCACACCACTAGAGTGATACGTGCAAGGGTCCACTGAGAACCAGGCCCACTGGGAGACTGGGAGTCAATCCTGAAATTATAGAACACTCCTCCTCCCCACACCAATAGGCCCCCAGGATAATAACAGTGGATGACAGAGGAAAGAACCGAGGACACAAGCTCTCTGAGGAAGATGCTTAGGGAAGCCCAAGGTCAAGAGGGGAGACAGAGGGGAAGAAAGAAGCAAAAAACGGAAAACACTTACAAATATGGCACATGTTAATCCAACTATAGGAATAATCACTTAATTTTTTTCACAATTTTTGTGACTGATTTTATACATTTTTGTGCTTCTATCCCATTTCTGACCGTTGCAATATCTTTTTCCTCTAGGAAGTTTCCTCTGTTCCCTCTCATAGTGACTTTTCCTCTCCTTTTTGCGATATAGTTATATTTGATGAAAAAAAAATACATGTTTGCTGACCTGGTAAAAACAAAAGCCATGATCCCCAACCACTTAAGCCAAGGGTCTAAAGTCAATCAGTGCTGCATGCAGATTCTATAGGGAAATGAGGAAGGGAACTCAGCTGATCCAGGAGAATAGCAGAGGCAAAAGCCTTGCCAAAGACTCCATATGGTGGCACCCGGGGAAGTGATATGTACACCTATGCCAAGATGGGTACCACGCACTTTCTCATCATTTATTCATCAATAATCACTTTAAACGTGAATGGCCTAACTAGACCAATTAAAAGATGGATTGTTAGAATGGATTTTTTAAAAAAAACTCAAGACCTAGCTATACGCTGTCTACAAGAAACCCACTTTAAATACAAAAATTAGGGCTAAAAGTAACAGGTGGAGAAAGATAGCCTATGCTATCACTAATCAGAAGAAAGCTGGAATTGCTCTGTTCATTCCAGATAAATGTCCTGACTTCAGGACCAGAAAATTATCAGGGATAGAGTTGGGCATTTCATACTGAAAAGGAGTGAATTCTTTTTTTTTTTTTTTTTTTTTTTTGCGTTACGCGGGCCTCCCACAGTTGCGGCCTCTTCTGCTGCGGAGCACAGGCTCCGGACGTGCAAGCTCAGTGGCCATGGCTCACGGGCCCAGCCGCTCCGCGGCACGCGGCATCCTCCCAGACCAGGGCACGAACCCGTGTCCCCTGCATCGGCAGGCGGACTCTCAACCACTGCGCCACCAGGGAAGCCCCAGTAGTGAATTCTTAAGAAGGCATAAGCCTAAGAGCAAACTATGCACCTAACAGCAGAGCATCAGAGTATGTGAGGACCTTCTCCGGTTGATGTGCTTTGAATCATTTTATTTTATTTCCAGAAACTCTCCAGCAAATCTGCGTTAGTTAAAAAAGCAAACCTCACTCCTTCTGCACGTTGCTTGCTGCCCCTCCCGTGATGGAAAGTGCAGGACGGCTGGAATAGCTGTGACGACAGCAGCCCAGGAGGTCAGACGTCCATTTGAAGATATTTCAAGAGCTAGTCTTTGCACTTGCAAGGTCACCTTGTCTGGGAGGAGAAAGCAGGAGCTCATCCTGAACAGATGGCCTCTCCAGGCATGCTCCCCGCTGCAGAAATCTTGGAATATCATCGTTTAAAAACCAATTTTCCATCGCAGGCTTCCTTGTCAATTCAAGACCAAGGACTCACGAAGTTTCAGGGAAGCATTGGAGCACTCAGCACACGCAGGCGGAGCCACAGAGTAAGGGGTGGATGCCCGGAAACGTGTCTCCTGCACGTACTTGACCTTTAGAAGGACTTAACATTAACACAAGGACAGCAGCCAGTCTGTAGGTGCAGGAGAGGTTGCACGGCTGGTGGCTGGGCCGCCCAGCTCCTGGCTGCCTGTTCCTGGGAGTCAGATGGTGCTAATTAAACAGCACAACTGTTTCTGGGGGTGTTTATAATGCCTGAGAAGTCTGAAATTTTGAGCTGTGATACCAAATCCCAGCTCCGGTGAAAAACAACAAACCCTTGTCCTCAGAAAAAGCTATCCGATGTCCTGTCTTACTAAATGAAAAAACTGGATTTTTAAATTTGGGGTCATATACCTTATATACTAAAATTATGGTAACTAGGAAAACTTGAGAAATAAACATATGAGGTTAAGATAGGTTTCTGGCCAACTGAGAGTTAATCAAAAGATATTTTGTCTTAGTTCATGTTGAGAAAAAAGTATTCTTGCTTTTTTCCCCAACTTAGCTTGCCTCCAATCTGTTTTTTAGTTACTGTGGAATTAAGTCCTTGCAGTCAGTGATTTACCATTGTGGTTGCCACACTACATATACCTTTTTCAGCATACATCTCCATCAATGAGAATGGAAGAGTTAAATGAATGTACATGAATCCCAGGATTTATCAGAAATTTAAAAAATCCCTTATATCAATGTATTTGGTTATAATCCCACTCTATCCCAAAAGTAGATTGCAAGTATTTCCAAATCAGTAAGGGCATCACTCTACCATGACGGATACAGCCTTTTCATCCAAACACGTCCAGCAGCCTTAGCTGAGAACATACATTCACCCTCTGTGCATATTTAAGCCTCTGCAGCAGCTCTGCACACAGACTCCAGGCACGTACGGAGGGTTGAGTGAACAGAAGGCTGCCAAGACCCTGCCCCCTCCATCCACTTACACAGGTGTGTGCACCTCAAAAAGTTTCTCTTCTTGTCCATACCTGTCTGCTGTAAATTCACTATCTCATCTGGTTTCAAGCTTCGGTCCTCAAAGAGTTTAAAATCATTCCTTCCGGGCTTCCCTGGTGGCGCAGTGGTTGAGAGTCCGCTTGCCGATGCGGGGGACACGGGTTCATGCCCTGGTCTGGGAGGATCCCACATGCCGCAGAGTTGCTGGGCCCGTGAGCCATGGCCGCTGAGCCTGCGCGTCCGGAGCCTGTGCTCTGCAACGGGAGAGGCCACAACAGTGAGAGGCCCGCGTACCGAAAAAAAAAAATTAAAAAAAAAATCATTCCTTCCTTTACAAACACTCACCAGGCAGCCTCTGTGTGCCAGACGATGTTTTAGGCACCAAAGATGCAGTGACTATGACTCTGTAGGTCTCTGCTTTGTGGAACTTCCATTCTAGCCGGAGAAGGTGGGTGATAATCCATTAAATGAATGACTAAAAGATCACTGGCAACATACATGATGAGTGCTAAAGGAAATTATGCAGGGGGCGGGACAAAGAAACGGGGGATGGGACAGGTAATGCTGCCTCAGGGAAGATGCTCAGAAGAGATGCTTATGGAAAAGGGATGGAAGCACTGAGCTGAGGATGCTGAGAAGCCCGTCCTGCAAGGACTGGGAGAAAGAAGGAGAAACTGCAAGCTGAGGTGCTGCGTGCATGGCAGGCTTAGCTGTGTGAGGACCTAGCCCCACCATGCACGAGAGAACCATGGGGAGGAGTTTGCACATGGTTTGCACAGCTCTGTTACTCAACATACAAACCATAAAGACTTTAGACAGTGTGGAACTTGAGACACACATGGACATGTGCGAATTGACAGGGGAAGGTCAACTGATTGTCAACAAAAAGGCCTCCTGAGATGACAGTACTTTGGCAACTGTGCAGTGAAGCCCTGGCCTCTGTTCTCCTCTGTCTGTGGAGCTCCCTCACCCATCGCTGGCACTACCCAGGAAGGCAGGGGAAGGAAGTGGCCTCAACCCATGGGGGATGGGAGACGGGGATGAATGCCTCAGCTTCCCCCTCACTTCTATCCAAGAAAGAGTAGAGAGGGAGAGCAAGGTGGTCCTTCCAGGACCATCTCCACCCTTTCCTTGCTCTGGGGAAGGGCCGCAGAGTCCACAGGAGCTCCGCGTGGGGTCTGAGGGTGCGAGGTTGGCATCTAGCCCCTGGCTTTCACCATGCCACCTCGGTGCCACCCAAGGAGAGCTGTGACAGGGAAGGGAGCTCTGGGCATCGGACCCCAACATATGGCGGCATATGTGAGTACACACAGCGGAGCCAGCCTCTCATCTGAAGACTCCTGGAGGTGAGACACTTCCCCAGGATTAGGGCGTGAATGCGTTGTCATGAATGTGCCTGCCGAGGAGATGTCAAGGGTCTCGGTACCTCTGTGTCTCTCGGAGAACACCAAAGGGGGCCTCAAGGGTTCTCATGGTGTCTCCCGGGGAAGCCCTGCGGCTTCAAATGGGTAGAAGTCATAGGACTGTGTGGGAAGCTACTCAGCCAAGATATGGAGCCCACCTTGGAGAAGGGCCCGAGCCCTGGCTGCCATGGTGGTGCTCCGAGGAGAGGGGCACGAAGCGGGTGCTTCTCCACGAAGCCTGTGCAGGGGGTGGGGGGTGGGTTTGGTGCCAAACCCACCCAAGATCAACCCACTTAGGTCAAGAGCACAACTTTGGGGGTTCACCGGCCTTTCCCTGCCACGGTCGCAGGGCAAGAGTCACGTGAGCACAGTTAGGGCTTGGCTGCTGGGAAGCCTTGGGTTGGGGGCAGGAGGAGGGCGTGGAGAGTCATGAGAGAAGAGCTCGGTCCCGTGAACTGAGACCACCAGTCCTGATTTTGAATGAAAGGTGAGCTGCAGGTGTGGAATGCTCCAGCTGCTGGGTTTCAAAGGGAAATGACAGCAATGATGACAGGAAAAGAGACCATCCCTTCACGTTTGTACCGCAGCAAGTGACTCGCCCCTGTCGCTGAGTTAAACTCCTCAGGTTCCTTTATCTAAGCGCCCCCAGATCGCCCTGCCATCCCACCGGCAGAGGTCTCTTTAGACAGGTTGACGCTGCAGCTCTTGGTATGTCTTTGCACGTGTCTGCTGTTATCCTTTATGCGTGGATTTTTAATTTTAATCTCAGGGCTTGGGGAGCTGTCTGTTTTGATAGCAGCATGGACACATAGTTGGACAACTTCATGATTTTTTTAAAAAGCAGGCCACCCCTAGCCCTGCCTGTAGCGTTGTTTTGGGATTTCTGACCATGATGCTGCCCAGGTACCAGGGGGAGCCTCATGCTCCTTGCAGAGCTTGGCCGTGGGACGGGGCCTGGCCTGGCCTGAGTTGATTACTTTACCTCTGTCTTTCTCTTTTGCAAAGTTTTAATTCAATGTGTCTATTTTACTTAGTCTGTTCTTTGAGGTTCTGGTGTTGGCATTTTATTTTGTTTACATTGACCTCTTTGAAGCAGTTTTTGGTTTCTCAATTAGTTCATGGCTTTTTAAAAAAATATATTTATTTATTTGCACTGGGTCATAGTTGCGGCAGGTGGGCTCCTTAGTTGTGGCATGCGAACTCTTAGTTGTGGCACAATGTGGGATCTAGCTCCCTCACTGGGGATTGAACCCAGGCGCCGGGCTTTGGGAACATGGAGTCTTAACCACTGCGCCACCAGGGAAGTCCCAGTTCATGGCTTTTTTATTTTACCTTCAACTTACTGTTTCAATATTTTGGCTACAGACCTCTCATCTTTGATACAAATTTGTTTGCCCCTTTGCCTGTGGCTTCAGGTTTCTGGTCACCTCTTCTCTCTACAGTTTTACTTGTTTTTGTTGTAGTTACCCACTATACCCCCATCATTTAAATTAACCATTTATCATTTAATTCATCCTATTATTGTTTAATTATTATATAGAGATTTTGTTCTTGATTTGGGGAATTCTGGTTATGGAAGCATGGTGTCAGGGTGACAGAGATGGGCAACTGTCATCTGGCTCTGAACAACACCAGGCCCGTTTTATCAGGAAGTCGAATGAAAATACAGAGAATGGCCCCTTGTCACATTTGCCCAGGATCCCAGAAGTGGGCCCCGTGATAGTGACTGGGCAACATTTATTCCCATGATAGCCAGAAAAAAGCAGAATCTAAAGAATTTGGTTTTAGAATTCTAGTGTTTTGAAAATGTATAATATAAAATTCAGGGGACTTCCCTGGCAGTTCAGTGGTTAGGACTCTTCGCTTTCACTGCCGAGGGTGTGGGCTCGATCCCTGGTCAGGGAACTAAGGTCCCACAAGTCCCACGGCACGGCCAAAAAACAAACGAACAAACAAAAATCAAAACAAAATTCAGGAGGGAAAATACTGGCATGTTAGTGTCTGATCTTTGACCTTAGCCAAAAAAAGGAGGATCCTAATTCACCAGGGATCAACACCATTTCATTTTGGTCACTTGGACAACAAACCTTAGACTAGGTCCAATAGTACCATTCTGGAATTTCTGTACTTTAATTCCTAACACAGGTAAAGGTCTTCAGAAATCTTGCAAACGAGCCACAATGTTGAAACGTCAGCATTTTCCAATCTGCCTACGTGAGTATTTATAATTGTCAAATGTTTTGCTACAGAGTGTGATGGCGATTAAGATGGTAAGAAAAATGATCATAACCGTAACAGGGGAGAAAATTGAAGTGCCATTCACTCTACAGACAGAAAATGGAAAAATAAATGGGTCTGATTCTCACTTTGGCAGTTTGAGGGGAAATTTCTTGAAGCAATGAAGGGAAGTAAAATTAGATAGGATGAGAAATTGGCTCATGAATTGGAAAGCATCAGTCTGTGTCCTGTGTAATGTGAAATTCCAGACACCGGTTAGCACCCTCACATTGCCGTCACATCATCTCAATTGAGTCTTCAAAGTTTTATTACACAAAGATGAAAAATTTTATAGGCAAAACATACTAGAAAAAGAGCACTGGGTTGTAACAAAAATAAAAACAATTTCGGCGTGGCCAGCACTGCCCTAAACATCTTCAGGTGACTGTGTTATTTCCTTCTCTCAACAGCTCTGTTGCTACAAACAAGAATATGAAACCAGAAGCTTAAGTTCCTTGTACAAGATCACACAGCTAGCCACTGGGAAAACTAGCCTCTGAAACCAGGATCTCTGAAACCAGGTGCTTTCTGCTTGGCTCTGCCTTTCCCGACATTCTCAGCCCAGTTCAGGCACATACCAGCTCTGCTCTCAGTTAGGGCCCACCTGCTGTGAGCAGGACACCGCTCGAAGTGGGGTTGAGGGCTGGACAGCCTGTCACATCTCATGGGGCCCCTAGGAAGCAGCAATTCACGGTATCAGCTAGCGCGACATTAGTGAGGTCATTTCATTTCCTAAGTGTCCAGTTTCTTTATGTGTGGAATGAGGAATTTTTAACCATTGAGTGATTTGGAGCTAAGAGTATGCAACAAAATCACCTATAAATCTTTAAAAACTGTAGTTCCTGGGGTCCTACTCTAAACCGACTGAATCAAGTTTGGGTTGAGGCCTAAAATGTGGAATTTAGAAACTCCTTCTCAGACAATTTGAATTCAAACCTGTATTTTAAGAACCATCCAACATGCTGACTCCAGATTTCTTTCTGGCTCTCACATTCTAGTTTTATCTTTAGAAGATCTTTAAATATCTCTACATTATCCAGCATTTACACTTGCGTGCTGGCAGCAAAATGCCTGCTGGCATTACCTTACCAGGTATTGAATACCTTCTAAAATAGAGAACAGGGACTTCCCTGGTGGCACAGTGGTTAAGAATCTGCCTGCTCATGCAGGGGACACGGATTCGAGCCCTGGTCCGGGAAGATCCCACATGCCGCGGGGCAACTAAGCCCGTGTGCCACAACTACTGAACCTGCGCTCTAGAGTCCGGGAGCCACAACTACTGAGCCCACGTGCCACAACTCCTGAAGCCCACGCGCCTAGAGTCCCTGCCCTGCAACAAGAGAAGCCACCACAATGAGAAGCCCACGCACCGCAACGAAGAGTAACCCCTGCTCGCCGTGACTAGAGAAAGCCTGCGCACAGCAAGGAAGACCCAACGCAGCCATAAATAAATACATAAATAAATAAATAAATAATTTTTAAAAAAAGAACAATTAGCCATCCTTACGTGGGGTGGACATATTGAGACTCTCACTGAGCAGGACGCATAGCTAACAAGAGCCTTCTGTGTCAGGCAAGGAAGTGAAGGCACCAATGACCTAGAAGCGCTGTCAAGGTCATCTGCAGCTTGTTTTTCCAGCACCATTTCAGGCGCTTGGACCAGCACTACTAACCCACCCAATGAGTGCCTGGTATGATGTCTCTCAACCAAAGAAATTCCAGTTCCAAAGACATTGCTGGGGAATAGGTTTCTTCCGAGAAAAAGGATGAGGTATTTGGCCCAAGGTGATAGGGAAGCAAGATTAGGAATTTACAGAAATCATTGGGCAGGAAGTGAATTTCTTCAGACCATGTAATTGGGGATATGAACCAAGCAGTACTGGTTCTTGGAAGGGCAGGGAAGCTTCCCATGTCATCCAGATCGTGTGCACACAATGTTTCAGGAAATGTTTGCAAAGGTGATAACGTCAAATCCCGAGTGCTTCACAAGTAACCACGGACCTTGTAATAAAGAGGGAAATAAAACAAAATGAGCACAGAGTCTCACCTACACACAAAAATTTGTGGAAAATATACTTCAAAATAAGGGAAAATATTGTGGTAAGTTACAACTCAAATTAGTACTGGATTGATTTTATTTTTCGTGTTAGGTTTTTTTCTGTCTCTTCTTCTGTAAAGGGAGTCTGTGAGCACAGGGACGGCCTTCCTTTGATATCTCCCTTTGACATCAAAACTGGCACATGGGATGGTATAAAGGTTAACAACTGGCACTGCGTTGAGGAAAACACATGAATATTAGTGTAGAAATCCATGCATCATCTTCCTCCTTCATTGGTTTCCACACAACTCCCTTCGGCTCCCGTGAACCCAAGCAGCTCAGGAAGTCTTCCCGGAGTGTCACTGATTGTGGATCTCCAATAAGCTGGGTCTGCCCCAGAAAAAGCAATCATGGCTTTAACACTCTCCATGTAAAAAGATTATAGCCATTCCAAGGCTATGCCTAGGCATGGACCAGCGTGATCCAAGTCGGGGGACACGCTGCACCTGAAAACCTACATGCACACCTAGGAGCCCATCCAAGAGGAGCAGGGCCAGCAACTCAACGACCACCAGTAGCCAAGTCAGGGCAACAGGAGCCCAAGTCAGGAATCAGCGCGGCAGACAAGGAGACAGGGTGTGACCCAAGGCTGACTACAGGAGATGGGCTTGCTGCAGGAAGCAGCAGGACATCTCTGGGCTGTGGATGCTTTTGAGAAGATGGATGTGTGTGCTCATTTCGGTGCTGCTGGGCATCTGGTGGGATCCCACTCCAGCCTGGCACCTATGGTCAAGGTACCTCTTCCCAGTAGGGACACGGGGGATGGTCATACATTGTGCCCCTTTGAAAAGTTCCCAATACCTACGTTGAACTTTCACTGTTATACTTCCCTTTGAGTCTGTGCTATGAAGCTGTTTTGCAAAGTAAAAGTATGTATGCTTTGCTCTGATTTCAGGATGTGTCTTAACCCCTTTATAAGGTAATAAAATCCTTGAAGGCAGTTATTTTTGTCTTATTTATCTTTTTATTAATCACCATCCCTACACAAACGATGTACTAAAAACTACTGGCTGACTAAATGTATACGATTCCCTTGAGTACAATCCGAGGACTTGAACTCAGTTGCTAAGAGTGTCATTCCAACTGACAGGAGAACTTTTAACTCAGGTTCCGGCTGGTTATGATCTTGAAGAATTCCAGGTAAAATATTTCATTACTCCTTGAATAGGGGTATATAGAGGTTCCAGCAGGTAGACAAAGTCACAAGGGAAGTATGCTACGTCTTCCTGGAGTATTAAGTGTTTTTTTTTTTTTTTTTGCTGATGCTTTACATGAAAGCATTCTCTTTATTGTTGAACAGATAGGAATACATTATGGAGAAGACAAAATCCCACACATTGATTACATATAATACAAGTCCTCACTTGGGGTAGACTGTTTACCTCCTTGACCATTAAGACAATTTTTGAAGTGTACAATCCCTAAAACCTAAAATATTTAAAAAAAAAAAAAAAAAAAAAAAAGCAGAAACACAATCTTATCTTACACGATGGCCAGACCTGGGCCTCAATGACTAAGCACTCAGACTCCAGGGCAAATGGATCTGGATTTGAATCCCCGCTCAGCCACTTTCTAGCTGTGTGACCTCATCAAGATAAACAAGGTAAACCTCAGTTTCTTCCTCTATTTGGTGGGGATAAATGTTTTCTTGCAGAGACTAAATGAAGTCATTCATTTGCATGAATAATTCACACAGTGTGTTATGAGTGATAATCCTTCTGTAAATGTTGGTTATTAGTCTCTTCTTATTAGGAGGTAAGATTAGTATTTAGAAAGTTGAAAATAAATCGATAAAAAGCAAATACCCTAAAGAAACATGCTGCAGTCACCAGAAGGCCTTGTGGGAGCTCTGCCGAGCCTCAGGAGAGTCAGGCTGCAGGAAACAGACAGAAGTCCGGGGGGCAGGCAGCCCAACAGTGGGAACATCACTGGTCTCCAGGCCCCCAAAAGACTGATGACCACCTAGACCCCAGTCCCAAGACTCTGTGTCCCCAAGTGGACATTACAGCAAGAGTTCAAACACCAAAGAGCAATACTGAGGCCCAGTGATGGTGGTGGAACAGAAGAGAAGTCTGATGCCACAGAAGGGGCTGCTTTATCAAAATGAGACACACGACTCGTAGCCCACCAGAAGCCCAGCGGGAAATTTCTCAGAGGAAATTAAATACACAGATCATGTACAAGACTTCCTCATGCACAGTGACGGCTCACAGGAGGCCTTTGATAAATGTCACTGTTGACGGTCACAGTCATACTCGTGGATATATGGGAGTGGGCCGTTTTCAAATCAAAGGGAGTCTATCTCCTTGATATCTTTTGTTTCATTTTTGCAGAAACCGATTCTCTCCCACTTTATCTATCACAAGCTGCCAGGCAAGTGTGTTCTAAGAAGGCAGGATAAGCAAGAAGTCTGCCTGGGTAATGAACTCACCCTTATGCCCCCTAAACAGCATCCCTGTTAAGTTTTATATGATAGCATATCTGTATCATTTTTTAAGACTTTATATTTTTAGGGAAGTTTTAGTTTCACAGCAAAGTTGAGGAAGAGGTACAGAGATTTCCCACATTCCTCTGCGCCCATGCGTGCAAGTCCTCTCCAGTTACCAACATCGCTCACCGGAAAGATACTTTTTTTTTTTAGCCAAAGATGAACCTACACTGACACCTCATAGTCACCCAAAGTCCATAGTTTACCTTAGGGTTCATTCTTGGTGTCGTACATTTTATAGGTTTCGATAAATATATAATGATATATATCCATCATTATAATATACAGAATCTTTTCACTGCCCTAAAAATCCTGTGTTTCACCTATTCATCTCTCCCCTGACAACCACTGATCTTTTTACTCTCTCCATAGTTTTGCCTTTTCCAGGATGTCACATAGTCAGAATCATACAGTATGGAGACTTTTCACATTTGATTTCTTTTACTTAGTCATATGAATTTAAGGTTCCTCCATGTCTTTTCATGGCTTGATAGCTCATTTCTTTCTTCTTCTTTTTTTTTTTTTTCCGGTATGCGGGCCTCTCACTGTTGTGGCCTCTCCCATTGCAGAGCACAGGCTCCGGACGCGCAGGCTCAGTGGCCATGGCTCATGGGCCTAGCCGCTTCGCGGCATGTGGGATCTTCCCAGACCGGGACACGAACCCATATCCCCTGCATCGGCAGGCAGACTCTCAACCACTGAGCCACCAGGGAAGCCCTCGTTTCTTTTTAGTGCTGAGTAATATTTCATTGTATGGATGGACCATAGTTTATTTATCTATTTGTCTAGTAAAGGACATCTTGGTTGCTTCTGAGTTTTGGCAACTATGAATAAAGCTGCTATGAACACCCATGTGCAGGTTTTTTGGACACAAGTTTTCAACTCCTTTAGGTAAATGCCCAGGAGTACACCGGCTGGATCATATGATAAGAATATGTTTAGTTTTGCAAGAAACCCTTGAACTGTCTTCTGAAGTGGCCATACCGTTTCACACTTCCACCAGCAATGCATGAGAGTTCCTGTTGCTCCACAGTCTTGCCAACATTAGGTGTTGTCAGTGTTCCAAATTTTGGCCATTCTAATAGGTGTGTAGTGTTTCTGTGTCATTTTTCCTTTGCAGAATTGTGCTATCTAACTTGTGCTGTCATGTACTGGGGGTCCCACTCTGGAGCTCATCCTGGAGGATCTCTGTGGACCTGAGGCTAAGTGCAACGAGCAGAGAGGGCTCGTCTTCACTTCATGCATAGATGTCCATCAGGCAGCCTTATCTGAAAGTGTATCCTAGCCGACATGAAAGCTTTTGGTGAAACTATCAAAAGTCAATCACCGATCCTTTATGGATATGAGGCATGTCGGTAAGGACTGGGGAGGCTGTCCCATGAACGTGTGGGCAGGTCTCCCCTGAAACGTTGCTATGTCCACATCCCAGAGTACAGGAAAAGCAACATTCCTGCTGAGCCCAAGCCCGGTATTAAGTCCCTTGACCTCTCAGAGAGAAAACAAGGTGGAGAGACTGTTGGCTCAAGCCTTTCTTCCTCTCCATCTCCCTCCCCATCCCCCCTTTTCAAGTTTATATAGGGAGAGGTAGGTAAAGTGAACGAAATCATCCCCCAGACCATAGCAAGAAGTTAAAGGTCAAGCAAAAGGTATGGATTTTCTCCTTGGGAGTTTTCCTTTTACTAGCTTGGCTGAATTCCCAGACCACCTTTCCTTGGCTTTTCTAAGCTCCCTTTGTCTTCTCCCCAGGTGGCTGAGGTTAGAAGTTCCCATGTGAGCATCCCTGACCTTTGGGTGGACTGAGATGGACACCCAGGGCCAACAACGTCTCAGCCTCAGAATGAAATGGTTTCTCTGGCCTAATCTTTCAGGTCAAGGTTGGTTCACCATCTGCTTCACACTTTCTCAGCCCAAAGACTCTGTTGGAGCTTAGCATGTGGGATCAGGGCTACAGTTAATGATACATTGATCCCCTGAGATTGACCTCTGAGTATATGCCCCCCTCAGAGACCTCTTGCAAAGGGGAGAGGTGGAATTAGGGTGCTTCTGCACCCACTGGCCCATAATCTTATAATCTCACCTCCAACCCCACAAATAACAGCCCTGATCCCCTACCTCAGACAAGAATGCTCCATCCACAGCCCAGAGTAGAGGCGGGCGACCGTGGACTCCAACTCACTGTCCACTTCTTTCTAAGAACAGAATGAGGAAGGTGTCCTGGGAAGGTCCTGTTCTAAAGCTGTGAGGGTGCTTTCTTCTGAAAGCCCAAATATTTTGTCATACAAAAGAGATATAGAATTGAGGATTGCATTTGAGTGAGGCCAAAATACATTTCAAGCTCATTTTCTGAGACTGTAAAACCCTTTTTGAGAAGCTTTGTAGGAGCTTTCCGTGTGATCGAGCTTATCTAATTCAAATTACTAGATTGTTTTCTATTCACTTATCACCATTCTTAGCAGTTCTCAGGAGAACAAAACAAAACAGACACCCCTGGGAAACAAATCAAACATGCCATACTGCGCAAGGCAGCATCCATTCCCACCTCATGTCAAGGGTGATGTGCAGAACCTGCCCACCAGTGGTTCCCTGGGAAAGCTAACAACCTCAGAAGATCACCCCCCCCCACCCAGTTGTTAGAATACAGTATGGCCCTCACTGAGGTCTCAACATGATCTCACTGGGAGAGCTGGATGTGCTTATGAACACCTGACACCTAGAGGTGAGGTACCCCACATCTGAACAACCCAGGAGAAGGGAGCAGCCCCATCACCTCCCAGCACTGACCCCTCATGATGTCATCATCAGGCCGGGTTGCAGGTGAGTCCTTTCATTATTTATCTTTCCTCCAAAATAAAGGGTGCCAGAACTTCAAGTTTCTTTCATTAATCCGAGCAGGTACAAAACCAGCGAGTTCCGTGAGAAATAGCTTCAGGACAATGCAACAAAGATTGACTTCCTTCAATTCCCCATGGCAGTATAGCCACCGAGCCTCCATCCATCCTCAGCAAAGGGATAAGTGATGCCTATTACTTTCCTGATAGAGTTTTGATTTGTGTCCTCATGGGTGAAAACTGGGTAAATAAATAGGAAGGCTGACTTCCAAACCCTCAGTAGAATAAGGCTAAATAATAGCGTGGTTCAATCACCTTCAGATAGACTGACAAGAAGGATCGAGTTGTCAAAGGGCAGCTTGCATTTATAAATTATTCTACTTTTTGCAGTTGTCCTACTTTTAGCGGTCAGCACCTCCTGAACTTGTATTTGCTCATCCCCGGGGCTGAAGCCTGGAGAAAAAGGGGCCGGGGGGGGGTGCGGTGTAGGGAAGGCCAGTAAGAGCTCACTGTTGCCCATAGCTATTTGCTGTGTTTTCTTCCTGGGCCAAATACCAACACACTTGTGTCCCGAAGAAAAGGCAGAGACTGTTTAACCAGCAGAATTAGCAGGTTTTCCTCCTGCGGTTCTCAATGGATTGCTTATTCTTGCAGGCCGAAACATGCTGCTCCAGCTTGCTTTCTAAACAAATGCCATACAGTCGATCCTAAATGTGACTGCACGTGGAAACACCCGGGGGGCTTGCTATAAATACAAATTCCCCGAGCTGAGATTCTGATCCAGCTGGTCTCCCTGGGGCCCAGGAACCTGAATGCTGAGTAAGCACATCTGGTGACTTGAAGTGCTGGAGTCCAGGTACAGCAAGTTTACTTCCCTACATTAGCATTTTAGACTAGAAAAAAGGAAGCCAGTGATCATCTAACTCAGCCTCTTTGTTTTGCAGAGAAATAACATTGAATCTGAGAGATAAAACCTGGTTTGATCAGGCAAGGCTGTGACACTGTTAATGCTCAGTGTCTCTGCAGAGAATCTCTTGCCTCTGGACTGAATTTAGAATTAGGACTGTTTCTGTAAAGGTTTAGAAACAAATATCCTTGCAGAAAAAAAAAAAAAAAAAAAAAAGGTTACTAGGAGTCATCTATATAGAAAGAAGTCTTTGTTTAGGAAAGATGGCTTTGAAAAAGCAAATGTTAGTGAAAGAGGCTCTATCAGAGGAAGACCCGGGGCAAATCCAGCCCAGAGCACAAGGACCATGCTTTGTCCAGCCATCTGCAGTCTGTGTCTGCAGGCCCCTTGAAGAAGCAGGAGCTCCAATGGCTAATGGATTTTGGACTCCAAAAGAGAAACAAAACAAAAGGACTGCAGTCTGAAAGCAGTTCTTGAAGAGAGAGAGACCTATTGATGTGTATGCCTCCCAAATGGAGCTTAATTAGGCCACACACACAAATGCACTGGGGGTGGGGGGGACACCCCAAAATCCAATTCCTATCTTTATTTCTAGATCGATCAAGGAGGAAGCCTGAGTAACTTAAGGCTTGGCACTACAAGGACACGCAGACATTAGGACAACAATGATGGTGCCCTTGGATTACCCGTAATGACATGTAAACACATAACTGAACAACTCTGGCCCCTGTGCCCACCCTTCACCCCAATTCTTATTGAACCACAGGTTCCAGACCTGGAACAGACCTTTCTTTTTTTTTTTTGGCTTCACTCTGTGGCTTATGGGATCTTAGTTTCCCCACCAGGGATTGAACCTGGACCCTCTGCACTGAAAGCACGGAGTCCTAACCACTGGACCTCCAGACAATTCCCGGAACAGACCTTTCTAAGCTCCTCATCCATGGGCCTGTCAGGTAGCGATATACAGGTTGTGGGCTCAATGTGGACTGATGGAGACCTAGCTGAAGGGGAATATAATTATTTCCATAATTTTGGGCCTTTACACTTCCATTCCACTGAAACTGTACCTTGAACCAGGGGCCCTTGAAGAATTCTTAGCAAAGTGAAATAGGACAGAGTAGGGCTTCCCACAGTTTGAATGGTTTGTGGACCGACGGAAATCTTTGAGTTCACAGATTTAATCATTTAAAAATATCTGCAGTTCACTCATCCATGGATTTCTAACCCCAGGTCCCACCGTACAGAGTTGACAAAGTTGAGGTCCAGTGATTTGACTGCAGGTAGTTAGTGGCAGAGCTGGACAGGACCCAGGTGTCCAACCTGCATCTTTCCCCATCAACGTGCACTCTTGATGATGCATCTCCTATCAATGTTAATTTCAGAATTCTTAGATCTTTCCTGAGTAAAACATGGCATCTCATCTTCCCCATGTTTGTATGGAATCTTCTGGAAGATTTTGATATACCTCTGTAGCAAACACACCTCCATGTGACCCCCCCAATGTGTCATGAGCTATGTAATCCCCTCCCCCTGATTGTGGATGCAACCTGTGACTTGCTTCTGGAATAAGTTATGTTATATGAGATAATCACTCCCATGGTTATGTTACGATATATGAGACTCCCTCACAGGCAACTAGAGTAAAAAGTTCTCCTGTTGGTCTAAAGAAGTGAGCTGCCAGGCTGTGAGAGGGCCAAGTGACAAGGAACTGCTGCAGCCTCTTGGTGCTGGTGCTGAGAGCAGCCCGGTTAATGGCCAGCTAGAAAACAGGACATCAGTCCTGCATCTACAAGGACTGCATTCTGCCCACAACCACGTGAGCTTGGAGAGCACCCCCAGCTCCTAAGAGGGGTGCAGCCTTTGAGACCCTGAATAAAGGACCCAGTTATGCCCTGCCCAGTTGCCTGACCTACAGGAACTGGGAGAGAATAAAGATACAGTTGACTCTCATTATTCACGATGGTTGTGTTCTATGACGTCACCATGAGAAATGAACTCGTGCTGTTGCTCCGGAGAAACACAGATGTAGGTTCTTGACAGACTCTGGTCACACCATTTTCATCGGCTGATCAACAGCATAACCTTGTTTTATGTGTGTTTCTGTTTAATATACATGTTGACTCATTAACATTGAATCCACAGCCAACAGCACAATAACTCAGGCCTGAGCAAAACTTGTCTAACACATATATTTTCTCCACAAGGCACATCACAGCCTTCTTGTGCTCAGGACACTAGACAGCACTCCCGCACTCTGCTTGGGACCATTTTAAACAGGGAAATTACCAACAAAAAGCACAAAAAATGCAAAAACCATGACATTAAACAGACCACAGAAAGGACTCTTGTTTGCAGTGTGAGAGCTGAAAAAGAAAGCAAGGCATCGCTCCCTTTCACCTCCGCTGGGAACGTGTGCATCCAGCGACTCAAATTTTTCCCACTCTGCAAATGTTTGCAAATGACTGTGAAAGCACAATGATGATTGAGTTTTCGAGGCTCCAAATAAATTTCATTTGATCTGTGTCAAAATTTTAGCAGATAATGAATCTGCAAATAATGAGGATAGACTGTAGGTTTAAGGTGCTAAGTTCATGGTAATTTGTTATGTGGTAACAGCTAGCTAATTCAGTCTCTAACTTCAGTTAAGCACATCCCCAACTTCCTTTACCGTTCACCGTACCCTGAATGTGGCTCTTGTTCTATCTATATGAGGATATTACATAAATCCTCTTCTTCTGACATAACCTTTCAGTGGTGTGTTTTATGAACCATTCCCAGAACCTCTCAGAAAAGTACCAGGTGTTAGAAGGCTTTGCTGTACTTCATTAATATATAGTCTCCGTAACAGACACATCTCATTGCCTCAGCCTGGCTTACATAGTAGGCCAAACCTTTATTCTTAAAATTAAATGGTTCTAACATTCTTCCTATTCTGTAAGAACATTTATTTTTCCTTTTCCAGGAATCCCACCCCCTCCCTCAGGGATCAAAGAATTCAAGAGCTCACTCACCGTCCATGGACCAGTCATGCACCAGTCAAGTTCACAAGGGTAGAGAGAAAATCAGGAAAGCTGTCCTGTTATCTGGCCAACCCAGCCCTCGGCTGTTGCTGTGTGGCCTGCTGTGTGGTTCCTAAAGCCCCAGCTCCCTGGCCACCGGCCTCTTCCCCTTTGTTCCTTACCATGTTTTTGCAGCAAGCTGGATTGACACCTCAATAAGACTGAAGCAGGGCCTCCCCTCTCCCACAACTGGCCCCTCAGTGCAGACACGCCTGCCACTGGACAGGACCTACAAGACCTGGCAGGCCACATGCCCTGACTTGTTATGCAGAACTCCAGCTCAGGGACCCTCGATGCCATACCTATAGCTTAGCCTCCGCTCCCTCGCCAGTAACTCAGCTGGTTGGGTTGACTCACGTGCGTAGAGCCATTGCTTCAGCCCAGGCTCGTAGGGAGGAACAGGGAGGCTGCTCCAAATTGCTTTCTAATCTCAGTTCAGCTTTGTCTCTGAGACCCCCATCTAACTCTCCTAATACATACTACCCCCTCCTCACCTGCCCCTTCTCAATCAATCCTCCAACCCATTTGGGCAAATCACAATTATGAAAAAGGTTCTTGGAGCACGACAAACATTTCTACGATGGACGGCACCGCGGCAGCAGAAAGGTAAAAAGTTACCTTTATAAAAGAGGAAGAACCGTCAGATTGTCCACACACAATTATTGTAGCAGTGTCTCCCCACCCCAAGGGCTAAGATTGCTTTCGTTGTTTCCCCCTATTGCTACGTTAATAATTATCATCTGCTTCAATACAGCAAAATAGAAGGAGAATTAATGATCCATTTCATGGTAAGCACTCACTGCATCTCGGCACAAGCTTACAGAGTAGCCTCAAAAAATAAGTTACACAGGCCTGCTATATGCTTGCAGAATGTAGGGAAGATCCAATAAAGCCATAACTTTCCCTTCTTTTAAGCCTCTGCACAGAATATATAGTTTTCCACTTCAGTTGATTTCCCCGGGGTTTCATACTGGTGGTGACTGATATTTTTCTTCTATCATTATCAATCGATGCTGTGTTCTCGGATCATTGAACATTAATAATGTTCCAATTCCATTTACAGAAAGCTGTAAAACGTTAAATTTGGAGAATGAGGGACAATACATAAAAAGCATTCTGGGGGCTTCCCTGGTGGCGCAGTGGTTGAGAGTCCGCCTGCCGATGCAGGGGACGCGGGTTCGTGCCCCTGTCCGGGAGGATCCCACGTGCCGCGGAGCGGCTGGGCCCGTGAGCCATGGCCGCTGGGCCTGCGCGTCCGGAGCCTGTGCTCCGCAACGGGAGAGGCCACGACAGTGAGAGGCCCGCGTAATGCAAAAAAAAAAAAAAAAAAAAAAAAAAAAAGCATTCTGAAGCATGTTAGCACTTTTGCCTAAAAAAATGAAGATAATTGTAGTAAATTATAACAATTCTGCTTAAAATTTCATTATGATATGACTTTGAGATTCCTTCTTTCAGAATTTGATAACTGAAATGAATCTTAAAGCAACAAAAGGAATCAGAGAACAAAAACAGAAGAAAATCATTGACATAAAAAGTATATAACCATGGGATCCTTCAGGAAAAAAAGAAGAATAGAACAAATCCATGTACCAGTGATAACTGTCAACCCAATCATTAACTCATTTGCATGACTTTAAGATACATCACCTGCTTGTAATATTCCACCTGGCTTCCTGCTCCAGAATTCCTCCTCTCTCCATGGACAAAGTAATTTGACATTATTCTCATTTGACTCTTTACCCTAGACTTCTCCTTAATGGCTATCTTCCAAACTATATTAAGAACTGTCACACAATGGCATTCTAAAAATCATCTGAGCCACTCATGAAAATCAAAAGATAAAGTAGCACTCTCCAAAATATTTCCTTAGTATTTTATTTATACTTCACCTTTTCCCAAAAAATGTTTGGGACATCTCACTATTATACATATAATGAAATACACTTTTTTAAGTAAGGGAAGTAAACAATGTGAGTAATGGGAAAAAGGATAAAAAAGTAAGACAAAGTCTGTGTACCTGTATTAGTCAGCAAGTGCTGCAAAACTGCTGTGTAATGCACAATGACAGAATCTCAGTGGCATGCACCTAAAAACATCTTTCTCACTCAGTTTATGAGTCAGCTAGGGGTTGCTCATACTTCAGGCTTCCATGATTCTGCTCCAGGAGACTCCCATCCTCCTTCTGGGACCCAGGGCCATTTGCGGCACATTCTTCTCTTTGCTATGACTAAAGCACAGGAAGGCAAATGGAAATGTGTGATGTCTCTTAAGGCCTAGGCTCAGAACTGGCAATTATCACTTTCAGCTTCCAAATGTTACAGTCTTGCATGAGTTCCTCTCATGGGTAAACTCTGAACCAAAACTGCACAAAGAAAGGGATTCTAGGAAATGTAGTTTCCAGCCTTAGACACATATGGCAGTGGTAGGGATGTAGTGGTGGTGATGGTAACAATGTGGAGGTGGTGGTGGTGATGGGGGAGGTGGTGGTGGTGATGGGGGTAGTGGTGATAAGCTGACAGTAGATAATCTGGCATGATAAGAAAAGTGTTCAATCCCTGAGCACTCTTCTAGAGACAGGCTAAAAATTTACCTTTGCAATTTTCAGAAATCCATGCAAAGGGGAAAGGATCAGCTCCATGATCAAAGAGGCCATAAGATGTACCTTAGGGTGAAGTTGTTTATAATTCATTGTGGAGCAAGCCCTTCCATCTGATGTTTTATAACCTTCATCAGTTTTGAGTCACTCCTACACTTTATCTAATAATTCCACTGTTCTCTCTTTCCATGACCCTTACGTCCTATCATTTCTCTCTTATTTTCCATCTCTCTATTCTTTGGGAGAGATTTCCCTGACTTTATTTTTTTAGTCCCTAAAAGGTGTTCTTGTCTTGCAATCTTTTCTTTTTCACGTCATCTTGTTCTTGGTGTATGAACTAAAAATTTAAATCTCCTTATTAATTGGAGTATTGTTCTCAGTTTTCATTTTGTAACCTGAATTACCCTGTTTTTTCTGGGATCTATTTTTTTATTCCTTTGCCCAGGACTTTCTCAGTTGAGGGTCTAGATCTCCTTATCTTCTGGTGGATCTTGGTTCTCTGTTTAAGCCTGTGAAAAAAGCTGGGTCTCTGGCATTGGTTCTTTCTGCTGATGGTCTATGTGGTTACAGTACCAATTATTTTAGAAATCAGACTGCAGGATTTTTGCCTGGGTATCTACAGGTCGCCTATTCTATGAAAGGGGGAGTAGGGGTGCTAAGTAAACCTCTCAGAACATTGATAACCCCACTGCACCCCCTTAGCATGCTCCAGGGAGTGTCTTTTCATCAGTCAGTGCATTTCCACCTGACAAGTAGTATCTGACTCTCCATTAAATAATCTTCTCGATTTGCCTTTGCCAACTTCATATAGTCAGATTCCTTCTCTAATAATAGAGCTAAATGGACTACAAATTAACATAGCCTTATAGTATTTCTAATATTTGCAAAAGCTACTTCCCCTCATCATACTTCCACTTCCAATTATATAAAATTTATCCTGATCACTTTATTCTTCCAAATTAACTTTGGAATTGTTTTGGTGAGTTTCTCCAAACATATGATAGAGACTTTGCTTGGAATTATTTTAATTATGTAAAGTTTTGGGAAATTCCATCATCAAAACAGTTAGTCTTATCCAGGACACATTATATAACATAGTGTTATTGTACATTTCTTGGTAAGAGTAATAATGATATTTATATTAATAATTATTCTATTTTCTTAGTGGTTATAGAGACTATAAAGACTTGATTTTTATTTATTACTTTCCTATTTAGCCACTGAATTCTATCCACAATCTACGTATTACTTTGACTGATAATATGAGAGTGTTTGTATATAATCATATTGGCTGTAAATAATTATACTTTCATCTTCTTCATATCAAGTGTATGTTCTTTGTTTCTATCCTATGTCCAGAGCCTCTAAAATAACATTGTAATATAATGGTGGTAATAGAGGTTCTCATTTCTCATTTTGTTTTGCTGTGATTACTCATTATTCCTTGATGACTCTTGGCAGAGACGTTTATTGCCTTTGCAAATAAATCATTTTTTGTTTTACTTATTAATCCTACCACTTTTCTAATTTATTAATTTCTGCTTTTATCGAATTCATATTCTTTCTAATCCCCTGGAATAAGTGATTATTTATATATTTATTTTCTTTTTTATTTGGTAATGAAATAATTTAGTTTTAAAAATCAACCTCGGGGCTTCCCTGGTGGCGCAGTGGTTGAGAGTCCGCCTGCCGAGGCAGGGGACATGGGTTCGTGCCCCGGTCAGGGAAGATCCCACATGCTGCGGAGCGGCTGGGCCCGTGAACCATGGCCATTGAGCCTGCGCGTCCAGAGCCTGTGCTCCGCAACGGGAGAGGCCACAACAGCGCAAGGCCCACATACCAAAAAAAAAAAAAAATCAACCTCTCCAGATACCTCTGACAGCCTTAGTACTGTCCTCATTTTTATGATTTTCTAAATAATCTGAAATAATATTTGGTGGCATATTCATTGTTTGTGAGTGCTTTTACTTTATTTGTAATATCTAAGTAATTATTCTTTCTAAGTATGATAAATTTTGTGTGTGTGTGTGTGTGTGTGGTACGCGGGCCTCTCACTGTTGTGGCCTCTCCCGCTGCGGAGCACAGGCTCCGGATGCGCAGGCTCAGCGGCCGTGGCTCATGGGCCCAGCTGCTCCGCGGCATGTGGGATCTTCCCGGACTGGGGCACGAACCCATGTCCCCTGCATCGGCAGGCAGACTCTCAACCACTGTGCCACCAGGGAAGCCCCCAAGGTATCTTAATGCGAAGTGGAAGAGAACTTATCAGGCCTGGTCAGGTAGCTCTACGTGAACCACGAGATCTCTGTCCTCGTTTACAGGGAAGGAAGAGTAATCTGCAGAGGGTCCCTCAAATCCCTCGGCCGTGGCAGCACCAGAGTGAGGGCCAGCACCTCCTGACTTAGCTCAGGACTGACACGGAAAACCTCACACATGTCTTTCTGCCACCCTTGTGCCACCCTTTCTCCACCCTGGTCTCCCTCCCTGTCTGTTACATTGGTGTTTCTCTTGGTTGATGTTTCTTATCTCATGGCTTCTGTGGTCCAGAGTTAGGAGACAGTTCACACCAGATGTGGTTAGTATTTGTTCTCTGGGACCTGAACTCACACACGAAGGACCTGGCAGGCCCCGAGTTCTGGAGCACTGCGCTGTGTCCCTGGGCTCCCTCCGGGCAGAAGGTGAGGGGTGGGAGGCAGGATAGCAGGGGCCGAGTGAACAAGGGGGTCACAGGACCAATTAGGCAGCCATCAGGCTCTGATGCTCTTTCCGGACGCTGGAAGGATTGTGTGAGCTGGGGTTGCACCCGGGATCAGTGAGAGCCTTGGGCGGGTGGAAGGGATAGTGAAGCATTCACAGCAGTGTCCACAGGGAAAGGGGTGTCACCTGTCCCCCAGCCACAGTGAGAGGAGTAGCCACCCTTTGGATGTTGGATGCTCTCACATGTCCACCTTTCATAAAGCACAGGGGCCTGGTGTGTCGTTGTCAGGAAGAAAATGAAGACAACACCGCCCCCACTTGGGAGTCTCTGGATGGATAGGAAAGGCGAACCTGAATTCTCCGCATCTCAGCATCCGGGCAGCAGGATGGTGCGACCTCTCCGTTGTGCCAGCTGCAGCCGCAAAGCCAGCGCACAGCCTTGAGGTCACGCCAAGCAGCTTGGCCATTCACCACGAGGCAAACTCAGGCAGCTGATACACCTGTCTCAGTTCCTGCTTCTGGAAAGTCCAGAAAATACATCATGGGATTACCAGAGGGTTAAATCAGATAACAACATAAGGCACCTGACCCAGGAATTGCTCCTGAGCAGGGGATGGTTCCCAGTCCCACTCTGTGCCACCCAGGCTGAGCCCTCGCTGACCCCAGAACACAACAGAGGCCGAATGATTTGCAGTAGATCAAAGAGATCAGCCGCAGCTAAGCTTCAATTTCTAAACCTTTTGAACAGGAAACCCGAGCCGAGAGGACGTTTGAATTGGCTCATCGCAAAAAACAATATTTGCTCGAGGTTAGCTCCTGCATTATGAATTTTTAACCTCACATAAATCAAACTGTAAAAATGGACAAAGGCTGAGCTTCCTGTGCCAGGACCAAAATAGAAGCCTCCTCTGTCTCTTAAACAATTCTGATTATGTTTCCATAACCAGATCATGCTGAGATGAATAGCTGGAATATTTATATTTAGGTCCTAAAGTATAAGGTAGAAGAAAGGGAAATAGTCTATCTTTGCAGCATTGGAGTCATGCCATCGTTTCCATTTGCAAAGACAACTCAAAGACCAGGCCGTGTGTGGGGGGGGGGGCAGGGTTTTGCTGTTCCACATTCATTGCTTTTCCCCAAAGCTGTTGTCGACAGGTCCCCACCACTGAATGATTAATAGCAAGCCCCCAGGGGACTCAGTCCTTAGCAAGGTTTAAGGTGGATCCCTTTGTGAAAGCATTATACTGAGAAATATACACAGTTTAAAAGATCCATCGGACAGGATCTTATTAATTGCAGAGGACAATACTGTAATGAAATAATGCTTCCATTAAGTTGACAAATGCATCTTTAGCAACTCTTATGAGTTACAAACTTAGAAGAACATATAAAGAGTTTTTAAATGACATATATAAAAACAACCAAGAGATTTTTCTTTTCAGTCTAGCGGAAAAAGAAGATATGAAAGCACCTGATTTACTGGAAGGCAGAAAGAAGCATGAGCGTGAAAGCTTTCCAAGCAAATGTTACAGACTTCTAGAAGCAGGGAAGCCATCACCACAAAAGGTGCAGTTGGAGATGACCTTTAAAGGACAATAAAGGTTTTCATAGGAAAAATGGAGCTGCAGAAGCCAAGAAAATTGTGGCTAGGCTAATGTGAAACTGGCAATAGAGTGTGAGGTGAAAGTATGTGATAAGAGGCTGGAAAAATAGATTGGAGGCCAGGACGGAAGCAGCTTGGGTTTCAGACTCAAGTTAGAGCCTTATGGGAAAGCGGAGGCTTTTAAAGGCATTTAACGAGGTTGATATGATATCAGAGGTGTAAAGAGTCACTCATTTATTCATTTACTTCACAAATATTTACTGAGATCCTCAACGAGGGACAAAGTGGTGGGAAACAAAACTCACAGGACCCTGGCCCCGTGGACCTTACAGTCTCGTGGGGCGACAAGCATTAACAAATGAACCCATAAGTTCATGTATAACTAGAAGCAGAAGTGAGCACTGGATGAGAAGGTACAGGGTTAGTGTCCTAGGATAGAAAGGAGCCCTGATTTATCCTGAGGTCAGGGGGCTGGAGAAGAAGGCATCCGTTGTGAAGAACTGACATCACATTGAGTCCTTAGGGATCCACAGGGGTTGGAGAATGGAGTATGTGTTCAGGTGGGGCTGCAACTCTAGCTGGGAACATTCCAAGTACTAAGAGTGAAGACCCTCTGGCAGATGAAGAGGCTGGAATATTCAGGAAATCACAAGAAAAGAGACTAGCATACATGGTGATTCCGGAGTGATGGGGGCGTCTGCAGGGCACACTGAGGTTTTAAATAAGTGCAACAGGAAGCCACTAAGTGTGTGGAAGGATAGAGTCTGGTTTGTTTCATAAGGTACTCGGGCTTTGCCTGGAGAGTGGATCACAGGGGCACAAATTTGAAAGCCATTGTCATGGTCCAAAAAGACAAGTGGGCAGTGCTGGTGGACCGGGAGAGAACAGGACAGTTTGAGACCTGCTTCAAAGGCAGAACTGACAGCCCAGGTTGATGGGCTGGGTGTTGGGAGCTGAAGAAGAGGGAAGAGTCAAAGTTAGCTCCATGTCCTGATTTGAGTAACTGAGAGGAAGGTGGCAACAATTCCCAAAGATGGAGCGGCCTAAAGTAATTTTAACATTTAGGGGGCAGGGGAAACAGATCAAGAAATTAGCCTGGGATCTGGGAACGCTGAAAACCTATGAGGCATCCAGTGTAAAGTTCAAGTAAACCATCAAAATACAGAAGAGGAGCTAAGAAAACAGATCAGTCATCTGGGAGGAGGGCAGAGAAGAGACGGCAGCTGATACAGGGCAGTTTTCCATCTCTGCTTCCTGTGTCCGGGCTGTGCCCCACCTGGCCACACCAGAAAACCCAAAGGTGGTCACCTGCCCAGCCTATCACAAAGCTCCCCAGGCACATCAACTTTAACCTGTGGTCCAGGTTTGCCAGCACCTTCGCCTCCCACAGAAGGACCTAGAACTTCAGGAAGAAAACCAGCAAGCTCTTGGTCTCACTTCCCTTTGCAGTGAGTTATCCTCCCCCAAACCTGGGCCCCCAGGCAAACACTGACTTACTTTCTGTCACTGTAGCTTAGCTGTTGCCTCTTTCACTCCTGAGTTCTTTTGACATGACTATAGTAAACTGTGACGGTTTCCTACTTTTTTTGTGTGTGTGTATTGGCTGCACTGGGTCTTTGTTGCTGTGCGCGGGCTTTTCTCTAGTCGTGGCGAGCGGGGGCTACTCTTTGTTGCGGTGCGTGGGCTTCTCATTGCAGTAGCTTCTCTTGTTGCGGAGCACAGGCTCCAGGAGCGCAGGCTTCAGTAGTTGCGGCACGCGGGCTCAATAGTTGCGACACGCGGGCTCTAGAGCACACAGGCCTCAATAGTTGCGGTGCGTGGGCTCAGTAGTTGTGGCTTGTGGGCTTAGTTGCTCCGTGGCATGTGGGATCTTCCCGGACCAGGGATAGAAACCTTGTCCCCTGCATTGGCAGGCAGATTCTCAACCACTGCGCTACCAGGGAAGTCCGATGGTTTCCTTACTTGATGTTATGACAAGTTCTAGACTCATCCTGCATTTTTCTAGCCCCAGAATCTGTTTGGATTACCAGGATTTACCACAGTTTATTCCACTGGTCACCTCTTCATGAAATTTATGATTTCTAGTCTTCTTTTATCGCTAACAGGATTACAATCGTCTCTCTCTCATCTGTCTTTTTATATTTTTGCCAGCAAAACATAATTTTTAGTACTTAGTACACTCCAGGCCTTAATGATACAGCAGTGAAAAAAAAAAAAAAAAAAAGAACCCAAACCCCTGCCCCCTGTGAGCTGACAATCCATGGGGGAAGAAAGGCAACCAATAAGGATGGAATCTCCTGGGATATGGTAAGGGCAACGGGAAAAGCAAGGCAGCGTAGAGGAGAATGGAGAGTGTGGGATGGGAGGTTTCCAGTCTCCGCAGGCCTCTGTGTCAGCTGAGGTAAGGCGTCTCTGATAATATGACAATTCAGAGAAACCAGGAGGAAGTGAGGGGTGAGCCACAAAGGCAGGCGGCGGAAGAGCCTTCCAGGAAGAGGGGGAACAGCAACTGCAAAGTGGAGCACACCTGGTAAAGGAAAATCAAGAGGCTAGTGAGGCTGGGACACGGTGAGTGAGGGTCTACGTGGCAGGAGATGAGGCCAGAGACGTGGCTGTGGAAAGACCACGAGGAAAGTGGGGGAGGTACGGTACGTTCCAGAATGCGGGACAGCTGACACAGGACGGTAGGGACTGCACAAGGGCCACGGCACTCACAGACAAGTGCTTTGCCTAGAGCACCCCCGGCCAGCCGCCTAGTGCCTTTTGTGACACTTGCCCTGCCTGATCCTCAGAGGTCAGGGGTGGGAGAGCTCCTGCTACCTGGAATGTCAGGAAAGCCGCTGTGGGAACACAGAGGACACCCTACAGCAGCGGGGAGTAACTATGGACTCATCCGCACCTGCCCGCCGAAGCTGTCTGCTCATTCAGCACCGGCCTGGCCTTGCACGCCTCAAGAAGCTCCCATTGGGTTTCCCTGGTGGCGCAGTGGTTGAGAGTCCGCCTGCCGATGCAGGGGACACGAGTTCGTGCCCCGGTCTGGGAAGGTCCCATGTGCCGCGGAGCGGCTGGGCCCGTGAGCCGTGGCCGCTGAGCCTGCGCGTCCGGAGCCTGTGCTCCGCAACGGGAGAAGCCACAACAGTGAGAGGCCCACGTACCGCAAAAAAAAAAAAAAAAAAAAAAAAAAAAGCTCCCATTGGCTTGCTGACCTGGCTGCAGTATTCCCCCAGCTCACACTTTCTATTCCTTTAGGTGATTAAAAGTCATTCCCCACCAACTCCACATACTACAGCCCTGGGTGAGAGATGCCCCTCCTGACTCACCCCCAGGCCCCCCCCGACTGGGATGCGAGACTCTCTGCCACCACTCGCTCCCTCAGTTCACACCTGTAGGCTAAACAAGGTCATAGGTCACCAGGTGAGCACGACCATGGCAGAAGCAGGAGCCCTGCTGAAGGGAGAAATTGAAATAAAGCCCCAAAAGTGGGCTCTCTGACCTTTGAACTGTCGTGGCCTCCGTTTCCTCCTTTAAAGGGATGGGGAGAAGCCCGTGTCTGTAAACAGGAGTGATTTGTGGATTAAATGTTTCCTGTTAATACACAGGATGCACTCAGAGCCGTGCTAATACACACCCTGTGCAGAAAAGGTGTTAGATGTTGACAATTATTTTTCTTATCATAACCATACTTGGAAAAGTCAGAAAACCGAACTGTAACGAAAACTTCATAAAAGTCTGGGAACTCTGTGCCGTTCTGATGGTGTCATTTATTTCCTCCTGGGGGCATGAGTAAAATGTCCCAACAATCCAAAGGGCTAGTGAGCTAAGCGTGAAGGAACAGCAAGGTTGGGGTGATCATATCTGACTCCACTTCAGCAGAGAACTGCGGGGATCAGTGAGTAGTGTTAATACTCTCAAGAAGTTTTGTACCAGAAAGGGGAGAGCTGGGATGATGTCAGAGGGTGAAGCAGCACCAAGGGAAAGATGTGTGGGCATCTTTTGTTTTGTTTAGTTTTGTTTAGTTTTTTTGCGGTACGCGGGCCTCTCACTGCTATGGCCTCTCCCGTTGCGGAGCACAGGCTCTGGACGCGCAGGCTCAGCGGCCATGGCTCACGGGCCCAGCCGCTCTGCCGCATGTGGGATCCTCCCAGACTGGGGCACGAACCCGTGTCCCCTGCATCGGCAGGCGGACTCTCAACCACTGCGCCACCAGGGAAGCCCTATGGGCATCTTTTAAAGATATATCCCTCAGAGAAGCACCAGGATAAACAAGACTGTGGCAGGGTCTTCAATTCAAACAGAGAGAAATCAATGCAGGGGACTTAGTGATGGGGGTGAGGGAAGAGGTGAGGGCCCAGAAGGGGCGGGGGATTAACCTAGGGGTCAGCACAACGGGAAGTCACTGTCACCCTAGGCTGGAGGGACAGCAGAGGTGACAGCTGGGGCTGTGGGAAGGGAGCCTGGCGGGGCTGCCCTGTGGGAGCTGAGCGGGGTGAGGGGAGCTGAGTCTGGTGGGGTCGGCTGGGTAGAGCGGAGGACGCATCCCTGGCCTCTCCCCTCCCCTGATGCTCTCTAATCTTCCTCCAGGGCTTCTGAGTGGCCAACCTGCCCAGAAGCCAGAGGCAGGGGACCCTGCCCACGAGGTCCCTGTGACCCCAGCAAGTGAAGTCTTTGAGTCAAGGCCGATGCCACACTGTAAGAAGCCGTGGGCTTGCAGGGGCTGGTGCTGAGGGGGTGAGAAGCAGAGACAAGGACAGCCCTGGGAAGAAAGGATGGAGGAGGTGGGGCCACAGGGGTGGGGGAAGAGCTGTATCATCCTTCGGAGGTGAAGGGGACTTGGACTTGTGTCCTCCTGTTCCCTGCACTTAGAGCAAAGCTCACGGGCCAACATGGGAGCAGAGAGCGGCTGCCCGGGAGGCCAGCCCACCTCCGTGAGGGTTCACCGCCACCCACGGGGACACGCTGGCAAGGAGAGCAGAGAAGGGGGTGCTGGCCAGGGCTCGGAGCCCACCCACCCTGGACCCAAGAAACTGAAGCCAGAGAACAAGGTTCACACACCCCAAAGGAGCAGGATCAGCCTGGAGTTGGGTTCAGAAGATGCCAAGGACCAGGTCCCTTCCGGCTAAACTTCGCCTGTTATGGCAGAAAGTGAAGGGGGCTCTGGGTAAGTCCCCAGTGGAAGGATCCCTCCAGAACCCCCATCTTCACCCTAAACCAAGCCCAGCTTGGCCCTGGCACCACCTCCTGACCCCCCCACCATTCACTGCTCCCTGATCGGCCCTACCCAGCCAGATGTAACTCCCACGTGCACCCACACACTCAGATACACTCAAACACACACCCACATGCACCCACGAACACTCACACACTTGCACATGCATCCTTACACTCACACACTTGCACACGTATCCTCTCTCACACTTGCACATGCACCCTTGCACTTACATGCTCCTGCACACTCACACATCCTTACACTCACACACTTGCACAGCATCCTCGCACACACACCCTTACACTCACACACTTGTGTTTGTGTGCTTGCTCCCGCAGCTTGCACACTTGCTTGCACACCCAATGCCCAAACACATTCACTTGCTTGCACTGTCAGTCCTGTACACACAGCCTTCCTCTCACTAACACACTCACTTGACAAACACTCCCACTCCATCCACCTGCAGTCAGTTGTCCCAAGGGACACGCCCCTCCTTCAGGGCTCGGCACTGACCCCCGACGACCTTCCCCAGAAGTCCTGGGAAGACCACACCCCTCTTCTTGGGGACCTTGTCACTGCCGCAGTTTCGCCTTTGTTCATGGGGTTATGGGATGAATTTCTGACCTGCCTTTTGAGCCAAGGTGAGCTGCGGAGGGACAGCCCTGCTGCTGCCAACACCCCTCATTTCATGCCCAGTGCCCAGCACAGTGTGGACACATGGTGTTTGACAAACATATGATGGATGGATGGATGGATGGATGGATGGATGAAGCCAGACAGGAGGGAGGGAGGGAAAGGCCAGAGGCAAAGAGAAGCTCAGACACATAAACGGGGGGTGGTGGATGTGTGAAGTGGTGAAACTTTTGTTATCTGCAGATCTGGCGTGGGAAGGGGAGAGGCCGGTCAGTGTTCAGCTCCCTCTAAGGGGGTGGGTGGGGGCAGCCACGTCCCCTGAGGCTGCCTGTGGATGGGCACCTGCTTCGGGGGAGAGGGAAAGTGGCGCCACCTGAGGGGGAGGGAGAGCTGGGAGGAAAGCTGGAGCAGGCAGCAGGGCAAGGGGCCAGACCAGGCAAGAACCCTCTGGGGCCTTTGAGCATCCATCTCTGCTCTCCCTCCAATGTCTGCACCCCTGTCCTGCAAGCCCTCCCGGGAGGAACCCCCACTCACTAGTGAACGGTCTAATGGACTCATATTGGTGGTGGGAGGGGAGACAGAGGGACTGAATCTCGCTTGGGGCTGGTGAGGCTGAGCCTGGTTTGCATTTCTCCACAAAGACCAGGGTGGACCTTCTAAGTAGATGGAAAATGATGTCGGTTCTTAAACTCTCGTGGAAATCAGTACAAGTGTCTTCCTGGCAAATTTGGTACATCTGTCCCTAAAATAAATTTGATCCAAAAGGAAAGTAGGCAGCAGAATATAAAAACTTTTTTCACTTTCTTGTTATCGTACCCATGCTTCTTCCTTTTTACCCTAGATTCTCTAGTGGTACCGGCTTGTTTTGATTTCACAGATGACTGAGGATATAGACCATCATCATCGAGCTGAAGAATTGCATCTTCTCCTCCAATGGTCCTCAATCCTCCCTGTGCCTCGGAAGCGCTGGGGGAATTTTCAAAACCTGCAGGTGCCCGGCCTCATCCCTGGAGATTCAGGATCGATTCATCTGGGCTGGGGCAGCTGTGCTTTTAAAAAGCTCCCAGGAAGCAGCCGCATAGCACAGGGAGATCAGATCGGTGCTTTGTGACTGCCTGGAGGGGTGGGATAGGGAGGGTGGGAGGGAGGGAGCCGCAAGAGGGAAGGGATATGGGAACAGATGTATATGTATAGCTGATTCACTTTGTTATAAAGCAGAAACTAACACACCATTGTGAAGCAATTATACTCCAATAAAGTTGTAAAAAATAATAATAATAAATAAAAAATAAAAAGCTCCCCGGTCCCATGTGCTTCGAATGTGCATCCAAGGCTGAAAACTGGTGACTAAGCTGATGTCATTTTGATACCAACCAGGGTCCTTGGCCTTCCCCAATCAATAGAAATTGACTAGAGGCCAGACAAGAAATTCAGGCAAGGCTTTATTGGGGCCCCTGTTACAGCACGGAGAGCGAGAACAAACAACAGGTTCCCTTGCTTGCCCACTCTTGGAGTTGGGGTGGGGTGCGGCGCTGAGCTTGTTCCTTATATGGGGTGAGGGTGGGGGTGTGTCCAGGGGTCAGGCCAGAGGGGTGGCTTAGGTGTTTTGCCTACCTCTTAAGTGGTGTTGTGTGCTGGGAGCATGCTCAGCACCCTACTTTTGCTCCAAACACCCTGTTCTTGCTCTGGGCTCTTCAAAAGTGGCAGTAGGGGGTTTTTTTTTGGTCTCTTTGTATCTTTTGTCCAGAATTTGCCCCAACTGCACATGCACACAGTTATTTTTGGTCCCATATAGTTTCTTTGTATTTTGTTGCTGGAGGAGAGGTTTATCCAGGTGCAAGCCCTGCAGCAAAGGGTCCCAGGTCCCAGCCTGTCTCAATTTCACCCAAAGCCTCAGTGGTTGTTTAGATGCCCATACACTTTGGCTAAGAACAAGCTTCTAGAAAAGACACAGACAAACCCTCAATGCAGTCACGAGAGCAGACCAAGTGTTTTGAGTTCATCAGTAGTTTAGTCCAATAACTTTGGAAGTATTTCTTTTTACAAATCAAATGTAACAATTTTTAAGGTGGATGACTTGGTAGCAGAGGGGTACCAAGGGAGTTTCCTTTATTAATATAGAGCAGAGAAATGAGGATAGAAACTCTGATTAAGAGTGTGTCCGTGCTTAATTATTTGTAACTGTTTCTATATAATTTCCATTAACTCAAGTTGTTTTTCTTGTTCAAATCCAATGAGATCCAAAAGCGATGAGTTCTTTGTAATCTGGACAGATGCTGAGAACACCATGGCCTCTTTGACCTTGTAAAGTATTAGGTCTTTACTACTTCGATATAAGCTGGCTTATAAATATAATCACATGATTTTTTCTTCATATTCAAGAAAAATTTAGCTTTCTTTTGAGGGAACATTCCACTGAAGAATCCAGTTTCTATAGAGAAAAAAAAAAGCAGGGCGGCGGGGGGCGGGGCGTTCTGCTTCGTCTCAAATTGCTTTGGCCACGATTAGATTTCAGTGTGAAAAACTGGGGCAACTTGCTCAGCGTGAGACAGGAGGGGGAGATGCAGAGCCGCCGGGAACTCAGCAACCCTGAGATGATTGATCATCAAATCTCCCCAGCCCCGCTCCCAGGTATGACAAGGGGTTGGGGGAGTAGGTGATGCCCAGGTGCTGACCACCCACCCAGAGCTCCCCCAAAGTCTCAGCAAATGGGTACCTGTGAACAAGATGGAAGTGCACCTGAATACGAGCCCTGTCCCCACATCTCACCTATGTCGTCATTCTCCAGGTGACACCGTTCCTGGTAAACTAACATTATTTCCACCATTGCTCACCTTGCTTCTTGCCCTCCCTTTTAGGAACTTAATATCCGAGATGAACCAGTTTGCAAGACAGAAATAGAGACAGAGATGTAGAGAACAAATGTACGGACACCAAGGGGGGAAAGTGGCGGGGTGGGTGGTGGTGGTGTGATGAACTGGGAGATGGGGATTGACATGTATCCACTAATATTTATAAAATGGATAACTAATAAGATCCTGCTGTATAAAAAAATAAAATTTAAAAAATTTAAAAAAACCAAACAACAACAAATCCCAAAAGTGCTAGCTAATGCATATTTATCTGAACATTTTTCATTTCCTCTCCACCCCACCGGAGTGAACACCTCATGGGGGAGGTGCCAGGACTGTCTTATCCATGTATATATCCCACAAACCTAACACAGAGCTTGACACGTGAGAACATTCATCTATTAAATGAATCCATTTGCATTCGAATATCTATGTTTGCACAGAAATCTATGTATACCTTTGAGGGGAATATGACTGGACACACCAGCAAACAGCCCATTTGCACTCTGTCTTCATGGGCTCTATTTATAAGAAGAAACTGTTTAGGACTCACTCAAAATCCCCAGTTTTGGTGGCTCTGACTTAAGATAAACAAGATCTCAAAAAAAAAAAATTGCTCAAGTGAGAACTAGTTGTTTTTTCTCTTTGGGCTCTTTTTCCCCTAATGAAACCTCTCAAGAAATTCAGTCTTCTAGTGGAATTCATTGTCTTGTTTACCATGCTCAACACAAGTAGGTTTCCTTTGCCTCCTCCCATAGATCTGTTTCTAAAGAGGTTGACATTTCCTCCAGTTGTTTTTTTTTTTAATAAATTTTATTTATTTATTTATTTATTTTTGGCTGTGTTGGGTCTTCATTGCTGCGCGCGGGTTTTCTCTAGTTGTGGCGAGTGGGAGCTACTCTGTTGCAGTGCATGGGCTTCTCATTGCAGTGGCTTCTCTTGCTGTGGAGCACGGGCTCTAGGCACGCGGGCTTCAGTAGTTGCAGCACGTGGGCTCAATAGTTGTGGCTCGCGGGCTCTAGAGCACAGGCTCAGTAGCTGTGGTGCACGGGCTTAGTTGTTCCGCGGCATGTGGGATCTTCCCGGACCAGGGCTCGAACCCATGTCCCCTGCATTGGCAGGCGGACTCTTAACCACTGTGCCACCAGGGAAGTCTCTTCCTCCAGTTCTGAATGGTCATCAGTGCTTTTCTTCTACAGTTGATAAGACAAACCATCCACAGATATTCTTATGTATCATGTCATTTCCTCCAGCAGAGTAGCAGTATCCTACACTCAACACGAGGGGCTGTGGGGGCCGGAGGTCAATGTCCAAATCCTTAGCACCTGAGAATATGTCACCTTATATGGCAAAAGGGACTTTTCGGATGTGATTAAATTAAGCGTCTTGAAATAGGGAGATTATGCTGGATTATACAGGTAGACCCAATGTCATCATGAGGGTGCTTATAAGAGGGAGGCAGGTTAGTCAGAGAAAGTGATGTGAGGACAGAAGCAGAGGTGACAGAGAGACAGAAAGAGAGGGAGATTTAAGGATGCTTCACTCCTGGCCTTGACCACGGAGGAAGCGGCCACGAGAGCCTCGAGAAGGAGAACAGCCTGCCAACCCATTTTAAATTTCTCACCTCCAGAACAGCAAGGAAGTAAATTGCCACTCGGGAGGACACACGTCCCTCACCCAGGAGCCCCTAAAATACCCCCAAAGTTCCAGGGGCCAAATGGAACGGCATTCTCCTCAGGCTGCACTCAGCCATGGACCTCTGCCATACTCCTTGAGGAAAGAGAAAAATGTCTTTTCCCCAATTCTTTTGTACTTTGTCATCTGTCTTTGGGAAAATAACCCCATACATCTTCGCCTGCACCACCTCTTCCCCAAATTCCCTCCTCACTGGCCTTGCCAATTACTCAGGCAAATAGACAGAATGGGAAGGGAGGTGTAGGACATCATCAGCCTCGTGGTCAAAGTCAATGTAAGCTCAGAATCAAGCTGGGCATGTGTGTTCACATGTGCACGTGAGTGTACATGTTACATAATTGTTATCCTGTGATAAGCACAATTTTATGTGAGTTGCTGCTTTCTGCCATTTAAGATTATATTATGAATATTCCTACTTGTAAATTTTTGGAACCGTTTTAAATTATTGTACATATTTCAATGTGTTGGTACGTCATGATTTGTCTCTCCTCACTGGGCACCTGGGTACTTTGTATGTTTTTTCATTTAAAATAATCCTTCCAGGAATGTCTTTCCATGTCAACTGTTGTTATTTGCCTTGGGGTGAAATTAATGGGTCAGAGGGCATTTAAATTTTAAGCCATAACTCTGATTATAGAATAAAATGTCTAAACGCAGTACAGAATTGCCAAGCAAAGCAAGTGTGGTTATTCTCTGGGGGCTCAGCACGGTCCCCTCAGAATCATACCGGGTGGATGGCTGTCTTATACTTAACTGTGTATATGCACATATATATGATATTTGTGATATATATGAAATGTGATATGTCTAACATGATATATAAATATATATCTTAGAAATACTTTTGCTAGAATAACCCCAGCAGCCTTAGCTCTCAAGTCTTCCCGCTTCACCACAGAGATTTTGTCTCATGAGTGGTGGGAATAGATTCTGCGGAATTACAGTCAGAGGATGCAGCCTCCAGGGATGCCGGTCAGCAACTGATCCAGAAAAAAGCCCTTTGGGGTGTCCTGGTGAAAGCTCAGCATTGCAACAGCACAGAGCTGACCCCAGTCGATTATGTACTGAATCTTGGGATTCAGCCCAGGATGTGTTCAATTGCTAGAAATGTCATGGCTATCATCAGCTTTTTGGCAAGAAGAGGCACATTCCTTCCAGAAGTTCAGGGAACGCCTTTGTCCCTATAAAACAGATGTAAAGTCCAAAACAATGGAACAACTGGACGATCTTCAAATCACTACACTCAGCATGTTCCGTTGATTCCTCTCACATCTGCCTTTTTATTGAGATGTGTAAAATTATGATGTGATCTCTCGGCTTGCAAACCTAACTTATATGCACCAGGGGACTCAATAAGGAATTCTTATATCTTCAAGAGCATCAAATAGTACCCAGACACCACTTAGGCTAGCATGCATGTGAGAATTGCTGGTACATGAAAGTAGACTACTAAAGGCTTCATTTGTTTCCTTCAGTAAATATTCATTGGATGATGAGTCTGTGCAAAGCCCTGTACCAGACCCGGAAGATGCAGTCGAGGAAGACCAGCGTGGTCCCTGCCATCACCATGTACCCTGGGCACATTATCAACAGCAGGATTATGACCTGATCCTAAGCATGAAGACCATTGTTATTAACCTTCATAATAACGTCCTGCAGAAATAACAGTGGGGTGGGCACTCTTGTTTTCTGACACAACTCACTCCCATCCCCTACATCCCTCCACAGAGGAGTCCCACCTTGCCCTGGCCGTCTGTCCTGTCCCATGTTTTATTCCAATCTAAAATGCCAACCTGCCCCTTCCCCCACTGGCAGTCAGCGCACAGCCCACACTTCAAGGCTGTGCTCTTAAGTGGAGCCTTGCCGAGACTCCAGGCAGAAATAGTCACTTTGTACATGCCTCTGTGCTGGCGCTTACTAGGTCAGTACAGGGAGACTGTGACTCTACCTGTCTTCATCTTGGTCCCTCTCCAGATGTGAACTAATTGAGGACTGGGAATTTATCATTTATGCCTAGTGCCTCCTGGTTGAATGAATGAGTGAGGGAATGAATGAAGACTATGTGATGCGTACACACTTTATGCACAAAGAACATTTTCTTCCATCGTTATTAATAGAAAATGGGACTTGAGTTGTTTTTCCAATAGGAGACACTTGCCTGACCCCTGCGCTGCCTTAGGAACAGGAGGATCGGTACATAAGATGCTTGGCTGCAAAGGTATAATCTGTGTCCATTAGGCTGAGAAGGACCAGCGGCCTGGGACAGGCTTGGGTCCATAGTCCTGGGCTCACTGCCCCAGTGTGCTGACAAAGAGGACCCAGAAAAATTGTGCCTCAAAGCATGAGACAACAAATCAACCATGTCACCATTCTACAGAAATAAACTTATTAAATGTAACCCACACATTATCTGGGCCCTCTACCCCTGACAGTTTGGGTTGAACTTAACCCATCCCAGCGCCATAGCGTGTGACTGGCTGGAACCCTCACCTGATTTCCGTGCTTCTCTCTCCTCTGTGCCCCTGTGACCTCACAGGCTGGCACCAACCGACCCTGAGACACAGAATCCTGCCTCTTCAGCAGTTTCGCTTGTGAACTCCATTCACATCAAGTGTTCTGTGACTTTTGTTTGACGTGTACTGAAGATTTTATTTGTCAGAGAAGCAGTCCCACACACACCACACAGAGACCATCTCCTGAATTTCCGTACTGCGTTCCCTGCTCTCTTCCCGCTTCCTTCCAGGACAAGCAAGGCACTCCCCACCTGATTTGGGCCCCATAGTTGGGTCTATCCTGTATCCTCAGTCCCTTTAAGGTATTAGCTTCTACCCACAGTCAGTGCATTAATAAAATTCCTCTGAACAAATGCAGAGCTCACTCTCATTCTCTCATTACAGACTTTTGGTGATTTGCAGTTTCTCCGTCTCACTTAAACCAATACGTAGTGGAGTTTACCTGTTCCCCTTCCCCCCATCCACAGGACTCTTCTTTAGAAATGGCTGTAAATAAAAAGAGGATGATTGTTGGGAAACAATGACTATTTTCATGTTTCTGCATGGTCAGGGCATTCTGAGTAGAGTAGTGGCAACCCTAGTGGAAGATGTTTGAATAGCAATGAGCATTGGAAGTGGAAGGTCATGAGCCCTGGGGAGATGGACAGCTCTCTCGCCCCTGGAGACAGGTGTTGACATTCCAAAGGATAACGGACCTGGAGCCCTTCCTGTTCTCTCCTGGAGAGAAGAGCGTTTGTTTCTATCCCAGAACACAAGCTCTCTTTCTCTCCGGGTTGGGGGAAGAGGAGCCGCTGTACCTGCAGCTCTTATATCAGCTTCAAGATTCAGAGCCTTGGAGTCCCTCTCCTGTGGTACAAACCCCCGGACACGCACAGCACATCTGGATCTCAGCACAGCTCCCTGAGGGAGGCTGGAGCATGGGGTGCTGGCACTAAGATGGCCGGGTCAGTAATTAAAAGTCTGGCTTGGATCCAGAAACCCTGTGTTTCTAATCAGGATAAATAAATAAGTCTAGATATAAAAACACGCATGTATGAGGGCATCCACTTTTTTTCCAATTGGACGGAAGATGGATCTCTTAATTTGAACTGAATTCCTTAGATCAGTATTCTAGCGTGGGGTAGAGGGGTGTGTGAAGGAAAAACCAGGGGAGAGATCATTCAAATCTCAGCAAATATAATTTATGGCGATGTATCATCTATTCCATTAAATCTAAGACACTAATAATTATAAGATGAGCCATAATTTTATGTGTCATTAAAAAAAAAGAAACTGCCAATTAAACTATGAAACAATGTCTTCTGGCACCTTGGAATTTTTATGCTATTGAAAAAACTCTTTAAGGCTTATTTAGATTTAGATGTTTATCCTATAAGGGGCATAATTTGGTTAAGGTACTCCTAAAACTTGTTCACATTTACAGTCTAACACTTACAGAGTTCTTTCCAATTTAGTGTCATCAATGTTCATGTTGTTGAAACATTTTTTTCTTTTTTTTTAAATGCTTGGATTTTCCTTTCAATTATGCAGGTTTTAATCCTCGAACTCTCTGGATCTCACCAGAAGGTGTCAATGACAGGCTGTCAGGCAACAACCAGGGCTTAAATTCCTTTTTCAAATGCCCAACTAGTGTGTTGTTGACTGAAACACCGGGAGGTCACCATGGTCCAAACAGTCCATCAGAAGTAAATACAGTTTCACTTCACAACTGTGCAGTCAATGACAAAGATATCCTAACTATTGTCAGGACAACAGAGACTGTAGGAAGCCACAAAATGTAGCATGCATCCCAATTTCAAACGTGAAATGTAAAGGAATGTGCATCTTTGAATCAAGTAAATATGGTATCTGAGATAATCTTGACCTTAAAAATAGAAGAGGGGAGAAGAAACAGTAGTGGCAACTGAATGAAATTATTCCACTAGCAATTTGAAGAAACATATCTGATAATCACCATTAATTATCACAGTCGAGATTTTTAAGATAACTTCAGCCAATTTCTGAACTCTCCTTTCTCCTAAAATTCCCAATAAATGATTAATGTCCCCAAAGACTTAGATATATGAAAAATATATGGGCTGGAAAACAGAAGAGTATATAACCAAGCTAGTGACTTTGAGGGTTTGATGTGGGGAAGATATAGATAGAAGCTGGAATTGATATGAAATATGGTAGAGATAGAAAGAAGTAGGTTGAGGGTATCCCAGCCACTCTGATTCCACACCTTCGAGAGTGAAGTCCACCTAGACAGTAAGTGGACAGGATGCTAATGGAAGAAATGTTCACATATTGAGGTCTGGGGAAGTCATTCTGGCTTATACATGAGTTAACTTGAATTTTATGCTAACTAAAGCAACCTGTTTGTGGCCTCTCAAACATACATTGTACATCTGCTTTAATCATTAAAGAAAATGATGCATTGACCAGAAGTCAAGAATGTCTGTGTTGAAAATAAAGATTAAATGCCTCCCTTCCTGGGACACCAATGCTGGTCGTGTTTCAATGATAAAACTCCTTTCCCAGGCGCCAAGGCCATACGGTCTGGCTACTGTTTGGTTGGTTTTTTGTTTGTTTTTTTAAACCTTGAAGGAATGTATCCCTGACTTATTTGTTGTTCTTTGTTCTAACAAGATATAAAACTGTGCTGAAAACCATGCTTCTCCCAAGCAATTTCTCAGAGTTATCTGAGAAGCTGTCTCCTGTGGCTACAGTTCTCAGTTTGGCTCAAATGAAACTCTTTTCTATTCCTATTATAGATTGTTTATTGACTGTTTCTGTCGACATTGCCCTTAAATCTCCAAACACAGAGCAGCAGGGATCAACCATTAGAGCAAGATGGCGGCCGATCTGTGGGGAACAGATGCACTGAGCACAGCAAGGGCTCTGGGGTCCTCACCCCGAACCAGCTCAGTTCTGCTGCTAGCCATCTCTGAGGCAGAAGTGAGGATACTCTGCAACCACACAGGGACAGGAAACTTCTCTGGGGACCCCAGCACTACACTGCCTGGCCAAGAACCTGCCTCTCTAAGAGGGGAAAACCCACGTCTGATTGCTCACCGGCCATCTCCAGAACCCCCACAGCAAACAGCACTGAGCAGGTACTCAGGGGCTGTTGATTTCATTCATTTCACCTACATTTACTGAGAGCCCAGAGAAGGCCAAGCAGTGGTTGAGCTGCTGGGAATTCAGGAATGAACCGAGCGTCTGAGTCCCCCATAACGAGGATTACATTTTCACAGAGGCCACAAACAGCTGGGTAGATCCTGAGGCAGCGAGTGATGAATATCTGGAAATTCAGAGAAGCAGGTGAGGGAGTGAGAGTTTAGGGTAAAGATGAGGGCTGTGGCTGCTTAAATAAAATGGCAAGAATCACGCTCACACAAGTGCTATGGGCCGAACCTCCAGAGTCATGAAAACCCACACTCCCCAACACCTATTTCACTTAAGACTGAAGATTTGAACACATACACACAGGATCTATGAAAGCCGCCACCTCAAAGCCCTGCCGTGAACAAACACTCTCTGATAAGAATTCAAAGCAGGAAAGTCACCAGACATACAAGAGACGAAGGAGTTACAGGGAAGGGCACGATTCTGATGAATTAGAACAAATGTCCCCTAGAACGTGGACTTGCTCCAAGGAACTGGACAGAATTATCTCCAAAGTGTCTTTTAATACACAATTTTTACTCTCAATACAATTGAAGAGACAAGGCAGTTTTGGAAAAAGAACATCATCCAGAGGTCCGTGAAAATTTCTTGCAGTAGAAAAGCTATTACCAAATTTTAAAACACAATAAAAGAGTTTAATAAGGTGTCCAGTTTACAAAATAAATCTATAAAAATCAAAAGCTTCTGTTTTACACCAATAATAACCTGGCAGAACATGTAATGGGAGGAAAATTCCATACACAGTCATAACAATAAATATGAAATACCCAGGAACAATTCTCCTGAGGTGTGTTGAAGTCCTAGATGAATGGTTTAAAATTTATTTGCAGACAGGAAGACATATCATGTTCCTTAAAGGGAGCAGTTAATATGTGGTTTGAGTTTTCTGTGTTGTAACTCTCATTACACTTGTATTAATTTGTTCTGGCATTTGTATTCCCCACAATACTGTAAGCTCAATGATGCCAAAGACTCCATGTCATTCTAGTGCATGTCCAAGTTCCTGGATCATAGCATGTGCTCAATAAATACTGGCTGGATTAATGAGTGGAGATGGACATGGCCACAAATCTAAGTTCTTTTAAAGAAACCTCTAGAGAATCCAAGCTTGACCCCTGGAGTCCAGAAAAATGATTTCAAACCACAGTGGTTCTCAGACAATTATGAATTTATTTTTCCCAACATGGTATTCCTGGAACCTTGACCAAGAGTGTAAATAGTAACCTCTTAGCTCTCATTCCTGGCCTTGGGTAAAAGTGGCAAAGGACACACCTCACAAAAATGACCATTCCCCTGATCCTGTGAAGCAGCAAGGGCCAGAAGGCCTCCTCTGACTCCGTGGCAGTGCTGGGGGCCAATGAGGCTCCTTGGAATGTTCTAGAGACTTCCTTGGAGAACAGGAAATGCCTTCAAGACTTCCAAAGTTGATTACGTTAATGGTAATGGAAGGAAATATTTGTTATCTGAAACAAAACCTAAGCTGATAACCACAGCCCTGTATGCTTAGATGGTGGGAATCGAGAATATAATCCACATAGCGGTGGAACTAAATCTCTCTACCTCCTTCTTCTTGAAGACATTGGTAAAGGAGGGGCAAAGAGGACCACTTGAAGTGGATGCCTCATCACGTAGAGAGGACCCTGATCAGTCTGTGGGCTGCAGAGAAAGGTTCAGAGCCTCTTTTGGGGGTAAAAAACAGCGAGCACAACAGTTCTGCATATTAAAAGGGGGAAATATCTGGGGGGTTTCTGCAAGCGGGGAGAGCCCCCGAGCCGAGGAGAAAGGAGAGAGCAAACGGGTGGGAGGACACAGGAGCCCAGGTTGGTGACAATAGTCAGGGACTTTAGGAACCAGAAGTCCCAAGGCTCACTTAAGCCAGGCATAGAAACCGGTGGTTCTAGAAGTCAAGAAAAGGAGCTGAACCTCATACCTGGGTCTGCACAAAGGATAGGAAGCAGCCGTGGCAGGGAAGAGCTCGGCGAGGTTTGATTTCTGCCAAAGGTCAACACAATGTGAAGAAACCACAGGGAGACTTAGGATGCAGGCTTGAGAGGACAACTGGATTACTTAGCGAAACTTGCAATGAAGTGCCAAGAAAGTTCATCCCCTCCAAAGCCACCCCAACAGCAGGTCTGTTCGCCGTGCAGAAGGCGGCAGACACTCTTGTTCCACTCTGCAGAACAGACCAGCCGCAGAGCTCAAGCCTGGCAGGGGCTTTGCAAGGACTCGATTCATTTCCAATCTGGAGTTTGCCCATAAATTACCGAGAGACAGGCAGGATTGGAAATACAGCAGATAAGGACTGATGCAAAGAATTGGGGATGTTTGGCCTAAAAAGAGAAGTCCTGGGAGGATGAGGAAATCATCTCCAAAACCAGGACGGGAATGTGCTTATTATTTGTTATGATTCGGGAGGGCGAAATTGGAGTCAGAAGATAGAAGCGGCAGGAAGAAATAACCTGGCCCAATGCAAGAGGGCCATTCCTGTCATTTGAAAAGCCTGGATACGAGAGTGACATCCTGTGGACAATGGCAGAGAAGGCAGAGGAGGTCAGAGCCCGACCTCCAGTGCTTTGTGGGGAGAGTCGGGGTACAGTGTCCAAGCTGAAATGGGGTGAGGTGTTGCATGTGATTCCCTGATTCTAACTCCCCAAGTATCCCTGCATGAACACCACTCACAGAGCCCACCATGGGAGAGGAGATCCTCACAGGCGGGAAACAGCTCCCTGCAGCACGGGTGACCAAACCCTTTGGAGATTATTTCTAGAGTAAGAACAGATGCTTTTGAGTGAACACAGGGACAGGCAGACAAAGACCCTTATCAAGTGGGCTCTTCCCGTGGGTTGAGGTTTCCAAAGCATCTCCTTTCCCGAGTCACCGACTTAATGGCAGAGAATTGGGGGAACAAGGGGTGCTCCCCTGCACAGGGTAACTGCCCGTGTTCTCAGATGTCCCCAAGCAGCACGTGTGCTGAGAGCCAACAGGCCTGGGTGGGTGGGGGCTGCAGAACTAGAAAGCCTGAGGGATCCACTGGGGGGCCTCCACACACTGGATGGGTTGGATGCTGGGAAGATCTTTCCTCACCTCCAGTACATCAAGGGCCATGGGAAGTGGCTTCAGAATTAGTGACCACAGACTGTGTCAAGCAGTTACAATGAGAGCATAGGTACCTTCCACATGAGGAAGCTGGACAAAAAGCCTGGTCCCCTTGCCTGGAGTGACCATCCAGGGATCATGGGACCAGCAGCAGGACAACCAGAGACTTGGATTTCAGAGAGCAGTATTCATGGTCATGGTCAATATAAGAGCACCCTCAGCCTGGGCCTAAAGGAGAAGTAGACTCTGGTGCAGAGATTCCAAGCGTCACTGAGGACCCCCTATGAAAAGCCAATGCTTTGACCTTTTTGTGTCGCTAACACCCCTGGTCTTACTTTGTGCATTCCCCCTACCTACCCTGTGTCTGGAAAACTGGGTTATATAAATTTTGAGCTTCATAAAGGGCTCTAAACAGCATGCTCCAGGGTGAAGCCAGGCTTTCCAATGATCCAAGGCGAGGAAGAACTGAACAGCTAAATAGGATTTGGAAGTTCCAGAGAGTAGATTGAGCAACAATAGTTAGAACTCTGCCATATACAATTTTCTGGATCCTTGAATACAGTAGCACAGGGAAAATGGGGTTTATGTAGCTAATCATGGCTTACATGGGTATAAAAAGAGTATTGGCTTAAACTTTACTGCTGCGGGCTTCCCTGGTGGCGCAGTGGTTGAGAGTCCGCCTGCCGATGCAGAGGACACAGGTTCGTGCCCCGGTCCGGGAAGATCCCACATGCTGCGGAGCGGCTGGGCCTGTGAGCCATGGCCGCTGAGCCTGCGCATCTGGAGCCTGTGCTCCGCAACGGGAGAGGCCACAACAGTGAGAGGCCCGCGTAATGCAAAATAAATAAATAAATAAATAAATAATTTATTGCCTCATAGTAAGGGAAATGCTGCAGCAAAAGTATCTCATCACCATGAGGCTGACTTGAAGCTCTTTTAACAGGATGGAGTTAAAAAGAGTCAAAAGGAAGGACGTGAACCATGTAATTTGCTCTCATTGCTCCAACTATTATACTTCAAGTGACATGTTTATTTCTTTTCAAATGAAAATTAGAAGCTAAAATTCTCTCAAGCACAAAACAGCTGAGTTTAGAGAGGGTTTGACTAATTAAGCAAGTAAACACTTCACAAAAACATTCTACCATTTGGCTAAAAAGATAGTCACTGCCCAGGAGATTCCTGGGACTGTAATAGCGAAAAACACCATGTCACTAAGAGCGCATCAGAGGAAGGCAGACTGGATTCCATAATCAAATCTGTCATTTTAGAGAAGGCTACTCTAAACACAGACGTTAATTGAATACAAGATGGCTCTGAGGCTGTGTTTTCAATCTATGGTTCAAATCATCTTTAGCCCCACAGCTTTGGGAAGAAGACAGGAGTCTTTAGAGAAGAGCCTTGTGCTCCTCCAAAAAGTATACAGATCCAAGATTTTGCAGGGGACAAAATTCAACTCTAAAAACCTTAAGTGGAAAAGGAAAATTAATAGCTCACAAACCCTTAGGACAGAGTGATACCAGCAATAGCTATGCTGCTTTCAAGTTCCCTCTGTGTGTGTGTGTCTCTCTCTCTCTCACACATACACACACACACACACACACACACACACACCCCATCTCTCTCTCTGAGTTGCCCTCATTCCCTTAGGTCAGCTGGCCAAGGAAGTCTATGGTACAGCTCAGAGCTCTCTATCCCCCATAAGCCTTGCAGCCTTACACCTCCTAACCAGAGAAGGCAAAGACTTCTCCCCACTTACAGTTTTTTAAAGCACAGGGAAAGACTAGTTGGGCAGCTGAGGTCACAAACCCACCGCTGGACCCATCTCCAAGACCAGGAGCATGGGTCCTCTGATTGCAGCCTCACCAGAACCCCATGATTGGAGCGGGAGGGAGAGAAGGCCTCTGGAGGAGGAGGTGATCTTCCTCAGCAACAGAACATTGCTACAGCACGCTGGCAATTTCCTCTTGAGCCTTTCTTCCAGGAGCACAGACACAAAGGGCAAAGGAGTGGAGCCAATTCACTGGCCAGCTGGGCTGTCCAAGATGGCGGCCACCAAGCCACGTGTGGTTATTGACCCTTGAAACGCACGTGGGATGTGCTGTAAGTGTAAATACACACTGGATTTCCAAGACCTAGAGGGAAATGAATGAAAATATCTCGTTAATAATGGTTTCTAGGGGCTTCCCTGGTGGCGCAGTGGTTGAGAGTCCGCCTGCCGATGCAGGGGACACGGGTTCGTGCCCCGGTCCGGGAAGATCCCACATGCCGCGGAGCGGCTGGGCCCGTGAGCCATGGCCGCTGAGCCTGCGCGTCCAGAGCCTGTGCTCCGCAACGGGAGAGGCCACAACAGTGGGAGGCCCGCATACCGCAAAAAAATAAATAAATAAATAAATAATGGTTTCTACTGATTACATATTGAAATGATAATCTTTTGGATATATTAGATTCAATAAAATATATTGTTGAAATTAATTTGACCGGGCTTCTTTTTTACTTTTTTTAATGTGGCTACTAGAAAATTCTAAATTACATAATCATCTCGTATTCTATTTCCATTGGGGATGGCTCCTCTAAGATTGAGGACCTTGCTCTGACCACCTGAAACCAGCATATCTAGCAAGTGCTACATATACAGAGGGACAGCAGGATGGAATTGACTCCTACTTACACAAGCATGTCACTGGGGTCTCCGTGTGTTTGGTTCAGTGACATGATATTTTTTTTTGCTCTAGCCAGAGTCCCTGCTCTGGTACCCGTAAGCCATGCCCTTAAGAGAATCATATCAAAGATCAGCATCCGTTTTTGCGGGGAGGCACAAAGCAACAACCATCATACACAGTTATGAATCTTTGTCTGGGTTTCAAACCCGTATGTAAATCCATAAGCTAGCAAGTCTTCACACCATCCCATAATGCAGGTTGAGCCGGCTGAAGGGAGATTCAGGGTAAAATGTGCTTTTTTCAATGTCATTGTGTCACAAAGATTT